>NC_136116.1:994140-2194140 GCF_965212315.1 Lampetra planeri | reverse complement strand
TAGTCACGTGTACATCTACTTATTTATTTGTATGCCCGTCCGCGAGCCACGTGCCGTGCGCGAGCGGGCCACTCACCCTTCGAGCCGCACGTCGGGCAGGGAGCGGTTGAGCGCGATGCGGTCGCTCGCCATGACGTTGAACTGATTGATTTTAAAGAGCTCCCTCATCCGCTCCTCCTGCGCCTTGGGGATGACCACCGGCTTCCCCATCTCGCCGGGGCCCTCGCGTGCCCTCGAGATCACACCTGGGACGACAGGAGACACGCGGGGGGGGGACGCACCGCCGTCACAAAACGAGCGCGCACCCCGGCGCGCGGTTTTAGCGGCGCGCGATAGCGAGCAGCCGAGCCGGCGATGGCGACGGCGCACGTCGCTCGGTAAGAAGGACGACAACGACGACGACGCTTGCGAGTGGCCTCGCGGGTCCGGCGGCGTGTCGAGCGTTCCATCTTTCGAGCCGCTGTCACCACGAGCTCTCCTCGGAGTCTCCCCCACCCACCCCGTTGGCAAGGCAGAACTGTGTCACAAATATGGGTGGAGCGGTGGCGCGTTGGTTAGCGCATTGCTCTCCACCAACCAGACACCTGAACCTGTCCTCGGCACTCCCCTTCATCAAGAGACACGAGATCGATTCCCGCTCATGCACCTCCGGTTGGCTATGTACGGTGCGAAAGGAGTTCAGCATACATACATAAACCCACAGTAACCGGAATGGTGAAATATGTATGTATGTATGTTGTAGCCAACCGTGCTCATTGGAGGTGCAGATAGGATGGTCAAAAAATAACCCTCCATGACCGACACAGCACGAGGGGTCTATCATCCAGCGGTGCACCGACAAAGAGCTGTAAATAAAATTTCGTAACAGAATACATTCGCTGGGCACGTGAGTAATTAAACATAATCACGTGATTAATAACATCTGTGCGTGCTTTCAATATCGCTTTCTAAAAGGCAGGACACCCCCCACTTCGCACGAACGGCAGAATGCGCTCCACGTCAACGCTAGATTTTATCACTTCACGTTGAAGTTGGCCGTCATAGGTGGTCGCCGCCACGCTCCGGTTAGCGTACAACGCGGAGCAGTGCATACATTATCAGAGTTATGTTTTTTGTTTGCATTATGACTGCAGGTATTGTGGTCTATGCAAACATGACTCCTTATAAAAATTAACCCGTAAAAACAAAGTTTTTCACTATAAATCCTTTATATGCGTGGCGGCTAGAGTCCTCTCGTCCTCTGGCTTGAGATGGCTGCCACCTATGGGTCAGATGATTGCCTGCCACCATTAAGCAATTGGTAATTAAATATAATTTTTTTTTTCCTAAAAAGTGTAACATTTTGGAAAACATTTTTCACGAAAATAAATTGTCACGCACAACGAGTCTGTGTGCAAAATGTCAGCTCGATTGGATCACGGGAAGTGGGTTAAAAAACGACCGAAAGATTTGCACGGTCGTAAGCGCGCAAGCAAGCAAGCAAGTGAACTGAATATAAAGGATTTTAAACAAGGTGTCAGTTTTGTTGCCAGATAGAAGGGTAAAAACAATTATCATATTTTTTACTGGCAAATGAGGTGACAATGGTGTAAATGCTTACCCCGAGCTCTCATACTCTGATGGTGCATTGTCTTTGAGTTGTGCGCCTTTTGCCGTCATCTGGTCCAACCCATGTGAGACTAGACTCTAAGGAAAGCTGTCTCGGGTGTAGACCAATCAACTTCAAGGACAGTGCATACATTATCAGAGTTATGTTTTTTGTTTGCATTATGACTGCAGGTATTGTGGTCTATGCAAACATGACTCCTTATAAAAAAAGGTGTCAGTTTTGTTGCCAGATAGAAGGGTAAAAAAACAATTATCAACGCGGAGCGTGTCGGTGACCAACTGAACGAACAAACTGCGAGCTGCACAGACGACTGGCGGGTGGCATGCAACGAGGGACGAAGGCATTGCGGCGATATTGAGGAAGTTGTGTTTCTAGCGGCAATGTGGCTGCATGTTTTTCGCGAAGTTCATGATGTTCATTCGCAAACCGATTCGTGTATCTGGCTACTGGCCGCAATGCAAATCGGACGCGCCTCTTGCGAGCACTTCCATCCCAACTTGCCTTCACGTTCACATACAAACTACAACACGGAAAAAAAACATGCCTACGCATTCAATCTGTAAACACTCCGGGAAGATTTCGATTTAAAGCTTTCGTGACTGCAGGGATTCATATTCTTGGTTCTTTCGGTAAAGTCACGTAGAAGGGAAGTAATAAAATAATAAAAATAAAACATAATAAAATGAAATAATTCTCACGACGTTTCGGCTACAACGCAAGCAGCCGTCTTCAGGTGAAGAATGAGACACTACCAAGCTAGGAGCTTATATATAAACTGGGTTGGAGGTGGAAGAGCGCCTTAACAAAAAAGAATGTGCATATGAAGAGGAATTTAGCATATTCATGGAAAATGCGTAGGAGGTGGGCGGGGGGGGGTTTCAAAATCATATTATGCCCATGCATTATGCAGGATCAACAGCACCAAGGGGGGGTGCAGGGAGTAGCATTAACAAAGGAAAGGAATGTTATTGATATGTAGCTGCAGTTACTAAACAACCACGTAGAAAACTAAAGTATAAACTACATAAAAAACTAAAGTATAAACTGCATAGCACCATCAGTATACTTACTATACTCTACAATAAGCTGAGTTAATAACAGCAAGTAATACATTACAATTCTACGTCGTAAAAATTATATAATATGCTTCCATCTAAACTTTATTCTCTTACATCACACGAGCATATACCGTACTATATACTGCCATAGATAAACCCAACATTAAATTATATACTGTATTACTATAAACCACCCTATTACCTTATACATTTCAACATAACACTATGTATTATTCTACCCACCCTAATGTGTATCGAAATGGTTTATTACGTCCTTCCAATGATTGCTAAGCCAGAATCCATCTTCTCGGTTAAAATTGTCTCTGTGTTTGTATATGTGGATCGCCTCATGAACGAATCTCTCATGATAGCCAGATGGCTTGCAGAGAACCTCTGTCTTGGAGAAGTCAATGTCATGTGAGCCCACTGAGTTGTAACAGTGATCTGCCACGGCTGAGGTGTTTGTCCTACCGTGTTTCAGGTCAGCTTTATGTTCACGGATGCGGTCCGAGACATGTCGTTTGGTTTCCCCAATGTAACTGCTACCACAGAGGCAACTTAGTTTGTAGACACCAGGGTACTGTATGTCTGGAACCACATCTTTTACAGACGGTACCAGATCACGGATTTTATGTACTGTATTGAATCGGACCTGGATCTTGTGTTTAATCAGGATTTTGGAGATCTTTTTTGTGACCCCAGCAATGTAGGGTAAGGTGATGGTCTTGAAAGGCTCCTCAACAGGATCCTTCTTGATGGTTGGAATGATGGCTTTGCGGATTGTGTAGTCGGAGTAACCATTAGCCTTAAGAGCTTGGCGTACGTGTTTGAGTTCACTGGAAATGTGTTCATGGTTAGAGATGCATTGGGCTCTTTGATATAGAGTCTTGATGAGAGAATTCTTCTGGGATGGATGGTGGTGGGAATCCGGTTTTAGATAAGCATCCGTATGGGTGGTTTTCCTGTAGACAGAGTGGCTCATTGAACCATCAGGTCTCCTTTTGATTAGGACATCCAAAAAGGGTAGCTTGCCATCATTTTCGACTTCCATGGTGAATTTGATGGCTGGGTGTATGGAATTGATGTGGTCGAGAAATTGGTCCGGGAAGAATTAAATTTATCCGGACGGAAGATTGGGTGAAGACCCCGGGGACCGGCCCAGGACACGCTGGCGGGACTATGTCGCTCGGCTGGCCTGGGGACACCTGGGAATTCCCCCAGGAAGAGCTAGAGTCTGTCGCCAGGGAAGGGAGGTCTGGACCGCCACTACTCAACATGCTGTCGCCACAACCCTCACCAGGACAAGTGGACTGAGAAACAAACGAAGCATGAAAGATGCCAGGTAGAAAAACGTCGTCTGCATATTTACAACTGCGTTGTTCGTGCTCGAGTTGGTGGCTCCAAGTTCTGGCGAACCGTTCGCTCGATTAGGCCGGTTTTCAAGAGCTCCCTCGTTTGCCCCTCCTGGGCCTGGTTTGGGGACGGCCACCGGCTACCCCATCATTTCCCTGGGGCACCTCGCGTCGCTAGGACGCTCCAAAGTAACTCGGCTTCGCGTCAGTTTCCTTCACGCTGGATCACCTTCGTGAGATTCACACACGGGGCAACAGAGCTAATGCGGACACACGCTCAACCTTAGTTGGGGAAGCGTTGAAAAGTAATCACCGGGTGGAATATCCGACGACTTTGACGGCCGTGTGTTGTGTACACAAGTGACGGCAAACACGGCGGTTGATTAATTTTCTCCGCGACCAATAAGATCGCTGGAGATCTCTTTGAGAGATCTGAACTCGGAAGACGAGGCAATTAGCACGGCAAACACCGCGTGTCACGGCGGGATGGTGGAGATGCCGCATTAGCGCTTCCGCAAATTGGTGCCGTGTGGACATTGCGAGCAAATATTAATCACACAAAAATGTACTGCAAATATATAAACACAGATTTAAATTGCTCAAACCATTACCGGAATTAGGAAGGGAAAAAAAGATAAAGATTATATCTGTTGTCTGAGATTACGCTTGGCGGAATTATGCTCAGGACGTTTAAAAAAGAAAAAAACTTTATCGGGAAACAATTTTCAAAAAGCGGCGAGAATCCCACCGCAAGCTCTTAGGGATTAAATAAAAACGATTTCACATCCAGCGCGGAGCGTCAGATGTCCAATCTGTCCACCCTGCCCCAGCCTGCTCCACACAGCACAGGCAAGGGCCTCAAAGCTCACAACCTGCAACCTGCCGTAACCCCTCGCTCCTCGCATCCACCTGCCCACCCCCCCGCGCCCCCCCCCAATCATGCCCACTTGTCCCCCCTCACGCTCACCTACCCCCCCCCATTTCCCACCTGCCCGGTCAAAGCGTCCCTCCCTGGTGAGTTCCACCTGATCGTTGAGTGGTGCTGTACATGCACCACTGCAGTATGCGCGCGTAAGCTGCGGGGTTATTGATGCCGCATTTTTGCACCCTTAACATTTACCCCGGGCTGAGAACAAGTGCCGATTGTTTTCGTCATAGTTTACCCGTGGTGAAATTGCTGCACTCAACAAAAGCTTCATTATTTGCGTGTGAGGTCATTAGTGGAAGGAAAAAAAAAATGAACGTCGAGAAAAAATGCAAATGTGAGCGTACTAATTTCACCGGCACTGTAATTATTTGTGGGAAAAAATGTAGCCGCACACTGTTATAAAATGGCAAACAACGTGCATGATGGGTCTATATGTGATGAATACGTGCTGTGTATTTCTACGTGTTTATCTGTATTTTGGAGAGCGATGCTGCAGTGGTGAGCGTACTGCGCTATGAATTCGATTCCCACTCATGGCCAACATCAATGACGAATATCTGAACCAGTCCTGAGTACCCCCCCCCCTTCCAGGTCGAATCAGCCTTAAACGAGTACTTGGAGTGATATGTAAACATTAGCACTCGGGGAGACAAAGGTGGCCGAGTGTGGTGTTGACCACCCACCCAGTTTGCCGTCCCGGCTTTCGCAGCTGCTCGTCAAAAGCACATTGCCCCAACACTCTGTCAAAAGCTATTGTCTTTGTTTTTATGTAAATTTGTGTCAGTGGTGGTTCTAGCATTGAGCACAGCTGTGAGCTCTGGGATAATTTACCAGCCACGCCACACATTGCCGGTGCCAAGTGATATTTTAACATGTCATGGGTCTTCCCAAGGTTAACTCGGCCTTAAATGAGTACATGGTGTGTCAAAAACATCAGGGCTGGCCATACCTTTTTAAGTGGCATACATGTCTTCATAGGAGCTCGCCAACTGAACTTGCAGTCCGTAAGCCTAAACGATGACTCAATGTGTTGCGTGTGCCTGCATGTGTACGGCATGTGAACGTAACGATCCACTGCTAACGCAGCCGCAGCTGCTGGCAGCACAATGACTTTTGCCCTTTCACCTACGCAGTGAGACAGGTCAATAGCGGCAAAGCCTAACCCTAATCATATTTCTTTTAAAAAATGTAATTCACTACCGAGCAACCACGGTTGCGTGCACACATTCTGCACTCCCAGGCCTGCGATCGCGACCTTTGACTGCGCGACCCCGAAACCCACGGCGTGCCGCGTGGCTCCCGCGGTCGGGGTCATCCTCGCGGGGACCCCGTCGCTACGGGCCGGGGGGCGGGGGTAGGGGGGCAGCGTC
Organism: Lampetra planeri; assembly: GCF_965212315.1. Lineage (NCBI taxonomy): Eukaryota > Metazoa > Chordata > Hyperoartia > Petromyzontiformes > Petromyzontidae > Lampetra > Lampetra planeri. The sequence continues at coordinate 2,187,823 of NC_136116.1, read as the reverse complement.
GGAGGGGGAAGGGGGCAGCCAAGCGAGGGATCGTCACTCACCCGCCTTCACTCCGCTTCACTCCGCGCCGCAGCGCAGCAGCCGGCCCTCTCTTTGATAATTGCCATTGATTGTGATAATCTACAGCCAAAATAATCCTTTGTTTTTCTATTTATCGATTGTTCGCTACAGCGGTGATATATGTAAGGAATTATGAGCGCCATGCGGGGGTCAACGCTCCGCCATGTGTCCTGTGCGCACGTGCGACGTGACACGTGCCGTCTCCCGAGATGAGTCGCCAACTCTCGTCGCGCACGCTCCGTCAGTGGTGCCGGGAAGTGTGAAATGGGATGATATTAAAAGAGAGTGGTCTCGCACTCACACTTGTTAAAGTAACACCTTGCATCAACACGCTTATTTTATTGCAACACGGGGACGGAGTCATCTTATTACGCGAGTGTAACGCACGTTCATTCCACTACAGGGGCGTCAAGGAGAGTTCACATTGGAGCGCTCACGATGGTTACGTGCGTTTTCTTAGTGGCCGCGAGAAGTCAGGTGCGTTAATTCACGCGGAAATTAGCGGAAATCGTGGCCAATAAACGTAACTTGTGAAATACACGCAAAACTTGTATGTATGTATGTTGAACCTCTTTCGTACCGTATGTAGCCAACCGTGCTAATTGAAGCCAGTGCAGCTAGCAGCTTTAGATATAGGAGTACGTACACAAAGACAAAGACTGTTAGGACAAGTGCTGTTAGCCAGAGCCTATGAAGGCCGGTATGGCAGACGAGGTGGGTTGCTAGCACCACGCCCGGCCGCCTTCGTCTCCACAGTGTCGATGTATACACGCCACACCAGTTACTCCTTTGAGGCTGAGTTGACCTAGGCGAGGCACAGCACCGGATCAAACATTCGTCACTTGTGTCGGGCATGAGCGGAAATCGAACTTGGGTCGCCGGGTTTCGTAGTGGAGCGCACTTTCCACTCTGCCACCGCTTCTGCAATGTGTGTGTGTACATGAATAGACAAAAAGAGAAAGATCGCCCGTATAGCCTGAACAGACTGTTGGAGCAAGTGCTGTTAGTGAGCAGCTATGAAGGACGACACGCCACACAAAGCAATGGGTGGCCAGCACCACGCTCCGGCTGCCTCTGTCTCTCAAGTGGCAATGTTTACACGCCGCACAAGGTACTTATAATATGAGGCCGAGTCGACCTAGCGGAGGTCCGTGACTGCTTCAAATATTCGTCACCGATGGTGGTCGTTAGTGGGAATGGAACCTGGCGGCGGGGAGGGGGTTTGGGGGTGGGGGCGAGCGACAACATTTGAGAACACGACTCTCATACTAAACACGTGCACCACAGGTGCACACTTGACTTTCTTTTCAAAGCCACTGACCGCTAAACACGGGCGTATTTTTCTCCATCTCACATTAATATACTCGAGAATGGAGATTTCCTCAGGAGCGATCGTAACGTTGGGCGACCTTTTGCTTCAGCGTGTCATACAGACAAAACAAACAAGACAAGACCCTTCTGCACGTGCGCGCGCTTTCGCCCTCCGGAAGACACACACTTGCACTCGATAAACCACTCCGTAATTGGCAGGCATTTGTGTCCATGGAAAATGCGGGGGATTAGCCGGAGAGTGTTTATTGCCGGGGCCCTCTCGTCGTGGCAAGGGCCGCGGAGCGTGCACATACAGGCGCGCGTGTGCACGCGTGTGTGTGCACGCGTGTGTGTGCACGCGTGTGTGTGCACGCGTGTGTGTGCACGCGTGTGTGTGCACGCGTGTGTGTGCACGCGTGTGTGTGCACGCGTGTGTGTGCACGCGTGTGTGTGCACGCGTGTGTGTGCACGAGTGTGTGTGCACGAGTGTGTGTGCACGCGTGTGTGTGCACGCATGTGTGTGCACGAGTGTGTGCGCGTGCTCGCGCACATGTGTGCGCGCGCGCGTTGTAAACACTCGCCCCCTGGCGATATCGTAAGAGCTACGGAGACGACGTGTTTCATCTCCTCCCGCGCCGCGTTTGCGCCGAGTCAACCAAGCGACAAGCGTGCATGCTGGGCCAGCAGCGGTCATGCTTTACGTCAGGAGTTGTGTTACTTAAATTGTATTATTACTCGAGCAGGTTAATGAAATCCAAATTAACGTAATGTAATGCGGCCATACAATAGCACGCACATCTACGCCCCCCCCCCCACTTTCATAGGAAACGTTCCATCGATTTACAGGTCTCTGCGCAGGCCCAGAAACATATAGAAAGCGTTCATCATATTTTGCTTGGACATCCGTTCCCAAAGACAACCACCGGGCGGGCATCCCAGAAGGGCTGTCGCATTTTTGCCGATTCGTTCTGTCTCTCCCGCGCGAGTGAGCGCGAGCTCTGCCGAGTGAGAGGAGGGCGGCGCCTTCCGTGCCGTACTTCACGGCAATTTATGCTTTCGAACGCGACGGCTAAAAAGGAACATCACCGCATCAGCACTGAAAACGCCGAATAGTGTCATTAAATCATTCCGCGAGGCGCGTAATCTTTGGAAGCTCTGGAGAAATGAAACGCTCGGGCTACATCCATTATTCAATTAGCATCCAAATTAGCCTGGGACAAAAAACGCCCATCACCTGCCCCTGGTTCAATGGGAAATCTAATGAGAAAGTGACGTCCGAAATGGCCCCTTCCTAAATAATGCCACTAGAGTGTAAAGCTTACATTCCCAGTTCTACAGATTACATCCATTCGGAATGACTGCACCATTTATATACTCGGCGTGCCTCCTTCTCTGCTGTGCCAGCATGTATTAAGGGCGGGAAAAAAACATACAACGAAAATGAAGAAATAATGGTTTATAGAGGATTTTTGTTTGCCTCTCTCCCTGCATCATAACCGAAGCTCTGGAGCCCTGTGCAGAGCGTCGTAACTCCACCATTCTCTCAACTTAGCACTGAGCGGGGGAGAAGCCACACGATCCTTCGGCACACCATGAAGCCAAGACATTTAATTAGCGGTAAACAGGAGTCTGCCGTGAATGGTGCGTGCCACCGTCATGTTATTCCTGCGAATATAAGAGTAATCCATGGGGCTCTATGAAAGATCGATCTTATTGAAGAATTGATATTAAGGTCACTGCCCTTACCGGGGATACACTGTGGTATATTACAACAATAATAATGATTTACAGGCCTTCATCAATCCACTATTGAATGAAGACCTCCCCCAATGCCCTGTCAATCACGGGGGGGGGGGGGGATGTTTGATCGTACTCCACCTTACCGGTGGTGAAAATATTACTGTAATGGAGGTTTTAATTTAAAATAAAAATAAATGTACGTATATGAACACTGCCAGAGCGGGCAGGTGCACATTTTCAATTCCGTTTAACACGACGACCCCATCCAGCAGTGGATTGGCAGAGGGCTGCTGTACAGGCGTACGTAGTGCGGTGCAAAAGTGCTAGACCGCGAGCGGGCGCTATTATATCCGCGTGTTTTTATCCCGGCTCTGCGAGGGCAAGATTGTTGTTTACGGATCGAGTGATTGCCGAATGCCGCGTGCCGTCCGTGATGGCCATTACCTTGAGTGCTCGACCACTGCTGGGTATGAACGCTGCTTCCTCCACGCTAATCATGAATTAGTGCCCCAAGGCCACTTAGCTGCATGTGCATGCGGGGTTCCAATCATTTGACTTTGCTTTTAATTTCAAACTTAGCTGGCTTCTCTGCTTAAGTAATTAGAAAAAAAAAACATCGTCGCCCCACCTCGAGCCTAAACGCTGGAAGTGAAGTTTTAAACATCCAAACGCAACAACTCGCACGGGCGAAACGCGACACAGATTGTGCCATAACCACCGTGACCTCCATCTCGCCAAAGGTCATTGAATTTGTACCCAGCGACGTTACTTTAAAGTATGGCAGGACACCTGAGATATACCAGCAGGGGCTTCAGATAGGCTGAGGCAACACAGGGGATTGCGGAGGTGGCAATTTCAATTTACACTCCCATCCACCTTTGCACCGCGCAAACCAGACCTTTTAGGCACCATCACACCTGTCTCCGTCTGGCGTGGTGCGTCGCACGCACGCGCACGCGTAATCGCCAACAGCAAGCAACGCGGCTTGGGGGAAAACTAAATGTACCCAAGCCTTTCGGCGAGCAGAACGCGGGGGCTCTGTAGGCTGCCGGGAGCCCGCTCGAAGCCTCCGCAGGCCCCCGCGACCGCCCTACCGGCAGCAAACTCGCAAATCATGCGTGGGGCGCAGCCCAAGATACGCGCCGATGCCGAGCCTGGTGTAATTTATGGCGGCGTTGGCGAGCGACCTTCGGAGAGATTTCGTTTTGGCAATTTTAACGAAATTGCTTGAAAAACATTAAAACTCGTGCGGAATCAAGACCAGGTCACAGCGTGGGAGCCGCCGTGCCAGACGCCGTGCCAGACGTATCAGGCACACCCTCAGAAGGAAATATTGGATGGAACACTGCCAACCTCAACTCCTCTTGTGTCCTGCTACATGTCAATATAGCAGATGTGTTAATGACCTATTTATATGGATTCCTGAATATTATTCTCTTAAATACAGATGTATTTTCTGGGTCGATCACTTTTGCTTCCAGAAGCACAACATTCGCAAACAAATTGGCCAAACGTCCCAACCGTGAGACGAAGCGAGGCTTCTCTTGGATAAAGGGCACTGCGCCATCTCCTCCCTCGGCAGAGAAACTTCACTTCTCATGGGGCTTGATCCTGGTTATCAAGATAATAAAGACAGGCGGTCTCCGCTTTACGGCGTTCATATAACGCCACCGTGGATCGATTTACGACGCAGAAACTTGATTTGTGACGCATCTTACCAACACGACTCCAAACACATCTGAACGGAGTCGGTCTGGTTTCCGATGCAATTTGGCGTGGAGCTTTCGTTATTCCCAAGCGTTTCTGTGTGGATCTTTACCTTTTACACCCTGTTAGATATGGCCGATAAGAGGAAAAACACATCGGCAAATTATGTTTTTACTGTTAGTATCTATTGGAATATTGGTTCCGATTTATGACGGGGTCTCTAGGAACGCATTGTGCCTGAAAGGTGATCTAACATCATGGGACGTCCTTTGCCAGTACCAAAATATGATAATAGGTTTTCCCCTTTTTGCTGGCAACAAAACAGGTGTTAAGATGCTAAAACACCAAACTGAAACCTTTTACAAGGAATCATGTCTGCATTAACCACAATTCTTGTGGTCAGAATGCAAACAAAAAACACTCTCATAATACATGCATTGTCTTTGAAACTGATTGGTCCACATCAATCCCCACGCCTTTTGGAATCCTCTGGTCTAACACCGTTTGAGACTAGGCTCCAAAGAAAGCTGTCTCTGGTGTGGACTATTTTGCATTCTGACGACAAGTATTGTGGTTAATGCAGACATGATTCCTTGTTAAAGGTTTCAGTTTGGTGTTTTAACATTTTAACACAGCTGTTTTGTTGCCAGAAAAAAGGGGAAAGCCTATTCACAGATGATCTAACATATCCCATATATACAGTTTACTTGTATACACACACACACACTAGCGATCGGCAGAGGGCTTCGCCTGTTATTTATCAGGTTTGGCGTCACACACCACAGGAAGCCAACGGCTTGGTTCAATCGCATTCTTTAGTACCTAGCATGAGGGCAATGTAGAACTTCAGGACGCATCTGCTCTGCGATTAACGTGTGAGCTGCAATTTTTCGGGGCCCAATTTCCAAAAGGTGTTGCTGTATTGTTTAACCTCGAAATACATCAATGAATGCAGAGATTGTGGCTAATGATGATGATGGTGGTGGTGGTGAAACTAAGACTCAACAATATCTGCGCAAATTTTTTTTCCCCCTTCATAATGATAACAGTTAAAAACAGAATTAAAAATTCGCATTAGCATCTCATTACACAGCAGCATCCCAAGATGCTGCAGAGAACAGGCATAGAATTGTTTAAACGGGACGTTCAGTCAAAACAAACACCACGACACAAGCCAGACAAACGTGCGGGTTGGGCAGATCGCATAGATTTCTAAGGGCCCTTTTCTCAAGTCACGATTGTTTATAAACTCGATATGTAACAGATGACAAGGACGTAGAGTGATCGAGTGCGCAGGCGGTATAACTGCACTGGGGCCCACAGGCAAGAGGGATCCAGGTGCTGGGCTATGCAGAGATGAGTACATTGGACAGGGGGCCCAAATTAATTCCTTTCACAGGGGCCCATGCCACCCACGCCACACCGCTGGATGACAGGCGGGAAAGTGAATTACATGTTTAAATGGGGTGGAGCGGTTTGATTCCTGGCTATGGCTAACATCAGTGGCGGGTGTCATCAGAACTGATCCTGGGGCCACCGACCTTCACCAACAACCGGCACTGACCAGGGCGTGACGTTCGGTCAACCACCTCCCGTGGCGTGACACGGCATGGGAAGGCCTGCATACAAAAGTACCGAACATCACGCGGAGAAACAGTTACGGTCATCGCTCGCGTCGGTGCCGCAGCCTCCGCTCCCCCTCTGGCACACCTCAACCCTGCCGGTGCCATCACTCACCGCTCAGGACGGGCAGGAGGCCCCGGTGGCGCTTGTCCTCGCACTTGTTGCACTCGCTGAAGTAGAGCAGCAGGAACCCGTCGAGCAGCACCCACACGAGCGATGTGGCCAGCACCACCTTGCAGTAGGCAAAGCGCCGCATGGCTTGCCCAGCGTCAGTCGCTCCTACAGCAGCAGCAGCAGCACAACCACCACCAGCACGGCCACCGGCAGAGAATCAGCACCGCCGCAGACCAAAAGCAGACGAGACACTACGCAAACCACGACACTGCCGCACGACTCTTTTCAAACGGCCTTGCCAGCCAACCGGCTGTGACTCACATTAGACGGCCGCATGGCGGTCTATAAATAGTCGGTGGGGGGGGTACAGTGGAGTGTGTGTGGACCTCCGCAGACAAAGCACTTTCTTGGCATTGTTGGAGTGCAGCCTAATTATGTCGCCCGTTGCTGCTGCCGCTGCCCGATGGAAACGCAGCAAAATGTGGCAGATATATTTTTTTTATCTTGAAACGCATTCTCGCGTGTGCGGTGGCGGTGCAGCTGCACAACGGGAAATGTAATCGCCAGCTCTGTCGTTAACACCGCTCGTGTGACCACAAGAGTTGGAGGCGGGGGAAGGGGTGGAGGTTTAAACATAATGGAGTGCTACGGTGGCAAGATGTTAACTCCCTCGCCTGGTATGCGGGAGGTCGTGAGTTCAATCCCGACCCCGATGCCTGTATATTTGAAGTTTGCATATTCTGCCCATGGTGACGTGGATTTTTCTCTCCAGTTTTTCCCTCCACATTTATAAATATGCGTTCATAGTATTTGGCTGCTATAAATTTCCACACAAGTCACTTCGTTGAACTATCATTTGTGGCCAGGTCACTTCTGAAAGAGCTATATAGCTCAGTGGGCCCTAGCTGGTAAAATAATAATTGTTTAATAGTTTGATAGAAAATTATAACTGTGCTGTATATCTTCACAATGCATTATCGCCTGTTGCGGTGAAATTGTAGATAATAAAATAATAATAAACACTTAAAATAAGAATAAATAAGATATGTAAAAGAAAAATAACTTGAGCTCATCAGCCCCATGGGTCTTGCGGAGACGGCACTGAATTCTATGGGCGGCAGGACGGTGCAGTGGCAACACCCGTGACTCACATCAAGAAGTGCCTGGGTTCGATTCCTGACAGGGAAGCTTGTGTGGTGTGTGTATGTTCTCTCCCCCTCTTCTGCGTGGGTTTCCTCTGAGTTCTACAGTTCCCTCCCGTAGCTGAAGGACAACACAATGTCATTAGTGTTGGCCAAACATCCCAATGCTGAAAATTCACCTGCAAAATGACTCAATTGCGATTACGGGGAACATCAACCCCCTTACTGTGAATAAAATTGGCAGGACCCTCATTAAAATAAAGTCTTGAGACTCAGCGAGGCTTTCCTGGGTAAACGAGCGAGTGTTCGTAAGTTGTGAAAACCATCCTGGCCGTGTTTTGTCATGTGCGAGACGCACGCATGTATGGTACAGAACACGCAGGGACGTGGAAACCAAATCGTCCAGGGCCGTCACTTCGGCCACGTGTGCACTGGATCGGCGACTTGAAAAAAAAATGCCCACGCAGGGTACACCACATCCAGTATCCCTGTCTCACTTTTCTCTTTGGGGCCACTAAGCCACGTGTCCGCCCCAGTCTACCGGCAGGGCAGAAGGGGGTTCTAAGCTTCTCAAGTCTGGCCCTGTGGTCGTCGGTCGTTGAGGAAGTGGGCGATTGCTCAACTCGCCCCCCTCCCCCCCCACCTCTCTTTTAAGGGGACGAGGCATTACGCTGCGCGTGTGACTAAGCAGCCCCGACAGAAAGCACTCGTCAACGCTAGTTTCGGGTGCGCGCGCTTATACAAATGGATCGAGCATGAAATATTAAAAAAAGGTTCGCGTGGTTAGGAGCGTGAAAGGCGGAACACGCCAACCATTTTGCACGCAATACAACGCAGCAGGAACCGCAGCTGTGAGAGCATTCGTAAACGCTGCGCAAGTCATTTTGCCAAAACATTCCGCATGCCGCGTTATTCCCATTGAACGTGCCCGCTCTCTCGAAATGCCGATGCCACCGTCTCATTTGCTCCGGTGTGGAACCGCCGTCTTTGCCGGGCAGAATAACGTTGTTCGTACCGTTCCTCTAGCGGTGTAACCTGGCCAACCCACCCCTCACCACCGCCCGCCACCAAAATGTTAATAAATGCTCGCATTGATAGATTATATCTTTTCAGGCTTGGATATATATATTTCACAATACCGCGATAAACTGCTGGCGAGATTTCAATGGTTACTTGTTTCCTAATAAAGCGTTTTTTCTCAATCTTGATATATAGGGACTTGATTTGTTGTTCTAAAATAAATGAAATACTTAACCCATGTATACAATTACTATTTCCTATAAATATATATCCATACATATGTGTGTCTATACAACCATAATACACAGTTCGCCAGATAGACTTAAAAAAAAAATTGTGCTGCACCATTTGGCTCATTATTTCCATAACAGACAAAGAGAACACGCACAAACATCCCCGTATAGCCAGCGATACCAGACTGCTGGGGACACACACACACCCACGTGTGCGTGCATAGGCATGGTACAGCGCCGACTTGACTCCTACATGTTCATAAATGCAATTTTGAAAACACCAGAACATCTCCCTCTTATCAACCATGTGTCAGTATACAGCGTTTTCCCAGCCCAGGTCAGTGCTCAGTGATAACACATTCCCACCACACTACGCCTGCCAGCATTTCTGAAGAACCCCGAGCTGGCTGCTCACAGCCATCCTAAATGCTGACCCGTCACTCTGCGGGGAACACATTATCATCCCAATCATCAAGGACATGAAGTGTGAACAGAACGTGGCAGGGATCTTTCTGCATGAAGCTAAAAATATAATGACGCGTGCACATCTTGAAGGGATGACCATATCCTTGCAGAGCATGGCGGCGCGTGCGTGCGCACGTATATTTACCCTTGGATGACCTCTCTCTCAACATTCAACTTCATGCAATTATCAACATTGCTACGCGATCGTTTTAATTAAGACTGCTCTACGGATAAAGCCCTGGAGGCGTCCTCTCCGCACGCAGCAAGCGACACGGTCACAACCGCGAGCCGCCCCTGCCGTGTCGTCCGCTAATCCTCGCCGACGGTGTCCCGCGAGCTGCCACAGCAAGTGGAGTCATCTTCATTCTTTTTTTTGTAAGCGTCGAAAGCCGCGACCTTTAGCATGGCAGGCAAACTCCGACACGTGCGTCCTGGTGGTGAGCAGGACATCTGCGTCCTGGTGGCGAGCAGTCCGTGCCCAGACCACGGGCGCACGCTTCCCTCTCCCCGGGTCCCAGTCAATTAGAGTCGTTAGCAGTGCTTTTACTGAACAATTGGCAGGGGACGTCTTCTTATTGTTGTCTTCCTGGGGATGTGCGGCGACGGTGGTGCTGATTGAGGGGGCACAGAGTGCAATGCTCGTTACATTAATCAATCAATGGCCGGAGGGTGGGAGGGGGGTCCGGCGGCTCGTGTGCACCCCCGACCTAGCGAGCGCATGCAGAGGCGAGGCTCGGACTGACCGGGAGGCAGAATAGCACTGACGTAGGCAAGAGGCGTGGGAAATGCTGAAATGAGGAGCACGCTGCGGCCGCAGCCGGTCGGGAGCACGCGTTACGGAACTCCTGGCTGACAACGCAAACCCCACGGTGTACAATTTGAGCGGTTTGTCCGTTACGATGACCTCGAGCACTGAACTCGGCATGTGTGACCCACCATGGTCGTCGTCACTCTCTTTCCACGATCCTCGACGGAACTCGCCTAACTCTGCCTCTACGTTCGACACGACTGCCCTCCGCGCGCTCTCCACTGCAGCGACCGACAAGGCCTTCTCTGGCAGGTGTCCCAGTCAACCACTGCTCAATGGGAGGTCCACTCCTTCTGTGTTTGCCAGATAACATTATGGTCATCTTTTCATTCAACAGTCACTGCTATCAATTATTAACATGCATGTCTTCCCTTACAGCTTTTACAATTTCTCAAGTGCCGCCATCTACTTTCCACTTGCCACAAAACAAAACTTCAAGGAGGTAATTATTTTTAAAACCGTGACCATAACCGCAGCCCTAACCGTGACCGTTATTGGGCAAGAAGCTGCAAGCGAAAGCAGCGGTTTATACAGACTTTGCACAATCGCACTTTCTAGGGAAAAAGCACACATTATAGCGAGGCGGCGGTAATCGATCAGCAAGTGCCGGGCAAGGAAACACAACTCTGTGTATCGTGGGGCGTAGCAAGTCGAAGTGCCGCAGTTTGTCATCGCTTTGACAGGCACGCACGCACGCACGCACTGCTGCATGAGCTACAAAGCGACACAGCTGGGAGACTCAACCACAAAGTTACGGAGCAAAGGAGAGCGAAGGCAGGACTGGCGTGAAGCCCCGATGAACCCTGCCACCACAGGGAGCCCCGGTGATGGAATCCAGAGACATCAGATTTCACGGATCACGAGTGGCGTCGCTGCGATTACTGTTTTTCAGAAATCCCCTGCACTGGGCCAGCGCTAAAGCCCAGAGCTGCCGCCCCCTCCCTCCTGCAGCCACTTCCCCCCCCCCACCACCGCCCCCCAAAAATCACCGAGGTCTACCCCCCCACTCCGCTGCCCATGGTCTCCGTTTCCTGCCACGTGACCTGTAACCCCAACACAACATCCACCCTCCCCGTTCAATTAAAAAACACACAGCAATGGGCACGTGAACTTGAACCCTTGGAAGGGGCCCCTGTATATTTCATTAGCGAGGGGTCTCGAAATCGTTTCCATCCGACGCTGGTTTGCTAAGCAAAGGCGGCGGCGGGTCCCTGGCAACGCGAGCTTGGCGCAGCGAGCCCCCCCCCCCCCCCGTGGATCGCCGCTGCCAAAGGTGCCATCAAACCGAACGGCGCCAGCTCTGACGCTCGGCTCGGCTTGGGGGAAGAGCCACCCCGTTTCATTCCGAGTGTCGGAATCGCGAAATGAGACAGCGCTTTGTGCTGTCGACGAGGGATGGCGCCGTCGAGGCTGTCAGGCTTCCAGTGCCCGTGGATCTCGCGCGGAAATGAGCTCTGGTCGCTCAGCACTGAGCTGGATTTCAACGCAGATTTAGAGAGGAATCTAGAGAGTCCAGGCACACTCCGCTCATACGCTCACATATTGCAGTTTTGCCCAGAGAGCCAGACAACCATCCCACAAACGCTGATTTGGATAGATTTGTTCAAAAGCAAATATAACGTGTGTATGTATTAGGGCTCCGAACGTAATACTCTCCAACTTGGCGCATGGCTGAAACATGCGCCGCGCTTATGAGGACTATAAAAAACGAGGGTAGATATTGCCGCGCACCCTCGTAATATAAAGTAATGTCCGAATCGCGAACAATAACCAAAACAACTTACAGCATCGCAGGACCATGAATATTAGAGCACCCCAATATACTATACGTGTGAAACTACTCAATCGTAAACTGTCTCTGATAGAACGGCCGGTGAGCACTTTGGCCACAAGTGTTGCCGACCCGCCCATACAGGACATCTGTGAAAAAGAGCTTCATAGGTTATCGGATTCCTCCAGTCTAAATAAATATTCTGAGTATTTACACGTCTTCTGCATTAGCAATGGACTTGTATCACTGCAACCGCATTCCGCGCACATCCTGGGCAGCCAATATCGATCCTAATCCACATGGTCGCATTTACGTCGATCAAGATCTGAGGTCGATCTCGCAAAGAATCGATCAAACTCCAGAGCCGATCTATCTCAAGAGTAGATCTAGCTCCGGAGTCGATCCGATCCAAATTGGAATGGAGTCGTCATCGACCCGAGCGCCACACTCTCACGATGCACGCGCACGGCAAAGCATCCAAACCCTATCCGATTAAAACAAAGAAGTTAACCGTTTGCAATGGGCTTAAGACACTTTCCCATTGTACGCAACAACAAAAATGTGACATTCAAGAAAGACATTCATTAAGAAAAGAAATGTTTTAAACTGAAGTGCAGTAATTAAGAACCACCGCCAATTGTTGTTGCGGGTGAGAACAATCACTCGGCAAGCAACGCCGCGGATCTGCGGCAAAAAACCACCCTGCATCTGCGATGCACATCAAAGGCTCGGTGCAAATGACGGCTGAGGTTTATCAGAGCCCCACACATCAGCAGGCAATCTGCAGTTCAATAAATAATTGGGAGGGTTTATTGAACTCCCGCAAATTTACTTTCAGGGAGGCGCGCGCCCGAACACCGATGGCAACTCCTCGACGTCCCCGTGCCCCCCCCGTCTCCTCCTCCGCCGTCTCTCCCGACGCCGTCCTCGCAGCGTGATTTTTCGACGGCACGCTATCGGTAGCTGCCGCGTCAGAAAAAATCACTGCTACCGCCGCCGCCACTAATAGCGGGCGATGATCATAAAAAAAATGCGCACGTCAGGAATCACGCGGCGCTTCGCACAAGAAGGGGGGGTTGGGGAGGGGCGGGAATGGAGGCGCCGGCGCGGGGAGCTGGGCCGGCGCCCGACGCGGGAACGCCGGTGACATTCGTCAGCCTCCCGGCCGTGCGTACGCGTGCCGATGCATCATCTTCGCGAGCCGCTCCATACGCGCAGCGTTTATACGGGAGCTCGCGCACGCATTCCTCCGACTTATCGGACGTCGCTGTCCCTTTTGATTCCATCCCCTCCCTTCCCCACAGTTTGCGCGCCGCACAGGTGCCGTCAACTTCACACAGGTGCCGTCAACTCTGCACCTCACAGGTGCCGTCAACTCTGCACCTCACAGGTGCCGTCAACACTGCACATCACAGGTGCCGTCAACTTCACACAGGTGCCGTCAACTCTGCACCTCACAGGTGCCGTCAACTTCACACAGGTGCCGTCAACTCTGCACCTCACAGGTGCCGTCAACTTCACACAGGTGTCGTCAACACTGCACCTCACAGGTGCCGTCAACTCTGCACCTCACAGGTGCCGTCAACTTCACACAGGTGCCGTCAACTCTGCACCTCACAGGTGCCGTCAACTTCACACAGGTGTCGTCAACACTGCACCTCACAGGTGCCGTCAACTTCACACAGGTGCCGTCAACACTGTACCTCACAGGTGCCGTCAATTTCACACAGGTGTCGTCAACACTGCACCTCACAGGTGCCGTCAACTCTGCACCTCACAGGTGCCGTCAACTTCACACAGGTGCCGTCAACACTGCACCTCACAGGTGCCGTCAACTCTGCACCACACAGGTGCCGTCAACTTCACACAGGTGTCGTCAACACTGCACCTCACAGGTGCCGTCAACTTCACACAGGTGCCGTCAACACTGCACCACACAGGTGTCGTCAACTTCACACAGGTGTCGTCAACACTGCACCACACAGGTGTCGTCAACTTCACACAGGTGCCGTCAACACTGCACCACACAGGTGTCGTCAACTTCACACAGGTGTCGTCAACACTGCACCACACAGGTGTCGTCAACTTCACACAGGTGCCGTCAACACTGCACCTCACAGGTGCCGTCAACTTCACACAGGTGCCGCCAACACTGCACCTCACAGGTGCCGTCAACTTCACACAGGTATCGTCAACACTGCACCTCACAGGTGCCGTCAACTTCACACAGGTGCCGTCAACACTGCACCACACAGGTGTCGTCAACTTCACACAGGTGTCGTCAACACTGCACCACACAGGTGTCGTCAACTTCACACAGGTGCCGTCAACACTGCATCTCACAGGTGCCGTCAACTTCACACAGGTGCCGTCAACACTGCACCACACAGGTGTCGTCAACTTCACACAGGTGCCGTCAACACTGCACCACACAGGTGTCGTCAACTTCACACAGGTGCCGTCAACTCTGCGCCGGGACGGGTGTCGTCAACTTCACACAGGTGCCGTCAACACTGCACCACACAGGTGTCGTCAACTTCACACAGGTGCCGTCAACTCTGCGCCGGGACGGGTGACACGGACGGCGCAGCCACGTGGACGCATCAAGTCGTGCCCCCGGATATTCGAAGGTGACGCCGGTCAGGAGGCTGGCATCACTTGCGAGGAGCGACGGGCCACCAGCCCTTTAAGGAACTTAAAAACGCGGTTGGGCCACGCAAAACGACGCATTGCGAATTCCCCTTCATTCGTAAACAAGAGCGGCGCCAACTGAACGTCACTTGGCTTGTTTGAAGCCAGGTGCCCAGTCCACTTATTGTTTTATACCAAACATCTGAGGGGAAATCCACGCCTTCTCTTCAAGTGGCTATCATGGTGGACCTACGTGAAAAGGGGCAGTTTAATTGGACGGCGGGGGGGGGGGTTGGTGAAATATTCCACCAAGTACTTTAAGTGGAACTTTTCAAAATGTATTTTAGGCGATCGACCACTGGATTCTTTTAATCTGACCCCAGAGCTAGCCGTGCAAAACTTAGATGTGGTCTCTTCGGGCTCATGCCTGCTAAATGAGACACTCGTTTTGGTCTGTGTGCCTGCGTGCCACTTCTTTGTGACTCAACCATGAAATGACATTCGGTCACATAGCCACAGTAAGGAGTGAAGGATTTTACTCGGATAATAATTCTTCGATTATTGCTACGATTCTCAACAACGTTGCCGTCATCAAAGCACGTGCGCCAACTTAAAAAAATGAAAGTGCCGGCATCGACTGCGCTTTAATGATTCAGTCCCTCCAGGCCACACGGGCACACTTAGAAGAGCGTCCAACAACGAGCATTAATTAAACCAAACAAGCACAAGTAGCAACACACTCGCACAGTCACACACTCGCTCGCACAGACGCACAACAGCAATAACAACAGCCATGTCATTCCCCACCAAGTCAAGGTGATGTCACTGCAGCGCTTGTGACAAGCTAGGTACACTTTAAGGCCACGAGAAGTGTTGAAAGCTCGCTGGCCAGAGGTCAGGGATGAGACCCAGGTGTTATGGGTTGACCGACTGCGATGACTTGCAGTCACACACGCACTCGTACAAAAATCACCCGCACAATCACACTCTCACAACGACAAACATACAAGCTCACTCTCACACCACACACACTCACAATCAAACGCTCACACAAGCACATTTACTCTCAAACTACCCAACCACACGGAAAGATCCCCCAAATAGCCTTAAGACTTTTGGGGCAAGTGCTGTTAGCGAGCACCTATGAAGGCCTGCAAGGCACACGAGGGGGTTGGTGGCCAGCAAGATATCCGGCCGCCTTTGTCTCTCTCGTGGCGATGATGTTTACACATCGCACCAGGTACTCATTTAAGGCTGAGTCTACCGAAGTGAAGCTCAAGATAATCGTCACTGGTATTAGCCGTGCGCGGGGATTGAACACTGCTCTCCAGATTCATAGCACAGTGCGCTAACCGCTGCACTACCGTTTAAACACACACTCTTTGTCATCCACACACACAAAGTCACTCACACACAAAGTCACTCACACACAGCCCCTCCCGCACACTCACACAATCAGACTCTCTCATACACAAACACACTGTATCTTACACACACACAAGCTCATACACACAAAGACAAAGATCCCCAGTATAGCCTTAACAGACTGTTGGGGCAAGTGCTGTTAGCGAGCACCTATGAAGGCCGTCACGGCACACAAGGGGGTGGGTGTCCAGCACCACGCCCAACCGCCTTTGTCTCCCTAGTGGCGATGTTTACACATCGCACCAGGTACTCATTTGAGGCTGAGTCGACCTAGGGGAGGCCCAGGACCGGTTCACTGGTGCTGGCCGTGAACAGGAATTGTAGCGCAGTGCGCCAACCACTGCACCACCGCTCACCACATACACTCTCTCTCACACGCACACACGCGGCAAGAAGAGCCTGGGTTCGATTTGCGACACAGCACTCCTCTCTGTGTGGAGTTTGAATGCTCTTCCATGTTTCTGCAAAGGGTTTCCTCCAGCTTCTTTGGTTCTGCAAATAGCTTCAAAACATGAGAATAGGTTTTCCCCTTTTTCTGGCAACAAAACAGCTGTGTTAAGATGTTAAAACACCAAAATGAAACCTTTAACAAGGAATCATGTCTGCATCAACCACAATACTTGTGGTCAGAATGCAAACAAAAAACACACTGATAATATATGCATTGTCTTTGAAACTGATTGGTCCACACCAGAGACAGCTTTCTTTGGAGCCTCGTCTCAAACGGTGTAAGACCAGAGGATGCCAGAAAAAAAGGGGAAAAACTATTCTCATATTTTGGTACTGGCAACGGAGGTCCCATGATGTAGATTCAAAACAAACAATGTAAACTGATATCGGCTGAGCATCCCAATGCTGAAAAACGACCTGCAGATTACTCAACTGGGATTAAACGTCAGCAACACCGCCCCCTACCACGTAAGAAACTTGGCAGGGCCATCCTAAAAACGAGTCCTCAGACTCAGTGAGCATCTCCTGGATAGCAAATGGTGAGGTTGCGCGGCCACTACTGTGCCTAGCCACCTTCATCTCCCCAGTGATGATGTTTACACACTAGTACGTGGTGCCTATTTAAGGCTGAGTCAACCTATGGGAGGCCCAGAACAAGTTTAGATAACCACTCGCAGCTGATGTGACCTGTGGCCAGGGAATTCAAACCAGATCGTGAGGACTGCAGCAGAGTGCGCTAACGATTGCACCACCACTCCCTATTGCGTAAACAAACACAGGACACAATCACACCTCACAAAGACAAATATCCACCCCATAGCCTCAACAGTCTCTTTGGGCAAGTGCTGTTGGTAAGCATCTATGAAGGCCAATACACCCGGCTGCCTTTGTGTCCCCAGTGCTGATGTTTACACAGCGCACACGGTACTCAGTTAGGGCTGAGTAGACCTGTGGGATGCCCAGGACCGGTTCAGATATTCGTCACCGACGTTGGCTGCGGTGGAGAACCGATTTCGCTTCGCCGGGTTATCGTAGCGCGGTGCATGAACCACTACACCACCGCTCACTCTTGTGTACACACATCACACAGTAACACGACTCTCTCTCACACACACACGTGTAAACACGGTCATAATGACGCAAACACGTAAACAATAGACAGAGGTGCCCGTCAGCGAGGAGTCATTAACTCACATCGGCGCTCAGCTCCCCCCCCCCCACAGATTGTCAGCGTCCCCATAACTCGGGGGATCATGTCAGCGCTCATTATCATTACCGTCGTTAATATTAACTAAAGCACCGCGCTGTCACGCCGCCGTGTCCCCAGTCAGGCTCGCAGAGGCGGCGGTGGCGAGCTTCAGCGTTTCTATTAAAATCGTGATCGGCACGAAGCTTCATCAACCACGGACATCAATGGGCCCTTCGCCTGGTTCCACACACTCTCACCTGGTTCCGTAAATTCTCACCTGGTTCCATAAACTGTCAGGTGGTTCCATAAACTCTCACTTGCTTCCATACACTCTCACTTGCTTCCATAAACTGTCAGCTGGTTCCATAAATTCTCACTTGGTTCCATAAACGTTACGCTTGTTCCATAAACTCGAACTAGGTTCCAAACTCTCGCCTCGTTGTATGTAACCCTCACCTGCTTCTACAAACGGTCACGTGGTTCAATTAAACTCTGCTACGGTATTGCTCCACAGACTCGTGTCTGGCGCAAATGGACACCCGTCGAGTTTCACACAATGTTCACCGTCTGCGCCACTGATACATTTTACGTGTGTGTGGCACACACGGAAATTAATGAACAGATTGAGTGCTCACGACTGCCGGAAATCAACCGCATGACCAGCACGCATTGAGCCAGGCAAGGTGCCACTCAATCCCACCTAATGCCACGGACACGAGCTGTCAGCTGTGCCCCGTCTCAGTGCTGTTATGATGACACGGCACAGCCAGGCAACAGCAGCACAGACAACAAGCAAGGCTACAGCCAGGCAACAGCAGCACAGACACAACAAGCAAGGCTACAGCCGGGATAGATCACGGCTCGAGCACCAGCCGGGAACGCAGGCAGCATAGCTTCACACGGGACACAGCACAGCTCTCGACAGATGCACTGCAGTATGTCATAGTCGGCACATATTGTGGACACAACCGCAAAACACAACATAGCCAGACAAGAACCCCGAGCCAGCACAGCCTGGACATAGCCTGCAGCGTACACACAGACACAGCACACTGACACACGCAGAGACACGGCGTGGACGTGGCACACAGACACACCGCTACACGCAGACACACCGCTACACACAGAGACACAGCTACACACAGACACACCGCTACACACAGACACACCGCTACACACAGAGACACCGCTACACACAGAGACACAGCTACACACAGACACACCGCTACTCACAGAGACACAGCTACACACAGACACACCGCTACTCACAGACACACCGCTACACACAGAGACACCGCTACACACAGACACACCGCTACTCACAGACACAGCTACACACAGAGACACCGCTACTCAGAGACACCGCTACACACCGACACACCGCTACACACAGACACACCGCTACACACAGACACACCGCTACTCACAGAGACACACCGGTACACACAGAGACACGGCTACACACAGACACACCGCTACTCACAGACACACCGCTACATACAGACACACCGCTACTCACAGACACACCGCTACACACCGACACACCGCTACACACAGACACACCGCTACACACAGACACACCGCTACTCACAGACACACCGCTACTCACAGACACACCGCTACACACAGACACACCGCTACTCACAGACACACCGCTACACACCGACACACCGCTACACACAGACACACCGCTACACACAGACACACCGCTACACACAGACACACCGCTACACACAGACACACCGCTACTCACAGACACACCGCTACTCACAGACACACCGCTACACACAGACACACCGCTACTCACAGACACACCGCTACACACCGACACACCGCTACACACCGACACACCGCTACTCACAGACACACCGCTACACACAGACACACCGCTACACACCGACACACCGCTACACACAGACACACCGCTACACACAGACACACCGCTACACACAGACACACCGCTACACACAGAGACACAGCTACACACAGACACACCGCTACACACAGACACACCGCCGCACACAGACACACCGCCACACACAGACACACCGCTACACAGACACACCGCTACACACAGACACACCGCTACTCACAGACACACCGCTACACACAGACACACCGCTACACACCGACACACACAGACACACCGCTACACACAGAGACACCGCTACACACAGACACACCGCTACACACAGAGACACAGCTACACACAGACACACCGCTACACACAGACACACCGCCGCACACAGACACACCGCCACACACAGACACACCGCTACACAGACACACCGCTACACACAGACACACCGCTACACACAGACACACCGCTACACACAGACACACCGCTACACACAGACACCCCGCTACACACAGACACACCGCTACTCACAGACACACCGCTACACACAGACACACCGCTACTCGCAGACACACCGCTACTCGCAGACACACCGCTACACGCAGACACACCACTACACACAGAGACACCGCCGCACACAGCGACACCGCCACTCACAGACACACGGCTACTCACAGAGACACATACCTACAGACACACCGCTACACACAGACACACCGCTACACACAGACACACCGCTCACAGACACACCGCTACACACAGACACACTGCTACTCAGACACACCGCTACACACAGACACACCGCTACACACAGACACACAGACAAACCGCTACACACAGAGACACACGGCTACACGCAGTCACACCGCTACACACAGACACACCGCTACACACAGACACACCGCTACACACAGAGACACACGGCTACACGCAGTCACACCGCTACACACAGAGACACACCGCTACACACAGACACACCGCTACACACAGACACACCGCTACTCAGACACACCGCTACACACAGACACACCGCTACACACAGACACACACAGACACACTGCTACTCACAGACACACTGCTACACACAGAGACACACAGAGACACGGCGTGCGCTACCCGTGCCGCCTTACGAAGAGGCGCAGGAGGAAAGGGAACGCTCACGGCAGCAGTAGCAGGAGGAGGAGGCGATCATTGTGGTGATGGTGGTGGGGTGGTGGGTACCGTGCCACAGTGTGGGTAGTGGCAGGGGGGGTAGTGGCAGGGGGGGTAGTGTCAGGGGGGGTAGTGGCAGGGGGGGGGCTGTCACCTGAGCCAGTCCAGCGGTGCCGTGTCGGAGCCCCGCTGCGTGGTCGCCTCGTGCCCAGGAGGCGCCCTCACGGAGCCAGCGGCGGCGGCAGCGGAGCGGGTGGCGCCGTCACGGAGGCAGGCAGCCCCCCTCCACACCACCACCACCTCCACACCACCACCACAACGCCACCACCACAACGCCACCACCACCACCTCCACACCACCACCTCCACACCACTACCACAACCTCCACACCACCACCACAACGCCACCACCTCCACACCACCACTACCACAACGCCACCACCACCACCTCCACGCCACCACCTCCACCACACTCCCAGTTTGTAAAAGTCACAGAAGCCCCGGGAATCACGGCCACTGATCCGACAGCGAAAAACCACCAAGCTCCGCCCCGGGGTGATGGTGATGAGGGATTAAATGATGAGGGATTAGATGATGAGGGATGATGGAGGGAGGGGTGTGGGGGTGTAACGGGACCGGCGAGGAAGAGGATGACGAGGGCGGCTGAGGAGGATGAGGAGCCACGGAGCCTGCGGAGCCGCCTCGTGGCTGGAGGCGCAGGAGAGCGGAGCCGCCGCGGAGCCCGAGACGAGGCTCCCACTTCTCCCCAAGTTGGTGCGGGGGGGCGGACGGGGGACGACGCTCCCCCTTATAGCGATCCTCACTCACCCCGACGCCAGCTCACGGGGCGAATGGCGACTGCGAGGTGAGCGAAGAGCGGCAGCGACAGCAGCGGTGGCGGTGAGGAGAGAGCGAGGAGGAGGGGAGGGAGCGAGGAGGAGGAGGGAGCGAGGAGGAGGGAGCGAGGAGATGGAGCGGGAGGAGGAGGAGGCGCGGGAACCGGCCGCGCCTCGCCGCTACGCGCGCACTGCGCATGCGCGCGGCCAGCAGGGAACGTCACCGGATCGCTCGTTAAAGGGACCCGGGGTAAGTTGACACGTGTGGAAAATATGGTGATGGTGGTGATGGTGAGGATGATGGTGGTGAGAATGGTGGTGGTGAGGATGGTGGTTGATGATGGCGATGATGATGGTGGTGGTGATGGTGAGGATGGTGGTGGTGAGGATGGTGGTTGATGATGGCGATGATGATGGTGGTGGTGATGGTGAGGATGGTGGTGGTGAGGATGGTGGTTGATGATGGCGATGATGATGGTGGTGGTGGTAGTGATGATGATGGTGGTAACGGTGGTGGTGATGATGGTGATGATGTTGGTGGTGAAATTGGTGATGATAATGATGGTGGTGATGATGATAATAATGATGGTGGTGATGATGGTGGTGATATGAAACGTGGACTCCTCTCGTGGAACATCTGCGCCGGTTAGAAACATTCAGGCTGGCCTGCCTACGATCCATCCTGGGTTTAACCAGCAGGCTGGATTGTGTGAGGAGCTCACAAATCCTTGAAAGACCTGGACACATTCCCATCAGTGAGCTCCCCCGGCAGGCAAGGCTGCGTTGGCTGGGTCATGAGGATACAGAATACACGTATACATTTACAAATAGTGTATTTAAGAGCCATGAGTCCATTCAAAGTTGCCCAAATCACACAAGAGGATGCTAAGATATTTTTTTAAAGATTCAGTGTTAACGCCAAATACTGCAACCAGTCAATTTACGAAATGTCTCCAAGATTATTAAAAACGTATCAGGAGAAACACTGCAAGTCGTCCGGGAAGGCTGCCTTTGTTAATTGTACCTTCTCCACGACATCGTCACGATGTGGTGAGCGTGATGCTCCATCCACGTGAACTGGTGTGAAATAAAACGCCAGACGGCAGTTTGCATCTCAAAAGTTGATGGAGGAAAAGGGACAGCCCTGCGAGTTGGAAAATGTATTCCTGATCTCAAGCCGACCTGATTATCACCAGGAACGCAAATGCTAACAAAGACCACCATTATTTCCTCCGCCAACAACACCACCACCAACAACAACAGCCGCCATTCGCCGCGAAGTGACGGTGAAGTTACCACAGCGCTTGTGCCAGGCTAGGTACACTTTGAGGCCACATGGAGTCTCGAAGGTTCGCTGACAGGAGGTCATGGGATAGGCTTAGGCGTTATCTTTGGGTTGACCAAGATGACTGGCAGATGCACCACCCGTGCGCCCTACTTGTGCCATCACAACCGCTACCACTATCAAGACAATAGCCACTACCACCGCCACCACCGCGATACTCGACATCAGCGAGTTCAGATTACAGTTTTAAAAGGTCAACGGCAGCGTTAAATTAGTCATGAGCACTCGTTAATGTGTAACGAGATGTTAATTGTCAAACGAGTGTCTTGTTGAAAAAGAGAGACCGCCACCGTCTTTTGAGCCCGCAATCCTTCCCACTCTCGGTTGTCGCCACTAAAGTGTTCCAAGCCCTCGGCTACAGCGAACTCTGTTCAGAGCGCGGCCACACAGATGGCCAATGAGCATTTTGATCCATCTCATGGATGTCTCGGGGCTCCTCTGCGATCCACCGGACACAGCTTGTGATCAGCAATTACCCGGATGAATTTAACCCTGTCAATCAATACGAGACGTAAAGTACTAGCGCCATCTCTTGGTAGATATCACCGTGTTTTTAATGGACTGAACACATTTTTAGTCGGGGATTTTTTTTATTCGCCACCAGCCGTGACGATGATTTTTGCTGCATTGTTATGATGCCGGTGTTCGTTCTGATTTGTTAACTACCTCGCCTCGTATACAAGGAGGTCGTGGGCTCGATCCCGACCCTGACGCCTGTATATTTGGAGTTCGCATGTCTCTCTCATCTGTGGTCACATGAATTTTTCTCCGGGTTCTCCGGGTTTTCCCTCCGCATTTCGAATCGTGTGTTTAGAGTATTTGGCTGCTATAAATGTCCACATGATACTTATTTGAACTATCATTTGTCCTGAAAAAAAGAGCTACAGAGTTTAGTGGACTTTACCTAGTAAAATACCAAATGGATTAATAGTTTAGTCGTTAAATCCACAACAAAATGTTTAGCGATCCACGTATTGGCCACCGCTGGTGTAGTGTATAGTGTATAGTCCACCACACAGCGTGTTTATTCACTACTTTGGTCATGTAAGACGCCCGTTTTACTCATTCCATTCAACGCATTGGCCACCACTCCCTGTCCTCAGGGATTTCGCCTGTAGCCACCACCACCATCATTAACACCGCCACGTACGTCAAGCACCGCCATGTCCAACATAACCATCGCTACCATAATCATCCACCATCACAGGCCCGTCAACCACCGCCATGTCCATCATAACCATTACCATCACCACCACCACCGCTATCATCACCGCTATCATCACTGCTAGCAACAGGCGCGGTTCGTCCACGAGGGGTGTTGGGGTGCCGCCCCGCCAAGCAGCTGGAGATGAGAAATATTTTTCGAAGAAAAAAATTATTTTCTTACAATAATTTTGTTGTCTTTAATTTATTTTAAATATAATGATTCTTTCCTACGTGAATTGCCTAATGAAGATAACATTTTACGTTGTTCATATTAGAAACAGCTGCAACACAGTCGGATTTGTGATGGTTGGTAGCCTCCCACTATCACTGATTATAATCATCGTCGACATCTCCACCACCAACATCATAAACATTCATCACCACAATGACCATCATTATCATTACCACAACCGCCGCCACCGCCGCCACCCCATCAATTCTGCGTGGGGCCCAGCCCCACCTGCCGAGATGTCGCGCCAGAAACTGGAGCAGGAATGGAAATTGTCGGCGGACAGTGTACGACAGCGCTAAACCCCGGCGGTGATTACCCACGGGAAAAGCGTGTAATTGCGTCTTGGGGGTTAGGTGGTGTGGTGGTGGGGGAGGTGGCGGGTGGAGTGGGAGGGGATCGGGAGGGGGGCTCCCTCCCACTCCCTCCCAGCCCCCCCCCTCCCCCCTTCGATCACCATCAACCCCATGCTCCACTCCACACCACAATGGTTCCGAGCCACATCGCATAAATGCGTCGCTCTAATGTCATACAGCCACCGTGACGAGGCGCGCGACTCACTGCTAATAACGGGGGGGGGGGGGGGCGGCGGGGGGCTGCTGCCCCCCACGCGCTGAGTTGTGGGCAGCGGTCGATTCGCGGGGGTGGTGGTTGCGGGGGGGGGGCGGATATAATCAACCGTCTATAAATAGCGTCTGTGGCGGCCCCTGAAAACTTCTTTCCATTGCCGGCTGCAGCGAATAGAATTAAGCGAAAGGTTATATGCGCCCAGGGAGAGAAAGAGAGAGTGTCGCAATTGCATTAATTCGCGGCTGCTCGCCGCCGAGTCTGAGTGTAAACCGACGCGTGCGATGTTTCCAATCTCGCACCGCCACTGGGAACAGGAGGTCCTCCAGGCAGGGGGTGCGAGGGGGTATAAGTAGGGGTGGTGGTGGCACAGTGGGGGTGCGGGTACAGCTGGTGGTGCATCTACCGGTCATCTCGGTCAGCCAACCCATGGCACCCGCTGGGTCTGTCCTGAGACCTCCTCCTGTCAGCGAGCCTTCGACACTTCATGTGGCCTCAAAGTGCACCTGGCCTGGCACAGGCGACATGGCGACATCACCGTCACTAAGTGGCGAATGGCGGGTATGGGTTTTGGTGGTGGTGGCAAGCGGTGAGTGAGGTCCGGCAGAGTAACAGCGAGTGGGGGGGGGGTAGTGGGCGATGGGGGGGGTAAAGCTGTGACTGCTGCTGATGTCTCGTAAAACGTTGAAAGTGGCGCGCTCTGGAGTTCGCGGCTTTGAACGGATGGACAGAGCGCGTGTATTGTTTTGGTGATGCAGTGGAGCATTGTGTTTGTTTAGGTTCTTGTTGTTGTCGTTGTGGTCGCGAGTGCTGATACGCACACTCGTAACGCGCTGTCGTGGATGATTGTGGCTCGTGCAATCATAATAAGTCAAAGGTCTGACTCCATGTAAAGGACAACTAGAATATTACTTCAGTCCGTTTCGCAAAAGGGCTGCATTTATGGGCAAATGTAATTTCACTCTGCGGAGGTAAATTACATGTTTGCCAAGTCTAGCAATGCTATTGTAAAATATAGCTGCGGAGGGCCTATAGGTCAGTGGACAGCACCGCGATTTGATTCTCTACGTTGCGACACGGACCCTCGTGCGTTTATTTATAATTTCTGACCCTATTATAATTGCCTCTTTGTATCTCGTGACTTCTGAGGGCCTGTGCCTGCCTGTGGTGAAGCCGAGGCCCCGCCTGGCTGGTGGGTTGACCTCCACGGGTCACGGGCGACACGACCCCGCGGCGGTTAATGAGAGGCTCCGCCAAAAAGAAGCTTGCCTGTTCATCCCTTTCAGAGGCAAAGAGAGCGGGTGGGGAGGGTGGGGAGGATGGGAAGGATGGGTTGGGAAGGCGGGAGGGTGGAGAATTGGCGGCGGGGGTGGGCGGAGGGAAAGGGGGGGGGCTTGCCGTGCCCCCACCCCCAGAGCGAGCGGTCTGAGTGCGCGCGTTCATTTGAAGCCGATTTGTGCGGTTTGGGTCTCATGTCACATCTCGTTTACATAGATGTCCGTGAGCCACGCCGAGAGCGTTAATTTCGTGCGGTCGTTTGTTCTCATTAAGTCGCTGTTTCTCAGAAGGAAAACAACCCCTGGGGGGCGCCCATCTCAGTTGGCGATGATTCTGAGCCGTCTTCGTCGTGAGCCATTGGCCAGATCCACTGCTGGATGAAGGCCTCTCTCCCCACGCCGTCGCCATCTCTCACGGTCCAGCGCCGCTAAACTAACATCGAGCCCACTCCTGCAACGCGAACCGATCTCACCGCTCAGTCTCCTTGGATAGTGATGGAAATTCTCCCTTCTTATGGCGGGGGGACAATGCTCTTTGGTGATATAATTCGCACGGCCGAGAAGATCTCACCATGTGGAAGGGTCATTTCCAGAAACGTTAGCCAGCCGCATGTTTTACGCGAAGCGGCAGCGGTAGTCAGGGAATTTTTTGTCTCAGCATCACGGTGAATTCATTTACGCCCAAATTACCATGAATGCGCCCGATCTTGTTACAACCTAAGTTGCCAGGAGACCGGGTAATAAGAGCACAGCAAATGATTATTGAATATATGCTTCCGGAGTAGTGAGTGCTCACGGGATGTTACCGTTTCCTCCCAATTGCCACTCATGTTGTCTCAGAATATCATATCATGGAATGTGCCAAACATACAGATGCAGGAAACTCTTGAAGAAAAAAAAACATACGTCTTGAGACTCAGTGAGGTTTTCATGGATACAATTAAATGTACACGTACAGCGCTCCGTGCACTGCGGGAAAGAGGGTCGTTGCCGATAGGTGCATACATTTTATGCGTTCATTTAATTTTAAGGCATCCGATGCAATCAATAGAAGCAGAAGAACGATGCCGAGGAGCGGAGCAACGTGAACGTCAGGAATAAGCCACCGCACCTCCTGGCTTGGACGTCAGGACATCAACAGGCCGATGTGCACCATCTCCTTCATGAATGAAAACTTGAGGGCGAGCCACAAGAGTTCGATTGTGGTCATGAAACCCAAATTATGGACCATGTATACAACCTTAAATGGAGTAAGACTAGTAAAACAAAACAAACTCTCTCTCCTGAAGCCCTCTCGTGGCTAGCAGACCTCGACATTGACATTTGGCTCCTGGACACATGGCTATTATCATACGCAAGGACATTATAGGGGCAGATTTAATTTGAAAGCAGTGTTTCTTAGAGTCCGTGACCTTCCACTCGACGCGGGCAATCGCTAAACAGTGCAACTGTGAACCCCATTGTGACCACGGGGAGGAGGGGATTCTGGTGGTTCCGGTGGCTGCGAATTATCTGCACAGCCACCCACACTCTGCACCCCTAACCCCCTCCCTTCCCAGGCCCACCGCACCCCCTACTTTGTGCCGGTGTGGATGCCGCTGGAAGAAGCGTGACTTCCCGTGATGGAAGGTGGCGGCCCACACCAAACGCGACTGGTGCTGACTATGTGCAGGGGAGCGGAGACTCCCAGGGTTACATCAACCACCCCCTACCCCATCCACCCCCAACTGATCCCCTTCCATTATTAAAGCCGGACGTGGTGGCGCTCGCCTGTTATCTAGCTCTTCGAAGACGAAGGCCTGGTGGATCACGCAGAGATTTGAGTGAGAGTCACAATACAGCATGGGCGGCGTGCGGTGACCAGCCAATGGCAGTGCAGTGAGTGAGTTGTGTATCGTGAATCCTCGTTCGAGTAGTGGCATTGCTGCCACTCCTATCGTTTTTGTGTATTGTTGTAACTTTCTGACCTGCCCCTACAGAACGTCCGTGAAAAGAGCTTCATAGTTCATCGGATTTCTCCAGGATAAATAAATATTGTGATTCTGAGATGATCTGGTTTCCTCCCACGTGAAGCCAAACAATCGTCAAGCTGTATCGCGTGTTGTTGGGCATGATGTGAATTCAGTTCCTGAGGAAGCTCCCAGCACGTGGAGCGAAACGTCGGACACCGTCTCGACCAACATGCGGCACTACCCGAACACGCATCGGAGAGCCACACCAACACGACCCTGCACACTGGCGCATGAATACCATTCGCTCGATGATGGAGCAGCTCCATATTGCAATTCAAGATCCTCCTGAAAAATAGGTTTGAGACTCAGTAAGGCTTTGCTGGATAAACAACACGTGTGTGCACTGCACGTGTCACTTGACATCCTGGATACCCTTGCAAACGAGATATTCCATCTCAAGGGATTGCCCAGGTATATTTATATATTTTTTAAAGAAATAAAATACAAATTATCCATCTATCTGTCGATTGTTTGTTTCGCTCTGACCCCCAACCATCATCCCCCCCTATCCCCCTGTGGCGTGACCCCACATCCCGCTCATGACCCCCACATCCCCCCGGTGTTTGTCCATCTCCGGGTGTCAAAGACATTTCTGCCGCTTTTGGTGACCTCTCGGGAAAAGGTCACACAAACTTCATCTGGCGTAGCCGGGGAATATGCAGCGAGGAGGGATGTTTCCTGCGCTCGCATTTACGGCGGGATTAGGAATCTCCGGCCTCCGTGTTGCGAACACAACTCACCACACTCGGCACATCACCCCCAATCCACTCTCGCAGCACACTAATGGATTCGCTCCGTGACTGATTCGTGAACTTTAAAGCGACATTTGATTCAAGCAATCTAATGTGTGTGCCCGCGAGAGTGTGTGTGTGTGCTTGTGTGAAGGTTTTGTCCCTGCTGCTGTTGCTGCCGTTGTTATTAAACACGCCCTGGGTCGATCTCGCCGACAAGGATGCTATGTGTGAGTGCGAGTCCGTGACAGAGTCCGTGATGTGTGCAAATGAGTACCCGGTGCGGTGTGTCAACATGGCCACTGGGGAGACAAAGGCGGCCGGGCTTGGTGCTGGCCACCCACCCTTTCGTGTGTCGTCCCGGCCTTCATAGGTGCTCGCGAATAGCACTTGCTCCAACAGTCTGTTAAGGCTACACGGGGGATCTTTGTCTTTTTTGTCACATCACGCCTTCCTCGTAGGGGAGCTGCAGCCTAGTAGTGGTTAGCGCTGCACTTCTTTACGATTCCGGCAACCCGAGTTCGATTCCTGCCCATGACCGATTACAGTGGCAAATATTTGAACCGGTCCTGGGCCTCCCCTAGGTCGACTCAGCCTTAAATTATGGTTCGGTGTGCAAACATCAGTACCGGGGAGACAAAGGCGACCGGGGGTGTTTGTTGGTCACCCACCCACTCGATCGCTTCTGCTACTGACCAACCAAGCCGGTTTGCCTTTGTGATCACCTGCCTACATTCGACTGGACACCTGTGAAAAAACTGCTTGATAGCTCATCGGATTCGTGCAGTTTAAATACACATTCTGATTCTGACATTCAACTGTAACACTCACCTGTCCATATTCATATGTGCCCATCCAACTGTGTTCACTCATCTAATGCTAAGTCTCATCTGTTAATATGCACGTTTCACGTTTCAGACAAAACCTCAGTACCTGTTGATGAACTTCTGGGACCCAGAATCTCCATCAATAATTGTCTTCCAGACCAGGCAGAAGATAGGCACAATGTTCCTCGATATTGCAGCTGCGTAGACACGGTTTGAGCACAGGACCCAAGGATCAGGTGGCAATTTGGATTGCAGAGTCTGCTCCTCAAGCTGCAAGCCATGCCACGTGCACAACGCAATGGAAAAGGCGCAGGCCTGCAAGTGCTTGCTCAAGCCACTGCTGGCAGAAGGGCCTCCACTCGAGGAAGCTCTAGCGAGCCCCTACAGAGGTCATTTGGCCTACTTTCCCACGCTGTACAGAGGTCTTGACGAGCGCGTGAGTATGCCACACGCGACTCATTGACACTTTGCTTCAAGTGCCGCTCCGGGACATCGATCCGGTGGCTTTTGCATTGTGATTCCAGTGTGCCAACTATTGCACCGAGGCAGCGTATGCCACGTGTACCCCGTGCTTCAAGATGTTGTTATTCCACCGAGCCACCGTCTTTAACCCGTCACCACCAAACCCACCCCCCACCCCTCCCGGTCCCCGGCTTGGCAAGCTCTCTTAAGTCGAATGACCTCAGAGTCACCTCCAGATGGCGTCACAGGTGGCGGGGACAACCTTCAAACACGGCCGACGCCGACGACACGCGACGCACTCAGCAGCCCATCTGGCTGCCATTGAGACCTTCCGCGCCACCTGTGGGCACCGCTCAATCGCTCCGGATGTGCAGTGGCGGTCAGATGTCCCGCAAAGTGGCTGGCAAGTGGG
The DNA here is from genome assembly GCF_965212315.1 of Lampetra planeri. Taxonomy (NCBI): domain Eukaryota; kingdom Metazoa; phylum Chordata; class Hyperoartia; order Petromyzontiformes; family Petromyzontidae; genus Lampetra; species Lampetra planeri. The sequence goes on along the minus strand of NC_136116.1, from coordinate 2,157,221 downwards.
CCCTCCGTGACCCCCTCGCTGTCGTGAATACAGATGCAGGCCGCGGCATTGCGGGCTGCCCCCCACTCGTGGGCCACTCGTGGGCCACTCGTGCAACGCCTCTCGCGCGGCTATTGAATTGTCGAGACGCTCGGTGTCGCACGCTTGACTCGGCCGAGTATGTAAAACAGAAAAAGGCATCGCAATAAATCGCATCCCAATATGTTAAATCACCTGCGTCCACGCACCTGCGCGCAATGACCCGCCCACATTCACACGTGCAAGTCTGTCCACTTCACCTGCGGTCAATCCACTCGTGTCCACGTTCAGCTGCTCACAGTCACCCGTGTCCTTGCGCACGTTGTCCTCTCACCTCTGGCCAATCAACCGCTCGTATCGCATTGCCCCGTGCCCTTTCTGAAGCGTCCCCCCCCCCCCCGCGTTCCCCGTGCCCGGTCACCGCTCCCGCCGCCGAGGAGTAACTCGCCAAGACGGCCGAGCTCCCGCGGAGCAGCGACGCTGTCAGAACGCGTCACGCTTACATCTCCACGCTCCTCGCCCGAGACTCCCTCCTTCCCTGCGTCTCCACCCCCTCCCCTCCCCACATCCCTGCGGCCCCCAGCACCCACGCCGAAGCAGGGCATCGTCAGCAGCCGTGGCCAACCCGCCGCTGGATGAAGGCCCTACCCAGGCCACCGCTGCCGCCGCCGCTACTGCCGCCGCTTCTCGCGATCCTGCGGCAGAAGTCCGTGCGCGTTGTACGATCCGAGGCGACGCGGTGAAAATAATCGAGGAGGCGTCCCGTGATCGATGCCCTCCACCCAGCCGACGCCATGGCTGGTGGAGCCAGAGTTGCTGGGGACTGGCCGGAAGGTCATAGTTCACGGGGTGCTCGATCCAGTACTGCACGTGCTCGACGGTGAACCTCTTCCACACCGCACGTAGCCGACCGTGCTAATCGGAGATGCACTGGAGCTGCTCAGGCCGGCAAGGCGCTGACGCTTCTCCGCCTCGACAATGCAGTTCACTACAGGGGGGGGGGGCGTGTAACCATCCGGAAGAGAGATTTGGGGGGCCAGGAGTCGGGAATGTAATTCGCTGATCAGAGACGCGAAGCGAGCGGGGCAGCCGGAGCGTGGTGATCCAGAGCGGGAGGTGGCCAGGAGATGGCAGCGCGGCAAGTTGGTTCTTGTCGCCCCGTCCGTGCGGACCTTGGAGTCTCATCCCCTCGTGTGTGCCTGGTGGGTTTTCTCCGAGATGCTCCGGTTCCGTCCCACATGGAGTCGAACAGTCGATGAAGACGGCATGCCCGGTGAAGGGATTGCCGTGGCAGTGATGTGCATAAAAAGAACAACAACAAAAACCCACCACATGATTCGTTAACACTCCCGTAAAATACCAGAACAGTCGATGTTTCGGGAGATAGCCCTTCTTCGGAGTAAAGAGAGATGATTTAACGGTACACCCCAATGTTGCAGGGGAGCCTGCTGTTCGGATACATTAATGAAACGATCCTGATACTCGGTGCGGCTTTCCTCCATAAACGAATGACACTCTCGTTTTCATTGTGCCCGTGTCTCGCGCGGCACCGTGGGGCTATTGCTTGGTATTCAGCGTGTGCCAATGCAATGCGGTTGATATGTCAATTCAAAGCCATGTATTTGTCACCAATATTAAACGCCCCAGTTCTCTCATCGGGTTCGCACCGTGTGCAGAACGCTATCCCCGGCTACGAGTCACTCAAATTCTCCGGACTCTTTCTCTCTAGTCGAAAGAAAGGCAATTTCCCGAAACGTCAGTCTTATAGATTCCGAATGTGCACATATTGTACGACCACGTGAATGACAACTATGCAAAAGTCGTTGCATTATTTGTACGCTATGTATGTTAGGAATATATTCATTAATTGATTAATAGATTACAATATACATGTATACACACAAACGTCGCAAATTAGACGCTCATGCATAGCTGCCTGTGACCCAGTACTGTGGAGGCAACAGCGAGAGTTGGTGAATCGCACACAGATACCGTGAAACTCCCTTCCCGTGGGCGTTGAAGAGGAGCCATATCCCTGGCTCGCCAGGAGAGGCCAGGACAGCGAATGTGGACTCCACCTGTGCCATGGTGTATGATGGGATAGGGTGTTTCCCCCTCGCACGCGTGGGGGTTTCTCCGGCTGCTCTGGTTTCCTCCCACATGCAAACACCGGCTGATGAACACCTTAAACAAAACAGAGACGACCGCAGAGCTCATTGCGTGACTGCTGCTGCTGCCTTCCCACGCGTCCGTGGCTCCTCCGCGCGCCTCTGAGTCGTCCTCTCGTCGCCGGAGCGAGTGAGCAGCGCGGCGGCGGAGGCGCGTTGCAAGTGGACGTGATTATTGGGCCAACGAGAGGAATGAAGACAAATTGAAGAACGCAGACCAAACCGGGCAGAAGCACCACAAACGCGACAAGACCAATGACAGATGAATAAATACATCACGACCACGGACCCGTGGCAAAGGCACCGCATGGCCGGGTGGGGCGCTTCTCTTGGCGGTCGGCAGTGCTCCCTTGCGTCGTTCGGGGGCCCCACGGATTAAACGGAGTACTCTCGCAATAACGGTCGTGATAATGGAGCATCATTTGCTGAACACTCCTCGACTATCGACAGCGATCTACCCCCACGTGGTCAAAACCGGTCCAGAGTTTGCTCAAAAACATGATGATAAAAAAATGTTGGCCTGGAAAAGCGAGAGAGCTGGTTGATTAAAACCACATTTGTATTTATCGTGTGTGTGTGGCGATGCAAGCAACGGAGTTGTAGCTTATATATATTAATATATATGTGTATACTGTACACACACCGGTCGATATGCGGAGGAGAGAAAGAGCGAGAGAGGCACGATGGGTTTTGTGTTGTTGTGTGAAAACAAACCCAGGGATTTTGTAAATTCCACGAGTCCCCCACCCTCCCAGTGCGGCGGAGATTATATTCGCGTGAAGTGCATCCATGCGCGCTACCCCCGAACTCCCCACGCCCCCCCACCGCGAACCCGATCGATTATTCCCCATCGCGACGCGTAATGAGATGCCGTGACCGTCTCAGGTGACTTTGTTTTGAAGGCGGCTCGGCAGCGAGCGGCCTCCCCAGTAAACAGACACGTGACGAGGCGCAGGCGTGGCCCTGGCCGTCACTCCGCTGCTGGATGAGGGCCCTTCTTCTTCTACTTCTTCCGTGACGCACTCGTGGATCCGGAGATTTTTTTTACGCGCACTGTCAGTTTTTACTTGAATGCGTCGCATGCGAATCGTGAGCGGCAGGTTTAATTTCAAGGCACTGTTTGTGGAGTCGGTGACCTATGGTGACCTATTACCCGGGAAGGGCAGTCACTAAACAATGCAACGGTGGATCTCCATTGTGTTCACGGGAGGTTCCGTGTGGCGGCGAATCATCCACACAGCGTCGTTTTTTTTTATCTTACTTCACCACGCTGGTCAATACGGGTTGGTGAAGGCGTTACAACACACGTGTTATACAAAAGACAAAGATCCCACCACCCCCAGTTTTCGCCCGAAACGTCGCCTATCATATATATGTTTTTATATTTTAAGGCCACAGTGTTATTCACGAATGTGCTGAGTTTGTTATAATACGTGAACAAAGGCAAAGATACCCCGTATAGACTTAACATACTGTTGGGGCAAGTGCTGTTTGCGAGCACTTATGAAGGCCAGAACAGCACACGAGAGAGTGGGTAGCCAGCACCACGCCTGGTCGCTTTTGTCTCCCTAGTGGCAATGTTTACACACCGCACCAGCTACTCATTTCAGCGTGAGTCGACCTAGGGAAGGCCCAGAACCGGTTCAGATAATCGTCACTGGTGTTGGCCGTGAGCAGGATTCCAACTCGGATCGTCAGGTTCGTAGCACAGCGTGCTAACCACTACACCACCACTCCCCACCTATATTATACATGGTGGTGGTCACCCATCCAAGCACCATCCAGGCGTAACACCTGCTTAGCCTTCGAGATTTGACGCCATAGAGGCCTATCCGGGCCATTTTACCGGAGGCATCCCAATCAGAAATAGCTGAAATCAAATACTCTTTCGACTCCATCATCATCATCATCCCTCGGGTGTCGATAAAATAACAATTGCTTCGTGGGTAATCGCCACCGGTTGTCATATGGGTGTACTAGTCTCCGACATAGCAATGTGGAAAGTTTACCACGTGCTCACGACTCGCAAGGCATACAGAAATTCGCACCTTGGCGGTCGTAAAAGCAGGGCAGACAGCTTGGGCCCGATTCACGTGGTGTTGCGGAAAGTTTCATCTTCGTCCAATTTTTGGCGAAAACTGGGCCATGTGGGAGATCACCAAAGCCACGCCCCGCGTTGCGGCCGCCTCGGTCGTTTCGGCGACAAATGCAGTCAGACACACAAAAAAACAAAGACAAAGATCCCCCATACAGCTTTAACAGACTGTTGGGGCAAGTACTGTTAGCGAGCAGCTATGAAGGCCAGAACGGCACACGAGGGGGTAGATGGCCAGCACCACGCCCGACCGCCTTTGTCTCCCCAGTGGCGATGCTTACACACCGCACCAGGTACTCATTTGAGGATCAGTCGATCCCGGGAAGGCCCAGAATCAGTTCAGATAATCGTCACTGGTGTTGGCCGTGAGCGGGAATCGAACTCGGATCACCAGGGTCGTAGCGCAGCGCGCTAACCACTACATTACCGCACCCCACAGACACACCACACGCACGCACGCACCCAGAACCAGATGATCATCTTGACGAACGTTCATTTCCGTCGGATTTTTATTCTCGAAAACGCGCCGATGTCTCCATTACCGACAGCGGAGCAAATCGCGAGACGATGGCGATCGGCCGCTTTCTCGAGATAAGAATCGGGCTCAGAGTACAGCACTTTATTTATCGCCACGGCGCTGAAATCCAGACCTGTCCGTGGGGGGGGGGCGGGTGCGCGAACCCCATCCATCATCACTCGGGTGGGTACCGGGGGGCAGGTGGGGGGAGTGATGGGAGGGGTGAGGGGGGGCCGCTGTCTGGGGGCCCTCCGCGCAATAACGCGTGCCGCTCGCCCTCTCCATCATCCCGCGGAGCGCGTCGCGCCGTCACTCCGCGCCGCCCGATGCTCCTCGCCTGTAAAATTACACGTCAGGGTGAGCAATTGCAGATTTGCGGATTCCCCCCCCCTCCCTCGCGCCGGGTAAGTCCAACCAGAGCTGAGGTTCTCGTGACACGGGGTGTTAGTCTCCGAGCAACCCAAATCGCCCTGAATGAAGTCCAATTCTTCGTCGAATCTCGGACGCTAAGCAACGTCGATCCTGGGTTGGCGCTTGGTGGGTCAAGTCCCAGGGCTTGCCGGGTGTTGTAGCCGTGGAGCTGCGAGGTGTTTTCAGGAAATGGCAGCGCTAAGTGTCACCCTCCTCAAACGCAAAGTGTTTTCTCCGGATACTCCTTGCATTCCTCTCCGTTAAAGCTAACCACTCATTTATGGAATTGGTCAAACGTGTGAATGATACAGGACCCTCCTGGAAAATAATCTTGAGATTGGGCGAATATTCCCTGAGCAAATGTTTGGAATTATGTTCCATTGCTGCAATCGTCACAGCGTTTGGGACGACGCCTCCGCGATTCTCCCCACCCATCAAAAAGGGAAGCTGAAATTGAAGAGGGCCTCATGGGGCCGAGTCGGAACGAAAGGACGCTTCCTCCTCCACGTAATGCGCTCTGCCTGCGTGGCACCGCGTGCCCGTAAGAGGCTGCGGGGATGCGGAGAATGTAGGAGGGAGATGAGGGGCGTGTCGTGTCTCTGTTATTTCACGGGCAGCGCCGCGTGGGGGTGCTCGCGTCTCTCGCGGTGGCGCAGCTGCAACGGCGGAGACGAGGAACGATCGCGCCCGCCGCTGCCGCCAGGGACCGCCGCGCGTAAAACCAACCCTGATCGCACTCCTCAGCTCACGCGCTTCGCTCCCGCGCCACCTACAACGAGGAGTGACGCGCAAGGGGAGGGGCGAGGGGGGTGATGGAGGCAGTACGTCCCCGCTATGGCCGATTGCAGGGGTCGGCAACCAACATATCAAGATAGAGGTTTGCTTTCTAGAATTCGGTAAAAAAAACGAAATATTGCACGTGCCGCAATGCGCTGCGGTGACTACGAGACGGTGGGTCCTTCATAAACAACGTCACGAAGCAGTCCTTACAGAGCCGCATGCGGCTCCGGAGCCGCAGGTTGGCGACCTCCGTCCTAGCCCCACGTGCCGGAGCGCAGCGGCTCCCCCGCTCATGAGCAGCGCGGGCGGAGTCCCTTTGGAGAGGGGTCGGAGCCGCGCATGCAGAATCCCGCATCCTCCACATTGCGCTCCACGCGATCGCTTACCGCGGCTTTGCACCTCCAACGAATCTTTGCATTTGGCTCATCCACAACGCGCGCGTGGACGCGGGGCACTGCTAGACAATGCCCCATCCTCCTACAATTAACACGGTTTGCTACGCACGGTGCGAAAGAAGATCAACATACACACAGACAGGGGCGCTGCGCGCAGCCGCGTGAATGCGTGGAGACATGGGAGGTGTGGGATATGGATGCGTGGCGGTAGGTACGAGGGAGACGGGGGGGGGGGGGCTTGGTAGAGCTGTGCGTACGCGGGGCGTAGGGATGCGCGGACGTTTTTGGGGGTGCGAGAGCGTGAAGGGGTTAAATGTGTAGCCGCGTGAAGGGGTGCATGCGTAGAGGGTGTGCGCTGCTATGGGGTGTGCAGGGTGTAGGGGGTGCTGCAGGGGAGAGGCTGTGCAGGCGCGGGGGTGCGCGTGTGGCACCGCAACGGGTGTGACCCGCCCCGACTGGACATCGATGAAGAAGAGCTTCATAGCTCATCGGATTTTTCCAGGATAAATAAAGATTCTGTGGGGGTGCCTGGGGGGAGGGAGACTGGCTACGCAGTCTGTGAGTTTCCCTGGTGGGGGGGGGGGGGGGTCAGGGGGGGGGATTCATGCAACAGCGAATCTCCACTCAGCGAGAAGTTCACGCCGCCGCCACGAACGGAGCCGATGCATTTTTTTTTAAAGCCGCGCACATCGCTGCACCTCGCGCGTTTAACGCAATCGCCCCCTTGGTGGATTCATTTGTGATAAATACTCATTACCAGCTTGTAGCGCGCCGCCGCCGCTACACAGTATTTGCTCACTCTCATAGAGAGAGAGAACGACTCAGAGAGAGAGAGAGGGAACGACTCATAGAGAGAGAGAGAACGACTCAGACAGCGAGAGAACGACTCATAGAGAGAGAGAGAGAACAAATCGGAGGCGCGAGGACGAACCACAGACGAGTTGCAAGGCAGTCGCACGAGGAGCGGGCGCCGAACGATTGCCCAAGCTCTGCAAGTCCTCTATACGCCGAGATGTTATTGGCCAATTTGAAGAGTGTTTGGATGTGAGAGGGAAGCAGAGTACCCGGAGACATCCCCCCTGCATGCGAAGGGGCAACAGGCTGAAGTCCACGTCTGTGATGCGCTGGTGTCCCAGGGCATGGCTTCCCCTCGACGCCCGCGGGAAGAGTGTCGCGGTGACCCACCAACCCCCGCGTCCACAGTGCTCGATTACAAGCGGCCCGCACAGCCACCACCGCCCGATCACCTCGGCGATGATTTAGCGACCGTCTCGGTGACGATTGTTCCGAAGGCAGCGAGAGGAAGGAGCTAGAAGGCGCGGATGACGGAGTTGGTGCCCTGACGCACGGGACGGTACCGGAGAGGCCATGCGCAGCTGCACCGCCTGCGCGCGCGCGCACAACGACGGCTGCTGTACGGCCGTGGGTGAGCGGCACTTGAAGCTTGCTGAGATCGCTTTCCCAGGAGGGTCCACGTTGATCAGCCAAAGGGGTCCACGGAGGAGTTTAGATATTATACGATTATACACTATCCCCCCGGGCCGGCCCAGGACACGCTGGAGGAACGACGTCGCTCAGGTGGCCTGGGAACGCGTGGGAATTCCCCCAGGAAGAGCTAGAGTCTGTGTATAGTGAAGTAGTGTATAGTGTAGTATATATTAGTGTATAGTGTAGTAGTGTATAGTGTAGTGTATTGTAGTGTAGAGTGTAGTAGTGTATAGTGTAGTGTATAGTCTAGTGTATAGTGTAGTGTATAGTAGTGTATAGTCTAGTGTAGTAGTGTAGAGTGTAGTGTATAGTAGTGTAGTGTATAGTGTAGTAGTGCATAGTAGTGTATAGTCTAGTGTATAGTATAGTAGTGTATAGTGTAGTGTATAGTAGTGTTTAGTGTATAGTAATGTAAAGCGAGAGTCTCTGTATAGTGTAGTAGTGTAGTCGTGTAGAGTGTAGTGTAAAGTAGTGTAGTGTATAGTGTACAGTAATGTAGAGCTAGAGTCTGTCGCCAGGCAAAGGGAGGTGTGGACCACCGCTACTCATCACGCTGCCGCCGCCGCGACCCTCACCAGGACAAGCGAACTGAGAAACGAACGAACGAGACCGTCTTCTATTTTACCAGGTGATGCCTACTGAAGCTAAATGTAGCTTTGCTTTAGAAGCGACCTGGTCACAAATGATAGCTCAGCGAAGTGGCTTATCGCGTGGAAATGTTTCGCAGTCAAATTCTCCAAACGCACGTTCCCACAGCAAACGTGGAGGGCATAACCGGAAGACCCTGGAGAAACCCCCACGCGACCGCGGGGAGAGAGACACGCACATATACAGGCGTCAGGGTCGGGATCGAACCCACGGACTTCCTGTATACGCGGCGAGGTAGTTAACATCGCGTTATATTACTTGAGCTGGGACAGAGTATGAGGTGGTCAAGGTTGTAGGAGAATGCTTTGCCCTGCAGGATGGGGTGGTGGGAGACGAAGCTGCATCGAGACGCTACGCACTGCCGGATGAGGGCCTCACCACGTTGTGATGGACCTAAGGGTTCCTACAGTGAGGGAAAAATGTATTTGATCCCCTGCTGATTTTGTACGTTTGCCCACTGACAAAGAAATGATCAGTCTATAATTGTAATGGTAGGTTTATTTGAACAGTGAGAGACAGAATAACAACAACAAAATCCAGAAAAACGCATGTCAAAAATGTTATAAATTTATTTGCATTTTAATGAGGGAAATAAGTATTTGACCCCCTCTCAATCAAAAAGATTCCTGGCTCCCAGGTGTCTTTTATACAGGTAACGAGCTGAGATTAGGAGCACACTCTTAAATGGAGTGCTCCTAATATCAGCTTGTTACCTGTATAAAAGACACATCTTCACAGAAGCAATCAATCAATCAGATTCCAAACTCTCCACCATGGCCAAGACCAAAGAGCTCTCCAAGGATGTCAGGGACAATATTGTAGACCCACACAAGGCTGGAATGGGCTACAAGACCATCGCCAAGCAGCTTGGTGAGAAGGTGACAACATTTGGTGCGATTATTCGCAAATGGAAGAAACACAAAAGAACTGTCAGTCTCCCTCGGCCTGGGGCTCAATGCAAGATCTCACCTCGTGGAGTTGCAATGATCATGAGAACGGTGAGGAATCAGCCCAGAACTACACGGGAGGATCTTGTCAATGATCTCAAGGCAGCTGGGACCATAATCACCAAAAAAACAGTTGGTAACACACTACGCCGTGAAGGACTGAAATCCTGCAGCGCCCGCGAGGTCCCCCTGCTCAAGAAAGAACATATACATGCCCGTCTGAATCATTCAGATGTTCATTGGCAAACTTCAGAGGACAACTGGGTGAAAGTGTTGTGGTCAGATGAGACCAAACGGAGCTCTTTGGCATCAACTCAACTCGCCGTGTTTGGAGGAGGAGGAATGCTGCCTATGACCCCAAGAACACCATCCCCACCGTCAAACATGGAGGTGGAAACATTATGCTTTTGGGGTGTTTTTCTGCTAAGGGGACAGGACAACTTCACCGCATCAAAGGGACGATGGACGGGGCCATGTACCGTAAAATCTTGGGTGAGCACCTCCTTCCCTCAGCCAGGGCATTGAAAATGGATCGTGGATGGGTATTCCAGCATGACAATGACCCAAAACACACGGCCAAGGCAACAAAGGAGTGGCTCAAGAAGAAGCACATTAATGTCCCGGAGTGGCCTGGCCAGTCTCCAGACCTTAATCCCTTAGAAAATCTGTGGAGGGAGCTGAAGGTTCGAGTTGCCAAACGTCAGCCTCGAAGCCTTAATGACTTGGAGAAGATCTGCAAAGAGGAGTGGGACACAATCCCTCCTGAGATGTGTGCAAACCTGGTGGCCAACTACAAGAAACGTCTGACCTCTGTGATTGCTAACAAGGGTTTTGCCACCAAGTACTAAGTCATGTTTTGCAGAGGGGTCAAGTACTTATTTCCCTCATTAAAATGCAAATCAATTCATAACATTTTTGACATGCGTTTTTCTGGATTTTGTTGTTGTTATTCGGTCTCTCACTGTTCAAATAAACCTACCATTACAATTATAGACTGGTCATTTCTTTGTCAGTGGGCAAACGTACAAAATCAGCAGGAGATCAAATACTTTTTTCCCTCACTGTATTCTTGGTTCTTTCGGTAAAGTCACGTAGAAAGGATATAATAAAATAATAAAAATAAAACATAATACGATTTTTAAAACATAATAAGAATAATAACTGTATCTTATACGTGACTTTACGGAAAGAACCAAGAATATGAATCCATGCAGTCACGAAAGCTTAAAATCGAAATCTAAGGGATCCTCTTAGACCATACTTCACGCCACTGGTGGGGGCTAAGTTGTCCTGTACAGCAATGCAGCGTTGCCGCACTCCTCCCTGCTGCCCATCGAGTAGCAGAGTCCCGAAGGCGCCTGTGACGACCTGTTTGTGCCACCATAGTGGCAACCCGTCCAAGCACTACCCCGGCTCAGACGTGGGGACGGCTGCTTTGTCGACGTCTGAACGAGCGGTTGGGCGACGGCTCGCAACTAGACCCCCCGCTTTGACAGCGCACGCACGTGGGACGGTCACTCCTTCTCTTGTGCAGCTTCCGGGGCTAATCAGACCCCCCCCTCCCCCCCCCGTTTCACACACTTACACGGATACATATATCTCCACGTGTAGCCTCAACAGACTGCTAAACACTACCGCTCCGCACACACTTACACAGAACAAAGACAAAGATCCCCCGTATAGCCTTAACATGCTGTTGGGGCAAGTGCTGTTAGTGAGTACCTATGAAGGCCAGAAAGGCACACGAGGGGGTGGGTGGCTAGCACCACGCCCGGCCGCCTTTGTCTCCCGAGTAGCGATGTTTTTACGCACGGCACCAGGTACGCATTTGCGGCTGAATCGACGTAGGGGACGCCCAGGACCGGTTCAGATAATCGTCACTGATGTTGGCGCTAACCACTACACTACCGCTCCCAATAACAGTTACACTTCCACATACGTTCATACAAAGACAAATACCCCCTTCCCTCCCTATATCGCCATTAACAGACGTTTAGCAAGTGCTATTAGCGAGCACCTTTGAAGGCCGGCCACTGCACCTCCGATTAGCACGGTTAGCTACGTACGGAGCGAAACAAGTTCAACATAGTACATACACGAGGGGGGTGGGTGGCCGACATCACACGCGACCGCCTTTTGTCTGCTCCAGCGCTGATGATGTCTACGAGACAACGCGCCGGTTTACTCGTCTGAGACGTGTTTATGGAACTCGGGCAGGCCCCGGGGGAGAGGAGGGGAGACATCGCATCAAGCCCCCCCCCCCATTGTCCGCTCAGCAGTCGCTGTCTGTTCGCGCCGCGTGCATTATTAGCGCGCGGAGCCGGAGGGCACGAAGCCGGGACGAGATTCATCCTGCGCGGGATGCTTCCTTCGCGAGGAGGGAGCGAGGAGGGAGCGAGGAGGCCATAACGAGTCACGTCTAAACAACACCGCTTGATGCGACGACGACGGTGGTGATGATGGTGATGTTGATGCCGCCGCTGTTTCTGTTGCTGCTGCGTTTGCCGGGTTTTTTTTGCGCTTGATACAAACGAGTTCAGGCGCACAATGTTTGGTTGTTGGAAGAGTTTGTCTGTTGTTGGGCAATTGTTGACGTGCCAATTTTAGTGTTGTTCAACGGGAAACGTCCTCCGAATAAATGACTGCCAGTGTGCCTCGTGGTGTACGCTGTAGTCTCTCATTGTTCTTCGCAAACTCTCTCTCTTCACGTCTCTCTGTCTCTCTGCTATGAAGGATTGCCATTGCCCGAAGCGTCGGGCATCATGCCATTCTTTTGTGTGTGTGTGTCCTTCTGACGCCAGCGATATTGACGAACGCCTTTCGGATTGAAGGTCGTTTCGGATCTCCGCTCCCACCATTCCAGAGCCACTCCGAGCGCGACCGCTGACAAATCACTCCTGCTGCTCATAGCGGCGATTATCATCACCGACGTGGCAAATGATCATCCGATTGCCATATCACATCAGATCACATTCAATGATCGTGTTCTTCTGGTGCACTGATGCTCAACAGATTCGTCAACAGCACTGCCCTCACGATCGTGTTGAGTTATTTCGTTAATTGTGCTTGTGTAACGTTGCCAGCTTCACAAAAAAAGGTCATAAAAACTACATAACTATTTTAGTAAAATTTTACCAGGTAAGAATCCACTTTGCTAATATGTAGATATTTTGCAGAAGCGACCTGGCTATCACCAATGAGAGCTCAACGAAGTAGTGGCTCATCGTGTGGACATTTATAGCAGCCAGATGCTCTAAACGCACTTTTCTAAACATGGAGAGAAAACCCAGAGGGCCGGGAGAAAAGTCCACGCGACCACGGGGAGAGAGAGACACGCAAACTCCAAATAAGCAACAGGCGTCAGGGTCGGCATTGAATCCACGACCTCCTGTAGACCACGCGAGGTAGTTAACATCTCCTAGCCACAGGCCCCTTGCACCTGAATATATTGCTTCTCATTCTTAGTTCTTTCGGTAAAGTCACGTAGAAGGGAAATAATAAAATAATATTAATATTTTTTATAGTTTTATATCTATATTATTTTATAATTTTCCTTCTACGTGACTTTACCGAAAGAACCAATAATATATTGCTTCTCGTTACCGAGACATTTTTTTTAATAAAAGGTAGAAACGACGCGGTCACTCTCGGCATATTCTCTCGCCTCGTTTTAAATTAAGAGCGCTATTGTTGTTTGTTTTGTTTTGTTCGCTTGCAACGATCTCACAATCCAACGGTGCCCTTCCTTCAAACGTCCCCCTACGCGCGGACTGCTGTCGAACAGATCGAGTTGAACGTGCAATCTTGGGATGGTGGAATTGGGGGTTTGCGGGGAGGTAGGGGGGCGCCTGCGAATTGAGGCGGAGGGGGCGAGGGGGCGAGGGGGGTGCATGCGGCTGGGAGTCCACGCTCCCAGCAGCAGCAGCCTCTCTCTGCATCCGCATTTAGCTCTTGGCTCCGCTCTCTCTTCATCGGCCGAGAAAGCGGAGGCAATGGGCGATTAGCGCAGCGGAGCGTGGCACGTCGAGTCTCATCGCGCCGCCCATGGGCACAGAACACGGCGGGGGGGGGGGGTGGCGGCGGGGGGGGAAGTTCACCGCAAGGGCTCCTTGCGCGGCGATTTGTTGTTGCTGCTGCTGCTGTTGTTGTTGATGTTGTTGTTGTGAGAAGAGCCGCCGGGTTCCTCGTTGCCGCAGCGGTGGCGGCCTCGTCGTGTCCGTGCGAGAGCGACCCCGTTCGCTCTTCGTGGAAATCCTCCAACGCCATCAAGGCGATCGCCACGAAACTCGCCACGTAGCTCACGGGCACCGATCTCTGCAGTCATCCTTATACATTTGCAAAATAATGTTCAAAACAAAGCGTTGTTTTGTTAACGGATTGTAACTGGCCTGAAGTCCAGAACTGTGGTGGTAGCGAGGGTTGGTGGGTCATCGCACGAAGAGGAGCCGTACCCTGGCTCGCCAAGACAAGGCCGTAGAGCCAGTAGACTAATCGCCATCTGTTTCCATCCGTACGGAGATGCAGCGTTGCCCCCTCACACGCGTGGGTATTCTCCGGGTGCTTCGGTTTCCTCCCACACGTCTAATAAACACAACTTATCATTAATTGGTTGAACACACCTTAAAATAAAATAAAAACAAATGCCGGACCCTCCACAAAAATTATCCCGGATAAATAAGTGATTGTAAATAATCATGGTATTAATAGTGCGATGGGATTGCGTTGTGCGCCTGCTTGCGCGGCACACGTTTCTCTGCACACTCAAACCTTCGCATCACAAAAACAAAACAGAAGGCTCACTTAACGGACTGCCTCTCCACGTTGCTGCTGATTTTTGTTTTATACCAAGACCCCACACCACCCCCACCACCACCACCCATCGTCGCTTCACTCAAGCGCATCCGAGTGTGAAGTCGGCGCTCGCTAATGGGGGAAGCGACCACGCGGCGGCCCGCGCCAGTGGCCGGGCAAAGCGCGTGCGATGTTGCCGGCAACAACATCAACAACAACAACAACAACGCGTGCACCTGCGCACCATGCTCGTATATTGTCTTTTTTGCGTTATGAATCAACGCGCCTAGGGTACACCTGGTATTTCCAGGCAGTCCTCCAATCCACGTAACAACCCGTCGCTTTAGCTGCCGAGATGCCAAGAGAATCCGGGGGGGGCGGGTGGTGGAATAATTCGTGGTAATTTGGCGGTGGGTGACACTTTCGAAGCAAGACCTCCCCCCGGGGGGGCGTGGATTTCTCGACTCTGTCGCCGCGGGCGCAGGGAGCTCCCTGGTTCCCCGCGGTCCGCATCGATCGCGAGCGCAGGGAGGGCGCGACTCTGTCCTGGAGACTCCACCTCCAGAGGGCGGCCCCGTTTAGTGCAGCGGCAAGGCAGTGGCAGCCTCCCGAGTTCAAGGCGCGGCGATGCCATCGATCGACGCTCAGAGGGGACGCAAGGTCACTCACCCCGACACAGCCGCGGCAGCCTACGACCAAATGACTCCCAGTGCGCACGATCTGAACCACGACACCTCGCAGCCGCTTTCGGCTGGCCATCCAACTAATAAGGTCACTGCATCGCGCGGGGAACCATTCATCCAGCAGTGGATATATCCTGCCTAATTGTGGTGATGATGGCCTCCTTCATGGAGGTGACCACACCTGCACACGCACGACCAGAGAAAGGGGTCGTGAGACTCGTTGAGGTTCTCCTCGGTCACGATTTGGCTTAAATGTGGACCACGTGAATTCGAGGCGTCGTGTTGGCTGTTGGGGAACACAAGGTGGGCTTGGGCAGGGCCTGTCACCGCGAGAGATGGTGACAGATTGGTTGGAGGCACGGTGGCGAGATGTTATCTCCCTCGCTTGGTATGCAGGAGGTCGTGGGTTCGATCCCGACCCTGACGCCTGTTGTATATTTGGAGTTTGCGTGTCTCTCTCCCCGTGGTCGCGGGGAGTTTTCTCCGGGTCCTCCGATGTTTTTCCCCTACGCATTTAGAAACATGCGTTGATAGTATTTGCCTGCTATAAATGTCCGTGTTCGTTGAGCTGTCATTAGTGGCCAGGTCGCTTCTGAAAAATAGCTAGATAGCTCAGTGGTCTTTACCTGGTAAAATAAAAAAACATTGTTGTATTTTTTTTAAAGAAGTTTTTTTGTGTGAAGCTGTTTACACCCGGCAGTGGATCGATCATTCCTGATGAGCAATAATCACGAGGATGACCTGACTCATGGCAGTGGCCAAACATACCGATGCACTCCCGTCCTGCCACAATCGTCTCGCCAGACAGCAGTGGAGGCTTTCTCAGAAGATGAATAATAATAATTTGTTGTTGTGTAAATTGGCCGGGTGAGTCCTTCTTTTGGAGGTGTCCTGCGCCTCCTTGAAGCGACAGGCAGAGGAGCCGCGCCACCTCGTGGGAGACGCGCGGGGTAGCAGCGGGGACGGCAAATCTCCACGAGACGTAGGTGCGACCGCACACATCCCCCCTCCCCCCCCGGTGAATGCGTCCCGCGGATGTCGTGTCACGGTGTAAGAAGAAGGAAGGATAATTCTAGATTTGAAGTGTTCGTGACTGCAAGGATCCATATTCTTTGGTTCTTTCGGTAAAGTCACGTAGGTGAAAAAATAACATAAAAATAAAAACAAGTAAATTAAATCACGACGTTTCGATTGCAACACAAGCAATCATCATCAGGTGTGACAACCACAGCAAGAAAATATTAACATTTTTTTTATTGCTGTGATTGTCACACCTGATAATGATTGCTTGTGTTGCAATCGAAACGTCGTGGATCAATTTATTTATTTTTATTTTTCACCTACGTGACTTTACCGAAAGAACCAGAGAATAAAGAAGGAGAAGGAATGAGAAGGAGGAGAAGAAAAAGGAGACAAATCTTTATACCCAAATGTGTGCCGTTACTTCTTTCCCGAAAGAAATCAAGTGGAGAATGGGCAGAAGAAGAACATCGCGCACGAGCGATGGGGAGAAGAGAACGAGCCACGGAGTGGGAGATCGAGAGGAGGAGGCGAGCGAAGCGGAAGGGGAGAAAACAGCGGGGCGATTTCTTGAGTCCGGAGACCTCGACTGGGAAATTACAGTCCGACAACAACAACAACTATACCGTGTTGTGTATTCTACTGATTTGAAGTTGTTTGAAGAATCGATAGGCCGAACGAAGCACTGTGCAGCAGAGTGGCCTAGAAACCCGCCCCACGATCCTCCTTGCGGGCACGAGGCGAGGGCGTCGTGATCGAGGTCGCGCAGAGCGCAGCTGGGACGCAACGAAAAGATTCGAATCGGAAACAGGTCACCGATTCCACGCAACACACTTCGAGCAGTGGTTCATTAACCTTTACTGCAGCCTCGCACTTCTTGGGCTCTCAATCGTATTTAAAAAGTAATACTATTAATACAAACATAGGGCTTGATGAAACACAAAGTAGTTGTTACGTGCCCGTGGTTAATTCGTCTGTTGATGATTTCATAATAAACGTTTTTGGGTTAGATCGCGTTATTTATGAATGTGTCGTAAAGACAAATAGTTCACTACTTTAGCCCACCGGTGGGCTAAAGTAGTGAACTATGTTGTCTTTTGTCAACGTGACACTTTTTTACTGATTGTCCGTTTCGGGTGGTGGAGGGTTACGACACATTTATAAATAACGCGATCTAACCCAAAAACGTTTATTATTAATAATATTGGTCGCGAAAGCCTACGTGTTAAACGTTCGATGCTTTACCTTCTAAAGCATATCTGGCCATGTCCCGCTACCCCCAGAAAGGGCATCTCGCACCCCCAGCGGGTGCGTGCACCCCCAGGTTGAGAAGAATCACTCACTCCGAGTGGTCTCCGTGAGTTTCAGGACCCTGCAGTGTAAAGCGTTACCCTCCAGGCTGACCAACTTACACGAACAACTTTACAACTTACGCTCCCCCGCTTCCCTGGCCCTTGTCCCACAATTCCTTCCTTGATTTTTCGTCTCCCTTCTCTTGCACCACACGCGGGCATTCGCGAACCACGGCGCGAGTTGCCCTTCTATTTGTGATACTCACCGCATCCCTGCACCGTGCAGATTGAAAACAAACTTGACGAGACACCTGCTGTTTTGTGTTTAGTTTGTTGTACACCCCCTTCCCCGCGCGCACCTCCGACTAGCACGCTTGGCTACGTACGGTGCAAAAGAAGTCCAACATAGATATTTCTACGGAAGAGGAAGGCCCACTCCACCCTGTCTAAAAGCCTTGTCTCCATCGAGGGTGAGGCCGTAGGCGGCGGGACTGCCCTTGCGGTCAACTCTGAAGACGGCGAGGATGAGGAGGCTTCCCCGCCAGGTGGCGTAACCAACCCAGGTTTGGAAGATACAAACAAAACATCACTGGCATCCACACGAGAGAAGTACATGCCCCCCATCCCCTTGGTCTGTAGAAGGGTCGTTGCCCAAAACGTCAGGCCACCACAGTACAGTATAGAGCAGGAGGCTGTGGACGCACACGGTCTCCGGCGTGCCAGGCGGACTGCTTTGTCACCTGTCACGTGCTGGGGGAGGCTTCTCATTGGCGCTGTGGCTACACCGTGGGCTGACGGCCACTCACACAATACAAATATACTTAACATTGACAAACATTTTTTTTTCTTGAATATCTGGCGCTCTAACTGTATGGCAGTTACGTGTACTAGCATTCGCTAAATGCATAGTACAGTATATATATAGATTGTAAAGCGTCGTTAACGATTACATTTTGAATCATTACTATGCTCCAATCAACACTTGACCGGCTTGGTGAAGTATGGCCCAACAAAACACCCACGACTTGCACGGTGTGGGGGGGGGGGGGGGGGGCTCGTCCAGCAGTGGATGCACGAATGACCTCCAAATGTGTGGACACGTTCGGCTGTGTTGTACGACCTTTTGGAACGGTCTCGCTGGGTTTCCAGTCACGAGTTTGAGGCCATGACCTGCTCGCACGACATGAATGGATGAATACATAAACGAATACAATCTCATTTGCAGTCGCTGCATCCCAAATTAATTTGCTTAACACAATTATGGATGGGGAATAATTTTGGTGAAGTGGCTATCAATTGAATCTTGACTTGAAGCTTTCGTGACTGCAGTAATTCATGTTCTTGGGTCTTTCGGTAACGTCACGTAGATAGATTCAAATCAACAAATGATAGCTATATAGCTGTCATTTGTTTTCTTCGTCCCGTCAATTTCCCATTCCGTTTTGACTTGAAAAATATCGGATATTCTCATAACCCCCAAAAACGGATGATTGCGAACTCAGCAACCCGCACATGATCTCCATTCACCTCCACGGAGATATAGTATCATCATCATCATCATCACGGCACCGCTCTCTTACGATCCTACCCACGCCACGGAGAGACAGGGCGCGTGTCACGCACGCGCACAACGCGGAGTGTCGAATGTATCAGTGTGCCCCCCACCCCACTTCCCATAACCAGCGTGCGCAGCTCCTCACCCTCCCATGTGTTAACCACCACCCCGCACCCACCCACCCCCACATCTATCGCACCCCCCTCCCCCCGCGTGTTTATTTCAAGCCTAGAACGGCCAACCTTGTGAAATCACAGTCACGAGCGGGCTCTGTAATTACGGATGCGCACGACCTGTAACGCCGATGCGGTGTTGTGTATTGTTGGAGTGGCGGCGTAGATCGTGCGTCTCAGACGCAAATAGAGACGAAGGCAAAGTGTCGTCGTGCCAGTAGTCGGTGTCTTGTTCACTACATCTCCACAAGAGTCGATTTGCATTAAAAAAAATCTATTCAATTGTCTCGCACCAATCTTGCTGCGCGGGGACATCTGTTCAGCCACTAGAAATCGTCAGCGAGCCGACACTGCCGCACACGTGCAGGCAGCTGCACACGCGCGTGGACGCACGCCCCCGCTGCAGCCCGCGAGCTCTGCGCATCACGGCTCGTCATCACGGGCGAGCAGCAGCAGCAGGAGGAGGAGGAGGCGAGGGGGTGAGAATCCGTGGTGACGCGGGGCTTGTATAAAAGCCGCGACGCCACGAGAGTGCTCCAGCTACCGCAGAGGCTGCCAACCACGACTCTGCCCCTCCTGCTCCAGCTACTCCCCTCCCAGCCCCCGCCCCCCCCCCCCCACACCTTTATCTATCCATCGCTCCCCTCCCATTCCCTCCTCTCGCTCCGTCCGATCTCTCGTCGGAGCTCGGAGACTCTGTCCGAGTGCCATGCGCTCCTGGGGGGGTGCCTCGCCGCGCGTCCTCGTCAGCCGCAGACCCCAAGAACTCCCCGTGCTGACTCGCCCAGAGGGCTCCGCTCGCTGAGGCTCGCCTCCCCCCCCCCAGTCCATCTCAAAACCCACGGTCATCCTCAACCCGGCGGACACCATGAACGTCTCCGATTTTCTGGACATCGCCGTGCTCTCGGCCGCTCTCGCGAACTCGTCCAGCGCGGCGGACGGCAACGGCACCGCGGTGCGACTGGGCGCCACTCTGTGCTGCTTAGAGAACGCGACGGCGGGCGGGCAGGTGCCGACAGCCGGGGGAGACGGGAGCGGCCCCCTCGGCCCCCTCGCAGACGCGGGCCGCCTCTACATGTTCCGCCTGACCCAGATCGCCGTGATGTGCGTGCTGTCGCTGACGGTGGTGTTCGGCGTCTTCTTCATCGGGTGCAACCTGCTCGTCAAGTCGGAGGGCATGGTCAACCTCCTCGTGCGGGAGCGCCGCCACTCCAAGGACGTGGAGGCGGTCATCGTGAGGACTTAACCCGCCCGGGGGGGGGGGTCGTTTGGCCGCAGGAGGTGGAGCATGACACGAGGTGTGTGGGTTGGGGGGGGGTACGTACGTGGAGCCCCCCCCACCCTCTCCCCCTGACCCCCCTCGCCCCCCCCCTTCTTGAGTGCGGCTGAGCAGCAGGTGGTTGCGCAATCTCGTCTCGCAGTGCCGCCGAGCAGCAGGAGCGATCGTCCTCGTGAAGAGCGCGACTCGACACGGAAGAAGCGAGGATGTGTGTCCACGGTGCCGAGCAGAGCGCGCCTGGCACGTGAAGATCTAAGCGCGACAACGGCTGTCGCGACAACGGCTATCGCGACAACAGGTGTCGCGACAGCGCGAGACTCGAGCGATCGTGCACGTGTGCGCGTGGGGCTGGAGGCGCTGTGCATTCCAAACTCGCCTTGGCGATGCGAGTTAAACGGTTTATGGCCCCCTTATCTGCGTTATGCGTAAAATGCGACGCGTCAAGTGCTCGTCGGAGTTGCGTGTGTACGCGGATGCGCGGATGCGCGGATGCGTGTGTGTGTGTATGTGCGCGCAGTGGTTAGAGCACTGCGCTATGAATCCGACCACACGCGTTCGATTCCCATTCACAAACCAAGAACAGTGGGGAATATTTAAACCGGTCCTGGGCCTCCCCAAGGTCGACTCAAGATTGAATAATGAGTACCTGGTGCGGTGTGTAAATATCAGCATTCAGGAGACAAAGAGGGTAGGGCCTGGTTCTGGCCCACCCACCCCCTCGTGTGCCGTTCTGGCCCTTTATAGGAGCTCGCTAACAGCACTTGCCCCCCCTACAGTCTGTTGAAGGCTACACGGGGGGGGGGGGGTATCTTCGTCTTCGTCTCGTGCGCGCGCGGTACGGACGCGCGTTGCGCATGCGCATGATGGATATGCTTTTTGACGTCGTGAGTGGTTTCGTAACGATCTCGCAAAGGAGCGAATAAAATTGTGCGTGGAGAAACTTCTCTGTAATCGCTTTGATTGCCGCTCGGCTCGTGACCCACGCGGCCACGCGGTTGACTGCGAGCGAGCGAGCGTGCGCGGCGCGCGCTGTCCCGTGCACACCTCGTGCGATGCGCGCACTCACGACAAAGACAACGATCCCCCTCTCCTCCTCCCCCCTATAGCCTGTAACAGATTGTTGGGGCAATGTGCCAGCGCGCAACACGCCTCAGCGGGCAGGGCGCCCGCAGGATGAAAAAAATGCGTCCATCAGGTTGGTGCGAAGGGGGTGGGTCTGCTTGTGCGTCTTCGCAGAGACCTCGTTATCCCACATTCACGCGCGGATTTATGCACGTTGAACTTCTTTCGCACCGTACGTGGCCAACCGTGCTGACCGTAGGTTCGATAGCACAATCATCATCATCATTATTAACTCGTCTTACCGCTCTTGTTACGAAGAGACCCCCCCCCCCCAGTTTATGGTTCCCCTGAGCGGCCCCCCCTCCCTACCACCTCAGTGAGCCAGAGCCTCTGTCTCGAGATGAAGACGAGGCAAGCGGCAGCTCCCGCGTGTGCAACCATTCGGTGAAATCGATCCACTGTCGGATGAGTTCCTCCCCACAACGTGCAGATCGAAGGGGGCGGGCGGTGATATTTGACCATACCTCACCCAACCTGGCGCACGCGGGCTCTCTAAAGGCGAACGCGTGCGAGCGTGCACGTGGGAGCATATACTTACAGTGCAATCTATGGGGTTTCGCTGCAACCGCCATCTGCTGTGGTCACCGGGTAGCCACGAGGCCCTACAGCATCTGGTATTCCCGTCGAACACAAGAGCAACGCAGCACTGTGTCACTACTGGCGGTATCCCGCGAGAGAGACGCGTACTTAGTTACGCCCAAGTATCCGGAGGGGTGATTATTCACGCTCTGTCGCAGCGATTACTCGTGCGTGGTTCACCATCGCGAGAGGAATGCCCGGCTCTGACCTTCATGCCCGCTCCTTCATGGTTTCGCGTCTACTCAGAGCCACGGTGGGGGAGGGGGCTAGTGAAAGGGGGGTGGTGGAAGCGGGTCCCTGCCGAAGAAGGGCGACGTGGCCACCCGGCAACAACCGCTGCGACGCGGCTACCGAGTCGAGCTTCTGAGTGACACCTGGCAGAGAGGGGCGGAGGAAGGGGGGACGATTGGAACCGCCTCCTCTCTCTCACCTTCTCTGCCCCCCTCCGCACCCCCCACCAAATCCCACGCATCGCCCCCCCCCATCTCCCCCACAGCCACCACCTCCAACACGGCTGTCTCTTGGAAACGGCGACCAAAATAGCGCTTCGAGCTAACGCGTGAGAATACAGCTCATTAGGCACGCGCCCTAGGCGTGTGTACGCGTGTGCGCACGCGTGTGCACGTGTGTGGGCTGTACTTGCATGCTGAATGTACGCGTGTTACGCGTGTGCAAGTGCGTACGTGTGTGCACGCGAGCGTGTGTGCGCGTGGGTCCGAGCTGCACGTGCGTGTGATTGTAGCGGGTGTGTGCGCGTGCACGCGGGTGTGCGCGCGTGCACGTGGGTGTGCGCGTGGAGCGGTGGTGCAATGGTTAGCGACCCGACTTCAATTTCCGCTCACGGCCAACACCAGTGACGAAGATCTGAACCATTACTGAACCTCCCCTAGGTCGACTCAGCCTCAAATGAGTACCTGGTAGCGTGAATAAACATCACCACTAGGGAGACAAAGGCGGCCGGGCGTGGTGCTGGCCAAGCACCCCCTCGTGTGCCGTGCCGGCCTTCATAGATGCTCGCTAGCAGCACTTGCCCCAATAGCCAGGCGGTCAGATGGCGCTAAATTCCAACCCCTCCCGCCACCCCCAAGGTCTGCGTTCATCTAAAGATGAAGGTGTTATCGGCCACTTAGAGTGCTCCTCCGATTTCAATTACCGATTTGCCATTTGGAAGCTCATGCAGTTCGCAAGTTTATTCCGACGAGGGTCAATTGACGAAAACATTTCACCTCTTGTTCAGGAGAATTCGATTAATTCCGCTCTCGCGCTGCTTATCCGCTCAGTGGTTTACAATAACCCGACGCGTGACGGAAAAAAAACTGTTTCAAAATCACACAACGGATCAGCATAACCCGGCACCTCTGAACATGAACGGTGCTCTCCGTCTCATATTTAATTCCCAGCGAATCTCAACCATGCGCGGAGGGGGGGGGGGGACTCGGAGCCCTAAGGTGTGCACCTAACAAGATAAGAGCCGCTTATCGGTTTTTTTCGTTGAGTTCCCCATTTCCCCCGGAACGATCCACCGTCCTGCCTCGGAGATAAATCGGCCGGCCTCGTGCCACGCGCGGTGACACCGACTCCCTCTCGAGTCACGCAGGAGGAAACCTTCGGGCATAAACTGCCTCGGGTGGCGCACGTGGCGCTCCGCGCGCGAGGCACGTGGCAGCCCCGGCACCCGCTGGTGCTAGCGCGGTGATTCGCACGGGCTCCTTGAACGCGCGCGCGTTATTTATATCTTAGCAATTTATTTACGTGGAAGCCGAGAGCTCTTCGGCTTAGCTTCGACACGGCGAGCGGATGACAAGGCGTTGAATCCAGCGCTCGCGTGAATGGCAGCTTGGCGACGGAAATAGGCAGCACCGCTCCGTGATGGTTTAATTGGAGATCATGATACGTATATATATTTCTTATTTCTTATTCTTCCACTCTCATTCTTTTTTTTTTGCGAGAACGAAGCGCGGGCAGAAGGAACGCGCCAGTGTGCGGACGGCGTGGAGTGGACCGCGCTCAGCGCGTGATGCTTTGTGCAATTAATTTGCAGTTCATCCATCCCCGGAGCGGCTGCCATATCTAAAGAGGGCTTTGGTCTGAGCTGGCAGACGCGGTGCAGTCGATAAGAACTCGCGGCTCGCGTCGTGCCTCTAAGCTGCTGGCAGCGCGAGGTGGCCGCGCGGCTCAAAGGTCGGAGCCCCG
The DNA here is from genome assembly GCF_965212315.1 of Lampetra planeri. Taxonomy (NCBI): domain Eukaryota; kingdom Metazoa; phylum Chordata; class Hyperoartia; order Petromyzontiformes; family Petromyzontidae; genus Lampetra; species Lampetra planeri. The sequence goes on along the minus strand of NC_136116.1, from coordinate 2,133,067 downwards.
GGATCGTCACACGGGTTTCAGCCGCCCGTGGTGTTACTGGAGCGAGATGATGGTCTTAGCTTGCAGGATCATCATTGGCAGCGTACAACATAAAACAAAAAACACCGTGAGATGTATTTGGTCTTGCGCTTCATTTTATTGGCTGCATTTTATTCTGAAAATTACTAAAATATGAAAACGCCCATTTGCAATTGTGCTGCGATGAGGCGGAGAATCGAATGTGTTCGATGATGGTTCATGGTTCCTTCGTCAGCGATGGATTCGTTGCGGCGTCTTGGCACGCCGCGGGTAGCGCGATACAATGGGGGAATCACAGAAGCAAAGAGAAACTTCCGACACGCAAACTATTCCTCTCGCTCAAAACCAAACACGCGTTAAAAATGGCATTGGCTAAGCACCCGAGTAATGCGGGGCGCTGCTCCAAAACGATTTGTGGGGCTCGTGGAGAGGCGTTCGTGGCTCAAACAATTGGCGAGGCAGTAACGAGCACTCTATGGCCAGACGTAGACCATACCTAACCAACCTGGTCGGTGCGGGTGCAATGAATGTTCGACTCTGTCGTTGGAGGAGAGTTGCGTCGATGTCTTCCTGGGACAACGCAGCGGAGGACGCGTCGGCAAGGCAGAGCGCTCGGGGTCCTCTCTGGGCTCTGTGAGCAAATCCACGTGGGCTCTGGCTCGCGAACGCGAAAAGACCAAAAACAGAATCTCAGACGCAAATTCAGGGTGCATTTTATGAACTCTCTCACAAACGTATGTTACTTACCGACAGGGCGTTATCCTATTTGCATTTTTTTTTTTATATTTGACATCGTGAAAATACGAGCTAAGTCCGCGTCTAATCGAGACTGAATATTTAACTCGATATTCTTTCTATATTTGAAGTTTTCGTGACTGCAAGTACCCATACTCTCTGTTTCTTTCGGTAAAGTCACGTAGGTGAAAAAATAAAGTAAAAAATAAAAAACTAATTAAAAAAAAATTGTGTTGCTTCCTAATCGTCGTGATTTTATTGTTTTATTTTTCACCTACGTGACTTTACCGAAAGAAACAGAGAGTATCGATATTCTTTTCATACTTTGTTTAACAACATGCAATCCTATGAACATATTTATATACATACAGTGTATATATATATGGATGGATGTATGAACTCACACGATAACTCGAGATGCATGCGACGTGTCAAAGCAATTCCGTGCAATGAAGCAGTGCGCAAACTTTGCCTGATGCTTGACGAGCGCACGTCTCGTGCCGTCACCATCACAGCGAGGCGCTCTCAAGCACAACATGAAACTCGAGCCTCGACCGCAACAACAGCATTCGTGTTGTTACCGCAACAGCGTTAATGTTGTTGTTGTTTTTGCTGCCCGGGAAGGCTGTCAGCTGAACATGGGCACGCATATGCACGTGTTGGAGCGATGCGATCGACTCCCACTGCGTATCATCTCAAGTTGTGTCCCTGAGGGACGCTGCCTCCATTAGTGGAAGTCAACCCAGGTAAACTTCAGCTCTGAGGCAAAAGGAGGAGGCACGGAGCACTTCGGCTCATATCCACGGCTGTGCCCCTATAGCGTGTTGTTCGGCACAATTTCCGATCATGATAGTGGTGATAGTGGTGGTGGTGGGGAGCAGTAGTGTAGCAGTTAGCGCGCTGTGACAAGAACCCGGCGAACCCGAGTTCAATTCCCGCACACGGCCAAGACCAGTGACGATTATTTGAACCAGTTCTGGGTCTCCCCTAGGTCGACTCCCCCTAGGCGTCCGGGCGTGGTGCTGCCACCCACCCCCTCGTGTGCCGCGCCGGCCTTCATAGGTGCTCGCTAACGGCACTTTCCCCAACAGTCTGTTAAGGCTATACGGGGGATCTTTGTTCTTTGATGGTGATGGCGGGTGGTGGTGACGGGTGTGGACGATGACTGACGGGACTAACGTGGTGGTGCTTACGTTGGCATTCGCGTTCTCAACCCTGGCGAGTAGGAGGAGGGCGGTGTGCTGCCCTGTGAAGAGGCGGTTTCATATATGCTCAAGAATAAATGGTGTCGGGTGTGTTTTTTTTTCAGGATCAGCATGAGCTCGCAGAGAAATCCAATTTCAGGGAATTTAATATTATTTCGAGTCTAAACCCATTACACGCTTGGAACATTGCCACTTCGGCTCTGCCTTGCTCTCACTGTCTCAGATGAAGAAAAAAACCCCTTAACGTTGACAGATATGCAAATTAAAATAATTGCACACTCGTGCGCGGTACGATATGCATATGCAATAACTACATTGAGCGCTAAAATCAATTAAAATTGTTTATTTTTAACGCACAACGATGATATTCCACAGATATCAAATCATCTTGCAAAGCACTCGCAACCTGCTTGAACATCCCGCATCTCGTTTCACAGCTCATGGTATACAGAGTTCCGTGCGTGTGTGTCCGTGTGTACGCGTGTACATAGAGGGGCATGTGGGGAGCGGTAGTGTAGCGGTTAGCGCTGCCCTACGGCGACACGAGTTCGATTCCCGCTCACGGTCAACACCAGTGACGATTATCTGAACGGGTCCTGGCCCTCCCCTAGTTCGACTCAGCCTTAAATAAGTACCTGGTGCGGTGTGTAAAGACGTCGCCACTGGCGAGACAAAGGCGGTCGGGCGTGGTGCTGGCCACCCACCCCCTCGAGTACCGTACCGGCCTTCATTGATGCTCGTTAACAACAATTGCCCCAACAGTCTGTTAAGGCTATACAGGGGATCTTTGTCTTTGCCTTTGTGTATGCGCATGTGAGCGGTGGCATAGTGGTTAGCGCACTGGCCTACGAACCCGGCGATCCGAGTTCAATTCCCGCTCATGACCAATTACAGTGGCGTATATTTTAACCGGTCCTGCACCTCCACCACCTAGGTCAACAGCCTTAAATGAGTGCCATGTGCGGTGTGTAAACATTAGCACTTGGGAGACAAAGGTGGCCGGGCGTGGTGGTGGCTACCCACTCCCTCGTGTGCCATGTCGGCCTTCATAGGTGTTCGCTCTGTTTCAGAAGCGACTTGCATTCGTCCCAAGCGACCGATGTAGCTTCCTTCGCATAGGGGAGCTCTGGTTACTGAAATCTCCGAGGTCAACTCTGCCGAAGATCTGCTCTGACAGTGTGTGCAATCAGTTTCAAAGACAATGCACATACCGTCAAAGCATGTGTTTTTGTTTGCATGTTCACCACAAGGATATGTGGTTAATGCAGACATGATTCCTTGCAAAGGTTTCACTTTGGTGTTTTAACATCTTAACACAACTGTTTTATTGCCAGAAAGGGGAAAACCCTATTATCATAATTTAATACTGGCAAAGGAGGTCTCATGATACACTACGTATGTTTGGTCCGCGCCGGGCTTCATAGGTGGCCGCTAACGACACTCACAGTCAGTCTACATGGGATCAGGCTAAATGCGATATCGTTTTTGCGTGTGTCCGATATGTCCCGGCGCCTTCTCCCGGCGGTAATGGGATTCAGCGCGGAGTGGGGGGGGGGGGTCTCAGCGGCTGTTACCGGGACACCGAGCCCCCCCCCCCACCGCTGAGAACCTGGGTTCGACTCCGTATTTCGACCGCGCGTGATGAACGCGGGTTCCCTGTCGCGTGTGATCGTGTCGGGCCGGTCGCTATTGAGGGCACACACTTCGTGTTGAATTTCATTTGAAATGTAATTCTGAACAAATTTCGATTTCCTCTGTAAGGTGAAAGACGTTCACCATACATACATAGCTGGGTACGCGGGAAGGCGTATCCCCCAGTGCGGATAGGGGGCAATAGAAGGGACATCAGAAGTAGTGATGTGATGGCCGTTCTGGCGAGGGAGGATGATGCAGCTGTGTGTGTGGACACGGAGCCCCATCTCTCCTGCATACGTGCAGGGAGCCTTTCCAAAACATTATCTCCACCCTCTCCCAACCAATCGCACACTCTCCCCACCAAGACTACACTATCCCCATCAATACTACAATCTACTCACCAATCCCACATTTCCTCCCCCCACCCCCCATCGCTCCACTCCCTCTCTCCCTCCCTCCCCCCTCAACTCAACCCGGTATGCCCAGGCCAGGGGGCTGCCCACGCTCGGAGCGACCCGGAGACGCGACACGACGCGACCTCACGCTGCGCGCGCTCCGCTCGCTCCCTGATTGAAGGCGGCTCCTGCAACGGGGTGGGACGGGGAGTGGGAGGGGGGCTCAGGGAGAAAGGAGATGGCGGGGGGGGGGAGACCGGCTGTGACCGTGGGGGCGCATTGGCTTCTAGGGGTCCGCAAGGCGGTGATTACTTTTCCGGCGGTGCGGATCGGGATGAGAGGGCGCGGTGTCATTGCGGACGGCGCCGCAATGTGGGATGGAGTTTGATTTTTAACGATGCACAAACACCACGTCATCCACCACACACCACACCCCGACCACGGTGCATTTGTCTCCCAGCGCTGTTGCTTACATGCCACACCAGCTACTCATTTGAGGCTGAGTCGACCTTAGAGAGGCCCAGAACCGAGTCATATATTCGCAATAAAACTCTGGTCGTCGGGTTCATGGCGCAGTGCGCTGACCACGACGCTACCGCTCCCGAAACGTAGTTTCTGGCCGGCACTGCTCACCCCGGCCACCCAGGATCTCGGCCCTGCCGACTCGCCGCTCTGACCTCCGAGCCACCCCACCACCGCTCCGACAAAGCCATGACGTAAGCGAACCCATACATCTCCCTTGTGACGTCTCTGTCATCATCTGAATTCGTAAAGGTCCCTTGTGGGGATGTCCCCTGATGAGACTTCACAGACGGGGTCCGTGGTAATTTTCAGAACGACGCGTGGCGATATTTGGAGGACCGTACCGAAACTACCCCGCTGTATATTTGGAGTTTGCACGTTCTCCCCGTGGTCGCGTCGATTTTTTAATCCGGGTCCTCCGATTTTTCCCTCCACATTTGGAAACCTGCTTTCAATTTCCACATCTTAAGCCACTTCGTTGAGCTATAATTCGTGGCCAGGTCGCTTCTGCAGACAAAAAAATAGCTCAGTGGGCCTTTCCTGGTGTAAAATAAAAACAAATTGCACCCTCTCGCTGGCCCTGGTATATCATCGTTCATCACCGCATGGCAATCAAACCGAACGGTTTCCAGCTCCGAGACGGGTACGCACTTCACAAGGACGAGCCCAAGGGTGGGAAACCAAAATAACAATGCAGAGACACATTTTTTTTTAGAATTCAGTGAAAAACGAAAGCCTTCATATTTCAAGAGCCGCAATGCACTGCGGTGTTGAATACGAGACGGCGATCCTTAATAAATAACACGATCGCGGAGCAGGATCCCTTCAAGAGCCGCGTGCTCGCTCCGGAGGCACAGGTTGCCGAGCCGTGGGCTTGGGCATTGGCCACTGTCTCCGACAGAGTGACTGTTGCACCCCTGTATGTCGATCCACTGCTGGACGAGGGCTTCTCCGAGTTTGCGCGAGTCCCGGTGGTCGTCATGGAATTACGCGATGGATTAGCGGCCAATGAACTCGACCCAATTAATCACCAAAGGCGATCCCATCCCATGCATTCGTTCGCTTAAGTGGGTCACGAGAAAACGAGGCAGCGTTCTCGTGCGGGCTAAGATGCGTGTGCGTCTGAGAGTGTGTCTGTGGGGAGCGCTGGCGTAGAGGTTCGCGCTGCGAACTCGGCGACCCCAGTTCGATTCCCGCTCACGGACACCAACGCCAGTGACGGTCATCTGAACCCATCCTGGGCCTCCCCTAAGTGGGCTCAGAAACGAGTACCTGATGCGGTGAGTAAACATCACCACAAGGGAGACAAAGGTGTCCGCGCGTGGTGCTGGCCATCCACCCCCTCGTGTGCCGTGCCGGGACCCATAGGTGCTCGCTAACAGCACTTGCCCCCAACAGTCTGTGAAGGCAACACGGACTGGGGGGGGGTCTTCGTCTTGGTTGTGCGTGTGTGTGTGGTACAGCGTGTTCAGTTCAGTGCTCGCTGGATGGAGTTCACGCAGTGGGAGACGCGAGCGTGGCGACTGTTCCTCCCCTCCTCCTCTTCGCACGGAGCTCCTCGTCGGGTGGACAACGCGACGGGGAGCGGCGTCGCTCCTCTGCCAGGGAGGAAGCGCACCGACGCGCTCGTGTGGGGGACGATGATGTGGCGAATCCGTAGAATAGCCATGTGTGTGTGTGTGTGACGTGTCTATCGCCCCAGGCCAGTGTCCTTCAGTGGGGGGGGGGGGGGCACTTTCGCTGATGAGACTTCAACAATGTGAGGACCGCCACACGTATGAAACCATTGGGGCTTTGACAGCACGACGACGACGACGATGATGATGGTGGTAGTGGGTGGGTGTTTCCACGCTTGTGTATTGTCGGGCCTTGCAATGAAGAACACGCCCTCGACTGTGAGCCCACGGCCTTGGCTCGGTGGCCTCGGAGAGCACCCGCGGGTGTTCACTAGCGGCGGGCTCGCCCCAACAGTCTCTATGGCTCTAGGTGGAACTAAGAGTGCACCTAGCCTGGCACAAGAACATCGGTGACGTCACCGCAACTTAATTCGGATGTCGGTTGTTACACCTTGACACGTGTGTCCGTGTGTGTGCATGTTCAATGAGTGCGTGTTGTATCCGGTTGTGTTGTGTGCAAATCAACAACGGCGAAACAAAGGCGGCCGGGCGTGGTGCTGGCCCTAACAGGGGGTCACTGACAGTGGCTCGCCCCAACAGCTCCTGGGGTTCTCGGTCTGCCTCCGAGCGCGTGCCCCGTGCCGCCGTGCCACACGCGCTCCAGGTGAGCGCGTTGTACGCAGCGCCCGACGGAAATCACGCTCAGCCGGAAACATTCACACGCTCACGCACACGAGGAGAGTTTATCGAACCCGAGCGCGTCTCGAGGGGACAGAGCCGAGTATTTTTAGACGAGAACCCATCCGTGTGAACAAGTGACGAGGGCCTTGGCGGTGCCGGGTGGACATCTGTTCTAGAGCCTCGTCATGGCACGACACCCCCAGCACGCCCCCGCCTCTCCCCCCTGCTCCTCGTCCTCCGCGGGCAGTCACGGAGTGACAGATGTCCGTAGATTTCCCGGACTCGAGCAGCATTTCCACTCGCTCTCTTCTCCCCTCCTCCTTTCATCTGCATCTTCGCCATCCTCCCCCCTTCCCCCTCTCCCTGCCTGCCTCCCCCGCGGCGTTCCTTCAGTCACCCCCCCCCCCTCTCGCCACTCGCCCCCCGCAATCCACTCGTGGAGAGTTTCCGCGAGGCTTGCAAAGAGCGGCCGATTAAAATAGGCGAATCGGCTCAGAGACACGTGCGCGTTATATGCTGATCATCGATTGCTTCCGATCGAGATGCGATGTGGCGAGGAATATTGGAAGCTGTGCTGGGCAGACATTCCCTCCCCTCGCCAGCCCGCACTGAGACCAGCGTGGTGATGAGGTATAGGGGGGGGGGGGGAAACAACACCCACGCTCCCCATCAACGATCGACGCGGCGTGGGGAGAACTTCAATCAGCGACGAAGGGGCTGCGATTTGTAATGAAGTATAGACGTTGTTTGGTGACGCTGCTGCGTTGGCAGCGGTGCACGAGGGTTGGTGGATCACCGCACGGATGTTGTGAATCTCCCTTCCTGTGGGCGTCCAGGAGGTGCCATGCCCCGGCTCGACAGGAGATGGCGGTACAGCAGGTGGACTAATCGCCATCTGTTTCCATATGTACGGGGATTGAGCGTTGCCCCCTCGTGCAAGGCGTGGGTTTTCTCCGGGTGCTCCGGTTTCCTAACACATGCATCATACTAATAAACGTCATAATAAACACAACGCATCATTCATTGGCTGAAACATTTTTGAATAAAAATCCAATGTTGTAGAACCCTCGAGAAAAAAGAGTCCTTCACGACTGGTATACGACTCTTGGATGACCAAGTAAATTATTGAAATAAAAATGTTTTAGACCCACAAAACACACGCACACTCGACACATTCGCCAATGCCATAGAGAGCTGCCGTCACAACTCGACGGGAGATCCCCTTTAGAAGAGAGAACCCTCGTGGAGGTGCGGCATTTGGGGGGCATCAGGAGGCGCACAGACGGATATCGATCGCGGGGGGGGTCCCCCTTCGGCTCCGTCACAGCCGCGTTGCTACGGTCCCATTGCGTGGGGCGAGGTGGGAGATTGAAAGCGAGAACGCGACCGGTTGCGTGCATCTCCATGAGCGTTCCATATCGCACTCGAGTCGTGCCGGTCGCGTTCCTGGACCGGTCGTCATTCACGACGACGTCGTGGACACGAAGGCTTAAGCCCCCCTCCCCTTCCCACGTGTATTTTAGACTGGTACCACAATTTATTGCCCCCCCCCCCCCCGCCAAACCAGGGCGGATTCGATTAATGGTTAGAATCGCGATTGATTCAGGGACCGGTTTGTTGTGGTCTCATTCTCACGGTGGAATGTCTCTCGCCTCTCGTTTCGTTCTGTATCGTGTGCGCAGTTGCATTCGTTCCATTCACCCGAATGTGACGATTTCACACGAGTCAGACAATGCCCGTGTGTGCATGCGCAGTGCAATGCACGGGCCATTGGGGGCTCCACTGCTGGACGGAGCCTACCCACGCCGCACGTAGCTACGCTGGTTGGCGCGGGTTGGACAATCTGTGGCGGTGCCCGTTCAAACATCACTCGCCAACCGATGCGAGCCACGGCGCGCTATGAAAGCCCTCGGTATAAACCTCGGGCCCGCGGTCGCTGCCTCCCGCCGAGGCCGTTGTGTGTAAGGGGCTAGTAGGGGGGGGGGGTAGGGGGTAGGGGGTGGTAAGGAGACACCTGCAACCGGAGAGCACGCAAGCTCCGCGCGAACACAAGCGGCCCCACGGAGAGCGCAGCTGCGCCGTGACAACGGGGACCCGCGTGCCCGCGGAGCAGCACCCCCAGCACCCCCAGTACCCCCAGCACCCCCAGCACCCCCAGCAGCAGCAGCAGCACCCCCAGCAGCAGCAGCACCCCCAGCAGCAGCAGCACCCCCAGCACCCCCAGCAGCAGCAGCAGCACCCCCAGCAGCAGCAGCAGCAGCACCCCCAGCAGCAGCAGCAGCAGCACCCCCAGCAGCAGCAGCACCCCCAGCAGCAGCAGCAGCACCCCCAGCAGCAGCAGCAGCACCCCCAGCAGCAGCAGCACCCCCAGCAGCAGCAGCACCCCCAGCACCCCCAGCAGCAGCAGCAGCACCCCCAGCAGCAGCAGCACCCCCAGCACCCCCAGCAGCAGCAGCACCCCCAGCAGCAGCAGCAGCGTCGCCCTTTCCCTTGCAGTCCGGGTGGTGGGGGGGGGGCAAAAGTGAGCGCGGCGCGACACCTCCGACGCTTTTTGTTCGCTCCATTTTTGAGCACAGGGTTCTCACAACAACGTCGGGCGACGTGGTGCCGGACAGTCGCGCGCGTTCCCCGCGAGCGAAGCGGAGTTTGCATTGCACGGATCGTTATAGGGGCCATTATCCAGCTCCCCAACAGCACAACCCCCGCCCCCCTAACCTCCCCGCTCCCCTTCAACCACTCCCCGACCACCAACTATCCACCCGTCCCCCACCCCAATCCGCCCTACAATACCCCCCTCCCCCCCCATCGATTCCTCCACCCCCCGCCCCTAACCTCCTCGCAGCCACGCACGGGAGCCAGGGATCGAGAGCGGTGGCGGTAGTGCGATGAGTGCGGTGCGGGGGGGGGGGTTCTCTCTGCATGGATTCTCGGTGACGAGATGCGCGTCCGTCTGACAGTCGCTGCCGGAATCTCGAGTGGCTGCGTAGGGAAGGCTCGGACGCAACACCTCGCGATTTGGTTTGTCGACCAAAATATCGGACGCGCTGGAACGCCTCGTCCAGCACGTCCATCCGACCCCACGTGGCGAGTTCGATTCGACAGATGCAGCATCAGGGCGAGATATGTCCCTGGGGATGACTCCGAGTGCGCGTGGCCCTCGTGGTGAATAAATGATGACCTCTTGACCTCTCCGCTGACGGAAGGCGACGAGGAAACGGGGCGACTTCGCTGCGCGGCTCCCCGCGGGGCCATCGGCAGCAGCTGCCGCGAGCGCGCGGATGAGTCTCGATCCAAGGCGCGCCACACTCGATGGATGGGCGCCGCCTTTGCCGGGAACGCGCTGCGATCATGAATCTGTAATGCTACGAGGCGTCCGCTCCAGTCTGGACCTCAATTCCGCAACTCTGCTCACCCTGCCCCCACTGTCTCCGCACGCGTCACCAAAGTGTTTTCGGAACACGTTGAGGTTTATAAAAATGCATGGGCCCCCGAGTGCGCGGTAGACTTCTGTGTATCCATCACATGTCTCTTGCTAAATATGAACACCCATTCTGCTCAGTCGCACTACTGTACTGCGGAACATGCTGGCCTTTCAAACGGCTGTGCAGTGAGAAACGCCGAATGTCGTGTATCTTGGCCCCCAGCTGAGTTGTATTCGAGCCCAAGGCTGATACCAGTGGCGCAGTGACATCGGAATCTGCCACCCCCCCTGCCCTCTCTCCCCCGCCCGGGGTTCAACAAGCCCGTTGACAGACAGGGAGTGGGGGGTCTTTGCCCACCAGTGCATTGACAGGGGACTGTCAATTATCCACATTGTAGTTCTTTAGCCGATCATACCACACACATCAACTACCGCTCGCGAATTCACACGCGCGCGCAGACACGCGTAGGATAACATTCACCAGCCTCGGTCTATCCGCTGCTAGACGAAGACCGGCTCGTGCCATCACGCAGAGCCCGGCGTAACCACACAATCTCATCTCCCCTATCGCGCTAGGGGACCACGGGGCTCCTCAAGTCCGAGGGCCCTCGCGGTGCTGCGCCGCTCGCACGCGGTCCATCCTGGCCGCACGCGGTGGGGACGCGACGAGACCCTACGGGGCAGAGTCGAGACACCGACATCCGTAGCCGAGGCGCTTCACCGGGACCGCACGACTCTCTGTCTCTCTCTCATCTCTGAGTGCACGCGCGCGTTCTTAATTCATCTCAACCCGCGCCGTTAAGTGGACGTGATGGAGGAGGTGAGGGGGGAGGAGGGAGGGGGTGTAAGAGGGGAGGGGTGGTGGTTGTGGAGGGGTTGGGGGGGGCTGCATGCGGTCGGAAAGAATGACGCGACCCCGGGGGCGCGGGATGAGGCTAATTGCGTGCAGGGGGCCCGGTGAGGTCGCGCGCAATCTGCGCTCAGCGCGCGCCATTCCATCCACAACAAAACGGAGCAATTCGCCTTTTACCGCCCGCCCCCCAGTCGCGTTAATTGGTCGCGTCGCGGTGGGAAGGGCGAGAATGCCTGGGACCGGGCCAAAGGCGATTCACGCCCTGCGATAATTAATACTTTCCGTCAGGAGAGCACGAACCCCCCGGGGACCTCGCGACCCGCGAGGTCCCCGGGGGGAGACGGGTGGGCCTTGCGCCGCGTCTCCCCTCCGTTCCCTCCCCCCCCCCCACACTCCCTCCCCCTGGGGTGAGGGTCAGGGCAGAGGTCACTGCTCGCTCGTGTCGAGGCTGCACGGTTGGGGGAACAAAAACTCCGGAGTCATTCGCTCGGCGAACGCTGACCCTTGAATTGGGAGCGCATTCAGTGAGCTGCTTTCTGAGGTCGAGCGGTGGCGCTGTGATTAGCGCGCTGCTCTATGCACTCGGCGACACGAGTTTGATTGCCGGCAGCGACTAAATTCAGCTGTTTGTGATATCTTACCTTGTCCTCGATACTATCCTTCATCAACACACCTCTGAGCAGAATGGTAAAGTATGGTCAAAGCGACAACAACAACAACCCCCTATGACCGACACAGCACGGGGAGGCTTTAATCCAGGGGTGGATTGACAAAGAGACCTGTAGATTGTTGATTATTGTCGTCGCGACAACGGGACATTGTCAGCAGCATTGAGAGTCGTGCTCAACCTCGCGCCGTGCCACTTCTACCCCTACCCCCCCCCCCCCCCCATTTCCATCTCATTAAGACGTGCATTTCAAAATCATGAGACGGTGTGCACTAATTGGGGTATAATTACATCGGCCGTGCACTCGACTTAATGAGCAATGTGCAGGAGAGACGCACGCCCGCGCCACGCGCTGCGGCAGGGATAGAGACAGCGCCTGACGGAACGAAATGCGAGTTGCAATCAATGAGACCTGCACGGCCACGGAGCGGAGAGCCGGCGACAGCCGATATCCTGTCGTCGTAGCAGACATGTGTCTGGGTGTGGAGCAAGTCGGTGGGGCCCTAGGCCCGCGAGCCACACAAGGCCCCGTCACTTCGTTCCACACAAGGCCACGAGGTCGACCACTTTTTTTTAATGGCCCCGCAAATGAAATGTATCTGTCACTGCAAACTTCTTAGGCGCTCTGATCGAACACTCCGTCAGGGTGCACGGCATTGCTCGTGTTATTATCGGATACAGCTGCGGTGCGTGTGCGTGTGCGTGTGCGTGTGCGTGTGTGAGTTCACGTTGGCGGTAGGGTAGCGGTTAGCGCTACGCTGCGCTGCGAAGCCGGCGACCCGGGTTCGATTTCCACTCACGGCCACCAACACCAGTGACGATTATTTTAACCGGTCTTGGGCCTCCTCTAGGTCGACTCAGCCTCAAATGCGTACCTGGTGCGGTGTGTTAAAACATCGCCACTAGTGAAAGAAAGGCGGTCGGGCGTGGTGCTGGCCACCGACCCCTTCGTGGCCGTGCCGGCTTTCATAGGTGCTCGCGAACAGCACTTGCCCCAACAGTCTGTTAAGGCTACACGGGGGATCTTTGTCTTTGTTCACGTGTGGCCCGTCAAAGGTATTAAAACCAACTCAGCAGCACATTCGTCAAGAACACTGTGTGGCCTTCAAATATACATGATAGGCGACGTTTCGGATGCTGGCCCTTCTTCACAGCACATAGAGAGGAAATGAAGTCGATTCCCTCTCTGACCTCTCTCTTTGAGCTGTGAAAAGGGCAGTTGCCTCAAAACGTCGCCTAGTATATATACAGGAGAGTATTGTTAAGGCCCCACAGTGTTATAGACGAGATGTACTGAGTTTGTGTTGCTGATGTTTGTGTCTGCGCACCAACTACCAACCCAGCAGCAGCGGCGTCACCGGACGAAGGGGCATTTGGGAGCTCTGCTTGTCAACGAGTTAGGGAAACGGCACCCCAACCCCATGCTCTGTAACTAGCGCCTCTATCGCTCTGCCGGCTGGGCCATTCCCTGCTGCCAGTAACAACGCTGGTGCAGCGCTCCTGTTGCCTGTTAATGTGCCGCCTCTGCCCCTACGCCCCTTCGTCCGTGCGCTGCAAACGACAGATCGCGTCTCGGCAGGGCCGCTCGGAGACGCGATCCAGAATCGAGGGCATCCAACTGACGGGACTCTGACACCGGCAGAGACGTTCATCTCCCATCACGAAAACAACATCGCCTCTCCCGCCCCACCCCGAACCCACGGATTGACCCAACGGCCTCAGCTCGTCGTGGTGGTCGTGGTGGAGGTGGTGATGGAGGTGGTGGTGGAGGTGGTGGAGGTGGCGGGTGGACACGGTGGTGGAGACGCACGCCACGCGTCGTCGCCCGAAACGAGACGAGCAGCCAAGGCTCGCCAGCTAAACAGCACGGGACCCCCCCCCCCGACCCACCACGAGGGTGAATTTCCCCCCACAGAGCCACCGCGTCAATAGACCGCCCCCCACCTCCCCCACCCCCCACAACGCTGGCGGGGACACACGAGGAGGACGAGGAGGAGTGCGCTGCTGCTTTGTTCTCGCGCGTTTGTTTATTTTAATGACGTCATGCTGTTCGGTGCGGGAGGGAGGGAGAGGGCAGTGGCTGGTGATGGGGGAGAGGCAGGGGGTGGTGAGTATTTGGTGGTGAGGGGGAGGGGAGGCTGAGTTCATGTCTCTAAGAATCCGCTCCAAGCCTCCACGCCGCCGCCAGCGCTCTGAGCCCGATGGCACGGGACGTGCTCATGGCGTTGCGCTCAGATTCTCGCCGTCGCTTCTGGCCGACGCCAAATTCGCATCCGTTGGCCCTGCCACGCATCCGCGTGCAGAGAGGGAGACACCGCTGCCGCAGAGTCGATGTCGTACGCGTGGATCGGCCGGCATTCTCTCTCACCATCAACGTCAGCCTTGGTCAATCCCTTGCTGGACGAATGCTTCCAACCAGGCCGCCACCGGCTCTCACGCTCCTGCGATGCCAACATCCCAGCGGGGGGCACCGTTCCGGCCGCTCTCGCCGCTGACGTCTGCTTCGTTCGCCGTGCTCTCGGGCGAATTCCCTCGCTCGGCTGCCACTCCGTCAGGGGCGATGACAATCTGCCAGCAGCCCTCCCAGCCATGTGCCCTGGCCCCAGACCGCTCGCTTTCCCAAATCGCGTGAATGATGCTTCTCCAACTGCGTGCGTTCGAGGCCATCTCACGTGCCTTTGAACCTTGGCGAACATTCCTCGGTCGCGTGGCGGGATGACGTTGGTCCGCACGACAGACGCTGGGATTTGAACTCGCCGAGCGCACGGCACAGCGCATTGAGACGGCAGGGACACCGCGTAGCACCAATGGGAACAGCGCAACATAGACAACACGGACACCTCGAAGGGACAGCATGCACACAGCGCCTCTAGCACAGCCGGTAGCTGTTACGTCGTGGAGCTGCCACGGTTGTTGTTGTTGCTGCTGCTGTTATTTAGAAACACAGCTTCGCAAGAAGGCGCTGCACGAGCTGCGCAGTCAGATGTTCCAATATCACTCGCACTCACTCACTCATACACTCACTCACTCATACACTCACTCACTCACTCATACACTCACTCACTCATACACTCACTCATACACTCACTCATACACTCACTCATACACTCACTCACTCACTCATACACTCACTCATACACTCACTCACTCATACACTCATTCACTCATACACTCACTCATACACACACTCACTCATATACTCACTCATACACTCACTCATACACACACTCACTCATACACTCACTCATACACTCACTCATACACTCACTCACTCATACACTCACTCATACACTCACTCACTCATACACTCACTCGTACACTCACTCACTCGTACACTCACTCACTCGTACACTCACTCACTCGTACACTCACTCACTCGTACACTCACTCACTCGTACACTCACTCACTCGTACACTCACTCACTCGTACACTCACTCACTCGTACACTCACTCACTCGTACACTCACTCACTCGTACACTCACTCACTCATACACTCACTCACTCGTACACTCACTCACTCATACACTCACTCACTCACTCATATACTCACTCACTCATACACTCACTCATACACACACTCACACACTCATACACTCACTCACTCATACACTCATTCACTCATACACTCACTCACTCATACACTCACTCACTCATACACTCACTCATACACACACTCACTCATATACTCACTCATACACTCACTCATACACACACTCACTCATACACTCACTCATACACTCACTCATACACACACTCACTCATACACTCACTCACTCATACACTCACTCACTCATACACTCACTCACTCATACACTCACTCACTCATACACTCACTCACTCATACACTCACTCATACACTCACTCACTCATACACTCACTCACTCATACACTCACTCACTCATACACTCACTCATACACTCACTCACTCATACACTCACTCACTCATACACTCACTCACTCACTCATACTCACTCACTCATACACTCACTCATACACACACTCACTCACTCATACACTTACTCATACACTCACTCATACACTCACTCACTCATACACTCACTCACTCATACACTCACTCATACACAGACTCACTCACTCATACACTCACTCACTCATACACTCACTCACTCATACACTCACTCACTCATACACACACTCACTCACTCATACACTCACGCATACACACTCACTCACACATACACTCACTCATACACTCACTCACTCATACACGCACTCACTCATACACTCACTCATACACACACTCACTCACTCATACACACACTCACTCATACACTCACTCACTCATACACTCACTCATACACTCACTCACAGCCACTCACTCACCTTGACTCACACTCACTCAAACACTCTGCGAGGCTTTCTGAGCCTGCTAACTTCGTGTGAGTGCAGGGACGAGGCCACTCCGACTTCTTGGCCTCGACCGGGCAGTTTTCCCAACGAGACATTCATCACAGACAGGCGGACGGGCTGTTCACTCACCGCGAGCGAGGCGTCGTTCTTCTCTCCGCTTTTAATTGGCGATCATATTCACGGCCTACAGCCACAGACCCCTCCCATGTACACCGCCTCCAACAACCCCGCAAAACCCACACCACCCCTCACCACCCACCGCTCACCACCCATCCCACCGCTCACCACCCACCCCACCCCTCACCACCCATCCCACCCCTCACCACCCACCCCACCCCTCACCACCCACCCCACCCCTCACCACCCACCCCACCCCTCACCACCCACCCCACCCCTCACCACCCACCCCACCCCTCACCTCCCACCCCACCCCTCACCACCCACCCCTCATCACCCACCCCTCACCACCCACCCCACCCCTCACCACCCACCCCACCCCTCACCTCCCACCCCACCCCTCACCACCCACCCCTCATCACCCACCCCTCACCACCCACCCCACCCCTCACCACCCACCCCACCCCTCACCACCCACCCCTCACCACCCACCCCACCGCTCACCACCACGGCAGAAGGGTTGCACGGTGTGGGTGATGCAATGCCTCGGCCTGCAGGTCGCTCTCAAATGGTTTCACGCAACAGTTCCCCCGAGTGTGCGGCTTACGGCGTCATTCATACTCGTGTGTGTGTATATCGTGTGTGTGTTGTGTGTATGTGGTGTGTGTGTATGTCGTGTGTGTGTTGTGTGTATGTCGTGTATGTGTGTATTGTGTATGTCGTGTGTGTGTTGTGTATGCCGTGTGTGTGTATGTCGTGTGTGTGTGTGTATGCCGTGTGTGTGTATTGTGTATGTCGTGTGTGTGTGTATTGTGTATGTCGTGTGTGTGTGTGTATGTCGTGTGTGTGTGTGTGTATGTCGTGTGTGTGTTGTGTGTATGTCGTGTATGTGTGTATTGTGTATGTCGTGTGTGTGTATTGTGTATGTCGTGTGTGTGTGTATTGTGTATGTTATGTATGCGTGCTGTGTATGTTGTGTGTGTATTGTGTATGTCGTGTGTGTGTATGTCGTGTGTGTGTATTGTGTATGTCGTGTGTGTTGTGTATGCCGTGTGTGTGTATTGTGTATGTCATGTGTGTGTATGTCGTGTGTGTATTGTGTATGTCGTGTGTGTGTATTGTGTATGTCGCGTGTGTGTGTATTGTGTATGTCATGTGTGTGTATGTCGTGTGTGTGTATTGTGTATGTCGTGTGTGTATTGTGTATGTCGTGTGTGTGTGTGTGTTGTGTATGTCGTGTGTGTGTGTGTGTTGTGTATGTCGTTTGTGTGTGTATTGTGTATGTCATGTGTGTGTGTTGTGTATGTTATGTATGTGTATTGTGTATGTCGTGTGTGTGTATTATGTATGTCGTGTGTGTGTGTATTGTGTATGTCGTGTGTGTGTGTGTGTATGTCGTGTGTGTGTATTGTGTATGTCGTGTGTGTGTATGTCGTGTGTGTATATTGTGTATGTCGTGTGCGTGTATGTCGTGTGTGTATATTGTGTATGTCGTGTGTGTGTGTGTATGTCGTGTGTGTATATTGTGTATGTCGTGTGTGTGTGTGTATGTCGTGTGTGTATATTGTGTATGTCGTGTGTGTGTGTGTATGTCGTGTGTGTGTTGTGTATGTCGTGTGTGTGTATGTACTGTGCGCGTATTGCGTGTGTATGTGTGTGTGTGGCGAATACAAATCACTTTTATGTTGCCTAAAAATGCACCTAGCCTGGCACGAGCGCTGTTGTGACGTGGCGTAATCTACAAGTATCCTAGTAAACTAAAAGTCAACGTTGCCGTGTGGTTGGAACCGTTGGACCGACGTCAGCTCAACGTTCCACAATGTTTACTGGGATAAATTGCCAAGCGCCACTTATAACGGGGCGCGCTCGCACAGCGCGCGCCACTCGACGCGACCTTCGCTGGGAACACCGGCGACTCGTTGCGCTCTCACAATGACGGCGACACTGAGCGGTGCGCGAGTGGCATCGCCCGGGGGAGGATCTTTAGCCGCCAGGAGGAGGAGGAGAAGAGATATTCACAAGGTCCACGGTTCGCAGAAAATGGTTCAGTGGGTCTTAATTAAGAGGCAGACTCCACGTCTGCTTCGTGAATAATGTAGCCCAACCACTCCCAATTAATCCTCCTCCTCCCCCCACCACCACCACCACCCGTCTCACCCAGCCCCTCCACAGCGTCTCACCCAGCCCCTCCACAGCGTCTCACCCGCGGTGAATGTAGCACTCAGCAGGGTACTGGGCAACATCCACTGACCTGTAACGCACGCCATGTTACAACCCGGTCGCGATGCCGCGTTCAGCGGAGCGCCGCTGTCTCGATCGCAGCGCGCCCTCTCCCTAACGCGCCCTCTCCCGAACGCGCCCTCTCCCGAACGCGCCCTCTCCCTAACGCGCCCTCTCCCTAACGCGCCCTCTCCCTAACGCGCCCTCTCCCGAACGCGCCCTCTCCCTAACGCGCCCTCTCCCTAACGCGCCCTCTCCCTAACGCGCCCTCTCCCGAACGCGGCGAGTGCGAGTGCAGCGATGGCACGCGCTGCGTGCGATATGAGACGATGCCGTCCGCACGCTGTGTGGTTGCCATACGCGCACTGTGTGGTTGCCATACGCGCACTGTGTACCCTACCACCATCAGTTGTACCGATGATGCATTCCGTGCAGCGGTATGTAAGCGGTACCCCGTGCACCGTGGGGCATCCGTGGCACTCATGCCGCGTGCTGTGCAGTACAGTTTGGAGTTTTGCCGCAATCCTCGCAAGAATAGATTCTGCTTTAATTGAACAAGAGCCCCGGTAGAAATCACGAGCGGTAAGGAGAGGAGGGAGGCAAGATGTTCCGAGTCTTCACCTATCAACGAAAGAGTGGGATACCAAATGTGCCCACTCCAGCCCAAAAGTATTTTTCTCCATATCTAGGGCGAGGGCGTAGGTTAGCGAGACTGACCTTTGTGCTCGCCAAAAACGAGCCACAATACCAGACTGATCTCAAGGAGCACAAACCATCGAGTGGACTCCGGTCGTCCTCGCAGCAGCGGCTTTCAGAAAAGCATCGAGCAAAAACGATGGTCATCGCATTGCGCGCTTTCAGATGCGCTTCTGCCAAACACATTTTTCAATCGTTGTTCACTCCTCCACCCCAGACCTGTCACATGTGGACCAATTGACGTTCATATTCCGGTTTATTAACAGCAGCGGGGATGTGGTGGAGCGATTCGTGGGCTTTGAGCCAATTGAGAGCCAGACTGGTAAAAGTTTAGCAGACTGTGTGACTTTGATGGTGGAGGGCCTTGGGTTGGACCTCTCAAACTGTAGAGGTCAGTCATATGACAATGCAAGCACCATGTCAGGAAAATACAATGCGCTACAGGCCCACCTGAAAAAAAACCCTCTTATAGAGTTTGTGCATTGCGCAGCGCATTCACTTAACTTAGTTGGTGTTAACACCTTAGACGGCAGTAGCCCAGAGGCTGACGAGTATTTTTTTACATGTTGCAGTCACTGTACATATTTTGCTCTTCATCCACACACAGATGGGGCAAAGAATTTCGGAAGACAGATGTCAGATGACATTAAAATCGTTGTCCAGTGCTCGGTTGAGTGCTCGGCCAGTCAACCAAGGCACTGTGGAGAAATTACACCCACATTAGAGAAGCCTTCGGTGGTATGTGCAATGATGATAATGAGAAAAGAGATACTTGAATTGAGGCCACTGGACTATGTGCTAAATTGGACAACTTAGAGATGGTGTTCATGGCACATTTCTGGGACGTCATACTTGACCGGTTCCACGCGACAATCGTGCACCGACAGAAAAGTGACATGGACATCTCTGTAGCAGCGCAGCTGTTGTCTCGTTGAGGGATTTTGTGGCGGGACAGCGAGACCAGTTTGAGGCTTTTGAAAGGGCAGTCTTCAATGTGACAGGTGTCTCTCAGTCATATGAGCACGATCTTCAGCGAAAGAGGAAACGCAACACATTTGCAGATGAGAGCTCAGAGCCAGGTGTGACACTTGAGGGGAGGGAGAAGTTCAACATAGAAACATTTTATGTGATCATTGATAAACTAGTGGCATGCCTTGAACATCGCTTGGACGCTTACAAGTGTTTGACCAGTTTCTTTGGAGTTCTGTTTATGTCAGATCAGGTGTCTAACAGTGATGCCATCGTGGTAAAGGTAAATGCACTCTCCGCTGCATATCCATCAGACCGGGACACGAACTTTGCCAACGAACTCATACAATTCAAGTCTTTCATGTCTGAGGGTGAGAAGTGCCCAACTAAATTGCTTGAGACGTTGCAGGCACTTAATCTGCAATCAGTGTTCCCCCAATGTTTTCGTGGCACTTCGAATGTTTCTAACTTTGCCAGTGACAACACTTCCAGGGTGAGCGGACAATTTCCCCTTTAGGCAGAATAAAAAATGAGCTGCGGAGTAGCAGGTGCCAAACACACCTCAGCTCATTGTCACTTATGTCAATAGTCAGACCTTGCCAGACAGCGAGATTTAGACTATTGGATGATTTTGCGAGGAGGAAGGCAAGAAAGACACCAATATAGGAAAGCGGGGGGGGGGCAGGGGCCTCACGGGACCATGATCTGGCCCCAGGTGGTTGGGTGTTCTCTTCTTTTCTACAACAAGCGGCACGTGAATCCGTTGCAGTCTCAAGCATCGATTCATTGTCCCGCGTATTCACCGTCTCATTTGGATTGCGTCTCATCTGTTTGTGTGTACACTCCGCCTTGTGTGTGTACGTGTGTGTACGTGTGCGTGTGTATGTGTGTGTGTGCGTGTTGACCTTCTTTCGGAACGTACGTAGCCAACCGTGCTAATCGGAGGTGCAGGGGAAGGACAGCGAGCCAGGGTATTGCGTGCCCCATTGCCCCCTGACGGAACAATCGCGCACAATCGGCACGCATCGCAAGTAGTCGAGCGTCGCAGAGAGCATCTTTGTATGCACGATATCGTGAGCGTAGGGATATATTTTAATCGACAGGTCAACACGCCGGGCTGCGCAACGCTGCACCGCGATCCCTTTCAGAGGAATTGCTCGGCTCAGATCCCCGTGGATGAGGCAACGGCGACCAAAAAACGGACCGCGTCGACCCCCTGGCGAACGGCGATTGGGCGGCGTTTCATCGGGGAGGGACAAAAAACAAACAACACAAACATCGGACGAACAGTGAAGTCACCAAGATGTGAATCTGGCGCCCCTTGAGTTGACCGGATATTCACAACTCGCGTGATCGACGGCGCCGCGTGCACAGCCAACCCGGCCGGCGCGATAGTAACGCACAGAGTTGATGCGCGGCGACGGCTTCACGGCTCCGGTTTTGGGGAGAACACAAACCCCGTCTCGAGATATCCAGCCTCACTCTCTAGAGATCAACGCGTACAAGGTGGTGGATTCGTCCAGAACTGGAAGCTGAAGGCAGTCAGGATGACGATGATGACGACGATGACACGGGCTCCTACCAGGCCAGTTCTCCCCGGGATGCGACATGAGCTGCGTGCGCCCGTCCGCTGGAGAAAGCCGCTGGCCGAGGCATTCTGGTTTGCAGTGGTTCTGCGTGTGTGCGACTATTTGGGTCTCCGTGAATCCATGGGCCGCTGCGCGAGTGCGCGTTGATAATGAAGCCGCTGCCAGCCCAATCCAGTTTCTGTTCCATTCCACCTGCGCAGGTTCTCATTCGAGACTGGAGCACGCGGCTCGAATCGAAGCCGCGCGCTGCTGCCACCACCGCCGCCGCCTCCTATCGCAGCAGGGAGCCACGGGGGAGCGAGCCCCTGTCAGCTCGCGTCTCCGTCTCGGCGTCGTTCCCGTGTCCTCGTGGTCCCCCGCGTCCCGCCCGTGTCTCATTCGGACCCACGCCTCTCCATCATGCGGCGCGGGCAGAGCGAGCGACCCCGTGGCTTCCCCGTGCTTCTCACCGCACGAGCACCCACAGCCCCCCCCCCCCCAACTCCAGCCCCCGCGCTCCCCACCCCCCCCCCCTCTCTCAGGACACACAGCGCACGCGCGGCGTTCCCGAAGCGTAATTCGATGAGCGTCCTAACTGGGCGGCATGCATGAACGCACCTCTGACATTTCGTATTCTTGACATGTGCCGTATATATTAAATATTATACTTTAAGTATAAATAAACAGTTCAAGTGTCTATAGAATCTTTGGAGAGATTAACAGTCTCACCTACGTGCGTTAAAAAAAGTGCGTTACAGGGCAGCGCGCGCGCTGCGATGGGAAGCAGCCGCCACCGGCACGGCACCCGCGTGGAGCCGGACTTGTCACCCCCCCACCCCCACCGTTGACTCTGCCGTTCTCCCTCTCCGCTCTCGCGTCGCGCTCTCAAATCCCAACTCGCCGCACGCTCCGTGCACGGCTGCTGCCGCTGCCGCTGCCGCTGCCGCCACTGCGAGCCGAGCAGAGTCGAGCCGAACGGAGCTTTCCACGCCCGCGGGAAATCTAGAGTGCGGCGTGGCCAGCCGCGTGCTCCACATTTTTTAAATATTTTTTACCATAAAACGATCAACGGCCGTCCCCAGTGCAAAGAAACGCGCGCCGCTGATGCGGGGAACGAACGAACGAACGAATGAAGGAACGGGCGAGATCAGCAACGCGTCCGGAGGGCGCTTTGTCGGCGGGGCCCGTCCGGCACATTGCGCGTGCGACGCGCGCTCTGCCAAACTCTGCGTGAAGCAGGCGGAGCCGGCGGCGCGTCCCGACGGGCGGCGGCTCAGACGACCACCTCGGGGCTCAACGCCACCCGGGCACCACCAGCGCCGCCACCGCCATCCTCGTCCCTCCTGCGCCAACTCCTGCGCATGGCGTCGGCGCGGAGGTAGGGCTGGCTCCTCAGGTCTGCGGGGACACGCGAGCACGAGGCGCACGTCGTCAGCACGCCTCCCGAGTCCGCGCGAGCACGGCGAGACTGCACAGAGCTCGACTGGAAGGTGGCTCAAGGACTCGAGCACGGAGCCAGCACCACTGAGATCCGAGCTTCGAATCAAATTGCACAGCGGTCGTGGTTCTGATTGCATCAGAAATTAAACTTTTTTTTAACAGGTAAGGCCCATTGAGCTATACAGTGTACAGCTCTTTTTCACAAGACGACCCTGGCCACAAATTGATAGCTCAACGAAGTGTCACGTGGAAATCTATAGCTGCCAATTACTCTAAATGCACGTTGATTCTAAACGTGGAGGGGAAAACCGGAGGACCCGGATAAAAATGCACGCGATCCCGGGGAGATCATGCAAACTCAAGATGTACAGGCATCGTCAGGGTCGGGATCGAACTCACGACCCGCTGTATACCAGGCGAGGTAGTTAACATCTCCTAGCCACCGTGGCACCCCTCGTTAATGGGATTGGCCAAACGTCTGAAACGCAGGACCCTCCTAAAAACGAGTATTTAGACTCAGCAAGGCTCCCTGCATAGACGGCATTACTATTATTAAAACAGATAACGAATACTGTCCTGTACAGCAATCGGTATGAACAACCACGGACATTGCTGGGCATTCGGCAAAGTCCGCCCGTAATCTGCCCCGCGCCCATTCCCCTAACCCCCCGTTTCCCCCCAGCAGAGCCACTTATCTACAGACAAGAGCTCATGTGCATCAACCACGACCGCTCCACTGCTGGAAGAAGGCCTCCGCAGGCTGCGGGGCACGCGCTCACGGCCCTGCCGTGTCAACGGGAGGCTGCGGGGTTGCGTTGGGTCGCGTCCGGCGCTAAGAGGAGTGCGGAGCGGCCGCGTGCGCGTACGAGGCTGGGCGCCAGGAGGTCTTCGGGCAGCGGAAGATCGCAGAGCAGACGCGAGGAGCGCTTGGCAGTGCGAGCAGCGAACGGGACAGCCTTGAGCACTGACAGGAGGAGGACGGGCCAAGGAGCGCACGCGCGCACACACACACGCAGACACGTACACGTACACACACGCAGACACGTACACGTACACACACATGTAGACACGCACACACACACGCAGACACGCACACGTACACACACACACACACGTAGATACGCACACGTATACACACACACGTAGACACGCACACGTATACACACACACACACGTAGACACGCACACGTACACACACACACATGTAGACACGCACACGTACACACACACACACACGTAGACACGCACACGTACACACACACACACACGTAGACACGCACACGTACACACGTACACACACACACGTACACACGCACACGTACACACACACACGTAGACACGCACACGTACACACACACATGTAGACACGCACACGTACACACACACATGTAGACACGCACACGTACACACACACACGTAGACACGCACACGTACACACACACACACACGTAGACACGCACACGTACACACACACGTAGACACGCACACGTACACACACACGTAGACACGCACACGTACACACACACGTAGACACGCACACGTACACACACACACACGTAGACACGCACACGTACACACACACACACGTAGACACGCACACGTACACACCAGTAGACACACACACGTACACACTCACGTACACACGCACGTACACACACACACGTACACACACACACACACGTAGACACGCACACGTACACACACACATGTAGACACGCACACGTACACACACACACACACGTAGACACGCACACGTACACACACACGTAGACACGCACACGTACACACACACACACACACGTAGACACGCACACGTACACACACACACACACGTAGACACGCACACGTACACACACACACGTAGACACGCACACGTACACACACACACGTAGACACGCACACGTACACACCAGTAGACACACACACGTACACACTCACGTACACACGCACGTACACACACACGTGCATGGACATGCACACGTGCGCACACAGACACGTACACATACACACACCCGTAGGCACGTTCACACACGCGCACAGACGCACGTAGACACGCACACGCATAATCGCTCGCACGCGAGAACGCGCGCACAGACGCCGTGCACGCCCACGCGCGCACCCGTGTGTGTGCCAGAAGGAGAGTTGAGAAGGACATTTGGAAACGGGGTGGTTAGTGGTGGTTGGTGGTGGTGGTGGGTGGGCGGGTGGGCAGGCGCGAAGGAATAGGTGTCACGCACGCGGCAGCGGTGGCAGTGATTAGAGGGGGGAAACAATGAGGCAATCAGAAGCGCCATCAGCCCCGCTGGCAGTGGGCGGGCAGAGGAGGCCGTGAAACTGCCAAGGCTGGGCTCGTAGGGAGTTATAAATAGCGCGTTTATTAAAACGCGACTTGGAAGACGAGACGCGCTGCACGCAATTGCCCATTTCCCCTCCCCTCCCCGTATGTGTCCGCTCGCTATATCACATAAATTAAACACGCAACCGCCCGATGCGAATACGGTGACAACAAAGACTACGACTGCAACGACTGCGAATAATTTCTCAACGAGAAATCGTTTCTCGCTAAATTTGACGTTCTTTCCGAATAGCGTTCTCCCATCGTCACGCTCCACCAGTGGATTGAACGGTTTACATCATGGCCATAATCATCCCCATTGCATCATCATCATCACCGTCACTATTGCATCACCATCACCACTGCATCATCATCACCATTGCATCACCATCACCACTGCATCATTATCGTCGTCGTCATCATCATGACCATGGCATCACCGCTGCTGCATCATCATCACCATCGTCATTTAAATCCTTTATATTAAGTTTGCTTGCTTGCTTAGGACCGTGCAAATCTTTCGGTCGTTTTTTAACCCACTTCCCGTGATCCAATCGAGCTGACATTTTGCACACAGACTCGTTGTGCGTGACAATTAAGTTTCGTGAAATTTTTTTTAAAAAATGTTAAACTGTTTAGGGAATTTTTTTAAAATATTTAATTACCAATTGCTTAATGCTGGCAGGCAATCATCTGACCCATAGGTGGCAGCCATCTCAAGCCAGAGGACGAGAGGACTCTAGCCGCCACGCATATAAAGGATTTAGAGTGAAAAACTTTGTTTTTACGGGTTAATTTTTTTCCTTTTAACTACGGCGAGAGCCATCCACTGAGACCCAGTGGCTGGTGGAGGCGCGCAAACACCGTGCGCGGTGAGCTCCATGGCACGGATATTGGCCACGGGGGAGACATAAGCAGCGGGTCTTTTCTTTCGTACGGCTGGTCACGCCTAGATAACGGCATCAAGAGCAAGCCGAGTAACGTATCGCTGTGATGTCTCCTTCGTGTTTGTGAATAGGGCATTGCATCGTTATATTTTGTACGGTCTGGTCTGGATGACCACAGTCGCAACACTGTAGAGTTTTCTATTATACATTTGTGCATCAGGTATAAGCGTCTTGCCATGGTGTGTGCAGCGGATGCGGTTTAGGGTGGACCATGAGCTTCGTGGAAGATCAAACCCAGTAATCTTCTGCGTTGGGTCTTTTACAAGGTGTTTGTTTGAAATATATAAATACAGTTTTTGGGGAGGGAGCACCTGAAATTGTATTTCATCTCTTGAAAATGACTTGTATGCAAATTACTGGTTGTAAAACGAGAGGGCACATAAGGTCGCCAGAGCACGTGGTACGCTGCTGCTGCTGTTGCTGCCGGCATCAGCTGAAGGCGACATGGGTTCTCACTGGTGCGTCAGGCTGGGTGAAGCTCTCCTCGACAAACAATCGGCGTCGGCATTAGCGCTGTTATGATGCCGATTATGATTATTGTTGGTGTTGTAACGATGACAGCGCAGGCAGCACGAACCTGTGATGATGTCCTCGATGGCGCCGTCTTTGCCCTCGTAAACGACGCGCTCCTTCGCCAGCTGCCTCCTCTTGAGCTCGGCAATGAGTTCGAGCTCCGCGCGCTTGGGCACCGCGTTTCCATGCGCAGCGCCCGTGCCGGGCTGGTGACGGGAAGGGAGTGGGGGACGTGGACTCTCTGAGCGGCATGTCGATGTGCGTGGGTGGAGTGGGTTAGCAGCGCTGCGCTACGAACCCGGCCACAGATATTAGCAGCGAATGTCTGAAGCGGTCCTGGGCACCCTTAGGCCGACTCAGTCCTAAATGAGTCCCTGGAAGCGATGTGAACATTGGCACTCCGAAAACAAAAGCGCCCAGCGTGGTTCTCAGTGCCGGATTAAGCTAGTGCGGGGCCTGTAGCACATGTTATAAAGGGGCCCTGAAATAAAGGCATAAATATTAAAACACAAATTTTTTACTTGCATAGTAAAGCAATTGTATTTTTTCATTTGCCATACAGCCAGATGATACGACAAATCGCTAACCTTAAACACCCAGTCGTTCATAAAAGTTGAAGGCAGTATAGTACTATAGTAATGGAGCAGCGCTTAAATACTTCGAAGCATTTAGTGCAGTGCCCTTGAAAGTGCGGGGCCCGTAGCATATGTAGCTACTTGTGCTACCGGGATAACTGGTGGTTCTGGGTACGCCACCTGGGTCCTGCACCGTGCCGGCCTTCACCAACATCACCTGTCTCCACAGACGGTTTAAAGGCTACACGGCGGATCTTTGTTTTGGTGCGTGCATGTGTGCATGCGCGTGTTTGTATATCCGCGCGCGTGTTTGTATAGCCGCGCGCGTGTTCGTCTCACCGCGCCGCCGCCGCCGTCGTCGGTCCCGCGTGTGCCCCTCCCGGCCCCGCGCGTCGTCTCCCCGGAGCTCTGGTCTTGCTTGTCGCGCGCCTGGTCTTCCACGTCCGCTTGCTGGGGCGAGCAGACACGGGGGGGGCGAGCAGACACGGGGGGGGGGGCGAACAGACACGGGGGGGGGGCGAGCAGACACGGGGGGGGGGGGGGCGAGCAGACACGGGGGGGGGGGGCGAGCAGACACGGGGGGGGGGGCGAGCAGACACGGGGGGGCGAGTCAGACACGGGGGGGGGGGCGAGCAGACACGGGGGCGGGGGCGAGCAGACACGGGGGGGGGGGGGGCGAGCAGACACGGGGGGGGGGGCGAGCAGACACGGGGGGGGGGGCGAGCAGACACGGGGGCGGGGGCGAGCAGACACGGGGGGGGCGAGCAGACACGGGGGGGGGGGCGAACAGACACGGGGGGGGGGCGAGCAGACACGGGGGGGGGGGGGCGAGCAGACACGGGGGGGGGGGGGGGCGAGCAGACACGGGGGGGGGGCGAGCAGACACGGGGGGGGGGGCGAGTCAGACACGGGGGGGGGGGGCGAGCAGACACGGGGGCGGGGGCGAGCAGACACGGGGGGGGGGGGGGGCGAGCAGACACGGGGGGGGGGGGCGAGCAGACACGGGGGGGGGGGCGAGCAGACACGGGGGCGGGGGCGAGCAGACACGGGGGGGGGGGGCGAGCAGACACGGGGGGGGGGGCGAGCAGACACGGGGGGGGGGGCGAGCAGACACGGGGGGGGGGGCGAGTCAGACACGGGGGGGGCAAGCAGACACGGGGGGGGGAGCGAGCAGACACGGGGGGGGGCGAGCAGACACGGGGGGGGGGGGCGAGCAGACACGGGGGGGGCGAGCAGACACGGGGGGGGGGGCGAGCAGACACGGGGGGGGGGCGAGAAGACACGGGGGGGGGGGGGGCGGGCAGACACGGGGGGGGGGGGGCGAGCAGACACGGGGGGGGGGGCGGGCAGACACGGGGGGGCCATCAGACCCCCTGTCCCGACTCCCTGCGCTGCTCACCTGCAACCTGCCCACCCCACCCCCCCTTTGCCGATCCCCCCCCAAAAAGGGGAGAGGAGCGTGGAGGGCCCGCGGGTTACCTTGTACGCGCACACGAAGCGCACGAAGAGCGGGAAGAAGACGGAGGGCGGCGTGCTCTTGGGCTCCTCGCCGTAGTACTCGACCACGGCGGAGTACGCCTCCTATCTCGCGCGGAGACACGGACACGCAGAGGCGGCACCGTGTGCCATGTACCGTGTGGCATGTGCCGTGTGCCAAGCAGGATGTGCCATGTACTGTGGGCCACGTGGCTTGTGCCATTTACCAGAGGTGGGACAAAGTCATTGTTATGCAAGTCCAAGTCGAGTCGCAAGTCATCAAATTCATGACTCGAGTCTGACTCGAGTCCAAGTCACATGACTCGAGTCCACACCTCTGCCATTTACCATGTGCCACGTGACATGAACCAAGTACCATGTGGCACGCAGGCTGTGCCTATGTCGAGGTATGTGGTCTTGAGTCACTGACAAGGAACATCAAGCGTAGAAACGATCGCGATGATGTAGAGATCGGTGGGAATGTTATAATCTTATAAGCTGTTGTTGGGGGAGGTATTTGCTAAAGAAGTAAACAGGTGCCTGAACATGCTCAAAGCGAGATGGCGTCGTCCGTGAAATTAAAAAGTCTTTCAAAGCATGTTACGAATTTAATACGTACATTTCAGGATTAATTGTAACAGAGCTACAGAGCTTAGCCTATTCTCAACACTTATTTGTGAGTACTGTATGGCTATGGTCAACGGTACAGAAGACAGTTTAAAAGGCTGCAATTAACGTGATTCATATAGATAACTAGCTTGACTACCCGGCTCCGCCCGGGACTTGGATTCACCACGCCCGGCCGCCTTTGTCACCCCAATGGCGATGTTCACACACCACACCAGTTACTCGTTTGAGGCTGAGTCGACCTAAGGGAGGCCCAGGACCGGTTCAAATAATCGTCACCGGTGGTGGCCGTGAGCGGGAATCGAACTCGGATCGCCGGGTTCGTAGCGCAGCGCGCTAACCAAGACGCTACCGCTCCCCCCACACATACACACACACGCGCGTGCGTCTATAGGTACACATACACGCGCTTGCTGCAGACACACACAATTTTCAGGGTGCGTACGGCAGTAAACGACTGAAATAATGAAGCAGCAATGCTGCGCGAAGAACGCCTGAGACCTGCAACACATTTGTATGGCACTTCACCCGCGGAGGGTTGGGGGGGGTGACATGAGCAGGCACACTGCGTGACGCTTCCGCATACGGGTCACATGACATATGTGACGTCACAGCTCACTTGCCGTGCAAAATATATGCATTATTGCGCCCCCCCCCCAAAAAAAAAAAGTCTATTTTTATAATTTTTGCATGGTGTACAGGCTGGAAAGTACCCACATGGTAAATATTTGTTGCATGTCGGGAAGTACGCTAAACATTTTGCACAGACACACATATTCACAAATTTCCCTTATATATAGATGGTCAGTTAATGCTGCAAATTC
Organism: Lampetra planeri; assembly: GCF_965212315.1. Lineage (NCBI taxonomy): Eukaryota > Metazoa > Chordata > Hyperoartia > Petromyzontiformes > Petromyzontidae > Lampetra > Lampetra planeri. Next base: position 2,102,639 of record NC_136116.1, on the reverse strand, counting down.
TTACAGTAAAACTTTTCCAGTGACACAGTAACTATTAAATACCTTATGCTAGCTGTGACTAGACCCTCAAATAAGTTCTCAACGGTTTAACAGGATGGATATAATGTCTGTGGTGTTCATATTCATAGTTAACGAGTCAAGAACAGAAGAGTGCATCTTGCTTTAATGTGGTTGTAGTAGAACGATTTATGGTACTGTATCTGATTGCAATTGTACGTCAATGTTAAAGAGCTTAGTGCACTAAGGTCATTATGTTGAGTATTTTTTTCATGAGAATTAACATAGCGAACGACGTTAATATTGGTTAATGCTGTTAATAACATTTTATCTTTCAGTCCCTCCAGAAAAACGCGGAGTTTTTTGGTGATTGTTGCGGGCAAAAATCGTTGATTATGCGGCACGTTTTCTTAAAAAATGCGATGGAATATGCGGGATATTTATGCAATTTTATGCGATTAAATTGCGGGAACTTGTAAAAATTGCGGGAACTTGCAAAAATTGCGGGAACTTGCAAAAACTGCGGTTTGATGAAAAAGAGAAAAAAAAGTGATTCCCCCAACACCCTATTCACTAGGCTACTACTTTAATGTAAAGAGTCATTTCTTATTACTTCCTATGATAAGCAAGCATACTACATCACAGAAAGTGATGGGAATATTTAAGTTATCATCTTGTTTTATTTCAGACCTTAACAAACAGATGGCTCAAACTTACAAAACATTGAGTCGAACAAGTTCTGTAGCTTTACAAAATGAATATGCTACAACTTCTGTAAAAATGAATAAATAAAATATTAAAAAATAAAATGTGTGCTTCCTGTTTTACAGAGGTAGCTATGCAAAATAATTTGCCCCCACTGTCATGTAACACACTGGGGAACTGCTTTGCGCGGTCTTTTGCGCTTATGTTTGTTGGCAAATGAGAAAGATTTGCGGGCTTCATCATGGTTTCATTGGCATCGCGGGGTTTGCAGCTTTTCAATGATGTCGCGTAATGAGTGACGTCACTTCATAACGTTCCCATGGCAACAGGGGAAATGGCTGCGCTTGTGTGAAGTAACGCAACATTTTTCAACTTTCTGCTAAGATATATGTGACTTTTTGCAACGAAAATGCGGGGATTATGAAATCATGCAAGCCCGCATATTTTGCGCGCAGAAATCTGCAATTTATGCGGCGAAAGTGCGGCGTATTTGAAAAAACGCGCCCCCCGCATAAATATGCGGACTTTGGCTGATTTTGCGTGAAATCTTGCGATCGCATAATCGCGTTTTTCTGGAGGGACTGATCTTTACAGCACATAGTGGATAAATAGGGGACTATAGTATTTTAGCGGGAAATAACTTGTGGTTATGTAAACTTTGACCACCAGGGGCGATGGTGAAGGCAGTTACAGACGGGAGCGATGGCGGACGACCCACGTGCTCTGGCACGTGGGCTGAGAGCTGAGCGCGGGATTGTTCGAGAGTACAGATTCCGAGTGGGCGTTGGAGACTAAAATGGAATCTACCCCGGAGAAGTCTTCACGTATCTCGTTTGTGTGCATGTGTACCCCCCCCCCGAGTTCGCTTAAAACTCATTCCAAAATAATGTAATGTGCAGCTTCCGAACTGGACATCGACGCTACACAGGCGGCATGTGCGCACGTGGCATGTGCCCACGTGGCATGTGCCCACGTGGCATGTGCCCACGTGGCATGTGCCCACGTGGCATGTGCCCACGTGGCATGTGCCCACGTGGGTATCGCAGCAAATTCCATTCTGGATCTGAAGGAATTTCGCAGAGTGTAACAATATGAGGGGAGAGGTAGTACAGCATGTGGATGGGGAGTAGGATACAATGAGGGGCAAGAGGTAGGCGAGTGCGAGGAGGAGACGAGAGAGTGAGATGAGAGGCTTGAAAAATGTCCAGGCATTGCACACACTCACACACAAAGACAAAGATACCCCTATTAGCCTTGACAGACTTGGGGCAAGTGCGGTTTGCGAGCACCTATGAATACCGGCACGGTACACAAAGGGGTGGGTGGCCAGCACCACTCCCGATCGCCTTTGTCTCCCGAGTGGCGATGTTTACACTGCACTGGGTACTCATTTAAGGCCGAGTCGACCAAGGGGAGGCCCAGGACTGGTTCAGATAATCGTCATTGGTGTTGGACGTGAGCGGGAATGGAACTCGGGTCATCGGGTTTTGTAGCGCAGCGCGCTAACCGCGACACTACCGCTCCCCATAACACACACACACACGTGCGTGCCCACACATGCAGTTTCTATTCACATTAAAATCCGGCAGAGAAGAAAATTGTTCACATGGCTCCTCATTACACAAGTATTGAGATGCATTACTCCAATACCTACACTCACGGCTCGAGTAGAGATCACAGGCACAGGCTATCGTAATGCGCGTAAGTACAGTAATCCCTTGCCAACCGCGAGGATGAGCTTCCTGAAAACCAACTAGATTGGTAAACTTAAGACCTTACGGGAAAATTGGGTGAGGGGAACCCGAGGTCGCGAGTGAACTTATGAAATCACATTTTTTAAAAATTTGCGTTCACTAAATTAACCAATGAACACAGCGCACTAACTAAAGATAATTTCTGTGGCAATTGAGACATGTTAAATTAAGAAAAGTACAGTAAATTAAATTGCATTTACCTTTGATGGTGATGATGGGGGAGGCGACATACTTGAAATTTACTTAAATGAATTTAGAAAAGCAAACATGAAAAATATATATTCCTGAGTGGCACACAACGTGATATTTACACACAAAACGTGAATACGCAAATCAAAAACGTAAAATATACAATTATTTCGTGAGACGGAGTGTGAATCTGACCAGTGGCGGAGGTAGCAACGTGGAGAAGAAAGAGGATTGGGTAGCTCCAGACCCAGAGGTGTCTCCTCGCGTCTCCTCGAGGGAGATTGAGAGGCAACGTGGCGGATGTTACGCGGCGGTGCCAATTATTGTTTGGGGTTGGTAAACAGGTCTACAGAAGTAGAATTCGCGTACACTCAAATCTCACGGTTGGTAATTTGGCGGTTGGCAGGGGATTACTGCAAGGACATTTATACTGGTAGGAACGAAGTGGACCAGACCACCAATAGATTATATCGTCCATCCGTCCGTCCGTCCATCAACATCGCCCCCTACTGCAAACACTTGGCATGACCCTGTCCGACAAGATGGCCGCCCGCTCCCCCTGCGATCTGTGAATTAAACAAGATGGCCGTCGCTTCCGGCGCCTCACGGCGAAACTTTTTGATCGACTGACTATGGGCGAACTCATTTATTCTGGTGGGTGAACAGTGGCGGGGAGGGGTGGAGGAGGAATTGATGATAAAAACAAACTTGCACCATCGTTACAGCTGCCGCGACGAGAGATGTGGGAGGAGAAGCGGCGACCGCTGCCTTGCAGGTGAGAGGTGCGTGTGTGTGTGTGCGCGTGTGTGCGCGTGCGTGCGTGTGTGTATGTGTGTGTGTGTGCGTGTGTATGCGCGTGTGTGTGTGTGTGTGCGTGTGTGTGCGTGTGTGTTTGCGTGCGTGTGTATGCGCATGTGTGTGCGTGTCTGTGTGTGCGTGTGTGCGTGCGTGTGTGTATATGTGTGACTGTGTGCGTGTGTGTGCGTGCGTGTGTGCGTGCCCGGCCCACTCGAGCACTTGCCCCTACATTCTGTTAAGGCTATACAGGGGATCTTTGTCTTTGTATCTTTGTGTGCGTGTGTATGTGCGTGTGTGCGTGTGTGCGCGTATGTGCGTGTGTGTGTGTGTGCGTGTGTGTGCGGTCGATATCCCTGTACCGGTATTAGTATTATTCCTACCAGCCCACCCCGCAGGGTCCTGTTAAACCCGCAACTCGTATAACCTGGGTTATCATGGGAGTTTGACTTCTCTCCGCTGCCCCGACGAAAGTGGAGATCGTTCTCAACAACCACGTCCCAACCACATCAACCACATCAACCACATCAACCACAGCATCACGTAGAGGATAAGGAGTAGGAAGAAGAAGGTGTGTGGGGGATATTTCCTCCAAAAATGGAGCCATCAGGGACTCCACTGAACTGTGAATGCGGTGGTGAGGTGCAAACCATCATGACTGCCCAATCAACACAACCACGTGCACTCTGGTGGAACGAACAGACTACTCCACTCAGCTACCTCAATACAACCACGCGTACTCTGGTGGAACTGGTAGACTACTCCGCTCAGCTACCCCAATACAATCACGTGTACTCTGGTGGAACTAGTAGACTACTCCGCTCAGCTACCCCAATACAACTACGTGTACTCTGGTGGAACTAGCAGACTACTCCACTCAGCTACCCCAACACAACTACGTGTACTCTGGTGGAACTAGTAGACTACTCCGCTCATCTACCCCAACACAACCACGTGTACTCTGGTGGAGCAAGCAGACTGCTCCACTCAGCTACCCCAATACAACCACATGCACTCTGGTGGAACTAGTAGACTACTCCACTCAGCTACCCCAATACAACCACGTGCTCTCTGGTGGACCAAGCAGACTGCTCCACTCAGCTACCCCAATACAACCACGTGTACTCTGGTGGAACTAGTAGACTACTCCGCTCAGCTACCCCAATACAATCACGTGTACTCTGGTGGAACTAGTAGACTACTCCGCTCAGCTACCCCAACACAACCACGTGCACTCTGGTGGACCTAGTAGACTGCTCCACTCAGCTGCCCCAATACAACCACGTGCACTCTGGTGGAACTAGCAGACTACTCCGCTCAGCTACCCCAATACAACCACGTGCACTCTGGTGGACCTAGTAGACTGCTCCACTCAGCTGCCCCAATACAACCACGTGCACTCTGGTGGAACTAGCAGACTACTCCGCTCAGTTACCCCAATACAACCACGTGCACTCTGGTGGAACTAGTAGACTGCTCCACTCAGCTGCCCCAATACAACCACGTGCACTCTGGTGGAACGAGCAGACTCCACTCAGCTGCAGTACCCCGATACAACACAACCTGATGTCTGCAATCGTGCTGCTGCTGGAGGCAGCGTGTGTGTACGCCAGGCCCCACCTGTGCGGCGTGCGCGTCTCTCCGGAGCCGGCGCAGCGTCTCCGAGTTCTGCGCGAGGAAGTCGCGGATGATCGCGTGTCCCCCCGCGGCCTCCTGCTCCCCGCGCGTCGCCTCCATGCCGTCCTCCAGCTCCTTCACGTCCAGCAGCACGCTGTCCAGCGACACTGCAGATACGAAGGGTGCGTGGATGACAGGATGAGCTATGTCCAGTGATAGTGCGGATACGAAGACAAGCAGATAATAAAGCAAACCACGCCCAGTGACACTGCAGATACCAGAGACATGCAGCTAATAAGATACTCTGACGTCTCGCTTTCTATGTGCACCTAACCACATCTCTCCCCCAGGCCTACGCTGTGCTCCTCCGTCAGCTCAACTATCCGCCCACCAGACCTCTGCCCCTACCACTCTTCACTTACCCTCATCCATGCCCATTTTACCACTTCACTCACGCGCCCCATACCCCACTGCCTCTCATCCACGCACCACCCATCAGACAACCTCACTCACCATCACACTCCACCTTATTCTGCTTTACCTACCCCAGCAACATCAGCTCCATTCCCAGCCCCTGTCCCTCCATCCATCCCATCGCCTCCCTCACTGAACGCTGTCGGCTCGTATTTATACGCCTTAGAAAGTGCGCTATATAAATCCAAAATAGAATAATACTCGGGGGCCAGGAACGCACAAATAATAGAACACTGGCTGTGCAGTGATAATGCGGATAACCGGACATGAGCATAGCAATACACGCGGCGTCTGGGGCCAATGCGAATGATAAAACACGGGGTGTCCAGCCACGTTGCCGCTGATAATAAGACGCGCGCAGTCCGGGCACGCACTGTGGACGCGACCTCATCCAGTGGCGCCAATAAGCTGTCACGCCGCCTCCACAGTCCCGAAGGGCAGTACGCGCTCCCTGCGGCTGCGTTCACTCCCCTCGCTCGGCATGGCTGCGGGCATCATTCGTGTAACGACGATGGCAAAAATCGTCGGTAAAGACGACGCTCTGCACCTTCTCAAAGCAGCCACTCTCTTCTTGCGCACGATCGCAGCTACAGAATGTTCAGGAGCTACATGTCAATGTCGAGGTCTACTGGCCACGATGAGAGGCTTCAGGAGAGACAGAGACAGAGAGAGTAGTTGTGATGTACCTCCTCCGCTGAAGGAGCACAGACTACCGTGGGTTTACGACGGAGTCCATAGTTTGCGATGCCTGGCCACAATTGCACTTCTGTGGCTTATCTTTAAATTGACGTTAATGAAGGAGATGTGCGCATTGGCCTGCTGGATGTTCCCGTGCGGTCGATGGTGACACCACCGGTGTCTTCGAGGAGGAATTTCAACGACAGGAGGAGGTGCGATGATGTTTGGCTCTAGATTGGAGCGTTTATTCCGGACGCCCGCGTTGTTCCACTGCCTGCTAGCGGCGTTCCTCCGTGTCCGAGTGAGATTCTAGGATGGCGAGGGCAGGGTGGTCCCAGAAAGGGGATCGGGAATTAAGTCGGCAGTGAGGAACGTTGTGGAGGTCTTGGTTGACCGTCTCGATCAAGCATTCCATGAAATAAAACGCGCAAACCCGGAGACTCAAACGGCTCTCGTAGTGTACCGCCTGTCAACGGCTGCTGCGTGTCCCCGGCGTTGTACCGCACGTGGTTTAAAGCTTCGTCGGTGAGAAAACACTCCAGCGCTAACGGTCAATACCGCTGTTCGGGCGCCCAACGTCGAGGCGACGTGCGGCGCACTTCTCACCTGGACGTCAGCACGAATGCACCGCAGCTCTTATGGCGGAGCATGTGACCACCACTTCAGATTAAACTAAAACAAAACTTTTTTTATTTTAGCAGGTAAGGCCCACCGAGCTATATAGCTCGTTTTCAGACGGGAGCTGGCCACAAATGATAGCCCAATGAAGTGGCTCATCACGTGGAAATGTATTGCAGCCAAGTACTCGAAAACGCATGTTGATTCTAAATGTGGAGGGGAAAACCAGCAGACTCAGAGAAAAATCCACGCGACCACAGGGAGAGGCACGCAAACTCCAAATATACGGGCATCGGTCAGGGTCAGGATCGAACCCACGCCCTCCTATATACCAGGTGAGGTCGTTAAGACCTCACCGGAGTGGCGCCCTAAACGTCTTTGTTCGGTAGCTTCCAGCTCGTGCTGGACAGCCCTGGGACATGCGTCCATCCCTCATTGTTTGAACCCTTAACCTCATCTCCTAACATCGTCTCCTAACCCTAACCTCGACCCCACACTTCCTGCACGCGTGACGCGCCTGTCGAGATGAATGTTGACCCGACCCTGGCTCCCACCATCCCCCAAATTCACCCCGCCCTCAACACCCCGCCCCCCTCCCATTTCCACCGCTCCCCTTGCCCCTTGCCACACCACCCCCCAATCACCCCGCCGCGCCCCCCACCCACGGTCGCACCTGAGGCCGCCTTGTCCAGGTACTGGAGCTCTGCGTGGAAGGCGCTGAGCTCAGGGTAGCGCTCACGCACCACGCGCGTCAGGTACTGCAGCAGCGTGCGGGAGCGGTCCGTGGACTTGGTGTCCAGCAGCTTCAGCAGCGGACACGGACACGCGAACACACACGGACACGCGAACACACACGGACACGTGTGCACACGCACGGATACCGGTACATGAACACGCAATTACACACGGACATGCGTACACACACGGACACATGAACACGTGTACACACATACTGGCACGAAGTACATGGGTACATGAGCAATGGACACACACACGGAAATAGATCCCTTGTCGAGCCATATGGATATGTTGGGGAAAGTGCTGTGAGCGAGGACCTATTAAGGCTTCAAAGGTGTACGGAGGTGGTAAGGTCAGCACCACGCTCGACCGCCAATGTGTCCCCAATGCATCAGGTCGTCATTTAAGGATGAGTCGTCCTGGGTGAGGCCCAGGATCGTTTCGGATATCACCCGCTACTGATGCTGGGGATCCAACTCGAGTCACGGAGTTCGTGTCGGGATCCGGGTTCAATTAAGGCCGGCGAGTCCCCAGGTCACCCCCATCCAAGGTCCCCCACGTGGCCACGACCTTACGCGTCCCAGTTCGACTCCCTCACCAGGTCGAGGCTGTTGAGCTTGAATCCGTACGCGGCTCCCCTCCGGCTGCCGTTCATGTAGTTCCCAAAGGCCAGGACGATCTGCAATGGGTGCGGCCGACGTGGGAGTGGGGCGAGAGTGGGTTAGAGGTGTGGGGTGAGCGGGGAATGAGCGGGGGGTGGGGAGTGGGATGAGGAGCGCTGCGGTGAGAGAGAGAGAGACGCACCTCGAGTATCTTCTTGAGCTTCTGGGACGACTTCAGGGAAAGCGACGCCGCGATGACTGCGTTGAGTTGCTGAGGATATGGGAGATGCGTGCGGACACAGATGCACACGCAGAACACGTGTGACGAACCAGAGCCAGTGATGTAAGAGAGGGGACACGTGTGCTGGAACACAACCAAAAGGAACGCAGGAGATGCCAGGTGCTCGCCAGGTGAATGTGCGCGGTGCCATATCTGTGCTCCAGCGCATTGGAGGCAAGGGTCGGCGGATCACATAGAGATGTGCGAGACTTCCAAACACACGTTTGCGTGCCTCGCCATGGTTTTAAAGTCTTTTGTTTTCAAGAGCAGATCTCAAAACTGGTATTGGACAGCCAGCACGATTACAGGGGCATATCTGGAATGATTCATAACAGCCCACAAACGGCATTATTTTTCCCATCACTGCAAGCATTTTATCCGTACTAAGTGGGTACTGGAGAGGTCCGTGAACATCACCGCGTCCGTGAGAGAACGGAACGTGCAGGGGTGTGGCATGAGTGCGGTGGAGCTGAGCGCTCCTGCGTGCTCGCGCTGTGATTGGGCAACGCGGGGCGTGCGGAGCGGCGTCAATGGGTTGCCAACCAAGGGAATTTGTGAGCCCCCAAACACTCTCTGCTTCTAGAATATCTGGCTGCTATAAATGTATGTTTTAGTTCCATCGGCTCAATTGGATTGACGAACCAATATCCTCAGAATATTTTAAGCGAGCAAAACTCTGAACCAGCTTCAACCTTCTGGGTCTCATCAGCAGTCGGGCTTTGCTCAACGACTGCCAGGGGACCAGCAGACGGTCTCACGCGATTGGTAACAATGCGCACTACCGTGAAACCTGGCGACACGCTCGCGAAGCACACAACGCGGGTTTCCTGGGTAAACCAACGTCAATTATAACAATTCTCAAAGCTCAGTCGATATACATTACGGGACCACATCGATCGCACACAAACAAAACCGACGAGTTTGTGTCCAAGCCAAGGGAGGTTCGCGTTTTTGGGTTGGTGGAGGGGGAAGTGGTCACGGCATGCGCATTACGTCTTGAACCCCCCAGAACCCCGATGACCCCCCCCCCCCACGATGGACACGGGGAGGGAGAGAGACAAAGACCGGCAGGAGACGCGAGGCGCTGTCGGAGAAGTTGCCCATGAAGGCGAGCGCGGCGAGGCGCTGCGGGAGGCGCGCCACGGCGCTCAGGCGCAGCATGAAGCGCTCTTCGGGCGGCAGCGCCCCGAGGGGCCGCCCCTCGCGCTCGTACTGGCGCAGGCGGCGGCCCTCCACCTCCGTGGGCACCAGGCGAGTCAGGCTCTCCACGAAGTCCAGCGGCAGGCGGCCCACGTGCAGTCTGCGACCACGGGGTAAGGGTGCCGGTCGGGGTCAGAGTCGGGATTCGCGGGTCACGAACGCGATGCGTCGGGGTCGCGGTGTCGTGTCGCGCGCCGAACGGCAACTGGCGGTCAGAGCGGAGAAGCTGAATTTGGACACCGCTTAACGGACCCGTTACTGCATCGCGAACGCACAACGGGAAGGAGCGCGAGTTGGGGCTACACGTGGCAGACTGGCGGTGGCATGGGTCTCGTAGCCACAGCCACAGCGAGCGGGAGACGAACTAAATATGGTGCGCCAGGTACGCAATGGGGACGCAATTGTGCATGCATGTTGAACTCATTTCCCACCGTACTTAGCCAACCTTGTTAAATCGGACACAAAACAGGTTTGAGGTCATCGAGTCAGACGGTCTCAGCTGCTGTTTAAGCCACACACAAACCGAGACAAAGATCCGGCCGCGCGCGAGCCGCGCACGAGCTGTCCAGGGGGACACAACGGCGGGGCGGCCGCACTTCTCTATGCAGGTGACGATGTCTCCGTCGGGGAGGCCCGCGCGGCGCAGCGTGATGGCGAGGTTCTTGGCGCGGTGCGAGTCCATGACGACGAGACGGCGGCTTGGGGAGCGCGTCGCGGCGGCGCGGCACGGCGACCGCGTGGGGCCGCCCTGGGCACGCGTCTTGAATAGATCCTCAAACTCGCTCATGTTCAGCTCCTGTCCGTGCCGGGGTATATGGGGGGGGGGGGGGGGGGGGGTAGATGAGCATATCAATGAGTGAATGATCACGTAAATAAGCGATTGAATGAGTGAGGTGTTGAGGTTAATGGATTCGTGAGTGAGCGGGTAGACGGATGAGTGAGTAAGTGGTTGAAAAGGTTAATAGAGATCAGCGAATGAGTGGGTGTCCGGTCGAGTGGTTGCGCGAGTGGCTGAGTGCATGTCTGGTTGAGTGGGTGCACGAGTTGGGTGACTGGACGAGTAATTTAGTCGATGCATGTGTGAGCTCCCACCAGTTATCGCACGAGTACCCCCCCCCCCACCCATCCGTCTCACACGCTGTGCACGCCATACTTGCTGCACATGGTGGGATGATTTGTTGGGGGGTGAGGGTGGCCGTCTCGCACCTGCAGGACCCTCTCATCATCCAGCTCGTGGAAGACTGTGCCGTGGATCTGCGCCGGCTGCAGCGCGGCCCAGTTGAAGGCCGGCATGCGGAACCGCGGCACCACGGCCTTCTTGACGCGGAGCGCTGCAGCACGGGCAGCGTGGGCAGCACAGAGGGCAAGGGGGGAGGGGGGCCGCATCACGCGCACACACACGTAGGCACGCGCACACACACGTAGGCACGCGCACACACTCACACGCACACACGCGTGCACACGCAGTGCATTAGACGGGATGGACGCATTGCGATGGGATTTAATCACACGCGGCAGTCGCGGGATTTGTAAAAGTCCGTCTGCAGGGAAGCTCGTGTAAATTCACTGCGGACCTTGTGATGATCCAGTGTGGCTCAATCATATCGTCACCACCATCATCATCATCATCCTCAATTCATAATCACAAACGAATCGTGCACATGCATCGCTGCACGTCTATATACGTCCGTGGTTTAGTACGGTGGACGGATTGATGGAGACACATGTGGGTGGAAGGATGTTTGACGGATTGATTTACAATGCACGGGTGGATGGATGGAACTAGGCGGAGCGAATGGATGGGCGAATCGACCGACGGACAGAGGTTGTGGCTCGACGGGTGGACGGCGGACCGATGCTGCCGGCGGAACGCTGCGGAGCGACGACGCCCAGTTCACGAGCGCACCTCTCGCTTCTGTCGGCGTCCCCGGCGGTGGCGGTGCTCCGGGTGGCGGAGGAGGAGGCGGAGGAGGAGGAGGAGGCGGTAGCGGCGGGGGCGGTGGGGGTCCTGCCGGGGGCTCGCCCGCGGGCTGCTCGTGGGCAGGAAGGGGCCGCGACTCCCGCGAGTCGAGGGCCGATGGCTCAGGCGGAGCCGCGGCGCCCCCTGGCGGAGGTGTCCGGGCTCTGTCTGCCGGGGCGGCGACTCCTGCACCTGCACGGGGCTCTGCGGGTTGGGGAGAGGAGGCGGACAAAGCACCACGGGGAGAGGGCGTTGGGATGGAAGCAGTGGGGGTTCTACGGAGCGAGTGGTCCTGCCATAGGAATTGTGCCACGGTGGTGAGGTGTTAACTACCTCGCCTGGTGTACAGGAGGTGGTGGGTGTGATCCAGTCCCTGACGATGCCTGTATATTTGGGGTTTGCGAGTTCTTCCCGTGGTCACGTGGATTTTTCAACGGGTCCTCCGGTTATTCCCTCGGCATTTAAAATGAAGACAACCACGCGTTAAGAGTATTTGGCTGCTATATATTTCCACGTGATAAGCCACTTTGCTCAGCTATCATTTGCGGCCAGATCACTTTCTGTTAAAATAACTTTCCAGTATAGCTCGGTGGGCCTTCTCTGGTAAAACAAACAATAGTTTTGACTTTAAATGTGTAATTTTCCATGACTGACGCAGGTGTGTGCCAACGGAGATGAGTGCCGCGCCAACGCTTGAGTGAACGCAGCGGCCGAGAGCACGCCGCGTCGGCAGCGCCGCGAGACAGCAGCTCTCGTCTCACGATGCGGGACACATCGGAATCAGAATATTGATTTGGAGTGGAGGAATCCCACGAGATGCGAAACTCCTTTTTACAGACGTCCAGGAGTTTCGGCAAACCCGTCGCGCGTGGATGCATCCCGGGGCCGCACCGTCCTTGGGTGGGGGCGCGGTGGACGCTGGGGACGCTGGTGGCCTTGGGCCCTGGGCCGCAGATGCAGGCCCGCAGTCGGGAGGCCCCTTCGTCCCCACAGCGGGGGGCCCAGAAGCCGCCTCGCTCTCTTTGAGCCGCTGCTCCAGCTGCACGACGCGGCAGCTCGTCTCCCGGTTCAGCTCCTGGAAGGAATTGGGGGGGGGGGGGGGGGGGTGCGGTGGTGGTGGGGAGGGGTCAGTCGGTATAGAGGGGGTCAGGGTTCAGGCAGAGCTGCTGGGGCCCCCTGGAGTGGCCAGGGCCCGTTGGAGTTGGGGTCACACCCATGGTGCTTGAGTACATCTCTAGGGTCCTTCCCCGTTGCTACCTTCCTATATGCCCTCTGAGGTCACTCCCGTGGCCACCTCGGATCCCTACCTTGCCGGCCACCTACCTTGCCGGCCACCTACCTTGCCGGCCACCTACCTTGCCGGCCACCTACCTTGCCGGCCACCTACCTTGCCGGCCACCTACCTTGCCGGCCACCCACCTTGCCGGCCACCTACCTTGCCGGCCACCTACCTTGCCGGCCACCCACCTTGCCGGCCACCCACCTTGCCGGCCACCCACCTTGCCGGCCACCCACCTTGCCGGCCACCCACCTTGCCGGCCACCCACCTTGCCGGCCACCCACCTTGCCGGCCACCCACCTTGCCGGCCACCCACCTTGCCGGCCACCCACCTTGCCGGCCACCCACCTTGCCGGCCACCTACCTTGCCGGCCACCTACCTTGCCACCCACCCACCTTGCCGGCCACCCACCTTGCCGGCCACCCACCTTGCCGGCCACCCACCTTGCCGGCCACCCACCTTGCCGGCCACCTACCTTGCCGGCCACCAGCTGCTCGTTGGCCCTGCAGAGCTGCTGCTCCAAGTCCGCGATCCGCGCCAGGGCCTCGTCCTCCGTGTCCCGCAGTCTCCCGCGGGCCTGGGGACGGGGGAGCCGGACCACGCGTCACCACGGAGAGCGGAGCCACGCGTGGCTCCAGCCTCACGCGTACTAACCAGCCTCTGTAGGCTGCTTAGCCTTCAAGATTGGCAACGCCGGGACGCATCCAGGGTTCAAGTTGGAATATCAAGTTTATTTTGTTTATCCGGGCGAGAATAAAAAATGACCGGGATAGGAGTCTCATCTTGCAAGAGTGACCTGGTCACCAACGTGACGAAATCAAAAACAGGGCAGAGCGCAGGAATGGAGGGGCAAGTCGAGGTCTCATTTCCATCACGATGCAGCTCCAATGGAGATCGTGGCGAGTTTTGATTTTTTTTTTCTTAAACCGTGCACAAGAGCACAGCACGCGCAGTCGTTCATGACGCCACCACATCAGCGAGCCCTCCTCAAGCGACTCGTCCTGCGGCACTCCGCCGCCGCCGCCACGTGACGCGGTTACTCCGCTGGCTCCACGAGCACCAGTCGGGCGTCCCTCCCCCCCCTCTGGGGACTCACAATGGCCAGCTGCTCCTCGAGCTCGCCCACACGCTCCAGCGCGGCCGTCTTGGTGTCGGCGTCCTCCAGCAGGGAGCCCACGTCAAACACGTTGTCCAGGTACGCCTGGATCTGCACCTGGAGCCGCTCGCTCTCCGTGTTCTTCAACCTCTGCACGCGTTGGCGGCGGTCGGACAGGAACAGCGCAATGGTGGCGATGAAAAGGTATACATCGTAAATAACGCGATTTAACCCAAAAACTTTATTATGCATAATATGCAGGGGCGGTTTCTTCATTAGGGCGATTGGGCGACGCACCACCAATGTCATTCAACCACAGTCACGCTAGCCGTCACTGTGCCGCTGGATATAGTCCAATCAGCGCCATGCTACGTTCTGTGGAGTACCGCCTCTTTTTGGGCGATTTCCCTCCAGCTGAGAATCGCCCCGAGTGGTCCCATAGACTTACATTCAAAGATGTTTTTTTTCGAACGGCAGGCGCTGCAATGCATTCTCTATGGGTTCCGGGAGGGCTCGCCCTAACGTGCTTACGTCATCATACGTGCTTACGTCATCATACGTAAGCACGTTTCATCCAACAATATAATTTGTCGCCACCTAGTGGAATCTTTAATAAAATAAACCTGAGTGGTTTGTTTTAATAGTGAGTATAGAAACAAACAAGATGTATTTTAAGAGTCACTTTATTTTTCATTAATATTAAAGAAGTGAAGTTGCCTTTACATGCTTAAGCTGTTAATTTATCCATTGCATGGGTGGACCTTATCCTTATCAATCATCCAGACATTTGCCCCCCCTGAGAGATTTTGCAGGAGCCGCCACTGATAATATGGGTCGCGAAAGCCGACATGTTAAACTATACATCAGTGGCTTATAACGACATAGATGCTGACCAGCCCATACTGCACATCTGTGAAAAAGAGCTTCATAGCTCATTGGATTTTTCCTGCAGTCTAAATGAAGGTGAGATGGGAGGGAGAGGTGAGATGGGAGTGAGAGGTGAGACGGGAGTGAGAGGTGAGACGGGAGTGAGAGGTGAGATGGGAGGGAGAGGTGAGACGGGAGGGAGAGGTGAGCGCGCGTGCCTCCAGGTAACCGTCCAGCCCCAGGTGCGTGAACTCGTACTGCAGGTGCACGCGGAAGTTCATGTCCTCCACGGAGTGCACCACGATGTTGATGAACTGCATGCACGCCACCTGCACACGTGGAGGCGGGGTGCGAGAAACAGAAGAGTGGCGGCTCTTGAGAATGGCCGGAAGAGGGGGCTGTGAACCCGGCACTGAGCACAGGAGAACACAGTTAGGCACGGGAGTTATTCAGACCCCAACCACAACCAGAACCAACGTATCCACTTACACCTTAACCACAGCCCTGCCCACATGAGACAATCACACCCAAACCACGGTCATAACTCTATCCTTCCTTAGCCTTGAGACACCGAGCTACTCAGATCCTAACCCTGTCCGTCACACCACCGCTTATCCGAAACCCACGCAGCCACCTGCTGCATCGTCTCCTCCACACCTCCTCTTCGTGTCCAATCGCTCCTCGCTCCGCCCGAAGCGAATCACTCGCACCGCGGTAAACTCACGACGAGTCCATCCCGAGTACACTCACCATGAAGTCCACCTTGGTGTCGTCGATCCTGAAGTACTCCATGAGCTTCTCAAATCGATACCTCTCCGCGCACACCTGTGGGACGCAAGGGGGTGTTGGGGTGGGTGGGGCAGGGCAGCTTACCACGGGGGGGCACGCACCATCCCCTGCCCACACTACTGCCCTCACCTCGTCACAGGCTCGAGTAGCCCCACGTGGTCCCAGGAAGCTTTGGGTAGCCCCGTTGTAACACCAAGGGACACTCCGTAGGTGCAATAGCGGAAAACAGCTTCAAAGGGTGGAACATCTAGTGGTGAACAACCGTCTGCTTTTACTCATTCCCCGGAAAACGTCTCTGAAATTCACTCCCCATCTCCATGAGCATATTTCAAGAGAATTTGGAACCCACAAAACACACACACAGGCCTTGCGTTCCCGTGCTGTGCGGCACGGAGTTCTCAACGACACTTCATTAAGGTGTGGGGGGGGTACTCGAAAGTGACTTTAAGAACAGAAAGGAACAAAACGATTAAATGACGAGATGTGGAATCACGTGGCATAGACGGAATTGACTTTGACCTCTGTGGGCGCCACGGTGGCGAGATGTCAACTACCTCGCCTGGTATGCAGGAGGTCGTTGAGTTCGATTCCAACCTTGACGCCTGCTCTATATTTGGAGTTCTCCCCGTGGTTGAGTGGATTTTTCTCAAGGTCCTCCTGATTTTTCCCTCCACATTCATGAACACGCGCTTTAGAGAATGTGGCATCCAACATTTTTTCCACATGATGCCCCACGTTTGTGTGGCCAGGTCGCTTAGCAACAAGAGCTACGTGGTAATATAAAACGCTGAGTTGAGTTTTAGAGTCCAGCGGTGGGATCATAAGCGGCAGATTGGCCCCTGCACCCGCTGCCCCCTGCACCCGCTGCCCCCAGACGAGGGCGCCGTCCGTGATAGCGCGCGTCCCCCTCTTCCCGGGAAGGTGGTGGGGGGGTGACGGGGCGAAACGCTTGTTCACCCCGACAGCACTGCCCTTGCTCAGGGCCAAGATTAATCATTGATCGCCTCCTCTGGCAGAGCGGCTGAGAGGTCGATTTCTGCCCCGCGCCAACAGACTCGCTCGCAAGCGGATTAACCTACATTTCCCAGTGTAATCGTACGGACGCACGCGTATTTGTTCGCTCGTCCATTGGTGGAATATCCAACCAGAGGCTTAAATTAAAGTGAAATTAAAGCAGTGTTGGTGCGCGTTTCAGCTGATGCGCGCGCCTTGGCGTGATGGCGAATTACAATTCTCACACCGATCGTGGGCATGGGAACGAGCAGCGAGCGAGGCAGGGTCCTGTCACCTCTTTGAAGTTGTCAAAGGCAGCGAGGATCTTATCGTGGCCCCCCATTACCAGACAGACGGCGGCGAGCAGCTCCAGCACCAGAGCCTTGGTCCTGTCGGGGAGGACAACAAAGACGGCTCGTGGGACAGAGACACACAGAGACACACAGAGACACACAGAGACGGCTCGTTGGACAGAGACACATAGAGACACACAGAGACACACAGAGACACACAGAGACGGCTCATGGGACAGTGACACAAAGAGACACACAGAGACACACAGAGAAACACAGAGACGGCTCGTTGAACAGAGACACACAGAGACACACAGAGACACACACAGAGACACACAGAGACGGCTCGTGGGACAGAGACACACAGAGACACACAGAGACGGCTCGTTGGACAGAGACACACAGAGACACGCAGAGACACGCAGAGACACACAGATACAGCTCGTGTAACAGTGACACACAAGGACACGCAGAGACACACAGAGACGGCTTGTGGGACAGAGACACACAGAGACACACAGAGACACACAGAGACGGCTCGTTGGACAGAGACACACAGAGACACACAGAGACACGCAGAGACACGCAGAGACACACAGAGACGGCTCGTGTAACAGTGACACACAAGGACACACAGAGACAAGCAGAGACACACAGAGACGGCTTGTGGGACAGAGACACACAGAGACACACAGAGACGGCTCGTGGGACAGAGACACACAGAGACACACAGAGACGGCTCGTGTAACAGAGACACACAGGGACACACAGAGACACACAGAGACGGCTCGTTGGACAGAGACACACAGAGACACACACAGAGACACACAGAGACGGCTCGTTGGACAGAGACACACAGAGACACACAAAGACACACAGAGACACACAGAGACACACAGAGACGGCTCGTTGGACAGAGACACACAGAGACACACAGAGATACGCAGAGACACACAGAGACACGCAGAGACACACAGAAACACACAGAAACACACAGAGACGGCTCGTTGGACAGAAACACACAGAGACACACAAAGACACACAGAGAGACAGAGAGACACACAGAGACGGCTCGTTGGACAGAGACGCACAAAGAGACACAGCGACACACAGAGACACGCAGAGACGCACAGAGACGGCTCGTTGGACAGAGACACACAGAGACACACAAAGACACACAGAGACACACAGAGACAAACAGAGACACACAGAGACGGCTCGTGTAACAGAGACACACAGAGACGGCTTGTGGGACAGAGACACACAGAGACACACAAAGACACACAGAGACACACAGAGACGCACAGAGACGCACAGAGACAAACAGAGACACACAGAGACACACAGAGGCATGCAGAGACACACAGAGACACACAAAGACACACAGAGACACACAGAGACACACAGAGACACACAAAGACACACAGAGACGGCTCGTTGGACAGAGACACACAGAGACACACAGAGATACGCAGAGACACACAGAGACACGCAGAGACACACAGAAACACACAGAAACACACAGAGACGGCTCGTTGGACAGAGACACACAGAGACACACAAAGACACACAGAGACACACAGAGACAAACAGAGACACACAGAGACGGCTCGTGTAACAGAGACACACAGAGACGGCTTGTGGGACAGAGACACACAGAGACACACAAAGACACACAGAGACACACAGAGACGCACAGAGACAAACAGAGACACACAGAGACACACAGAGACAGGCAGAGACACACAGAGGCATGCAGAGACACACAGAGGCACACAGAGACGGCTCGTGGGACAGATACACACAGAGACGCACAGAGAGACGCAGAGACACGCAGAGACACACAGAGACACAGAGATGGCTCGTGGAACAGAGACACACAGAGACACGCAGAGACACAGAGACGCACAGAGACAGGCAGAGACACACAGAGGCATGCAGAGACACACAGAGACACACAGAGACGGCTCGTGGGACAGAGGCACACAGAGACGCACAGAGACACGCAGAGACACGCAGAGACACAGAGACGGCTCGTTGGACAGAGACACACAGAGACACACAAAGACACACAGAGACACACAGAGACGCACAGAGACGGCTCGTTGGACAGAGATACAGAGACCCACAGAGACACACAGAGACGGCTCGTGGGACAGAGACACACAGAGACACACAGAGACGCACAGAGATACACAGAGACACGCAGAGACACACAGACACACGCAGAGACGGCTCGTTGGACAGATACACACAGAGACACACAGAGACACACAAAGACACACAGAGACACACAAAGACACACAGAGACACACAAAGACACACAGAGACGCACAGAGACACGCAGAGACGGCTCGTGGAACAGAGACACACAGAGACACTCAAATACACGCAGAGACACGCAGAGACGGCTCGTTGGACAGAGACGCACAGAGATACACAGAGACACACAGACACACGCAGAGACGGCTCGTTGGACAGATACACACAGAGACACACAGAGACACACAAAGACACACAGAGACACACAGAGACGCACAGAGATACACAGAGACAGGCAGAGACAAACAGAGACACGCAGAGACGGCTCGTTGGACAGATACACACAGAGCCACACAAAGACTCACATAGACGGCTCGTGTAACAGAGACACACAAAGACACACAGAGACACACAGAGACGCACAGAGACACACAGAGACACGTAGAGACACACACAGACACACAGAGACACGCAGAGACGGCTCGTTGGACAGAGACACACAGAGACACACAGAGACACACAGAGACGCACAGAGACGCACAGAGATACACAGAGACACACAGAGACACGCAGAGACACGCAGAGACGGCTCGTTGGACAGATACACACAGAGACACACAAAGACACACAGAGACACACAGAGACGCACAGAGACACACAGAGACACGCAGAGACACACAAAGACACACAGAGACACACAGAGACACGCAGAGACGGCTCGTTGGACAGAGACACACAGAGACACACAGAGACGCACAGAGACACACAGAAACGGCTCGTGGAACAGAGACACACATAGACACGCAGAGACACGCAGAGACACGCAGAGACGCCTTGTGGAACAGAGACGGCTCGTGGAACAGACACACAGAGACACACAGAGACACACAGAGACACACAGAGACACACAGAGACACACAGAGACGGCTCGTGGAACAGAGACACACAGAGACACACAGAGACGGCTCGTTGGACAGAGACACGCAGAGACACACAGAGACACACAGAGACGGATTGTGGGACAGAGACACGCAGAGACACACAGAGACAGGTCATGGGACAGAGACACACAGAGACACACAGAGACAGCTCGTGGGACAGAGACACACAGAGACACGCAGAGACACACAGATGCGGCTCGTGGGACAGAGACACACAGAGACACACAGAGACACGCAGAGACACACAGAGACACACAGAGACACACATAGACACAGAGACGGCTCGTTGGACAGAGATACAGAGACCCACAGAGACACACAGAGACGGCTCGTGGGACAGAGACACACAGAGACGCACAGAGACACACAGAGACGCACAGAGATACACAGAGACACGCAGAGACACACAGAGACACGCAGAGACGGCTCGTTGGACAGATACACACAGAGACACACAAAGACTCACATAGACGGCTCGTGTAACAGAGACACACAGAGACGCACAGAGACACACAGAGACGCACAGAGACACACAGAGACACGTAGAGACACACACAGACACACAGAGACACGTAGAGACACACACAGACACACAGAGACACGTAGAGACACACACAGACACACAGAGACACGCAGAGACGGCTCGTTGGACAGAGACACACAGAGACACACAGAGACACACAGAGACACACAGAGACACGCAGAGACGGCTCGTTGGACAGATACACACAGAGACACACAAAGACACACATAGACGGCTCGTGTAACAGAGACACACAAAGACACACAGAGACACACAGAGACACGCAGAGACACACAAAGACACACAGAGACACGCAGAGACACGCAGAGACACGCAGAGACGGCTCGTTGGACAGAGACACACAGAGACACACAGAGACACGCAGAGACACGCAGAGACGCCTTGTGGAGCAGAGACGCCTTGTGGAACAGAGACGGCTCATGGAACAGACACACAGAGACACACAGAGACACACAGAGACACACAGAGACGGCTTGTGGGACAGAGACACGCAGAGACACGCAGAGACACACAGAGACACACAGAGACGGCTTGTGGGACAGAGACACGCAGAGACACACAGAGACGGGTTATGGGACAGAGACACACAGAGACACACAGAGACGGCTTGTGGGACAGAGACACGCAGAGACACGCAGAAACACACAGAGACACACAGAGGCAGCTCGTGGGACAGAGACACACAGAGACACACAGAGACACGCAGAGACACACAAAGACACAGAGACACACAGAGACACACAGAGACACAGAGAGGCGGCTCGTGGGACAGAGACACACAGAGACACACAGAGACGGCTTGTGGGACAGAGACACACAGAGACACAAAGACATTGAGAGAGAGTAAGGCAGCGACGACGCTTCCTCATTGCGGCACAGACACGTTACACAACAAAGACAAAGATCCCCCATATAGCCTGAACAGACTGTTGGGGCAAGCGCTGTTAGTGAGCACCTATAAAGGCCGGCACTGCATACGAAGGGGTGGGTGGCCAACACCACGCCCGGCCGTCTTTGGCTCCACTGTTCTCATGTTTACACATCACACCCTATAATTAGTTGAGGCTGAGTCGACCTAGGGGAGGCCCAGGATCGGTTCAGGTAATCGTCACTGATGCTGATGGCCGCGAGCGGCAATCAAACGTGGGTCACCGGGTTCATAGCGCAGTGCACTTAATCACTACGCGACCGCTCCCCAAACACCACAAACACAAACGCGTACACTAATACACCTTGCATCCGCACTCACGTCCACAAAGATGTCAGTACACTTTATACATAAAGACAAAGATCCTCCGTATAGCCTGAACATACTGTTGGGCAAGTGCTTTTAGCGAGAACCTATGAAGGCCGACACTATACACCAGCACCACGCTCGGCCACCTTTGTATCCCCAGTGGCGATGTGGGTTACACACCGCACCAGGTACTCATTTGAGGCTGAGTCGACGTAGGGGAGGCCCAGGACCGGTTCAGATAATCGTCACCGGCGTGGTGGCTGTGAGTGGAAATTAAACCCGGGTCTGCCGGGTTCGTGGCGCAGCGCCTCTCACCGCTGTGAACAAACACGTGTTCACACACAGACACCTCGACCATCCTTTCACTGGAGGGACCATGGGTGGTTGTCAGACGCTGTTAGCGAGCACCTGTTCAGGCAGTCACAGCGCCACGCCCAGCCCCCTTTGTCTCGGCATGAAATGGAATCTAGGTCGCCGGGATTGTAGCGCAGTGCGCCAACCACGACACAATTGCTCCCAAACTCTCTCTCTCTCCACACACACACAACATATATGTCCACACAAAGATCCCCCATATGGCCTTAACAGACTTTTGGAGCAAGTGCTGTTAAGGCGCAAGGGGGTGGGTTTCCAACACCACGCCCGGCCGCCTTTGTCTCCCCAGTGCTGATGTTTACACTCCGTGCTAGGGACTCGTTTAAGCCTCAGTCGTCCTAGGGGAGGCCCAGGACATGTTCATATATTCGCCACGAACGTTAGCCGTGCATGGGAATCGAACGCGGGTCGCCGGGTTCGTAGCGCAGCGTGTTGCCCACTACGTTCCCGAAGCCAAAGAACCCCCGGATATACTCAACAGACTGTTTGGGGCAAGTGCTCCCCCGTGCGCATGTACGTCGAACTTCTTTCGCACCGTACGCAGCCAACCGCGCTAATCGGAGGTGCGGGGAAAGGCCAACAACGACACGCGCACGGGGACAGTGATGAGCTCGGCATCTGTCAGCGCGGATCCCCGCGGCCGGATGAACCGGGCTCCCGGCTCCCGGCGCCGTGACGAACTCGGCTCGGCGACTCATCAAAGCGCATCGACGCAAGACGCGGAGGGCGCTCGCCCCTCTCCCTCCCCGCGGCACTGGTGGCGCTCAGCTGCTCCGGGCGGCGACTTGAAGGCGCTGGGGCTTGCCGCTGTTGTCTTGAGCGAGCGACCCCCTCCCCCCCGTGACGACCCCCCCCTCCCCCCCCGTGACGACCCCCCCCCCTCCCCCCCCCGTGGACCCCCCTTCCCCCCGTGACGGTGTTAGCGCAACAGCGAGGTGATGGAGCAGCACGCGGGGATATACTTCCTGACCTTATCGCTACTTAAGGTACAGAGAGAGACATGCGCTTTTAAATCTATTTTTTTTGTTACCAGGATGACCACTTTTGGAGCTTTATTTTGACTCTCGCCCGCGGCTGCCATCAGTGGCGAGTGATATCAGAACAGACCCTGACCCCAACCCGCTCCGCTTCACCAACCTGCGGTGATCAGCGTGGTGAAGTATGGTCAAACAATCCCAGTGAACATGGGGGAGGAGGCCTTCGTACAGCGGGGGGTTGACCACGAGCAGCCGAGCCGAGAGCGTGCGGCTGCATCGACGCGCGGACGTCTCCACCTCGTGCCGGAGTCGAGTGCCCCCCACCCCCCACCCTCCATCCCCCCAGAAACTCACTCTCACCCCTCCCACAGAATTTGTTTAATAAACAGCGGCCAAGTTAACCGCGGATAAAGAGTGCGTGGTGGCGCACGACTGTTAGGCAGCACTTTTGGAACCAAGGGTTGCTGGATCGCGTCGGGATTTGTCAAAGTCTCTAGACCTCCCCCCCCATCCCGGGCCTTCGCTGGTGGCCAGCGGGAGATGCTGTCCAGCGAGTGGCTTGCTGAATCTGTCTGTGCGCCATCACCTCCTACGAGAGATGGGGATTCTCTTGGTTTTACTTCGACACATTGCAAAAAAATATTATTGACGGAATAGAACAAAACACCCCAATGTAGCAGGACCCTCCTGAAAGACTCAAGCGAGGTTCTCCTATATCAATGGGGTCATCATCATCATCACGAATACTATTTCCCGTCCTGCAGAAATACTAAATCACTGTGCTCCTTACGACGGACTCCTCATTGGCTGCCCATCTCCTCGCCACTTTGTCACTGCTCACGTGGGGTCGGTCCCGTTGCTCGTGTGGGGTGCGTGGGGGAGGGGGTGCGTGGGGGGGTACGTGGGGGGGTGCGTGGGGGGTGCGTGGGAGGTGCGTGGGGGAGGGGGGTGCGTGGGGGAGGTGCGTGGGGGGGGGTGCGTGGGGGGGGGTGCGTGGGGGGGGGGGGTGCGTGGGGGGGGTGCGTGGGGGGGGTGCGTGGGGGGGTGCGTGGGGGGGTGCGTGGGGGGTGCGTGGGGGAGGGGGGTGCGTGGGGGAGGTGCGTGGGGGAAGGTGCGTAAGGGGGGTGCGTGGGGGGGGAGCGTGGGGGGGTGCGTGGGGGGTGCGTGGGGGAGGGGGGTGCTTGGGGGAGTGGGGTGCGTGGGGGAGGGGGGTGCGTGGGGGGGGGTGCGTGGGGGGGGGTGCGTAAGGGGGGTGCGTGGGGGGGTGCGTGGGGGGGGGGCGTGGGGGGTGCGTGGGGGGTGCGTGGGGGAGGGGGGTGCTTGGGGGAGTGGGGTGCGTGGGGGGGGGAGCGTGGGGGGGGTGCGTGGTGGGGGTGCGTGGGGGAGTGGTTGCATGGGGGAGGGGGGGTGCGTGGGGGGGGTGCGTGGGGGGGTGCGTGGGGGGGTGCGTGGGGGGGTTGCGTGGGGGGAGGGGGGGTGCGTGGGGGAGGGGGGTGCGTGGGGGGAGGGGGTGCGTGGGGGAGGGGGGGCGTGGGGGGGGGACGCTGAATTATGCAGGCGGGAACGCTGCCCCTCTCTCCCCCAGACGCGCGCATCCATTAAAGATCAACGCGCGCCACTCGATCCCCTCCCTTCACTGCATTAATGACTCCGCTCTACGCGCCAAGGCATGCCACCGTGATCTTTTAACATCCTCTTCAGATCGTTCAAGACCAACACCACTTGCGTTTGCTGGAAAATGTCATCCGCACCAGCCTCCGGGTAATCCCCCCACGCAGTGGGAGGTCGCTCCTTCTCTGCTGCTGCCCTTGAGTTATGGAACTCCCTTCGACTCTCTGCCTCTCTGTTCAAGTCCAGGCTCGTATGTATGTGTAATGTAGTAACTCGGCTGGAGACGACTTCACGGGTAACACACTCTTTATTTTACCAAACTCGTTCACAGGTGACTAACACCTACTTTGTATCTCGGGTGACAAACACCCACTTAGTATCTCGGGTGACAAACACCCACTTAGCTACTCGGCGACTAACGCCCACTGAGCTACTCGGGTGACCAACACCCACTTAGTATCGCGGGTGACAAACACCCACTTAGTATCTCGGGTGACAAACACCCACTTAGCTACCCTGGCGACTAACGCCCACTGAGCTACTCGGGTGACCAACACCCACTTAGCTACTCGGCGACTAACGCCCACTGAGCTACTCGGGTGACCAACACCCACTTAGCTACTCGGCGACTAACGCCCCTGAGCTACTCGGGACACTCGCTGCCCGGGGTATCCGTCTTGACTGTGGGTCCCCAGCCCGACCCACGTGGGCGTCGGACCCCGGGTCCCACAGTCTCGCCTCCGAGCCACACAGGGCCCCGGTCCCTACAAGGACGGCGGGACTAGGGGTCTCGGGGGCACTAGGTCTTCAGCTCCGTCTTCGGGTCTTCAACTGGGTAACTCTCCCCGAGTGCTCTCGCGCGTCCCCCTTTATACCCCACCTGCGGACGTCGCTGCGAGCACCCATCCTATTCGACCAATCACTGGGCGCTGGCTACGATCCTGTTTTCCCACATCTCAGCGTGCCTCAGCACCCACGCCGCGCCGCCCCGTCATCTGTCACTCCCGGCGCGCGCGTCCACACCACGCCCACAACGCGTGCCCAACCCCGCACCTCGCGCCGCCCCGTGATCCATCACTGTCACAGTCGGCGCACGTCAACACCACCACTACATATGGATGTATGTTGAACTTCTTTCGCACCGTCAGAAAACAACCGTGCTAATCAGAGGTTCCGTGGGAACGACAACAAACTAAACACACAAAGCAGTTCTAGACAAATGAGTTTTCAATCTAGATGATTTTAAAGTGAATAGCTCCAGTAGCTTCCTAATATCGGAAGGAAGAGCGTTCCAGACGGCGCAGAAGCGCAACTTAACGTGCGCGATCCAGTTGACCGTCTTTGTTCGACGGTGAGCCAAAAGTCGCTGCTGCTGCTACAAAAATGATGACCAGAGTTTGCGTGATGGTGGTTTATGCTCCTTGACTAGATCAGCAGCGAGCTATTGAGGTTCATTGGTGGCAAGCACTTTGTGTGTGGAAAGTGCGACCTTATACGCAACACCTTCCCCTTCACTGTGCCTCTCTCTCTATAGAGTGTGATGATTCACTCTGCCCCGCGTATTCCTACTCTGGTCTCTCAACTACCCCCCCCTCCCCCGCTTTGGAAACGACTTAGAACAACACGACTCTCTTACCCAGCTCCTAAGAAGCGCACCTCTCACACACGTGGCGAGTGCAGCCACTGCTGCTGTTCTCGTTCGCATCGTCTGCCTGACGAGCACTGTGTGCCACTGCCTACCATGCTCGCCCTGTCTGCACTGCACTGCTTCGTTGTCTTCTCCATAATAGACGCTCTCTTGGGGTTAGACCGCGTGAATATGAATGCGTCGTTAAACCCGCCACCACCACCACCCGACACAGCCAATGAGTAAGGTTTGTCACGTAAACAAGACGTGCCAATTCGTTACTAGTTCAGCCCACCGGTGTGTTGGAGAGTAAACCCATAACATTTACAATTCGAGTACCGACACAATTATATTTACGCAATCTAACCCACGAAAAACATATTTTGATGTATTCCATGACTCGCTGGATCGTTGCAAGCCCAGCCGAACATCATCATCACCACACGACCACCACCACGACCACCACCACGACCACCACACGACCACCACGACAAGCCCCGCACCGCCGCTCTCGGGCCTGCGTGGCCCAGCGAGCGAGCGAGCGAGCGCGCAGTGCCGGGCACCTGCAGCGGGGCCCCCCGCGGGCTACGGAGGGACCCAGGCGCCGGGCTACGGAGGGACGGGGATGGATTGGAGGGGGGGGGGGTTATTTCGCCCCCCCCCCCCCCCGCCCAATTGAATTCTTTGCACCGGGGCCCGTGGCGACCACGCTACCCCACCGACCACGTTGTGCGGGAGGGGAGGGCAGGGGGTCTCCTACCGGGGATTCCTGTTGTTGAGACTCAGCGCCACCTCGTTCACGCAGCTCGCGTGCTCCATCACCATGTTGAATCCGTACTGCGGGCAACACACAGACTCGTCTCTCTCTCTCTGTCGTGGCCACAGAGGGACGGGGGAGGCGGAAGGGGCCGGTGAGGCAGCTCGCCCCGGGCCTCAGAAGGGATCTCATTTGGCATTTTGCTCCGGGCCTCCCACAACATTTTGGCTGTCCCGGCGTAGTCTATCTGCCCCCCTCTCTCTGCGTCCGGCCCAGGGCCGCTGCGTTCGTTACGCACCGCACAGCTCGTCTCTAAAACGGCACTGGCAGTCGGGTCAAAGGCCAAAGCGCGCGGCCGCATTGCGCGGGCGGGAGCCGCTGCAGAGCGCGTGGGAAGCCTCGTGGGGAAACGGCCCCAGACAGACATCGCCAGCGGCCTGGGGGTGACTCGCAGCGCGAACTCTGTCCGAGTTGGTTGCCCACCGCTGAGGGAGGCGCTCGGCCAGAAGTACAAAAATGCGGAGGAATCGGTGGGCCCATTCGAATGTTCGAGCCGCGGTATTTTGTGTACAACGACGACAAAAACATTCCCACGACATGCATTGCACGGAACGCGCATTTAGCGCCCGGTTTCTAGACAAACCCCGACCGGTTTGACGGCAAAATTGGAGCTCGCACGGTGATTAAGGACGCGGACATGAAGTCACTAATCTGTTAAATGCACCGTGGCCTCTGAAAGGAGTGCACGGCTGTGCGAAAGACTACAAATAGTCAGGGGCAGGGCGAGAACAAAACCAACGCTCTCGGTTACAAATCAGTGGAGACAAAGACCCCCCTATAGCCTCGACAGACGAGTGGGGCAAGTGCGCTCGTATTTGCAATCGCAACGGGGTGAGTCGCCAGCACCACGCGCGGCCGCCTTTGTCTCCCTAGTGGCGGTTTACACAGCGCTCCAGGTACTCATTTGAGGCTGAGTCGACCTAAGAAAGGTCCAGGACCGGTTCATATATTTAAAACCACCACTCACTCACCTGGAACGGCGTCCCCCCAGAGACGCACCAGGCCACATGCGAGGATTAGTAAATGCAGAAGTGCTCACCTGGTATTTCACCTTGCCACTCACCTGGTAGTTCACTCTGCCACTCACCTGGTAGTTCACCCTGTCTATAACCTGGTAGTTCACCCTGGCACTCACTTGGTAGTTCATAATGGCCCGCAGGCACATGATGCACACGTGGACGTCGTCTTGGCTCACGGGGGTCAGCGCCCTTGCGCGCGATGTTCGCCGCCTGCTCATGGAGCTGTGCCTGCAACAAGTGGATTGGGGGATCGGCCCACGGGACGACGGATTCCTCACTTGGCGTTAATGCCCTCGGCTCGCCCTCGGCTCGCCCTCGGCTCGCCCTCGGCTCGCCCTCGGCTCGCCCTCGGCTCGCCCTCGGCTCGCCCTCGGCTCGCCCTCGGCTCGCCGGAGTCACTAAGAGGGCTTAGTGTGGCGGCGCACGCTGCCCGTGCCGCCAGCGGCGTTGCGGCCTGGCTCGATCGTCGTGCGCGCTAATTGCGACGCGGTCGCTCGTCGTGTGTGTGCGTGCGTCTCGTTGCGAGATCGCACGGGGGCAGCGGCTGCGTAGCGATTAACGCACCGCGCTACGAACCCGCCGGCACAACAACAACAGGGACGATTATCTGCACCGGTCTTGGGCTTCCCCGAGGTCGACTCGGCCTCAAATGAGAACCTGGTGCAATGTGTAGTAACCATCGCCTACTACAGAGACGAAGGTGGCTAAGCTTGGGTGTTGGCCACACCACCCCCTTTGTAAGCCGTGTCGGTGTTCACAGGTGCACAGAGCACGTGTCTCAACAGGCTGTTAGAGGCGACGCGGGGGAGCTGTGTCTGTGCGCGCGCGTGCCTGAGCGTGAGCTGCCTGGCCGCGTTCGCCGCTCCGCTCTCTGCTTCCGCGCAGGCGCCGCCTCCAGCCCTCGGCCTCTCCAGGGAGCTGGCGCTATCCCACGTGTCCGGACCCTCCGTGTCATAGCTGCAGACATCGTCATCATTGTCAGTATCATCATCATCATCATCCTTGTCACGAGCATCAGCAACGGAGGAGTGAACACTCCCCTGGGGGATACATCCACCGCAGAGATGGAGCGACGAATCCATGTCGTGTGCAGGAGCCAAGAGGGATCGTTACCCCGTGAGACCCCGATTGGTGGTGACGGGTTTGGGGGATATCCTCATCCAGCAGTAGACCGATGACGACGGAGGTGACGTTGATGATGATGAGAGGAGGGGTGCGAGTGGTGAATTATCACGTGATTGCTCGTGGCAACGTCGACGTTGGGCACAAGTTGAGGGGGGGGGGGGCTCGGGGGTCGCGGGGTCGTTGGGGGGGGCGACTCACGTGCCCGAGCACTGCGCGTAGTGGAGGTAGTCCACGAGCACATCGAGTCCCCGGTTCTCTTCGTTCAGGAACTCGTGCAGCCACCTGGGGGGTGCGGGGGGGCGCGGGGGGGAGGGGGGAGTGCACCCAGTGTTGATGCGAGGACTTCACAATCATTTGGGGTACACTCCATAGATGGGAGCACGTTGTGGAGACTGCGTGAGCGTAAGTTGCGGATCGCGAGGAGTCGATTGTTAAACTGCTTCAGCAACTGGCAGAAGGCGGGGAAGGGGTCAGCGAGCGAACGCCGCATGCGTGAATGTGTGTTGCACTTCGTTTGCACCGTACGTAGCCGACCGTGCGAATCGGAGGTGCGGGGGCGAGGACAGCAAACCGAACGCAAAAAGCAGTTCTCAAGAAATGATTTTCCTATTAAGATTTAAAAGTGCATCGCTCCTGTTGGCTTCTTAATATCGGAAGGAAGAGCAGCGATATCAACCAGACTCGCAACAGCATGAGCACACAGCTGCAGTATAAGCAAAGTAGCAGTAACAGAGGCATCATTAAAAGTAGCAACACGAACAGAAGAAACTGCAGCGACAGCACTAGGAGTCACAGCGGCAGCATGAGTTCCCGAGACCACAAACGCAATAGCAGCAACGGCAGGAGAAGCAGACGCAGCCACCACAGCTGCATCAATAGCGGCCACAGCAGTAGCAGGCGGCACAACACCGGAGTCACACCCGATGTGGTTGGTCCGCAGGGAGATCTCGATCTCGCGCAAGACCAGCGTGGACTCCTGCACACGCCTCTTGAACTGCCGGTCAGAGAGAGAGAGAGAGAATCACTCATCACGATCATCATCATCATCCTCCCCTGTTAAGGGCTAAATACGAGAGGGATCATCGGGCATCCCAGGCACCCCATAGAGTCTTAAACAGTGACTCCCCAGTAACCCCGGCATGAGATCCTACCAGGAAACGTGGTGTGGTTGGGAGGGATAATCATTGGCAATGACAATGTCATCGGCAGCCTGTGTGGATGAGGCCGGGATGGTCGTAGGGGTTGGTTGACCATACTTGACCACGCTGGTCAGTTAGGGCAGGGGGGGGGGGTCACAGCAGGGCCGGTTCATTTACCACGCTCGCCACTGATGATCGTCGTGCATTGGATTCAAAATCAGGTGGCGGTGGTTCGTAGAACAGTGCGAGAACCATCGCATCACCACCGTGCTACGAAGCACTTACCTTGTTTTAAATAAATGCTTCCGTCTCTCCGTTTGTCCACCCTGGGGGAGGGGGACAGCCCCCCCCCCCCCCCGGGGAGTGACCCCCACCCCCCCGTGGTGATTTACGCCCAGATCGAACCCAATCTGTGAGAGCGGCACTCTGTGTGGAGCCGCCGACTCGAACTCCCACGCCCAGGGCTCAGGTAACGAATCTCCCTCCACTTAGGGGATGAAAAGCTCCGGACGTTTTCCGTCAAATCGAGGTTGGGAGGAGTGGGGGGGGGCAGGGTAATTCGGCCACTTTCATCGGCTGCGCGTTCATCTACGAGCGGGGGGGGGGCTTCGTTCCATCCGGAGTTCGATAGGGGTAGGCGAGAACCGACAAAACATGTCCACACCCGCTACACGGTATCGGATGTCCCTTCTCGCCATGCCAGTGGCAACTTAATCCCACGCTGCCGCCTCGAGTCCACCAGCTGCCCGGCAAAGATTCAGAGAGAAACGACGCTCTGCCTTGTCGCAGAGATGAAGTCACGTGCATCGCGTTCAAGGAAGGCGGCAAATGAAAGACAAATATCACGTTTAATTGGGATCCGTGCGAGCTGTCACATTCGAACAACCCCGCGTGTCACGTGGCTTCCGACCGCCAGTGAGGTTTAAGACAACGTGGCATCAATTAAACCCGGGGCCGTTTGCATTCTCTGAGCGGATCCCCAAAGCAGCAAGAGCTCCCACCCCCCTCATCGGTGGGGGTGGGGGGGACTGTGCCGCTGTGTCCCCGCTGTGCTAAAGGGGGACCCGCCCGTGTGTCCGCCACCCCCTCCCACCTCACGACCACACAAAGTCTCCCTCGTGACCATGGCTCTGTGGAAGGAGGCCGTGCCCCTGTACGTTCCTGAAGGGCCCCCCACGACCACCCCCCCCCCCCTATTGTCCTCACCTTGCGCGCGAGGCCCGCGTTGAGGTGCACTTTGAGCTGTGCGAGGCACGCGTGGGGGGCGGACTTCACCTGGAATCGCTCCTACGCACACAGGGACGGAGCGCAGAGGGGGGGGGAGAGGAGAGGGAGGGGAGCGGAGAGGGAGGGGAGGGGAGAGGGAGGGCATGGGGAGAGGGAGGGGAGGGGAGAGGGAGAGGGAGGGGAGGGGAGAGGGAGGAGAGAGGGAGAGGGAGGGCATGGGGAGAGGGAGGGGAGGGGAGGGGAGAGGGAGGGGAGAGGGAGGGGAGAGGGAGGGGAGCGGAGAGGGAGGGGAGAGGGAGAGGAGAGGGAGGGGAGCGGAGAGGGAGGGGAGAGGGAGGGGAGAGGGAGAGGGAGGAGAGCGGAGAGGGAGGGGAGAGAGAGGGGGGGGGAGAGGGAGGAGAGCGGAGAGGGAGGGGAGATGGAGGGGAGGGCACAAGGGGCAAGCGTCGATACTCATTACATTTACATTCAGACATTCGTGGTGACATGACACCTTAATTTTCGGCCCTTTGTCATTCCACTGCTGGATGAAGACCGTATCCGTCGTGGGGGTTACCCATGTTTCACCACAATGGTCAGTGCGGGTTGATGAAGAGGTGGGGGAAGCGGCGGGGGGAGGGGGGGGGGGCATGGAACGTTCAGATCCTCGTCGCAGGCGTTAGCCGTAGCCGATAATTCAACTCAAGTTTGCTGTGTTCAGAATGCATTGTGCAAATCACCGCACCACCACTCCACCCCTGGCCTAGACTAATTCCACTGAACATCGCATTGCGTGCATCCAAGTACTATCCAGGCTCAACGGCACGGACCAGCGTGGTGATGAAGTACGATCCAACAACTCTTACGACCCGCACGGTGGGGAGACCCTCATCCAGCAGTGGATGAGCACCGGGCTGCACGCGCACATTGTACTCGATAATCGCGGAGGGGGGGCGGTGGTGGTGGTGGAGGGGGGGGCGGTGGTGGTGGAGGGGGGGGGGGCGGCACCTGGTCGCAGACCAGCTCCCACTTCTTCTCGTCCTCGTACTGATGCAGAGCCTTGGCTTTGTCGGGAGGCAGGTTCATGGAGCTCTACATTCACACACAACAACAACAACAACACGCGCACGTGTGGCCATGCAGGTATGAGCAGCGCGTGCTGAGCGATGGTGTGAGCGGCGCGCGAGGCGACAAGACGGTCAGCAGCACCACGCCAGAACGACATCCGCCCTTGTCTCCTCAATGATGATGTGTGTCCATCGCTGCACGTACTCAGTTGCAGCTGAGTCGACCGATGGGGAGGACCGGAATAGCGCGTGATACGACTCGCCACTGATGTTGTGGCCGTGGATGGCATTGGAAACCGAGGTGGCTGGGTTCGTAGGGCAGTGCGGTGGCCGCTGCGCCATCCCTCCACCCCGAAAATTCAGATTTTTCGTACCACGAAATGCTGGCGGTTCGGGAACAATTCAAACATTAATGCAGACTCCTATGAAATTCAGATAATTGGAATGGATACATTGGATACTACCAATCCACACACACACACTAACAACAAAGATACCCATACTGTCTTTAACAGACCGTTGGGGCAAGTACTTTTAGCGAGCACACCACACCAGGCACACATTTAAGTCTGAGTAGACATAGCGGAGGCCCATAATAGGTTCAGACATTCGTCACCGATGTTCGCTGTGAGCTACACGACCGCCCCCCACTAGGGCTAACAACCACGTACACACCACGTGCAGACACATCGTGCATCAAGTCTGGCGACATGAAGTCGGGTCTGCATTCACATCCGCTGCGTGTTAGCGGTGCAAAGTGCTGGACACGAGGGGAGGAGGTTAGAGCGAGGAGGCTGAAAATGAATACGGGAGAGGGGGGTGGGTAGCCTGGTGTGGGTTGGTGGGTGAAGGTAGGGAGGGCCACCCCGCGTGTCTGTGGGGCGCTATCAGTTCCCCGCAGGATGCCCGCACGATCGTAAAGCTCTCGGCTCGGGAGTCGCGTCACAGCCCGAGACAAACAGCTCCCGCGCCCTGATTTACCGGGCCAGGCGCCGCCGACGGCCACTTAAATGTGCCGCATGGCGCACGCGGGCACACTCCATTAAACCCGAGGACTTGGAGGGATCATATCACGGCACACGGCACACGGAACCCTCGTCCACGGCCCCCCCACCCTCAGCCCCCTCCACCACCACCACCACCACCACGAGTCACCACTCCACGCCGCTGCCGGTGGAGGCGCGCTGGCGCGCAGCCACTTCGCGTGCCCCATCAGTCCAAGCTCTCCCCGAACCGCCGGGAACACGGCGTGACAACACCCATTATGGACGCGGCGAGCAGCCAGCGTGTAGTACATCAAGGTGACGGCTTGGCTGACACTGGCGCACAGACTGTGTGTGTGTGTGCGTGCGCGTAACTGTGTCTATGCCCCCCTAGGTCGCCTCGCCCTCAAATGAGTACCTGGTTATGATGTGTAAACATCGCCACTCGGGAGAGAAAGGCGGCACGGCGTGGTGCTGGCCACCCACCCCCTCGTGTGCTGTGTCGGCCTTCATAGGTGCTCGCTAACAGCACTTGCCCCAACAGTTTGATGAGGTTATATGGGAGGGGGGTCTTTGTATTTGTCGATGCAGGTAACTGCGCGTGCGTGACACGTTTGCATTATTTGTTTAATCTCAATATCTCCCTCGAACAATACTTCTGCTATCACAGAGCTCTTACCCAAATAAAATACCTGCCTGAGTAGAGGACTGAACAGAAACTACCACCGTAGAACCGGTGAGATATGTGTAATAATCAAAACATTGACACTATTTAGAAGATAACCGTAACGAGACAGCTAAGTTAGACATTATGGTTTCGGTTGTGAAGAATTAAAAATAATTACGACGGTCAGTCAATCATCCAAGACGTGGATATATCTCCTAATCTACCGTTTCTATGATGTGGTAGCCTATCCTGGAGGAAGATGTGCATGGGAAGATCTGTCATGAGACACCGTCAATCAATGCACAACACCGCAAGCCTCGGTATCGATTCCCGAGGCGTTCATCACCTCCGGCCTGTGCCGTGGGGATGTCACAATCTTATCCGAGAAATGCACATTCCGAAAAAGCACGCTCCGAATTATACAAAAGCAGCCCAAGTCTCAAATCTATCGGCAGCCATCAGTGGCTCGCAGAGAGAGAGAGAAAGCAAGCCGGGAGGAATGGTCCAGAGACTCGTTTCGGATCAAGGTGACCCTCCCGTACAACAGCAGCAGCAGCAGCATCATCGCCTTTTCACGCCAAGTTTATTTCACAGCCGGCTGCTCTTTCATCTCATGGCGAAGAGGTGGGGGTGGGTGGAGGGGCGGGGGGGGGGAGGTCACGGGGCGCGCTTAGCGCATCCCAGGACAGATCCGTGCGCATTGCGCCTCGCAGGCTCCGTGACCCCCGGCTCTCTCTCCACCCCG
This sequence comes from Lampetra planeri, assembly GCF_965212315.1. NCBI lineage: Eukaryota > Metazoa > Chordata > Hyperoartia > Petromyzontiformes > Petromyzontidae > Lampetra > Lampetra planeri. The sequence goes on along the minus strand of NC_136116.1, from coordinate 2,067,372 downwards.
ACCCCAAACACGAAAGACAAAGATAACCCCCTCCCCCGCCCCCCTCCCTATGAGCCAACAGCAGCCTGTTTGGCCGAGTGCCGTTGTTAGCGAAATGATGTGGCCAACACCGCCCAGAAGCAATTCAAATATTCGCCAGTATTTACTGGTCGTGAATGGTCATCGAGCTCGCGTCGCTGGGTTATTTAGCGCAGTGCTCCAACCACTACCCCGCCGCTCCACACAACGCGCGCGCTCGCACGCACGCGCGTGTCGCCAGAGATGGCCCGTGGGTCACGTGAGCCCGCGTCGTCGTGGTGGTGGCCACGGCGGGCGGGGTAAACTGATACAGAATAAACACCTGAGGGTCGACTCGCCCGAGGTGCCTTCGGGATGTTTGAGAGGAGCTCAGAACGCGAGGCAACCGACGTTCTGCACGTTCGGCAAAGGGCGCAGGAGCACGCCGACCCCAACTCAAATGCCTGAATATTCCACAAGTGTGCGCGAATCGTTAAGCGGTGTCCCCTCAAACGCGTGATGTTTCATTTAATCGAGTAAACAGGATCACTCGGTGGATTGATGGCGCTACGGTTAGCATGAAGATAGTGATGCACGTACGTACATGTACGTGTCTGTGTTTTTGTATCGGTGTGTGTCACGTCGAGTACGTATGCACGTGTCTCTATGACGCGTCAGTATGCATGTACGTGTCTCTATAGCGCGTCCACTGCTCGTTTGCGGAGGTTCGCGGTTCGACTGCAACGGCCGCCCTGGTTAATACCGCAGCGTGTATTAACCAAAACAATAATACGCGTCGTCTGCTCCACAGTGCACGTTCATGATTCAATGGCGTCGTTCGCGAGAATGGGGCATTGTGTGCGGGCGCCATGGTCCAAATGTGCCACATTTGAGAGATAAATGAGTACCCACAAATGTCTCAATTGGAATCAACGGTACACAGCAACACATCGCCCTTACCATTCTGTGATAACCGGGCAGGACTCTCCTGAAAAAAAGAGCCGCGAGACTCGTCTATGATAACAGAAGCGTGATAACGGAGCCTTGCGTACAACGCACCCACCGCATATGCGCACAGAGCGCACACGAGCACACTCGCACGTGCGCTCTAACTCAGCCTTCCCTCGCCGGAATCGCACCCGCAGAGTGGACTCCGTTGTGGCTGGGCCAGCGATCGGCGCCTTCACTCGGCTACTGCCTCGGGCGTCGAGGCGGGTAGCTGAGCGACGGCGTCGGCTCGCGTCCCCGGCGCAACAGCGTGGCCGCGTCGCGCCCCGCACCTGGGCCCGGCCTCCCTTCTCGAACTCTCTGGCGCCGTCCCACGCGTCCCCCCCACTGTCGACTTGCATCCTGCCCGGCTACCACCCCCCGCACAGATCTGCACCGCACCTCGCGCCGGCCACACGCTTGCTCAACCCTTGCCACCCCGTCGCGAGTCGCCGCTGCCCCAGTGCACGGACGAGAGCTGTTCGCTCATGGCTAACCGCGCGAATCGTGCGCGAGGTGTGCGTACGCGTGTGTGTGTGCTGGGGGAGCGGTAGTGTCGTGGTTAGCGCGCTTTGCGCTACTAACCCGGCGACCTACGTTTTTCTCCCATTCACGGCCAACATCGGTGGCGAATGTTTGAACCGCTTCTGGGCCTCTCCTAGGTCGACTCAGCCTCAAATGAGTACCTGGTGCGGTGTGTAAACATCGCCGCTAGGGAGACAAAGGCGGCCGCGCGTGGTGCTGGCCACCCACCCCTTTGTGTACCGTGCCGGCCTTCATAGGTGCTCGCTAACAGAACTTGCCCCAACAGTCTGTAAAAGCTATACGGGGGATCTTTGTCACTTGTGTGTGTGCGCGTCTCTCTCGCGGTGTATGTTTGTTTTGTCTATATGCCTTCGTCTTTGTTTTTGCGCTACGAACCCGGAGACCCAAGTTCGATTCGCATTCACGGCCAACATCGGTGACGACTATCTGAACCGGTTCTGGGCCTCCTCCCCTTCGGTCAGACTCGAGTCGATGTCGCAGGCTGACAGCCACGTGACTGAACGAGGACCATCCTCGTTCAATTGTCCTGCCACGCGGTGACATTTATGCATCCGCATTGTGGTGCAGCATCACTACACCCCCCCCCCCCCATGTACGCGTGGTATTTAACCCTATTGTTGTGCTTCGCTTGAAGGCGCTCGCATGGTTTTACATGACCATTGTATGACTGCATTCTATTGCGTTCCACTGTTGAGATTGAATCGCGTGGCTGAATCAACTCGCGGTCGTCAGATCTCAGAATCCACGCCAGTGTGAGTCTGCACTCTTCTGTGCTTCAACGGGTGACCACCACCACCACCGTGCGTAGCTAAACAATAAACGACTCAACATATTCGCCAATGACACTGTGTGTGGCCTTAAAAGCAAACGGATACATAACAGGCGACGTTTAGGGGAATGGTCCTTCTTCATGGCACATCGATGGGTTTATTTGCACAGCAGGCTGCTGCGGGGCGACGTTGTGAGCAGCAGAGAGCATCGCAGCAAAACCCATGCCCGTGATTAGACGAGTTGGGGGGGGGGCGGCAAAAAACCATGGGGGCGACCTGAGACATTGGTCTCTGAGAGGACGCGGCCTTATACTGGGGACTTCGCAAAGAAGAGCCCAGGGCAGAATGGGATGCGAGCCAAGGAGGTCCATGGAGGCTGTTTGAGGAGGTGCCGCAGGTTGGCTGTGGCTTTCCCTCCATGTTTGTCCAACAGTTAGTTGGCTGGCAGGATGAGGAGGTGTACAGCTGCCCCCCCCGCCGCCACCCCCAGCATATTTGCATTCCCACGCAATTCTCTAAAATCGCATCGCACGGACAATTCTCACCCCGCAGAGCACGCCCGCTGGGGACACCGCGAACGGCAGTCGCGTTGGCAGCGGCGTGCGCGCGTGCAGCGGACGCGTGACCCACGTGACCCACGTGTCGGCGATACCCCGTGGAGTTGCCCTGTGACCGCTTTCCCCCTCCTTCCGTGCGAACGGACGTGGCCCAGTGGTACCGCGTTAGCCGCTTGTTGCGGTTCGAATTTACAGCGGCAGCCCTGATTAATACCGCGGGTGTGTGAGCTGTAAAAATATAATACAACGCGCCGCCTGCTCCATGGTGGAGGTTAACGATCCCGCGACGTTATTCGGAAGAGTAGCACATCCTGGCGTCATTGACCAAATATTGACAAAAAATGTAAAACATCACCCGCAATTTTCTCAAATGGATTGTACGATACGTAGCAGACATCGCCTGCCCACCCCGACAACTTGGCAGGACCCCTCCTGCAATCAATGCATGAGACTCAATGACGATGTCAATGCGTAAACAAACTTCGTCATGGTAACAGGGACGGCGCCCGCGCGCTCAGCACAGCCTCGCGCTCAGCCCCGGGACGAATGGCGAGTGGAGGTTCGTGATGGATCGGGAGGAGCGGGCGAGCACCTTGTGACACGCACGCTCATGATGGAGCCCCCTCCCCCCACCCATTGATAGAGCTCCACCATTCTTCACCCCCGTCGGCAGAGCCGCTTTATTCAGTGTCGCCGCGTTACATCTCGGGGTACGAGGTGCCATGGGGTGGCGGGAAAAGGCAGGTCCCCATTGGAGCGTCTTACGTACAGGGGCTTGGACGTGGCATCTGTGCGCGTGTGCCACGAGGGGATCTGCACGGGATCTGGCTTCCCAAGTGTCCCTGCGTGTGTCTGTGTCTCTCTGTACCTTGATGCGTGCCTGTCTTCATGGTTCTCTCACTATCCGTGTCTCTGTGCCTGTCTCTCAGCGTGTCTGTATGTCTAGGCCTGTTTTTTTATGTTGCTGTGTTTCTCTTTCTGCGTGTATCATTCTGTCTACGTGTGTTTTGTGTCTTTCTACGTGTTATATTTCTGTATGTGTCTCTCAGTCTGTCAATGTGTGCTTTGTGTGGCGTGGGGGGGGCGGTAGTGTAGCGATTAGCAAGCTGCGCTACAGACTCATTAACCCAAGTTTGATTCCCGCTCACAGCCAACACCGGTGACGATTATCTGAACCAATCCGAGGCCTCCCAAAGGCCGATTCAGTCTCAAATGAGCACCCGGTGCGGTGTGTAAACATCACCACTCGGGAGACAAAGGCGACCGGGCGTGGTGCTGGCCACCCACCCCCTCGTGTGCCGTGCCGACCTTCATAGGTGCTCGCGAACAGCACTTGCCCCGACAGTCTGTTAAGGCTATACGGGGAATCTTTGTTTTTTGTTTGTGTGAGTGTCTCTCTGTATACCTGTGCTTCTCTGTATGCCTCTCCGTCCAGGCCTCACTTGGTGTCTTGACTGTCCTGGTAGCCCACAGACGTCGTATCTGTGCGTCCAACGCTCACACGCCGCTTAGACTCAGCGCAGTCAAAATAATAACAGCCAGCCATGCTTTTGTCCTGGACAATTTGGCTTGGACTTGTCAAGCCGTGACATAAGCCATACGAGACTGTGTTGACATCGGTGTACAGGCGCAAATAAATAAAACCTCATCAACGTTGGCATTTTCAGTGCTCTGAAGGTCCATCGCCCGAAACGTAAGCCTGCTAAAGATGTATTTGTCGTTCGAACGCGATTACTACGACAACGACGTTGAAAACATACGTCGACAGAACGTCAATTCACTGGCATGTCTCTTTAACCGGCTCGTGTGTGTGCGCGTGCACGTGTGCGCGTATATACCCACGTATGAGACAAACACACCACCTATAACCTCAGACTGCTGGGGCAAGTTTTGCGAGAGAGCCCGTATTAATGTCGGATCAGCAGTGCACGAGTCGGTGGTTTGGCCAGGTGCTGATATTTATTTACTTTAAGGCCGAGTCAACCTTCATATTTACTCGCTCACAGCACTTTGCTCAACGGCCAAACTTAGTCTTTAAGTTGACAGTATTTTGATTTGTTGCACGGATGATGCCGCTCGGCCAGTTACCCGGCGACTTTACAATCGGGGGGGGGGGGGGGGGGTCCGTGGTGCGTGAACACAGTAGCGGCCTGTACGCGGGGTCGGGTGGCCTTTGACTTTTTATCGACACCTCGACGCGACGAAGCCACGTGCCACGCTCCTCGCGATTTCAAACCGCGCCGCGCCGAGTGAGCGCTGTGCTCCAGCGAAGCCTCTCCCCTTCAGCGGCATCGCGTTGTGGTTGTGAGAACGCAGCAGCAGAAGCAACAGCAACAACAACAGCGACGACGAGACTGGGACGCGAAGACCGAGATGTGGTAGCACATTCGCTCGCAGCTTCGCGCCGTGAATACGTTTCTCTCTCCACAGACAATGCACTCGCTGTTAGCCAGCACTGATGAAGGCCGCCACCGGCAGGTGAATGGGGTGGGTGGCCAGCACTACGCCCGGCCGCCTTTGTCACTCCAGTGCTCATGTGTACTACACACCACACCAGGTGCCCAGTTAAGGCAGAGTCGCCCTGATTCATTGTGAGTCGGACTTGAATTGGGTTCGCCGGGTTCATAATGCAGTGCGCTAATCACAGTGCCACCGCTCCCCCACACGCATAATCGTGCACACAAAACGAATATCCTCTGTATAGCATTAACAGACTATTGATGCAGTGTGCTATGAAGGCCGGCACAGCACACGAGGCGGTGGGTGGGTGGCCAACACCACGCCCGGCCGCCTTTGTCTCCCTCGTGGTGATATTTACGCATCGCACCAGATACTCCTTTGAGGCCCAGGACCGGTTTATATAATCGTCACTGGTGTCGGCCGTGAGCGGGAATCGAACTCGGGCGCCGGGTTCGTAGCTGTTGTGTAGCGCTGACCGCTACACAACCGCTCCCCACAAAGACAAAGACACAAGCATCCACGGTAAATATAAACAAACGCACACACCGCCCCCGCTACCCCAAAACATATACACTGCCACACACTCACCGAGAGAGACAATCCAGTGCACACATAGACACGCACAGAGAAACACACCTGCAAAGTCACACACACACACACACGTGTTCAGTGACGCCCACCCACTCACACCGTCACGTTTATTTTGTCAACCAGGTGAGATCCCGAGAGACCAGGATGAGCCTCGTTTGCTCGTGACCCTTAAGTACACAATTACCTTCTGCAAATATACACGTGTCGTCACATTTCGACAGCGTACGATTTTCTCGAGCAGGGGTGGGTGGGAGCCTGGTTCTGACGTGAATAGAGGAGACTGCTTGCGTGGGAATATCAGCTGTTGTAGAGTCGCACTCGGAAGAGAGGACAGTACACCAACGCATTATTGCATCTATCTGTGCGGCGGCTTGAGTTACCTACGCCGAGTCCAACTCGGGGATCGCAAGGGCCGGTTCTTATACCACTCGCCACTGATGTTTGCCGTGCCGTGAATCGAACTCAGATTGTCGGATTCGTGTTGCCACTGCTCCGCACACACACACACTGTGATTAATCGGAGAACGAGCAGAGAAGCCCAAACACACCTAAACCCGTACCGACAGCCGCCATTCGCCACTAAGAAGCAGCGAGGTCACTTTCGCGCGTGTACCAGGCTAGGTGCACTTTGAGGCCACGTTAAGTGTTGATGGCTCTCTGCTGGCAGGAGGTCACGAGACAGGCCCAGGTGACATGGGTTGGCTGACTGAGATGACTGGCAGATACACCACCTGTGCTCCTACTCTGTCAACTTGCTGTATCTTATGCGCCCGGCACTCCGCTCGTTGTTGTGAGCGCCGCTCCTCCACCCTCCGTTGTTGTTGGAGGGCGACTTCCTCCAACTGCCTAGCAACGTCCTTCACAAACCGCCTCCACAGAGGCTAATCTTGAGACCGCTGGCACCGGTCATCTGCAAGTCCACTCAGCTCCAGATCCTCCTGTACCGCATCAGCCGATCCCCGCTCTCTATCCCGTGTCGCGCCCGTTTAGCCCCCTCTATCCCGCCAAACAGAAGCCGCTTGCGCATGCGGGCTACATGATCCAGACAACGCAGTCTCCGCCTGCCGGAGGTGCTCACTGAGAGGATTGTGTCCTGACCTTTCAAAAATCTGTGAGCTTCTCACAATCCAACCTGGTTGAAACTAGGATGAATGCATGTGTACGGATCGTAGGCAGGCCAGCCTGAATGTTTCAAACTGGCGTAGATGTCCCTTGAAAAGGACTCCACATATCGCAAGCATACAAACAAGGGAGGGCACAAACTGTGGCCGAGAAGAAACTGGAGCTTCGTCGGAGTGATAGACCAGGTAGCTTCCACACAGCGTTCCCCAGCTGATGAAAAGATAATGCAGTTTGCCTACATTCACCCTCACAAGCTCATAAACCCCGACACGCAAATACGTCACCCGCAGACACCCACAAAGACAAACAACCGATCGACAATACCACACGCGCGTAACCACACGCAGACGCGCACATCCCAATACAACATCGTGCAGTCAGTCGCACTCTGTGACTTTCTACTTTGCCGTGTCACTTGCGCCACCATCGCGCGCGACACGCGGGCCTACGCTGCCCCCCCACCACCACCACCACTCGCTGCTCGATCGTTGCTCCTCCGCCACGCGACGGCCTCACCAGCACCGCGGAGAACCGCGCCTCCAGGTCCTCGGGGCTGGGCACGGGCAGGCGTCGCGGCGGCGTCCCGTGCAGGCTGCGCGTGTCGGGGCAGCCGCTGCCGCTCGCGGTCACCTCGGCGCTGCTGGCGCTCCCCATGGCGGCACCACCTCCCGCGCGCCTCCCTCCACAGCGGCTCCCCGGCGACTGTCAGGAGCTCCAAGCGGCGCCCAGCGGCTCCCAGGGGAGCAGCACCCGGGACAGCGCAAGTGAGCAGCCGCGCGAGATCTGAGAACCTCGCCCGACAGAGGAGGCGCTAATGCGGGATCAGCATCCCGTGTCACAGAGCGACATCCAAACCTCCGCCTCCTCCTCCTCCTGCTTCCTCTTCTTATATCACGGCTACAGGTTATACTCGCCTTCGCGCCCATTCCACGTTTCCCCGACGGGGCCATGCCTGTGCGATAGAGCGCAGCGCGCGCGCCCCATCTTTCCGAGGTGACGCGCCCCTACCTACAGCAGCTGGCGCATGGCGTAGAGGACGCGGGCGGCAGAGAGCGGGAGCAGGGAGAGAAGGAAGAGCGGAGAGAAGGCAGAAGGGAGCAGTTCTCGTGGGCGCCGTGACTGTGTTGGGTGGGGAGGCGTGGGGATGCAGCCGGGGATGCAGGAGGCGGGGGAGACGCGGGGAGGCGCTTAATTATTATTTTATTTCGTGGGAATGAAGTGAATGAGGCTGCGGGTGTGTCTATCTCCGCTCTCTCTCTCTCCCTTTCTGCCTCCGTCACTCTCCCCCTGCCCCGGGCGCCGTGCACCCCGCAGATTTCCCGGTCGCGCCGATCGTGCCGATCGTGAGCGTGTCTGAGGTAGAGAGCGAGCGAGAAGGAGAGAGAGAGAAGGGGAGCTGCCATGACGTAATGGGAGCGAGGCTGGCCCCACGAGGCCCTTCAGCGTTGGTAAAGTGCGGGTGGTGGTGGTGGTGATGATGGTGGTGATAGTGGTGGTGACGAAGCAGGTGATGCATGCTCGATTGAGACACGCTGCCATTTGTGTTTTGGGGGGGGAGGGGTGGGCGACGCGGCCACGCGATTTGATGGCTCGGGGCATCAACGCTCATGAATTAATCAGCTGCATTACGCAGCATCGTCAGAGGCGGCGGAGAGGCCCCGTGCCGTCGTCCAATTGCTGCTTCTGCCCCCTCAACCCCGACCTCACACCCCCCTTCCTTATTTTGTTTAAGCTCCAACATCACAGCGAATGCATCATTATTTCTCACTAATACGTCGCGTACCCAGGGAATACGTTTTCGCTCACGCTGCCAGACCGGCTTGGGAGTCGTCAGGATTATCGGCGAAAGGCTCCAGGGGTGTTCCCACGCGCACATCAACCCCCCGACAAGTGAATGAAAACAGCTTAATATACGTAGAGGGCCGCGGAGCTTGGGCAATTGTTGGTAGCGCCGGCTCATCGCTGCCTGGCGACTGCTGCTGCCCGCCAGCTCGTGTCTGGGATTCCTCGGCGACTACGAGACGCAATTTGCGCAAACACGATATACAACTACACGTGTCAATAATGCACTTCCACTAGAGTACCAGGTACGCCTATCCACAATAATCCTATATTAATAGTACAATACTTTAATCATAGGAACATGTTCATAACATTAGCGCGGTTGGCTACCTACATACATGCAGGTGCGAAAGAAGTTCAACATACAGAAGGATGAGGCGCGATGGATGTGACGTGCCAAAGTAATTCCCGAAACAAAATTCCTGCTGTTCCGCCTGAAATTAAGCGTGGAGCAGTCCTCTGATGATCAGATCACGCCCGCTCTCCCCGGGTTTGAGAAGCTAAGCAGGCTTGGCAGGTTTGAGAGCCTGCTTGCTTGCTGCAGATATGCGAGCACCAGGCACCTCGCACGCATTGCAGGCTGCTGTGAGGTGGGTCCGCGGCGGGCAGCAGAGGGCAATGCAGCGGCATACAGTGTATACCAATGACGACGAGCTTGTGCAATATTGGCGACAATTATCTGAACCGGTCCTGGGCCTCCCCTAGGTCGACTCAGCCTCAAAGAAGTACCTTGTGCGGAAACATCGCCACTGGGGAGACAAAGGCGGTCGGTGGTGGTTCTGTCCACCCACTGCCTCGTGCCGTGCCGGCCTTCATAGGTGCTACTCACTAACAGCACTTGCCCCTACAGTCTGTTAAAGGCTACACGGGGGATCGCTGTCTTTGTATACAAGAGAACCCCTTCCCATTGGATTGCACAAACGGTAGACACATTGGTGACGGGATAATCACGTGGCCCGCCAACTCCTGGGCTGCTGCTGATGTTGTGGTTGTTGTTGTTGGTGCAGGAGCCATCTGCACCACACAACCACAATTACAACAGAGATGCACCACCAATAGGCAGGCGCAAGATACCAGCAGCCACACAGGGCAAATGTGTGGACAGGAACAAATTTATTTTAAAAATAAAAGTTTATTTAAAAATAAAATATTTATTCATTATACGTATTATCTCACAACTTGGGTTTTATACTTCATACTTTTATATATTGGTTGTTTTAACAATTAAAATAGCATTCAACGAAACGACTAATGGGGCAGGATATGGGAGTATATGTGTGGGGGCCGTAGGCCCTCGGGGTCTCTCCCTCATGCATCCCCTATTCCGGTTGCGTTGCCACACCGCCCTAATACCCGCTAGGGTTTCGCCGGCATTCGAACGCGACGCCCCTACTCATACAGCCTCACGCAGTGCACCCACGCTGCGAGCATACGTACGCACAGCATCATCAATCAAACGCCATACTCCCCCTTTTTATACCGCTACGTACAACTCTCGCACGCTGTGAGCATGTGCCCGTCTACAGCCCTGTGCAGCACTCGCCTCCACGTCGAATAACCACGTTACCAATGCGCACCTGTATCCGACACGTAGTGAATGTACGCGCACACACGCAGCTCCACACGGTACTCGTCTCAACACTGAATACTCACGTTATGATCGCGCACCTGTATCATACATGGAGTAAACATACGCGCACCCACACGCGCAGCTCCGCGCACTCCAAACGCGACACCTTCTCTTGCGCCGCTCTACGCAGCGCTCCCACGTGGCGAACCACCGTATACACAGCACCACACGTGTTCACACTTCTCAGCGAGATCACACGAGGCCACGATCAGCAATTAAGGATTTATTCTCGGCTACCTGTGAATTGTTGTTAAGTCAGTATGAATCGACGAGGCTGGCCTACTATGATGCCCCTGGGCCTATTCCCTATTCCCTATTTATTTGCTTACAATACTCTTTCACCTTCTTACTCACGGTTCGAAGTATCCGGCGTCCCGTGGGCTTTCCTCGCTGCTCGTCTCGACACGTCGTACGGACGTCCGGAGGGCAAAGCTGGGAGCTGTCTTGACCGCTGGCTTCTTGGAGTGAGACCACCTCTACCTTGCTACCTTCGCTTTTTATCCTATCTCTCCGTCCCAGGGCTCCGCCTCCCCCAGCACTCTTCGCTCCTTCCCGCGTTTATGCGCGGCGCATATTCTAATCAGCTACATTCTCATGCCTCCCCATCACAATGGGTGGTCGGCTTGACTGCGCCGGTGCATGCCTTTGTCATGCCAATTAGGTCGCGGTGTCCATCACAAAGGCTTGCCGTGGGATTTTATGCACAGACCTCCGCGTACCTCCGCTTATTCGTAATTCCAGCTTTTACCCTTTAACTTCTCTAATTTCCCTAATAATGGTGCCTACGCGCTCGAGCGTAATTATCCTAACCATCAGCGACTACGCGCAAGAGCCCCTGTTGTCATGCTAATTATGCCGTCCCGTCCCTCCCCTGCCTGCCTCGTCGATACGTGTGTGGGTGTGGGGGGTGCGTTTCAACCGCAGTGGCCGAGTGGCCCCTCGCCGCGTCCATGCAATCTTAATGCTGGTCACAGCGCCGCGAAGTAGCATCGGGGGAGGTCGTCCAATTCCCTGGTCGCCAGAAACCGTGAAGGTGATCCCGATAAGGGCTTCTCGGATTAAAACCGGTCGGCCAGGTGACTTCCCCTCGGAGCTCTATGGTGGGGGGGGGATGTGTGCGGGTGTGTTTATGTGAGGTGAGGTGGGGGGACGCGGGGGTCGGCTCCGTCACTTGGTGGTGGCGAGGTCGGAGATGGGGCGCCCGCCGAGCGGCTTCGTGGCGGCGGCATCACATAGCCCCCCGAGGTGCCGGTCCCCGTCCCGGGTTGACTGGAGCACCTTGCTTGGGCCGCGCTCATGAGGAAACGCTGCGGGGTCCGGGGGGTCCGTCCGGACCTTGTGGCTGGTCTCGGGGTGGGTGGCTCCGTCCTCTGTAGCTCCTGCGGTGGTCTTCTCCTCCACTCCAACGGCTCTCCCTGTCCCTCGGCACCTGCGGGCTGGGGTACAAACTCAGAAGCAGAAGGGTTTAGGGGCCGTCGTCCGCGCCGTCCCCGGGCGGGGCCGGGACGCCTCTGGGCTGCGGGTCCGGCGGGGCCCATGTAGCGCGCGAAGCCCTCGAGCCCGGGTGGTGTGGGGGCCCCGTGGGTTCGCGGTGCTCTGGCGGCGGGGTTCTCCCCTGCCGGGGCTGCCCTCCATGGTTTTAAGCGGCGGACGTTGACCACCGTTTCGCGCCCCCTCTCTCCATCCTGGATCAATACCGTCCAGGGGGAAATCTGCAGTACCACAGTCCAAGGTCCTCGCCAGTAGGTCGTCAGCTTCCCCACCTGTCCGGTCCCGACGTGAGGGGTGTGTAGCCACACCTTTTCGCCTGTCGAGAAGAAGGGGGGCTCCACGCGGGGTCGGGTGCTCTGCTCCTGTCGCCGATGCGCGGCCTCCCCCTGCGGGTAGGCCCGGTCCCGGGCCCCTCGTAGGGTCTCCATCAGGTGCTCGACGGGGCGGCTCCCTTCCTCCGTTTGGGGTGGGGGAACGCCGAACAGCAGATCTGCGGGTAAACGAGACTCACGGCCAAACATCATTAGGAACGGGGTTTGTCCCGTCGATGTGTGTACAGTAGTGGTGTAGGCGAATAGGGCGTAGGGGAGGTGTTCATCCCAATCCCGTTGATTTGCGGCCGCCATACGTTTGAGCTTCCCCGCTAAGGTCTGATTCATGCGCTCCACCATACCGTTCGCTTGGGGGTGGTAGGCTGTGGTTCGGTCCTTCCAGATTTCAAACTCTCGGCATAGCGCTTGGAACAATTCGGCCTCGAACTCGCTACCCTGGTTGGTGAGGACTCGTTCGGGGATCCCATGCTTAAGTACGTACTGCTCCATGAATGCCCGGGCCACTACCAGGGCCGTTTTGTCAGGGATGGTCACTGCCACGGGGTAGCGGGTGAAATACTCCACCACTACGAGGATATACCGGTTGCCTCGATGGAATCGTGGGAATGGCCCCTGTAGGTCGATCCCGACCAGCTGGTTCATGCGGCTGACGCGGAACGGCCTTAGGGGTACCTGATATCGTGCCGGTTTCAGCCCGCACTGCTGACAAGCGTGGCAGCCCTGTATCCAGGCGGCCACGTCTTGTGCCAATTTGGGCCAGAGATACTGGCGACGCAGGGTCTCCCGAGTGCATCGTTCCCCGTCATGGCCCCCGAGCGGGTGGTCATGCACCAGCCGCAGCAGCTGGGGTCGCACCTGGGCAGGAACACAGATGCACCCCGGCTGGCCGGCCTCGGTTAACTCCCGTACCACCCCGTTCTGCACACATAACCGGGCATACAAACTGCTCCAGGGTCCTGGTAGGGTGCTCTTTTCCTCCTGCAGTGCCGCCTCCACCGCCGCCAGATCCGGATCCCGCTGCTGGGTCTGTCTCAGTTGCTCGTCGTTCAGGCTCGGGAAGGTGCAGCCGACGTCCTCCTGGATCCGTCCGATCGGGGCGGGGTGGTCCGCTGGGTCCCGAGCCGTGGGTCCCGTGCTTGCCGGGCGGTCGACGGGATCCTCGGTGCCACCTGTAAGGGTCTCTGTGGCGCACACCGCACTCTCTCTCGCTGGGGGGGGGTCAGTGGCCTGCCGGCAGGCCTCCTCCAGCCTTGGCTCGGCGTACATCGTGGGCTGCCTCGATAAGGCGTCCCGCGTTTGCATGCGTCCGGCCAGCCCGATACTCGATTTGCAGGTTGTACTCCTGCAACTGCGCCAGCCACCGGGCCATCTGCCCCCGCGGCTCCTTGAATGTAAGAAGAAACTGCAGAGCATAATGGTCAGTGCGTACGCGACATTTCCTGCCGTACAAATACGGCCAGAACTGCTTACATGCGAAAATCACGGCGTACAACTCTTGGCGGGTCACGCAATAGTTCAGCTCGGCCCCACTCAAGGTCTGGCTGGCGTACGCGATGACTCGTTCCGTCCCATCCTGCACCTGTGTCGGTGTCCAAAATAAAATCGGTGGTAAAATCGGGGAAAGCGAGGGTGGGGGCGTGGGTGAGGTGATTTTTGAGAGTGGTGAAGGCCATCTGGCAAGCCCCCGTCCACTGATAGGGGTGCTTAGGGGAAGTGAGTTGGGTGAGGGGGCGTGCAACCTCGCACGTGAATCCCTTTACAAATCGACGATAATAGGTGGCGAGCCCCAAAAATGATCTGATCTCCATCAGATTCCTTGGCCGTGACCACTCCACTACGGCGCGTACCTTCTCCGGATCGGTGCGCACCCCTGCCTTGCTGACGTGATGTCCGAGGTACCCCACCTCGCGTTGTGCGATGTAACACTTACGCGGCTTGAGCTTGAGTTGAGCCGCTCGCAGTCGCTGGAACACCTCCCGTAACCTCGACCAGTGCTCAGACAGAGATCTACTGAACACTATCACATCATCCAGGTAAATCAGGCACTGTTCCCATTGCAAGCCCCACATCACTAACTCCATCAGCCGCTGGAACGTCGCGGGCGCATTGGTGAGTCCGAACGGGAGTACTCAAAACTCGAATAGTCCCATCGGGGTGGTGAATGCGATTTTCGGCCAATCTTCCTCTGTCATCTCCACCTGCCAATACCCAGACGCGAGATCGAGGGTGGAGAAATATCGCGCTCATGCGAAGGTTTTCAAAATTGTCGTCGATGCGGGGTATGGGGAAGGCGTCGCCGAGCGTGACTGCGTTCAATTTACGGTAATCGACGCAGAACCGGGTTGACCCATCCTTTTTCGTTACTAGTACCACCGGGGCCGACCAGGGGCTCGCCGAGGGCTGAATTATGTTATCGCGAAGCATGTCCCCGACCGCCTCTTTGATCTGGGCGCATTCGGGTGCCCCCACTCGGTACGCCGGGAGTTTGATGGGTCGGGCTGCACCGGTGTCAGTTTGGTGCTTAACAAGGTCGGTCCGACCCACGTCCGAGTCGTGTTCACTGAACACGTCGGCATACTCCTGCAGTAACTCGCGCAGCTGATCGGCCTCTCCCCTAGGTAAATCTGCCCAAGGTACATGTAACGCGTCGAGCAGGGGAACGACCTCGGCTCGGGGAGTCGGGCCGACTCACCAGGCCGACTCACCAGGCCGGGTCCTGGTCACCCTCAGGACGACCGGTGTTCTCAGCCCAGAGTGCGAATACCGAGTCGTCAGAGTGGCGTGCGTGCAGGGGGTGTACGGTGGCTATCGGGGTGCACCATCGCAGTATCGCTGGGGTACTGTGAGGGTTAAACATCCGTATAAACAATCGGTCCCCATCTGTGTTCACCAACGTGGCGGATCCCACGACCCCATATCGTTTTGTCAACTCCGGGTGAGGAGTTAGCATTACCTCACCCGATGATCAGAGCGCGGGGTCGGTGGGGGATGTTGCCACCGGTACCAGCATCTCGGTGAGCGGCCCGATGGTGACTGCCATCGCCAGGATAGCGGCCACAGGTGCGAAGCGGGGGCGCGTCGGCTCTCGTCCCAGGAACGGAATCCGCTCGCCGCTGCTCTCCATGGTGGCACATCGCTGGCGGGGTTGCACGTTGAGTCCCAGCTTTTCTAGGAGGTCGGTACCTGAAATACACTCGTGACACAACACACTTGACACGTAGAACTCCTGGGTGCACACCTGGCTGCTTATGCGGACCTCTAGGGTGGCTCTCCCCAGTAGCCCCATTCCGGCTCCGCTTGCCGTGTGCAGCGCGCGGTCCGGGGCCTGCAGGTGACACACGTCGACCCCGATCGCGCTGCAGTGCGCTGCGCTCACGAGCGAGGCCACTGTCCCCGTGTCCAGCAGGATTCGGGTACGCATTCCGTTTACCTTCCCTTCCACTAGCGACGTGGCCCCCGTGATCCCCGCCACCAGCTCCCGTAGCCAGTCGCCAGGAGTCACCGCTTCCGTGGGCGTTGTTGCTGGAACCATTACTCTCATTATTGTCTATTTGTATCGGGACCGCGTCGATTGCACCCCTAGGTGGTCTCCTCTCTAGGGGGGCCTTAGTGTTTGACCTTAGCTCTTGTCTAGCTCGAGCGACCTGAGGACAGTCCCTCATTCGGTGTCCCCGTTGGTCGCATATATGGCATGTAGGGGGAAGGGTGGCGGCTCTGTGGCGAGCTCTCTGCCCACTCCCTCCTCCCCCAGTGCGCTGTTGCTCATACTCTGCTTCTTGTCGGGCTATCCTTCCAGTTAGCCCTCCTACCGTGGAGTCTAGTTCCCCCATCTCGGACCGGATGGTCTCAACGGAGGATTGCAGTTTGGTCATATTTTTATTCGCTTCCTCGCGTACTAGGGTTACCCTCTCACCTACTTGGGTTATCATATCTCCCATGCCGGCCTGTAACACGGCTACCCACCCCGGGGTTGTCTTGCTGGGTCTCTGGGGCTCCCTTGCCCGTTCCCTTACTGCGATGGCGAGCTCCTCCTCCTCGTTTGAGAGTAGGCTCGCTACGGCGCACTCTCGTCCCCTCCCTCGAGGCTGCGCGCGCTCACCAGAGAGCTTCTCGCATTTACGCGCGCGCTCGACAAGGGTGTTAAAGAAGAGGCGTGCACCGTCTACATTTGGCTGCCACCACGGGGTGCGTGCCAAATATTGCTGGACTTTCCCGGCGGCGAGGCCCTCAATTATTTTTGCCTCGTACTCCAGGTACGCGAGCTGGGTCAGCGTGCGTACGTCCTCGGCGTAATCCCGCAAATCCTCGCCGGGTTGGCGGCGGCGTGCCTCTAAGGCCGCCTGCGCCTCCTCCTCATCATACGTGCCGAAGCGCCGTTCGAGCTGGAACATTAATTCCTCTCACTGAGTTTGTGCGCTTGCGGGCAAAGCTTCCAACAAAGTCAGCTGCACGCCCATCCAAATGTAGCTCTAACTGCTGCAACGCCTCCTCATCTGTCCAGCCATTAACCTTTTTTGCCGCTCTGATGCTGCAGCAAATGATTTCCATGATGGAATCCCTTTGCCCATAAATGTGCATTTTATTTTAACCTGGGTTGGGGGACCTCTTTCCCTTGGGGTTGCGGGGGATCGTCCCGCTTCTGACACCAATATGTGGTGGTTGTTGGCCCCCGGGGTCTCTCCCTCACGCATCCCCTATTCCGGTTGCGTTGCCACACCGCCCTAATACCCGCTAGGGTTTCGCCGGCATTCAAACGCGACACCCCTACTCATACAGCCTCACGCAGCACTCCCACGTTGCGAGCATACGTACGCACAGCATCATCAATCAAACGCCATACTCCCCCTTTTTACACAGCTACGTACAGCTCTCGCACGCTGTGAGCATGTGCCCGTCTACAGCCCTGTGCAGCACTCGCCTCCACGTCTAATAACCACGTTACCAATGTGCACCTGTATCCGACACGTAGTGAACGTACACGCACACAAGCAGCTCCACACGGTACTCGTCTCAACACTGAATACTCACGTTATGATCGCGCACCTGTATCATACACGGAGTGAACATACGCGCACCCACACTAGCAAGCTCCGCGCACTCCAAACGCGACACCTTTTCTTGCGCTGCTCTATGCAGCGCTCCCACGTGGCGAACCACCGTATACACAGCACCACACGCGTTCACACTTTTCAGCGAGATCACACGAGGCCACGATCAGCTATTAAGGATTTATTCTCGGCTACCTGGGAATTGTTGTTAAGTCAGTATGAATCGACGAGGCTGGCCTACTATGATACCCCTGGGCCATTCCCTATTTATCTGCTTACGATACTCTTTCACCTTCTTACTCACGGTTCGAAGTATCCGGCGTCCCGTGGGCTTTCCTCGCTGCTCGTCTCGACACGTCGCACGGACGTCCGGAGGGCAAAGCTGGGAGCCGTCTTGACCGCTTGCTTCTTGGAGTGAGACCCCCTCTACCTTGCTACCTTCGCTTTTTATCCTATCTCCCCGTCCCAGGGCTCTGCCTCCCCCAGCACTCTTCGCTCTTTCCGGCGTTTATGCGCGGCGCATATTCTAATCAGCTCCATTCTCATGCCTCCCCATCACAATGGGTGGTCGGCTTGACTGCGCCGGTGCATGCCTTTGTCATGCCAATTAGGTCGCGGTGTCCATCACAAAGGCTTGCCGTGGGATTTTATGCACGGACCTCCGCGTACCTCCGCTTATTCGTAATTCCAGCTTTTACCCTTTAACTTCCCTAATTTCCCTAATAATGGCGCCTACGCGCTCGAGCGTAATTATCCTAACCATCAGCGACTACGCGCAAGAGCCCCTGTTGTCATGCTAATTATGCCGTCCCGTCCCTCCCCTGCCTGCCTCGTCGATACGTGTGTGGGTGTGGGGGGTGCGTTTCAACTGCAGTGGCCGCGTGGCCCCTTGCCGCGTCCATGCAATCTTAATGCTGGTCACAGCGCCGCGAAGTAGCATCGGGGGAGGTCGTCCAATTCCCTGGTCGCCAGAAACCGTGAAGGTGATCCCGATAAGGGCTTCTCGGATTAAAACCGGTCGGCCAGGTGACTTCCCCTCGGAGCTCTATGGTGGCGGGGGAATGCATGCGGGTGTGTTTATGTGAGGTGAGGTGGGGGGACGCGGGGGTCGGCTCCGTCACTTGGTGGTGGCGAGGTCGGAGATGGGGCGCCCGCCGAGCGGCTTCGTGGCGGCGGCATCACATATGGAAGGATATGAACGAGCGTGTGCTGCTAAAACTGTGCAACGCGCAGTCATTTCACGTAGTGGACAGGCGTGTTGCACTGCACTTCTATGCCCCCCATTATACTCTTCGCACTTACCAAACCTTCATTGACCAGCGTGGCGAAGTATGGTCAAATATCCCCCCCCAACCCACCAAAACAACCCCGCACTCATCCAGCAGTGGATTGACAAATGGCCTGGACGTGTCCTCAGGGCGGTCGCTCGGGAGTGAAATACTCCTCTCCCAGCTCACGTGATTAGTTTGGCACCTCCAGGCTCGTGGTGGTCAGTCAGCATTTCACATCACTCCATCGCTCCCGGGCGCATCGAGATGTCGCAAGTTCCCGCTTACCCAGTAGCACGAGGCATGGGATAGGGGGTTCGGGACCCCCTTCTACTGCGGGACCGCCTACGGGGGGCGTTGGGGTGCTGGGGCTGCTGCTCGTGTCCACACACGCGGTTTATTAGCTACGCTCTGTCAGGCGCCGTGAACTCCCAGCAAGGAAACATCACCAGGCCCTGGCGTTCGTACCGAATCCTTCCTTCGTTGGCATCGCCGTGTGGGGGACGTCAACAGCGATTGCCCCGTGGGTCAACTGGCCATCCTGCATTGGAATGTGGAATTTCCACCACTGCCTCGGGGCTGTCAACAGGAGGGCAGCATCGCCTCAATGATCACGTGAGAAGTAAATCGCTGACCTACGAGCCCTACCCTTACCTGGTAATATCAAAATAGTTGAGTTTTATTTGTGTATACAGTATATATTTTAAAAGTGTTTTGTTCACCTTGCCTATACTTTGCACTTCCATCGTGTTTTTGTATTGTCACGTGCTGACCCGCCTCTGGACATGAACAAGCGCTTCATAGCCCATCGGAGTCCTCCAGTATAAATACATATCCTCAAACACATTCGTCGACCATTAGGACTGGCGCCTAAGGGGCCATCCATCTAGTAGGTACACACAAATCTGTCAAAACCTGTCCCCTCCCCCCACTCCCTGTACGCACGCGGACTTTTTACACCCCCCCTCCACACCTGCGTACGTACGCTTGGCGCACCTCCCCCCCGAATCCTATAGAACGGCCGATATTTAATCCACGCAGAAACGATCAAGGATTAATAATATTAACGTGTTTAAGCAAACAGATAGTCCACCGCCGGCTGCATTACAGAATTAAGTCGCGTACCTTGGCCACTTATTTTGCCGAACTGCGTGATAGCTGCAGTCAGGGGTCACGGTGGCACACAAAGTGACACCTCTCCCACAGTCCCACTTCTCCCGGCAGTACTTGTTGTCGGACAGCTGGAGACACTGATGAACTGTGGCTCATTTCAAGGCCAATGGAGACAATTTATTATCGAGGCTTCACCCCCCCCCACCCCGTTTCCTATACGTACATTGTCAGTAGACCCCCCCCCGCCCATACGCAAGCGTACACGTTTGGGTTAACCCCCCCTCCGCCCCTCCATGCGTACGTTCTAAATGGACGGCCCCTAACCTGAATCACCGAGTCACTCTTGTTATTCTCTCCTAACCATAGCCACGTGACCAACCAGCCACTTGTACCGACTCGGCGTAGCTGTGCGCCAAGGTCCGTCACGTCCCAGTTGCCCGTGGCTCCGCGTTTTCCCTGGGTCTCGGCTCGAGGACGTCGCGCTAAACCAATGGCGGAGCCAGGATTTTTCAGGTAGGGGGGGCAGCCCCTCCAGCAATGAAAAATGATAGAGGAGTTGTTAGTAAGGACTTGTCCCTTGCTTTTTATTCGACGCGTGTGCGGCGATGGCGCAGCCATCGATCGAGGGTGTGTGATCGGCATCGCGCTCGCTGAAGGTGTTTGCCTTCAGGGAAGTCGTGGACTGTATACGCAACTGCGCACAATTCTGAGTCACGTATAACTGCTTTGCCGTTACTTATTGCCAATTATAGACTCGGACTATTGTCCTATCATCTCATGGAGTCCCTGGCACATAATAATACGCTACACAGTGGCAGTGGGGGTCGCAAAATGCCGATTTATTACTAATAAACCACAATGATCCGATCGAAATCCCTAATTTAGATCGGGTCATTGGGGGGGGGCACATGCCACCCACCCCCCACTGGCGCTAACCACAACTCGGATCAGATTCGCTACCCCCCTCCCACCCCTCGCGTCCATCAGACACGGAGCACCGCGGGCGCACGCAAATGGCGACAGCACCACCCACCGCTCGAGTTCACCTCGCTCCGAGTCGGGCAGGAGGGGCTCTCTGCTGTCTCGCAGCGGCCACGGCTCGCTCGTGGAAAGAAACGGCAGCGATTCAAACTTGGCGAGTCAAAACGCGGAGTAATTATTATTATGAACACCAAGTACAAATGTTAAACAGTCACGTCCCTTGTCCCTCCTCCCCGCCACGTGAACATAATGTGAACGTCCATTCGTTGCGGCGAGATGAAAGCCCACGCCCACCCACCCTCTCTCTGCACATACGCGGTGGTGGGAATGGGACGGAACGACGTGGTGGGAGTGAACATTTGAACCCCGACTGCGTTACGGAAGGAATCGAGGATTCATATTTTCTTGTTAAATTTATTTGACTTTCAGACAGCCACGGTAGACTAACAGAGAGACCCAGGCACGCACAGAGACCCACGTGGAGTGAAGCTCCTCCTCGGATCTATTCCCATTTCCAGCACTGCACAGACCCCTTTCTACCTGGAGTGCGATTCCATATCATGCACAGCCGTCATACATTCTGATGGGATGAAGGACTTCCCAGGCCGTCGCCATTCCTCACGGTCACGCAAATGCAGTAACTCGCTCCGTCTCCCAAGGCGGACCCGCCTCTCTGTTTTCGCCTTTGGCTGCCACTGTCAATCCGTCTTGAGCGCCGGACATTGTTATTATTACGGCAACTGCTACCCATTATTCCATTAAACTTCGCGTTGTGTTATGCCCACAACGAATTCAGTCAATTTTCTTTCCAAATTCGCGTACAGAAAAGTAAAGTTGTCCTCTTCCCGAGTGGGATGGATTATATCTCAAGACGTCACGTGACGCTACACCTATATAGTACATACAGTATAGTATTCAAAAGCCGTTTCAGTCCAATAAAGAACACACGTAGAAACCCATCGATGATTTCCTCCCCCCCACCCCCCATAGAACATGGAATGCCCTTGGATAAATAATGTAACTTTATTTTTCAAAATATAGGCATATATGGGAACAAGAGAGATAGACTATATAATGTACATGCAAATTACAGGTATGTATAGGTATATTAGCGTCCAGAGGCACGTACAAGCGTGGGGATTATTTTAAAAAAAATATCTTTAAAAATATCAGTGAGACAACGTGGGCACACAGACAATGAGAAAAACTTGTGGTGGCATCAATTTTGGTGGCATCAACTTGTGGTGGCATCAATTGTGATCACACATGCCCTGGGTCCTACAGCACGCGTGCGTGTGTGTGGGTAGGTTTTCATGCACACATGCGGCAGTGCATTTTTGAGAACGAGTCGATAGAGACATTTTAACCGACTTAATTCGTGCGACAATTACACGCCGCGGGCACACAGATGGTGGGGAGGAGGGGTAGTTTACCCCAGTCTCAGATCTGAGGGGGCCTTAGACAGTGTTCCACAAGGGGACATCAGAGGGGAGCCTCATCTGACATGTTCCCCATGCCTCCCCAAAAACCTGTCCACGCGAGGTCGTAAACTCCCTACGTAGTTAACATTCCGCTTCACAACCATGTGTGTACAGTGCCCCGTATGTACACGGACACACATAGGTGTTCATGCGATTTGGCATCATTGTTGGCAAGTCACAGCAGCTGTTGGGCGTTGAGGTTTAGAAATTAGTGCACGACGGAATTTTCATGGCTGGAGCCGGCATAGCTGGGAGCCGGTGTTCGTCGATCGAAGAGTCAAGGCGAGTGTAGCAGGCGATCGATCTCCCACAGTCATGGCTACAGCAGCTCGCACACCACACAAGCCCTCGGAGCAGGGCTCGCGGACCCCGCGGTGAGGAGGGCGTTCACGCTGCAGCAAGGGGGAGATCAGGGCTACCGCGAGGGTCCGATGGTGGCTCTGTGAAGATTACCCACGACATTGTCCAGCAAATGCGTGGGCACAGTTTAGAGGTTGGGTCAAGCAGCCACGATAAAGGTTGTGGGCTTCCTTGGCCACTCAACATGGGCCTCATGTGGAACAACCGGGGGGGGCATATTAAAGCATTAAGGGAGCCCAGAGGATGGCTTGCCACTGAGGAATATCAACTGCACCCTGTCCCGTGTATATTCATAACGCCCAGTGTCCAGCATAGTCAGCAGCAGAGAGGATGTATTCGTGACATTCGGACAGTCGTCGATTGTGAGACATCGCATGGCCACAGCAGGACATGACAACTTTTAAAAAACATGCAGCGAGGTCAGATCTCTTCCGCTGACCGAGGGTGGCTTCCGTTGCAGCGCACTACCCAAGCGGTGATTTATGGGTGCCAAGGGTCCGACGCACGGCAGGTGGAGCCCTCTCGACAGCCACCAGGGTATGGAGGGCTAACCAGGACGTGGAGAGGGGGGGGGCTACTAGGACGTGGGGGGCACCTGGACACTATTTCTACTGTGGCGAGGCCGGAGAGACCGGAGAGACCGGAGTGGCCGTGGCGTTAGTCGAGCCCATGTGCGCCGCGTTCAAGGCCGCCAGCCGCCCGACCGCTCGCACCGCGTGCACTGTTTTCTGCAAAGAACGATAAAGACGACAACGAGCAATTAACACATTTACAAATCCACACTCGCCTCGTGTGATGAACGTTCACGTGCTCATCGTTCCCCACCGTAAAGTGTCGAAAGACTTACTATTATTTTGAATTTTTTATCGATCGGAAAAAATTGTTTTTTTTTAGTTGGTTCACGAAATGCCTGCAGTTTTTGTTGCCCCTTTTTAAAAAAATGCTGTTATAAGCGATTAACCATTCTTCTAGCACAAAGGCTATGTACGAGCCATACATACGCAGTTTGGGAGCTACATACGTTTCAATGCGATTCATGTACGAAACACGCAGGAGGGTAAACACGATAAGACTTTGATAATTGTTTTTTACCCTTTTATCTGGCAACAAAACTGACACCTTTTTTACAAGGGGTCATGTTTGCATTGACTACAATACCTGCAGTCGGAATGCAAACAAAAAACATAACTCTGATAATGTATGCACTGTCCTTGAAATTGATTGGTCCACACCCGAGACAGCTTTCTTTAGAGCCTAGTCTCACATGGTGTTGGACTAGATGACGCCAAAAGGCACACAACTCAAGGACAATGCACCATCAGAGTATGATAGCTCGGGGTAAGCATTTACACCATTGGAACCTCATTTACCAGTAACAAAATATGATAATTCTCTGATAATGCATACATTATCAGAGTTATGTTTTTTGTTTGCATTCCGACTGCAGGTATTGTGGTCAATGCAAACATGAATCCTTGTAAAAGAGGTGTCAATTTTGTTGCCAGATAAACGGGTAAAAAAACAATTATCATATTTTGCTACTGGCAAATGAGGTTCCAATACGATAAGACTTTGTGCAGTATATAACAACGCCGTGTCCACATGTCGTGTGGTGGTGGTGGCGGCGCACAGCACGAGTCCTCCTCCTGGACCGGGGCGCGCGTGGGCCCTACCTGCCACTTCCTGCGCGTGATGTAGCTGCGCATGCGCTCCTTGTTCAGCTGCTTGGGCTCCAAGCGCTCGGGGCTCGACTGCACCCAGGGGTGCTGCACGCACTGCTCGCAGGTCCAGCGCTTCCTGCGGGCGCGACGTCGCACGTTGCAAGGAGCGTTAGGGATTTCGATGTAATTACCACCGCGAGTTTATTACATCTGGTTCACGTGGAACGTCAACCCCTTGCCATGAAACAAAAATGCATCGCAACATTCCTACGGGCCGGGAAGGGATCTCGCCAGATTTGGCAAATATTTTATCGACAACGATGCTGCCTTCATCACCGGAGCAATAATTGCATCTCTCTTTTTTTCATCGTCATTAACAATCCACTCGTTTAACCAGGAAATCCTCACCGAGTCTCAAGACTTTTTTTAGGAGGGTCCTGCTAAGTTTTTTTAGTACGGGAAGGGAGATAAGGCGAAGTTTCTGCTGTGTGTAATCCCAGTGCAAGAATTCTGTCACCCTTGGGATGTGTGGGTCCGTGCCCAATTACATTGAAGGTTTATTTTTTAATAATAACTACTGCTTCCCTGTTGGTCATCATATTGGGCAACTGGACAAAAAGGCTAATGGCTTGGACAAAATCATTTAAAGTTGCTTTTGCACCATACCGTATGCCTCGTTTTAATTTGTACTTTTGCCAATCCGCATGTTCCTTTAAAACTTGACACTGCTTAATTTCCTCAATTGCCCGATGTTTCATATGATGAAGTTTTTCAGTTTTTGGTTGTCAGTCTTACAGGGATCACGATAATGAGCTCAGATGGGGGGAGGGGGGGTATGCAAACTGGGGAGAGGGGGTCTCACTTGACATCCTTCTCGATCATCTTGCCGATGAGGTCCTTGCAGTCTTCCGAGATGTCTGCGAACCCATCGTCGTCAAAATCCCAGTTGCAGCTCGTCACGTTCGCCATTGTCTCAACGTCGGTGTCGCCGGCCAAAGGGGAAATGCCACTCACCCTGCCAATGAGGAACATGGTCACGGAGAGACATGGGGGTACGGATAATACGGGGAGCACAGACAGAGAGACACGGAGACAAACACATGAGGGCATGGAGACAGAGGGGCGTACACACAAGGGGGATAAGGGGCATGGGGTGACCAGGCACATACATCGGTGAACAATGAATGATGGTGCGTGGGATGACTCAATTGTCATTACATATCAATACGGTCACGAGTGCTTTGATACGTGAGATTCCTCCTGTAGTAATCATTTACCAAACAGTTCAACGGAGATGCATTCAGCCAGTAAATGCATCTGGCATTTTTGTCCATATTCAACGTCTAAAATAACAAACTGCATTTTTCATTGCTACGACTATGACTACGAGACTTAAGGCTATTGATAGCTGACATAAAATGCACAATAATTACGAACGACATCACAGTTGTGCCCAACAAGGCGGCGTTAGCCAGGCACAAGCGAATGTCTCCCACGGGCACAAGCGCGTAACTCTGCGATGAGATCAGCCCGGACTAGGTTGGAACATTAACTGCGGCGTTTACTCACAGAATGTAGCAGATAACGCCGATGCTCCACATGTCCGTGACGAAGGTGACCGGCTCAAAGGCGATGACCTCTGGGGCCACAAACTCCGGGGTTCCAAACATGACCTTCAGGGGAACCCCCGGCTCTGCCAGTGGACAAAGCGAGGAACGGAAAACATCATCACAGAGCCGTCTCTGAGATGGCGTCGTGGTGGTCACCATGCGTGTGGTATTGTGGTCCCCCCGGCCTCCCCAATCGACAGGCGCGGTGAGGATGCAAGAGAATCGTAAACGCGGCCCCCCCCGGCTGGGCCGGATGGACGCTCGCGCGGAAGGGGCTCCCCCGTGGCGACCACGTTGAGCCACGCTGTGGACGGGCTGCAGAGGAGAACTCGTACTGCCTGCCTCCCCGTGTTCTGTCTCGTCCAATACACTGGCCAGACAGTAATGTCGTTCAATAATGTATGTATGTATGTATGGAGAACATCTTTAGCACCGTACGTAGCCACCGTGCTAATAAGAGGTGCGGAGAAACGAAGCAATTCGTTTTCAATCGAGATTTAAAAGTGCATAGCTCCAGTGGCTTCCTAATATCAGAAGGGAGAGCGTTCCAGATGGCCGCAGAAGTGCGTCTGAAAGTGCGTGATGCTTTGACCGCCTTTGAAATGACGGTTAAGAATCTGTTCTTACCACAAACGATTTTATGCATTATTTGAATAAGTACTACTAGAAAAAGTTTTGCCCAGAAAACATTAAAGTTCTCGGATGAGGACCAGTTTAAAGATCACAAAAAATATAATCGAACTGCGAGCCACGCGAGTATAGAGGTAGGCCACTATTCCGTGCTAAACTCCGTATTGGTGTATCACAAGCTAATGACGGGCTGGTCAACTGTTACGCGCCCGCCGCCGCCGCCGTCCCTTTGGCCGGCGGGCGAGACCCGCGGTCGTGTCCATGCACTCGGCGCAGTGCGAGCGCCCACTTACCGATGCGGCGTGCGAGGCCGAAGTCGATGATCTTGATGCGCGTGCCCGTGCGGTTCACGCACATGATGTTCTCGGGCTTGAGGTCGAGGTGCACGATATGCTGCCGGTGAATGAAGCCCACGCCATCCAGGATCTGCCGCATGTACTCGACGCACTCGCGCTCCGTCAGCTCAAAGTCGTCGTCGCTCACGCGCTCAAACAGCTCCCCGCCCGAGACGCTGCGGAACAACGCACAAAGGTGACGGCTCTGAGAGACGTTCGCAATCCTCCGTCGTCGTCATCATTCTCGTAATCATCCATCAAGGGCCTCTGCTCTCGATGGATGAAGGCCTCTCAAGCGGACCGCCATCTGGAAGTGTCTCGTGAAGCAACCATGAGTGGTTTCACTGCTCCCCGTTGTTGGGATGGCTACATATCCTCAACTCTTTGAGCTGGTGGTGTAAAAGACAAATAGGCCACAGTCAGGTCTTTTAAGCCAGAGGTCTGAAACCAGGCTGAGAGCTGTTGTACATGCAATGCTGCACACCCATGTGTGTGTTGGGAAATATATTTGTTTCCAGCGTACATACATATTTCTGTTCTCATGGGTTATTCCTGTCATCTATATATTAAAACATTTTCTGAGATCCTGGGTTCGAATCCAGGCAGCCACTTCACAACAAAAACCATCTGACCGAATGTAGGCTCTTAACCTCGATCTGGCTAAAATCCAGATCAAAGTCATAAAAAAGGTGGCATGATGGTTGCGTACAAAAGGGCACGTGGCAAATTGCAGTGCCCCTAGTGTGGGTAAAAGGTCACGTGCGGGGATCTCGGTCGCGCATCTTGCACAGGCCGCTAGCGGGCAGATTCACCGCTGCACTTCTCACTGTGAGAACGGCGAGTGGACACTCCATCTCATAATGTCATGGCAACAGCAAAAATTTAATAAATTTGGACAAAATAAAAACCAGTCATCTCGGATTGGTCAGCGTAGACCGTTTGCGTGCGCGCGCGTGCAGCTCTCACTACTCGAGCACGATGGTGATCTCGGTGGGCGCCTCGAAGGCGGCAAGGCACTGCACGATGCGCGGGTGGCGCAGGCTGTTCATGATGTCCACCTCGCGCCGCAGGTTCTCGCGCTCCTCGCGCCGGCGCGCGCGCGAGAACTTGCCGGCCCACTCCCGCCCGCTGCTCTTCTCCCGTAGGCGGAACACCTGCCCAAACTTGCCCCTGGGCTCACGGGCAGAGCACGCAAGGACACGACACACACAAACACCATACAACACACACACACACACAACAACAACACGTGCACACGTGGGCAGGTGAGGACAAGGACAAAGATCACCCGAAGAGCTTTTCGAGGACTGTTAGGGCACTTGTAGTTCGTGAGCGCCTTCAAAGGCGAGGACGTACAGAGACGCACGTGTGCACAGGGAGGCGCAGGTGCTCGTGTTGAAGCAGTCACAAGGTGGCAGCTCACCAACAGCACGGTTTGTGATGTTTTTCTATATCTCGGTGTGAAATTAAACCCCGCTTAAACAAGTTGGCATCTGAAGCCAATAAATGATAACGTTTTGACATGATATTTATAATTTCATTCCAAAAATATATTTCTTGTAAAAATAGTTTTTTCGAAAAAAAACAAATATTAATTAATTGGAGAGCGCACAGCTGCCTAACCAGGGCTTAATTTTGACTCAATATTTTCTGCGTCGCTGGGAGACCGCGAGGTGGCACGCGGCTGGTACCAACAGCCACATCGAGGCGTGTGCTGGACGTGGTATGCCACGAGCGGAATCATTCTCAGGGGTTACCGGACCCATGGACAGACCTGGCCGAAAACACAAGACGCGCAACTTTAAACACGTCTCGTGCACGGGACTGCTCCTGCCACGATCTCTCCACCAAACCGTTGACGACCACGCGGAGCTCTCGAGAAGAAGCGGCTGCGGCTCGGAGACATCGGCGTTTTGCCGACCGTACAATCGGTGCGCCAATTTCACGGCTGGTTGAGAATATAAATTAACGGGGGGGGGGGGGGGGGGGGGGCGGGGGTGGGGGCGGCTTATGCGGTCAAGGGTGCTGCTCGATTCCTCGCTGTGACACCCCCTCCGTGAAAGTGCCTCCACTGCTCGGCTCCAGGGTTACCGATTACCCACCAAGCCCACGTGCAAAGGCCACGGGCGGTTTTAATGCCAAGC
Source organism: Lampetra planeri (assembly GCF_965212315.1). Lineage (NCBI taxonomy): Eukaryota > Metazoa > Chordata > Hyperoartia > Petromyzontiformes > Petromyzontidae > Lampetra > Lampetra planeri. The sequence goes on along the minus strand of NC_136116.1, from coordinate 2,038,416 downwards.
AGCCTTTTGGCGCAACGAAAAAAAGAAATCAACTGGGCGAATGCAACCATTGTGAACGATATATTTATAATACTACTTTACGCCACTTACTGGACATGGATTATAACCTAGCAATATTTTGAGAAGATAAAGTGATTAATGTACAAATAGTCTCGTCAATAATGGTTGCACTGAAATGGTTGAATTGAGTTTCTGTAATAAGGACGAACACACAACGACCCAAGCACGTGTGTGTGTGGTAATTTCGTAACTGAAACGGTTTCACCAAAGGGGCATCTATAAATATAGATTAATATATATAGTTATACACGAGATATTTTTTTATTTTACACCCAAGGCTTAATGTCCCTCTCTCGAGCCCCTGGAAGCGAGGTTGCTTGGAGTGGAGATGACTGCACGGAATCGCTCGTGGGGCTCCGCTTTCGATGATAGCGAAACCTGGAGCAGACCCCCGCTCAACGCTCCACGCTCCTCGTTCCGCGCTCCACACTCCACGCTCCACGCTCCTCGTTCCGCGCTCCGCGCTCCTCGTTCCGCGCTCCACACTCCACACTCCACGCTCCACACTCCACGCTCCACACCCGTCGCTCAGTCTCAGCCTCGCCACGAGTCCACAAGGTTGCGCAATGGCGCGAAGACTCACGTGCCAAGTTTGTCCAATCTCTCAAACAGGTCCATGACCTTTTTGTCGGTTCTGACCACGACATCGTGGTGCTCCGGTTCGCTCTCCGCTTCATCTGCACACAAATGGAAAACAAAATCACTTTCAGGGCCGTGTGTGTGTGAGCGCGAGGCCACGTGCGGCAGTGCTTGGGGTTGCGATTCGACTCGATGCTTAAAAGATCGCGTGCCTTTGCCACCGCAACCTCTACATTCAATCGTCCACTGTATCTCTCTCCCCGCCTGTCCCCTTGCACTACAGCTCACAGTGGAACTCTCCACAGTAGTGCGACCCACAGCCTCCTCCTCTACACCAACAAAGAGGACTGGCACTGCCCGGCATATTCCTAAAGGCCCCCAACAACTCTCTCCTGGCTTGAGCGACACCCAGCTTGGCTCTGCATTTCAGAGTCACGGTAATTGATGTCTGTGTGATGTTGTGCCCGTTAAAGATTGCATTGTGTTATTCTTGTTTTTGTAACGAAGATGCTCACCGTTCAATGGTCCTTCTGCCGAGGTTCACGAAAGCGTGAGCATGCGAGAGACACACAACACGCCGGCAAGAAGTACCGATCATCCAAAATTCGCATCCAAAAATAAGCGAGCATGCTCTTATGTAGACCAGTGCACGTAGCTCAAAAAGCTGGACCTAAAATTTCCTATTTGCATTTTGACATTTTACATGAAAACTCGAAGCACACCTTTGGGCCGCATTAAATCGACAAATCACCACGCAAGGCACTTGGCATGCGCGTGTTAACGTCGGCGTGGCAACGGGTGCAAGAGTGCGGTGCCGCCTCACCCGCGTTCCCGACCGTGACGAGCTGCGACTCTGGTCCCGCGTCGCCGAGGCCGTGCGCGTTGCGAGCGCGAACCCGGAACCTCCAGCCGCTGCCGGACTCGAGCGAGTCCAGCGTGAGGGAGGTGCTGGCGCAGGACCCGCTCAGCTCCGTCCACGCGCCATCGCCGTCTTGGGCATCGCACCGCTGGCCCTCGACGACGTACGCCTCCACGGCGCTGCCTCCGTCATCGGCCGGGCCCGACCAGGAGAGCGCAAGCGACCCGTCTTTCCGCGGGGACACCTGGGGGCAGCCCCTCGGAGGCTCCGGTCGATCTGCGTGCACCATCGGGCGAGCGTCCGCCGCACGGCCGGTGAATCGTTTTTGAGATGGCACCCCCCCCCCGCTCCCCAATCCCCCGCTGTGCTCGCGGAGTTCCCGTGAGATTAATCGCCCCAAGCGTTTGCCTAAAAAAAGTCCAATCTCGCCTGCATGCGCGGTCAATGGCGGTGCATTTGCGGCGAAGGGAGAGCGGGACAGCTGCCGGCTGGGTTCGTGCGTTGCGTGGTGGAAATGCGCGTGCACCAAATGCCTTAATCCATTTATAATACAGCACGAAACTCCAGCCAGAGCCCATAAACGCCCCGTTACAAACCCGTGAGTCACACACAGTGTCTATTAAAAACACTCCTGCCGACTCCAAAGTCATTATTAATGGGAGAGGTTTACTAAATATTGACAGCGGAATCCACCCACGGTGATTTACGGAGAAGGAATGAAAATCTATCCGGCTGCCAGTGCACCCGGTGATGCCATGAACACTCTGCCCCCCCTCCCGCCACCACCTCCCGGGTTAGCCCGTCGCCCCCCCAGGGCCTCCTCACCCAGCACGGTGATGTTGCAGGGCACGGTGGTGCTGCCGTGGGCGTTGGAGACGCTGAGGCTGTAGCAGCCCGAGTCCTCGCGCCGCGCGGGCGCGATGGAGAGAGCGGCGCTCCCCTCGTCCGTCGCCAGCCTCACCCTCGCACCTTCCTCCACCTGCGCGAACACACCAACCGTATTCGCTATAAACAATGGCCGAGATCAAGACCTACCCCCCATACCTTCTAGCCATCTGCACCACCGACATAATGTCGTCGCTCCGATTTATGGCGGAGGTGCTCTCGGGCGCATTTCCCTCCATCGGCTGCCACTCCGCCGAGAGTCTCGACCACCGCCCACCTAACCCTGACCTGGTTCATCACAATACAAACGTGACGCGTGTAATTTAGGAGGTGGCCTTGTTGGCTTGGAGGTCACCATTACCGAGCTGGCACTAAGGAGCCTGGGTTCAACATCCAGGTAGCTGCCCGTGGACACGCCAAGTCCAGCCCGGCAGACTGTCGTGCGACAAACGTCACCCTCAGCGGCAGGGCAGGTACAAGAGTGCTACTCCCCTACCGTAGGACTCAGTGGCTACCAAATGAAGGATCTCGGAGGTGGCTCTGTGGTGTCCACTTGCACGAGCCGTTTTCTAATGTGCAGGGTCGGGCTGCCGTTGCAAGACATCCAACCGGATTCTCGGTTTAACGGATTGGAAGGGAGGGAAAATCGTCCTATCACGCGTGTCGCAGGGCTTCTAATTAAAAAGGGATCATCTATCGTTGACGAACCACGAGTAGCAGTTTTTCAACATTGTGTCTGAATCCTGGGGGGTTAAGCAAGAGGAAAAGTATTTGCCAAAAACAACGAAAATGAGGGATCTTCAACACGGTTATAAATAAAGATTTACGGCCCCTTATTAAAATAACGGATCGTCTTTCCTCCCCCATGGCTAACATGCAATATACATCAGTGGCATAATTCCCTCAGCCTGGATTCGCACAGTTATATTTACATCTACTTAGCATGTACAAAAAGCAAGCTGATAATAATGATTGGGGAAAGGAAAAGTTAGGTTTTTATGGACGTGTTAATGGGAAAACAAGAGACGAGATGTGCAGATCTTTTGGCCGAGAACATTCGAGGTACCACGAGAAGCCGGATGGGAAGACGGCGAATTAAGTTTCATCAGGAATCCCCTCCATGCTTCCAAACAGAACCCGGAAAGGTGGAGGGACATCATAAACGCCGATACGCCACTTGTGCCACATTTGATTTTACGAGTTTTTCTTTGCCCTCTTGCTCCCCCCCCCATTAAAATTTTCACCTCCTAGACGTGGTGTTCTCACCGAGATGGCGCCCTCGCCCCGCTCCTCCTCAGGGCCCCCGCCCTTCTCTATATAGGGCTCAGTTGCGTCGGAACGGTTCTTCGCGGTCTTCGATTCACGGCTTTGCGAGCTGCTCAACGGGCTGAAAACGGGGCTCCCGTTTTGTTGAAATGAATAAAGCTAACAAAAAAACTTTTCACAAGCAAAGTGAACGCTCAGATGCAACTGGGAGTGTCGGATGCAGAGGTCTTGGGTAAATGGACGTATTGGCGGTACACTGGTGCAGCAAAAGTCCGAAATCTAAGTTTAATAAACAAATCTGTTTATCAGTCTTTAATCGACCCTGTCGCCAAGTTTGACGCGATTCGAAGATGTTATTCAGTCGACTGAGACTTGCTAAACAATGTCAATATTGACTGCGGATTTGAGTCCGTTGAATCTAGGAAACGTGCGACCAAGTCTAGGGCACGAGGAGTCAAATCTGCCTTTGCAACACGGAGCAGCCAATCGTCATCAGGCTGGGTGCTGCCGTACGGCAACAGACGGTGAAGCTTCTTCGTGTTCATACCACTCGTTGTAACGTTGGTCTTCCGACTGCTTCGACATCACGAAAAATTGATTTTGATGCACCACCACCACCACTGGTCCACAAGATTTTTTGACCGGAGTTGCAAATCGCGGGAAAATAATTAATTATTGCGAAAAATGTGTTGTGTTTTTATACCACGCACCACCGGTGCACCGCCAATACGTAAAAAAATCGCGGACAGTCGGGTGGGTCAAAGGCCATGATCGCGAACAACAACTTTGAGAGGGTACGTGGTGTACTCACACAGAGTCCACCTCATGTGAACAGTTCACAACTGTGAGCTCGTGTTTTATGTCCACGTGTCGGGACATTGTATACAAACGAGTCGCGTGAATATTTAAACGCAACACCCAGTGAAAAGGTTTAAAAAGCAGTTTTCCTGCTCAGTAATGTGACTTCCGTTTTGGTTTCTGCCATGGTGGTGATGTATTTAAAATGGATGAAATCTGTACCCAAAAGAAACTGTTGAGATAAATAATCCTACATATTGCATTGGCGTAATAAAAATAAGCGGGCTCGTGTATGAGACTGATGACCGAGTGGCAGCTAACAGAGGCATCATGCCTACCGTGGAGATGGAGTGATAAAATCAGGTCAACATCAAATGTGGATGAGCCACGTGGGATGAGGCAGTGAGATGAGACGTGTGGAGGTGAGGGATCGTGTAAGGTGAGGGGTGGCGCAGCTATCGAGTGTACAGGCAGTGCAACTGCACCAGGGGTCACGGGGTCAACCACACTGCGCCACTGGAGAGGAATGTGTGGCGAGCATGGGGTGAGCGATCGTGGCATGGGTGAGCGATCGTGGTGATGGTGGGGCGAGGGTGACGCACGGCGGCCTTGCTCCTCAGCCAGTGGACGGTGAAGGGGCCGTGGCCGCTCAGGCAGAACGTCGCCGTGACGCAGTTCCCGGCGCTCACAGTCACCTGATGGGGGCCCTGGAGCTCCGGGGGGCCTGGGGCACCGCACATGCCAGAACATCACATGGTCACACCACCGTATCGTCGCACCACCACTCAAAAACACATGACGTAAACAAGCCGACACAACAAGCGGCGAAAATTTACCAAAAAAAATCGCCTTAAACATCTTCATCCGCATCACATCATCACGGCCACATCGCCACCACCCACAAGCTATTACCACCACATCGCCGGGCACTTAGAGTGCCTCAGAGCAGCACTGCCTCACCATCCTGATCCATTTAACGTTTGCACAGCAGTTCACGATTTGTTTTCGCTCATTTAAAAAATATATTGATTTGACGACACGAGCCGCGAGCCTCAAACCTGATCCGACCGGGGTGGGGTGGGGGGGGTCAGGCGCAGCGTGCAACACCGGGGGGGGGGGGGGCATGCACGCGCAGCACGGACCGATAGAGCCATCTCTATAATGGCCATATTGTACGACTATGATAAACCGTACAGGAGATTGTCTTTAGAGCAACGTGTGCGTTTGCTGCCAGCTCCGTGGAGACATCAGTTAGTGATCCCTTCTTCCAGTTTGTCGCACCAGCCTATCCCCCCCGGTGGTGATGGGGGGGTGGTTCTTAATCCTGGATGGGCTGAGCTGGGCACGGCCTCCATCGCACTGAGAAAGTGATGCACATGGACGAATTTTCATGGTTGGGTGACACACACATGGACGAAGACAAATATTTCCCGCAGCCTTCAAAAGAATGATGAGGCAAGTGCTGTTAGTGATGGGCACGGCACACGAAGGGGGTGGTTGGCCAAAACCGCACCCGCCCGCCTTTGTCTCCCCAGTGGCGATGTGTACACACCACACTAAGCCAAGTTGACCAATGGGAGGCCCGTGACAGATTTCAGATAACCATCACTGGTGTTGGATGCGAGCAGGAATTGAACTCGGTTGCCGGGTTCGTAGAGCAGCACACTAACCGCTCCACCTCTGCTTTCCACACCTGAACTACACACACACACAGAGTGAGACGCATACAAACTCACATGCGCACACACAGACAAAGAACCCCCGTATAGCCTTAACAGACTGTAGGGGCAAGTGCTGTTAGAGAGCACCTATGAAGGCCAGAACGGTAAACGAGGGGGTGGGTGGCCAGCACCATGCCCGACACACACAGACACACACAGACACACCAGACACACCAGACACACGGCACACCGGGCGGGCTGTGCCGGAGCTCGTGAACACCGGATTCGCTCGGCTTGAGTGACCACGGCATGCGCGCGATTCCGAACGTGATCCGGGCACGATTATAAATACCACGTTCCCCTGAATTATCGCCAGGTGCCGATCTTTACGACGCCAAATCCTGCGGCCAATTCAAGGCGCAGTGATCATTTGACACCCGTTGCCCTTGTAGGGGGATGGAGGATATTGCAGTGGAGTAGAGGATGAGGGCTTGCGAATTAATGAGAGACGTTAGAGAAGGGACGCGTCTTCTCTTGTCAATTACATCAATAGCGCAGTAATGCGACGCTGGACCAAGCACCGCCTAACCACCTTCCCCACCTCCTGTGACCGAGTGGAGCGACACAGGTCCATGAATGAAACGGACGCAATGATTCACAGTTTCTCACACACCAAGAAGACAAAGATCCCTCGTATAGCCTTAACAGACTGTTGGGACAAGTGCTGTTAGCGAGCACCTATGAAGGCATGCGGCCTGGCTGTTATCCACATTTGCATCACAAACCATCGTTCGCGCACACACTTGGAGACCGGGCCCGGGCTTCGTCCCACAGACCGATTCTCAATCCTCGACGGCTGAAGAAGCAACGACAGAGGCGATGAGTCATGACCTCGCGCCTCCTTTAGGCCGCCCCCCACCCCCCTCTCCTCCTCGGCGGCCGATGCGAATACCGGCAGAATGTAGTTGACCGCCGAACGTCGACTTGACGGCCGTTGTTTGTTGATGTTGTTATTGTGGGGTGCTTGGTCGTCCAGCACTCTAAGATTTTTCCACGGCTGCGTTTTGGAAATGCGACTCCCCACCAAATATTTGCACCGAGTAACCGGCAGCTACGGACGATGGTTGCAAGTTTAGATTGGAGCGCTGGTGAAGGGGAGTTCTATTTTAAGGTGTTCAGCATCGGCCCATCGAGTTACGTCGGTTCCGAAGTGCACGACGGACTTGGCAGGAGAGTCGCGCACGTGCGAATCGGCGTGGTTCGATAATCGGCGCGACCATCCATGGCGATGGTTCAAGTTGAGACTCAACAGGTTGAAATCAAACCGCAAAGCACCGATCTCAACGATTCTCTCCGTGTGCGCACGCCATTGTTCCTCTTGTTTGAAAGTGCCTTGCGACACGGCCACACATCAATTGTGTACATCCTCGTCGCAGCTTACTGCTGCCATTGCATTGGGGCACTGCGGTGGCGAGATGTTTACTGCCTCGCCTGGTATACAGCAGGTCGTGGGTTCGATCCCGACACTGGATGATGATGCCTGTATATCTGGAATTTGCATGTTTTCACCGTGGTCACGTAAATTTTTCTGCGGGTCCTCCAGTTTTTCCCCTCCACATTTAGAATCGACATGCATTTAGAGTGTTTGGCTGCTATACATTTCTACCTGATATGCCACTTCGTTGAGTTATCTTTGTGGCCTGGTTGCTTCTGACAAAGAGCTATAGAGCTCATTGTGGCCTTACCTGGTAAGAGAAAAAAAGATCGCAATTGAATGAGGGAGAGAGATGAGAAGAGCAAAATGGGACAATTTTTTGCCAATATCAAAGTATGAATAAATAAGAGTAGGTTTTACCCTTTCTGGAACTAAAACTGGTTTCAACACCGAATAAAAAACACAAGTGTGTCTGGTTAATGCAGAGAGAATTCCTTGCAAAAAAATCCTATTTGGTCTACGAACATCTTACCACCTGTTTTATTGCCAGAAAGGGAAAAACCTATTTTTGTTTTTTCATAGATGAGAAGAGCGTTTGTCTGTGGCACAAGCATCGTAACAACGCGGCTGGGGAGACGCAGACAAGACGCATACTGTCAACCCATCCGGTTTACCCCGTATTCATGTACAGGGAAGTTTAGTTTAGCGCCACACGGTGTACAGCCGTTTCAATACGGGCAACAAAAGTGTCTATTTGTTTGTCTTTCTCCCTTGTGATGGGTCTCTGTAGGATGAACGTTGAGATTTATAAGGGCACGGGGTGGCCAATACGGTCTGAATAGGTCTGTACTAAGGTAGGGCACCGATAAGGAGTTGACAGGTATGGATACGTCATTAGCGGCGATGGATCGGCACCTGCGTCGCGAGGCGCCGCCTCGTTCTCCTCCCGTGCGCTTCTCCTCCCACCGTCGCCTTCGCCGTCCCCCGGGGCCGCCACCTCGTCCCCATTCCCCAGCGGCGCGGCGACGTTCACGGGGTCTGAAAAGGCGGCATCTTTCTCTTCCTCGGAGCTCTCCCGGCTGCTGCCGTCACCCACGGCCAAGGCCACGGTGGCCGGCGGCACCGAGAAGACGCACGGGGGGACGGCGTCGCCAACGTCGCCAACGTCGCCAACGTCGCCAACGTCGCCAACGTCGCCAACGTCGGCAGCATCGTCGCCGGTCTCGACCGCGTTTGCGGTGCCGGCATCGCAGGTGGCATCGACGGCTTCGCTGGAGCGGGCGCCGCAGACAATGTTGGCGGCGGCAGCGGCCACGCTGGCATCTGCGTTCTCGACGGTGCCGCCGAGGCTGGCGGTGTCCGTGGCATTGGAGGTCTCAACGAGCTGAGCGGAGCTGGAGGGGACAGAGTCGTCCATTTCGTCCGAATCGGTTCGTGGGGTTGCGGTGGCAAGTCCCTCCCAAGCCTCGACCGGATCAACGTGCACCCCACCCTGGTCCCGCGCCTCCTCCACCTCCTCCTCTTCCTCCTCAGCATCGTGTCTGGCCACGTCAACTCCCGGGCGCTGGGGAGCGGCGTCACTCAAGCGCTCATCCTGCAGAGAACGATTTTGTTGCAGGGACGCTTCCTGGTCGCTGCCCGGCATCCCCTCCGAGTCAAAACCTCCGAGCGTGACCCCTCCGTGGACTTTGAGCTGCGGGCTGGGGGCACCGCATTCTTGCCCCGGAGCCGGCACTTGAGCGGAGTCAGGCGCCTCCGAGTCCGTCGGCCGCACGTGGCCGTTCATCAGTGGCACGTGGGGCCGCTCGCCCTCCTCCGGCATCACAACCCTGCTGTGCTCCGAGCCGCCTGCATCTTCTTCCTCCTCCTTATCGTTGAGCTCCGGGCTGGGCTCACTGTGGACGCTGGAGCTCTGAGAATCGCGTCGCTCCTCCAGCTGAGGCTCATGGGAAGACGCTTCCATCCTTGGGAGGGAACAAACAAAGCTCGTGTTTAGTCTCCTGTTTGGTCTGCACTCGTGAGAAAAAGCCGAAATTTAAATAGCACTTCCATTTTTGAGTGCTGTGCCGCGACCGGAAAGCAGGAATCAAAACATGGAAAGCAGATAAAGACTTGTTTTAATGTATTCTATGACTGCACACGCTTGCCTATTAATTGAACTAAAAAAAAACGGGAGGGCATTTTTGGTATTTTGAGCAATGAACACGAAAGCCACGCGCGTGCACAAACACGGTCGTGACTCCAGGGTCCGAAGCCAAACCCTGCAGCTACAGGCTCACAGATCCACAGCCGTTGCCGCCCGTTTCCCACCTGCGCACACTCGTGGCTGATAAACGTGTCGCGGGAAGATGACAACGACCACCACGGGGACGACACAAAAACCACCAGCACCGCGAGGACACGGAGCGCTCTTACCGCTCGACGCTGCCGGCGCCAATTACGGCAGAGGAGCCGGTTCCTCCGTCCATGCCCGTGTCACTTGCGACAGAGCGGTGCGCCGGCAAGAACTCCGTTTTCCCGCGCGCGCTGCGTGTGGCGAGTTCGGCGAGGAGAGGTGCGGGCGAGACTGTGTCACCGTTCCGTTGGCGCTCCGTCCTTTCAAGTCGCCACGGGGCGGCAGGGGGCGGGGACGTCTCAGAGGCGCCACCTCCACCACCACCTGCTCGCAGACAGGGCGGCCCGGGGAGAGAGAGGTCACGTTACCTGTAATTGAGGTAACCTTGCTGTGTCAACAGCAGGGGAGCAGGACAATGGGGGAGCCGAGCCTCGGTCACGTCCTAATGCCAACACAGGAGGCGGCGTGCGAGCGTGCGAGCCCACCACGACACGCGACAGATGTAAACGATCTTAAAATACACGCGGTGGGAACCTCTGGGGGAACGCGCTACCCATCATTAGCGCGTCCGTCACACGGCGATCTTGCGAGGCTTTGGTGCCGATACATTACCGCGCATCGCGCGACCAAGCCAACTTCGCGCCAACCGTCACGGCGCAGCGTGCGTCCGATCGTCCGAGCCTACGCGAGTCTTTTCCTTGACGGAACACGCGGCGGGGGCCTCCTCCTACCGCCAGCTCTGTAACATCATCGCCCCTTGATGATGCGGCACCTTCCACACGGCGGGGTGACGACGTCGAGTGTGGATTACACCGCACGACAATGACGTCCGCACGGGTAACCTGCCCTGCCGCGTAATCCATCCGCACGTGCACCCTCTCGGCGGCGATGATATCGGCGACGATATTGTCGCCGCTGCTCCGCTGGGCCGGCTCGCGCCCTCATCACAAAAGCCGCAGCACGGCATCTCCCTCCGCCATCCCTCACGGATGCCACCTTCCCACAGGCGAGCAAAGACGAAGATCCCCCGTATAGCCTTAGCAGACTGTTGGGGCAAGTACTGTTTGAAAGCACCTAAGAAAACCCGGCCACCTTTCTCTCCCAAGTGGCGATGTTTACACACTGCACCAGTTACTAATTTAAGGCCGAGTCGACCTACGCAAGGCCCAGGTACGGTTCAGATAATCGTCAACAATGTTGGCCGTGAGCGGGAATCGAACTCGGGTCGTTGGTTTCGTAGCACAGCGCGCCGACCGCCGCACTATGGCTCCCCACAGACACACAGGCGCACACACACACAAAGATCCCCCATATAGCCTTAGCAGACTGTAGGGGCAAGTGCTGTTAGCGAGCACCTATGAAGGCTGCAACGGTACACGAGGGGGTGGGTGGCCAGCACCACGCCCGACCGCCTTTGTCTCCCTAGTGGCGATGTTTACACACCACACCAGGTACTCATTTGAGGCTGAGTCAACCTAGGGGAGGCCCAGGACCGGTTCAGATAATCGTCACTGGTGTTGGCCGTGAGCGGGAATCGAACCCGGGTCGCCAGGTTCATAGCGCAGCGCGCTACCCGCTACACTACCGCTCCCCACACACACATTCACACACACGCACATTCACACAACGGCCTGCTTGGGGAAGGCTCCCAAAAATAAGTTTTCAAAATCGAAATATTATTACCAAAAAAAGTAGTGCAGCTGAAAGAGTAAATTAAACCTGCCCAGTACGAGGGCACACGTGTAAATCAGCCGGGCTGCAGACGCCGGCACGGAGGCTCCGGTTCCACTGCCCTCCAGGTACCGCCTGGTTTGTGTCGAGCAAATGTTTACCTGCGACTCTTTTGTCATCCATTCTTTCCCTCGTTATGCTTTGTGTGTGCGCGCGCGTGTGAATACGCATGTGGGTGCATTGTGTTTGTGTGCATAATAGGGCCCGGGTGTGGTGCTGGCCACACCACCCTCTCGTGCCCCACAAGCAGCTCTTATTAGGTGCTCGCTAACAACACTTGTCCCAACCGCCTGTCAAAGGCTACACATTACATTTTTGCCTCTGTGTATATCCGGGCATGTGTGTACAAGCAGGTGTGTGCATGTAAGCGTCTGTGTACATGCACACACACTTACATACAATTCACGTGGCCTCAGAGTGCCTCAAAAAGTGCACTTGGCCTGACACAGGCGCCGTGGTGACGTCACCATCACTTAGTGGTGAATGGCGGGTATTGGTGCACAGGCGTGTGGCACATAGTATAGCGGTTAGCTGGAGCGGCAGTGTATTGGTGTAAAAACATCGCCGCTGGGGAGACAAATGCGGCCGAGCGTGGTGCTGGTCACCCACCCCCTCGTGTGCCGAGCCGGCATTTGCCCCAACAGTTTGTTAAGGCTATACGGGGGATCTTTGTCTTTGTACCCACTAGCAACGTGCATGTGTGTTCCCGTTTGCGTGCATGCGTGCGTGCGGTCTATCACTGCCGGGCAGGCTCGGTGTGCGACTGCACGCTTGGAGTAGCACCACGGAGATGAAAGTCTGCAAGCAAGATTCTCAAACAACACCCTTTTGTGCCCTATATAAAGAACGAAACAAATACGTCCCCAAAATTAGAACCCTCCGAGTCGCTGCCCTGCAGCCCGCGCGAGCGAGCCGAGCGCAAGGGTGCCCGAGAGGTTGGGGGGTGGCAGAGGGGAAGAGGTGGGGGCAGACATTCATTCCAGTCAATTCCAGTGGGTCGGTAAACAAGGACACCGACCCCAGGGGAAGCAGAGGCCCCCCCCACGGCCGTGTCTGGCATCAATCTCCGGCAGGGGGTGGGTGGCGTTGGGGGTTTGGGAGACGGAGCTGTCACACGCTTGGTCGCCACCGCACGCGGCCGCCCACGGCCAAACAAGAGCCACGGTTTCATTCGGCAACGAATCGTCTGCTGCGGCTTAATCGGCGTCCGTTTATCACCCGGCGCTTCCTCCCGATTTCTTCCCGTGCCGCGACCGAACAAGAAAAATTGCGTGTTTTTTGTTTGCTGCGCACTCGTTCTCGTGGCGACCAATAGCCCGATTTGCAGCAGCGAGCGTGGGGGACGAGGTGAGCCGTTAAAAAAAAAAAACTCGCGATGGTGACAAATATAAAAACGTGGACACGCGCCGTGGTGCGGGAAAGGCCCAGGCACGCCAGAGCAACTGGTACGATTTTATGGTGGCAGCAGCAGCAGCAGCAGTGTTGCAACTGAGTCTGTGCCAACATCGCCCCAGGTGATGTCTCTCAGCATCTCACCAGCTCCCGCTCCCTCCCCACCCCCGCTCGCAAACGGAACCCGTCTGGGCCATCAAACCACGGCAAGTCGGCTAGCTCACGGGACCACTGCATCTCCTCCTGGGCGCTCGCACCTCGATCGCCAATGCCCTCAAACTGACCTGCCACGTGACACCCCCCAAGCTCCCAAAACTCACCTGGCAATTGACCAATTGCACCTGGCCTCGGCCACGGTAAAAACACCGTCACCACATACGCTGCACCTTTGCAATCAGCACATCCAATCCATCAAGCGTGTTCATTCAGTCCCAACCTGACGCCCCACCCCCCCCGAATCCTTTGATGTCCCTCCCGTGAGAGCAGCACAGATGCACGTACGGCCACGCTCGCTGGTTTCGCAACACGAAGCCAAGTCGCGAGGTGACCCCCCCACCCCACGCCCCCCCCAAACCCCGGACGGGTGCGGCACTCGGCACCGCTGGCCGTGGGGTACCTTGCAAGCGCAGCTCGGTGCTGGCGCTCACTGTTCCGGCAGCGTTGGCGAGGACGCAGGCGTAGCTGCCGGCGTCACCGGCGCCGACGTCCGCCACCGCCAGCCAGTGCACGCCGTCCGCCTCTCCAAACGCGACCCGTCCGCCGGGGGTCAGCTCCACGCCGCTCTGCCGGCACCAAGACAAATCCGCGGCGCACGCATCACAACCGGCACCAAGAGGGCGGTTTCCAGTGCCTCGCTGTCCGGTTGGAGGTCACAGGGCAGCCCAGAAGCAGCAATTTAGGAATAGAGGGTGCCGTTGTTCTTTTTTGTCGTTGTCGTCATTAGTTTTAGCTCTCGTGTGCAGGCAAGCGGTCCCTGGGGACCGGGTGATCATTTTAAGTGAAGACGATCTAGGATTTAAATGAGAACGTGACGCGGGTTCGACGAAGGGGGCTTTTGTTTCGAGCGTCGTGACGTCAGGCGTGGGCTATCGCGTTCGAACACACGCCGCTTGGCTAGCATGGAGGGGCTGGCTCAAGCAAGCATAAGGTTTGTGGCCTTGTAAATCAAGAGTCTGATCTGTTGTCCCATAGAATTGTACAGTTGTTTATTTTATTTATTTGTTATACTTGTTCGTGCAACAAAAATTGGATGGCACCCAAGCCTCTGAAAGATTCAGAGCACAAGGACAAAAAAAATGGGTCACGCTTGCAGCCAGAAGGACGTTTTCCTTCCCTGGATGAATTTTTACTGCACGCAGTACCTTCCCCTTCAGCGGCCGAGGCAGGGGAGCGTGATCACAGAGCATCAAACAAATACGAAATAACTTAAATGGAATGAAGTCAACTGAAGTGAGAAATAATAATGCGCAGGAAAATGGCCCGATTTTGGAATAATTATTCAAAGCAGGTGGCATTCACCAGCTGCAACACTTAATCGAGGCAAGGGCCATCAAGGCGAGACCCGACTATGTGGAGAGTCTCCTCTTGATCCATTTAAATGACGACCCAGAACTGTTAAGGATTCACGAATCATCGCACTCACTTCCCGAGCGGAGGGAATTCCAAGCGTTGTTGCAGAGTGTTTGGGAGGGGCCCCCTGGTAAAATTTGCACCACCCGCACACCAAATTGCTCAGCCCCTGCCACTCGCCCCATGGGGCTGCGTCTCTAATACCTCATTTCCACTGATGCACCGGAGCCAAACCAGCATGGGGACCCCTCACGGTATGGGTGGTTTTTCCACCAGCTATTAGGAGGCAAGCAGAGGCAGAACCAAAAGCGTGCCACTCTGGCCTCGCATCAATCTGCCTTGAGACCAAGCAGGACCAAGGGCAGGGGCTCGGAATTTCAGCCGCACACCGCAATCAGACGGCCCACTTGACCCAAGTGAGATCATCACCCATGCGACGGCTCGTGTCCTGCAGCAGAGAAACAACCTTGCTACTCCCTGAACCGCACAGGGCTGGGGGCTCTGCACGGCGGCCCCGTTACAGCTCGAACATGTCAGTGGCTAAAGGGTGGGCAGGAGGGGGAGTATATAAGCAGACCCCACTCAGCTTCTGTTAGCGGGTCTCTAACCGGAAGTCGAACTCACCCTGTGCCACGCGACCGTGGGGCTCGGCCTGCCCGTGGGCCGGCAAGAGAAACGCGCCGTGCCGCCCTCCTTCACAAGCGCGCCGCTCGGCTTCTGCGCGAAGCGAGGGGGAGACTCCTGCCAGGGCGTCTGGAGGACTCCGCCGCGGTGATGTTTGGCATCGAATGGCCTGGGCGGCGGGGAGAGGGGAGCGGGGAGCGGCGGCAGAAGGTGAGGGCGGGGGGCGTGGGGTGGCAAGCGGGCCGGCGGAGAGCTCGCGCCGAGAGATAACACATGACCTATTCAGGGATCGCGGCTCGTTATAATTACTTATTATATATCATTTATATATTTACTTATTTGCTCGCCCTCTTTCCTTAATGGAGCTGCGTTGCGCTTGCAAAATCATTATAGAGTTGCTCGACAAATGTTGTTGCAGACCGTCAGTTTGCATCTACTCATGCCGTGCAGACACGCGGACTGCTGCGAGCGCGACGCACGCACTACACCGTGCGTTATGGCGGAATCCATAACAGCGGGAGGTTTCCTACAAGCACCCTACCATTTCGTTGCCATGTTCGTTTTTTCTTTTTCTTCTTTTGCTTACTGCGATCGAACGCAACGGTCCGAAGTAAATAGTACGGGGGCAGGGGGCAGTGTCACGTGGCCGAAACGCGTCGTGCCTTGGAGGCTTCGGCAAAGTTCTGCCAAAAATCGGATGACGTGGAAGAGAATCGGTCTCCACGTCTCCCAGCTCAGGCAGACCCTCTAGAGCGCGTTGCACACACAGATTTATTAACTCCACCACTGCGTTATGCTTTACGCTCGTTCGCGCGCATGCTGCATGTGCACGGGACGCGTCGATTTACTCCCCAGGGGGGCATGGGAAGGAGCAAGGTGGAAGATAAAAACACCACTTGCGCAAGCACGACACACCGACTCCCATTTCAAGTGCGGCAGTGTTTTTTTTTGCTCCATTCCAAAGTTCGTCGCGGTGCGCGTGTAGCGTCACCAGTCGCAGGTGAACATTATGCAACCCTCCCACCCACATGTCAGCGCTCGTCACCGTGGCAAACGGTATCAGTGCCGGCTCCAGGCCACCCCCTCCGATCCCCGCCAGTTACCCACGCATGCACGCCAGCAAGCCGCGCTGCCGCTCCCTGGTTGGTGCTGCGGCAACTGCGAGCGGTCACGCCAGGGTAGAAACGGCTCCGCAAAAGGAGGCCACAGGAGAACGAGGGGGGCCCACGCTCCCACTTGTGGTCGCTATTGTCATCCTGGGCTTCATTGGTCAAATATCCCCGTGGAACAGTGGATCTGGCCCTGGACCCCGCGTAGAATGGGCAGGCAACGCCGCCGTCCTCTCCGGGGCCGTGGGGTGAATGGGGCGGCCACATTTGTCTTTCACGCCCACATGCGTGGTATACTGCGGCCGAATGACCCACACAGGAAATACCGATGGCCTTGATAATGAGCGAGACAGCGGAACACGAACTTGATAATGGGTGGGAGCGAAGCGCAGACTAAAACACCGAGTCAGAGAAGCAGTGAAACGCCGACTGGTCTGTGAATGTTAGAGCACAGCAACGAGTTGGTCACAATTCCGACACCGAGAGCGAGTGCGAAGAGAGGACGCGGGTCACACCGCGCGTACTCCACGCACACAGCGACCTGCTCGCTCGCTCGCGCCAACTCGGCCTGGATCCCGTCTCATTACCTGGGCTCCTTGGCTTCTTGTTGCCTTGACGTCGGAGACCTCGGATCTGCGGGGTTACACGGAGCAGCACCTCGTCACTACCACATCGTCACCACAACCTCGTTACGTGACTCGTTTGATACACCACCGCCTTCCCCTCCCTAAACTCCCTCCCGCCCCCAACGTGCCCTTTCCGCTGACAGGAGTACACTCACTGCCAACTCTGCTGACAAGCGGCACGACTTCCCCTCCCCCCCCACTGCCCCCACCCCCCTGCCTGCTGAACCCCCACCCCGCTCGACCACCACCGCCCACCCTCTCCCAGTATAGCCAGACATTATTGCAGCAGAGCCATCGATGCCCAACATAGCCCCACGTCACGCTTGCTCCACGGGCTGGGTTGAAACGGTGCAGGTCATGGATTGTTGGCGGCGTTGCCCGTGTGTGCCCGGCACATTCAGCCGATCCATAATTATCAATTGGCTGCTCTAGTTGTAGAGGATGCTGTCTATTGCATGCTGTCCATGTACAATCGGCTATTGGGTTCGTCCATTTCTACGTGCGTACACAAGAGTGCAATTTCTGGGGAAGTTTGGTAGCGCGGTTGCCACGGGTTCTGGTGCATAGAGCAGTTACGCTGCCTGCGCACTCGACAACTATGGCACCAATGTAGAGCATCGCTATCGCCCACTCATGGCAACGCGGGCACATTCGCCTCAATCAAACCTCGCTCCGTTCTTCACCAATCCAGGAGGAAGTTTCCCTCGCAGTTGACACCCGCCGATCCACGTTCAATTTGACCCTCATGAATACGCCGAAGGCGGTTTGTGGCTGCAGTGGCGGTGGGGGTGGCGGCGTAGGCAGTAGCCAGTGGAGGCAGCAATGCCCCAAGGCAAACCTCACCCTCGACGGTGAGCTGCACCGCGAGGCGGCAGCTGCCGGCGTCGTTGGAGGCCTCGCACTCGTACCGGCCGGCGTCGGCAGCCACGAGGCCTCGGATCTCCAGGCTGTAGGCCCCGGGGCGCGAGCGCTGGGCGCATCCGCGGCCGCCGCTCGTCAGGGCCACTCCGTCGTGCCACCAGGTGACCGTGGGCTCGGGACTCCCGCTCACCTGGCGGCGGGGGCGAGAAAGTGACGGGGAGCCAGGAGAGGGGGGTGAAAAACGCGCGGTGAGAAAACGACAGCGATTTTTAACTGTTCACGAAAGTGCGCACAAGCAATTGAGCGTTTTTGCTTTGATTTTGGTTTTTGAGCGCCGAGGGGCCGGAGAAAAAAATGTGGAAGGTGAGGGGTGGAAAGAGGCAGAAGTGAATGCAGAGACATTTTTCATAAAACTTGATCCTCCATTACCGCTATCCACGACCAAATTGCTCTGAGCGCTCCGGAGCTCATTGCATATGGGTGAGTATTGACTGCACGAGCTCAGAAGCTCGGCAGGTTTCAAGCCTAGTTTGTACTTAGAATGGCAGATCACCGCCTTGGAACATCAGGAAGTGTAAGCTTCGGCTCCGGATGTGGACAGAAGATGGCAAGACACGAGTACATTCTTGAATCCATCTGTGCGAAACCCATGAATGTTGCATTTTCATACTTGTAGGTATTTTCTGGGTAAGTTGGGTTTCTCTCACGTAAAAAAAAACTCATTAATAGAATTTGCCTAATATTATTCAGGCAGCATTCCTTATATAAGTAATTGACTAATCTATCATTCCATAGGCACATTTCTCAAGCTTAAATATTTTCTACCTGTCCCGAATACATTTATGCAAATTATATTCAACACTAGAAATAGCGATATGAACGGCATCATGATGCCTACATGTAATTTAAATTATATGCAGGTGTCATATCTCTCAGATACATAAACAGACAGTGTAGGCATATGTGTTCATATCTATCTGATACATACACATATGCGTACACGGTGTACAGTGAGGGAAAAAAGTATTTGATCCCCTGCTGATTTTGTACGTTTGCCCACTGACAAAGAAATTATCAGTCTATAATTTTGATGGTAGGTTTATTTGAACAGTGAGAGACAGAATAACAACAACAAAATCCAGAAAAACGCATGTCAAAAATGTTATAAATTGATTTGCATTTTAATGAGGGAAATAAGTATTTGACCCCCTCTCAATCAGAAAGATTTCTGGCTCCCAGGTGTCTTTTATACAGGTAACGAGCTGAGATTAGGAGCACACTCTTAAAGGGAGTGCTCCTAATCTCAGCTTGTTACCTGTATAAAAGACACCTGTTCACAGAATCAATCAATTAGATTCCAAACTCTCCACCATGGCCAAGACCAAAGAGCTCTCCAAGGATGTCAGGGACAAGATTGTAGATCTACACAAGGCTGGAATGAGCTACAAGACCATCGCCAAGCAGCTTGGTGAGAAGGTGACAACAGTTGGTGCGATTATTTCGCAAATGGAAGAAACACAAAAGAACTGTCAATCTCCCTCGGCCTGGGGCTCCATGCAAGATCTCACCTCGTGGAGTTGCAATGATCATGAGAACGGTGTGGAATCAGCTCAGAACTACACGGGAGGATCTTGTCAATGATTTCAAGGCAGCTGGGACCATAGTCACCAAGAAAACAGTTGGTAACACACTACGCCGTGAAGGATTGAAATCCTGCAGCACCCGCAAGGTCCCCCTGCTCAAGAAAGCACATATACATGCCCTCTGAAGTTTGCCAATGAACATCTGAATGATTCAGAGGACAACTGGGTGAAAGTATTGTGGTCAGATGAGACCAAAATGGAGCTCTTTGGCATCAACTCAACTCGCCGTGTTTGGAGGAGGAGGAATGCTGCCTATGACCGCAAGAACACCATCCCCACTGTCAAACATGGAGGTGGAAACATTATGCTTTGGGGGTGTTTTTCTGCTAAGGGGACAGGAAAACTCCACCGCATCAAAGGGACAATGGATGGGGCCATGTACCGTCAAATCTTGGGTGAGAACCTCCTTCCCTCAGCCAGGGCATTGAAAATGGGTCGTGGATGGGTATTCCAGCATGACAATGACCCAAAAACACACAGCCAAGGCAACAAAGGAGTGGCTCAAGAAGAAGCACATTAAGGTCATGGAATGGCCTAGCCAGTCTCCAGACCTTAATCCCATAGAAAATCTGTGGAGGGAGCTGAAGGTTCGAGTTGCCAAACGTCAGCCTCGAAACCTTAATGACTTGGAGAAGATCTGCAAAGAGGAGTGGGACAAAATCCCTCCTGAGATGTGTGCAAACTTGGTGGCCAACTACAAAAAACGTCTAACCTCTGTG
Organism: Lampetra planeri; assembly: GCF_965212315.1. Lineage (NCBI taxonomy): Eukaryota > Metazoa > Chordata > Hyperoartia > Petromyzontiformes > Petromyzontidae > Lampetra > Lampetra planeri. Next base: position 2,018,264 of record NC_136116.1, on the reverse strand, counting down.
ATTGCCAACAAGGGTTTTTCCACCAAGTACTAAGTCAATTTTTGCAGAGGGGTCAAATACTTATTTCCCTCATTAAAATGCAAATCAATTTATAACATTTTTGACATGCGTTTTTCTGGATTTTGTTGTTGTTATTCTGTCTCTCACTGTTCAAATAAACCTACTATTAAAATTATAGACTGATCATTTATTTGTCAGTGGGCAAACGTACAAAATCAGCAGGGGATCAAATACTTTTTTCCCTCACTGTATGTATATATATATCTATCAGATACATCGCCACACATATACAAACACGATGTATATTGGAAGCATGCCACGCTCTGTATCTAACAGCACAGATCGTTGGTGATGCCCATATCACTGTGACTGCTGGGGGCTGGGCCAGTGCCCCATACAGTTCTGAGAACGGACACAGCAGGAGGGCATTGCTGGGTTGGAGCCAGAGGTGTGGTGGGAGGGGTGGGGGGGTCCCGATCGTGCAGGAGAACGGAACAATCTGGAGAAACGATCGCAGGACATCCTCGAAACGGGCAACCGAATGCCTTCACCCAAAGGAGGCACCAGCGATGGCATCAAGGCCGCGATCCACACGGCTCAAGGATGAACGGGGCCACGGGCGCCAACTGCCGTCGTCATCGTCTTCTCGGTGCCTGCGGGGTTCGTGATTTGTGGCCGCTGGGGTGGGGGTGGGGGGGGCAGTGGAACGTCGACCGATCCTCTGGGCTAAATAGCGGCCAGTGCTGAGACAGGACCGATGTGCCGTTCCCCCCTCCTTCCCGCGACGTCGTAAACCCAGGGAGCTTGGTGTCTCCCAAAACCCACCGCACCCCTCCTCCCAACATTCTATAGACTTGCCAGCGCACACTCTGATTACAACACGAAACTTAAGATGACAGGCCACAGACAACTGCAGCTGTTTTTACCCCAATGCGGGGAAAGTCGGTCACCTTATGCTCTCGTTGAGCTTAGATTGGAAGGCAAGAGGTTGAGCTTAGATTGTAAGGCAAAAGTGACTTACATTTAAATAAACTAATTATTGTGCTGCCATATAGGCGTCTTCTTGAAGTGATGCTGCCGTCCCATCTCTTGGGCCAAACTCGCATCCCCATCGAATAACATCACCGCCATTAATGTTGTTTACAAGCGGCTATAAGTAGGACTATGGCTCGCAGCCAAGGGGCACTTGGCTTTCACTCAAAATCAATCTTTTTGCTTTTGGTAAACAAACCCGTATAATCGTCCAGTCTGGAAACTATTTAGCGCACGAAAAAAATGTTTGGCACGCAGAAGCTTCCTTCATCAGCCATGCACGACGACGGCACGACTAGACAATGGCAGAATGCGGCGCGTGTTTCTGGGAACAATTTACAAAAACCGGTTGGAGACAAAGTCTCTAATTGGAACCGTGAGTGGTGGTGACAAAAAGAGCCATTGGTGAACAAGCAAACACAAGCCTGCATGTTGCGCCCACACGCACTAAAGCAGAAACTTCAGATCCAATCTCCACAAAAACCGGATTTGCATCGGAATCCCACGGTTTTTCAGCTTGCCGGTTTGTCTCGGCAAGCTGCATCGCTTGGCACTTGAGGGTAACACCACCAGAGTGGGCTGCTCAGTGCAGCATCTTCCTGGCCTTGGCGAAAGAAAGAGGCCATCCTTGACACGAGCCGCGTGGTTGCAGAGTGGCGGTCCGGGCCTGCTCAGACTCGCCCGGTCGCGTGACCAGACCACCGCAGATCGCCGCTCCCACCATCGGCTACAACCACACACCCGTGTTTGGTTGCGATGGTGCAATAGTTACCATCGTCCCTGTCACTTAGTGGGCATGCTAAACCTTAAAATCACACACACACACAGACAGCTGATCGGCCCATGGTCGGGGTCACCAACCAATTCAACAATTGATTATTTGTCAAATTTGTACCATCTCATTTGTTTTGTTCCCTTGTCTTTTGTTTCTTTGGTGAATTTATCATTTTCTGAAAGGTAACATTAATTATGGATCTGCACTCTTCACGAATCGTCAGTTTTTAAAACACTCGATTTCATGAACGTACCGTGGCTGTAATAATCAACTTTAATTGATGAACACTCGTCTACCGCTTCTGATCACCATAACCTTTAAAACACCCTGGTTTTATGAAGGGACTCTGCATTTCACTTCAATGAGACACAGGGGGAAATTGCTCTCGGGTTGGTGACTTGATAAATATATTTACGTACCCTGGGCACTCCACATCCAGTGTACCTCGCGATACGAATGAGACTAATAAGTCAATAGAGTAAAAAAACGGAGTCCTATCAAATATTCGGGGAGGAAATCGAGCCCCTGGCGAAGAAACCCCAACAAGCACCGGGAGCCGTGCGAGCGACGCCACCCACCGTGCAGCTGAAGAGGGCGCGACCCCACAGCGTGGAGCGCACGTTCCGCGGGGGCAGCACGAACGCCGGCGGCTCCAAGGCGCCCACGCCCCGGCCCCGGGTCGCCATCGCGCCGGGGTCGCCTCCCTCGTCCACGAGGAACGGCGGGAGATTCGCGGACAAACTCCCGGTCTGCGGACAACAAGAACAGCAGCAGCACACTGCTTTGAAAAAATGTCCAAAAGGATTACTTCCAATTGTGCTACAGGCCCCCGCGAGATGAAGGGCTCGTACCCCACCTCTCGTGTAGGTTTGTGCGTTAAAGTTTTGAAATCGATGACGATGAATGCTTCATTTCACGGGCGGCTGCATGGTGCCAGCTCAGCGCTCACCTCCAAAAACCACTTCGGTCAGCCTCAACCAGTCCGAACCGTGACACCACACCCAATAGACCCACGCGACCTCCACGTCAACCGAACCTGGGGCGAGCCTCAGCAGATACACGGCCGCACGAGTGCTTCACCTTGACCCAATCTTCTCACCGAGAGGAATTTTCTGACTCTCATTTACGAAATGAGAGTGGTGGGCTCACGACGCAGCAGTTCGTGCGCTGCGCCGTGAGCCTGGCGGGCCCGAGTTCCATTCCCGGGCTTTAGTTAAGACCTTCTTCTTCTTTAGTGCTGCCTAACGGCGTGTGCGACTTCACGATGATATTGGTCCCGGTCTAGCACGGCGTGTAGAGTTTGTGCTGTTGTTAATAGTTAAGACCAGTGGTGAGTTAAAGCCGAACCAGTCCCAGGCTCGCCCCTCACCAGCCCAAAAGAAACTAAGCCCTGTGGAAATGATATGGGTACCCCAAAGCATCAAGGACACAGCATTGCGCAATTGTTTTGTGCGTGTACATGTTGTTTTAAGGACGCATTTATTTCAAAACAATAAGGAGCAGCATGTGGCAATTGCGGAAAATTACCAGCGGGAGAAAGAGAAAGAGATCAAGCGAGCGTGCGAGAGGGCACTTTTGCCCTGGCCTTAATCCTCGCATCGGATCTAATCAGATGCTGGAATAGAATACCTGTGGTGTCAGCAGAATGCATCCTTGCACACGGAGACATTCCAGGTCAGTTCCTATCGGGAGTGCAACAGAAGGCCGAGTACAACTATGTGGGCTCTGACCATGCCCAGCACTGTGCAGGCTTCTAGGATGTGGCGATTCTCACAGCACTGTGCTCCGAGTAGTGTAGTTGAGCTTCCAGATCGCACTGGGGAGGAGGCAGTTATTTACAAAATGTCTGGGTCTGAATGTCGCTGCCCGATTAACCGTTTCCAAAATATTTACTTTTAGTGTTTTTGTTGATGTTATCTGATTGTGCAGGAAAGCGCGCTCGCTCACGATGCCCAAACCCCACATGGTGTTTACCCGGTGGGTTCCTCACATGAAACCCAACAGACCAAGGAGCCGTAACAATGGCAGAATTCGCGAAATAAAATCAACGTTTTTGAGCTCCTTCCCTCAATTTTACATCCGTTGGGGTTTGAGGAGGCGCCTGGCAGCCGATGGCCAAGAAAGAGCTCCCAGAAGAGCTGAACGGCCAGACCCGGCTGCCACAAGCCAGAAGTGCACCGGCTCAGTTTAATTTCTCTATCAGCGCTCCTCCGCGACTTGCAGATGCAAGCGCTCTCCTTCACGCACACATGCAGCCCACATGCACATTCCGATACCTACACATATGGGCGCTCTTGCACACACACACCTACATGTCGCCACGCACGCCGACAAACAATGCACGCTCAATAGGTTTTCCTTAGAAGTGAAAAACAGAAGCATTTTGTGGCATGCACACAAAGATCCCCCGTGTAGCCTTAACAGACTGTTGGGGCATGTGCTGTAAGCGAGCACCTATGAAGGCTGGCATGGCACACAAAGGGGTGGGTGGGCAACACCATGCCCGGCCACCTTTGTCTCCCTAGTGGCGATGCTCATACATCACACCAGGTACTCATTTGAGGCCGAGTCAACCTAGGAGAGGCTCAGGAGCGGTTCAGATACTCGTTACTGGTGTTGGCCGTGAGCGGGCACGCACACACACAGGCACACGCCCGTGCACACACAAAGCCATCAACACCCACACACCCTGACAAAACTGCCACCGGGAGAATAATTTTCACTGCAGTCCTTGCCGCAGCACAAAGCCATCGCAGCTCGAAACACGACTACGGAGACGAGGCACGCGCTATGCAGTTAGAGAGCAGACCACTGCCTTTACATAACGTAAACAGGGCTGCCAATTCTCCACCGATCAACGAGCGTAAATATTGCGCGAGTTTAACAAATTGAACGTCTGTGAGAAAGCACTTTATAGCTCATTGGATTCCTCCAGAAAAAATTTGTGTGCCGCCCCGCTCGACCCGCGTCTGCGCCCTGCGGGCCTGCGACCTCTGTGGGCCCACTTGGGCCCGTGTCCGAGGCCTGCGAGCCGAGGCCCCAGCCCCTGCTTCCATGACCAAGCACTTGGAGTCTGGACGTTCCGCACGATCCATCTAGGAACCGCGTTGGACTTGGGTCGATCCTGACCGAGCGCTTTCCTCTGCCGTCAACAGTGACCTTGTTCACGTGATTTGCGTTATCTCATTGCCGTGTGTCCGGCTGGAAATCCTTGCCATATTCCCTTTCGTTGTTGTTTGCAAACCCCCAGTTGCGTGTTTACTCGTCACCTTGACCCTTGCTCTGGAATCTGATTATTTTGATAGCTCCGTGGTTCGACACAACAACCAACCGAGACTTGGGTTTGTACGATTTTGTACTAAAGGTTTATATTTTACATTTACAACCGTGACCAACTGATGAGGGGAGGCTAAGAATGCATTGAGAGAAGACCAAGCTGAGACTGGACTCGGTCTCGTGCTCATCGGTGGCTGTGTGGGTTGTCTTGACTCGAGGATCCCCCTTGGGAGGAAGTCTGAGACTTTTATTTAGTTTAGAGGCAACAGAAACAAACCCTACCTCTCACAATTTGCCTCGTCAAACTATTCGCACTGTAAACTGATACAGCCTGTGGCCAAATCACCCGCAGTGCACCCCAATCTCACCAGATCTCAGAAGCTAAACACAGGCTTGAGCCTGGATAGCACGTGGATGATCAACCACGACACAGAGACAGGCGTTATGGGCTGCGGAGCGACGTGCGCAGCAGAGGGCAGCGCAACAACACCATTGGTTGTACTGTAATTCTATGCTCTCCGCTTTCGCCAACCCGCGCCACCCAGTACGGTCAAACAGCCCCCACGGCCCACATGGGATGGATGAACTCCCCCATCCAGCCGTGAGTTGCGTTGGCAAAGGGCGATATGCGTGCCGACCCAGACTGCCCCGACACTCCAAAGCGGAGCCAAGATTTTCAGGCAGGGGGGGGGGGGGGCAATCCCTCCAGCAATGAAAAATAATAGAGGAGTTATTAGTGAGTAAGGACTTGTCCCTTGCTTTTTATTCGACGCGTGTGTGGCGATGGCGCAGCCATCGATCGAGGGTCGAATTCGAACCGTGTTGTGTGATCGGCATCGCGCTCGCTGAAGGTGAATGCCTTCAGGGAAGTCGTGTACTGTATACGCAACCGCGCACAATTCTGTGAGTCACTTATAACTGCTTTGCCGTTACTTGTCCCATCATCTCATAAAGTCCCCTGGCACATTAATATGCTACACAGTGGCAGTGGGAGTCACAAAATTAAGATGTATTACTAATAAACCCCAATGATCCGATCGAAATTCGGGATTTTTATCGGATCATTGGGGGGGCACGTGGCACCCCCCCACCACTCCCAACCCCATCGGCAAGTGTCAGCTCTTGCAGCAGAAGGAACCGTATTGTTGGAGGCGGCGGTGAAGTTGTTTGGTCGAGGTACACCCATCGACTATAACCCAGGTGCCACCGCCGTACCGATGTGTGTGCAGACTGACCAGGTATGCAACAGGTGTCATGTTTAGACAAGTTGCCGAGCCCCAGTGGATTCCTCGAGTGTTTACCGGGACGCTTCCTCTCACCGGCTTCCCCGACTGTAATTGGCGGTGGTGGCGGCCTCTCTAGCTGCCGTTTGTCGAGCCTGCCCCGAGGCTACCGAGCCCATGAACAATGACCACGGCAGTTTGGCTTTAGCCGTGATGCTTGACAAGGACAGACGATTCAAGCGGTCAAGGCGGAACCCTGCGCGAACTACACACGAAGCAAAAATGTATTATTTAAATTTGTGTTGCAGCTTCCCCGACGCAGTCGCTGCAGTAAAACGTTCTGGAAAGATTCACGCGATAAACTCTCTCTCGTGCTAAGTCGGCAGAAACGTGCCGTAAAACCTCAAAGCCACACAGCGGAAAAGGTTCAGCTGTGTCATGAAGCAAGCGCTGTGCCAATGCACAGCGACGTACGTGGGCATCAAAAGAGACCCACGATCCTGGACACGGAGAGTGACATTTGAACCGACCGTCAGCGCTCCCCCCTACACCGAGCCACATCAACCAACATCACAAAGCAGGTTCAGGCAAAACCCCCACGACCAACACGGCATCCAGCGACGGCTTGACAAAGGGCTGTACATTATTATTATTATTTCGATTCCGAAATCAATTAACCGAATAAACAACTTCTTATTGCAAGCAATAAATATCTGAATTAAAATTTTACGGCAAAAAAAAACTTGCCTCTCGGACCGATCCCAGCAAATTCCAAACAGGAGCACGGCTTGGAACAACCTGCAATGGTCACCAGTGAGGAAGGCGGCAGCAGCCGAGGCCGCAGGGCAAAGCAGCCCTCTGCTTGTCAGAAGCCACGATAAGCCTTCCTCCTCCCGGCAGCGGTCGTGGCCACGGGAGCGCCTGCCTCCGCTGCCAAGGCAGAGCTCCGTGCGCACGGGGCAAGCCGCAGGTCTTGACTGGCGGCGGCGGCGGCACAAAGGCACCCCCATCGCAGCCCTCGCCGCTTCCTCCACCCGCTCGCCCGCCTCCTCCTCCGCCGCACCACACCCCACATTCAGGAGATGGCTCGATGATAAGGCCCACATGTCAGGTTCTGGCTGCTCCCCTGGTTTCCCCGTGCGTGCGACTGGCTCACGCACACACGCACGCACGCACTCACGATCACTCCAAATTGACCCCACCGCATCCTGCTGCCCCCCACCCACCCTCCAGGAACCAGCCAAGCGACTGACCGAACAAACCGGCCATGAGGGCCCTCCTACCTGCATTGGCGCAGGCTGCTCAGCCGATTGGTCCCTGGTGGATGGTGCCGTGTGGTGGCCATAATTGGGCACGGACCGAGGGCAATCAGAGAGACTCGATCTGGAAGCTAAAACACTGCTCTCATGCAAATAAAAACAACTTTTCACGTCAGCTGCAGTGTTCTGATGGCATTGCACTGTCTGGTATAGCTTGGGTCTGTGTGTCTGATCATGAACCAAGACAATTATAATAATTATGATAATTTAGAGCCATTTGTTAATCGACTTCCGATTGGTCTCCCCACACGGTGTCAGTTGTGGAGTTTGTTTGACCGTACTTCATAAACACGGGCGAGTGGGGATTGTTGAAAGTGTGGGTGGAGAGGGGGGCTTTCAGAGTCCCTGACTTTCTGCCCACTGTCAAGAAGGACCGTCATGATGGTGGGCAGGCCCGGGTAAAGCGCTGTGGCCGGGAGTCGGAGCCATTCCTTGTTTGCCTTGTGGTGCGACAGGAATGTCCTCTGGCTCCCACATTGTTAAACATATTTTTCGACGACATAGTTTGAAAAGCCTTCGTTGGCTATAACTGAGGACTTTCCATCTGGTACAGATAGAATGGGAGGCTGATTGATGCCCAGGTGCGGTGGAGGGATGGCTCCCTATTGGTCAACCATGTTATGTGTGCTGATGATCTAATGATTGTTGCTCACTCAAAGGAGGAGTTGGAGGCGCTGCTGCTAGATCTGGAGCGTGCTACTAAGAGATGGGACCTTGCCATCAGCCCCTCCAAAACTAAGCACCAGCATGGGTATGTTGTGCCAAACACTCCGACCTCCTCAACTCCCCATTGGTGATAGGAGAGTTGTGGAGAGAGTGGAAAGTTTTCCATACCTGGGCAGTGTGCTTATGACCACCTCCGGTTTGACAGCAGAGGTCTCACTCCGAATCTGTCGAGTGGCATTACCTTTTCATCGGCTGCGTAACGCTGTATAGAAACTACCTGGTCTCTCACTACACACGAAGCTTCGGGTCTTCTTGGCCATGGCCACGGTCTCCCTTCTCTATGCTTGCGAAATGTGGACCCAACCCCCCTTTCTTCATCCGCCGGATAGAGGGGGCTAAACTGGCGCGGCATGTGCTATAGGATAGATCGAGTGATATGATACAAGAGGATGTGGAGCCGAGTGGATTTGCCGTTGACTTGTACCAGTGGCGTCAAGATCGGCCTCTGTGGAGGCTCGCGGAGGAGGCTCATGAAGGATGCTACTGGGCAGTTGGAGGTAGTCGCCCTCCAGCAACAACTGAGGGCAGAGGAGTCACGCTCACAACAGCGAGCAGAGCGGTGGGTGGCTAAAACACAGCAAGTTGATACAGTATGAGGCACAGGTGGTGCATCGGCCAGTCATTTCAATCGGTCGCGGCTGCGGAAATGGCGCCGCGTTTACAGCCGAATGCAGCTCTCTCCACCTCTCTCATTACCCGCTCTCCTCTCCCCCATTTTTTATATTTCCTTAAAACCTAAACCACCCTTCTCCTTCCTAACCTCGCCCACTCCCTTTCCCCATCGTCACCCTTCCTTGTAATCCCCCTTCCCATCCCAATCACTCAAACCCCATCTTTCTTTCCCATCAGCCAATACTAATGTAGAATTTATAATTCTTGTAAAGCGCTGTGACAAAAATGCTTCATAAAATCCTAGATACAAAAATCAACTCATGGCACCTGGGTCTGTCCCGTGACTTGCAAGCGGGCAGTTCGAAACTTCACGTGGCCTTAAAAGTGCACATGGCCTGGCACAACCGCCGTGGTGACGACACCGCCACTTAGTGGAAAATGGCCGTTGTTGTTGTGGCGGGGAGAGGCGGTGTGGGGAGGAGGGGGGTCCCAAGACCAGTTCCGATATCATTCGCCAGCTACGTTAGCCGCAGGGCCACGAATTACACCTGTGGTCGACATCGTTCTGCGGCGTGCAAACCACTGCGCCCCACACCGCTCAACCCACGCGCACCATAACCTTGCGGTTTGAGTTGATCCTCTTTGACAAAAGAGATTCTCAAAATAACGTCGTGGCCCTTAAAAAGAGAAAGTCTGTTTTGATCTCTCTTACCGATGAGTGTGCCGAGTTTTTGTTAATTGTGCACCACTGGGTAACGTGTTTGAAGGCAGTGTTAGTCGATTGACGTGCATATTCAATTATTTATTATCACATCGCTATGAATCACGTCAATGAACAAAAATGTAGTTTAAAACATTTCTCTATGGCAGACTAAAAAAACACACAAACACAGGGGAATCTTTATATTACGAAAGAACGTTTAAGTTGGTGCTTCCTCAAATGTCCACTCACGCGGACAAAGCAAGCAGATAGTCGGCATGCCTCTGCCGTCCCGTGGACACACACGGCTGCACACACTCGCACGCACGCACGCACACACACGGCACACGAGGGAGTGGGTTGCCAGCACCACACCCGACTTGTCTCCCCAGCGGCGATGTTTACACACCGCACCAGGGACTAATTTGAGGCAGAGCTGACCTCGGGGAGGCGCAGGACCAGTTCAGATAATCGCCACTGGTGTTAGCCGTGAGCGGGAATCGAACCCGTGTCGCCGAGTTCTATCTGCACTCACTCATACGCACACACACACACGACTCACACGCACATACACAGCTGCACAGTCACACACACCGCTGCAACACACACGCACAGCTTCAGACATAACTGCGCCAACACACACACACGCGCAGAAAAGCTGCACGCACGATGAGCGTGCCTTTGTAGCTAGGGAGCTCGTAAAACCACATTAACGTTTCAGAGACGCACTAAAGACCCTGGGGACACACGGCGCCTCGCGATCATAGCCGCCCCGCCTCTGGGCTGAATCGCGTTCAACGTTTTTCGCCGCCTCTCGCGTTATTTTCTGGGCAGTGGGAGACGCGTGGTGGGACACAGTTGCGTGGCTACTGGGTGTGCAGGCGGTGCAACTCCACCAGGGGCCACGGGCCCAGAATGGTGCTGGTGCCGGACTACGACGATGGGAGAGAGGGGGGGGGATCCCTCCCCCTGAATCTGTGCCTGCACCATGGCCTGCACCATGGTCCATACCAACGGGCCGTCGCACCGACCAGCCAGGGCTGCACGGGACGCGGCCGAGAAATCCCCATCAGCGGCACAGCCATTGGGGGGCCTCTAGAGCCAGAGGAGAACCGCGTGACTATACAAAGCGATACGTTTTCTTTCACGAGACGATTTAACAACGCCACAAATCCACATGACCTTACCCGACACTTTACCCCCTTTTTTTAGCCGCCAACGATGCCACGGTTGGGCACAGGCCTGCCCCTCAATGTCTGCCACCCCCAAATCTCCTCATTCTGTCCATTACCGATCCACCACCTCCCCTTTCTCCTTCCCTCCATCAGCCACCAGTCCATCGCCAATGTTGCCCATCTTCTCATCGGATGTCTTTACTCGCTACATGTCACACTCGGCTCCATCTGTCTTTTTTAATTGCATTTGCTATCCTGGTTCTTACAATCGTCATTCCTAATATTGTCCCCTTCCCTCGCTCAATGTAAAGTCCTTCTTTCCGCTGACCTACAATGGAACTCCTCGCCCTTGTTTTTCCGTGGAGGGACCAGATTTGTGCCACATGGGCCAATAACTGGTAAAATAAACTCAATAATAATAATAATGACATTTATACCGCGCCAAAATTTTGCAGACAAGTCAGCAACTCAGAGGCGTGGAAGCCAAGCTCAGGGCTACTCGAAAACCTGACAAAGCAGAGAGTAAAGGCCTTTAGATGTTTCTTGAGAAGTCAGAGGGCATTTGACGTTGCAGATTGTGCAAAGGGAGAGAGTTCCACACTGAGGGGCTGACAGCAGAGAACTGACGTCAGGCTGTAAGTGTAGTGTATAGTAGTGGTGTAGAGTGTAGTGTATAGTGACGTGAGGCTGTAACAGTGTAGTGTATAGTGTAGTGTATAGTGACGCGAGGCTGTAACAGTTCGAGACCCCCCCTTGGTATGTGTAGCAGATTTGCGTGACGCCACCGAGTAGGGCGTCTGAGACGAGAGCAGCGAGACGAGGTGTGGTGATGGTGGTGGGGAACCGGTGGTGAAGGCGCGATGACAAAAAGCCGGCAAGTTTATAATGTGCCCCGCTGTCAACAAGGAGTGGCCAGGTGAAGAGTGCGGAGGAGAGGGGTTGCTGAGTCGATCGCAATCCTCTCCTGCACTCGGACCGACGCCAAGGACTACGCATCGCGCGCTGCAGCTTTCTAGAGAAGACCGCGCTTTGTAGGCCCACGGTAGTTAGCGCTCGCAACAGAGGGGCACTTCTGTGCGCCCTTCTACATCACTTCAGTTGCAATGCAATGGCAGTCTGCAAGCACGCGGACGCGTCTCGAGTGCCCGGGCAGGACTCGGCGGCCCCGCTATGCGGTGACCACACCAAGCAGGTCGACGATCACGTTTGTCCTCGGCCTCTCTATCATCGCTGCTGCTCTGGACAGTGTGGTCGTGAGAATGAGGAATGTCGTCGTCGTCGCCCCCCTCACAAATCCTCACGGTGGAAGCTGCCCATGAACGTGCACACGCGGTAAAGCGTCGGTGTTAAACACGTCGGCTTTCGCGACCGGTATTACCCATAAGAGGTTTCTTTAGGGTTAGATCATGTCAATGTACAGTCGGTAATGTACATACATAATCTACATAGTCTACATAATCTACAGATTATGTATTTTGATTAACTGTGAATAACCCAATGAATAATAGGGATCCATTGTAATTTCTGACTACATTAACCCCCCCCCGTCTTGGCACCGGATTCGCTCATTGACGGCACCACATTGACCTCCTCTTCTATTGAAGACCGAAGCAGGAGGATTTCTCGACAATTCTGGCTGTCGCCTGACGAGGCTACTGGGTGTAACTCCCGGCGAAACGTCGTCGTCGTCGATAAGTAAATGTTGTGGGTTTACTCGCCAACACACCGGTGTGCTGAACTCATCACCAATTGCCATCTTTTGTTTACGTGACAAACCTTACTAATTGGCTGTCGGGTAATTTACACAATCTAACCAAAAAAAACCCTCTACCATGCGGTTAAACGTGTTGGGATAGCAAAGCACCCAGCCAACCAAAATAGCTTAAAGAATTAAATAATGCATACACAACTATAAAAATACAAACATACCGTGCAGCGAGCCTCGCAGTGAAAACAAAAACACCCTCCGCGACTTCCCCGTTCTTTTGTCAATCACAGCGACAACTGCATTCCACAGAGGCCACGCGGACCCAGGCGACCTGCTGCTGATGGCGGCGGCGGTGGTGCACAGATGTTGTGCGACAAGCCAGCGACAGCCACCAACCAGCAGTCTCCACCTCCTCCTCTCCGCCTTCAAGAGATATGCGAGGCACGCACCCGGAGCCTTCACAAAAAGCCGTGCGCGCTCATCCGATCAGCGGGGGGGGGGCGGGGGGGTCGCGCATCAATTACGGCGTGCTATGGACTTGCATCACCTGCAAACGCTCTGGCCTCCAAACGTATCCCGTATTCACCATCTTGTCATAAGAGTGTGGATACCACGGTGTATGATGTGGTAGTTTCAGCCAACAACTGGTGTTAGTTTGGCACCTAACTATAGGCAGATGTTCTCAAGTGGGACTCAAGCTCACCTAAGAACAGCCGCTCTCAATCGCGATGCAATAATGTGGATTTATATCGCGTCGAGGATGTTTGAAACATGGGGCTTTCCGGCCTGCGTTATTTTCCTGTTACGATGGGCTTTTCTCGCCACTCACAGATTCGACAATGTACGCGTGTGTAGAACTTCTTTCGCACCGTACGTAGCCAAACCATGTTAATCGGAGGGAAGGACAACAAACTAAACACGAAAAGCAGTTTAAGAAATTTGTTTTCGATCTAAAATGACATCGCGGCTTAAGACGTCGGTGAGAGAATTCTCTATGCAAGTCGTACGTATCTCTGCGCGAGTCTTATAAATACAAAGAGAGTCTACGAGTCACTGTGCGAATTTATAGACCCCTGCACGAGTTGACACAAAATACATGCGAATTCATAAGGGGGCATCTACGCGACCACTTCTCAAGAGTTGCGTAGAAATGAACGGCGCATGTTTACACATTGCATAGGAGACAGGCGAGAAGGCGAGTCAATGTGTGGCGCTCTGTAAGTGTCATACGGGATATGTTGCCGCTCCAAGTTTACAAAAAAGTGATCATTTATCCCGGCATTGAATAGATCGTCTTTCTAACGCAGTTTCCTATGCAGCGTCTACTTGATCGTCAACTGCTTTCGTGTCAATTAAAAAAAATCAGGATATTTCTCTTAACGCTTCCCAGTCTCCTCAATGCCCTTCTGCCAGTCTCTCAATGTGCGACCTCCCAACAATAAAAATGCAACAGTCTTCGCTCTGAAGAACGGCGACCACCATTATCACCTTGAACGGTCGGCAAACTCTTTATTTTCCCGTTGTAATCCAGTGGCGACGATTAACGTGGGAGGCGCTTTCGAGCCCTGGTCGCCCACCACTGCCGCCGCAGGCCTCCTTGCCTTCATTTGAACCGGCGTGACTAAAATGTTACACGGTAAATATAAATTACTCATTAACTCCCAAAGTGCACATTCATGCCTCTCCTGGTAAACTTTTAACATTTAAACTGGGGCAATTTTTAATTATACGGGGAAATCCGTTGTTTAATAATGCCCGTGATGTTTTGCATGCGCTCTGCAATCGCTTGGTTATTTATAACCGCTGACGGTCACTACGGACCATCCATAGCCAGGGTTCCACTCCGGACGCGAGCCTCGAGCAACAGCTCCGCGGAGGCCATCTGAAGCCAGATTGTCTCAGCTCTCGGCAAATGGGATTCTTGAATCCGCCTGTGCGGCGTTTGGAGCGTCTTCCCCCTCAACGGAAATGGCCAAACAGTCCAAATGTGGCAAAGACACTCCAGAAAAAAATTCTGGACTCAGCGAGGCCGTTCCTGGCGAAAGGACATTGCTACAACACTACCCAGCCCCCACCTCCATCGCCATGCTCTCTTAACGGATGTAGTTCAGGGTCTCGATTGATGGCGAGATCAATTTTGTTACATGGGGCGAATGTTTCGGACCTCTTGTGGCCGGAGAGGGTGGGGGTGTTAGCACATTATCTAACATATCGTGACATACTATGTATTAAAAAGACATCGATTTTTACACACGCGATGAGTGTGTGCTGATCTTACGGAATCGGGGTTGATTCACCCAATGTAATCGCTACAGATTACACCCGTTAACTGCTGATGCAATGGGAAAAAAAATCACGAGTCGGTATCTTTGAGGACAAAGCAGTAACTCGCCACGACGCGTTCGCCCTGTGGATGGCCTGGTCTCTGCCATATAAACGTGGATAGTCTACCACTGGCTCTGGTCTGCAATTCTCCAACACCGGGACCGTTTTTTCTGCCTAGCCAAATCTTGGGAATCGGTGTACTTATGCAATTTGAACTTCTATACGTTATCTTTTGAATGTATTTATTTTGTGATTTGTTTACCTTTCCTATACTTTGCACTCATATCGGGTTCTCGTTGCATTTTTTGTCGTAGATAAACTTGCAGACCCGCCCCGACTAGACATCTGTGAAAAAAACCCAGCTTCATAGCTCATCGTATTTCTCAAAGATAAAAGAAAGATTCCGATTCTTCTTTGCTTTGGCAGAAAGACACGGAGACGCGACTGTGAGCCATGCCCGGCGCCAGATCCTCTCAATTGTGTGGTGGGGAGAGGGGGGGGGGGTAGCCAGTTATATTGTGCTAGGGGGGGGCAGAGGGACATTCGGGTGGTGCAGAGGTCACCCCAACAGCACCCCCTAGCGCCGGCCCTGCGACCGAAGCCTCACAGCCTCGACTACGCTGCAATCTCAGACGCCTCCAGATGGTGGCCACACCGCTACAGCCACTCACTGCCGGAGGGTGAAGCTCCCCCCAGATTCGAGGTCTCCCGGCCCAGAAGAGGCAGCGAGCGAGACGCATCCAGAAGTGGATGCCAAGGGTGGGCGGTGCATTAATCGCAGATGCGAGATCAGAGATTTAATTATAAGAGACAGACGTGTTGAATCTTGACTTGAAGCTTTCGGGACTGCAGGAATTCACACTCTTTGGGTCTTTCGGTAAAGTCACGTGGATATAAAAATAATAAAATAATTACAAATCACGACGTTTCGATCGCAACACAATCAATCGTCTTCAGGTGAAACAATACAGCAGATGGACTGCTGAGGCAGGAAGAAATACGTGTTCAGAAGAGAAATTGAAGGTATAGACAATACATGTATTCAGAAGAGATGGATTGCATTCAAAAGATATGCTTGATTGGAGGGTGAGGTTTTCAGAAAGGGATATAAATCTGGCAGGCATCGAGAGGGCATGGTGCAACGATAAACAGGCGTGTGCACAATTCTCACCGATGAGACGGGCAAATTTGACGTTGGACTGGAGACCGATGGACGGAAGGGGAAAGGGAGATGGATCGGTAATGGATGGAATGATGAGATTTGGGGGTGGCAGACATTGGGGGGAGGGGGGTGCAGTGGCACCATTGGCGGCTAAGGAAAGAGGACTAAAGTGTAGGGTTCAAGTTCGTGTATTAGGTACAGCCCTGTAAGCCATTCGGCTCTTAAATCGGGTGCAACCGCAACAAACAAAAACATGAACAAGAAAACATCTTAAAGTGACTAAGTGCAAACAGAAAATCCAAGAAAAGACAGCAAAATATTGCAGAAAAAGCACCGTACACCAACACTGTGTGCAAAAATCCCAGTGGGATGCAAGTCAAACAACAACAACCACAAGACAACTTAGATTAAGGCCATCAGTCTAACTCTGTACTACAACAAACAAACATGGCCAAACCAAAAAAACTTTGAAAATCACCAAAATAAAGCCACAAAAGCAATGAAACAGTGATCATAGGAACTGACTGAATTTTCACAATAAACGGCGTAATTAACATGTACTACCAAACTCTGCAGCCATAGCTGGCTGCATGAGTCACTCCACAACAGCAGGAGCATCAGTTGGAGTATCAACATTTTTCAATGCACCTTTAAGATCAGCACACTAAATCAAAACACAGATCATACATTGCAGCGGTCATCCGGAGCGAAACATTTTATTTTAGGCCACTGAATTGCAGTGGCAGCTAGGGGTGTACAACTCCTCTAGAGCAGTTTTGAGTGAAGATCTCATAGGTAGTGATTCAAGTTGCAGTTTATTGGCAATAGCATTCCAGACCCTGGGGGCATCAATAGCAAAGGCCCTTCCTCCAGTATTTGTACGGCAATAGGGAATGTGAAGCTGGTAAATGAGCGAAGACCTTAGGTCACATTTGTTCTTCGAAACAGAGAGGAGATCCAGCAGGTAGTCTGCGGAATTTTTTGTAAGTACATCATGAATAAATAAGATCTGATGCACAAGCCATCAACCATTGAGAAATGTTAAGTTTGACCCAATGTAGAGATCACAGTGGCGAGTCCTATATGGGCAGTTCAGGGTAGGGATGTTGAGGCGTTGGTTAAACAGCGCGTAAAGAAAACACATTGCTCTTTAGTCACGCGGTTCCTCTCCGGATCTTAAAAGCGACAGCGAGTCGGGATGGCAAGGTGTGCGCTTGAATGACACCTCAAATTAAGTCGCGAGCCGTCTTTGGCCCTTACCCGGTTCACGGCTCTTGCGATGACGGGTCGTTGTCATCGCGGGTCCACGTGGACGTACACAATTCGAGCCCGAAGGGCGACGGTGTGGTTCTGGTTTTGATGTACTGTATTATTTAACGGGTATATTATAAAGGAAAAGAAAAACGCACTGAAAACTACGCCAGGAAGAAAGTATGGACAGATGCACGCTTAAGTATTGCACTGAGAAACAAAAGAGAGGAACACGTGGATGAGGTGCCACACGCAGGTTAAGTACGGAATGCAAACTGTTAAAAAAAGCTGGCTTGGGCCAGGACTCGCGATCGAGATTGATAACAGAATGGTGGCCAAAGAATGGATCGCAATCCAGGAGCACATCCACCGGGGAGATGGAGCGATGAAATGACCACATGTGCAGATGCTGGGTGGATTGTTGCCTCGCGGGATCGTGGGGAGGGGGGGGCGACGGCGCGAGATGGTGGTCTTCCATTCTAGCGTAAGATAGCAGCAGCATAAGCTAAATGCCAGTGTCAAAGTCGGCTCTCCACGACTGGAGAGGCTTCAGCAAAGAGAGTTCGTATAGTTCATGATACGGCCCATAGTTTGGGTTGCATGGCCATAAATCGCACTACTTCAGCTTGTCTCTAATTTTCCATTAATGCAAAGGGCATAGCCGCGGTGGTGAAATGTTATCTTCCTTGCCTCGTATACTGAAGGCCGTCCGGTTGGAACCAAACCCCAACGCCTTTGAATATGAGAATAGGTTTTACCCTTTCTGGCAATAAAATAAGTGCTGAGATGTTAAACACCAAACAGAAACCTTTTGCAAGGAATCCCGTCTGCATTAACTACATATACTTGTGGGAGCATGGAAACAGCAACACATGCTCTGATAATTCACTATGTAACACGACTTTTGTCCCTGGGTAGCAAGTGTTATTTTCTAATTGCTCATGCCTCAAAAGTACAGAAAATGGTTATTATTCCCCACAAATGTTCCTTTTGTGACCAGGAAATTACGTGAAGGAATGACACAAATGCACAGGTTTTCTCATTGAAAATAGGTACATTTCTAAATATCACTGTCCTGGTCACAAAAGCAAAGTTTGTGGGGAATAATAGCCATTTTATGTATTTTTAGGCATAAGCTATTGGAAAACACTTAGTACCCAGGAACAATTTTTTTTCGTTACGCAGTGTAATGTATACCTTGTCTTTGAATCTGATTGGTCCATACCAGAGCCAGCTTTCTTTAGAGGCTAGTCTCAAAGTGTTAACAACTGTTTTATTGACAGAAAAGGTAAAACATATTCTTATATTTCGATTTAAAGCTTTCGTGACTGCAGGGATTCATCTTCTTGGTTCTTTCGGTAAAGTCACGTAGAAGGGAAATTATAAAATAATAAAAATAAAACATAATAAAATAATTCTCACGACGTTTCGCCACAACGCAAGCAGCCGTCCTCAGGTGAAGAACAGGTCTGTCGGAAAGACAGCGTCTGAATGAACACCACCACGCTTGGCAGCGTATATTTAAGCTGGGTTGTATAGTCTAAGGTGGTGTATAGTAATACAGAATATAATTTAATGTTGGGTTTGTCTATGGCAGTATATAGTACGGGGTAGACCCGTGTGATGTAAGAGAAAAAAGTTTAGCTGGAGGCATATTATATTTTTTGCGACATAGAATTGTAATGTATGACTTACTGTTAGTAGCTCAGCTTATTGGAGAGTATATTTAGTATATTGATGATACTGATGTAGTTTATATTTTAGTTTTTTACGTGATAGTTTAGCTGCTGCAGCTCCATACTATTAACATTCCTTCCCTTTATTAATGCTAACCCTACTCACTCCCTTTGCCGCCCACCTCCTACGCATTCCACAAGTAGTGACTAATCCCATATCTGCATTTCCCATAAATATGATAAATTCCTCTTGATATGCAAATCCCTTTGTCAAGGCGCTCTTCCACCTCCAACCCAGCTTAAATATACGCTGCCAAGCATGGTGGTGTTCATTCAGACGCTGTCTTGCCGACAGACCTGTTCTTCACCTGACGACTGCTTGCGTTGTGGCCGAAACGTCGTGAGAATTATTTTATTATGTTTTATTTTTATTATTTTATTATTTCCCTTCTACGTGACTTTACCGAAAGAACCAAGAAGACATTCTTATATTTTGATACTGGAAGGTCCCATATTAGATATTTGGAGTTCGCATGTTTCTCCCCATGGTCGTGTGAATTTTTCTCCAGGTCCTCCGGGTTTTCCTTCGACATTTAGAATCAACACGCGTTTAGGGTTTTTGGCTGCTATAAATTTCCACGTGATAAGCCACTTCGTTGAGTTATTGTTTGTGGACAGGTCGCTTCCGGCAAAAAAAATAACTAAATAGCTCAGTGAGCCTATGATTAAATAAAAATAGTTTGTTATTTTCCTAAATGGCGAATACCGTGGTTCCAACGCTCGACGCTGGAAGCCACGGGTGGCGGTGGCGACTTGGATAAGCAGGTGTTGGGAGGATTTGCAGAAGCGAGAGGAGGAAGCGGAGAGAAGACGCCATCGAGGGATCGGGGCGCCGCGATGCAGCCTCACTCGTCGCCAGCTTCTTCACGTGGCGCGGCAGAAAGGCATTCGTCAATAACGCCGACGTTCCAGGCAATGGCCCCTCTTCATGAGCAAGGGTGGTGTCTGTTGCGTTACTGACAAACGTGGCAATGTTATTGACGCGCGTGTGTCGAGTCGTTTGTGTCGATTGTGCACCACGGCCAACGCAGCAGCAGCCTCACAGAATTATATTTCCCAAGTCACGGTTCAGCAACCCCCCCCCCCCTCACGGACACGTGTCACGAAAGCCGTCATGAAGCCCCACGTGGAACGCAGCACTGCGCTCGGTGACCCACCGGGGAAGAGTTCCGCAAAATCCACGAACATTTATATAAAACCCAACGAGACAACTACGCACGTTCTAATTTTGTGGATGCACGCGTTGCTCCTTACACGCGATGCTGGGATGTTGGTCATGTGCCTACAAGACTGAGGAACGTTAACCATTGTAATCAATCAATGACATCACCAACATTAACAAGATAACCACCACCAAAATCATCACCACGACCACCCTCACAGTGATCACCTTGACAACAGAGGCAATGCTGTCTCATTCGTCTCAGTCGGTTGATTTAATCTCCTGGTTAAATAGAGGAGTGCCTGGCTATCAATCATTAACGCCACCGTCATAACTGACATCAAAATTGTCGTAATAGTCATCATTACCACCGTCATCATCATTACCCCCACCATCGTCATCGCTACATCACAGCCTGGGACAGTGGTTCTTAACCTTTACTGCAGCCTAGCACCCCTTTGGTTCTCAATCAAAAAAAGTGCAATGTTAACAAATACATTGGTTTGATGAAACAAAGTAGTTTTACTGACGTGTCCGTGCTTAATTTGCGCTTCGAGTATTTACCTTCTAAAATTAATATTGGCCACGTCTCGCACCCCCAGAAAGGGCACCTGGCACCCCCAGCAGGTTAAGAGCCACTGGCCTAGGAGGACCGCATTGTTCGCGAGGTGCTTATGCGACGACCGAGTGGCAACCCCAACCTCTCGAGCATGTGGCAGGCCGCCCGACCACCGCCGCGGCGGCAAACAGCCGGACAGGATCGGCGGGGGGGCACCTCCAGCCCACGTCGTTACTCTCCTCCCTTCATCTCCCGCCGCTGCGCGCCAGCTTCGTCTGCTGCCGCCGCCGCCGCTGCTACCCGCACCTCTCCCACCGTCATCACCTCCCCAGCGCTCGCTGCCTCTAACGTCCCGTACGCACACAAACACACACGCGTGCACCGGCTCACCTACCCCGGTCTGGAGCGATCCGTTGAAGGCCGTCGCGAACATTCTCCGAAAGTAAACCACAAACTGATTTTTCTCTAAGGATTTGTTGTTTTTGCCCGCGACGCCCAGCGGAGTGCTTCTTGTGATGAGTAAATGAGGTCGAGCCGGCTTTTCAGGGCGCCCAACCCCCGCTGCACCACCCCTCCTTCCCTCCCTCCCTCCCACCCGGGCCCCCTCGTCAGCCACCCATGCGCCCCACCTGCCTGCCGCTAGGCACCTG
Organism: Lampetra planeri; assembly: GCF_965212315.1. Taxonomy (NCBI): domain Eukaryota; kingdom Metazoa; phylum Chordata; class Hyperoartia; order Petromyzontiformes; family Petromyzontidae; genus Lampetra; species Lampetra planeri. The sequence goes on along the minus strand of NC_136116.1, from coordinate 1,996,873 downwards.
AACCACACCTAGCGATGCTGAACTAATCATCTGGTGAGTCTGCGGCTGCTGCTGCTGCGTTGGCAGTGGTGCACAAATAACGAAGAAACACCCTCGGACACACTCAATATAAATATATAATATGCGACGTTTCGCGCAATGACCCTTAATAGCACACATCATTGTGCAATGTTGTAGAACAGTTCGTGGCAATCGATACATCAATTGAGTTTGTGTAAATACATGCGGCTGGATAATATTGGCGTTAAAAGTCCACTGATTTCTCTATGTTGATTCGGTAATTTAAATACTTGATTATCTATATGAACGATGACATTTGTACATCGATCTTGTTACTTTAAAGATGAACGCAGATCCACGTGATGCGATGCGCGTCATGATCATTATCAAAATGCGCTCCCTGCACCAACCCGCGCTGACCAGAGTGGTGAAGTATGGACTCGTATCTTAAAGAGATTGCCCGAATTGCACGAGGCAGCTCGCCGCCATTCAAGCACAAGCGTGAGTCTGCTGACGAGACCCTGTAAGTCGAAACCAGACAAGGGTTGTGTTTGTACTGCCATTATTGTACATGACTTGCCTCAATAAAAAAATAAAACATATATGCGGAGAGACAGATATATGGAGACGTAGTCTGCTTATCGATAGTTATTATTTTTGACAATAATAACAATTCCAATTTGTATCGCGAGTGAGAGGCGCGAGGAGCAGCCACATGTGGATCCAGCGCGACCAGCAACAGCTCCGCCATCCTCTCTACAGTGAGATGCTATCGGTCAATTAATGAGTGGCTTACGTGTTGGAGGAAATCGGAGCACCCGGAGGAAAGCCCCGCATGCGAGGGGGAAACACTCTATCCCATACATACACACAGTCACAGATGGAGTCCACAACTTTGCTTGTACCGCCTTATCCCGGCAAGCCAGGGTTATGGCTCCTCCTCGACGTGCACGGGGAGGGGGGAGTTGCGCAGCGACATCTGTGTGTGACCCACCAACCCTCGCAGCTTCCTCCACAGTTGCTGGCTTACAGGCAACCACGAGCGAGCGTCGCTACCGCCACCGACTGGCGAAGACGCGCGGTCTCCCCTCTCTCACGCCCAAGGCACCCACCGCCGTAACGTTCTGACCCACCTCCTACTTGACGTCTGTGGGAAAAGAGCTCCATAGCTTATCGGAATTCTCCTGCAGTAAAAAAATACTGTATACATGTGTAGTGACATCACGGATGTCACTGTGTAATGCCGGCTCGAGAGAGGCACGGCGTGCGGTGTGTTGACATCGCGGGCACCACGTGGATGTGGGGGCAGTAGCGACCCGAGAAGGGCTCGGTGAGCGCTGATTGGCAGTGCTGGATGGCACCACGCTCTGCGTGCAGTGCCAACCCCTACAGGCCGTGGCACTCTGGTTGACGCCAGAGGACACGTGACCAGTTGAGTCTACACAGGGGCCCCCAGGTGGGGGCTAGGGGTGGTCACGTGTCAGGTCGAGATCCTCCTCGAGGATTCTCGAAGGTGGTCGTGGCGAGGGGCGGAGCCAGCCACACCACAGAGGATATACGCCGGGTCTCCGAGCGGGACCGGCTGCTGTTGTCTTCCTCCAAGAGTCACCAACACGTGGACCCGGACCCAGGCTAGGGTCCGGTCCGTCCTAGCTTAATTCCATTGTAATTAGTGTAGATAGCCTGGTGGTCCACCACCATAAGTTGTTAATGTGTTAAGGGGTAGTACCCCGTGTGTTGGTTTAATAAATGTGTTGCCTCCAAGAAGTGCGTCTGTGACTCAGTTGAACTCACTACACATACACACGTATTCGGATTCCGTGCTCCACCCGGGTGGTGCGTGGCGGGCAGCCGCACCCCATGTGGCAGCGCCCCCCAGACGAGGCGCGCGACCCGGGGGGGTTGCTGCTGCTGCTCCACGCGCGCTGAAATCGCGCAGATTTCCCCGCGAAGTTTGCGGCGTTACTCTGCGCTGCTCGAGTTTGCGCGGCGAGAAGATGGAAGGGAGTCTGGCTGCATGCCGGTTGGCTGCCCCGTTGCGGGTGGAGGTATCCCTCCCAGTGCCGGATTATCCGAGTGTAGTGGGTTCACGTGAGAGACACCCTTGACTTTGGAGGCCACACGTTTATTCTTTGACCACAACGGGGTAACTACATGAACGTAACAACGGGATAACTATGTAGTGGTAACCACCACGGGGTAACTACATAACCGGGTCAGGTCAGCGTAAAGAACGAACACCGAAACGACGTAGCATGGCGGGTTCCATTCCAGTAGACAGCCCGGATCGGACCTCGGGACCTCCCTTTTTTGCCCCTCAGCGTGGCCCGGCTCTGCCTCGGCCACGCCCCCTTCTAGAACTCCCTAGAAGACTCTGGGCCTGACATCACATGTCCCTTCTGTCACCTTTGGCCCACATCCTTACCCTGTCCTGTCACGTGCCCTTGCCAGCCAATCGGGCTGCTACGTCCTCACATGCTCTCTCTCTCTCTGCCCGCCGCTAAAACCATGCTCCTTATGGACCATTTACCATGGCATAGCACACCCTGCTGGCAGAGAGGGCTACCTACACTCCAGTTCTACCTCTATAAGTAACTGACGCTGTGCGCCTTAGTGACCCAATATACGTCACTTCACTAGTAGCAAAAGTAGCTACATATGCTACGAGCCCCGCACTTTCAAGGGCCCCGCGCTAAACACTTTCAAGCTATCAATTTCGGTTCAGTGATTCTGCACTTGCTCTATTACTATAGTACTATACTGCCTTCAACTTTCATGAACGACTGGGTGTTTAAGGTCAGCGATTTGTCGTATTATCTGGCTGTATAGCAAATGAAAAAATACAATTACTTTACTATGGAAGTAAAAAATGTCTTTTAATATTTATGTGTATTTTTTAGGGCCCCTTTATAACATATGCTACAGGCCCCGCACGACTTTGCAGATCCATGAGAACCCCATGACACGCGACATTAAACATCGAGCTTACACGCGCGAATTGATGCACGCATATCGGGAGCTTGATAATTATCGGCCGATTAATCGATGCAGGGTTACATCCATTATTTTCATCTGCAATACAAAAATATTAATAAACCTTAATTCGCACAAGTAGTGAACCGTTGATTCTGACGCGTCTGTTTTGATGCACGTATCGCCAAGTAATAACGAGGAATCGATTGAATTCGATGAACCGATGTCTGCTTCGAGAATTCTCACGCGTGGCTCTGAGCGCCCCCTGGTGATGGGGGCGCCGTGGGACGCCTTGGACGGGGGGGGGGGCTCTCCCGCTCCTGCGCGGTCGCTCTCCGTCAGAGGTCGCAACCGGGTGCCCGATACCCGTACCCTACCCGATACCCGGCTACCCGTACCCGGCCGGGTACGGGTACCCGTTTGCGACCCTGGTGCGGCCGGGTACGGGTAGACCGTGAGTCACTGGTGAGTAACTGTTTGTCACTCATTTCCCAACGTCTTGTCTCTTCTCACAATTCAAGTTCCTAGAATCAACCCACCCGCGCCTGCAACATGGCTTCATCCCAGAGGTCGCATCAGGTACCCGATACCCGTACCCTACCCTGGTGCGGCCGGGTACGGGTAAGGAATCAAAACCCGTTTCCGACCTCTGCTCTCCGTTCACCACAGAGACCCAAGGGCTGCCACTGCCGCTGCTGCTGCTGAGAAGGCGACGCCAGCGCCTGGTGGTGACCCGTGCGCTGGCGACCTGAGCGGTGCACAACGCGCGGCGGGAGTCCAGGATATCTTAAGGGAGTAACGTGTCCTCTCTTCTCATCCCCGGGGGCTCGGCGGGTCCGGCCCCCCCCCCTCCCCCGTGGAGGGGAGTAGAGCTCTTGGGGAGACGGGGCCGCAGGAGCGGGTCATGGTGCCGCCTCGTACCACGTACCGGAGGCCGCGGAATCCGCATGCCTCCACACTGCCCGGGACTGACACCCTCCCTCGGGAACCCCCTCTGTCGGCCACCTCCTGGCACCCGCATCCCTCCCCCGCGTCCTCCCGTGAGTTTAGGAACCGCGTGCGATTCTCGGATTATTGCGGTGGGGGTAGGCGAGGGGAGATACGGAGGTGGTGGTGGTGGGGGAGAAGGAGTATGGGCCATCTCCCGTCCTTCTTCTCGTCCGCATCTTCCAGCCCCTATACCCTACGCAGAGCCTTGAGCGATGGGAGTCAAAGTGGATGAACCCGAGACGCAGGGGAGGTGGTCCTCCTTTTGGGTCAAGGCTGGTTGGTGAATTTGCGACCGGTGGCTGGCAGTGCGAGGTGGGGCCAGAGCGGAACGGCGAGGCACGCGCCGCGCAACTTGCTCACAGCAGCCGGCATGAGCGCGGCTCGGGCGTGGGGGGCTAAGGGGGCCGAGAGTGGAAGGGCCACCGGAGTTTGATGAAGGTGGCAATAGAAAGATTGCACGAGCGTCGGCGAAGAGGCGCGTCTCGAGCTGGGACTTGAACTGCAGACGCTGAGGGTCAAAGGGACTCTCTTCAGTCTGTCGCGGGGACTCGCTCACTATTCGTGGCGTCACGGAAGGGTCACACTTCACCCTGAGTAGTTCGTACGCGTGTTGAACTTCTTTTGCGCCGTACGTAGCCGACCGTGCTCATCGAAGGCGCACTTTGTATCGGTGGCGAGATGTTAACTACCTCGATTTATATGCAGGAGGTCGTGGGTTCGATCCTGACCCTGAAGCCTGCATATTTGGAGTTTGCATGTTTTCCCCGTGGAGAACATGTACATTTAGAATAATGCTTTTCGAGTGTTTGACTGCCATCAATTTCCACACGATGATAAGCCACTTTGTTGAGCTATCATTTGTGGTCAGGTCGCTTCTGGTAAAATAACAAAAAGTCAGCAAGTTAGTTAATATCGTTCCCAATGGTCGCACGCATTTAACTAAAACCACGGGATTAAACCCAACGTGGAAGTCGCGCTGATGGCGGCTCGGAGCCAATGGTGGAATTTTCACGTTCCTTTCGTGGGGACCAGTCCGTCAATTGAATAGCAGCGGTTGACTTTAACAGAACGCAGGAGGGAGCGAAGCATTTTTTTAAATAGTCTCCTGTCCGCGATTATTACCTCCACCCCTCCGCAGCAGAGTTCCAGTGAGAGGCGCGGAGCCGAGAGGAACGCGTTGATGTCGGCCGACGTTGATTTAACGCGACGTTGATAAGAAGTGAACCCCGCAGCCACGTGAACAGTCTCTACGGGCACAGTGACGCCCCCCCCACACACAGGCCTGGAACACGACTAATGGTGCATTCATCATAGTAACAGCAGTTGCAGTAATTAAAGTGGACGAGAGATCTCGATTTGTTGTTGTTAAACCCGGGCGGTGAAACTATCCCGAGTTCCACGCTACACAACCTGCACCACTTTCACTCGCACGCAGCCACGGCGCCGAGACCTCAAATCGGGACTCTTGTTTTTCGTTTGCAGTTTCAGTCGAATTGACAGCATCGTCAACACCTCTCTCACTGATGTTCTCCTGAGCCGCGGCTCACGCCGGGGCCGTGCTTCACCTACCGGCGAGCTGGCACGACGAAGAAGAAGCCCCTAGGGGGTCTGGTTTCTCCTCTGAGAGATCGAGGCCCCGGATCTCTGTTCCGGGACCGGCGGTCCCCAAGCAGCGGACGATGGGGAGGGACCGCGTCACGAATCCGCGTGGCCGGTGGGGGCGCAGAGGGTCGAGGGGGATGGGATAAGAAAGTGGAGGAGGCGCGAGCCCACGGGACGAGGGGGTGTGAAACGGGAGGTGTGGGGTTCAGGGGTGAGAGGGTGAGTGACGGCGGGAGCGGGTGGCGGCTGCGCAGGGAGGGGTGAGGTGGGGTTGGGGATGGGAGCAGAGGATTGGGGGGGGGGCGATAGAAAAGAAGCTGGCATGAATCCACGTTCCAGGGCCCTGGCCGGAGCATAAAACGGGCTTGTGGAGTGGAGTTCGTGCCCATTGAAGCGAGCGTGGCGGAGGGGGCGTCCTGCCTCATCTCCATCACAATACCGCGCTCTGCCAGCGCCGTCACCGCCGCGAGCCCGGGGGAGGCGAGACGGGGAAGGGAGCAGGGAGAGAACGAGGCTGCCGCTTGGACCGCAGCAGCAGCAGCGAGAAAGAGCGAGAACTTCTCGGCGAGGAGGAGGAGGCATAGCGAGCCATGGTGGCCGGCGGGCTGCTCGTCGTGGCGTGCCTGGCGGCGGCCGCGCGCGCGTCCCTCGGTAAGGGGGGGGGGGGTCCCGCTACCGCGCGCTCGCTCAAGGAGCGCCGCTGCGCCTCGCGTCCCGCGCGCTGCGTGTGACGCGCCCCGCGCTCTCGACCCCGATTCGAGTCGGGGCTTCGGCGTGGACGTGAGGACGCAGTGGGGCGGACGCCGTAGCCGTTGGCCTCCACACATTTTGGACGTGGGTGGCGAGCCCTATGCTCTGTACACTCTCAGTCGCCTTTGTCACTGTCATCACCACCATCATTATTGTTTTTAATTATGGGCTCTGCGTGGGGTTTCTATGGCTACGTGCCATCAATTTAGTTGAGACTCGTTCCCACGCGCCTGGGATGTTGGAAAAGCTCGAGACAGTAGCAGCAGGTGTCGTGATGCCGCGTGCAGCCCCACCCCCCCCCCCCAAATTGGGCCCCCAATTTCACGGAGAGGGTCCGCGCGTCTCACAGGGGCGACCAGCGACGCGGGTTTGGGTGGCGCTGACTCGGGAGTCACTGGCACCCCGCGCGTGCAGCAGCAGCAGCAGCGCCGCTTTTCAAAGGTGACCTCGGGGCTTGTGCGCCCGTGTGAGTCACCGTTATGTGCTCTTAATATTTCTCGTTTTACGGAATTGGCCAAACCAATTGAAAAGCAGCCGTGAGGCTCCGCGAGATTGTTGTGGATACAACAGCAATGCAATTTACACGATTGTATTCACGATCCAATTGGCCATGCTTTTCAGAATTGTGTCCATAACGCCTAAGGGTACAACGCAGCCTGTGACGTGCTTCTTTAATAATCCACGTTACAAAAACAAGTCTGCCTTGTGCACGTGGATCGTGGGCAACGAACTGCCGCCGCTGAACAACCGCGGCGTGTGAAGTGTCGACGGGGCGGTGTGGATTCGACTCGGAGCACGGAGCTCGCCACTGTGGCGGTGCACGTGTGGTGGTGCTAGTGGTGGTGTACGTGTGGTGGTGCTAGTGGTGGTGCTAGTGGTGGTACACGTGTGGTGGTGCTAGTGGTAGTGTACGTGCGGTGGTGCTAGTGGTGGTACTAGTGGTGGTGTACATGCGGTGGTGCTAGTGGTGGTGCTAGTGGTGGTGCTAGTGGTGGTGTACATGTGGTGGTGCTAGTGGTGGTGCTAGTGGTGGTACACGTGTGGTGGTGCTAGTGGTAGTGTACGTGCGGTGGTGCTAGTGGTGGTACTAGTGGTGGTGTACGTGCGGTGGTGCTAGTGGTGGTGCTAGTGGTGGTGTACGTGCGGTGGTGCTAGTGGTGGTGCTAGTGGTGGTGCTAGTGGTGGTGTACGTGTGGTGGTGTTAGTGGTGGTGTACGTGCGGTGGTGCTAGTGGTGGTGCTAGTGGTGGTGCTAGTGGTGGTGTACGTGTGGTGATGCTAGTGGTGGTGCTAGTGGTGGTGCTAGTGGTGGTGTACGTGTGGTGGTGCTAGTGGTGGTGCTAGTGGTGGTGCTAGTGGTGGTGTACGTGTGGTGGTGCTAGTGGTGGTGCTAGTGGTGGTGCTAGTGGTGGTGTACGTGTGGTGGTGCTAGTGGTGGTGCTAGTGGTGGTGCTAGTGGTGGTGTACGTGTGGTGGTGCTAGTGGTGGTGCTAGTGGTGGTGCTAGTGGTGGTGTACGTGTGGTGGTGCTAGTGGTGGTGCTAGTGGTGGTGTACGTGTGGTTGTGTTAGTGGTGGTGCTAGTGGTGGTGTACGTGCGGTGGTGCTAGTGGTGGTGCTAGTGGTGGTGTACGTGCGGTGGTGCTAGTGGTGGTGCTAGTGGTGGTGTACGTGTGGTGGTGCTAGTGGTGGTACACGTGTGGTGGTGGTGCTGATGGCCGCCACTCTTTGCGCGCGCCGACTGTCCCCACCTCCGCTCACCTCGTTGCAGCTCGCGATCTAATGGGGGGGGTTGAGTTTCTGGAGTTGAGGTCGACGCTGCCCTGCCGTACGAGCAGAGTCGCTCATTCTCCTGCCGAACAAAGGGGAGGGCGAGGGGAGAGATTAACGCTCGCGCGCGGCGCATTCTCCGCATTGTTGCCCGGGCAGGGGTCCCGCGCCGGACCCCCTTGCCGAGATTCCTCTCTGTAACAACGATTATAATGACCCCTCGCCACAGAGCGCCTTGCCGGGTCCCGTTACCCGTGTGCTTTGAGGACCCTGCCTGCAATGGGATTTCTCATGGGCTTGCCAGGCGTTGTAGACGCGGGGCTGCAGAGGTGTGGCCAGGGCATGGCAGTGCTGGGGATCACACCCTCGTATGCGTGGTGGGCTTTCTGGTTTCCCCCACACGGCACCAAACTATCATGAACGGCTTTGACCAAACATACCAACACGGACGTCCTGCGGCAGTCTTGAATGAGACTCGGCGAGGCTTTTCTGGGTACATAATGCGGCATCGTTACGCTTACTATACAAGTTTAGATGTTTTACGGCGAAGAGAAAGCGTGGTGCCTTCCGCAAGAGGGGACTACGTACAGGAGTTCTGTTCAACCTACTTGCTGCTCTGCCATCCACTGGCAACCATCACGCGCCCCATCCCTGCGCCATCCACAAACCCCGCTCAGACGCGGGCCTCTTTATGGGGTAACGATATCGACACGAGGTGGGGGGGCAGGGGGTGGGGGTGAGGGGGTGTTCTCTTCGGTTCACGTGGGTTCACGTGGGCCCCCGAGTGAGCGGGCCCCGTGGAGACGGAGCGGGGGTTGACGCGGGATGGTTTGCGCGTTGCCGGGCAACGCTGCTCCCCAGCGGCGCCGACTGGGCTCGAGTCACGTGGCCGGCGCGGCCTCGACTCCTCGTGGAGGGAGCCTCCTCGCATCTCCCTCGGTGACAGCTCCGGGGACTCTGTGACATCAGCGGAGGGCTCGAGTGGGGTCGCTCGTGATAGGTGTCGTGCGTGCATCTGGGAACGTTTAACTGGGTCACATGGGTTTTTTTTTAAAGAGGGTCTTGCCCCGCCATTTATGACACCGTGTTTATTAGCCACATTTTTGTTTGCGTGTGTGAAGAAACCGGAGTGCCCGGAAAAAAACCCTCCAATACATATGAGGAGGGGAGGGGGTACCTTTAAACCTGCCATTTTCAATCCGCCGCTGGATGAAGGCCTCCCCCGAGCCGTTTGCAGCTTGTCATTGCGGTGCTGTTCGCCACCACGAGATTGGAACGGTGAACATGAAATAGGTCGCCGACCTACACGCCGTGGTGACCAACTCGTGGTCCCCTATGGAGGTAGAACGATTCATGAACGAGTTTCTCAGCCTTTGTGTCGTAATGAGGCGCGCGCGAGCCCGCGTGGTTGGTGGTGATGGTGGTGGTGTCAGCGTGAATGTTTAAAGTGCGGACCGCGCGGCCGTGTGGCTTGCGGGGGCCACGCGTGGCAGCGCCGCAGCGAGGGGCATTGTCCCCGGCTCAATGGCACGAGACCTCGCCGCGTTAATTGGGCCTGCGGCGAGCGAGTCGGTGAATGGGTGAACGAGTGAGTGAGTGAATTAGGGAGTTAATGAATACGTGAGTGAATCGGGTGACTGGGCGAATGAATAAAAGTAATGCTTGAATTAGTACTTTGATGAAAATGGAGTCGATGAAAATGTGAGTGGCTGAGTAAATTAATGAATGGCTGGCTTCATTGGTAAATTAATGTGGTTTAGTGAATAAGTGAGTGAAAGAATACGGTAACGAGTGAGTGACTGAACGAACGAGTGAATTAACAAATATGTTATTTAAACGAGTGATATCATTCTTAAGTGATGAGTGAATGAGCGATTGACTAAGTGAATGATTGACTGACTTCGTGAGTGACCATAATGGCGTGAATTATATATTGACTAATGTAATGAGTGTCTGAATTCGCGACTAAGTGATTTAATGAGTGATTGAATGAGTACATAAATGACCTAATTAGCGAGTGCGTGAGAACATTAGGGAGTGAGTGAACACAGCGAGCCGTATACCACGTTTCCCGTCTGTGCGTGCATGCACTGCACAGCAGAGGTCCATGTTACATTTGCTCTCCACTCGTCAAGCCGATTTAAGGGCTTCAGGAAAAGAACACAACGGTCGGAATTATTCATCTGATACGGCTACAGCCAACTACATCACCACCTACACGGGCAAATGAGGTGGTCTGGGAAATGCTCAGTGCTGTGTTTGGTCAGTGACGGGCCACCCCGCCCTACCGCTGAGTGAGTCCGTGATCCTCCCGTGACCTGTTCGTGACTCACCCGTGACCTGTCCGTGACCTGTTCGTCACTCACCCGTGATCCGCTCGTGAACCGCTCGTGCCTCGCCCGTGACCTGCCCGTGACCTGTTCGTGACTCACCCGTGACCTGCCTGTGATCCCCCCGTGACCTGTTCGTCACTCACCCGTGACCCGCTCGTGAACCGCTCGTGCCTCGCCCGTGACCTGCCTCTGACTCGCCCGTGACCTGCCTGTGACCTGCCTGTGACCTGCCCGTGACCTGCCCGTGACCTACCCGTGACTCGCCCGTGACCTGCTCGTGCCTTGCCCATAACCCAATGTATGCTGGATCGGGCCCATTCTTGACCCTCTGGCCCAGTGTACACAGTCTCAAGTTTCTTATTCACGAGGATCCTGCCAACTTTTCGTAGTGCTATACTGTGCAATCCCAATTGAGAGATTTGCAGGTTACCTTATAACATTGGGATGTTTGGCCATTACCAGTTACATCGCACAGGTAGTTTTTCTTTGCTTTGTGAGTAATCCCATGGAAAACCACGCAGCGCAGGTGAAGAACCTCCAAACCCACACAGAGAGGAGTCCGAGTTGTAAATCAGACCCAGGGGCCTCATTTTGCGAGGCACAAGTATTACCACTGCGCTGCCACCCTGCAGCCCTGTTAAGGAGATTAAAGGGAGCACTCCCCACCCATTCCCTCTCCCCATCTGCTTTAACGGGCACTGAAGGCTGGATTTTGCTGGTCCATGAATGGCCCAAAACCAGCACCAAGGGCCGGTTCGTGGCCCCATGCTCTGTGCGCCATGAGGCCAAGGAGGCCTAGGATTCCTCCACCTCCCCTCTACAACCGGTTGCGGGGGTATGATAGAAATATTAAAATTAAGGCCGTTACAGTCGGTGTGGGTTAGGTGAGACTGAATAAACTTGAAAGGTGGGTATGTATGCTGCACTTCTTTCGCACCGTACGTAGCCAGCGGTGGTAATCGGAGGTGTGGAGGAAGGGCAACAAACTAAGCACAACAAAATCAGTTCGCAAGAAATACATTTTCAATCGAGATAATTTGAATGTGCGTAGCTCCAGTGGCTTCCTAATATCGTAAGGAAGAGCGTTCCAGACGGCCGCAGAAGCGCATCTGAAAGTCCGCGATGCAGTGAGTGATGGATCCGGGTGGATGTCGGTGGCTGTAACCGCGCGGCGGTGTTTCTCGCTCCTGGTGGTGCCAGTGAACGTCTCCGGGCAAAACAATAAAAACTCTCTCCGTGACCAAACGGGAGCCTGGCGCGGCTGGCGGGAGCGCATGTGAGTGCGATTATGAGGGGGGGGGGGTTAGGGGCATCGTAGGGAGCCTTGTGCGGGGGGCGGGGCAGGGGGAGGTTAGGGGGGGGAAGCAAAGACGCCGTGACTCATCATGCGTAGCACGGAGATTGGGTCCTGTGGGGGTTGATAGCGGGGGTACCTGTGTTTCACCACCCCGCCCTATCCCCTGTTGAACTCCCAGCCCTGCTGCTGCGCATTCTATACAAGTGCAACAAGTGCGTGGCGTAGTAGGGGGTAAGTGGCATGGAGGTTTGGAAGAGGCAAGCAAATGTTGTTGATTTGATCACGATGTAGAGGTCGCGATGAGAAGGGACGCGTGTGCAGGATAGAGAGGGGGGGGGTTACTCAGCCGGGCATTGCAGTGGCATCTAGAGGCCAGCGTCCAAGGGCAAGAGAAGACCCACTGCTGGAGATGATGGCAGTGATGACACTGTACCAGCGGTCCTTGAAGGACGTGTCGACCGTGTAACAAGGAGAAGACGTCAAGTGAGATGGCGTTGATGGGATTGTAAAGAGAACTCATCAGGGATCAGGTGTCGCATTTCTAACTGCGGGATTTGACGGGGAAGGTATTCGTCATGATGACCTCTTGACCTTGAATGTGTATGAATGTTCGGTGCATTGACCAATCGCTAATGAGCATTGGAACGCTCTTCATCAACCGCGACGTGCATGAGCGAACTCTCGAGGGTGACTCGGATCCTCCGCTTTCCGAATCAACGCCGCGTGTTGATCGTTTAAAGGATTGGACGACGCGATGGAGGTGCGCGAGACGACGGAATTTCGAGGGCCCGTGGTTTATGGACTTTTGTGGAAATTAAAGAACAAAACAACTCACCCCCCACCGGCTGATCGCCACAGCAACCAAACGCAAACAGCTCAGGCGGGATCACGCAGCAGAAATCTGCTGTTCCACGGCGGAATTTAGGAATTCGGGATAACGCCGCTCGCCTAATCTCGTTTCGTAAAACGCGAGCTCAGGCCGTTTCTTCTCCTTCTCCTTGTTCTTGTTCTCGTTGCTCAACCGGAGAGGGTTCATCGCTTCGTCGTCGGCGGTGCGCGCCTTCCCTTGGCCCCGAGTAAGCGGTGGGAAACTCCTCATTCCTTTGGCGAGGGCCAGTCTGACATTGACTTTTCCGCAACGACGAGCCGAGTTGATAAAACCGACCACGGCGTTTGTTGTTGACCCTCCCGATTGTGAGTCAGGCGCCTTGCCCACAGAGCCCGATTCGACTGCTTCCGTTACGGACTCGGTACCGCTTGAGAGAGAGCGAAATGAAAAGCATGAAACGCTGATATCGTTAACGCTGACGCGGCAAAAGTAACAATTCGAGATATGAGGGGGTGGGAAATGTTTGGACCAATCTTAATTTTGGAGCTTTCGTGACTGCAGGAATTATTCTTTGGTTCTTTCGGTTAAGTCACGTCTAAAGATAAAATAATAAATTAAATAATAGCATATTACGACGTTTCGATTGCAACACAAGCAATCATCATCAGGCATAAAAGGAATAGCAACAAAAATCTAACTAGAAAGCTATAGACAGACATACAAGCAGACAGACATCACAAGGACACACAGAGAGAGAACACATATCGGCACAAAGAGAGAGGTCGTTTCTGTGACGGGGCGTTAAATATAGAGAGGGGGGCGGGGGCGGAGAGAGGGATGGGCAGAGATTGATATGCTAATTTGGACCAATTCGTTGTCTAACCCCTCTCCGTGGAGGTTTCTACACCAGGGACACAACAGTGACTCCCCCCATCTTTCTTCACCCAGATTTATCTCATCGTATCATTTTTTTAAATCAAGTCAGTGTAAACGATAGACATATCGGGCTCAGGGCCAACATGAGGAACGTACCAATCCGGCGGTCCAGAGATTCCACGAATCGTCACAAGTCAATGATATTTTACTTGTTTGTAACCATCACATTGTTGTCGTCTGTCTCCTTCATTCAATCTTGTTCCATGAATCCCATTGTGTGTTGTCACGTGGTCTACATTGTGTGTTGTCACGTGGTCTACATTGTGTGTTGTCACGTGGTCTATATTAATCTAACGAGGCTGTAGCCAATCGCCCACGAGGTGTTGGAACATCACAAGACACAGCAGACATTATCACAGTTTAATTAAAACTCGAGTGCCATACTCTTTGGTTCTTTCGGTAAAGTCACGTGTGCCATCTTTGCATGCTATGTATAAACGCATTAGTGACAAGCGTAGCAGCCACATACACATACCAAGTGACGCTATAGCCTCACGAAGGCTTCTGCAGTGGTATTTATTACCAAGTAGATTTTAAAGCAGACCTTTTTGGACGAAACGTGATGAAAGTCCCCTTCGTGATTTTGAGGATTCAGCGGTCATGCCCGAAGCTCATAGAGCCAGATTCATGTACACTTAGGATTGGGGCAGCTTTGAGAGTGGCACAACTCCATGGAACATTGTTTTCAGATAGCATCCATAATTCGCAATCCTTCCTGAAAAGCACACATTCTCTGCTTGATCCACCAACCCTTGCCTCAGAAAGCATTGGACCACCACACCTGGCCGCTAAGTGCTTGTGTCTTAGCAACAGCATCCCGTTGTTGGGAAGCTGCTGCCGATCTGCTGCTAATCCGGTCCATGTCTTCCAATCAATGCAGCCGAAGTGCTCACGTCGTGACCCACTTGAGAATTAGACAATACCTGGGACTGAGATGCCAGACGCCATCTGATCTCTCAGCTTGTCCCACCGCGGATGACCGCGTGGCTTTGGTGCTGGGCAGTGAGACGCGGAGAGTTGCTGGGCGCTACCCTGCCCACAACAGGATGTGAGGAATGACGGTGGCTGCGTCTGCCCCCGCTGTGAAAAATGCGGCCAAAGCTGATGAGTCAGAAATCCTTTTTAGACTCGCAGACAAAGCTCCCTCGTATTTCCTGCAACAGACTTTTTTGGGAAAGTTCTGTTGGCGACCACCTATGAAGGCCGCCACGGCACGCGAGGGGGTCGGTGGCTAACAATAAAGCCGGCCACCTTTGTCTCCCCAGTGCTTATATTAACAGAGTGTAACAGGTGTAGTGGTGATACGCGCTGGGGTAGGGATCGGGTGCCAGCGCGTAGTGATTGGTTGGGTAGTGGAAACACGCGCTGGGGGAAAACGGATCGTAGAAATAGCGCGTCGTGATTGGTTAACTAAGGAGCGATGCTCACGTCGAGGTCCGCATCCGCTCCGTCTCCCGTGAGCAGGGACTATATAAGGTGATGCACACAGGCGCACGGGGAGAGTGTAACCAGCGAAGACTGAAGACGGAGAGGAAGAGATAGGGCCCTGTGGTACCCAGTCCCGCTGTCCTGTGGGGACCGGGACTCTGTGTAACCCAGAGGCGGAGTGTAGGGTGAGCATGCAGTGTGAGCATGCAGAGTGTGCAGTCAGAGTAATAGAGGTCACACGTTGTATCGTGACCAGTAGTCAGAAGAATAGAGACCACACGTTGTATCGTGACAAGTAGTCAGAAGAATAGAGACCACACGTTGTATCGTGACAAGTCAAGATTGAATAAAAAGTGTGTTACCCGTCAAGGAGTTTCCTGCCGTCATTTCCAATACTTCAACTGGCGTCAGAAGTGAAACAGTCTTCCAAGCATGGATACAAGGAAGACCAGTCGGACCCACGGGATTGACCGCGAGGATAACCTTGACGACTCGGGCCAGCTGGCATCGGGGGGTGAGGACGAAGAATTGCCCACGCTGCAGGATCCGTCGACGGCGCCGGGCGAGCGACTGGGGACCGATGCCGTGCTCCGCGAGGCGCACTCCCGTCTGGCGGAGCTGCTGCTCGCCGCCGCGTCCATCCTGGCGGAAATCAGCTCGTCGGCAGGAGCGGGGACGGCGGCGGACATTCTACAGGGTCGCCCCGCAGATTCCCGCCAAAATGACTTGGCGATTCCCGCCATTTCATCTGCGCCGACTTTTGGCGGGAACGGCGACCGCCACGTGGCGGCGGTTCTCCAAGCGCGCCCGCTTACGTCATCAACGCGCGCTGCGGACCGCCATCAGACACCCGCCACTGGGGCCGCCATCTTACACACCGACGGGGCAGCGGAGAGGAACCACGAGGCAGAGGAAGACTTCATCTTTCAACAGCGCCTGCCCACATTGTCAGCCTTCAAGGCGGAAGGCGGGGACTGGGGCCAATATCAGCGCAGGTTTTTGGCGCATCAGGAGATGTCCGCCTGGTCCGACGCTACGGCGCTGCGGGCACTGCCTGCCATGTTGGACGACAACGCGCTCGCGGCCTTCACGTCCGCACGGAGGTCGGACCGCTCCACGCTTAAGGCAGCGCTGGGTCTCATGGCCAAGGTCTACGGACCTCCCTCGGCGTGTCGCCATCATTTTTATGCAAGGCGGAAGGCGGACACGGAGACCGCGCTCGCCTATCGCACGGCGTTGCTGGCTCTCGCCGATGCCGCATTCCCTCGTATGGACGAGGAGGGCCAAGATGCGATGGTTTTGGAGCAGCTGCTTAAGTTGGCGCAGGACCTGGGAGTCCCCATCAACACGGCCGACGAGATCGATATTTCTTCCTTGCGGGTCGCTACGAGTATACAAGCGCACGAGGTCCTTCAACGCAAACAGGGGGTCGTCTGCAACGTTGCCGTGGCCTCAGCTCCGGGTCCGGTGGTCACCGAACCCCAAGTCGTCAGCCCACGAGAGGAGGCGTTCACCGCGGGACGACCAGGGGACTGGAGGTCGGGGGGTCGTTCGCCTCTGCGATCGGGCCGCAAGCCGGAGCAACCGAGATCTACAACGACCCTCATCACGTGTTATAACTGCGGCCTCCGGGGCCACGTGGCGTCCGGTTGCCGCGCTCCACGTCAGCGCGCCATGGGATTTCGGCTGGACGACGACCAAGGCCCCAAGTCATCCCTACAAACCCCGGCAAGTCGCGGCACCTCACATGCTCGGCCTACATACTCGACACACATGGGCCGTCGCGTTGCGGCGGAGGAGGGCCGGTTAGGGTTCGGGGATTCGGTTCGGCGAGGGGGGTTCGGCCGGGACCGGGGAGACATTGAATGGTCAGAGTTGGGGCACAGAATTGTGGCTGCTTCAGCGGGTTCATCCGTCGTTACGGGATCTATTGATGGGGTCGAGGTCAGGGTGTTAGTGGACACGGGGGCGTCGGCGACTATTATATCGGACCTCATTTACAACATTCTCCCCGTCCAATGCCGTCCGCTGCTCCCAGTGGATGTGCCATTTTATGCCGCTAATGGGGGATCGTTGGGCATTATCGGTCAGATTAGGGCGTCCATTTGCATTGGAGATATCAAATTGTCGGGACCCGTTTTCGTTTCGTCTTCTTTGGCGGTTCCTTGTCTATTGGGCACTGATTTTTTGGCTAAAATGCCCATTAAAATTCTCATCGATCAGCGTTGCATTGAACTACCTTCGGGTCGCCGTATTTCATTTTTGACGAACCCTACTGAAATTCGGACGGCGTGCGCTACGATACAAGCGTTGGCGACACAGACCGTGCACGTGCCCCCGGGTTCACAGATGTTAATTCCCCTCCGGTTGCGGAAACCATGGGTGGGGGAGACTTCGGAACAAGGCATGCTTTTGGGTCCTTCTAACAGGGCTGTCGGGGGTGTCGATTTGTCGGTGGCTCCCACTTTGGTTCGGGCTGACAAGGATCCGTTTGTGATGGTTTTAAACGCTGGGTCGCGGCCAGCCGTCATTCAGCAGGGCACCGTGCTAGCTCACGCGGCACGGGTCCCTGCGGATGAGCGGCTGGTTGCGCAGGTTGATCCGAGCCCCACGCAGAACATTGAATCGAGGGAGGACCTTGAATGGGTCCATTCGCTGTGCGCGGACTCGGACGATTTGTCAGCGGTACAGTTGGGTGCGCTGCGCGAGTTGCTAATGGAATTTTCTGTTGTGTTCAGTAAACATAAGTATGACATTGGGTGCACGGATTTGTTACGCCACCACATTGAAACGGGCGATGCGGCACCGGTCAGGCTAAATCCCTTCCGACTGAGTCCTGCTGAGAAGGAACATGCTCAGTCGGCCGTTAACGATATGCTAGAAGCCGACATTATTTCGCCTTCCTCCAGTCCTTGGGGAGCACCTATTGTGCTGGTTAAGAAGCAGGACGGCTCCTTGCGATTTTGCGTAGATTTCCGTCGCCTGAATAAGATCTCTGTGGCTGACGCGTATCCGCTCCCCAGGATGGACGAGTCCCTCGATGCATTGTCTGGTGCGCGATATTTTTCGACTCTTGATTTATTATCGGGATTCTGGCAGTTGCCACTCGACGAAGAGTCAAAACCTAAGACAGCATTTCGGACTCCAGGGGGCCTGTTCCAGTTTAACCGGTTACCCATGGGACTTCACTCCTCTCCAGCAACGTTTCAGTGCCTTATGGAGTTGGTTTTGTCGGGCTTGCAATGGGATACGTGCTTGATTTACCTTGACGATGTCATTGTTTTCAGTAAAACATTTGAGGAACACCTCCAGCGATTGAGAGGGGTGTTCTTACAAATGCGATCGGCTAAATTAAAATTTAAACCGGCCAAATGCCACCTTTTTCGTAAGTCCGTTAGATACTTGGGTCACATTGTCGACTCTTCGGGGATTTCTACCGATCCCGCGAAGACGGACTGTGTCAGTTCATGGCCGACACCCACGTCAGTTTCGGACGTGCGCAGTTTCATCGGTTTTGCTTCTTATTACCGCCGATTCGTTGAGCACTTCGCCACTATTGCAAAACCCTTGCACGCTCTAACGGTGAAAGGAGTGAAGTTCCGATGGGGACCGGAGGAGGAGGCCGCGTTCTGCTCCCTCCGGGACGCCTTGGTGGGTGCCCCACCCTTGCGCTATCCGGATTTTGCGAGTCCCTTCTTGCTAGATACGGATGCTAGCGACACGGGCATTGGGGGGGTGCTATCCCAAGTCGTTGGGGGAGTCGAAAGGGTGGTCGCTTATGGTAGCAGGGTGTTGTCACCGGCGGAGCAGCGCTACTGCGTCACCCGTCGCGAGCTGCTTGCCATTGTTTTTTTTGTACAACAATTCAGACCGTATCTCTATGGTCGTCAGTTTACGGTCCGGACGGACCACGCGGCGCTACAGTATTCATTGAGGGTCGCCCAACCCTCGGGCCAATTGTCACGGTGGTTGTAAGTCCTCCAGGACTATCAGTTCACGACTACATACCGTAAGGGGTTGCGACACACAAATGCCGATGCCCTGTCGCGATTGTTGCCTTGTCATAAATGTGCGTGTCTATCGGGATCGGCGCGCTGTAAACCGCCGGTTGTGGAAGATATGGGGGCATTGGCTGCGACCGCACCAATCGGGGATGTCCCCACTACCTCTCAGGGTCAGGACTCGCTGCTCTCACTGTCGCTGAGTGAGTGGGGCCGTCTCCAAATGGCGGACAGCTCCCTGCTAGCATTGCGCCGCAGGGTGGGGGTTTCCAAAGAGGACCAGGAGCGAACTGGCTCCTACGTACTTAAGCAAGGCATGTTAATGAGATGGGACAGTTTGTCCCGGCGGCACGCACTTGTGGTGCCTTCCGCTGTGAGGGGGAAAGTTGTCTTGGCCGCACACGAACGCCTCTTGCATTTGGGAGTAAGCAAAACGCTTGCCCTGCTTCAGCGTGACTATTATTGGCCGGGGATGGGGAGTGACGTGGTGAATATTCTGAAGGGATGCGTTGAGTGCGCCAGACGGAAACCACCGCCCGTGGCAGCTAATCCACCGCTGCAATCTATTCAAGTCTCGCGCACTAACGAGCTCGTTGCGCTCGATATTCTGGGGCCTTTTTTAGTCACGCCTAGGGGTAATAAGTACCTGTTGGTGGGGGTCGAATATTTTACCCGGTGGCCTATGGCGTGGCCACTCGCCAACCAGTCGGCGGCGGCTGTGACGGACGCCTTTGTCCAGGGCTACGTCCTGGACAAGGGGGCTCCCGAACGCTTGCTGACCGACCAAGGGAAAAAATTTTCAAGTAAATTGCTGCAAGAGGTGTGCGATCTGTTGGGTACTAAGAAGGTGCGTACCTCCCCGTACCACCCGCAGACGGACGGGATGGTGGAGAGACTCCACAAGACTTTGACTTCTATGCTGTGCCAGCGGGTGTGTGAGGCACATGTTGATTGGGACCTGCAGGTCCCGGGGGTCCTCGCCGTGTATAGAATGGCCCCCCATGCAGCGACGGGGTTTTCCCCATTCTATCTGATGTACGGTCGGGAAGCCGACCCGCCCATGGAAACGCAGCTTGGCCTGTCCGCACCACGAACTAATTCAAAATTGGCAGAACATATTACATTTAATATTCATAAGCTGACAGAGGCAAGGGAGGCCGCACGGCTTAATTCGCGGGCTCGCCAAATTGCAAACGAGCGGTTGCGTGCACGGAAGGTGTCCGTGCACGACTGGAAACCAGGTGACAGGGCCTGGCTGCATTGCCCTCAGGCACCTTTGGCTACGTCGCCTAAATTGTTGAAGCCATGGCGGGGACCCGTGGAGGTCGTGCGTGTTGCACGCCCCCAGTGCGTTCAGATAAAATGGGGAAAGCGACGGTGGTACGTCCACCCCTCCCGACTGAAACCGTTCTCGCCTCCATATGGCCTCCCCTTGTGTCGTGAGGGCCGAGCATGTGACGTGACCGACGACCCAAAGGGGGATATGTCTCTGCCTGATCCTCACATGTTTCCGCCTGATCTCCTCCCAGGTGTCTCGGAACTGACAGCTGCCGACCACCGGCGGCCGGATCTTCACGGCGGGGCCGGTCCTTTCAGGCCCGATCCGCGCCGTCTAGAGCAGCCGGAGCCACCGGACGGTCGTCAGCGTCCCGTCCCATATGACGGACCGGCCAAACGGACTCGCGCCAGGTCGCGCCGCTTTTTATGACCTACCACGTGAGGAGTCGAGGAAGCTGGAGCGCCTCGTCACTGCGTTTAGTCACAGAGACGCTGGGCGCGTTCATTTTCTGGAAATCGCTTTTATTGTGTTGTTCGTCGGGCTGTATATAGCTTCTTATCGAGGTGTTGTGTGTGTTGTTGTTGACTTTTCTTGTGTTAGTTGTCAATTTGTACATAGGTTGCTGTTGTGTTGTTGTTGTTGCGTTACGGGGCACACTGGGGGGTGGGGTTTTTGTTGTGTTGTGTTGTTGGTTAGCAGCCGGGCCGGCTGCGAGCTATGTGGGAGGGGGTGATGTAGTGGTGATACGCGCTGGGGTAGGGATCGGGTGCCAGCGCGTAGTGATTGGTTGGGTAGTGGAAACACGCGCTGGGGGAAAACGGATCGTAGAAATAGCGCGTCGTGATTGGTTAACTAAGGAGCGATGCTCACGTCGAGGTCCGCATCCGCTCTGTCTCCCGTGAGCAGGGACTATATAAGGTGATGCACACAGGCGCACGGGGAGAGTGTAACCAGCGAAGACTGAAGACGGAGAGGAAGAGACAGGGCCCTGTGGTACTCAGTCCCGCTGTCCTGTGGGGACCGGGACTCTGTGTAACCCAGAGGCGGAGTGTAGGGTGAGCATGCAGTGTGAGCATGCAGAGTGTGCAGTCAGAGTAATAGAGGTCACACGTTGTATCGTGACCAGTAGTCAGAAGAATAGAGACCACACGTTGTATCGTGACAAGTAGTCAGAAGAATAGAGACCACACGTTGTATCGTGACAAGTCAAGATTTAATAAAAAGTGTGTTACCCGTCAAGGAGTTTCCTGCCGTCATTTCCAATACTTCACAGGTACTAATTTTAAGGCTGAGTCGACCTATGGAGAGGCCCGTGACTGTTTCAGATATTCGTCACTGATGTCGGCAGTGAGCGGGAATCGAATTTGGGTCGCTGGGTTCGTAGTGCAATGCGCTATCCCGCTCTAGCGCTCCCCACTATAATCTATACACACGCTGTTAGCGAGCACTTATCAAGGCCAGCACGGCACACGAAGGGGTGGGTGGCCAGCACCACACCCGGCCGCCTTTGTCTCCCGAGTGGCGATATTTGCACATCGTACCAGGTACTCATTTGAGGCTGAGTCGACCTTGGAGAGGCCCAGGACCGGTTCGGATAATCGTCACAGGTATTGGCCGTCACGAACCACTGTGCCACCGCTCCCCAAACACTCGCACACTACAAAGACAATGCTCCCGTGTATGAATTACCATGTCATCGACTGCCTGCTGCTGTTCAAATCAAGGCTCAAGAACTTCCTTTCCTTCTGTGACTGCCTGCCCTGCCGTTGCATTTAAATCCACGTGGATGTTGTGCTCTGAGCTGCCTGTGCATGATGCTGGGTGTGGTGTTGGCCACCCACAGGTGCTCGCTAACGGTCACCTGCCCTAGTAGTCTGCGAAGGCTACACCGTTTGAGGGGGGCGTCTCTGTCTTTTTGCAGGATGCACGAGCGGACATTTCGGGTGCGGGAGAGGCCTCTGCGTGCCCTTGGCGTGGCGCTGCGACGGTCTGGGAGACTGCCCCGACCACTCGGACGAGGCCGGCTGCCGTACGTGAAGTGGGGGGGGGGGGGTCGGGTGGGGAGAAAGTGGGGGGGGGGGGGGTGGCGGGTGGCTCAGTACTCCGCTCAATTTCTCCTGAAAAGAAACCCCTGGGAATCGGAGATGCTGTCTTGGTCAACGTTCAGATTTGTCAAGATTTTTACACGAAACGTTACCGATGGCTCCGTTAATGACAATGGGAAAATTGCTAGAAGGATGCCGTGGGTCTTGGTCTCACCTGGTCCTAAATTAGGGGGCATGTATTTGGCTACGGTCTTGCGTTTGTATGCATCTCGAGAACGTCATTCACACTTCTAGCGCTTGAACGATGGTCGCATAGATTTACTTCCCCATTCTGTGATGATAGGATTCGTCACAATTCGGTTAAGTGAAATCGTAAATCATTGATTCTCTGGACGAGTGATTCGACACTCGCAGCACGAGCGCAGGATTTGATTTTAATCGATTAATTGCCGACCTGACAAATCTTTACGTTGAATCGTTTCACGGGAAGGGGTGGGCGAGGGAGTGGGGGGCGATTGAACGTTCGTGCCCCCCCCCCGCCGCATTCTCCTGGCCTCAGCTGACAAGGGCAACGTCTCTCCCGTGCCCTGCTGCAAGTGCCGAGGGGAGTGATCGGCCCAGTTGGTTTTCTGACGTCCCCTGTGCCATAGCCAGACCGGCTCGTTCCGTGCACTGGCTCTGGTGGATGGCTCTCTGAACCCTCGGAAAACTGTGCTGAGCCATAATTAACCCGGTGATGCCAATCAACCTTGTCTCTGTTCTAGCATCCCCTCGTGTTTCGATGTGCCCTACTTATATGAAGTAAAAATGCACAGCGAATTCAGAGCGGGATTACTGTGAGATTGAGGACGAAGCAGGCAGCCGAGGTGGCGTGCCTAATCTTCGTAGCAGACAGCTTCAAATGTAACAACGTTCTGCGCGCACCTCCCCACTGTCGGCGGTGGGCTGGCACTACGCACACTCGCGAATACCGGAGTCTGGTGGGTCACGAAGAGAGAATGAGTATGCATGGAGCCACTCGCGCAAATATGTGAAACGCGCGAATCTAGAACTCGCGCATAGCGACTGTTTAATGCATGTCCATGTGTCTGCATGCTCGTGTGCCCATGGACACGTGTCCGTGTGTCCCGTGTGCCCCCTGCGTAGCGCCGCCCACGTGTGGCCCCACGGAGTTTCTGTGCGCCTCGGCCCGCGAGTGCGTGCCGCTCTCCTGGGTGTGCGACGAGGAGGCGGACTGCGAGGACGGCTCCGACGAGCACGCGGGGTGCAGCGGCTCCCCAGGTACCCCCCCCCCCGCAACCTCCTCCACACCCCCCCCTCCTCAACGTGCAGGCGGTCCGAATGCACTGGGGTCTACGGGCCAGAGGGGGTGCCCAGGCGGAGAGGGGATCAATTGGACAGGGCCCCCCTCCTTTCACCCCTCCCCGAATGAGCGTTGCAAGAAGACTGGGAGACTGCAATAGGCAAGTGGCGATCAGCCACAGCCATGACTGGATGTGGGTTGCCTAAACCAAGCCCCGATTAGGGGCCGTCCATAAATGACGTCACGCGATTTTGGACGATTTTTGTCCCCCCCCCCCCCTCGTCACACTGCGTCACAAAAAGTCAGACCCCCCCTCAAATATGACGTCACAAAGTACTGCCCCCCCAAAAAAAATAAAACATGCTTCAAATCGCTTTAAACTATTGTCATTGTAGTGCGTATTTAATGTGGCGCTGCACTCTGATGTTGTCTATATTTATCTAAAGTTGTGCATTTTAATGTGACGTCACATTTCTCAACCCCCCCCCCCCCTTCGTCACACATCGTCACAAATGTCTGACCCACCCCCCCTAGGTGCGTGACGTCATTTATGGACGGCCCCTTATGATTGTTGCTGTTCAATCCTGGCTCTCTCAAGCAATTCTGCGTCTGAAACTTGGGATTTTACCTTGGAATCAGCACATGATGTGGAAGAGGGATCTGCGAGCGCTCCTATGTTGTCTCAAAACGTTTGTGCGTCATGCATCTACGGAGGCTCGCCGCATCTGTAGACTCTTGAAGGGAATGATTTACTTTAACGTACGAGGCAAAATAATAGTAATGTATCAAACCGAATCACGATTGTCATTCATGCTGCCTCGAAACAGCACTTGCTTTGGGGAAAAAAAACTTTTAGGATTTTAAATATATATATTATTATCACGTGTAAATTTATAGCAGCCAACCACTCTAAACGCGTGATGGTGATTTTAAATGTGGAGGTAAAAACCGGAGGACCCGGAGAAAAATCCACACGACCTTGGGGAGAGAGAGAGAGACACGCAAACTACAAATATACAGGCATTGTCAGGGTCTGGATCGAACCCACCAGGCGAGGTAGTTAACATCCTGCCACTGCGGCGCCCCACACGAAATGGGGAGGCCCTCATTCAGCAGTAGATTGACAAGAAGGGCTCTACATGTTCGTGTTTGCAAACAGGAGAGTGATACGTGACACTGGCACGCCGTGGAGGGTTTCCTGCGTGCATACCACCTCGCTGTCGAGTCAATCTCTGCGTCTCGCACGGCGCCCCCTCCCCACCTCTCTCTCTCTCTCCCCCCGTGGCGTCGTCTCCTCCCAGCAGCACCCAGCGCGTGCGCTAGCGGGGAGTGGACGTGCGCGAGTGGGGAGTGTGTAGCCTTCGCACGCCGCTGTGACCACGAGCCGGACTGCACGGACGCCTCCGATGAGAAGTTGTGCCGTGAGTGACCGCGGCCCATCGGCCCTCCCTCCCTCCCATTTCTTTTCGATGATCGACAAAACGTCGGTTCCGTGTTTGTTGTGAACTTCAGATTGTTTTTACTTTTTTGTTTTTTAACAGCACGACTTATGTGTTTATTGCCCCCCCCCTCCCCATGAACGTCAGCTGTAGAACATGTGCTCTCTTCCAAATCCCACTCGGTTCAAATTGGAGTACCCCCTCTCAAGAATCCTCGCAGTCTGTACGCACGCCGGCAATCCCGTACTCCCCGCACCCTGCCCCGCTTTCCCACCCTATCTCTTGCGAGGATGACAAGATAATCAAGGGTCTCCACCACGTGTCTCTCTGAGTCTCTAAATGTTCACGGGTCTCTTTACAGCCTCAATTATTCTCTATGAGTCTATGGTTCTCTCTGATCCTCTGCGGGTTTCTATGAATGCTTATACAATTTGCTGCGATTCCCTAAGAATGACTAAGGGGTCTCCATGAGTCTGTATGGACCTCCATCAATGTCTCCCTCTTGGTCTCTCTGATTGCCTCTGTGTCTAATGGTAAATGTGATTGGATAGCGGTGAAGGAGACGGCCTTGCCGTTCATCTTGCGCGGCAGTGCCTACACGTCGGTCTAGGCGGTCACACACCAATGCCTCGCTTGCGCACGATTGGACTCAGAGCTGCTGAACAGCCGTGCTTAGCTGCACTGGTCACACTCACCTAAAAAAAAGCCGTTACAAAGCGTCCATGTAAATTATAATCCCAAGTAAAATTAACTTTTCACTCAAAAATAAAAGTGTCAAGGAACAACCGGATGGAAACAAAACACACCGGCTGGCCCGACGCACACAAAGTACACACGCAAACTACACAGACGCCCGCAGAGAGACATTTCACGTAAATGAAAAATAAATACATTTCGGGGAAAATCTTAAACAACAAATCCACGTGCATGGAACCAACACCGTAAAGTGAGGCCAGTCAGCAGGTGTAACAGCAGCGGGGGTGGAAACCCTTCCCCAGGTGAGTGGGGTGCAGTGAGAACCTCGTGGAACTGGGCTCACTCAACTCAACAAAGGCAAAGGCCACGTGGCCTTACGACGTGGGACTAGACTGACGCAACCACGTGCGGTTTCATTGGAGAACACAGTTACACTCTCCTGCAACATCACTCGTGTAAACACAGAACGAGATATTACCAGCGTGGTATGTATGTACGTATGCTGAACTTCTTTCCCACCGTACGTAGCCAACCGTGCTAATCGGAGGTTCGGCGGGAAGGACAACAAACATGCAGAGAGGCTTACACGTGTTTCAGGAGCGTTCTGAGCTCACAATTCCCTCCTTCAATTATCAATGCTTCCCATCCTCTTCTCCCGATATTCAATCCCCCCTCCTATCTGAATTCTTCTCTCCTCCCCTCTCTCTCCCTCACTTTCTTCCTCCCCCCTATCTCAATCACCCCCCTTCTCAATCTCCCCTCCCTCCCTCACTGCAGCACTCAGTGCAGTGGTCCGGACTCTGAGCCCACGGAATTATAATGACATGTAATTTCAAACTGCATTTAGTAAAACCTAGCAGCGTGTCCCAACTTTGGTGCTCCCTTGTGCAATTATTTAAATACAGGCCGGCAATGAAACACAGGACTCCCGTGCTCAATGGACCTTTATCTCGTGGTAGACGTATTCTTACTCCTACTGCAATAGTGAGATCATAATAATAATGCTCTCGATTTATCCCAGATGGCCTCGCTGAACCTCAAGACTTTTTCAAGAGGGTCCTGCCATTGGACGTTTGGCCAATTCCACGAACGAGCATCGGGCTTCATACGGGCAGGAAACTGGATTCACTCAGAAAAAAAAACAAATATAACTCAAAACTCCACACAGATAGATTCTCCCTCCTCGTTGACGCGTCTGGGTCTCTCACGCTCGCCCCATTCGAGCCCCATTCATGGAGTCAAGTTTCCGTGTATCCGTGTAGTGTAGCCATGTGTTCATGTGTGTCCATATGTTCCTGTGTTGATATGCTGATTTGTCACTGAGTTCATGCGTCTATGTGTCTGTGTCTGTGTGCGTATGTGTGCGTGTCTGTGTTCGTGCGTCCATGTATTGGTGTGCGCGGGTGTTGGTGTGTCTGTGTGTGCATTGTCTGCATATGTCCGTATGTCGATGTTTCCCTGTGTGCGTCTGTCTGTGCGTCGCCTTGCCCGTGTGTGCGTGTGTCGGAACGTTTGTGTGCCCGTGCGTGTCAGAGTTTGTGTGTCGCTGTGCCCGTGTGTCGTTGTGCGAGTGTGTCCGTGTGTGCGTGTATCTGCGTGCCCGTGAGCAGGATACCCCGTGTGCCCGGAGCTCGCCTGCGCGAGCGGCGCCTGCTTCAACCGGAGCCAGCGCTGCGACCGCGTGGCCGACTGCAGGGACGGCTCTGACGAGCACGGCTGTGGTACGCTGGCACACACCATGACAAGGAGGATCCCCCACGTAGCCGTTGACAGACTGAGTGGGGCAAGTGCTGTTAGCGAGCACCTAGGAATGCCGGCAGGGCACGTGAGGGTGTGGGAGAGCCAGCACCATTTTCGACCGCCTTTGTCTCCCCAGTGCTCAGGTGGGTAGATTTGTAGCACGGTGGGCTTTCATCCTTCTGTGCCCAGAACACATCCCCGGGTTCAACTCCCATGCTGCAGTTCAATGGGAATGTTTTATCGGCTCTGTTTGTCTGAATTCCTTATGAATACATGAGTAAGAGCCATTGCCCGAAACGCCCACTGGTCAGTAGTCACACCACAACACGGTGTTACTACTGACCGAAGCGTCGAGCTTGATTCTCCTTACTATCCTTCGTGCTTGGACAGCACTGCCAACGCGACGAGCGAGCCGCGTGCGGACATTCACATCGTCGCCCCACGCGGCGTGTGCAGGGTTCCGCTGCGGCACGCACGAGTTCGCCTGCGCCGACGGGCAGTGCCTCCCGGGGGCCTTCCGCTGCGACCACCGCCAGGACTGCGGCGACGGCAGCGACGAGGCCGACTGCGGTGAGAGCGCGCGGTGCAGACGCGTGTGTGTCGGTCTCCCGGGTCAGTGTGGGCTTCCGTGGTGCGTATGTGTGAATGCGTGTTGACCTTGTGGGGAGCGGTAGCACAGCGGTCAGCGCTGCGCTGCGAACCCGACGATCCGAGTTCGATTCCCGCTCAAGGCCAACACCGGTGACGATTATCTGAACTGGTCCTCGGCCTCCCCTAGATCGACTCAACCTCAAATGAGTACCTAGTGCGAACGTCGCCACTGGGAAGACAAAGGCGGCCGCGTGTGGTGTTGGCCACACCACTCCCTCGTGTGCCGTGGTGGCCTTCATAGGTGCTCGCTAGCAGCACTTGCCCCAACAGCCTGTGAAGGCTATAGGGGGGATCTTTGTCTCTGACTTTCTTTCACGCCACATCGCCAACCGTGCTAATGGGATATGCGGGGGAGGAACAACAAACTGACACACAAGAAGAAGTTCCAAAGAAATTAGTTTTCAAACAGACTAGATTTAAAGTGCGTAGCTCCAGTGGCTTTCTAATATGGGGAGGAAGACTGTTGCAGACGGCCGCAAAAGGCGCATCTGAAAGGGCGCGACGCAGTGACCATCTTTGTTCGATGGCGAGCCAAAAGCCGCTTGCGAGGATGACCGGAGTTCGTGTACGTGGGTCTGTGGTTCTCTGTGGAAGTCTTTATAGGTCTCTATTTCAATCTGCGTGTCTCTAAGTCAGTCTTGCAGTCTCTGTGTGAGCTTAGGAGTCTCCAAGCGATCCTACGGGTCTCTATGTGAGTCTATGGGCCTCTATGCTAGAAAACGCCGATGGTGAAACCACTGCGAGACCATTCGACTTTCTCAGTGAATCCACCCGCACGCGTCATCACCTGTGACTGCAAAAACCCGGAGCAGACTCTGTTGCCGAAAAACCACCTCTGCACCGGGCGATGCTCTGGCCTCTAAACGTTCCTCGCATGACGTACGCATCTCACCTCCCCCCACCCCCCACAGCGTACGGGACGTGTGGGCCGGAGCAGGTGGTGTGCCCGAGCGGGCGGTGCGTGCCGCGCTCCTGGCTCTGCGACGGCCAGGACGACTGCGGCGACTCCAGCGACGAGAGCGAATGTGGTGAGGAGGGCGGCGCCATCGCTGGGCGAGACGCGCACGTGTGTGTGTATGTGTGTGCGTGTGTGTGTATGTGTGTGTGCGTAGGGAGTGGTGGTGTAGCGGTTAGCGCGCTGCGCTACGAACCTGGCGACCCAGGTTTCGAATGCCGCTCACGGCCAACACCCAGTGACAATTATCTGAACCGGTTCTGGGCCTCCCCTAGGTCGACTCGGCCTCAAATAAGTACCTGGTGTGGTGTGTAAACATCGCCACTAGGGAGACAAAGGCGGCCGGGCATGGTGTTGGCCACCCACCTCCACGTGGGTCGTGCCGGCCTTCATAGGTGCTCGCTAACAGCACTTGCCCCAACAGTCTGTTAAGGCTATACGGGGGATCTTTGTCTTTCGTTCATCTTTTTGTCTATGCAGAAGGACAGCAGCAGCATCAGCAGGCGAGCTGCCCCCCCGGGGAGTGGGGCTGCCCCGGCTCGCGGGCGTGCATCCCCGTGGAGCGCGTGTGCGACGGGACGCGCGACTGCCCCCCCGCGGGGAGCGGCGACGAGACCAACGTCACCGTGGGGCTGCTCTGCGGTGAGCCCCTCCCCTCGCTGCCCTCGGCTCTCCCTTCCTCTCCGGAGTTCTCCTCAAGGAAGACAAATCCCGAAACGTCCACACCTCGTGGGTCGCGCGTACGTTCGCGGCGCAGGTAAGGGAGCGGCCCGTGGCATTCCGCGGGGGGGGGGGGGGGCTCGCCCAACGAGGCGGGGATTTTAACGGAGACGCGAAAGTTCATCGGACGCTTCGTCACGGCTCTCGAGTGACGGTGTCGCTACGCCGGAGAATGTAAAATGTGCGCTGGTGGCGTCGTGGTGATGTCACTGGAGCGCTGCAGCCACGGTTTCCACGCTGGGGAGGTAGCGTGGCCCAGCCGTAACGCAATGGCTGCTTGTTACTGTTCACGTCCGGCAGGCCGCCCTGGTCATTTCTGTGGGTACGTTCACTCTCGTGTAAAACGCATGCCGTACTCTTCACAGTGGAGGTTAAATATCCCCTGACGTCATGCGAAAGGAGAAAGCCATTGTGTGCCGGTGTCACGGTCCAAATTTGGCGGAATAAAAAAATGCTCGCAAATTGCTAAATGAGATTACGCAATAGCAGCGATCATCGTCCCCCCACTGGCAAGCTAACGCAGGCGAGGAGAGGAGTCGCCTTTTCTCCCATGTATACATATGTTGGAACTTCTTTCGCACCGTACTTAGCTGACCGTACTAATCGGAGGTGCAGGGGGAAGGACAGCAAACTGAACACAAAAATCTATTCTAGGAAAGAAGTTTTCAATCTAAAATGAGTTTTCAATCCCATAGGGACAGCTACCACCCCATGCCCACCCCGTGCCCACCCCGTGCCCACCCCATGCCCTCCCCGTGCCCACCCCGTGCCCACCCCGTGCCCACCCCGTGCCCACCCCGTGCCCACCCCATGCCCTCCCCGTGCCCACCCCGTGCCCACCCCGTGCCCACCCCGTGCCCTCCCCGTGCCCACCCCGTGCCCTCCCCGTGCCCACCCCGTGCCCACCGCGTGCCCACCCCGTGCCCTCCCCGTGCCCACCCCGTGCCCACCCCGTGCCCTCCCCGTGCCCACCCCGTGCCCACCCCGTGCCCACCTCGTGCCCTCCCCTGTTCCTCAGGCTTCTCCGCGTGTGCGGCGCTCAGCTGCGAGTTCACGTGTCGAGCCTCTCCCAGCGGTGGGACCTGCGCCTGCCCCGGGCACCTCGTGGTGGCCAACGACAGCCGCTCCTGCGTGGGTGAGACCCCTGGGGGGGGGGTGGGGAGCAGAGGTTAGGGGGAGAGAGAAGTTTTCAGGAATCTCAGTGCCAGCCTGGAGCAAGGGGCTCAAACCATCTACTCGTCGTGTCTCCCCAGAGTTAAGAAATTCTTGAATTCCGAAGCAGGAGAGCTTCCTCCTCATGATCTTCCCTTCCCACGTGTGCCAGCCTTCCACCATCTCAGAAGCCAAGCAGGTTTGAGCCTGGAGAGTGATTGTATTGGGGACCACCTCGCACACAACAGGTGGTGTAGGCAACATCAGTGGGAAATATTCTCAGAACCTGGCCTGAACTTCCCCTAGGTCGACTCAGCTTTACATAAGTACGTGGCGCAGGGCGCAAACATCAGCACGGGGGAGACAAAGCCGACCTGCCGCGGTGCTGCCCGCACCGCTACTCCCCGCTCTCGCCCCAACTGTGCCGGACCGCTACGACGCGCGGGCGCATGTCTCTGCCTCGTGCGTGTGCGGCAGACTTCGATGAGTGCAGGGTGTGGGGCGCCTGCGATCAGCTGTGCGAGACGCGACCGCGTGGGCACCGCTGCGCGTGCGTGGACGGGTACGTGCTGGAGCGCGGCCGCCACTGCCGTGTCAACGCCTCCTCCGGCAAGTGACCCCCCCCCCCGCACCCACCCAACTCGCTCCTCACCCACCGCCGGCACCCCTACCCACCCTCCCGCCCCTCGTCCCCCCCCAAAACGTGGGTTCTGACGGGCGGGGGGGGGCGCGGGATGGGTCGGTCGAGCGGCATCTCTTTGTTGACTTCGGCGCGAATCCAGTCGTGGTGTCATTTCAGACGAACGAGTCTGCCGTCAGGGCTATTGGGGTCAGGTCATGGTTCTGTCTCCGTGCCGTCTCTGGGGGTCGACGCCGCTGTCGGTTTCTTCAATGTCCATCCGGCTTTTGCCGGTTGGCATCCCACGTACGGATAGTCCGGCCCTGTGGTGCTCATTTCCCACCATGACTGAGGACAGCCAAACGGTCCCCTGCCGGATGACTTGGTGTTTTAGAGGAGGCACATTAGTGAGACGTGCGAGCGGTCGCACATTTGGCGGAGTTGTTTCGCATGCCGAGAGGAAGGCGCACTTTAAAGCTGCCAGGAGGTCGGAGGACAGACCCAGGCACTGTGAGTTAATTGGATAGCGTGACTGGCTGATGCTCCGCTCGCTCCCCCCGCTGCGCTGATTCACTACTTTCAGCCAAATTGCTGGGAGTCGTCCAGTTCTGCGCGACTTTGCCTAGGTCGACTCAGCCTTAAATGAGCACCTGGTGTGTAAATGTTAGCACTGGAGAGACAAGGGCGCCCGGGCATGGCACTTGGGACACCGACATGTCGGCCTTCATAGGCGCTCGCTCGCAGCACTTGCCCCAACAGCCTGTTAAAGGCCTTTGTGTTTTATTATTGCGTGTCCATGCGTGCGTGCGTGCGTGTCCGTGCGTGTCCATGCGTGCGTGTCCGTGCGTGCGTGCGTGCCTCAGGCCGCCCGCTGCTCATCTTCTCCGACGGCCAGGGTCTTCTCGTGGGCGACCTGCACGGCCACGAGC
The DNA here is from genome assembly GCF_965212315.1 of Lampetra planeri. Classification (NCBI taxonomy): domain Eukaryota; kingdom Metazoa; phylum Chordata; class Hyperoartia; order Petromyzontiformes; family Petromyzontidae; genus Lampetra; species Lampetra planeri. Next base: position 1,964,439 of record NC_136116.1, on the reverse strand, counting down.
TCCGCACGCTCCTTCCGTCGCCCGCCCGCGGCAGCCCCACGGGGGTGGACTTCCACGCGCGCCTCGGCACCGTCTACTGGACGGACGCCGCGCTCAACAAGGTGCCGGCTCGGGGTCGCGCCGCACCGCGACAGCCGCGCGGCCCGGGGGGAGGGGGGGAGGCGTCCGTCGCTCGTGTCGGGATTGGGCTCGGCCGATGAGATTTGCGTTGTCTTTGTGCTTCAATGCTGCGGGTTTGCTCCCCTCCCCCCCTCCGTATTTTAGTCGATGTTTATTTTCACCCCCCTCACGTCTGAGACCACGGGGGATCCCGTCCCCCCTGCCCCAACACGGACGCGCACGCCCTGTAACGCCAATTGTTGGGATTGTACCACGCGTCAGAAAACGTGTAAAGTACAAATCTTAAAAACGTATCTTTCTTTTCGAGTTGTCCTGCGGACGATCGGCCGTTGCTAAAACCCGTGCCGTGCCACGCGACCGCGCAGGTCTTCTCGGCGCGAGCGGACGGCTCGGGCCTGCAGGAGGTGGTGGGCTCGGCGCTGGAGACGCCGGAGAGCGTGGCGGTGGACTGGGTGAACCACAAGCTCTACGTGCTCGACTCGACGGCGCATCGCATCGACGTGACGGCGCTGGACGGCGCCGGGCGCCTCGTGCTGCTCGCCGACGACCTGGAGGGCGCCCGCGGCCTCGCGCTCGACCCCACGCTCGGGTGGGCGACGGCGCCAACGCACGCACGCGTTGCTTCCACGGGCGTACACGCTCGCCTCGTGGCGGCAGGGTGGCAATGCGGCGGTAATCCTTGTGCCTCGCAGCAAACAAAGACCTGAGCTCGATTTTCGACTCGGGCACCTTTCCCGCGTGGAGTTTTTATGTTCTCCCCTTGTTGTGAGTGATTTTCCATCGGATTCTCCGGTGTTCTCCCATTGCCAACAATACCACACACAATGTAACTTGTTTTGGCCAAGCATCCCAATGCTAAAACATTTCCTGCAAATTACCCATTTGGTTTGGCGCACAGCAACATTCCCTGCCGACTGCAAAAAACTTGAGGCTCATTGATTCTTGGGTAAACAAGCACAACAAGAATAAAGACAAAGATCCCCCCTTTAGCCTGAACAGACTGTTGGGGCAAGTGCTGTTTAGAGAGCACCTCTGAAGGCCGACGCGAAGGGGTGGGTGGGCCAGCACGACGTCCAGCCACCTTTGTCTCCCAAGTGGCGATGCTTACACACCACACCAGTTACTCATTTGAGACTGATTCGACCTAGAGGACGCCCAAGATTTGTTCAGATAATCGTCACTGGTGTTAGCCGTGAGCAGGAATCGAACTCGGGCTGTCGGGTTTCATAGCGCAGCGCGCTAACCGCTACACCACCGTGCAAAGTCACAACAACAACAGTCGCCATTCGCCACTAAGTGGCGGCGACGTCACCACGGCGCTTGTGCCAGGCTATGTGCACTTTAAAGCCACGTAAAGTGTCGGACACCCGCTGGCAGGAGGTCACGGGGCAGAGCCAGGTGTCACGGGTCGACTGGCACCGTAAACTCACACGTACACACGTACACACGCACACACGTACACACATACACACGTACACACGCACCAGCGGGAAGGAGTGTCGGCTAACCATCAGCTGGCGCCTGTGCCACGCAGGTTCATGTTTTTCTCGTCGTGGGACGCGCCGAGCGACGCGCCGCGCCTCGAGCGAGCGCACATGGACGGCTCGGCGCGCGCACCGCTCGTCGTGGGCCGGCTCGGCTGGCTCGCCGGCCTCTCCCTCGACCACGTGCTCAAGCGGCTCTACTGGAGCGACAGCCGCTACGACCGCATCGAGTGCGTCTCCTACAGCGGCCTCGACAGGTACTGCCCACCTCACCCTGACCGCCGCATCCCTAACCTCCACCTCCGCCCACCCCCGAGCACGTGATCTCTGGCCTGACCCTGACTCGAACTCTAAGGTGACCCTCGGCATCCCTGAATCTGTCCGGAATCCTGGACGGGTTCTCCTCTTCAACCCATCACGAACGCTGACAGGCGCTCTTCCCCTTTAATAACCCTAATGCCAAGCCTCGTCAAATGCTCCTCCTTGTCACTCTAACCCTCGACATGTGTTTCTAACCCTAATTCCAGCCTGAACAAATGCTTGCCGTATAACCCCAATCCTCTTGTGTCAACAGGTTAAGATGTGCTCACATTGGTATAGAGACAGAAAACGGAGTCAGATTCGGTGCCTGTGCTGCCGTGCGTGTGGCTACCTGCTCACGTTGCGCGGCGCGCGTTGCTATGCCGCGGCGCGCTGGGCACGGGCCCCCCCACCCCCCCCCGGCCAGGCGTCCGGCGAGAGCCTCGCGGCTCGGTCGGCACCGCAGGCTCTCGCTGAGCGTGTGTGCGTTGCGCCGCAGGCGGGTGGTGCTGAGCGGCAGCGCGGTGGTGCCGCACCCCTACGGGGTGTCGCTCTTCGAGGGCCGCGTCTACTTCACCGACTGGACGCGCATGGCCGTGCTGCGCGCGTCGCAGTTCGGCGGCGCCGAGGCCGCCGTCGTCCACCGCTCGGGGTCCAAGCCCCACGCCGTGGCCGTGAGCCACGTGGCGCGCCAGCCACTCGGTAAGGGACCACGCCGCACACGCTGACGGGCTGGGCTCCCGCACCAGCGGCGAGCGATATCGGAACAGGTCCTGGGACTCCGCTGGGTCGACTCGGGCTTTACTTCCACGCGTAACGTTCTTACCCACCCCCCGCAGCCTACTGGACATCTGTGATAAAGAGCTTTATAGCTCATCAGATTCCTCCAGTACACGTAAATATTCTGATTCTGATTCTGTCTGTGACGGGATGTTTGGACATTGTTGTTGATTTGTTTTTAAGCGCTTTATTGTTGAACTTGTTTGCATTTTCGTGTAATAATCTGTCGTAGTTTTTTCCCCCACCCCGTAATGTCCTGCAGCTGTCGCCACTGCTGTGGTTGTCCTTGTAAGAGAGCTGCTTAGCTCAGTGGGGCCGTGCCAGCTGAAATAATGAAGTCTGAGTCTGAAATGAATACCTGGTGCAGTGTAAGCGTAATCTCTACGGCACAAAGGCAGCTGGGCGTGGTGCTGGCCACCCACCCCCTGCCATACTGGCCTTCATAGATGCTCACTCAAAGCACTTGCCTGAACACTCTGTTAAGGCTATATGGGGGATCTTTGTCTTTGCGCGCGCGTGAGCAGTGCCGAACCCGTGCGGGCGGCACGGCGGGGGGTGCGAGCACGTCTGCCTGCTCAGCCACCGCGCCGACACCGACGGCCTCGGCTTCCGCTGCCGCTGCCGCCTCGAGTTCGAGCTGCAGGCCGACGGACGCAGCTGCGCGCGTGAGACAGCCCCCCGGGGGGTCACAGTCGGCCGCGATCGCGCCACCGCCGTGGCGACGGCCGCCACGAGCCGCCCCCCCCTCCCCCCCCCCGCCTCTCGCGGTCGCGCGGTGCAACGATCCGCCCAGCTCTATTAACAATATAAAAATTGTAAATGTTGTGGATTTGCTCTCCAACACACCGGTGGGCTCAAGTAGTGACTTATTGGCGCGTTGTTTACGTGACAAACCTTACCGGCTGTGTCGGGTGGTGGAGGGTTACGACACATTTATACTTACGCGATCTAACCCAAAAACCTTTATTATGAATAATATTGGTCGCGAAAGCCTTCTACGTGTTAAAATGAAGCTACGTTGAGTGAATGTCATGGGGTGCCCTTTCAGTCCTCCTTCAGTGTCTGCGTTCCTGGAGGCTCCCTCCGACCTCCCTCTCTCCCCCCTCCCCGGTCCGCCTCCTCCCCGCGCCAGTGGTGCAGACGTTTCTGCTGGTGTCGGCGATGGTGTCGGTGCGGGGGATCCCGCTAGCGCCGTCGCGCCAGGAGGACGTGGTGCTGCCCGTCAAGGGGAAGCCTTCCTACTTCGTGGGGGTGGAGTTCGACGCGGCGCGCCGCTCCGTCTTCTTCTCCGACAGCAGCAAGGGCAGCATCTCCCGGCAGAACCTGGACGGCACTGGTGAGCGGAAGATTGTCCGAGCCGGTCCTGGGCCTCCCCGAGGTCGACTCGGCCTCAAATGAGGACCTGGTATGGGTGGTCAATATCGCCAAAGGCAGCCCGGCATGGTGCTGGCCTACCAATCCCCCGCGCGTCGTGTCGGTATTCATAGGTGCTCGCGAAACAGCTCTTGTACCGAGAGTCTCTTCAGAGTATGTGGGGGATCTTTGTCTTTGGTGGGGAGCAGTGGTGCAGCGGTCAGCATGGTGCGCTTCGAAGCCTGCCACCCGAGTTCGATACCCACTCACAGCCAACATCTGCGACGAATATCTGAACCGGTCCTGGGCCTGGACCTGGTCGACTCAAGTCTTAAATTAGTGCCTGGTACGGTGTGTAAATATCAACAGTGGGGATACAAAGGTGGTCGGCCGCCCCCTAGTGTGCTGTGTCGGCCTTAATAGGTGCTCACTAACAGCAGTCGCCCCAAAAGTCAGTCAAGGCAATACGGGGTATATTCATCTTATTTTGGTTTGCGTGTGTGAGATGTACGTACGCTCGTGCACACGTGTGCTTTGGCACGTGCTGCGTGTGCGTCTTTGCGCACGTGTGCTTTGGCACGCGGATACGCATCCCGTGTATCGTGCCGCGTGCCACTCGCAACCCCTCCCTCCGCCCGCGCGGTGACGCCAGGCCGGCAGGTTCTGGTGGGGATCCAGGTGGAGGGCGTGGAGGCACTGGCGTACGACTGGCTCTCGGGGAACCTGTACTGGACGGACAGCCGGCGCCGGGACGTGTCGGTGGTGCGCGTCGCTGACCGCTCGCGCCGCGCGCTCGTGACCGGCCTGCAGTCGCCGCGCGCCGTCGCCGTGCACCCCCTGGCCGGGTGAGGCCCTTCCTGACAACGTCGTCGTTTTCTTTAGAATTTCCATTCGGAAAAATCTTTTCGCCAGTTTTATCCTCACGGTGTTCTCGGCATGTGTGTAGAGTCCATTGAATTTATACTCTTTGGTTCTTTCGGTAAAGTCACGTAGGTAGAAAAATATATATAAGGACTTGTTTCAGCATCCAGTTTCTCCATCCCACCTGAGGACGATTGCTTGTGTGGCGATATAAACGTCGTGATCTATTACTTTTTCTACCTACGTGACTTTACCGAAAGAACCAAAGAGTATGGATTCCTGCAGTCACGAAAGCTTCACATCAAGATTGATTCGTTGAACTTCTTTCGCACCACCATACGTAGCCAGCCGTGCTTATCGGAGGTGCGGGGTAAGGACAATAAACTAAACACACAAAGCAGTTCTAAAGCTTTGAGTTTTTTCAATCGAGATTTAAAAGTGCACAGCTCTTTTGACTTCCTAATATCGGAAGGAACAGCGTTCCAGACGGCCGCAGAAGCGCAATGCAGCGACCGTCTTTGTTCGATGGCTCGGCAAAAGCCATTGTCTCAATTTTCTCGCAAGGTGATGATAATGACGATGGTGGCTCACGGCAATGTGATCATCGTAGCCAGGCAGCGGTGCCTCGTGGTGGTGGCTGTGCACGTGTTCTGGAATCCGGCACTGTGGAGGCAGCAGGGAGGGTTGGCGGATCACCGCACAGATGTTCTGAAAGACTCCCTTCCCGTGGGTGTCGAGGAGGAGCCGTACCCTGCCTCACAGAAAAATGCGGCACAGCAAAAATGTGAACTGCAGCTGTTCCATCTGTATGGAATAGAGCGTTGCCCCCTCGCATGCGTGGGTTTTCTCTGAGCGCGCCAGCCATGCGGTGAACTGGCGCCAGTTTTCTCCCACATGTAGACACATCTTCATATATAGGGGGTTGCAGAGCTTGGGCAATTTTTAGCGCCAGTTCACCGCATGGCTGGCTTCCTGCTTACCTGCGGTCCTTCATGGCACCTCCCAGTCGCTCCCTGTGTTCGAGAGTGAGCGGAGTACCGCGGCCGTTTGCCCGTTGACATTACGATCGTGACAACTGTAATGGTGGTGGTAACGGCGACGATGTCGTCATCAGGTACCTCTTCTGGAGCGAGTGGAACCGCCCGGCGAGGATCGTGAAGGCCTGGTGCGACGGATCCCACGTGGAGCCGATAGTGAACACCACGCTGGGCTGGCCCAACGGCCTCGCCATCGACTGGAGGTGCGGCAACGCGCGCAGCCACAGGGGAGGCGCCAGCGCCGTCACCGCGGCGCTCGCGCCTCCTCCACGTCGCCCCACGTCTCCCCACGTCGCCCCACGTCTCCCCACGTCGCCCCACGTCTCCCCACGTCTCGCCACGTCTTCCCACGTCTCCCCACGTCTTCACACGTCTCCCCACGTCTCTCCCACGTCTCCCCACGTCTTCCCACGTCTCCCCCACGTCTTCCCCACGTCTCCCCCACGTCTCGCCACGTCTGCCCACGTCTCTCCCACGTCTCCCCACGTCTTCCCACGTCTCCCCCACGTCTTCCCACGTCTCCCCCACGTCTCCCCACGTCTTCACACGTCTCCCCACGTCTTCACACGTCTCCCCACGTCTCTCCCACGTCTGCCCACGTCTCTCCCACGTCTCCCCACGTCTTCCCACGTCTCCCCCACGTCTTCCCACGTCTCCCCCACGTCTCCCCCACGTCTCGCCACGTCTCTCCCACGTCTCCCCACGTCTTCCCACGTCTCCCCCACGTCTCCCCCACGTCTCCCCACGTCTCCCGCACGTCTTCCCACGTCTCCCCCACGTCTCCCCACGTCTCTCCCACGTCTCCCCACGTCTTCCCACGTCTCCCCACGTCTTCCCACGTCTCCCCTACGTCTCCCCCACGTCTCGCCACGTCTCCCCACGTCTCGCCACGTCTCCCCACGTCTTCCCACGTCTCCCCCACGTCTCCCCACGTCTCTCCCACGTCTCCCCACGTCTCTCCCACGTCTCCCCACGTCTCGCCACGTCTCCCCACGTGTCCCCACGTCTCCCCACGTCTCGCCACGTCTCCCCACGTCTCCCCACATCTCCGCTGGTGGAACTTGCGGACGCAAGTGGGAGGCTGGCTGATTACCGGGTGCAGTTAACAGATGGCTACCGACTGAAGTTGTTGTGTGCTGTAAATTGCTGCCCGCTCTCAGAAAGAGTTGGAGCTGCTACGTGACCATATTTCTTCATATTTCTTCGGTTGTCTTATCATTACACTGGCAACCGGTCTTGAAACGAGGAGAGTTTAAGATCCTTCTACTAGTTTTCAAAGCCTTGCATGGGCGGGCACCACCATATGTTCACGAGCTAATTCACCCACACACCCCCTCAAGGTCGTTGAGATCTCGAGCCCGGCTGCATTCCTGGGATGAGCGGGCATTTTCTGTGTCTGCGCCTCGGTTGTGGAATTCCCTATCGTTGGAAATTCGTTTAACTGACAATGTGGATACTTTTAAGTCGAGTCTAAAAACACATTTTCTTAATTCCGTTTATTCTATTTAGCTTCTTCTTTCTTGGCATTTCCTTAACCTTAATCTTACAAGGCGCCGACATTAGTGGACGGCGCCTTACAAATAAATATAAGTTATTATTATTAAACGCAGAGCTTGCCACAAAGAGGCAAGGCCTTACCATCAGCCCCCCAACCCCCTCCACAAAAAGTAAGTAATCTCCTGAGCACCACATGTCATCGAACACTCCGCCAACCTCAACTCTTAATGAGAAATAGCGTGGCTGCGGAGAGAGTGGAGGAGACACATGCACCTGGCCACCTCCAGTTTGGCAGTGGAGATCTCTTGAAATAATTCGAGGGGTGTTATCTTTCCATTGGCTACGTACAACGCTGCGTGGCGGCTGCCTGGCCTGTGGTCCATGTGACGCTCTGAGTCTTCTCACCACTACCAGCAGCAGCACATTGGTTAATATGAGCACTGCCATTACCACCACCGCCACCATCACCAGTATCGTCACCAACCACCAACGCCATCACCACGACCACACCGCCATTCTTGCCGCCACCGCTGCTTGGGGGTCGTCGTTGTTTTCAGCCGTGGGCAGCAGCAAGCAGGGGCTGGAGCTCCCCGTGGCTGAGCCCTTTGGCTGAGCTCACCGCCCAAGGGGCCGTCCATAAATGACGTCACGCACCGGGGGGGGGGGGTTCAGACATTTGTGACGATGTGTGACGAGGGGGGGGTTGAGAAATGTGACGTCACATCAAAATGCGCAACTTTAAATAAATATAGAATTGTACTGGTAGGAACGAAGTGGACCAGCCTACAATAGATTATATTGTCCGTCCGTCCGTGTAGCAACATCGCCCCCTACTGCAAACACTTGGCATGACCCTACAAAAACCTTTAGACTCAGTGACGCTTTCCTGGCTAAACAAGTGTAACATTCCCTTATAATTCCCTCAGATAGCTTTTAATTAAAACTTTTAAATTAAAATTTAACTCACAGCGCCCTAAAGCCTACAGCTAGGCCTAAAGCCTCGAACTACGCCTCAAACTCTCCCTTCGTATCGTACCCCCGCGTGTGTGCAAGGGAGTTAATGTTTAACAATGTTACATTCCCTGATGCTTTTAAATAGAAACATTTAAATTTAAAGCTTTTACATAAATAATAAAAACATTTAAATTTAAAATTAACTCACGGCGGCCTAAAGCCTACAGCTAGGCCTAAAGCCTAGAACTAGGCCTCAAACTCTCCCTTCGTATCGTACCCCCGCGTGTGTGAAAGGGAGTTAATGTTTAACAATGTTACATTCCCTGATGTTTTTCAATAGAAACATTTACATTTAAAGCTTTTATGTAAATAATTAAAACATTTAAATTAAAAATTATCTCACAGCGGCCTAACGCCTACAGCTAGGCCTAAAGCCTAGAACTAGGCCTCACACTCTCCCTTCGTATCGTCCGATTCGGTGTAGCAACATCGCCCCCTACTGCAAACACTTGGCAGGACCCTACAAAAACCTTTAGACTCAGTGGGGCTTCCCTGGCTAAACAAGTGTAATAATACATTATGTTTATATTCTTTGGTTATTCGTTCCTACCAGCCCACCCCACAGGGTCCTGTTTATAACAACACTAAGTGTTATACCAACACTCCTACAACATCAAAGTGCAGCGCCACATTAAATATGCACTACTTTGACAATAGTTTAAAGCGATTTGAAGCATGTTTTATTTTCAAAATGGAAATATGGTTTTGTGGGGGGGGGCAGAGCTTTGTGACGTAATAACATAATATTTGAGGGGTGGTCTGACTTTTTGTGACGCCGTGTGACGAGGGGGGGGGGTCAAAAATCGTCCAAAATCGCGTGACGTCATTTATGGACGGCCCCCAATCCCGTCGTGTCCGGCTGGCGCAGCTCCGACCGCCTCTACTGGGTGGACGCGTACTTCGACCGCATCGAGCACAGCGACCTGCAGGGCGGCGCCCGCACGGCGCTGGGCCGCGTCTCGCGCATGGTGCACCCCTTCAGCCTCGCCCTGCACGGCGGTAGCGCTCACCGCCACCACCAACACCACTACTACTCCCCACCACTACTACTCACCACCACCACTAACCACCGCCACCACCAATACTCACCACCACCACTACTCACCGCCACCACCACTACTCACCACCACCACTACTCACCGCCACCACTACTACTCACCAATTAAAAAGACAAAGATACCCCATATAGCCTTTAACGGACTGTTGGAGTAAGTGCTGTTAGCGAGCACCTATGAAGGCTGGCAGGGTGCACAGGCGGGTGGTGTAGCCAGCACCACACCCGGCCACCTTTGTCTCCCGAGTGGCGATGTTTACACACCGCACCAAGTACTTATTTAAGGTCGAGTCGACCTAGGGGAGGCCCAGGACCAGTTCAGATATTCGTCACCGATGTTGGCCGTGAGCAGGAATCGAACCCGGGTCCTTGGTTTCATTGCGCAGCACGCCAACCAATACACTACGGCTCCCCACACACGCGCACGCACACACACGCACATACGCGCACACACGCGCACACGCAAACACACGCATACACACACACGCACACACACACGCGCACACAAACACAAGCACACACGCACACACACACACGCACCTGATGGTCTGCCGGAGGAATGCTCCCAAAAGGAAGTTCAAAATGCAATATTATTACGAACAAAAGTTCAGCTGATCGTGTAAATTAAATTTGCGCCAATACGAGGGCGCATGTGTACTCGTTTGAGGCCGAGTCGACCTAGGGGAGGCTCTGTTCAAATATTCACCACTGGTTTTGGTCTCGAGTGGGAATTGAACTCGGGTGGCCAGGTTCACAGCGCAACGGCACCGAGCACTGCACCGCCGCTCCCCACATTGCCACCACCGGCATCGCATCCGCCGCAACGCAGGCGGGTACTTCTTAAAGACTCTGCTGAAACACCATTGGAACCTCGTTTGCCAGTAGAAAAATATGATAATTGTTTTTTTACTCTTTTATCTGGCAACAAAACTGACACCTTTTTTTACAAGGAGTCATGTTTGCATTGACTCTGATGGTGCATTGTCTTTGAGTTGTGCGCCTTTTGGCGTCATCTGGTCCAACACCATGAGAGACTAGGCTCTAAAGAAAGCTGTCTCGGGTGTGGACCAATCAATTTCAAGGACAGTGCATACATTATCAGAGTTTGAGTTTTTTGTTTTCATTCCGACTGCAGGTATTGTGGTTTATGCAAACATGACTCCTTGTAAAAAAGGTGTCAGTTTTGTTGCCAGATAGAAGGGTAAAAAAACAATTATCACTCTGCTGAAAGTCGACAACGAGGGATCGAGAGACGACGAAACGTCCCCCCCGCCGCGTGCCGCCCGCCAGACTTCATCTACTTCACGGACTGGAGGCTGGGCATGCTGCTGCGCGTGCGCAAGAGCGACGGGGGCGGCAGCACCGTGATGCGGCGCGGCGTGGCCAGCATCATGCACGTCAAGGTGTACGACGCCGGCGCGCAGGCAGGCAAGGCCATGGGCACAGCGCTCGCGAGCACGCTCACGCGCCGTCACTCGCAGTCGCACACCCGACCCAGCTCCGAGCCAACTCCGGCTCAGCTCGGATGGCGAGGGGGGGGGGCAAGAGCTGTTGTTGTCTGGGGGGACCACCACGGCGGCGATTCTAAAAACGAAAACTATAAAACTGGTTTTAATCTTGATTTGAAACTTTCGTGACTGCAGGAATCCATACTCTTTGGTTCTTTCGGTAAAGTCACGTAGGTAGAAAATGAAATAATTTACGACGTTTCAGGCTGCCTCAGCAGCAGACCATGCTTTCCCACCTGATGACGGACGCTTGTGTTGCGCCCGAAACGTCGTAAATTATTTTATTTTATACCTACGTGACTTTCCCGATTTTTTAGTTTTTGTTTTACCAGGTAAGGCCCACTGAGCTGCTACGTAGCTCTTATTTCCATAACCGACCTGGCTATCACGAAGTGGCTTATCACGTGGAAATTCATAGCGGCCAAATACCCTAAGCGCGTGGCGTTGATTTTAAATGCGGAGGTAGAAAAACACGGTGGTCCCGGAGAAAAATCCCCGCGACGGGGGTGGAGAGAACATGCAAACTCCAATAATGATTCGTTCGATTCACCGCTTTAGAGAGTGAACTCGGGTGGTGCCACGGAGGCATTTGGTGGTGCGGGGCCCACCCAGCAACCCCCCTAATTGCGACCCTGCCTACAAACACCACAGACACGCGCTCGCACACATGACCATGCACGGCCTTTCGCTATGTGCACACACACTCGCGCACGCATGCTGGCGCCTCACTGCATGAACTCGCGTGCGCGCCCGAACAGACGCACACACCTTTGTCTCCCTCGTCGTGATGTTTACACACCGCACCAGGTACTCATTTGAGGCTTAGTCGACCTAGGGGAGGCCCAGAACAGGTTCAGATAATCGTCACTGTTGTTGGCTGTGAGCGGGAATCGAATTCGGGTCGTCGGGTTCGTAGCCCAGCGCACAGCCCGCCACACTGCCGCTGTTACATGCGGACACGCTCACACACACGCTGATGCACAACTGTGTGCTTGTGCACGCACGGACACACACATGCTTGCTCGTGCATGCACATACTCTCAGGTACACTCTCTCAAGCACATCCTCGTACACGTGCACCGGTTCAGATATCGCTTGACACTGATATCAGCCGGGGCACTGGGTTCATACTCACACAAGAGTCCCACGTATTTAAAAGTAATTATGACTTTTTTTTAAAGGAGCTACGGTTACCCAATTACACTTTGCGAGAGATGATGGTTTGTTTATGACCATAAGGGGGCTCTTACCCGTACCGGTGTGATAATGGACATTTAATCGATGCGAAACCGTTGCGCTGGAAAACTGTAATCTGAGCCCTTCGTGTAGCAAACGATAATTTGAGAATCGCATCAAATTTTCCCAAGCTCCGTGCCAGCGATGGCTCGGCGCCACGCGCTCCTGCAGGCCCTCTCCCAGGTGCGCGTGCGGGGTGCTGCCACGCACCTGTCTCTCCGATTGCACGCACGCTTGCCCGCCGTGTAAACTTCAGCATCGGGGAGACAGAGGCGGCCGGGGGGGCGTGACACCAGCCACCCACCCTCCTTCGCACGTCCGCGCGTCTCCCCGTGCAGGCAGCAGCGCGTGCAGCAGTGCCACGCACCCCAACGGCGACTGCACCCACTTCTGCTTCCCGGTGCCCGAGCGGCGGCGCGTGTGCGGGTGCCCGTACGGCGCCCGCCTGGGGGCCGACCGCCGCAGCTGCGCACCCGCGCCATCCGAAGAGCCGCCGCCCTCGCCGTGCCCGCCCCTCACCGTGCCGTGCGCCAGCGGCCGCTGCGTGGCACGGGCGTTCGTGTGCGACGGCGTCGACGACTGCCACGACGGCACGGACGAGGCCAACTGCACGCGCGCCGGTGCGACGGTGGACCAGGCGCTCGCCACCCCCTCCTCGGCCTCCCCTCCCCCCCTTCCCTCCTCCCCACCACCCTCTACCCCACGCACAGCAGAATTAGTTTCAGCCAGGTCTGTCCGGGTTGTCGATGACTCCACCCGGCACACCTCATCCGCTATTCCACTCACTCTTGTCACGTGCTTGCTGCGGTCTCTCAGAGTCGCCTGGGAAATATTGAGTCAGAAATTCCCTTTTGGTGACGAGTGGCTGACGATTGCATTCTTCACGATGAAAACATAGCTGTATGCTTCCTTACACGGTGACCAGAATATGGGGCGGTATGGCAGCAGCTTCCTCATCGTGTGTGCTTTCTCCGGGTGATCTGGGCAACCTCCCAAGTTGCCAACAACTAATTTTGAATAGAACTGGGCCAATAGCCACACACATGAGGACAAGACAAGACCGGAGATTCAAACTTGATTTGAAGCTTTCGTGACTGCAGGAATTACTCTTTGGTTCTTTTTTAATGTAATTTATTTTCTTTCTACGTGACTTTACCGAAAGAACCAAAGAGTAATTCCTGAGATTCAGTGAAGCTGTCCTCAGTAATGAACATTGTGATTCTTCTGATTGTGATGGTGCATATGCATGGAATATTAACATTTAAGAGTAGTATCCCATATTGACACGTAAATTAAGCCTTAGCTGTGGCTGTACGAGAGTGGCAATACCGACTGGCTAACAGTGTCAGTGAGTGTGGCTGCATATGTTGAGAGGTGGGCGCCACACTGGAGAGATGTTAACTACCTCGCCTGGTATACAGGAGGTCATGGGTTCGACCCCGACGCTGATGTTTGTATATTTGGAGTTTCTCCCTATGGTCGTGTGGATTTTTCTGCAGGTCCTCCGGTGTTTCCCTGGCTGCTGTAAATTCGCACGTGATGAACCACTTTGTTGAGCCATCAATTATGACCAGGTCGCTTCAAAAAAAAAAGTGGGCCTCACCTGGTAAAATAAAAATGGTTAATAGTAAAATCTTCCTTCTGCCCTCCTCCTTGCGTGTTCCGGACGGTCCTCGTTTCCGGACGCCGGGGGCGGCACTCGCGCTCAGACGGGACGTGCTCTCCCCTGGCCACGCGCTGCGCCAGCGGGAGCTGCCTCCCCGCGGACTGGCGCTGCGACGGGCGGGACGACTGCGGGGACGGGAGCGATGAGCTGGACTGCCCCTCGCCGCCGGGGACGGCCTCGTGCCCGGACGGGCACTTCGCGTGCCTCAACGGGCAGTGCGTGCCCGCCGCCTGGGTTTGCGACTCCGACAACGACTGTGGCGACGCCTCCGACGAGCGCAACTGCAGTGAGTGACGGCGTGGCGGCGGCTCACAGCTCTGTTGAATTTTTGGAATTTTCTTGACACGGCTTAAAAATATATATATTTTCGCCAACTTCATCCCGATCGTGCTATTGGCGTCACGGCGGCACTCGATGGAGAATTCACGGGGAACTCTCACGGAGCGGGGCGACCCCTTCGCGTTAGAGAACGGCCCGCCGCGAACCCGTGGATTCGCGAAGCGCACGAACCGTGAGCGCTCACGTCGGCGTCACCGACGTCAGAGCTGCCCCCACCGCGCGCTCACTCCCCGTGCCCTCCCCTCCCTGAACGTCGCGCAGCCTACGCCGTGACGTGCGCCCCCGGCGCGCTCCGCTGCCCCGAGGGACACTGCGTCTCGCCGTGGCTCGTGTGCGACGGACATCGCCACTGCTCCGACGGCTCCGACGAGATCGGCTGCAGTGAGTGGCGCTCGCTGCCCCAGTGTTGGTCCGTCCCTCGCTCCCACGATGAGGCAGAGGGCCCCTCGGCAGTGACACTGGTACCCCTGTGTGTGAGACAGAGCGGGACGTGTGTGCAGTGTGACCCGGTTTGGTTTTTGTGCATTTGTTTACGCCCACGCGGTATGTGCGTACGGTGTAAAGTTACTGCTGCTGTAGTTACTTTTTAAAATAGACATTTCATGTACTTTACGTATTTATTTGTCGTGATTTGCTTACCTTTCCTATACATCGCACTCCTCGTATTTTTATATTGTTGGTTTTGGTAAATTCTGACCCGCCCCTTACTGGACATCTGTGGAAAAAGAGCTTTTGTAGCTCATCGGATTTCTCCAGGGTAAACAAGGATTCTGATACTGCGAATGCGAACAATGCGAGCGGCTGCCGTGCTGCTCCGGCCGTGCCGCGTATCCCAAAGTGAACGACGTCCGCCTCACGCGGTATCGACATTGACGGGCCACCCGCCCGCCCCTCGCTGCCGTCCAACGCGCCACCGGCGCTTGCCGTCCCCACCCAGGCTACAACTGCAGCTTCCCCCAGTTCGGCTGCGCGAGCGGGGACCAGTGCATCAGGCTGCGCAATCGGTGCGACGGCGTCGCCGACTGCCACGACCACTCCGACGAGCGCGACTGCCGTACGTATCCTCCCCGCAGCGACACGCCGGCCGTGTTCATCATCGCCACTTCTCTCGCCAATGACGTTCACGCGCAGTAACGTTCACCCTGTTGCCATGTACACGATAACGCCACCATGCACGAATTCCTTCCACCCACACTGTTGTCTACGCAAGAATGTTTATACGCAATCACGTCCACGAAATAATGTTGTCTACGCACAAGAATGTCGACAGCCGCGGTGTCTGTTGGCCGAGGCCACTGAGCCGGTGACCTGTATGAGAGGATGAATCGTGGATGAAGGAGCTATCTGCTTCGTGGACTGCGTTTGCTTTCGCTCGCTAACAGTGAGCTTCTCCCTCTCGCGGCCACTACGCGCACGCACACCAACGCTGCACACACGCGCCCAAACACGTGACACGCTCGCACATCGCACGCACACCAACGCTGCACGCACGCGCCCAAACACGTGACACGCTCGCACAACGCACGCACACCAATGCTGCACGCACGCGCCCAAACACGTGACACGCTCGCACATCGCACGCACACTAACGCACGCGCGCAACACCGGACAACTTCACGCACGCGGCAGCGACGCGCGAGCCGGGCCGGTGCCTCCGCGCCGAGTTCCAGTGCCGGGCGGACGGCTTCTGCCTCCCGGGCGAGTGGGAGTGCGACGGGCACGCCGACTGCGACGACGACTCGGACGAGCACGTCGGCTGCCCCCCGCCCCCCACCTGCCCCCCGGCATCCTCGGGCGGCGACCCCGCCGGCGACGGGGCCCCCCTGGGGGCCTCGTTCCGCTGCGACGACGGGCGGTGCGTGTCGGCCGCGTGGCGCTGCGACGGCGACCGCGACTGCCGCGACGGGAGCGACGAGCGCGGCTGCCCCACGCCGGCGTTCGCTTGCCCCGCCGAGCGCCAGTGGGCCTGCCCCGGGCAGCGGGTGTGCGTGGCGCACGAGCGGTTGTGCGACGGCAAGGAGGACTGCCCCGACGGGGCCGACGAGTCCCCGCTGTGCAGTGAGTGTTCCGGCGCGCGGCCTTGACGGCGGCGGTGAGGGCAGCGGCAGTAACAACAGCAGTGAGAGCAGCGGCAGTGAGAGCGGCAACAGTAACTGCAGCAGTAAGAGCAGAAGCAGCAGCAGTGCAAATGTGAGCCACAGCAGCACCGCTCGCAGCCAGAGCTCTCCGGCATCTTTCCGAGTCCACTGCCATCCTACGATGCTCAGCAGTGCCGGATGAAGCTAGTGCGGTGCCTGTAGCATATGTTATACAAGGGCCCTAAATAAAAATATATAAATATTAAAACAATTTTATTTTATTTTATTTTTTTACTTGCATAGTAAAGTAATTGTAGTTTTTCATTTGCTATACAGCCAGATAATACGACAAATCGCTAACATTAAACACCCAGTCGTTCATAAAAGTTGATGGCAGTATAGTATTATAATAACAGAGCAAGTGCAGAATCACTGAACCGCAATTGATAGCTTGAAAGCATTTAGCGCGGGGCCCTTGAAAGTGCGGGTCCCGTAGCATTTGTAGCTACTTTTGCTACTAGGATAATCCGGCACTGATGCCCTGCGTCACCAACGTGAGTGAGGTTATTGAGCGAAATGGAAAGTGATTGTGCGTGAAGATGGGCTGATGTGCAGGGCTTCATTGCAGCCGGGTTTGTCCTGGACAGTGAAGAGCCGGCACACCACATCCAGTATATCGCGTGCATTCTCCGCTCTACCGATGATCTGGGAAATATTGTGTGAGAGGTATATCCCCCGCCAATTAAAGTATTAACCCCTCGGGGCTGCCAGAGTTGAAGCGGTCGTGACATCAATAGCCCGACGTGAGGTTACAGGAAAGCGATGGCCAAAGCTGAGCGTCGAGCGCGGCTGCCGGCGCCGTGCGCGTGCGGAGTGAATGGCGCGACCCCCCCGCCCGCGTGCGTGCGCGCTCGCAGACCGCGACGACTGCGCCGTGAGCTCCGGCGGCTGCTCGGACGTCTGCGTGCAGGGCCCGTTCGGCGCGCAGTGCGCCTGCGCCCCGGGCCTGCGCCTGCTCGACGACGGCAAGACGTGCGTGGACGAGGACGAGTGCGCGACGCCCGGCGCCTGCAGCCAGCGCTGCATCAACCGGCGCAGGTCGTTCCGCTGCCACTGCGAGCCGGGCTACGTCCTGCAGCCCGACGGCCGCTCCTGCAAGGCCACGGGTGAGCACGGGACACTGCCCGAGGTGCGGTGGCCGCGATGCCTTGGTGTCGCGGCGCTACGGTGGCAAGGAGATGTTTACTACCTCGCCTGGTATACAGGGGGTCGTGGGTTCGATCCCAAACCTGATGCCTGCTGTATATTTGGAGTTTGCGTGTTCTCCACGTGGTCGCATGCATTTTTCTCGGGGTCCTCCGATTTTTCTCTCCGCGTGTGTTTTAGAGTATGTGGCTGCTATAGTCGACCGTGATAAGTCACTTTGTTGGGCCATCGCTTGTGGCGAGTTCGCTTCTGTAAAAGAGCTGAGTAGCTCAGTGGGCCTTAACTGGTAAAATGCGCGCTCAGTGCCCGTGCCATCTGCTGCCCTGCTCGCCCCGGCTGTGTGAGCGAGAGCCGTGCCCGGTGTTGTTCGTCATCCGGAGACAACGGCGGAGTTTCAACCCGGCCTCGACGCGTGTCGTCCGTTCTCTCGTGCTCTCGGTTTTCGACATTAGCGCCTGGACATCATCCCCTCGGACAACAGCGGATTTATTCATATAAGCAGCGAGGTGCTTTGTAAACGTAATTTGTTAATACTATTGAGCATACTTTTCGATTTAAAGCTTTCGTGACTGCAGGGATTCATCTTCTTGGTTCTTTCAGTAAAGTCACGTAGAAGGGAAGTAATAAAATAATAAAAATAAAACATAATAAAATAATTCTCACGACGTTTCGGCCACAACGCAAGCAGCCGTCTTCAGGTGGAGAACAGGTCTGTTAAGTAGACAGAGTCTGAATGAAACAGCACCATGCTTGGAGCATATATTTAAGCTGGGTTGGAAGGGGGGGGAGAGGGCGCCTTGACAAAATAATTTGCATATCAAGAGGAATTTAGCATATTTATGGGAAATGCAGGTATGTGATTGCTGCTAATCCTGCATAATGCACGGGCATGAGTAGTTCTAATCACATACCTGCATTTCCCATATCCCCTCCCTTTAATGCTGCTAATCCTGCATAATGCACGGGCATAAGTAGTACTAATCACTTACCTGCATTTCCCATATCCCATCCCTTTGATGCTGCTAATCCTGCATAATGCACGGGCATAAGTAGTACTAATCACATACCTGCATTTCCCATGAATATGCTAAATTCCTCTTGATATGCAAATTCTTTTGTCAAGGCGCCCTCTCCCCCCCTTCCAACCCAGCTTAAATATATGCTCCAAGCATGGTGCTGTTTCATTCAGACGCTGTCGCCTCGACAGACCTGGTTTTCACCTGAGGACGGCTGCTTGCGTTGTGGCCGAAACGTTGTGAGAATTATTTTATTATGTTTTATTTTTATTATTTTATTACTTCCCTTCTACGTGACTTTACCGAAAGAACCAAGAAGATTGAACATACTCTTTCGGTAAAGTCACGTAGATAGAAAACGAATATTTCTGCAGTCATGAAAGCTTTAAGTCAAGATTACTATTGAGCATTTACGCACTGGTCGGGGGCGCCGTGTTTCGCGTCCCACCCTCCCAGCCAACAACTGTGCAGACATGTGGTTAAGTGAGCAGCGACCCCCACGTGTCACCGAAACCCCCTTAATCCACACGAGTCGGGAGACACCTTTCATTTGCCCTTTGCCGCACACGCCGGTCAAACCGACGCGTCTCCTTCTCTCAACCGGAATGAGCCAAATTGAAGTGACAGGGAGTCCAATCATTGGTGACTGTGAGGAGAACTCGCTGCGCCTGACGAGGGAAAGCCCAGGGTCTGAGTGGTGTCAGCTGAGTATCTCTGCCCATCCACCTCTATCACCACACAGGCTGTACGACACCAGTTGGAATCTTCATCATCATCAAAAATAATCTAAGTTGCAGCGACTTCGCCGCTCTGCTCGGTTGCTTCGCTCGTTCATTACCCCATGGACGAGCGTCGATCGGCGACGGCGACGGTGACAGTGGCGGTCGTGGTGGTGTCCTTCACCCGTGATGGCAGGTCCCGGGCCGGCGCTGCTGCTGGTGTCCACGCGGCACTCGGTGCTGGAGTTGGAGCTGGGCTCGGCAGCGCCGGCGCTGCAGACGCTGGTGGACGGCGCGGCCGGCCTGGTCGGCCTGGACGTCCACTGGGCCTCGGGTCGTCTCTTCTGGGCCGACTCGGTCGCCGGGCAGCTGTGGAGCTCCTCGCTGTCGAGACACAACCGCACGCTGGTGCCGCCCCCACTCACACTCCTCGCATGCGGTGACGCGGCGGTGGTGTTGGTGACGATGGTGACGGTGGTGGTAATGGTAGTGGTGTTGGTAGTGGTGTTGATGGTGGTAGTGACTGACGGTGGTGTTGATGGTGGTGATGGTAGTGGCGTTAACGGTGGTGGTGGCGTTAACAGTGGTGGTGGTGGCGTTAACGGTGGTGGTGGTGGCGTTAACAGTGGTGGTTGTGGCATTAACAGTGGTGGTGGTGGTGGCGTTAACAGTGGTGGTGGCGTTAACAGTGGTGGTGGTGGCATTAACGGTGGTGGTGGTGGCATTAACGGTGGTGGTGGTGGTGGCGTTAACAGTGGTGGTGGTGGCGTTAACGGTGGTGGTGGTGGTGGTGGCGTTAACAGTGGTGGTGGTGGCATTAACGGTGGTGGTGGTGGCGTTAACAGTGGTGGTGGTGGCATTAACGGTGGTGGTGGTGGTGGCGTTAACGGTGGTGGTGGTGGTGGTGGCGTTAACAGTGGTGGTGGTGGCATTAACGGTGGTGGTGGTGGCGTTAACAGTGGTGGTTGTGGCATTAACAGTGGTGGTGGTGGCGTTAACAGTGGTGGTGGTGGCGTTAACAGTGGTGGTGGTGGCGTTAACAGTGGTGGTGGTGGCGTTAACAGTGGTGGTTGTGGCATTAACAGTGGTGGTGGTGGCGTTAACAGTGGTGGTGGTGGCGTTAACAGTGGTGGTGGTGGCATTAACGGTGGTGGTGGTGGCGTTAACAGTGGTGGTTGTGGCATTAACGGTGGTGGTGGCGTTAACAGTGGTGGTGGTGGCATTAACGGTGGTGGTGGTGGCGTTAACAGTGGTGGTGGTTGTGGCATTAACGGTGGTGGTGGCGTTAACAGTGGTGGTTGTGGCATTAACGGTGGTGGTGGTGGCGTTAACAGTGGTGGTGGTGGCATTAACGGTGGTGGTGGCGTTAACAGTGGTGGTGGTGGCATTAACGGTGGTGGTGGTGGCATTAACGGTGGTGGTGGTGGTGGTGGCGTTAACAGTGGTGGTGGCGTTAACAGTGGTGGTGGCATTAACGGTGGTGGTGGTGGTGGTGGCGTTAACAGTGGTGGTGGTGGCGTTAACAGTGGTGGTGGTGGCATTAACGGTGGTGGTGGCGTTAACAGTGGTGGTTGTGGCATTAACGGTGGTGGTGGTGGTGGTGGCGTTAACAGTGGTGGTGGTGGCGTTAACAGTGGTGGTTGTGGCATTAACGGTGGTGGTGGCGTTAACAGTGGTGGTTGTGGCATTAACGGTGGTGGTGGTGGCGTTAACAGTGGTGGTGGTGGTGGCGTTAACAGTGGTGGTGGCGTTAACAGTGGTGGTGGTGGCATTAACGGTGGTGGTGGTGGTGGTGGTGGCATTAACGGTGGTGGTGGTGGCATTAACGGTGGTGGTGGTGGTGGTGGCGTTAACAGTGGTGGTGGCGTTAACAGTGGTGGTGGCATTAACGGTGGTGGTGGTGGCGTTAACAGTGGTGGTGGCGTTAACAGTGGTGGTGGCGTTAACAGTGGTGGTGGTGGCGTTAACAGTGGTGGTGGTGGCATTAACGGTGGTGGTGGCGTTAACAGTGGTGGTGGTGGCATTAACGGTGGTGGTGGTGGTGGCGTTAACGGTGGTGGTGGTGGCATTAACGGTGGTGGTGGTGGTGGCGTTAACAGTGGTGGTGGTGGCGTTAACGGTGGTGGTGGTGGTGGCCGCAGGTGCTGGGGGGCGGAGTGGTGGGCGTGGAGGGCGTGGCCGTGGACTGGGTGGCAGGTAACCTGTACTGGGCGGACAGCGTGCTGGAGTCGCTGCAGGTGGCGCGGCTCGACGGCTCCCACCGAGCGACGCTGCTCAGCGACAACGTCACGAGCCCGCGGGGCCTCGTGCTCGACCCGCGGAACCAGTGAGATCCGTCGCCCGCCCTCCGCGCACCGCCCGCGAGGCCGCTCCTCCCGTCCCCAACGGTCTCCGAGGCCGCACGGGGAAACCGTTGCCGTCTTCGTTGTTCCCTCCTTTCCGCAGGTCCCGCCTCGTGTTCTGGTCGGACTGGGGCCGTCGGCCGAGCATCGAGCGCGCCAGCATGGACGGCCGCTTCCGCCACGTGCTCGTGTCGCACAAGCTCTACTGGCCCAACGGGCTGGCGCTCGACTACGCCACGGACACGCTCTACTTCGCCGACGCCTACCTCGACTCGCTCGACTCGTGCGACTTCAACGGCGAGCACCGCCGGCAGATCCTCGCCGGGGACCACGTGAGTCGCTCCGCGCCGCCCGCGAGACCGCGCCGCCCGTGGCGTCGTCCTGAGGGTGATTGGCACCGCTTGCTATGTGAGTTGCCATGGAAATGGCTTCACCTCGTCACACGAAGCTGGTAGCACGTTAGGAATATGACCCGGAAAATAACAAAAAGCACCAGTTTGGAAATAACACAAAGCGCTTGTTTAAGAATCGGTATGGCGCAGAACTAAATTTAATTTGGTGAACATCACAAATAGCTGTGAGTGATGACACCCCAAGACTCGTATTGCTTGTGACTGTATATTTAAGAAAATACCAAGCAGTGACGAAATTAATCATAACGATGGAGTTGATGATGATGATGACATTTGGTAAATGGCGACGTTCTGCAGCTGCTGCAGCACCCGCATGCTCTGGCGGTGTTCGAGGACTGGGTGTACTGGACGGAGCGGCACACGGGTCGCGTGGTGCGCGCCAACCGCTGGCACGGCACCAACACCAGCGTCGTCCTGGAGGGGCTGGAGCAGCCGCTGGCGGCCGTGGTAGTGCACCCAGTCCGGCAGCCCCCGGGTGAGCCCTCGCCCACCCACCCCCGTTGCTGCCACGCACATCACCCAGAAAAAAACGAAGACAAAGATCCCCCGTATAATCTAGATTTTAAGTTTTCGTGACTGCCGGGATCCATACTCTTTGGTTCTTTCGGTAAAGTGACGTAGATATAAAACAAAATAAATTAAATCACTGATTTAATGAAATTAAATCACTGATTAAATTTATTTTTTATCTACGTGACTGATTTAATTAAATCACTGATTTAATTAAATTAAATCACTGATTTAATTTATTTTGTTTTATATCTACGTGACTTTACCGAAAGAACCAAAGAGTATCCCCCGTATAGCCTTCTAACATGCTGTTGGGTCAAGTGCTGTCAGCGAGCCCCTGTCAAGGCTGACGTGGCACACGAGGGCATGGGTGGCCAGCACCACGCCCCGGACGCCTTTGTCTTCCTCAGTGCTGATGTTTACACACAGCACCCGGTACAAGGCTAAGTCTGCCTAGGGGAGACCCAGAACAGGTTCAAAGCACAGCGTGTTAAATACTGCACCGCCGCCACACACACAAATGTGTACGCGCATCATTAACCACCGTCTACTGAGGCTGCGTGTGCAGCGTTGTGGGCAATGTTGTTGGCCTGGAATACCTGGCCACTGGGCATTTCCCCTGTAAAGTCGCTCCCGGAGGTGGACCACCACACACATGGGGCAAAACCTCAGCATCCGTGGGGCTGGGAAAGGATCAACAAATCCCAGAACTGGCTTGACAAACAGATGGCTGATTGCCCATTGGCTAGGTCCGGCCGTGGTTTTGGGGAATGTTGTTATTGTGCTGACCGGCTCGCTGACCGGCGTACGTGCGTGCGTGCGTGTACGCAGCATGGAACCCGTGCGCCAGCAACCCGTGCAGCCACCTGTGCCTCCTCTCCTCCATGCGGCCGTACTTCTTCTCGTGCGCCTGCCCCTCGGGGTGGTCCCTCGCCACGGACGCTCACGCCTGCGCCAAGGGTAGCAGCGCTTGCTTGAACGCCGCGCTGTGACGCCGCGACACACACACCACGCGGCGATCCTGCGATGCGACGCGGCACCCTGGCCACGATGTTAGAACGCACTGCTCTGCCACGGTGGGATCAAAATTGCGATTTGTAACACGCACAGTATTTCACAGATGTGAATGATCGAAACTCTGGGGCACAGAGCCAAGCTCGGTGTCACTTTAAAAAGCCAGGAGGGAGAGTTGGGGGCTTTTAAGAAGAGATGGACTATTTAAGTGTCTCTTTAAAGTCGATGTAGGCTGTGAATGCACAGCAGCGGCGACGACAATGGTCGTGTTCCAGACGGTGGGGGCTGGCACGGAGAAACTAAAACGAAACTATTTTTTATTTCACCAGATAAGGCCTACCGAGCTGCATGTGGCTCTTGTTCAGAAGCGACCTGGCGATCACAAATGACAGCGCAACGTAGTGGCTCATCACGTGTAACTTCATAGCAGTCAAATACTCTCAATGCCTGTTTCTAAATGTGGAGGGAAAAACCGTGGGACCCGGAGAAAAATCCACACGACCACGGGGAGAACACGCAGGCGTCAGGGTTGGGATTGAACTCCAGGACAGGCAAGACTCGGCAGTGCCGTTCCTCCTTCTTGGGATAGAGAGGAGGAGGCTGTGAGTCGCGCCGCTACAGCGGGGAGAGTTCCACCGCGAGCTGTGGTGCAGAGCAACGGGAGCGAGAGAGACACGGCGGAAGACCGATGCTCTGACATGCTCGACGGTGCTGTGCGACGACGCAGCGCGAATCCGCGAGGGCCACTCGAGCTGCACGTTGGCCGTCCCCGTGTGTGCTCTAGATGAGCAGCCCTTCCTCATGGTGGTGCGAGAGCGCGTGATCTTCGGGGTGCCGCTCGACCCCTCCGTGAAGACCAATGACGCCATGGTGCCCATCTCGGGCCTGCACGGCGCCCTGGACGTGGACTTCGATGAAAGAGAAGGCTTCCTCTACTGGGCGGAGAGCGCGGTGAGTTGTGCACACCGCTGATGCTGTCTCTTGTCGGTTCGTGGGTCAGAGCAGGAGACCGTGGCGCGCATCGTCTCCGGCTGTGAAGTCCGTCAGAGCGTGCCGGGCGGACTGGTTGTCGCCCGGCACGTACTGGGGGAGGAGGAGGCTGTCTCGTGGTGCTGTGGCTACGTGGAGCTGACATCCACTCAGACAGTATATAACATCGACATACGACATCTGTATTTATTTACCTTTTTATTTCCCCCGTGTATCTGGTGCTCTCACTGTGTAAAAGCGTTTGCTAAATAAATCGGTCCGAGATTCCCTCCACTAGGCCAGGTGAGATTCCTTAACAGTGGCCATGACATTCACGAGTAGGTAGGGAAACGGCCGAATCACTACTGCTGTGCGTGTCTGTGTGTCTGCGTGTCTGTGTGTCTGCGTGTCTGCATGTCTGCGTGTCTGTGTGTCTGCTACCCTTCAACGCTTCAAAGTGCATTTTTGTGGAGAATGGCGGCTGTCATTGTTCGTCTGCGAATGTGTGTTTCAGTGAAGAGGGACGTTGCAGTGGTTATCGCACTGCGCTATAAATCGGGCAACCTGAGTTCGATTTCCGAACACGGCTAACATCGGTGACAAAAATCAGAACCGGCCCTGGGTCTCTCCTCTCCTAGGTCAACACGGCCTCGTGCCGTGTGTAAACATCAGCACTGGGGAGCCAAGGGCGGCCAGGGGTGGTGCTCGCCACCCAACCCCTCATGCGCCGTGCCGGCCTTCGCTCTCAGCGCTTGCCCTAACATCCTGTGCAGGCTATACGGGGGTCATCTTACGTCTTCATCTTATTTACCCGCAGGGTTCGATTCAGCGCGTGCGCACGGATGGCACGGAGCGCGCCGAGTTCGCTCCGGCCGCAGCGCTGGGCGTTCCTGCCGCCCTCGCCCTGGACCGGATCTCACGCAACCTGTACTTCACCAACACGCAGGGCCTCTCCATAGAGGTGCACCCCTCCCTCCCGCCGGGCCCCGCAGCACTGCCATGACTCGTAAAGATGTGGACACTAACTGAGCCACGTAAGGGCTCTAAGAAGCACAACCCCTAAACCACGTCCACTGCGCGAACCGTGGCAGCAGATGCGGTCCCTTGATGCGCAAATGGAACATGAACGACTCTCCTGTGTGCGACTGTGGTCACGAGGAACAGAACAATGGGGCGTGTCACGAGCTCAATGTTTGATCACAAACACGGAGGAGGAGGCATCATCAGAGCGATGATTCACCACTCGACTACTCCCAACAATGACGATGTTTGTTTAGTCTTTTCCTTCCCCCGCACCTCAGATTAGCAGCTTTGGCTACGTACTGTACGTTGCGAAAGAAGTTCAACATACACGCATACAATGTATGGTTGTTGCTCTAGATCAGGGGTGGGGAACCTTTTTTCTGCCAAGGGCCATTTGGATTCATCTTCTTGGTTCTTTCGGTAAAGTCACGTAGAAGGGAATAATAAAATAATAAAAATAAAACATAATAATATTATAATAAAATAATAAAAATTTAACATAATAATATTATGTTTTATTTTTATTATTTTATTATTCCCGTCTACGTGACTTTACCGAAAGAACCAAGAAGATGAATCCCTGCAGTCACGAAAGCTTTAAATCGGCCATTTGGATATTTATAACATCATTCGTGGGCCACACAAAATTATCAATTAAAAAATTATCCTGTTATATTTGGTCAAACATTTAATTAACTCACCCCTAATGTGATGGCTGGAACTGCTTCTCTTTGTCGAGGCGTGTGATGTTAGCCGGTATTGACGATGTTGCTACTCGCAACTGCTTTTCCAGGTTTGCTCCTAGATTTATTGAATTTCGAGTCCCGCCTGCGGTTGCCTTGGCAGGGCCACACCAAATGATTTCGCGGGCCTCATACGGCCCGCGGGCTGAACGTTCCCCACCCCTGCTCTAGATCAACATCGGCCGTACGGATAATATTTTGGCTCCCTCGGTAGGCCATTCTCTGAAACACGGGGTGATGCACCATTCTGCCAGAGGTTCCATGTGGATTCTGCATCTCATGACATCACGTTGGCAGCACATTGGGAAAGAAAAACGTATTGATTAGGACCGTAAAATGACTTAACTTAGCACGAGTGTGGCCTGCATGGATGTGATGTTAAGTTTCACGTGCCAAAGAAACCTCCAATAACTGTCGCGCTGCGTTTTCCGTGCCGATGTTTGTGACGGAAGCCGTGCGGGGTCTCCCTTCAGGTGGTGCGGCTGGACGGGGCCCAGCGCTACCGGCGAACGCTCATCACCAGCACCGGCGATGCCGCGGGCACCGGCCGCCCCGTCGGCATCGCCGTGGATCCGGCGCGGGGGTTCGTACGGCGCTCGGTCACCCGTCTGCTCACGCAGGAGATGCCGGTGCAGCGAATTGCCTGGCGCAGGCGCGCGTGCGCGTTGCGTTTGTGTGTGCGCGTTACGCGCGTCGTTGCGCGTCTGTGCACAAGTACGAATACTTCACGTGTGTGCGTTCCTGCGTGTGTTGTTGCGTGTGTTGTTGCGTGTGTTGTTGCGTGCGTGCTGGCTGCCCTGCGCAGCATGCTCTACTGGGCAGACCAGGGCACGGACAGCGGGGCCGCCCCCAAGATTGCAAGCGCGCACATGGACGGCTCGCACGCCCGCACGCTCTTCTCCTCCGAGCTGAGCCGCGTGGAGCAGCTGGCGCTCGATGTGGGGGCGCAGACGCTGTACTGGACCGTGGTGGGGCGTGGCGTGGTGAGCCGCAACCCCTCCCAGGGCACGCACAGCCCCGGCTCGCTGCCCCCACCCTCGGCCCCGACTCTCGGCAGGCATTACAATCCAAGACAATGTGGATTCACGCAGCGTCTGAATGCGACCGCGTCTAAGGACGATGTGCAGAAGCAGTGGGCGGCCTTGTAGGCGGGGGGCAGTGCCACCCAAACAAAAAACGAGTTGCGCTCGTCGCAGACACCGCTGTGGCCCCGCGAGGACGCGTGGAGGCACGTTGGTGCCGGCCTGTTTCACCGGCGCTCTCCCCCCCACCCCCTACCGCCACCGCCCCCAGATAGAGAGCGGCAGCGTGTCTGGCACGGGCCGCGTCGTGCGCGTGTCGGGGCTGTCACGTCCGCGCGGCCTCGCCGTGCACGCCGGGCTCCTCTACTACGCCGACTCCGACTTCGAGGCGGTGGAGCGCGTGGAATGGATCGCGGGACGCGGGTCGCAGGCCGTCGTCGTGAGAGCCAACCTGGCTGGGCTGCGTGGCCTGAGGGTTCACCACCGCGACGGTACGTGTCGAGCGCCCCGCGACGAACCTCCCCTGGGAACGATTCTGGCTGCCGCCGGTCGCCGCGTGGCAGCCAGCGGCGAGGCTGAACGATCCTCTTCCTCCCCCTCGCAACGCTCGCTCACCCAGCACTCTCTCGGCGGGGTAAGGAACCCGTCGGGTGAATGTAATCCACCTTCCGCCACGGGCCGTCCTTCCAGGGCCTGGTTTTAAATCTCGGATTGGCTGCCCCCCATAGGGGACCCGGTGTGCTCGGGTCCTAATCGGATCTCCTTCTCCCAGGCACCTTTTCCCGTATGAATGGGCGAGCACGACCGTTGTCACCCGCGCAGACTCGGCGGGCGGCACCAACGGCTGCAGCGGCGGCGGCGGCGGCGCCTCCCCGAACGGCGGCTGCGAGCAGCTGTGCCTGCCCGTGCCGGGCGGCGCGCGGGCCTGCGCGTGCACGCACGGCTTCCGGCTGGCGGCGGGCGGGCGCGCCTGCCTCGCGCACGACTCCTTCGCGGTCGTGGCCCAGCGCTCGGGCATCCGGGGCTTCGACCTCGACGGGACGACCCACGGGGAGGCCGTGGTGCCCGTCGGCGGAGCAGGTGAGCGGGAGACGCGGCCGGCGGGCAGGGGGACGTCCGACGTTGTTTTCTAGAGCGTGCCGGATCCGCCCCGCGAGCCGCGAGCGACGCGCGCGCGGCCTGTGCCCAGGGCGCGACGTGGTGGCGGTGGCGGTGGACGTGCGGAGAGGACGCGTCTACTGGGCGGACGGACCCGCCGGGGGCCACGGCGGCGTCCGGAGCATCGAGAGGGACGGCTCGGCGCTGAAGGACGTCGTCGCCACGGGCGTCGGCGCCCAGGGGATCCGCGGCATCGCCCTGGACTGGCTGTCTGGTGAGTCGGTCCAGCCTCGGACACTCTAACTGCACTCTTTACAGAACGGCTATCCTTTTCACAGGATATATGTTTCGTCTGTACGAACTGTGATTCGGTGACTGGAGCGAACCACTCTCAATAAGGCTCAAAATCCTATACAGCAGTAGCAAACGCAAAAGTGGTGAGCTTTGGAAAGAGATCAAAGTGAAATTTGTGGATTTGTGACGATCAATTTACATTTAATCTTCAAGTCGTGTCACCAAGGCGCTGACTGAGCACCGATCCGACGAACATCGCGCAACGCCACCGACCCCGCACCTCATCGCCCCCCGGCCTCCGCTCTCCCCGTCTCCGCAGGCAACCTCTACTTCAGCAACGCGTTCCACGCCGAGACGCTGCTGGAGGTGTTGCGCGTGGGCACGCCGTTCCGCGCCGTGCTGCTGCGCGCGCGCGGGCAGGAGCCGGCGGAGCTGGCCGTGGACCCCCGGGCACGCCGCCTCTACTGGCTGTCGGGCGGTCCCGGCGCGCGCCTCCTGGAGCGCTCGCTGCTGGACGGCGCCGAGCGGCGCTCGCTGCTCGCCGACGGGCTGGTGGCGCCGCGCGGCCTGGCGGTGGACGCCGCCAGCGGCCTCATCTACTGGGCCGACCCGGGCGCCGACGAGATCGGGCGCGTGGGGTCCGACGGGCAAGGCCGTGCCACCGTGCGGAGGGGCAGCCGCTACCCCGCGCCCTGGGCCGTCGCCGTCGTGGGGGACCGGCTGCTGTGGCTGGACCGCAACCTGCGCAAGGTGCTGCGGGTGAGAACCGGCGGCGCTCGCGATCGCGACGGGCCGAGCCAAAGGGTCGCTCGTTTGTCCGAGCTTAACCGTAACAATCCTGCCGCGTTATGGAATCGTTTGAAGTGCCTCGGCGATGAACGGAAATCCCCCCCCCCCCCCCCCCCCCGGCAGACGAGCAAAGAACCGTCGGAGGGAGACGTGCAGGCGGAGGTGATCCGCGATGAGCTGAGCGAGCTGAGCGGCCTCGCCGTGTTCCACGCGCTGGTGCAGCCCGACCACCCCAACCCCTGCCGCTCGCTCGAGCACGGCAACAGCAGCGGCAGCGTCGGCAACATCAGCGGCATTGCCGGCGCGTACGGACCCGACCCCGGGGTCTGCTCCCAGCTCTGCTTCGCGATGCCGGGCGGCGCGTGGGAGCGGCGTTGCGCGTGCGCCAGCGGGCAGCTGGCGGCGGACGGCGTGACGTGCGCGACGTCGCTGGACGGGGAGCTGCTGCTGCTGGCGCTGGAGGAGGGCGGCGTGCACTCGCTCGGCCTGGACCCGGACCCGGACGGGCGGCGCCCGCCGCCGTTCGGCCCCGTGGCGGCCGGGCTGGCCACCGTGGGGCTGGACGCCGACGCCGCCGCCGGGAGGGTGTACTTCACGCACAGCCTCGGCCACGGCCACGTGGGGCTGGCGTGGTTCGACCTGGCCGGTGCGGACGGGACGGCCCCCGACATCACCAACATCACCTCCAGTGCGTGGGTGCGGGCGTGGGCGCGGTGCCGGCCGCACCGCCGGCCCGTGCACTGTGCTGGCCTTCTTAGGTGCTCGCTTACAGCACTTGTCCCGAAAGCCTATGTAGGCTACACAGGGATCTTTGTAATTGTGGGCATAGTTGATTGGATTTCAGGCACATTTCTCAGATATCTCTTTAAACTAAACTATTTAAATTTCACCAGGTAAGGCCCACTGAGATGCACAGCTTTTTTTAAGAAGCAACCTGGCCACAAATGGTTGCTCAACGAAATGGCTTATCACGTGAAAATTTATAGCAATCAAATACTCTAAATGCATGATTTTAAATGTGGAGAGAAAAACCGGAAAACCCGGAAAAAAATCCACACTACCACGGGGAGAACATGCAAATTCCAAATATCACAGGCGTCAGGGTCGGTATCGAACCCACGACCTGCTGTATACCAGGCGAGGTAGTTAACATCTCGCCACCGCGGCGCCCTTTCCCCCCGAGCCATTCGCAATGCCTTTGTTAAAAGGCGACACAAATGTGATGCTTGACAGCACCGTTCGCGGTCGGCAGCGTCAGCCTCGCGTGCGACCTTTAACGCCGGGGCGCTCTCACTGACCCCCCGTGCCCTCGCCCCCCCACCCCCATCCTGCCGGGGCCGCCAGTGGAGAGCTCGCGCGAGGACCTGGCGTTCGACTGGGTGAGCCGGCGCCTCTTCTACAGCGACTTCAAGGGGCAGCTCATCGCCTCCATGAGCCTGGAAGGCACCGAGCACACGGTGATCGCCCGGGTGTCGCACCCCCTCGCCATCGCGCTGCACCCGTGCCGCGGGTGCGTCTCCTCTGCCGGCGCCGGGGGAAAAGTCTCGCGTCCCTAAGCATCGCTCCCCCCCCCCCAAGATGCTCACTCGGAAGCTGATCTTTAGTCTTAATCGTCACCATCGTCGTCGTCATCTGCTCCAAATACGATTGCTGATTTTATACTGCTGACTCATCTCAGCCAATTTTAATGCAAATTTAAATTGGTCGCATTGTATTGGCTGGGTGAACTCATCGCCATCGTAGGCAGGAGCGCTGCATGTGACTATATGGCCACGCTACGTTAAACGGCTTCATGCTTGCTTTCATGATTGTTATTAATTTGGAATACAATTATAATTAATGTGCAATTTCAAATTAGCTTTTCATTTTTTTCGCTTTTCAGATTTGTATTCTTGATGATTCAATTGAACCGCTAGGATGTTGAAATCCAACGTCCGATTTTATGACCCAGGACGTTCTTGCGATTTCCATCTCCTGGTGAAATACGCTTCGATCCTCCGCGCTCGATAACCCCACCAACATAAGCAGCAGGCTGATGATTTTTAAACCCTTGTGCCGCTTAACCGATTTTCAAACAAAAAAAAGGGCCGGAAATGTTTCGCCCCCATAAAATGTTGCGAGTAGCTTCAAAAAAATCAGGACGGTTAAATAATCTAATAATCATCAGCCGCCCGCTTACATCAGTACGGCTGGCGAGTGTGCCTCTGCCGCAACTCGTGTCCGCACGTGCCGCGTGAACGTTCGTGTACACGCGTGCGTGCGTCTGCGTGCGTGCGTGCGCTTGGGCGCGTGTGCAGCTACGTGTACTGGACGACGTGGAGCCCTCACCCCGTCATCGAGCGCGCAACCCTGGCCGGCAACTTCCGCACGAGCATCGTCAACTCCAGCCTCGCGTGGCCCATCAGCCTCACCATCGACCTGCCGGACGGCATGCTCTACTGGGCCGACGCCTACCTGTACGCACGAGCCACTCCCACTGCACTGCGGGACACCTAACTGCACTCACGCTGCCCATTGATTGTGTGCACACTACAAACACACGAAACACTTACAAAGACCGAGATCCCCCGTGTGCCCTTAACAGACTGTTGGGGATAGTGCTGTTAGCGAGTAGCACCTATGAAGGCTGGGCATGGCACACGAGGGGGTGGGTGGCCAGCACCACGCTGCACCAGGTACTCATTTAAAGCTAGATAATTGTCACTGGTGTTGGCCGTGACCAGGTATCGAACTCGGGTCGGTGGGATCATGGCGCAGGGCGCTTACTGCGACACTCCCGCTCCCCACACATGATGCACACGCACACACAACCACACAGTTGCCGTGTACACACACACCGTGCGAGCGCCCTGTACACACACTGCATGGACTGCATCCTGCTAACCTTGGTCACATGGCCAGTGATAGCAGCCAGTCATCGGCGGCTCTTTAGCCAACGCCGGCTCCGCGTGCCACTAACCTCCAGGCAGAGGATCGAGCGCGCCTCACTGTCTGGCTCGCACCGAGAGCTGGTGCTGGGCTCGCTGGCGTTCCCGTGCGCGCTGAGCGTCCACGGGCAGCACATCTACTGGACGGACTGGGAGGATCGCGCCGTGTTCCGCGCCAGCAAGCACGACGGCTCCGGCCGCCTCGCGCTGCTGCGCGACCTGCCCCACCGCCCGTCGGCCCTCAAGGTGATGGCGCGGTCGCGCCAGCCGGCATGCGACAACCCCTGCCAGCGCTTCAACGGGGGCTGCAGCCACGTGTGTGTGCCAGGTGCGTGGGCGCCGTCGCCAGGACGTGGGGAGCGGGGGAGGTGGGCGGGGTGCTACGATGGCGGTGGTGCACAAGCACACAATCTTTTATCGGTAAATGTGTTTACTGGCACGAACCGTTATATTCTTAGGTTTTTTCGGTAAAGTCACGTAGGTCAAAAATGTTAATTAATAAAAGTATTTTTATTTTATTTTACTTTTATTAATTTTAATTTTTTACCTATGTGACTTTACCGAAAAAACTTAAGAATATGAATCCTTGCAGTCACGAAAGCTTCAAATCTAGAACGAACCGTTATGTTGGACAGCAGCTCACTGAGTCCATCCTTAAGCCTTCTCGCTCAATGACAAATATTTCAACTGGTTTCCAATGAGAAGGAAAGGAGCAGGGGTACGTCGTGTGAGTGAGGGTTGTACTGTTGTATATATAAATATCGCAGTGCCGTGAAGCCTTCTGGTTTAATCAATGAAGCGAGAGTGAATTGAACTACGCCCTATTCGTACCGAGTGTGCAGGGCCCAGCGGGCCGGAGTGCCAGTGCCCCATGGAGGGCAGCTGGGTCCTGGCGAACAAGGACCAAGACTGCGTGCCCAGCGAGGCGGCGCCGTGCCCCCACTTCTTGTGCGGGAATGGGCGCTGCGTGGCGGAGAGGAGCACGTGCGACGGGCGTGACGACTGCGGGGACGGCAGCGACGAGACGGAGAGGCTCTGTGGTGCGGCGCCAGCACGGCACTCTCGCTCGCTCGCTCGTTCGCTCGTCGTCGTCATCTTCATCACGACCCTGATCGTTGCTTTTATCATGGCGCGGTCATTATCGCTATCCTGATCGTCATCGTTGTTATTGTGTAGTCTGAGATTTCACTGAGCAGCGGTGGTACACGCCATCCCATCGGGGAGTAAAGCCTTGTCACCCTTGTCTGACGATGTACCGCGTGCGCCCCGAACCGCGTCGCCATCGGCGGCACGCGATCCACACGCCGGCTCACCCTCCTCTGCGCTCCTCTCCCCCCGCCACCCGGCGCCGCCAGCGCTGCGCACGTGCGCGGCCACCGACTTCGTGTGCGACAGCGGGCGCTGCCTGTCGTACGCGCACCGCTGCGACTTCCGCGACGACTGCGGCGACGGCAGCGACGAGCGGGGCTGCGCCCATTCGGCGTGCGACCCCGCCGCCGAGATCACGTGCGCCAACGGGCGCTGCGTCGCGCTCGAGTTCGTGTGCGACGGCGCCGACGACTGCCGGGACAACGCGACCACAGATGAGCGCGACTGCCGTGAGTTCCCGCGCTGCCATCTCACGCCTCTCCGTCTCCACTCGGGCGGTCTCCGTGGGCAGGGTCACGGACGCCCCACCTCTGAATCCCCGGCTATTTGTGCTGTCGACTCCACGCCCCTGTTCAAATCTAAGCTCAAGAATCTGCCTTTTCCTCGGCCTACGATTGGCTGCCACTTCCTCTGGGGCCCCTCTTGGCTGGACTACGGCAGGGCATTGGGAATAGATGAGATGCCGAAGTATTTGATCTCCCGACAAATGCTTATCCTTACATGCAATACCTAAATGTCAATGTGCTTTACGTGACTCAACCGAATGCAATTCCAATTTGTGCAAGGTTCAATTGTGAATGCATCTCAAAACGTTTCAGCCACGCCTGAGAATATGATGTGGAGAAAGAGCGCGCTTTGTAAGATTGAGCTGCGGCGTCTCTCGTGTCTCGCCGGCACCCGTCTAGCCGTGACCAGCTGCCTGCCGGGCTACGTGCGGTGCCAGACGAGCAGCCGGTGCGTGCGGCGCGCGTATCTCTGTGACGGCGACGACGACTGCGAGGACCGCAGCGACGAGAACCCCGCGTTCTGCCGTGAGTCCGCGTGTCCCCACGTCCGCACGCTCGCGCCGTGTACGCACACGCCAACCCGCTCGACTTGTGTGTACGACGATGACAGTGATGATGATTATTACGACGACTGACAGTGGCGATGATGATGATGATGATGAAAATAATAACACTGGTTACAATTGGTGCAAATGACGATGGTGATGATGACATTTATGACGACAATGATGATGATGATTTTTCCTTGCCCGCGTGACGTGCGCTGCTCACCGCGTCGTGGAGCAGTGGGGGTGTCGTGCCCCCCGGAGGATTTC
Source organism: Lampetra planeri (assembly GCF_965212315.1). Lineage (NCBI taxonomy): Eukaryota > Metazoa > Chordata > Hyperoartia > Petromyzontiformes > Petromyzontidae > Lampetra > Lampetra planeri. The sequence goes on along the minus strand of NC_136116.1, from coordinate 1,929,557 downwards.
CGCTGCAAGGTGGGCCGCTGCGTGCCGCTGTCCTGGGTGTGCGACGGCACGGCCGACTGCGCCGACTCCTCGGATGAGCCGCACTCCTGCAGTAAGCTTGCTCGCTTCTCCGCAGCGCTGGTAGTTGCTGGCATGGCGGAGCACATTAATTTTGTGTTCTGGGTAATTATGATCGGGGATCCATCTCAGCCGGATCCGTCTGGGTCGGTGACCCAGAACATATTTCCACATCCCTTTTGCTGTGGTTGTGGCTACGACCAGTTACGTGTGTCTGCCCCGGCCTACCAATCACCCTGACGACGGTGACAGTTATGGCGATGATTTTTGTTGGCCTGTGCGATGGTAGAGATCGTGTCGCGGTGTCACCGCTCTCGGCGGTTGTGCTCGTTCTGACGGAAGTGATTGTGCTGCTGCTACTGCTGCTGCTGCTTGTGCTGGTTGGTGCTATGTGTTGTGATGGTGCTGCCGTTATCGTCACCAGCCCATGCTGGTGACGATGATGGCGCACCTGCTGATGCTGTTGGCGCTGGTTGCGATTGTGATGGTGACGCTAGTGGCGCCGATGGAGATTATGTTTGCCGGTAGCGATGATTCTCCCGGAGCTGCTGGCCGTGGCGCTGGCGCTTCTGCCGGTGCTGCCGGTGGCAGTGACGCCGCGAGTACTTTCTGCCGTCGATGAAGATGCCGTTGACGTCACTGGCGGTGCCGTGCACGCCGTGTGCGCTAGGTGCGCTGGAGCGAACGTGCCACGCGGACCAGTTTGCGTGCGCCAGCGGGCGCTGCGTCCCGGCCGACTGGCGCTGCGACGGAGATGACGACTGCGGAGACGGCAGCGACGAGGAGCATGGCTGCGGTGAGCACGCCCGCGGCACGTGAGGTTCCCTACCCTTCATCCAGCAGTGAGCCGATCATGCGCGGCTGACGGAGACGATGACTTTTTTTTCCAATCTAAACGAAGACGGCACGGTTTGGAGCGTGGCCTTGGGGGCGTGCGGATGGTTTGTAGGATGCGTCGATGACCACGCGAGCGCGTGGCTGCGTGTGGTTGCACCGGAGGTACGTGCATTTAAGCTCTTCAGGTGTGTGTGATGTGTGCTGTCGAGCCGTGGGTGTGCGCGGTCGTGACCGTGGCGCATGCGGTCGTGTACTCGGTGTGCGTCGGGGGCCCCTTGTTGTCGGCCCCTGCTCGTGTGCGGCGCAGAGAGCCACACGTGCAGCCCCGAGGAGTTCTCGTGCGTCGACGGCGGCGCTGGCGGCGGCGGCGGCACGCACTGCGTTCCGCTGGCGTGGCTGTGCGACGGTGACGCCGACTGCCCCAATGGGCGGGACGAGACTCAGAGCTGCCCCCCGCGCTCCTGCTCCTCCAACGAGTTCCACTGCGACAGCGGCATGTGCATTCCCGAGCGATACCGGTACGTGGGGCGCGGCGACGCGGTGGGCCTGTGCTTCCAACAATTTCCCAAGCTCTGCAGTCTTCGGTATATGAAGATGTTTTCTGCCGGAGCGCCAGATTGACAGGGAGCTGAAAACGATGGCATCGACAACGTAAATAAATGCGGTTGTCCTCACTGCGTCCGCGACCTCCGATCCGCCGTGCCGTCTCCGCCCGTGCCCGTCCCCGCGTAGGTGCGACCGCCGGAACGAATGCGGCGACGGCTCGGACGAGTTCGGCTGCTCGTACCCCCCGTGCAGCGCCGGCGGCGAGTTCACGTGCGAGAATGGTCGCTGCGTGCCGCGCGGCTGGGCCTGCGACGGCGACGACGACTGCGGCGACGGCTCGGACGAGGAGGCGTCGCCGTGCGGGACGCCAGCCCCGGGCCCCAACGCGCCGCCCCGGTGCCCCCCCGGCTACGCCCCGTGCGGCGCCGGGGCCGAGGGCGGCGCCGGCGCCGCCGCGCCCGGGTGCATTGAGGAGCGGCGCGTGTGCGACGGCGCCGAGGACTGCGCCGGTGGAGGGGACGAGAGGGGGTGCGGTGCGTCCATGCTCGCGCGCGTCGTCGTTTTGTTGCTCGTTGCACACGGTGGCCCCGATTGTTCGCAGTACAGGGTCTCGCCATAGGAACGTAAGCTAAAAACGGAAGTGTTATTTTTCTAACTAGGTCATTCCCACTGATCTATGTAGCTCTTTTTCAGAAGCAACCCATACAAATACTCGCATGTTGATTGTAAATGTGGAGGGACCTGGAGAAAAATCCACGCGGGCACGGGGAGAGAGACACGCCAACTCCACATCTGTGCCATCCCCTCCGCTATACGCTCATTGCATGAATCAGCCCAGTTGCAGGTGCTAGGTGGATTCATGGTGGCCCGTTGGGTCAACGTTGCACGTTCACTTGATCGCAGGACCGTCGTGAGACATGGCCACGGATTGGGCAGGGATTTATCCAGCAGTGGATTGATCATGGCTGATGATGCTAATGATTACGACTCACATAGTGGCCTCGCAGTGGAAAGTTATGGTCTTGCCATTGGAATGTGGAATTTTGTTCATGTTCACAGCCGTGACTTCCCCCAGACACAACTGTCAATAACAGGGCACTTGCCGCAGATACGTGCCTTGTTGTGGAGAGACTGAGCCTGGCCTCGTAAATGTGGAACTTGAGTGTGTTCGGACGTTGTCACGCACCCATACATTCCTTGGATAGACTGGGCCCCGTCATAGGTGAGGTGTGACGTAGTGTGGCATGGTATGACACGGTTTGGCGTGGCACAACATGACATCGTGTGGTATGGTACGGCATGGTGTGGCACGGCGTAGCATTGCACAGTACGGCGAGGGTGTTTAATGGTGTGGTCATGACATGGGTCACTTCAATGGTGGTGGCGTGGCGGGGCGTGGCGGAGCGTGGCGGAGCGTGGCATGCCGCGCCGCGTGCACCCGCAGGCGTGAACGAGTGCGACGACGTGCTGGTGAGCCGCTGCGCCCAGGAGTGCGTGGAGCTGGTGCGGGGCTGGGCGTGCGCGTGCTCCCCGGGGTTCCGTCTCCTGCCGGACGGCCGCGCCTGCACCGACGTGGACGAGTGTCACGAGCAGCCGGGCACCTGCAGCCAGCGCTGCCAGAACACGCCCGGCTCCTTCCGCTGCAAGTGCGAGGTCCGGCACCGTGGCAGGGCGCGCGCCGCCGCCGAGCGCTTTGTGCCAGGCTAGGTGCACTTCGAGGCTGTCACGTGAAATGTCGAAGGCTCGCTAGCAAGATGGTCACGGGACAGACCCAGGTGTCGTGGGTTGATTGACTGAGCTGACCAGCAGACGCACCCCTGTATGCATGTTGAACTTATTTTGCACCATACGTAGCCAACAGTGTTAAGGAAGGACAACAAACTAAACACAAAAAGCAGTTCTAAAGAAATTAGTCATCAATCTAGATTTAAAAGTGCATAGCTCCGGTGGCTTCCTAATATCGGAAGGAAGAGCATGCCAGACGGCCTCAGAAGCGCATCTGGAAGCGCCCAATGCAATGACCATCTTTCTTTGGGTCTTTGGTAAAGTCACATAGATAGGTTCAAAGAAAATAACAAAAGTAGTTTTTTTTGTAGTTTTTTGCTTTTTTCGTTATTTTCTTTGAACCTATCTACGTGACTTTACCAAAAGACCCAAAGAATATCAATCTTGCAGTCACGAAAGCTTTACATTTTATGACCATCTTTGTTCGATGGTTAGCCAAAAGCCGCTGCTGCGAGGATAACCAGAGTTTGCGTGATGGTTTATGCTCCATGACGAGATCAGCAAGCTATTGTGGTTCATTCGTGGCAAACACTTTGTGTGCCATCAGTGCGATCTTATAACCTATTCGTTCGGCAATGTATTCAGGGGCCTGTGCTCCCCACTGTACCGGCTCGTCTGAGATGTAACCGTGTGACGCTCCGCACGTTCACTCATTGCCGCGCGTGCCCGCTCGTGTCTCTGCGCAGCCCGGCTACGCGCGCGGGCCGGACGGGTACTCGTGCCGCCAGCTGAGCCGCGTGGAGCCGCTGCTGCTGCTCGCCAACCGCTACTACGTGCGCCAGCTGTCCATGGAGGAGCGGCCGTCGCTGGGGCCGCCGCTGCTAAGCGGCCTGGGCCGCGTGGTCGCCCTCGACTTCGACCGCGTGGAGCAGCGGATCTACTGGAGTGACCTGGAGCGCGACGTGCTGGAGCGGGCTTTCCTCAACGGCACGGGGCGCCAGGCGGTGGTGTCGCACCTGCTGGGCGACGCCGAGGGGCTGGCGGTCGACTGGGTTGCCAGGTGTGCCAGAGGAACGTCGCTAGCACCGTCTCGAGCTCTCGTCATTTTGCTTGACGTTTTTGGTTAGCGCGATGCCGGCCTTCGGTAATGGGTTGCGGCGCCTCCGTACGGTGTGGGCCGCGTGGCCGCTGCAGGAAGCTGTACTGGGTGGACGCGGAGAGCAACTGCGTCAGCGTGGCGGAGCTGGATGGGCGATTCCGCACCAGGCTCATCGCGGGCTGCGTGGACGCCACGCACTGCCTGGAGAGCCCCCGCGCACTCACCTTGCACCCCCGCTTTGGGTAGGGCACACCGCGCCATGCCACATCGCTCCACACCAAGCCGCACAGCGCCGCATTACACCACGCCGCACAGTGCCACATTGCGCCATACTACGTATGTATGTTGCACTTCCTTCGCACCGTACGTAGCCAACCGTGCTAATCGGAGGTGCTACACCGTGACACATCACTCGATACCACACCATCACAGGACACATTACACCAGCTCGGTGCAAGGGTGGTCAGCATCTTGAACACGGTTGTATCCTCGAACGTCTCGTGCTGCAAACCTTTTGTCGTGTGATCGCGTGACCGGGCTCGCTCTGCGCCGGCACAGCCTTCTCTTCTGGACGGACTGGGGCCACCGGGCCTACGTGGGGCGTGCGGGAATGGACGGGGCGCGGCCCCAGGCCCTCGTGAGTAGCAAGCTCGAGTGGCCCAACGCGCTCACCTTGGACTACACCACGGACCGGCTGTACTGGGCCGACGCTCACCTCGGCTGCATCGAGTGAGTCCCGTCCGTCGTCGCCCGTAGCAGTCGCGGTGACTCCCCGCGAGAGCCGTTGACCGCACGCTCGCAGGGCAACACCGGCGATGGACTTGATGGCCGTCATGTGATTACGTTTGGGTCACGGGACAAGCGGGGATCTTGATTCTGGAGAGAGGGGATCTCGTGAGCTCCAGGGGCTGGAGCTCACGATGGTCCATTGACTTCCTCCCCTCTCCCACTCCACCCTCATGCCAGCGGTGGGCTTAGCACGGTTAGCGTGGGCCCTGATGCACAGAATCTAATTGGGCTCCCCTTGTCCAACATCCCACCTCTCCGTAGCCTGACACCTGGGACTCTCTGGCCTGCGGGCTCCGGTGCAGTTACACCGCCCGCGCGCTCGATAGCCACGCTTCATCTGCTCCCCCCCCCCCCCCACCGCGTCCCTCGCCAGGTCCGTGGATCTGGACGGCAGCAACCGGCGCGTGGTGCTGAGCGGCGCGCTGCCGCACGTGTTCGCGCTCAGCTTGTTCGAGGACTGGCTCTACTGGACGGACTGGAACACGCGCAGCGTGGAGCGCGCACACAAGCACACGGGCGCGGGGCGCGTGCGCCTCGCCAACACCACGCACCGGCCCTTCGACGTTCGCGTGCTCCACCCGTTCCGCCAGCCGAGCGGTACGCAGCGCCGGCAACCGCCGCACCCCCCTTGAGCGCGGCTGACTCGGCTCTGCTGCTCAAGCCCAGGCTCGGGGCCTCTCGTTTCTTCCCTGACCAAGTGATCTGAGCCGACCAAAACGTCCCTCAGACTTCGCTTGCAAATCAGCCTTTCCTGGTCTCTTGAGTTAACGTGTCCCGGTTTGGCCGGGCCAGTCCCGGTTTCGTAAAACTATCTTGGTGTGCGGAAGCATTGGCGAATATCAGGATTTTGTTCCCGGTTCAGGCTTGGCTCACAATGCTGTCAATGAGCGGGGCTACTGGTTACTCATGTTGTTCTACCGCGTGTGTGTGTGTGATACCCTCCCGTGTCCTCCTGTGTCCACGCGGTTCCTGACAGTGCCCAATCCGTGTGGAAACAACAATGGCGGCTGCTCCCACCTGTGCCTCCTGGCGGAGGGCGGGGGCGGCGCCGCGTGCCGCTGCCCTGAAGACTTCGCGCTCGGTCACGGCGACTCCGCCCGGCGCTGCGAGCCCAACTGCTCCAGCACGCAGTACCGCTGCCTGGACAACGAGAAGTGAGTCCCGCATGCCGGTGTCCCCTGGAGTCGCCCCATGCCACTAGGCCGATGCCAACGACTGCGCTTTAGCAGTACGTGGTTTTTTTCACTTTAGGAATAATGTTAACGCCTCTCCGATTGAGCGTCGATTCCCCGTAATGGCTATGGGCCACAAAGGGCCAGAGGAGCGATGGAACGAGTGCCAGATTGCCGCGTGGTTCCGCCCGTTGGCGCGTGCCGCAGGTGCGTGCCCATCTGGTGGAAGTGCGATGTGCAGAGGGACTGCCGGGATGGCTCGGACGAGCCGGGCACGTGCCCCCCACGCTCCTGCCCCCTGGGCCAGTTCCAGTGCGGCGAGGGCAGCTGCACCGGTCCGGCGGCGCTGTGCGACGGGCAGCGGGACTGCCCCGACGGTTCGGACGAGCACGCGTCCCTCTGCGGTGAGCGTCCACTCCTGCGGCGGCGTGTTTTTCGGTCGGTCGGCGCCGGCGAGACGACGGAGTGACCCTCTCGTTCGCGTGCCGCGCGCGCGGCTCCGCAGACGGCCACCGCTGCGACGCCAGCCAGTGGCAGTGCGCCAACGGTCGGTGCCTGCCGACCGCCTGGCGCTGCGACGGCGCGGACGACTGCGGGGACGGCTCGGACGAGGAGCCGGAGGCGTGCGCGCAGCGAGCCTGCCCCTCGCTCGCCCACTTCCGCTGCCGCAACGGCCGCTGCGTGCCGCGCGCCTGGGTGTGCGACGCCGTGGACGACTGCGGGGACAAGTCGGACGAGCCCTACGACACGTGCAGTCAGTGTCGCGCTCGCGCCGCTCGCACCGCCTCGCTCGTGCGCACTCAGACCGTGCGGTCCCCGGGGCTTAGCTCCACTTAGAGCCACGGCGCAATAGCAGCAGGAGGCAATGGCGATACTGTACGGTGATTCTTAACAAGGACGAAATCAGTGTTATAGAGTTGTGACATTTTCCTATCTGAATTTATATGGCTACAACCCACCTCGCACCGACACATGATCCGATTTTACCACTCCATCTCTACATAGGGTGGCCTGTGAGGCGTGGTTCCTCACTTGGATGCGGCTCCATCTCTCGTCTCGGCCATCGGCCATTGTCCCTTCCAGTGACTCGTGCTGCCCTTGGGCCACTTCACTAAACAACTTCAATCATGTCGTTCACCGATGCATGTCCTCTAATCCGTGTGTTCCTCCTTCAGTGCCTCGGCACAATCCCAAGCATTCACCTCTCCCCTCAATTCTTCTTTGCGTGCTTTTTGTATGGGCGTTTGACTGCGTGCGCGTCTCCGTTGGCCGCTGTGCGTGTCTCTTTAACTGCCACGTGTCTCTACAACTGTCACGTGTCTCTACACCTGTCACGTGTCTCTACAACTGTCACGTGTCTCTACAACTGTCACGTGTCTCTACAACCGTCACGTGTCTCTACAACCGTCACGTGTCTCTACAACCGCCACGTGTCTCTATAACTGCCACGTGTCTCTACACCTCTCACGTGTCTCTACAACCGCCACGTGTCTCTATAACTGCCACGTGTCTCTACACCTCTCACGTGTCTCTATAACCGCCACGTGTCTCTACAACTGTCACGTGTCTCTATAACCGCCACGTGTCTCTATAACTGCCATGTGTCTCTGGAACTTCCAAGTGTCTCTGGAACTGTTGTGCTCGTCTCCGGTGACCTCCAGCGCGCCCTCTGCGACTGCTGTGCCCGTGTTCCCGCTCGCAGTGGGACCCGACCACCGCTGCGACAACGCCACGGAGTTCTCGTGCCACACGAACTACCGCTGCGTCCCGCGCTGGGCCACGTGCAATGGCATCAACGACTGCCTGGACAACAGCGACGAGCAGGAGTGCGGTGAGCGGCGCCGGGGAGCGTGGAGCGAGCGATCGCTGATTAAGGCGGCCACTGATGATGCGATCACCGGCCGGTGACATAGTCACTAGCACAATCACTGAATCGTTCACTCCATCATCATCATCGTTGTTGTGTATTATTTATAGCACGCCTCCTGTGTCGGTGACTTGACCGCTGACTTTTTTGCTACCAACAGTCACCAAAACAATATCATGCGCGGTTCCCTGCCGATGCATACGCCGGTACGACTAGCGACACAATGGTGTCTCCGTTTCAGAGAATGTCTCGTGCGACCCGGTCGGCGACTTCCGCTGCGACAACCACATCTGCATCCCGCTGCGGTGGCGCTGCGACGGCACCAACAACTGCGTGGACGGCTCCGACGAGCGCGACTGCGGTACGCTCGCTCGCATAAACTCACTCGTCGTTCAATCCGAATCAGAATCTTTATTTAGAGTGGAGGAGGAATCCGATGAGCTGTGAAGCTCTTTTATCTCCCAAGTGGTAACATTTTCGAGGAGCCAGAACAAGCGATTGCAGACCAAACACAATGTTAGGACACAATACGCTAAAGACGGCGCACACAACAAATGATGAAGAGCGAACCCGTGCTTGAGACTACTCCCTTACACCCATGAGCTCTCCCCTAAGATGGCATCATTGAGCTGGTGGGGTTCGAGTCACCGCATTGCCAGGTGATCTGCTGCACCCCCACGCGGTGCCACACGCACGCCGGGCTCGACGAACCTCGTCTCTCAAAAAGTTTTCGGCGCCTCTCTTCTCCTCCCCCACCTCACGTCTTCTCCACACCTCCCCATGTCACCCCTCTCCCCACCGCCGCCGTCCTTGCCCGCGCCAGCTCCGCGCCCGTGCTCGGAGAGCGAGTTCCGCTGCGACAGCGCACGGTGCGTCCCGGGGACCTGGACGTGCGACCACGACGACGACTGCGGCGACGGCTCGGACGAGAGGGGCTGCGGTACGAGCCGCGACGCGCGCTGGTTTAGCGCCGGCGAGCCACGGCGAGGGAGCTCGCCCCCGCTCACCTCCACCCACCTCCACCCACCGCCGCCCTCTCGCCCCCCCACTCTCCTCTCCACCCTCTTGCCTCCGCCGTTTTGTCCGTGCAGAGCTACACACGTGCCACCCGGGACACTTCCAGTGTGCGAGCGGCCACTGCGTGGCCGAGCGGCGGACGTGCGATGGCCGCGCCGACTGCCGGGATTACAGCGACGAGGCCAACTGTCGTGAGAACGCGACACGCCGGGGACACGCGCAGACACCACCTCCACTCACCTCCACTCACCTGCATGCGCAGACACCACCTCCACTCGCCTGCACTCACCTCCACTCACCTCCACTCGCCTGCACTCGCCTGCACTCACCTCCACTCGCCTGCACTCACCTCCACTCACCTCCACTCACCTCCACTCACTTCCACTCCCATTTACTGACATCCACTCACCTCCACTCACCTCCACTCACCTCCACTCACCATCACTCACCTCCACTCACCTCCACTCACCTCCACTCACTTCCACTCCCATTTACTCACATCCACTCACCTCCACTCACCTCCACTCACCATCACTCACCTTCACTCACCTCCACTCACCTTCACTCACCATCACTCACCTCCACTCACCTTCACTCACATTTACTCACCTCCACTCACCTTGACTCACCTCCACTCACCATCACTCACCTCCACTCACCTTCACTCACCTTCACTCACCTCCACTCACCTCCACTCACTTCCACTCACATTTATTCACATCCACTCACCTCCACTCACCTTCACTCACCTCCACTCACCTCCACTCACTTCCACTCACCTTCACTCACCTTCACTCACATTTACTCACCTCCACTCACCTCCACTCACCTTCACTCACCTCCACTCACCATCACTTACCTCCACTCACCTTCACTCACCTTCACTCACCTCCACTCACCTCCACTCACTTCCACTCACATTTATTCACCTCCACTCACCTTCACTCACCTTCACTCACCTCCACTCACCTCCACTCACTTCCACTCACCTTCACTCACCTCCACTCACCTTTACTCACCATCACTCACCTCCACTCACTTCCACTCACATTTACTCACATCCACTCACCTTCACTCACCTCCACTCACCTCCACTCACCTTCACTCACCTCCACTCACCATCACTCACCTCCACTCACCTTCACTCACCTCCACTCACCTCCACTCTCCACTCACCTTCACTCACCTCCACGCACCTCCACTCACCTTCACTCACTTCCACTCCCATTTACTCACATCCACTCACCTTCACTCACCTCCACTCACCATCACTCACCTTCACTCACCTCCACTCACCTCCACTCACCTTCACTCACCATCACTCACCTCCACTCACCTCCACTCACTTCCACTCACATTTACTCACCTCCACTCACCTCCACTCACCTTCACTCACCTCCACTCACCTTCACTCACCTTCACTCACCTCCACTCACCTCCACTCACTTCCACTCACATTTACTCACATCCACTCACCTCCACTCACCTTCACTCTCCACTCACCTTCACTCACCTCCACTCACCTGCACTCACCTCCACTCACCTTCACTCACCTCCACTCACCTCCACTCACCTTCACTCACCTCCACTCACCTTCACTCACCTCCAATCACCTTTACTCACCATCACTCACCTCCACTCACTTCCACTCAAATTTACTCACATCCACTCACCTTCACTCACATCCACTCACCTTCACTCACCTCCACTCACCTCCACTCACCTTCACTCACCTCCACTCACCATCACTCACCTCCACTCACCTCCACTCACCTCCACTCTCCACTCACCTTCACTCACCTCCACTCACCTTCACTCACCATCACTCACCTCTACTCACTTCCACTCACATTTACTCACCTCCACTCGCCTCCACTCACCTCCACTCACCTTCACTCACCTCCACTCACCTTCACTCACCTCCACTCACCATCACTCACCTCCACTCACCTTCACTCACCTTCACTCACCTCCACTCACCTCCACTCACTTCCACTCACATTTACTCACATCCACTCACCTCCACTCACCTTCACTCACCTCCACTCACCATCACTCACCTCCACTCACCTGCACTCACCTCCACTCACCTTCACTCACCTTCACTCACCTCCACTCACCATCACTCACCTCCACTCACCTTCACTCACCTCCACTCACCTTCACTCACCTCCACTCACCATCACTCACCTCCACTCACCATCACTCACCTCCACTCACCTCCACTCACCTCCACTCACCTTCACTCACCTCCACTCACCATCACTCACCTCCACTCACCTTCACTCACCTCCACTCACCTTCACTCACCTTCACTCACCTGCACTCACCTCCACGCACCTCCACTCACCTTCACTCACCTCCACTCACCATCACTCACCTCCACTCACCTGCACTCACCTCCACTCACCATCACTCACCTCCACTCACCTCCACTCACCATCACTCACCTCCACTCACCTCCACTCACCTCCACTCACCTTCACTCACCTCCACTCACCTTCACTCACCTCCACTCACCTCCACTCACCATCACTCACCTCCACTCGCTTCCACTCACATTTACTCACCTGCACTCACCTCCACTCACCTTCACTCACCTTCACTCACCTCCACTCACCTTCACTCGCTTCCACTCACATTCACTCACATATTACTCACCTCCACTCACCTCCACTCACCTTCACTCACCTCCACTCACCTTCCCTCACCTCCACTCACCTCCACTCACCATCACTCACCTCCACTCGCTTCCACTCACATTTACTCACCTGCACTCACCTCCACTCACCTTCACTCACCTTCACTCACCTCCACTCACCTACACTCGCTTCCACTCACATTCACTCACATATTACTCACCTCCACTCACCTCCACTCACCTTCACTCACCTCCACTCACCTCCACTCACCTGCACTCACCTCCACTCACCATCACTCACCTCCACTCACCTCCACTCACTTCCACTCACATTTACTCACATCCACTCACCTTCACTCACCTTCACCATTAAAGTTACCCGGGTTTACTACCCTAGCGGGAAGGGATAACGATGAGGATCGGTGAGTTAGCCAGGGAAGGGGGAGAAAGGGGAAGAAGGGAAGGGAGGTGGTGGGGGTGGGGGGGGTGGAATAGAACTAAACGCAATTAAAATAACAAACGCGATGTTTGGGTTTTGGTTCAGTGTCCGAGGTGCAGTCCCCGCACCACGGCAAAACGGGGACCGCGTCGCCTCGGTTATCCCAATTCTAATCCCCCTTTAGCTCACGGCCGAGGCGTTCTATCCCTGCCAAGGCAAAACGTGATCTGTGCCAGAGCCCCCAAGCGCGGGGGTGATGGGGGTTCATGCTCCTTCCAAATTGCCAGGATGGTCTTTCTTGCCATGATGTATTTCGACACCACCGCCCCCGCCACCCCCCGGTTTGGAGAATAACCCAACCGTTACCAAACCCTGAACGAATGAAACCGAATAAAACCCTTGCCACAAATACAACCCTGAGTGGACGACACAAAAGGCACGCGACGGGTGTGCGAGCGGACACAAAATGTGGTCTAAGATGGGGGGCCTAAGAGACTCGGCCGTTCTGGGGAAGAGGGGACGAGGAGCCTTGATGCTTGCTGCTGAAGGCCGCTGCTCGCAGGGGCACCTTACATTACGCTGTATCGATGTATTCTGCACAGTATTTGTTCCGTACAGAATTTGTCAAGTACAGTATTCTCACGGAAGTCTCGGCGTCGCCCACAGCCCCGCGCTACCCGAACGGCACCTGGTGCCCGGCGCAGGTGTTCGAGTGCCGGAACCACGTGTGCGTGGCGCGCGCCTGGCGCTGCGACGGCGACGACGACTGCGGCGACGGCAGCGACGAGGAGCTCAGCCTGTGCCGTGCGTGCACCTAGCGCCGAGACCAGAGCACTCATCACGCCCTTACCGCACATCGCAATCACCACGCGCACTCGCCACACACTCGCGTTCACCCAAACACCTCGTCGCTTCTGACACCTCGTCCCCGTCGTCGTGCGAGAGCAGTGGCCGTGACGTGCGAGCGCCCGGAGCGCTTCCGCTGCACCAACAGCCGCTGCGTGTACGCGCACGAGCTCTGCAACGGCGTGGACGACTGCGGGGACGGCAGCGATGAGGGCCCACTGGCGTGTGAGCACCGCACCGCCGCCACCACCACGTCCCTCCCGGCAGCGTTCCACCACACCCCCCTCCCTCATCGCACCTCGGACGACGCTCGCTCGTCATCTTAATCCGCCGAGAGTTACACGCAGCAGATGTTGGTGCCGGTGCTCGTGACGGTGTGGCTCACGGTGCTGACGCTTGACGGTGGTTGAGCCAATGATGCCGCGGGTGCCGGTGCCTGGCGTACGCGTCTGTGCTGAAGGTGGTGGGGCGAGGTGTCTTGATGGCGCTGGTTCCGGTGGTGCTGCTTGTGCTCGTGGGATTTGGCCGGGTGGCTCGGCGGTAGAGCGAGCGGCACGGATTCAGAAGGTCGCGGGTTCAAATCCCAGTCGGGGGTTGACTCGGCTCATCATCCCGTCGATGTCGATAAAATGCACCTTTGCGTGTTGAAATTCTTTCACGCAGTACGTAGCCAACCGTGTTAATCGGATGTGGGAAAGTCCTAAGGGAATGGACTCTGCCGCATAAATGTCTAATTTCGAGCACCGGCTTATTCGGGATGGACTTGTGCGAGCGATGACTCACGAGCGCTTGGTGCTGCTGCTGCTCCCGCCAGGTGCGGCGCCCACGTGGAGGCCGTGCGGCACCGGCGAGTACAAGTGCGCGAGCGGCCGGTGCCTCCCCTGGAGCGCCGCCTGCGACGACCACGACGACTGCGGCGACAGCAGCGACGAGATTGGCTGCCGTGCGTGCTCTCGGCCCATGGGTTCAATCCTCGGGTCGCCGCGCAGGGCAGTGGCGTAGCTGTCGGGGTGTGCGCGGGTGATGCAACTGCACTGGGGCGCCCGCAGGCCGGAGAAGAGGAACGCGCGATGGGCTACGAGAGAGCTGGGGGAGAAATTGGTCAGGGGGATCTGTTTCATGCCTTACGCCAGGGCCCATGCCAGCCACGCCACGCCACCGACTCGCAGACGGTCCTCATCCATTCTTGTGTTCAACCACTGCATTGCTGAGCACAGCAGCGCTTCGCTTTTCCCTTATTTCCTCGCACTGCTTCACTTTGGGACACCCTTCCGCTGTCTCTTTCCCCCCCCCCCCCCCCCCCCCAAGTTCTCGCCCAAAATTCCAGAAACGCGTTCGTCGTTCTCTGCCGCGTTTGAACGTTCCCGCTCGCTGTCACCGACCGCTTCGCGTGACGGGCCTCGGGGTCCCAGGATCCACGACTGTCATTCTACAAAAGGCTGCTCTAGATTTTCATTTTTCCAGCTCTGTGTTATTTTCACTCGGCTCTCCCCGTGCCCTGCACTCGAGTGACGCGCCTCCGGGCTCGTGCGTTGCGATGCTCGTCCGTAGACCGCGGCGTGGCGCGGCACTGCGCGGAGAGGATCTGCGCTCAGCTCTGCACCAACTTGACCGGCGGGGGCTTCATCTGCTCTTGCCGGCCCGGCTACACCACCAGCGCCAGCAACAAGAACGACTGCGAGGGTGAGCCCCACGTGCAACAACAACAGCAGCAGCAGCCGTTCGCCACTAAGTGATGGTGACGTTACCACGGCGCTTGTGCCAGGATAGGTACACTTGGAGGCCGTGTCAAAAAGACAAAGATCCCCCGTATAACATTAACAGACTGTTGGGGCGAGTGCTGTTATCGAACACCTATAAAGGCCGGCATGGCACACGAGCAGTGGGTGGACAGCACCATGCCCGGCCACCTTTGTCTCCCCTGTGGCGATGTTTACACACCACACCAAGTGCTCATTTGAGTCGACGTAGGGGAGGCACAGGGCTGGTTCATCACTGGTGTTGGCCGTGGGTGGGAATCAAACTCGGGTTGCCGGATTCGTAGTGCAGCGCACTAACTGCTACACTACCGCTGCCCACTCACGCCCACTCACTCAGCCACACACTCCCACACACACTCAAAGACTAAGATCCCCCGTATAGTCTTAACCTAGGTGAAGCCCAAGACCGGTTCAGATAATTGTCACTGGTATTGACCGTGAGTGGGAGTCGAACCCGGGTAGCCGGGTTCATAGCGTAATGTGCTAACCGTCACCCTACCGCTCCCCACAAGGCCGGGTCAACACACACATTCTCATACATTCACACACATACACCAACATACGAAGACAAGATCCCCTGTATAGCTTTATTCAAATAATCAATCATTCATTTGTACGGAAAGTCCCATTTAGTCAGTTGCCCAGTGAGTGTGCGAGGGAGATCCGTGGTGCATCAGCAGAGAATGAGAGCAACAATGGAACAAACAAGCACTTGATTACTGGTTCTGAAATCACTCATCAACAATTACAGGCTTGGGTGACAATTTTACTCAGGTAGCTGAGTTTATAGCGCAGCGCACTAGCTGCTACACTACCACTCCCCGCACGTGTACGCAATCGCAGACGTGCACGCGTGCACACAGTCGGCAGTGCGGCCCTCGCCAGGCCAGTTCATGTGCCGCCTCGTGTCCCTCGTGCCCACGTACTCGTGTGCTCGCGTCAGATGTGGACGAGTGCAACGCGTTCGGGAGCTGCGCCCAGCTCTGCAGGAACTCCAAGGGCTCGTTCGAGTGCTCCTGCACGGACGGGTACCGGTTGGTGGGGCACGGCACGCAGGCGCGCTGCGCCGCCCACGGTGAGCGGACGGACGCGCACGCACGGGCGCACGCACGCGCTCACACACTCACACGGTCCCGCCGGCTCGTGCGGTGTCGGCGCTAACGGGCGGTCGTGGCGCGCAGGCGAGGCCCCGCTGCTCCTCCTGCCGGACGGCGCCGGGATCCGATCGTACAACCTCTCGTCGGGGACCTTCCGCGACCTGGTGTCGCGGCGAGACGGCGTGCAGGCGCTGGACTACGACTGGGACCTCAACGGCACCGGCGCCAGTGGGTCCCGCGCTACCCACTACGGCACCGGCTTCACGCTCGCAGCTTGCGGGTCGTGGGGGATAGTTGATCATACTTCACCACACCGGTCATTGCTGGTTGGTAAAGGCCAGCAGCATAGACGTGGAAACATAGAAGTGCAGTATAGCATTTTGTTGCACCACCCACTGCTGCCCACCACGCTGTCATTTCAGAAGTAATCTAAAGGGAATCAGACAATTTATCGGCAGCACAAATGCTTGAAGGGGCATGTTTGATATGAGAGCAGAGGTGTGCAGGTGGGAGGGAGGCAGGGCTGGGATGTTCCCCTCTTGATAACTTCTACTAGTTTTTAAAGGCTTGCATGGTCTGGATGGAACCACCATATATTCACGAGTTAATTCATCCGTACACCCACTCAGGGTGGTTAAGATCTGCAGACTCCGCACTTCTGTGCGTACCTCGATCCCGGCTGCTTCCCTTGAGTGAAGGGCCACTCGCTGTGTCTGCGCCACGGTTGTGGAATTCTCTACCGTTGGACATTCGTTCATCCGATAATGTGGATACTTTTAAGTCTCGTCTGAGAACCACGTCATGTCAAGGCAGTTTATTCTATGCAGCTTCTCCGTCTCTCTTGGACTTTCCTTATCCTTATTCTTACAAGGCGCCTTACAACTAAATGTAAATTATTATTATTAACGTCCGTATCGTGGGGGAAAAATCCATGCAGCATTTGGAGAACTCCGTTTCACGCTCAAAATGGCGTGCGGTCTGCGCCGGGTCCGGCAGGCATGTTGTACTGGACGGAGCTGGGCGCCGGCAACGGGGCCCCGGGCTCCATCAAGCGCGCGTTCGTACCCGCGGGGGCCACGGGCGGCGCGCTGGGCCCCGCCGTGGCGACGGAGCTGGAGACCGGCGCCATCGTCCAGCCCGGAGGCATCGCCGTCGACTGGGTTGGCAGGTCGGGGCCGGAGCGCGATCGCCGCGTGACGTGCACGTCGCTCTCTCTCTGAACAACTCGTCCTGTCCGTCGGTGACCCTTGCCGAGAGCCAGGGGATGGCTCGCTCGTCATTCATCACCGCAGCTTTTATTGGCAGTGGAATGAATCACAGGAGCACTGTAGACACGAATAATAGTGACGAATATCTGACACTGGGCCTCCCCTAAGTCGACTTAGCCATAAATGAGTACCTGGTGCTCTGTGTAAACATTAGTACTGGGGAGACAAAGGTGGCTGGGCATAGTGTTGGCCACTCTTTCCCTCACGTGTAGTGCCGTGCTCACTAACAACACTTGCCCGAATAATTATTTCAAGGCTATACGGGGAACCTTTGTGTGGGTGTGTCATCTAGACTCCTGTACTGGACGGACGAGGGCGCCGGACGCGTGGAGGTGGCGCTGCTGGACGGGCGATACCGCACTCAGATCGTCTCCACGAACCTACAGCAGCCATCGGCCATCGCCCTCAACCCTGTGCTTGGGTAGCCCATTCAACCCATCGACTCATCACACCATCGCCCCACTGACTCATCACACCATCGCCCCATAACCTTGGTCACCCCATCATGCTATGAAACCATTGCTCCGTCACACCATCACCCCATCACACCATCATTCCAACACCCCAATAACCCTGATCGCCCCATCGCCCCATTACCCCTGTCGCACTTCCCGAGGACCACGCTGTACACATGCAACACCAAGTGGAGTAGTTGTGCGAATGTATTCGGATAACACAACCACCGTGCATCTGTGCTGCCGGTATCGGGTGATGGGGAAGCGGGTAAATACGTGTGCTGAAAACTACGCGATACAACACGCAATTTGAATTAACAAAGCATCTAATTGTGATCATGTCTCAAATCGCTGTACGAGAGCGGAGCTCGCATTAGAAGATGGGGCAATGATGAGAGAGGGTAGCAAAGGGCAAACTGCTGCCGTATGAGAGGTGATGAGGGTGACGACAGAGAAGTTGTTAGCGCACGACCCTGCGCCCTGGGCCCTGTGGCTCCGGGTCCTCACGTGTGCCGTCCCGCCCGTGGCCAGGCTCATATTCTGGGCCGACCGCGGGGAGCGGCCACGCCTGGAGTCGGCGTGGATGGACGGGCGCCAGCGGCGCGTGCTGGTGTCCGACGTGCTGGGCTGGCCCACGGGGCTCGCCGTGGACGTGCACGCCGGCGGGCGGCTCTACTGGAGCGACGCCAAGGAGGACGCCGTCTTCTCCGTGCGCCACGACGGATCCGACCGCCGCACCGTCGCCTCCGGGGGTCCGTGCCCGCCCCTCTCATGTCGCCCGTGTGCTCCCACAGCCTACTCGGTCCACGCTCGCGGCTGCTGAAACCTGCCCTTCGTTGAGGCCGTCCACCAGCTTTTCTTGAGCTGGAGAACCTCATGGGTGGAGGGCGGTCGAGGCGTTGGTCACAGGCTCGCGGTTGCATCAGATCGAATTCTACTGATGAGGATTGGGGATAGGATGGAGATTCGCTTGGGGGCTTTTGTCAGCGGGGACCCCGAGAAAGGGTGCTCACTATGGGGCTTTGCCGGGAGGCACTTAGGGGTTGGCATGGGAGGGTGGATGCTGTCACGCGCTGTCTCTGCGCATGTTCCCACACCTGACTTTTGCCTCAGACACAGCGGTTGTTAGTTTCACACGTGTGATTGGCTACGTGTGTCCGCGTCCTTGGATGTCACGAGAGACGCATTGACAATGCTTGTCCTGGACACCTGAGGACTTAAATGCAGTCACGAAGCCCGAGAACCATGGTTGAGGATTCGCGATGCGGGAAGGGAGGGATGGGTTCGGTCAAACATCACGCGGCGCTCTCGGGCTCAGCGAGTCTGCGAGTGCCGCCTTATTGCGACGTGGGCGAGCTCTCGAGGAAGTGCACGAGGCGACGCGCCGCGGGATCGCGCGCGTGCGCCTTCGGTCCGCGTTCGTGACAGGCGCATGGCGTCGGCGGTGGCGCAGGGCTGGGCGGCCCCATGAGCCTGGACGTGTTCGAGGGCGAGCTGTACTGGACGACTCGCGAGAGCAGCCAGGTGTGGAGGCAGAGCAAGTTTGGCCGCGGCGTTCACACCAGGGTCCTCACCGCCTCCCCGTGGCTCACGCAGGCGCGCGTTTACCAGCAGCACCGCTACCCGGCCCACGGTAAGGCTGTCCTCCCGTGCCCGTGCAGAGTTCGTTGACTGTTGCGAAAGGCGGCCCTGGAGGTGGCCGGGTGGGTCAGAGGTCGGAGCACCGCTCTGGCAACTGCTGAGGTCCTCAGCCGACACGGGTTTATCGTGTCGGCCCGGTCACCAATGACTACAATAAAAAAACATCGCATAAAAAAAATTACGTGAATAAAATAACGGTTTGACTGCTGCATGACTAACATGTATAATTTGGCAACGTGCGTGGGCAAGGGCTGCCCCCTACTGTGTGGATCAGAGGTCACTTGAAAGGATCTCAGGGTTAGCTCTGTGGTGTCCGTTTGTGCGGGCTGCTCTCTCACCACGAGGGTAGCGAGAGCACAGCGTGGAGGCTTTGTCTCGTGACACAATGCCGCGGCACAATCAGGATAAACTTGGTGAATAAAAAAATTACTTCTGTCCGTTGTTGTTGCAGTGAAGAATCCGTGCGCCAACAGCAGTTGCAGCCACCTGTGCCTCCTGCGCCCCCAGGGCCACAGCTGCGCGTGCCCCCAGGGCTCCCACTTCCTCCCCGGGAGCTCGACCCAGTGCGATGCAGGTTCTCTTCATTCCGCTGCTGAAACACGCACACGCATGCCTCGATACTTTGAGGTTGCGCTCGGAACAATAGCTGCAAAGTGCGTTGAGAAAAACTCATGCTCGAAATGGCACTGAGAGACAGCAAGCAAAACACATGGATTAAGAGAAAATGTGCACTTTACGTTCGAGATTTTGACTTAAAAAAAGTAAAGGGGCTTGAGCGGAGCATGTCACTGGAAGGGATGATGACCAGTCGGTGAGAATCATGACGGAGTGGCAGCCAACGGACGGAACACACCCGAGAGTATGTCCACTGCGGAGATGGAGTGATGAAATCAGCGTTTGTGCAGGTGCTGGGTGGATTTTTGCATTCGCAGGAACAAGAGCATTGGCGATGGCTTGGGGGAGGCCTTCATCCAACAGTGAATGTATCCGTGCTTGATGAGCATAATTATGATACTAGAGATCGTGTTTTGTGTTGGTGGTAACGCAGTTTTTTCTAATTCAGAGTTTTGATTCACGTCTCCGGCCACAGCCGAGGTGCCGCCGGTGATCCTGGAGCTGCCGTGCCGCTGCGTGAACGGCGGGACGTGCGACGCCCGTTCCGAAGTCGCCGCCTGCACGTGAGTGACCGCCCGCGCTGCCCCCCGTGCCGCGCGCCACTCGGCTCCGTCTCCGCCCTTCTCTGCGTTAAAATTTTCTTCCACCAGCCATGCCCGCCATCGCGACTCTGCCACCCAACTATCCTCCCCATTTTCAGATGCCCCGGAGGCTACGTCGGCCGCTACTGCGAGATGGCCAAGGTCCACAGCGCGCCGTCCAGCGGTGAGCTCCCCCCGTCGCTCGCGAGGACGCCGTGCCACCTCGGCTTGCGCCCGCCGCACGATGCGTCTCTCTTGCTCGCCGTCAGTGGCGTAGCCGTCGGGTGTGCGGGCGGCGCGACTTTACCCGGGGGGCCCCATGGGTAGGAGAGGAGCACCGCGGAGAGCGGCGAAGAGGAGAGATAATTGAACAGGGGTCCCAGTTTCATTGCTTGCACCAGGGCCCGTACCAACCTCGCTACGCTCCTTATTGCCACGCATCTATAGATGCGCCCATCGTGTCTGTTTTTAGGCTTATTAAATGACATCTGTAATCTTGGGCTAATGTTTTTGTTGGGGAACAGCTTATTGTTGATTGGTTCACGGGTGATGTTGTGCGTGGGGTTAGGCTTTAGGCGTAGATTGAAAAGTATGGCTGTGGATAGGCTGAGATTTAGGGAAAGGGTTAGGGTCAGGTGTAGGGGGTGCGATTTGGTGGTTACAGCCGTAGGTTTCGTCTCCGGTGTTTGAGAGCTCGTGTCGGTGGTGCTGACGCAGCGACGCTGGCGGCCGCGCTGGCCGTGGTCATCACCGCGCTGCTCGCCGCGCTGCTGCTGGGAGTCTGCGTGAACCACCGCCGCAACGGCCTCTCCTTCCCCTGCCTCGCCTTCTGGCCGCGACTGCCTCAGCTGCCCAAGTGAGTCAACGAAGACCGCGGGCGCCGGTACCGCCGGTGCCGCCGGCACCGCGCTGCCAGCGCAAAGCGACGCAAGTCGGCGCCGGCTTTTTCGTCAATTGAATTGCTTTCGTTCCGGGTGCTCGCGCGTGGGCAGGTTGGGACGGTTCCTGAGGTTTAAGGACGAGGACGGCGGAGCGCTGTTCCGGCGCGGGGCGGACGTGCGAGTGGAGCTGGGACCGGCGGTGCTGCACGGGGACGCCGCCATCGACGCTGCCATGCAGGCCGTTGCGTCACACGCTAAGCGCTCGCGCCTTATTCTCTCCGCACGCGCCCCACAACGTTGGGGGATTGCAATCGTATTCTTGCATGGTGCCCGCTAAGGGAAAGTAACCTTAAAGAGCTTCACAAGATAATTCACAAGTCGTGTCTTGAGTAAAATAATAATCTGCAGTATCACGCGTAAAGGGGAGTATTGGTACTGCATCGTGCTGCGAACCCAGCAACCTAAGTGTGATTCTCAGCCACAACAAACGAGTGGTGAGTGATGTCTGAACTGGTCCTGTGCCCCCCCCACCAAACCCTTCGTTGACCCCTCACTGACCGGCATTATAAAGTATGGTTAAACAACCCCCATGACTGACAAGGCATGGAGAGGCCTTCATCCAGCAGTAAATTGACAATAACAACATTATTATCTGTATATAATGAGCGAGAGGTTACGAGCAACGATTACTTTTCGCACCATCATCGCATGAACACGTGTGCCAGTACAGCATCAGTGGGTGCAGGCTGTTCCCATGGTTTGTGTCGCATGCCAGTCCATTCGTACTCTCTTATTTGGCTCCGGACTGCTCGACTCGCGTTAAAAGTAATGCCAAGAATCCCCCCCCCCCACCATCGCTGACTCTTGAGACTGCTCTACTTTCTCGGGAAAGCAATGTGGTTTTTTTTCTTCTTAAACAAAATAACCTCGGTCTACTCGACAACACTTCAGATTGCAGGATGATTACTTCTAAATCTCTGGTGCCACTTTGGGTCAGATTACACGCCGATTCATTTTTAAGCTCTTGGAGCTTTTTGGCCCCAGGGAAAAACGGTGTGGGGGGGGTGGTTGGTGGTGGGGAGGTGGGGGGTGGCATGCGTAATAGAGCACGAAAGCCGATCCGCCCTGTCTCGATCCACACGCAATTACTGCCCGTGGGGGCCCCCGCGATTGTCGCCCATGAAACGGACACGTCACTTAAATCGAGGGCCGCATGGCTGCCCACTCTCCGGGTCTCGGTATTCTGGGGAACGCTAAAACTCGACCGTTTCCACCCCACGCAGAACGAAAACTTCATGTCGACGGACAAGCCGGGCATTGTGTTCGAGAACCCACTGTACGGATCCCATCGCCCCCCGCAGGTCTGTACGAGCGTGACCCACGGCGGGTTCAAGGTGATCACCGCGCGGCGGTGGTGCACGCCTGTAATCCAGCACTGTGGAAAGCGGGGGTTGGCGGATCACAAAAATGTCACGAAACTCCCTCGCCATGGGTACTGAGGTCGTGGTTTGCCAGGAGGCGGTACAGCAAGTGATTGTGTTTCCCTCTGTACGGGGATAGCGTGTTTCCCCACTCGCACATGTGGGTTTTCTTCCGGCGCTCCGGTTTCCTCCCACATGTATTGACTAAATTGGCTAAAAGCAGCTTTGCATACATATGAAGGACTGAAGAGCTGGGGTTATTGTTGGTAGCGCCGGCTCACCACCTGGCTGCCTTCCTACTAGTCTAGTTCCTCGCGCCCATGTAGTTTTCGCCTCGACAGGGAGAAAAAAATGTGCTTTGGTACGAGCCTAAATTGTTAGTTTAAATGAACCCCCAAAAAAATCCCTCGTGATTAATGCAGCACGATGAGGGCTGTGAATTTACGTCGTGTTTTATCGCATTGCACCCGCTGTTGATGACATGGGAGGCTTGTGTGGTGCGTACACGGCAGCGAGACGTGGGGGGCAAAGCGAGTCCGACCGCCCACTGAACGAACGCTTCGGTCTCATTTCGACAGTCGTCCCCCGCCGACCCACCCGGTGCCGCCCGCACCTTCGACAACCCGCTCTACGACGAGGCGGCCGAGCCCAACAGAGCGCCGGCGCCACCGGCCGAGGAGCCCGTGACGACCCCTGGCATCGCCCCCGCGGCAAAGGTCGGGAAGGGAGCGGTCACCGAGTCACACCTCTACGTGCGCTGCGTGGAAGGCCACGGTATAAGTAACACACACCCCGACCAACGTTCCCGCATTGTGCCCGTGCCTTGCAGGTGACGCGCAAATGGAAGCGAACCGGAAAGAAAGAAAAAGGCACAACCCATTTTGAAAATCCAGTTTACAGCCAGGTGAGTGTAGCTGGAGCAGAAGAGGTTGTACTCATCGCGGACTGATTCACCGACTCACCCCCCCCACTCTCCCATGTGATTTGAGGAATTATCGCTTCACCACACGAGCCAAATTGTAACAGCGAATTTCTCGCTTGCAATGTCAATTATAATAAACTATCCACGAGCATATGAATTGATAATAATCAATGAGTCGTGAAATGCCAAGTCAACACCGCGATGCTGTCAAGCAGCAGTAGAGCAAATAGGACTAGTGTTTGTGATGTACGTGTATGTCAGTTTGAACATGAAGTTGCTTTGTCAGTGAATGGTGCCACACGATGGGCAAGCTGGCTCCAGGGGCATCCGGGTCTTTATAAACGTACCCAGAGGTCATAGTGCAGCGCCTCAATAGCTTGCCAGACTGTGGCTTAGTGTGCCACTTTAACACCACAGCCAAGTTAATGCATCACGTCCCAATTTTCCAGCAAATTTGGCAATTTCATTGGAGAGGATTTCACAAAACCCTGCATCATTTATTCTAACGCCAAATACACACTGATAGTGGAGCCTTGTCGGTGGCCTTACAGCTGTCATCACACCCCTCCATGACCCCTGCCTTCCCCACGTAGCAGGGAACGGACCCTCAAAAGGTGGATCAGGCAGCCGTGGAGAATCCCCTGCCCCTCCCGTTCAACTGAGCCGTGCGGCGCTCGTTGCACCAGTCGGCGGACACAGCTGGAAGTGACCATCAGCTCCGGATGATGAGGACACCGCTTGCAGCAGTCGTCACATCAACCAATGGGCAAAAAGCAATTTGTGGGAACAATGCACAGCGGTTCTAACCGAAGGTACATTACAATTGTATTTAAGTGTGGCGGCCAATGGGGATCGATTAACACTGCAATGTGAATTGTATTTAATGCTATGGGAAACAATAAGAGCTTCTACTGTTGATTTTGTGTAGAACGGGAAACGTTGCAAGGCGCCAAGATAATGAACAGAGCGCAGCATTCTCGTACTGATCATAAAACAAACTATGACTTTATCCTTGCACTGAACTCTTCCCAGATGAATGTATTTACTTTTATCACCTTTTAATATTTGTACATTTTCATGCTGAATTGCAGCCAAATGTGTAGATTTCTTAAGACGTTTCCTGAAATAAACGTGGCCTTGTGTCGTCTCCAGTGATGTAAAATTTAAAACATGGATCAGACATGACTGAATTGTCTTTATTCAGTTTATTTTTGATCACCGTTAGTGCAACCATGATTTGTAAGCGCAGCTTCATTACCCCCCACCACAATCTTCACAGTCCTTTCACATGCAATCTGTGTGCGTGTCTCAGTGCTATTTATTTTTGAGGCTTGCATCAAGTGAAACACAAAAAACCCATTTTATTCATTCAAAATAACAGAAACGGACTTAAAACAATGCACCTTCAATGTATTTATAAAATATGCGAGGAATTCTGAGAGGTAGGCTAATGGAGGCAGTTCTATCCCAGGACCAGATGTGGGCTCTGCCAGAGCCCTTCTTCACACGTGATCAGGGCCCTCCAGGTGAGAAGTGCATTAGGTTCCAGGTAGAGCATTACCAGACCAAAGCTCATGCCACATGCCATGCTGCTAGGCCGCTGAATGAGAAACGTGGGGAAAACCCTACTTGTAAAAAATGGAAACTTTAATATTTAGTGTTGACTATCAAGTCTCTGATTATCATGTCACAGGGAAAGGCTGTGTTCCGGCAAGGTGTACTTAACACGATCCTTCTACGCTTCTGGCGGCCGCTGGGCAGCCACATAGTCACGCACAAGAACCTCGGCCTCAGCTCGCCGGCTCATCTTGTTGGCTTTGCCCTGGAACTTGGGGCCCTTGCCGGCCCCCTTCCCTTCCAGCACTTCCGCCACCCTGCACACCGAAGCGCACACACTGTTATGTCACACTGCACAATTTTAGTTAAAATAAAAGTATTTTGAAGCTATCTTTAGTATCACAACGGATTAAGTTTATTTTCACATTTCTAGAAATCATCAATACGTTTCAATATTAGCTTGTTCGACATGAAGGATAACAATTAACATAAATGAACGAAGCTCTGTGTAAGCACTTGAACATAGCCATTGGCCATTGCTTTGAAATAGTTTAGCATAACTATCACTGTTCGCCTTCTATGCTCTACTACCCAGGAAGGCAGTAGAGGATTGCGTCTTACTTTGGGCCCAGTTCCTGCACGGCTTGCTGTGGCCCGGCCACCAAGAACAGTCCAGCTGCCTTCTCATCCCCCACGCTCAGGAACACCAGCACACCCTGCAGATGGAACAAGAGGGCCAGCGATACAACTTTCTCAGTTTACAGCAATACTGAGAAGGCTCACAAATGAACCCTGTGGGGGTAAATATATTTAGAATATAAAACGGGTTTCAAATTCAGAACAATTTGAATCTCTTACCTCGCTTGAAAGTTCGTTTGCAATTATATTCATGAACTCATTGTCTCCTTCTTTCCTGCATTACAAAATTCATCAAGCTCATGTTTTATTTTAAACATACCTTTGCCAGGTAAAAAAGGCACGTGATTGCGTGTGCAGTAAACGGTGCATTTAAAATGTAACACCACAAGACTGACCTGTGCATAGAGAACATCCCACTGCGACTGGCCTCCTCGCGACAGCTCTTGGCAGTGAGCACGGCCAGGTCACGCAGCAGAATGGTGTTACTCTGTATCCCACGGGAAATGAACACGAGGGGGTTACCAGAAGCAACAATGGACTGACCATCTCAGTGCAGTACTTACAAGAACGATGCTTGGGATGCTCATGTTTGACATCAGGCCTGAACAAACTCGTGAGGTCTGGAAGACCGTGCACAACGCCACAGGTGCTTGTACCTCTGGATAATGATTACGTAAATGTAAGTTGGGGTTTCTAAAGTTTCTAAATGTACCCATATTGAAAGATGTGAAATTGTAAAGAGGACCAGCCTCCAACTGACTGGTAGGCGTCACCTTCTGCAACAGTTTCGCTTGTTTCTGGAGACGGTCCACAGCCTCCACCTGTTCCTCGGGCCCCACCCTCCAGGGCAAAACAGAGAAACACAAGGTTTAAAACAACTCTGCGGTGAATTATACATTTAGTTATAAACCTACAGGTTAATAACCAGATTAATGGCACCAAATAGTGCATTTGCGGCGTAGCTTAAGCAATGCTCACTTGACGAGGGCGTTCAGAGCCCTCTCGTTCGCGTAACTGCGTTCACAATACTGCAGCACGCGGCTTCCCGCCAGGAACAAAATGTTGGTCTTGTTCTTTTTTCCCTTCTCGGCGCCGAAGATCTTGATTGCCTGTAGCTGGCTGAGGTTGGAAACGTGAGTCCCGCAGCACATGTTGGCATCCACTGCCTTGATGTCGATGATCCTCACAGGTCCCACATGGTCATCCGGCAATCCTCGACTCCGGAACTACCCGGACCCCGTACCGGAAAAGACAAAAAGCCAATCAACATCAGTGCCCACACTTAACAGTGAATACCAACCACCCTCCCATGCAAGGCGCTGCAATCACCTGTGCCAGCTCTGGATCATCCGCCTCGTAAACGTGGACTTCTACGGGAACGTGCTCACGGATCTTGGTGTTGACTGCGAGCTCCAGGTCACGAAGTTGCTCGGCCGATACACTCGGCGTGTCCAACTCGATGCTCGACCGCTGCTTACCCAAGTCCCTTCACCACCGCGGGCAGCACGCACAAACACAATGAAGCATGCCAATATGGTTGGCCATTTTTGCCAGTATAGTCGTTTCAACTTAATTTCAGTGCAGTGAGGGTAAGAAAACTTGATATTTGCAACAATTACCAAGATGTTGTTTTGAACCCATACATGGAGTCTGCCAAGGCAGTGACAAGGTGCTGCCCTGAAAATGGAGAAAAAAAATGTTTAGCTGCCAGCATATATATACTAGCCTTTTACCCGTCCAAGGACGGGTGTATTTCAGTAAATCTGAAACTTGCAAGCGAAAAGCAGACTGCGACGTGATATTCATTGCATCCATTCGTGTGCAATTTGTAAGGGCGTGGTGACACAGACTTATTTCATTTTAAGGTTATAATCCCTTGTTCATTGTGACATCCTTTTTACTTCTATGTCTCAATAGCGTTAAGAAGATCGCGTGACGTGAGGGTTCTGCCTTTGAGGTGAGGGTTGTAAGTTGACGCTGAGGAGGAGGGAGGAGGCGCCTCGCCCCCCCCATGTTGAGTGGCATCACCCGCTAATTAATATTAATGGTGGGGGTGTCCATTTGGAAGACGTCACCTCTTCATGATTGTGGGAGGCTGTTCGATGTGGAGTGACATCACCTTCTCATGATTATTAATGAGGGGGGGGTGCTACATGTGGAGTGACGTCACCCGCTCATGATTATTGATGAGGGGGGGGGGTCCATGTGGAGGACGTCACCTGTTCATGAGTATTAATGAGGGGGGCTGGCCGATGTGGAGTGACGTCACGCGCAGGACACAGACATTCTTGGCTCATTATAGTAAATGTGGGACGTCTTTCGCACCGTACGTAGCCAACCGTGCTAATCAGAGGTGCGGAAACCCGCGAGTGAAGCTACATTGACCACAGTGGCACAACGCTTGCACGACACATTGTTCGTCCCATTAATGAGCAGTCTTACCAGAGTGCTGTTGCATGTGGTCAAAGCGACGCGCCCAATCAACTCGCAGATCCACGCTCACCCCAACCTCCAGGGGCGACTCCACGAAGTGGACAGCATCTCCACCTTTCCGCGTCACTCGCAGCACCGACAGCCCATTAATGGTGCCAAAGTCATCCGGCTGCAGGGGCAGAAGATGGGGGGGGGGGGGTGGTTCATCAACACCACGCCAGCTCATTTGTGCGGTCTGTCGTAAGAGGTGCGCAACCAAACGTTCGTGAAGAGCGCTTTGGGTGCTTCTTGGCTGCACTGCCCTACACAATCGTCAGCCACAGGGCGTTTTGGAAGGCGGGCTTCAATGCCGTCCCTTGCCTCACCTGGCCTCCACCTTCAGGGAACAGGACGGTGTCCTCCAGTATCACCTCGAAGCCCTCAATTTTCTTCTTCTTTCCGTTGGTCTCCGTGTGTAGCACGGCGGGCGCGCACGACCGCACGCCGGTGGTCAGCTGCACGCGGACCACCACCACGGCAGCG
Organism: Lampetra planeri; assembly: GCF_965212315.1. Classification (NCBI taxonomy): domain Eukaryota; kingdom Metazoa; phylum Chordata; class Hyperoartia; order Petromyzontiformes; family Petromyzontidae; genus Lampetra; species Lampetra planeri. Next base: position 1,900,730 of record NC_136116.1, on the reverse strand, counting down.
ACAGTTCAGTGGTTTGCAGACAGAGGGCGCCAATACACGCGTTCTTAAATCACTTCACAATATGGAACCTCCTGGTTACACCAGCCCACAAGGGATTATTGTGTCCGTCGTACAGGGAGGGGCTGGGTGGGGAGGGGCTGGGTGGGGAGGGGAGGGTGGGGAGGGGCTGGGTGGGGGGGTGGGAGGGGTGGGGCTGGGTGGGGTGGGGCTGGTCACCAGAGGTGGGACAAAGTCATTGTTATGCAAGTCCAAGTCGAGTCGCAAGTCATCAAATTCATGACTCGAGTCTGACTCGAGTCCAAGTCACATGACTCGAGTCCACATCTCATAGGTGGGACAAAGTCATTGTTATGCAAGTCCAAGTCGAGTCGCAAGTCATCAAATTCATGACTCGAGTCTGACTCGAGTCCAAGTCACATGACTCGAGTCCACACCTCTGCTGGTCACCCCGTGGTGCCCTATAAAACTCAACGTTTAACCTACTCACGCCGGCTTGTGCCCGCCCTCACAGTCGGCCATATTTGCGGAATACACCACGCAGCCGTTGACCCTGGCCATTCACCGAGCAACCCAACGTTCCGACCAGCTCCCTCTGCTGGAATGTGTTCTGTATTTCTGAATCATTTAGGCTGGAGGAATCCGATGAGCTCTGAAGCTTTTTTTTTCTACAGATGTCCGGTCGTGTGCCCCAACCTAGACGTTGGGTCAAACTGTCTAGGTGCAGCCATACTCCAATTACAAATATGGGCCATACACACTCAAGGATTAGAGACCCCATTTCATCATCATTCATAATACGCAGCACATCATCCACGTGCAAGTCCCACATGAAGATGACGGCGGCGGTGATGCCTGTGATGCTGAACATGACAGGGAAGTGATAATGATGACGTTGATGATGGTACAATTACCGTATGCGTGTTGATGCTGCAGCTGACAATGACTGTAATATGCTAAAGTCACAGTGCGGTGAGTTACTGAACGTCATGATCAGGCCCTTACTGGTGATCGCGCTGTGCCTGATGCCAGTGCAGTGATCGCGTTGTGCCGCTACCCATCGTGGCCTCATAACGATACGACGATAGTGGGATAATGACGACGATGTTGCTGATCAAGACAGCGGAATGACGGTGATGATGATGCAACACAACACCACATTTACACCACAGACGCGTGCCGCTAATGGGGAAACGCTGTGTTCCGGCGCGGCACCGCCACCACTCGCGTCCTCCTACCTCCTTAAGGAAGCTGTCCTTTTGACACATGAACGCCATTACCGCAACAACAACAACCGAAACGATGGCAAACACACACGGGGCGAGCGAGAGAGTAAAAGAGAGCGAGACGCCGTCTGGGGAGGGGGGGGTGCCCAGCTGTTGCGGGCCGGCCGCGACCCGGAACTGGCGCCCTTTGACCCGGAAGCGGCCCCCTCCCCGCACGCCCCCCTCGCCACCGTCCCCGCTCGCCTCACCGCCACCCCCCCCCACCACGGCCGACGTCGCTCGCTCGCTCGCCCCTCGCCCCGGCCTCTCTCAATCCGCGTCCATCCTCGTCCAGAGCGGCACCGTCAAGCGGGATCAGCAGCCCGGAGCGCGCAGGTAAACTCAACGCAGCCTCTCGCTCGTTCCTTCAGCCAAACGCGAGGTGCTCCATCGCCCCCACACACTGCCCCCCCCCTTTGTGTTATCACTCAATGTTGCCCTTCGCTTGCAATGACCTCGTCTTCCGTGAGTTCACCCGATGCTCGTCCGTGCATTCACTCATTTATCGCTAAGCCCGTCCAGTCACTCGTTTTATAAGGAGGTCATTCGTTATAAGACATTCTGCCATTCATTCGCATGTCAATTCATGCGCTCACCGCATTTGAATTGATCGGGGAATTCACTCGCTCATCCGTTCTCCCACTCACCCAATTCCACAAATTACAATATTCAATCGCCTATTCACTCATTCATCCATTCAGTATCCCCTGCACTCGTTCATTCATTTATTATTTAAATATTCATTTCACCCCGCTCCCTCCCACCGCTCCTCTCTCACGTTGCATAATCAGAATCTTTAGAGTGGAAGAATTCGATTCGAGCTATGAATCTCTTTTTCCCCCCACACATGTCCACAATATTGCCCGCCGTGGCGGCGGTGGTCGACGCCAGGAGAGCGACACGTCACAACCCTGTTCAGCGAGTCCCCTTGCTGTGGGCAGTCGGCTGCCCCCCACACCCCTTCACCCCCTCATCCCCCCACACCCCTCACCGCCCCCCACACCCCCTCACCCCCCCCCACACCCCCTCACCCCCCCCACACACCCCCTCACCCCCCCCCCACACCCCCTCACCCCCCCCCACACCCCTCACCCCACACCCCCTCACCCCACACCCCCTCACCCCCCCCCCCACACCCCCTCACCCCTCACCCCCCCACACCCCTCACCCCCCACACCCCCTCACCCCCCCCACACCCCCTCACCCCCCCCACACCCCCTCACCACACCCCTCACCCCACACCCCCCCCCCACACTCCCTCACCCCTCACCCCCCCACACCTCTTACCCCCCACACCCCCTCACCCCCCCCCACACCCCCTCACCCCAAATTCCGTGTGCGTACAGGGAGGGGAGAGGGGTCAAGTTTTGACAGATTTGTGCGTTCCTACTCAATGGATGGCCCCATACCCCCTCACAACCCCCTTACCCACCCCTCCACCCCCTCACCCACCTCTCCCTCCAGACCCTCACCCACCCCCTCACCCCTCCCTCACCCCTCCCTCACCCCCATCTCACCCCCATCTCACTCCCATCTCACCCACCGCTCACCCCCTCCCTCCATCCACCCCCTCACCCACCCCCTCCATCCACCTCCCCACCCCCTCACCCACCCCTCACCCCCTCACCCACCCCCTCCATCCACCCGTCACCCCCCCACTCTCACCCCCACCCCCTCCATCCACCCCCCCCCCTCTCACCCCCACCCCCTCCATCCACCCCCCCCCTCTCACCCCCACCCCCTCCATCCACCCCTCACCCACCCTCTGTCTGTGTGTTCTGTACTGCACTAAGAGCGGTGGCAACATATGTGAATCGCAAAGGATTCTGTTGTGTATCTCAGTACAAAGCAGAGCAAACACTGACATCATAACAATAATATACAACAGTGATCGTGACGGCTGATGGCGAACTAAAGCCCCCGACGACGGATTAATACATTAAAGACACTAACTTCTACCGATAGATGGCGCTAGTACTTTGTGTGCATACATAGCTCGAGACTAGGCCTCGGTAAGGTAAAAGTTAAAAGGTAAAAAATTAACCCGTAAAAACAAAGTGTTTCACTATAAATCCTTTATATGCGTGGCATCGGTTTTATTTTATTATTCATTTCTGTTTTTCTTGAGTAAGAGTTTCATTTTTATCACATTGGTATTCCTAAAAAGTGGAAAATTTTGGGAAAAATTTTTCACGAAAATAAATTGTCACGCACAACGAGTCTGTGTGCAAAATGTCAGCTCGATTGGATCACGGGAAGTGGGTTAAAAAACGACCGAAAGATTTGCACGGTCGTAAGCGCGCAAGCAAGTTAACTTAATATAAAGGATCTAAAGAGAACGAGCCTACCTTTACCCTACCTTTTACCTTACCACAATACAATCACTCTACCCTACCTTTTACCCTTTAGCAGATAAGGTAAAAGGTAAAAAGCAATGAGCCTACCTTTACCTTTTACCGTTAGCCCATGCAAATTACCCGATTACAGGGTAATTACTGTAGTACTACACATGACAAAGGTTTATAACGGTAAATGCTAGGTAGAGCGCTTTATTCATATAGAATACTCTCGATGATTCCAATTTTACACGCTTTCGTTGAACTCACTCTGTCTGTTGTTGTTGTCGTCGTTGTCGTATCAAATCTTGTAACTCAATTTTAACCCACTTCCCAATGTGGTATCGACTGCAAACTTGGTATACATATGTCATTCTGATGACAACACTATATTCTATCATTAAAAAAATATATATTTTTTTTAAACATTATTTTTTATATGTTATGTTTCGGCTTGGGTCTAATTGTCCACGCTCAACTGACGTTGGCTGTAATTGGCCACGGCCCCTAACGCTGTAGCAAACTTCGGGGCCACTTACTGGAGTCGTGGAGTTTTGCATTACTCGTACATTTCATAAAAGCGTGTTTAAAAAAAAGTTTTTTAAATATTATTTATTAAATGGAAACCACAGACTGCGCCACGGAGCTTTTCGCAGTTAACAAGTCACCGTATTTACCGGGTAATACTTCGTGCTACCTTTACCCTACCAGGTAATTCTTCCGAGCTACATTTACCCTACCCTTTACCTTACCCCTTGGCATGTCGACATCTTTACCCTTTACCTTTACCCTTTTATCCGGTAAAAAGGTTAAATTACCTTACCTTGCCGAGGCCTACTCGAGACTGCAGTGGTAATTGTTGGTCGTAGCTTTCTGGAGGAGCCCGTTGAGATCCAGCGGAATGGATCACCCAGTGCTTGGTATGTAGCGTGAGGCAGCTGCTCGAAACCAGTGAGAATGTCAGAGGGGCGGCACAGCCTGCGACGTGGATACCGTGCAGGATACGTTTGCAATGGACGCGGGGAAATTCAGCGCCACGTTGCGGCGACAGAACACGCTTATACACAACACGAGACGTATACTTTACAAACACCGTGTTGACATGTGGTGATCTCTCACTATTGTGGCCTTAATGGTTTTTGGGGGGGGGTGCTGGGGGAGGCGTGGGCACCCTTGGTATTTATTGGGGGGGGTCACACATACCGAAAAGGTTACGAACCACTGGCTTAAGATTGAAACCTGCTTTGATGATGATGGCGGCGACAGTGATGATGTTTATGGTTATTGATGATACCAGCTTGTTAAAATCGTACACCTAAACCATTTAATGGTGACGCTTCAATTTTCATTTCATTTTGGACAACGTTAGATGCTCGGCTTTAGTCAATGATCTTCAGGCTTACTCAGTGAAATACAATTTGGATTTAAAATATAACGTGTAAACCGTTTCTCACGATGTACAGAAACATTTAACATATTTATAGAGAGGCAAGCAGTCAGGGAATGAAGGAAGGTACTGTTTTGAGCCTGTGCTGATGACCAGGCAAATGAACACCATGGATAGCTGGGAGAAGGGAGTGCTGGAGGGCAGCGCTTGCTGAGTGTCACCATGTGTGGTGGGTGGCATTTCTCAAAGCTGCAAACTGTGCTTTCTACAGATCTACACAAGGGCAGGCAGAGGGCATGTTCCACTCAGCTTGGCATAATGGGTCAGATGTGTGGTAGAGATCCCTTGAAGTACCAGCGGCCAGAATACAGCCCATTATTACTGTCCCTCTCTCTGTCTTGGTCCAGATATGCCCATCCAGACGACTGACACGGCCCCAGTGGCCCAGAAGGAATCGCGCCCAGTTCAGGTGGAGTCTGGTGAGTTTTTCTTCTCCCACATAGATTGTTTTAATATTCAGTTGCATTCGTCCCAAGTGCACTCATCCCAATAAATACACTTCTCTGCATCGCTTGTAAACACCATGACCATCAGACTTGTCACCGTGCACCGTTTCATCGACTGAAACATTCTTCAGCTCACGGTACTTGCATTGAATTGTGGATGTGAGAATCGATTGTCCACGATGTTTGCAGAGTGTGTGCTAATGTTGCATTTAGGTGAATGGAGAAAGCAAAACTGTATTATACAGAACAAATGCGAAACTATATATGAGAACGTAAAAAAATAAAAAATACCTGATTCTTGAATTGAATCGTGACATTTAAATGTGAAAATGAATTCTATCGTTATTTGGTGAATAATTACACACTCAAGGACTGCATACCTTAGCATTCTTACTCTGGTCCTATGTTGTAGTCTCGCAGTACCATCAAGGTACACTCTTCGAAGATTCAATAGAATGGTTCATGATTGAGTGGGAAATTCATATTTAGATCGGCATTTGTAAATCCTTAAGCATCATGCTTTGTCATGAAATATAACTGGCATTGTGTTAGAGGATTATTGGGAAGGATACTTACGGCTCTTCCTGTTGCATTGCTTACCTTCCAAGCCATAATTACTGCTCTTGTAATCATCAGTGGGAGTATCTAAATTGTGAATATCTTTAAGCCATTTTTATGGTATAAAGGAGGTAGTAGTGCCCACTATCCGTGATGACCCAAGCAGGAACTGCCTTTTCACTCAAATTACTACTGCACCTCATCACATGCCTATGATTGCTATTTTGATCAAATGCTTTACTCTGTTTGAAAAATGTCTTTTAAATTTACATTATTGCTCCTGAATTGGTAGGTAAGTGTTTTTCAAGTTTGCCATTTTACACTGCTGTGTTTTGAATGCCATTTTAACACAGTCATGTATATTAATGTCATATCCCGAAAGGATCTGGAACAGAATCGGACAGCGATGAGTCCATCCCTGAATTGGAGGAGCAAACAGACTCCACATCACAGGCCCATTCTCAGCAAGCACAGGTACAGCCATGCTTGAAGTGCATGGTTTTCTACTGGTATCTGTTTTATGCCAAAACCAGAAGTAAACTGTGAGCGGAAATGACATCAACCATGTCTCTGTGTTTGTTGCAGCTGGCAGCTGCGGCAGAGCTGAACGAAGAGTTGGTGAGCAAGGCCAAGCAGAGCCGCAGCGAGAAGAAGGCCCGTAAGGTCAGGAGCGATAAGGAGACAGATATGATAGTTGTGGGATTCCCTTACTCTTTTTTTGCAATGAGAAAGACTAATAATTAGTAATTATTTGGTGACTTGAGGTTTGCTTTGTGCCCACAACCCTGCAGGCCATGTCAAAGTTGGGGCTGCGCCAGGTGGGCGGCGTGACGCGCGTCACCATCCGGAAGTCCAAGAACATTCTCTTCGTTATCACCAAGCCTGATGTGTACAAGAGCCCCGCCTCGGACACCTACATCGTCTTTGGAGAGGCTAAGGTTCGCTGATGTATTGTATTTTATATCTGTTCCATTGGTGCTGCAAAATTAACGAAAATAAGTTCACGTAACAGGAAAAGGTTCAATAGTCAGGGTGTGCTCCGTGACATACAGAACTGGTGTGATGTCTGCATCTGTGTTTCCAGTTGTGGCTTCACTTGGAAGGAATTAAGGAATGTTTTTATATCCTGCTGACGTCAAATGCTGTGGGCAATGTGTGGCAAAAGTATGTGGAAAATGGAAAATGCAGACATTGACGTGGAAATTGTATTGCTAGACTTGTATGAATGTTCAAGTGTCAAATAAGCCACATGAGCATACGAGTTTGTGAAAATTAATGATTAAACGATCATTCTGGCAATTGTGTTGTAGAATATAGATAATGAGAACACAGATGGAAAACATGTTTCTTGTAATCAACACTACTGCAGCCGTGGATCTCTGTGCTGAGTGTGGGTTTGTATGCGGTGTTTGTTGTTCCTGTTGCATGCAGATTGAAGACCTGTCCCAGCAGGCGCAGATGGCAGCGGCTGAGAAGTTCAAGGTTCCCGGGGAGGCAGCCCCGGGCGTGCAGGAGCGCGTGCAGCCACCCCCTGTGCCCGAGGAGAGCGAGGAAGAGGAGGAGGTGCATAAGCCGCATTCCCCCAACATGAGCACGATAGAACGCCGGCTTTATCTCCGCTGGCCTTGGCGCTGTGTGTCTTGCAGTCCTATGCTGCCACCCTGTGACCAAAACAACACACTGCGAACACATTCCTGCGGAGGGAGCTGATAGGAACGTTGGGTTGCTCGGTCAATTTGCCAGGGTCAACGGCGGCGTGGTGTATTCCGCAAATATGGCCGCCTGTGAGGGCGGGCACGAGCCGGCGTGAGTAGGTTAAACGTTGAGTTTTATAAGGGCACCACGGGGTGACCAGCCCCTCCCCACCCAGCCCCACCCCTCCCACCCCCCACCCAGCCCCACTCTCCCCACCCAGCCCCTCCCCATCCAGCCCCTCCCCACCCTCCCCTCTCCACCTAGCCCCACCCCTCCCATTTTTGGATGCACGACGGACGGACGGACACAATAATCCCCTGTGGGCTGGTGTAACCAGGAGGTTCCTACCAGTATTATTTTGTTCTTATCGGGAAGAGTATTTCCTGTACATTCGGCATGCAACGATTCTGATTCACGGTGATTTGAATGCGTGAATCAATTCTCTTTTTCTCGTTCATACTGTTATTTTTTATTGTTTTTCACGTTTTTTTTTATGCTTTTAGTCCAAAGGTAACATTTGCATAATATTTTCATAGTTTATACATTCTTACACACGAGTCAATACATGCATTTAAAGTGTGCCTATGTGACCGGCCCGCACCGACCGGTGTTGTGAGGTATCGTCAAATAACCCCTATAACCCAACCCGCACAGCATGGAGAGGCCTTCATCCAGTAGTGGCATTACAAAAGGGCTGTACTTGATATGTGGTGATTTATTTATTATTACATTTGTTTACCAAAGAATGCCTCACTGAGTCCCAAAAGCCTTTTTAAAGAGGGTCATGCCAAGCTTTTGCAGGGGGAAGCTCTGTAGCTCTATGTAATCCCAATTGAGTAAATTCCAGTTACATTTGCAGCTTTGGGATGTTTTATCCAATACTAGTCACATTGCTCTTTTTAGCTGGTGATCATTATTATAAGCATTGATTTTAATTAGTTGGTGACTTGTTACATGCCTAAGACTTGAATAAAGACCAAATGAAATGGAGAAAAATAATAATAAACTAATTTAATGTGGCCGGAAAATGTTAATCAATTCTGCACTTGTCCGCTGTGTATTAGGTGGACGAGACTGGCGTGGAAGCCAAGGACATCGAGCTGGTGATGTCGCAGGCCAATGTGTCACGCTCAAAGGCTGTGCGTGCACTCAAGAACAACAGCAACGACATTGTTAACGCCATCATGGTGAGCACATCTCTGTACACTTCACCAAAAGTGTGAACGGTTTGAGCAAGCACTGCTGAGTGCCCATTGATGGTGTTGTGTGTTATCATTGAGCTAATTCTAAGCATGTTCTATCTGCCCTCTTCCCTTGTTTCATTCACAGGAATTAACAATGTAGTGCCCGTGATATCTCGGAGTGGACTGCCATCTCCACGTTTTTACTCCGTGTCTCAATAAATACGAACATATTTATCACAACTCATGTTTTTGTGCTTTGTTTTTTTTATGTGATACCTTTATTGTTGTTAGTACTCTGAGGTTTATGGTGGAGAAGTAAATTAGAATATTGCGATTCCTTGAGTTTGGCAGAGAAATTCGATGTCACAAAAACATTTCGCCAAAGGTTCTGCCACGCTTGGCTGCACATTGTCACAAGACTCGCACTTAATAATTTGATCATATATAGTAGATAATCGATTATCCGCGGGCTTTGCAGGGAGGGGGCGCTGGATTTTCAAAAACGACGGATAATTACATTGTTTCGATTTAAAGCTTTCGTGATTGCAGGGATTCATCTTCTTGGTTCTTTCGGTAAAGTCACGTAGAATGTAAATAATAAAATAATTAAAATAAAACAATAAAATAATTCTCACGACGTTTCGGCCACAACGCAAGTAGCCGTCCTCAGGTGGAGAACAGGTCTGTCGAGGAGACAGTCTGAATGACAAGCCCCAGGCTTGGAGCGACTATTTAAGCTGGGATGGAGGGGCGAAGAGCGCCTTGACACAATAATCTGCATATCAAGAGGAATTTAGCATATTTATGGGAAATGCAGATATGCGATTAGTACTACTTGTGAAATGCGTAAGAGGTTTGGCGAGGGGTTTAAAGTCATTATGCCCGTGCATTATGCAGGATTAGCAGCATCAAAGGGAGGGGATAGGGGTAGCATTAATAAAGGGAAGGAGTGTTAATAGTATGTAGCTTACAGTAACTAAACCATCACGTAAACAACTAAAGTATAAACTACATAGTATCATCAGTATATTAAATATACTCTACAATAAGCTGAGTTACTAACAGTAAGTAATACATTACAATTCTATGTCGCAAAAAATATAATATGCTTCCATCTAAACTTTATTCTCTTACATCACACGAGTCTACACCGTACTATATACTGCCATAGACAATTATATACTGTATTGCTATACACCACCCTATACCTTTATTCTACCCACCCTAATGTGTATCACACTGCTGTATATTCATTATACAATTACGATACTATATATTACTTTGTACATTATATTAAGCATTACAATTTTATACTATTTATTATTATACACTACCATTGCCCGTCGTGTGAAAGATACTAAGAGGAAGCAACGAAATATGTCAATGGGAGAGTAGTTGTACATATTTCGTTGCTTCCTCTTAGTAGTTTATACTTTAGTTGTTTACGTGATGGTTTAGTTACTGCAGCTACATACTATTAACACTCCGTCCCTTTATTAATGCTACCCCTATCCCCTCCCTTTGATGCTGCTAATCCTGCATAATGCACGGGCACAATGACTTTAAACCCCTCACCAAACCTCCTACGCATTTCACAAGTAGTACTAATCGCATATCTGCATTTCCCATAAATATGCTAAATTCCTCTTGATATGCAAATTATTTTGTCAAGGCGCTCTTCGTCCCCCCATCCCAGCTTAAATAGTCGCTCCAAGCCTGGGGCTTGTCATTCAGACTGTCTCCTCGACAGACCTGTTCTCCACCTGACGGCTACTTGCGTTGTGGCCGAAACGTCGTGAGAATTATTTTGTTGTTTTATTTTTATTATTTTATTATTTACATTCTACGTGACTTTACCGAAAGAACCAAGAAGATGGATTGTTTAAGATTTTTTTTTTTACATTCTTGTATGACGATGTTTTTTTTTGTAAACTATATGAAATTGGCATAAACATACCAAAAAACAAATATCCGACTTTAAAAAGTTACTGTATTTATTGTTTCGTACTTACCACTCCAATATCGAAGACTCCGCATTGGGTGATGTATATACGTGCAGTATTTCCATTAAGTTGTATGTAGTGTATAATGTACTGTCCATCATATTTAAGACAAATCAAGCATAGCTACTTTTTTTGTCCCGCATGTTGCCGATCGTTGGACTGGTACAGCCTTTCGGAGCGGTTTTACCGGATTGGCCCGGGACTGCCAGATAATTGTGCGCCAGATAATTGACGATCAACTGTACTGTTACTTCTCGAAGCCTATTTCATTCATGCCAGTGCATTTCAGTCCCACGAACCTCTGGGCAAAGCCACCTCAACAGTAAGTGGTGGATGGGTGGATGGATACGGAGATGCATTGAGATTTGGTGACGGTAACAGCCACTCATACAGCCCTTTGTCAATCCATACCTCATGCTGATCATTGTGGTTGAAGGTGGGGAGCATAGACGTGAAAGCATTTTTTCTGCAGTACCCCCTGCTTTCCACAAGTCTACAAAGAACAACTATCGCCTCCCTACTCCCCAAGTGCCCCACGACTATGACTCGCCTGTCATTTGCTCTTCGACATTTATGGGCAGTATTATACGTTCCAGTTTGAAACACCAGTATGATCAATCACTTGATATGACAATGCGTGAGCACTGGGACTGTGATGTCATATACATCCCTGGAATGGTTTAAATACTTGAAGGGGGCGGGCGTTGGCCATGGGCTAAATTGTAACCAAGTGATCGGTGCGGTTTACCCGTATTCTCGAACAGGGAAGTTTTGAGTTTTCAGGTTCCTATTGCATCTAGCCGTTTTAATAGGGCACACTTTTATCGTCTATTTGTGTTTCTCCCTGGTGATGGGACTTTGTAGAATGAACGTTGAGATTTATAAGGGCACGGGGTGACCAATAAGGTCTGAATTAGTCTGAAATAAGGTAGGCACTGATAAGGTGTTGAGAGGTACGCGGTATCGTTTTTTAACAATTCAACTGACATGTTTACAGACATTACAATGCAGTCTTCCACGTGGCAGTGTCAAGCAATATCCTGTTCAACGTGGGCTTGCCACATATACCACACTGTACACACACACACGTGACGCCACCTGCACAGCAGCCGGGCGTGTAAACTGGTGTGCAATTGGGGTCTTGATGTGTGGATAGTGATCTAGGGGCATGGATGTAGGTGTAGATTGGAGGTGGACTGGGTGTTTAAGAGCGCAGAATGTGGGTGTGAACATCGTGGTGGGGGGGGGTGTATTAGTCTGGAGTTGAGGGTGTATTCTGGGTCCGGAGGGGTGTAGACTGGAGTGGGGGGTGTGTGGCTTCGAGGTTTATAGGGTCGGGGTGTATAGAGTGGGGGTGTGTAGAGTGGGGGGTGTGTGAGTGGAGGTGTGTGAGTGTGGAGGTGTGTGAGTGTGGAGGTGTGTGAGTGTGGAGGTGTGTGAGAGTGGAGGTGTGTGAGTGTGGAGGTGTGTGAGTGTGGAGGTGTGTGAGTGTGGAGGTGTGTGAGTGTGGAGGTGTGTGAGTGTGGAGGTGTGTGAGAGTGGAGGTGTGTGAGTGTGGAGGTGTGTGAGTGTGGAGGTGTGTGAGTGTGGAGGTGTGTGAGTGTGGGGGTGTGTGAGTGTGGAGGTGTGTGAGTGTGGAGGTGTGTGAGAGTGGAGGTGTGTGAGTGTGGGGGTGTGTGAGTGTGGAGGTGTGTGAGTGTGGAGGTGTGTGTAGAGTGGAGGTGTCTGAGAGTGGAGGTGTGTGAGTGTGGAGGTGTGTGAGGGTGGAGGTGTGTGAGAGTGGAGGTGTGTGAGTGTGGAGGTGTGTGAGTGTGGAGGTGTGTGAGTGTGGAGGTGTGTGAGAGTGGAGGTGTATGAGAGTGGAGGTGTATGAGAGTGGAGGTGTGTGAGAGTGGAGGTGTGTGAGTGTGGAGGTGTGTGAGTGTGGAGGCGTGTGAGTGTGGAGCTGTGTGAGTGTGTAGGTGTGTGAGTGTGTGAGTGTGGAGGTGTGTGAGTGTGGAGGTGTGTGAGTGTGGAGGTGTGTGAGTGTGGAGGTGTGTGAGAGTGGAGGTGTGTGAGTGTGGAGGTGTGTGAGTGTGGAGGTGTGTGAGAGTGGAGGTGTGTGAGTGTGGAGATGTGTGAGTGTGGAGGTGTGTGAGTGTGGAGGTGTATGAGTGTGGAGGTGTGTGAGTGTGGGTGTGTAGAGTGGGGGGTGTGTGAGTGTGGAGGTGTGTGAGTGTGGAGGTGTGTGAGTGTGGAGGTGTTTGAGAGTGGAGGTGTGTGAGAGTGGAGGTGTGTGGGTGTGGAGGTGTGTGTAGAGTGGAGGTGTGTGAGAGTGGAGGTGTGTGAGTGTGTGTGTGTGAGAGTGGAGGTGTGTGAGTGTGGAGGTGTGTGAGAGTGGAAGTGTATGAGTTTGGGTGTGTAAGAGTGGAGGTGTGTGAGTGTGTGTGTGTGAGTGTGAAGGTGTGTGAGAGTGGAGGTGTGTGAGAGTGGAGGTGTGTGAGAGTGGAGGTGTGTGAGTGTGGAGGTGTGTGAGTGTGGAGGTGTGTGTAGAGTGGAGGTGTCTGAGAGTGGAGGTGTGTGAGTGTGGAGGTGTGTGAGTGTGGAGGTGTGTGAGAGTGGAGGTGTGTGAGTGTGGAGGTGTGTGAGTGTGGAGGTGTGTGAGTGTGGAGGTGTATGAGTGTGGAGGTGTGTGAGTGTGGAGGTGTGTGAGAGTGGAAGTGTATGAGTTTGGGTGTGTAAGAGTGGAGGTGTGTGTGTGTGAGTGTGAAGGTGTGTGAGAGTGGAGGTGTGTGAGAGTGGAGGTGTGTGAGTGTGTGTGAGTGTGGAGGTGTGTGAGTGTGGAGGTGTGTGTAGAGTGGAGGTGTCTGAGAGTGGAGGTGTGTGAGTGTGGAGGTGTGTGAGTGTGGAGGTGTGTGAGTGTAGAGGTGTGTGAGAGTGGAGGTGTGTGAGTGTGGAGGTGTGTGAGAGTGGAGGTGTGTGAGTGTGTGTGTGTGGAGGTGTGTGAGTGTGGAGGTGTGTGAGAGTGGAGGTGTGTGAGTGTGGAGGTGTGCGAGTGTGGAGGTCTGTGAGTGTGGAGGTGTGTGAGAGTGGAGGTGTGTGAGTGTGGGTGTGTGAGAGTGAAGGTGTGTGAGATTTGAGGTGTATGAGTGTGGAGGTGTGTGAGTGTGGGTGTGTAAGAGTGGAGGTGTGTGGGTGTGTGAGAGTGTGTGTGTGAGTGTGTGGGTGTGTGAGAGTGGAGATGTGTGAGAGTGGAGGTGTGTGAGTGTGGAGGTGTGTGTGAGAGTGTGGAGGTGTGTGTAGAGTGGGGGGTGTGTGAGAGTGGAGGTGTGTGAGTGTGGAGGTGTGTGAGTGTCGAGGTGTGTGAGTGTGGAGGTGTGTGAGGGTGTAGGTGTGTGAGTGTGTGGGTGTGAGAGTGTGGAGGGGTGTGAGTGTGTGTGAGAGTGTGGAGGTCTGTGAGTGTGGAGGTGTGCGAGTGTGTGAGAGTGTGGGTGTATGAGAGTGGGCATGTGAGGATGTAGGGTGGGGGTGTGTGATAGTGTAGGTGTGTGTGAGAGTGGAGGTGTGTGACTGTGTTGGTGTGAGAGTGTGTTGGTTGTGTGAGTGTGTAGAGTGGGAGGTGTGTGAGTGTGGAGGTGTGAGAGTGGAGGAGTGTGTGTGTGTGTGTTGGTGTGTGAGAGTGTAGAGTGGGAGGTGTGTGAGAGTGGAGGTGTGTGAGTGTGTGGGTGTGTGAGTGTGAGAGTGGAGGTGTGTTTGAGTGTAGAGTGGGAGGTGTGTGAGTGTGAGAGTGTGTGGGTGTGTGAGAGTGGAGGGGTGTGTGAGTGTGAGAGTGGAGGGGTGTGAGAGTGTGTGGGTGTGTGAGTGTGAGAGTGGAGGTGTGTGAGTGTGTGGGTGTGTGGGTGTGTGAGAGTGGAGGGGTGTGTGAGTGTGAGAGTGGAGGGGTGTGAGAGTGTGTGGGTGTGTGAGTGTGAGAGTGTGTGAGCGTGAGAGTGTGTGGGTGTGAGTGTGAGAGTGTGTGGGTGTGTGAGTGTGAGAGTGTGTGGGTGTGTGAGTGTGAGAGTGGAGGTGTGTGTGAGTGGAGGTGTGTGAGTGTGTGGGTGTGAGAGTGTGTGGGTGTGTGAGCGTGAGAGTGTGTGGGTGTGTAAGTGTGAGAGTGTGTGGGTGTGTGAGTGTGAGAGTGTGTGGGTGTGTGAGTGTGAGAGTGTGTGGGTGTGTGAGTGTGAGAGTGTGTGGGTGTGTGAGTGTGAGAGTGGAGGTGTGTGTGAGTGGAGGTGTGTGAGTGTGTGGGTGTGAGAGTGTGAGAGTGTGTGGGTGTGTGAGTGTGAGAGTGTGTGGGTGTGTGAGTGTGAGAGTGGAGGTGTGTGTGAGTGTAGGTGTGTGAGTATGTGGGTGTGTGAGTGTGTGAGTGGAGGTGTGTGAGAGTGTAGAGTGGGAGGCGTGTGGGTGTGTGATGATGTGGAGTTCGTGGGCTGGGTGTCATCTCTCGTGCACGTGTCCGCGTCCCCGCCCTCTCGCCTCCTCCACGTGTGCACTTCCCCGCCCACTCCGAATAATTGGTCCTGTTCGCTCACTCGGCCAGGTGTGGACCAGCACAGAGGCATGGGGGGTGCTGGTCGAGGGGGGTGCTGGTCGAGGGGTGGGCTGTGGGTGTCGTGAGGTGGACCAGGGCGTGAGGGGGCGCTCCGTGCCGCGTGACGTTGGGCTGTTTGGTCTTCCGGGCTGCGGCACACCAGCACGGCACGGACTACTTCTGCCGCTGCTACCCACCGCTCTCGCTACACACGCCGACGGCGGACACACACCACACCACGCGCAACTAAGCTACGCTCATCATGCGCTCGGCGGTGGCGCCACTCAACTCCGACCCCACAGCACACGCGCCCGCGACTGCCGACTTGCCACTGCCACTGCCAACGCGCTCACTCGCAAACCCACCACTACTAACACACTAACCCACCACTACTAACACACTAACTAACCTACCACTACTGACACACCACCCACTCGTGCCGGTGGAGGTTCTCTGGAAGCGAGAAGAGTTCCTCGCCTCGTCGTCCCTCCTCGCCGGCGCCACGCGGGTGAGAGGGGGTCCGGGACCCCAGCGCGCCCCCCACCGCCCTAGGGGTTCGTGGAGTTCGACGAGGGGGCTGTACCCCCCCCCCTCAATGTTCGGGGTTGTGGCGGAGTTGACCCCCGGGCAGGGTGGGCTCGGATCGTGGCAGGCCGAGGTCGAATTCGCGTCTCGCGGCGCCTCCTTGGGAGGAGACGGAACCGACGGGTGAAGGTTGCCCGGGGCGAGGGTTCATCGTCTCGCTCATGGGCAGGCGAGTTGCCGCTGCGAGCAGGTGTCTCAGCCACCCCTGTGGCGAGCGTCGTGAACGAGTGACGCCCGAACGCGGCCCCCTTCACCCCCCCCCTTCACCCCCCCCCCCTTCACCCCCCCCCTTCACCCCCCCCCTTCACCCCCCCCCCTTCACCCCCCCCCTTCACCCCCCCCCCCGCCGCCGCCAGGGAGATGTCGCCAAGTTCCTTCTTTGCCCGGTCGGGGCTGCCCTTTGCTCCGTGGCCGAATCGGCTGTAATTGAGTGAGTGTTGCTGAAAATAGCAAATAGCCCTCCCCCCCCACTCCAAAACAACTAAACTGACCAGCGTGGTGAAGTATGGGCACAACCTTCATCGCTGAAAGTTGTCGCGAGGCATTCGTCCAGCGGTGGATCGATAAAGCGTTGTACCTTGAATTGCGTTACCCCAAAAAACTAAAATAACCCCGCAGTGTCCAGTTTCATGAAACACTTTCAGTGATGCTAAATGTCATTTCACGCGCCTCGACACTCAAACGATAAACTTGTGGGATTAATACTCCACTCTAGGCGTTTTCTGAAACAGTTCCTATTATCACTGTTACATTGTTTTTATAGCTTTATTTTGGTGATTTCGAAAACGTTTTGGATTAGCCATATTTGTTTGTTGTTGTACAAAGTTAGACTGATAACTTTAATCTAAATTGTCTTATGGTTGTTATTGTTTGACTTGCATCCCCCTGGGATTTTTGCACACAGCAATGATACACGGTGCTTTTTCTGGAAGACTTGGCTGCTTTTTCCTGGATTTTTCTGTTTGCCGGCAGTCACTTTAAGATGTTCCTTGTTCACGTTTTTGTTTGTTGCAGTTGCACCCGATTCAAGAGCCGAATGGCTCACAGGGCTATACCTAATAGATGAAACTGAACTGAAGTGGCCGCATCATCGCGAGGTTTCCAGGAAGCTCAGGCACGCCAGCAGAGCCTACAGTTTGAGAAGGATTGTAGTTGTTGGAGGAAGGTCGTGTTTGTTGGCTTGTGCTGGAATGATTGTGAGCCGAGGTGGTCAAGGGTAATTTAGTTCAATGACATGTAGCGTGATAGAACAGCACCTGGAATTAAGTTGGACATAAACAGATGATACGTCAATGCAGGGAAGCCAGTAATATTCAAATACTTTTGTAATGCAAAGTTAAAGACTTTGTTTTGAAATGCAAAATCCTTTATTAGCATTGTTTGTGCTGTGCTCACCCCACAGTCAAAACTAATCTTTAATCCCGTGTTCCACATACCCCCTGTTTGTCATTGTCTCCAGATGAGGGGTGTGGATAGCGGTGACGTGAATCCTGTCGCTTGAGACGCCTTCGTGTCCCCAGCACCCCACCGCACACACCACGTGCTCCACGTCGCACACACCACGCGCCGCACACGCTCCGCACACGCTCCACTTGGCTCGCGCAACTAACCAGACACTCCAAGCCACGCACACCTTCGACCGCACTCCACATCACGATCGCCGTTCACCAAACCGAACAACGAGCTTACGCTGACAGCAATTGGCTGCCGCACACCGGCACGCCACATTCCTACACCACGCGACGCACAGCCTCGGCATGCGTGCCCCGTCACGGCGGGGCTGGTCGTTGCTGGGCCGCGCGCTGGTGCTGCTGAGCCTCGTGTGGTTCGCCTACGTGCTGGTGCAGCTCGTGACGTCGAGCTCGCACGAGCAGAGCGAGCGAGCACAGCCCTTCGAGCCAGCGGAGAAGGGCGAGTCGCAGGAAGGTCCGTGCTCCGGCCGGGGACGGGCACATCACGACGCTCGCGTTTACGCCGTAGCCTAAAGAGCCCGTGCAGATTTAAGTGTGCGGACAAGAAACACATGCGTGGTAGGAGAGGGGCAAGCGGTTTGGAAAGGTCAGAAAATAAATTGTCAAAAAAGTGTTGTGGATGTGATAGGGAAAGGAAAGTTGTGCTGGGTGGAGGACATGCAGAATGGATTCGATTACAAAATTGTCATTCTCGTCATTGTGGAGAATGTAAGTAATGAATTAAAAATATATGATGGTATTTTTTACACATTCAGAGAGCCACATCGCTTACTGGGAGGGATATTTCTTTCAGCAGCAAGGATATATTGGGTTCATATTCAGTCACGAAAGCTTCAAATCTAGAATATATTGGGTTGCTGAGACAGGCATTGGAGTGGTAACCAGGGAAAGACCTAATTCCACATGGTGATGATAATGAGACTTAAGAGCAGCTGGGAGATTTAGCAGAAGGGAGCAGGCTATTGTGAGATGCGGTGGCTCCAATAGAGTTTGCTACAAATGACCTCTTGCTTCTTGTAGTTGTGGAGGAGGACCTGTCGCGACCACTGTACTCCAAGCCCCCTCCGGACGAGCGAGCGCTGGGCGAGTGGGCCAAGGCGGCCCGGCTCAACCTTCCCGAGGGCTCGTCCGAGCGCAAGCTGGAGGAGGAGAGCATCGAGCGCTACGCCCTCAACATCTACCTGAGCGACCGCATCTCTCTGCACCGCCACATCCCCGATGGCCGCATGTATGAGTAAGTGCTCCTCAATAACGTCTATGGGAATTAATGGAACGTCTTGCCGAGTCTCAAGAATCATAAAAATGATGGACCTTGGTTCTTCTGTTATGTATGCTTTTCATCCTGTGCAGTACATATGATTGTCACAGGAATGCCTTAGAGTTTGTTTTGTATAGTTTTGATGCCAATTACACACAATTTTGATACGTGAAGCTTTTAAGTGTGAAGGAAGCCATGTGCATGATGAGATAAGGAGAACTGGAGGGACTACATTGTTTTAAGTAGCTAAGGGGAACCTTTGGACAGGATGATATGGGGTAAGAATGTTTTCTTACATTGAGGGTGGCAATAATGAGACTAGGGTGGATGTCGTTGCTCACTCACAGGGGAGAAGATAAACGCTGTAAGCCTAGGATGCCTCCTTGGTTTAGGCAATTGCATTAAAGTGTTTTTCCAGTTAGAAGACTTCAGGAACAATGTTTTGTTACACCTCTACGTATTTATTAACAGTGAGCTTATGACAGTAAACATTGAAAGTGTGTTCACTTGCGGGCACAATGTTTGTAATCGGCATGCGGGAAGGCGAGAAAGGAACAAAAGCTGTTTGTTTTTTGGCTAAAGCGTCAACTGCTTGCCAAATTTCCCGCGCCTGCCGGGCGCCGGCAATACCGTAAACGTGGCCGCCCACAGGTGCAAGGCGCAGAAGTTTGACTACCGCCGCCTGCCCACCACGTCGGTGGTGATCGCCTTCTACAACGAGGCGTGGTCCACGCTGCTGCGCACGGTGCACAGCGTGCTCGAGAGCTCGCCCGCCGTGCTGCTGCGCGAGATCATCCTCGTCGATGACTTCAGCGACAGAGGTGCGCCGCGTTCGTCAAAGACGAAAGTTCGCACGCGCCGCTTTCGGCCGCGATGGTTTCCTTTTGGGGCTCGTTTTTGCACTCCACGTTGACCTTCGTCTTGCTGTCACATCGATCGGCTATTTTATTTTAATTTAAAAATTATTTAAGGACGTACGCCGGAGAGGTGGAGCAATGAAATCGGATTTTGTGCAGGTGCTTGATGGATTGTTGGGGGAGGCCTTCATCCATAAATCCCAGCCATTCTTAATCCACCAATTGATGAAAGCATCCCCACACCACATCAGTCGTGTGGGTGTTTTGGCCGTACACCAAGCCTCAGCATGCTGCTCAGTGTTGGTTCGTAAAGGGGGCAGAGGGAATCAAATTCTGGATGCTGGATTCAAATTTCAGAGTGATAGCCAGTGTACCACCACTCCACCCATTTACTTGATATTGCTTCCAGAAACATCGGAAATATATATTCTAAAAACAACCACAAGTGAGGCTGGATGGCTCAAGTTCAGAGCACCGAGAACCAATGGCACTGAGATCCTGGGTTCGAATTTGGGTAGTGACCATCAATAATTAAATCTGGTTCTCAGCTGTAGTGAAGTCATTGGTCTCAGCCTGATCATTATCGGTCACTGCACGAAAATACCCATTAAATAATGTTTGTTTTTCCGCTTAATTTGCTAAACTTCCAGGTATGGGTTTACAACAGGGTTCGTATAAAAGTGTTGCAGTCTTATTGTGTATAACAGGACACTTAAAGGGATCCCAAAATCAGTTCTGTGATATCTGTTTCCACAGGCCGTTATCGACTGTGGGGTAATGCGCTGCTCCGATAGAGTTCCAAATGGACGCTTCATCCCGTGACAGGATGCAGATTCGTGCACTCAGAATAAACTTGGGTAAAAAAAATTGCAGTGGTTAAAAACGAAATAATAGCAGCCACGTGGGGTAGTGTGGCGGTGTGGGGGAGGTGATCCCTTATGGGCCTGCACAACGGTACAGCAATAGCACGTTTGCTGCGGAGGGGACTGTGGCTACAAGGGATGGGAGCATTTTGGGCACTGGGCCAGTGCCTCTGGTTTCCTGAGCCCTTTTACCGGAACCCCTTGCAAAAACTCTTTCAGTTCAGTTTATTTTGAAGTACCCTGTGAGCTAAGAAGCTCGTAAGTCGCATTACTCCCAGTTGAGTGAACTAATGAAATGTTTTATCGGTGGGGAAAACTTTATTGTGCACGTTGGTAGCAGTGCAAAAAAATCCTAGATATTCTTTTTCGTAAACATTTCACGTTTAAATGGTGCCGTAAGGTCCCTTTTTCAACAAGTTCGTTCAGTTTATTATACTCCTTATCTGTAATTTATATATCAGCTCGCCACGCCTGACATGTAATAGACTAATCGTGATGAAGCATGGTTTTCGCAGCCAATATTATGATCGGAATTCCTTTTTGGATTGGCCCATGTAATGACCTGGCCATATTTTTGGTGTGCAACATTCCAGCACCTGACATAACCAAATAAATTGAATATTCACATGTACAACCAAATTTAGCAATGAGATACGATATTTCGCTTGAAACTGCATCAAGCATTCTCAAGTTAGATCATTACGTGGCCTCACCCAAAAACCACTTGCAGATGATGAATCGTGTTTCACGGTAAAACCGTGATGTGGCCGATCGTTTCGGGGCGCCACGGTGGCGAGATGTTAACTACCTCGCCTGGTATAAAAGAGGTCGTGGGTTCGATCCCGACCCTGACGCCTGTATATTTGGAGTTTAAATGTTCTCCATGTGGTCATATGGATTTTTCTCCGGATCCTTTGGTTTTTCCCTCCACATTTAGAAACACGTGTTTAGAGTATTTGGCTGTTATAAATGTCCACATGATAATCCACTTAGTTGAGCTATGATTTGTGGCCAGGTCTCTTCTGAAAAAGAGCGATATAGCTCGGTGGGCCTTACCTGGTAAAATAAACATAGTTATAAACATAGTACTTGCGTGCTTGTGCTCATTGTTGCACGAGCAGCTTACCTGAAGTCTCCGCTGGAGGACTACATCAGCACGCTGGAACGCGTGCGCCTGGTGCGCACGACACAGCGCGAGGGGCTGGTGCGTGCGCGCCTGCTGGGCGCCACCCACGCCACGGGCCAGGTGCTCACCTTCCTCGACTGTCACTGCGAGTGTGTGCCCGGCTGGATCGAGCCCCTGCTCCAGAGGTACCGCGCTTGCGCATCAAATTCACCATCGCACCGTCCGTCACCTTCCATGGACTCGCCCCTGCTGAAACCGCTCCCCTGTCATCTCACTCCACTCCTCCCTTAACATTATTCTACCTCTCTCTTCTCATCTCCCTCTACCCCACTCCATGCAATCTCCTGCCTCTCGTTTCTCATCTCACAGTATTCCCTGCTACGTATTCTTCCCTTCAACAAGTAATGGCTCCCTTTTGAAACATCCAAATCACCCTTCGCTTAGTGGGAGCTACTCATTCTGTGGGACTCACTTCCTCAAGCCGCCTGTGCTGTTTGCTCCCTGCCCCAGATTAAATTCATGCTCAAGGCTTTCTTTTTTCCTATGCCTATCCTTGGCTGCTTCTGTCTACAAATAAATATGCTGACTATTTCTGTACAGCACAACAGTAGCAACACAATGATTTATTCTTGTATCGAATCATTAATCTAAATCGTTCCAAATCATTCCCTGCCAAATTTTTTGACTGCTCTCTACCGATAAAATTCACCATCGAGTACAGATTGTGACCGTCCGTCAATAAACAATCACCATTCTCCATCGTCGGCGCCAACCCGACGTTTCCGCAGGATTTGGGAGAAGGAGACGGCGGTCGTTTGTCCCGTGATCGACACCATCGACTGGAACACGTTTGAGTTCTACATGCAGACGAGCGAGCCGGCCATCGGGGGCTTCGACTGGCGCCTCACCTTCCAGTGGCACGGCGTCCCCGAGCAAGAACGCTCGCGCCGTGCTTCCCGCATCGACCCCATCCAGTACGCGTCGCACAGTGCCACGCGGGCCCCCGCACGGCGCTAATGCCCGGCTTTCACTCTCCCTCCTGCACACTCGAGTGGAGGAATTTAATTCGGTATCATCATGGGACCTCCTTTGCCGGTACCAAAATATGAGAGTAGGTTTTCCCCTTTTTGCTGGCAACAAAACAGGTGTTAAGATGTTGAAAACACCAAACTGAAACCTTTTACAAGGAATCATGTCTTCATTAACCACAATACTTGTGGTCAGAATGCAAACAAAAAACATACTCTGATGCATATATATATTCATTAGAGTATGCCTGCTGTCTGATTTCAGAATTTCCGTCACTGGTTTAGGGCTGTCACCATGAGATCAGCAGTTACTCATTTGATTTTAATAACGCTTGTGTATATCTTAGTTGTTATGAAGCCCATGATGAAGAGCCAGGCAGATGAGTGCTCTCAACATCCACATCTTGTACGGCGTTCAGTAACAAACAGGCTGGTTGGAAACAACTACGTTCGAAAATGAGGTTATAGTTATTGAAGGTCATCGACATGAAGCAATCTTGCATAACAACACCCCACCTGCCCGTGGTGGGAAACTGGGCTGGTCGAGAGGCTGCTGGGCTTCAGGGTTCTCGCAGCGAGAGAACTGGAAAGCGGCCGGGACTCGCGGCCGTCGAGGCGGCGGCGCGCCACGTGTGCAGGGGGGGGGGGTGCAGGGGGGGGGCGGGTGTCGTCACGGAGCGTGGCCTCGGACGAGCCGCGAGGACGGCGTGCGTGCTGCCCCGACCCACGCCCGTCGCGCCCCCTACCGGCCACACAAAGCTCATTGTTTTGGGTTAATGGGTTTCCGTCACCGTGCTGCTTTAGGTGAACACGTCGGTCCCACGGCCTGAAACCCAACCCACACCACGCGCCGCACTGCAGCCCCAGCAGATGGGGGCACGTGGGACACGTGTGGCGTTTGCTTGAGAGCACTGAATGGCAGTGCTTGTATGCCGACGGGCAGTAACCATAGCTGTGTTTACCTT
Source organism: Lampetra planeri (assembly GCF_965212315.1). NCBI lineage: Eukaryota > Metazoa > Chordata > Hyperoartia > Petromyzontiformes > Petromyzontidae > Lampetra > Lampetra planeri. The sequence goes on along the minus strand of NC_136116.1, from coordinate 1,877,096 downwards.
CCACATTTTCGCGTGTTTGTTCATGACCAGCTTTATTTAATTAACATTCTTTACAACACGGTATGTAAAGCGCTTAATATCGAGTGACCACTGTCCGCAAACGGAATGCCCATAGGCTGATGCGTGGCTGCATGATGGGAAGTAGAGGGCAGTGCAGCAAAATCCATCGTTGTACCGTACCTCTACGGTCCCACGTCGACGCTTCCCATCTTCACCCACCCGCACTGACCAGAGTGGTGAAGCGTGGTCAAATAACCCCCACAGCTCGCACGGTGTAGGGAGGCCTTCATCCCCCAGTGGATTGACAAAAGGGCTGCATGTGGGCACAGTGCTTGAGCGAATATGCATCAATGAGGTGTGAGGCACGATGTACATTCTATAGACACACCTAAGCAAGTTGCAAACGTATCGGCTGTCACCGTTGATGCAAAACGCATAAATATGCAATGTAAAATCCTTGAACCTTAGTGTGAAAAGCCATTGTTATATGTGGAAAATAATGTCTTTCATCCATACGTCACCACAGTGATCAATGCGTGTTGGTGAAAGGGGATCCAAGAAACAATTCAGATATCACTCACCAATGACGATAGCCATGGCTGGGTTCTCCATACAGTGTGCTAACCACTGCGACGCTGTACGAACGCATGTAACAACATGCTTTACGATTTTGTCCATGAGTTGGTATATGGCCTAGGGCTCTGCTTGTATTGTGTGCCTTACGATATCAATTCATTAAGCAGGCAAGGGATCGGCTCTCCCGTCGTGCCACCTGCCAGTACCCAGCTCACACCGGAGAAACAAATGATCCTTCATCGTGAACCAAACTCATCAAATCCCAGTTCCATTGCTACAGACCAGCCAGACAGTGTACCACCCTGTGGCTTCCATGCAATTGGGCCTTTTATGCCATTGGGTCTTACGATATGAACTAATGATGGGAGTTGTCCATCTCTTGTACCTCCCTCCCCGCCCCCTGGGCCCCTCCCGTAGGTCACCCACCATGGCCGGTGGTCTTTTTGCCGTGAGCAAGAAGTATTTTGATCACATTGGCACGTACGACCAGGGCATGGAGGTGTGGGGTGGTGAGAACCTGGAGCTTTCCTTCCGGGTAAGTCTACTGGGATGGCTCCGGTTGCAGAGCAGATAATTTATGGAGTGTTTCCACCCACCAAAAAAAAACTGCTTGAGCGCCTGGTCACACAGACTATCTTGTTACAAACCTAACAAAGGGAAATGTCTAGTTCTTGAATGTTTGGGGGTGTGTAAGTGGCTGAGTGTGTGTGTATGTATGCACAGTTGCTCAAGTGCGAGGATTGTTACTTTGACACAATTGCACTTTGGTAATTTTTTTTATTTTTAGCCGGTGTGGTGGTCATGACGCATATCTGTAATCTAGCGCTTTGGTGGCAATGGTTGGCGGATCGCGCAGATTTGTGAAACTCCCAAACCGACCCAATTGCAGTCACCTGAAAATGTCACTACAGCAGCTTGGTTCGTGAATCTGACTGTGCGGACCTCTAAGTAAACCTATGCATGGAGTTTATTTGGCCATTCATTGTCCTCCCACGTGCAAAATATTCCTTAAAAAGTAAGTTAACTGGATTGGCCAACCATCCCAAAGAAGGGCCCTCCTGAAATAGAGTCTTGAGACTCAGTGAAGGTTTTTCTGGATAAATGCAAATGGGAATTGATAATAGGGTTTCCCGAATTGTGGTACACAGACATGTTTGTGATTTCTCTTCTGTATGAGGACCTTGAGGGATATTTTGGCGACTGCACAATGCTGGTCACTGCTGGGTGGTGATGGAGGGGTGGGGAGAGCGGTAGTGCAATGGTTAGCGCATTGCGCTACAAATCTGGTGATCCGAGTTCGATTCCAGTTCACAGCCACCAACAGTGACAATTATCTGAACTGGTCCTGGGTCCTGGGCCTCCGCTAGATCGACTCAGCCTAAAAAGGAGTACCTGGTGTGATGTGTCATCATCGCCACTCGGGAAACAAAGGCGGTCGGGCACCGTGCTGGCCCTTTTTTCGAAAAGCACTTGTCTCAAGAGTTTGTTAAGGCTATAATGGGGATCCTTGGGGAATGTTAAACAACAATGGATTTTACTGCACAGCCCTCTACTGCCCTCGATGCCTAATACAAATAAGTCAGCCACCTAGGATATTATATAAATATAATGTTGAAAATTTTGTTGCAAATTTAACCTTGTCATCTGAAGGAAATGGAATCTGTCCATCCAAGCACTGCCCAGGCTCAAGCCTGCTTAACTTGCGAGATCTGACGAGACCAGTCGCATTGCAGGTTATTGGTCACGGGCAACCGCAGTAACATTGACCCGTTCAAACTCGAGCACGCTCACCGATGCCTCCTCGCCAGGTGTGGCAGTGCGGCGGCTCGCTGGAAGTGCACCCTTGCTCGCACGTGGGCCACGTGTTCCCCAAGAAGGCGCCGTACCCGCGGCCGCGATTCCTGCAAAACACGGTGCGCGCCGCCGAGGTCTGGATGGACTCCTACAAGGAGCACTTCTACAACCGCAACCCGCCTGGACGCAAGGTGCCGCCCCGCTCGTCCCGCTCGCCCCGCTCGCCCGGCTCGCCCCGCTCGCCCCATTCGCCCCGCTCGCTCCGCTCGCATCGCCTCGCCAGGCACCGGCTCGTTAACGCTCGGCACTTGCGGTTGCTACGCTCGTTAATGTGTGTGCGCGTGCGTGTATTTGTGCAGGAGAAGTATGGGGATCTCTCGGAGCGCAAGAGGCTGCGGGAGAAGCTGGGCTGCAAGAGCTTTGAGTGGTACCTGAAGACTATCTACCCAGACCTCCACGTGCCCGAGGATCGCCCTGGGTTCCACGGAGCTGTGAGACACACGCGAACACGCGCACGAACTAGTGCACACGTACTCGTGCACACGCGTTCACACTCGTGTTGTGTGCGTATGACGCATGTACTCGTGGACACACACACCCACGCACAGACTAGACCCCTTACAACAAGGCTGATCCGCCTTGTAGGATTTAACAGACTGTTGGGGCAAGAGCTGTCATCGTACACGAGTGATTTGCCAGAATCGTCGCTCGATGATGCTGGATGTAATTACCAGCGAAACAAAGTACTCAAATTGTAAATGTTGTGGATTTACTCTCCAACACACCAGTGGGCTGAAGTAGTAACTATTTGGCGTTTTATTTACGTGACAAATCCTTTACTAATTGGCTGTGTCGGGTGATGGAGGGTTACGACACATTTACACTTACGCGGTCTAACCCAAAAACTTTTATTATGAATAATATTAGTTACGAAAGCCTGTTTCGTGTTAAACAGGCTAGGTACAATCTTGATTTGAAGCTTTCGTGACTGCAGGAATCCATACTCTTTGGTTCTTTCGGTAAAGTCACGTAGGTAGAAAAATAATCAAATAAAATAAAACCAAAATAATATATCACGACGTTTCGATCGCAACACAAGCGGTCGTCCTCAGGCGGAAAAAATTAATCCAGCAGTTCCACTGCTGGATTATTTTTCTACCTACGTGACTTTACCGAAAGAACCAAACAGTTGGCTAGGTACACTTTGAGGCCATGTGAAGTGTCAAAGGCTCACTGTCAGGAGGTCACAGGACAGACCCAGGTGTTCCATGTTAAATGACTGAGATCACTATTATATGCACCACCTCTGCTCTTTTTTTGAGATCACCGACACCGGCACCTGTGGGGTTTGTCTAACCATAGAATTTGTGGGTTTCTCCAGATTCAAAACAAGGGGATTCAATCCGAGTGCATCGACTACAACGCTCCGGATAACAACCCCACGGGGGCCATGCTGTCGCTGTACCCCTGCCATGGCCAGGGCGGAAACCAGGTGAACCCTCTGCTGCTGAACCTGAGCCCCTCCCTACACTGAGTTGTTCTGACACGTCATATTAAGTCTTGGTTTCGGCAGACTCGCACTTCACATTCACCTGTTGTACAATTCACCTTTCGGTTAACACATGTGAAAATACATGTCGTAGGTAACCAGTTTTTTGGCCATGAAAGCTTTAATACATTACAACTGCCAGGGCAACTATTTCCTTTTCGTGTTTGGTTCTGCCTGGTTAAGCGAAATAATTATTTATAGTTTACAACCCTCAATCCGCTGATGGCTGAGATCCTCCCCAGGCCATGTTGGTCGTGGGAGTCGGCTCCTAACCGGTTCAAATATCACTGGTCACTGATGTTAGCCACGGCTAGGAATCAAACGCAGGGTCGCCAAATTCACGGTGCGGTGCGTGTAGCATTGTGCATTATGTGAATCAATCTGTGGGTGTGTGTTCAGCCTGGGGCGATGTTTCCCATTGTGTTTTACATCACAAAGTAAGGTTGGAGCTCTCCGTCCCTCAGTCGGGGCCCGTAGCACAGCGCTTGTGGCAGCACGCCACCGCTGCAGCAGCCCTGCACATGTTGAGTCGTTATGAAACGTGCCCCCCTTAATGTGAAATGCAGTGAAAGTGAGGAGAGCGTGGGGCCACGCCCTCACCCCCCCCCCATCACTCACACGTGCGACCTCTGCCCCCTCGCAGTTCTTCGAGTACACGACGCGCAAGGACCTGCGCTTCAACTCGGCCACGGAGCTGTGCGCTGAGGTGCGCGACGGGAAGCCGCAGGTGGCCATGCGCCACTGCCCGCCCGACAGTCAGAGCAACCCGCCCAGCGTGGTGTGGGACTTCCGCGAGGTGCGTCGCCGCTGGTTGGACGTTAACTTAGTCTCAAGCCGGGGAAGCGTGGGCCTTGCTGATCAAGCGTAGGTGGTCAATAATGACAATGGCGTGGTGCGTTCCCTGATGTCGCTCGTCCGACAGTAAAGTTAACTCAAAGTTCCGTTATCCCTTCCCTTCCGAAAGCTCATTTGTACGTATGAATGTTGACTTCTCTCACACCGTATGTAGCTAACCATGCTAATCAGAGTTGGGGGGAAGGACAACAAACTAAATGCAAAAAGCAGTTCTAAAGAAATTCGTTTTTAATTTAGATTTGAAAGTGCATAGCTCCAGTGGCTTCCTAAGCGCCATTTAGCGATAGTGGAGCCCGATTATTTTCTGCCATAGTTCTGTCTTTCGCCAGTATCATGGGTTCTCTCAGTCTCAATCCTTATCTTTTAGATGATCTATCCCTGTGTCTATCCGCCTGCTTTTCTCTGTCTTCCACTTACTCTTATTTCCTTCCACTTCTGTGTGGCATCGCCAAGCACTGGATCCTGTCTGGACTCATTCTCCTACTGTGTTGAATCCACTGTGCCCTTCTTTCCTCGACTTTGTCTAATTACGTTGCTCTCACTCCTGTTTCTCCAGGCTGAAGTCCTATATTATATTCTAACAATGGGCCTGTGCGCCAGAGTTGTTTGCGTGAGGTGTAAGGGTGTTTCTCTTCACGCTTTTCTAGCTCGTATCTAATCCATTGTGCTTCGTTGTGTGTGTTTGTGTCTGCCCGTGCCCATCTGCGTGTGTGTGCGCGTGCTTACGCTGTTCAGGATGGCACCGTGTACAACGCGCACAGAAACGTGTGCCTCACCGCATTCCGCAAACCGGACGGCCGGGCCGACGTCGAGATCAGGCCTTGCGTGCCGGATGACAAGAACCAGATGTGGACTTTCCAGTGACCCCTGCTCATTTGACCCCCACCTCACCCTCCCCTCCCAACCCTCCCCCGGACCCTCGCGCCCAAAGATTACCGCAAACGAGTGGGACCGGTGGTTAATGACGACCCACGTGTTCTCCCATGACCGCTCCACGAATGGGGTTATACCCATGGACAAGCCTGCGTTGGCGGGGGCAAGTGTTTACTGAGTGCAGGATCAAAATGTTCCACATTGGGGACCACCCTTTGTACCGCGGCGTTGGCGCGGACCGGTGTGAAGGGGTGCGTGCGACGATGCTCAAAGCTCTTCGTCGGCGCTGTAAATCTGCATCGCTCGTTACTTACCAAAGAAATTCCAAAGGTGGCCTTTATCAAAGAAGAGCATATTTATATCCCACCAATATATGCATATTTATGTATAGTATTTGTAAAGCGGAGGAGCGAATTTGTTTATCTTGTGGTAGTTGTGTAGATCCTTGTGTCGTTTTACTCGAAATTAATGTTTCGATCTTTGCAAGTGAAACTAAGGCACTGGAGATGAGTGGTGACCAAAGAGGCCACTGGCAATTCGCCTTGAGGGCCACTCAGCACAGCCTCATGACAGTCGGCCAGCTGTGCCATTACTAAAAAAAAAAACTTTTGTTCCAGCTCGTTTAGTTGGCGCAGATCCTTATGCAACGTTTGTATTTCCGCTTGCGCGAGTGCTAAACCGTGCCTAGGCCTGCACTTGTGTGGACAATACGCGGTCTCTTGCCGGCTGTGTCACCGAGTCATGCCGCCGTGGCTTCTGCAGGCACAAAGTGCTTTAACCTCAAACTGTTGGCGTGCCACGGCACCGTGTCCCGCGTGAGCAGCATTATAAGATCTCGCGGAGGTTCGTGCTTGTATCCGTTGATGGCAGAGCCTCTCCGCTGGCGAAAAAGCCACTCCCGTGCAGCCGAGCGTGCGTGCCACCGCCGCCACGATTTTTGCCAGAGAGGTCACATGGCTGAGTGGTGTCTTTTAATTTTGTGCGTCCGCTCACTACTTTAGCAACCGCGCATGTGGTCACGGCCGGTGAATGTGGACGGTTCTGCAACTAGTCATTGCTGCGCTCTCCTTCCTGTTGAAGCCTGGAGCGAGACACGGTCTTGTGTTCCGTTTGGACAGCACAAAGGACGATGGTCGCTGAACGATGAGCACCCAGAGTGTGACTCTCACAGTGACGTTTCCCTTTTACCTCACGCACTGCTCGGGATATGCGCGCAGATTGGGTACACAGTGGATATCGATGATCAGGGTCGTCCCTCGAAGGGCTTTCGGACTTAGTGGTGAATACTGTATTTGGTTCCCCCTGGGAGGGGGGGGGGAGTGCATGTGCCCCGCTGTGCTCCCAGAAGGAGGAGCACTCTGTGCAGGGCTCGGGGAGCGGTGACCGATTGCCGCGCCACAGAGGGACGGTGTGGCCGTGTTCCGAGCTCTCGATATTTACTCATTTTCTGTGTGTAGCGTTAGGAGCAAGGGGCGGTGATCTCGCTCGAACATTTTTTTTTATATATAATTATTATTTCTAGCAGTTGCATAGTGGGATTAAATCCACTTTAGTAGACGTTTAGGGATAATTATAGTTTAAGCGGATATCAAATTCCAACGCGATGATAATCGCAAATCTACCTTGTGTGCTTGGGAGGCAGGGCTATTGGTGGTCATGCTGTGTGGAGATACTGTTGGTGTGCTAGTCGTTTTTGGGGCTGTGGTTGAGTTTGGTGGTGGCGCTGCGGGTAGTTGCTTCAAACCCTTAAGTAAGACGGCTACCTCCTGCGAATGCCCCAGCTGTCTGCACACGGCTCTGTAATGAAAAGCCTTTAACCGTAACCTCTGCTGATACTGTACATTACCGGTTGGTAAGTGATTATACTGTGATCAGCGTGTCTATGTTTCTCTGGAGGTTTTAGTTTTTTTCTGCTGCGGATTTTTACGTGCATGTTTATTTTTTGTTACGTGTGCAAAAATGTCATTGCGTTGCCCGAAGAACGGCGCAAACAAAATCTTCGAGTTGTAAGTTAAAAATGGGGTGTGATCATCATTACCGTTGTTAGAATTGTAATGAATTTATACCTTTGCGTACGGGAGAAACTTGATTATTCTGCACATGCACCCTTCTGCAAACTGCGTGTTTACTGGTGTGGACTGAGCCCGTGTTTTGTCTTCTCGTTTTGACATTGGACTCCCGTGTTTCGAATTTTCCTCTTTTTTACGTTTGACCCCTTGTTTGACTTCCCATTTCGGTTTCTAATTTTGGCATTTGGCTTCGAATTTTGGAATTTTCCTTGTGTTGACCTTTGGCCTCTACTGTTGCCCCCACGTTTGACCCCTCACATGGCATCCCCCTCCTTGCCGCTCGTGCCACTGCAACGTCTCCGCTGCTGCACATGTCGACCTATTGCTGCTGCTGCTGCTGGTGGTCGACGGAGGCCCCATGATGTTTGTGGGCGAATTCTTGTGGAGCGTTGGAGCGCGTGACAACTGACCCCACTGGATGGGACGGGAGAGCAGCCACCGCATGGGCCAGGGAATTGGGTGTGTGGGTTGAAGTCGCACGCAGTCCCTTGGTCATTTAAATTTGGCATCGGTCGGCTAAACACAGCATTCACAATGTTCATTCGTGTAGTTTGTGAACGCAACATCGCGCATTTCTTTACAGTGGTGGGACACCATTGTGGGCCACGAGTCAAAGAAAGGACGCGTGGAATGGTGTTTTTATTCCGTTAAAATTCTAGTAAACAAACACTGCGTGAGCGAATTCAATACGTGCATACGTTCATCTGCTCGAGTCATTTATCACGTCCAGCACATGGCGGTGTGTCGATATAATTTTGAACGCCCGAGAAGCCCGCACCAGTGTGGGGGGGGGGGGGTGTCGTGTGTACGCACGTTCCACGTGTCTGCCGGTACACGCTGCTGACGGGGTGTCAGCGGCCCGTGCCCCATGCCCTCCAGCGGAGACGTCAAACGAGATGTCCCGTTTTGGTAGCGACGCTTGCCCTCTGCCGTGGGGGGGCGAGCGGCCGAGTGAGGCAGGAGCGCCCACGTCTCGCGCCGTGTGTGGGTGTCGGACTCCGTCTTGGTGAAAGTGCCTTCGTTGACAGCGAGTGGAGAGTCGGCCCACGCGGTGCTCGTGTTTCACTCTCGGTTTGCCCCTATGATTTGAACACACGAATACAGGATCGTGTTTTACGTTTGAATGCATTTGCACGTTGCGTCTTTGATTTTGTTTGTCTTTCTCCCCCGTAGGGTCTATTTGCGTCACTGTGTGCTCGTCCTTATTGCAACAGATGTGAGTGTGAGAAGGTGTGTGGTCTTGAGTGTGAGCAGGTGTGTGGTCTGAGTGTGAGAAGGTGTGTGGTCTTGAGTGTGAGCAGGTGTGTGGTCTGAGTGTGAGAAGGTGTGTGGTCTTGAGTGTGAGTAGGTGTGTGGTCTTGAGTGTGAGCAGGTGTGTGGTCTTGAGTGTGAGCAGGTGTGTGGTCTTGAGTGTGGGCAGGTGTGTGGTCTTGAGTGTGAGCAGGTGTGTGGTCTTGAGTGTGAGCAGGTGTGTGGTCTTGAGTGTGAGCAGGTGTGTGGTCTTGAGTGTGAGCAGGTGTGTGGTCTTGAGTGTGGGCAGGTGTGTGGTCTTGAGTGTGGGCAGGTGTGTGGTCTTGAGTGTGAGCAGGTGTGTGGTCTTGAGTGTGGGCAGGTGTATAGTTTGGGTGTTTGGCAAGTGTGATTGTGGGCTAATGGCGCGAGTGTGAGGCAGATGTGGCGTGTGGGTAGCTGTGTGTGCAAGTAAGACTTGCGAGGTGTGAGTATTAGACGGTGTGCCTGTGTGTTAGTAGAGAGTATTGAGCAGGTTTGAGTATTGTGCAAGTGTGGGGGCCCCAAGCAGGTGTGATTATAGACACTTGTGAGCTGTGTTCGGTGTGTGTGTGTGATACACAGGTGTGAGTGTTAGGTGTGTGAGTGTTACGTGTGTGTGAGTGTTAGGTGTGTGTGTTACGTGTGTGAGTGTTAGGTGTGTGAGTGTTAGGAGCGTGTGTGTGTGTGAGTGTTAGGAGCGTGTGAAACCCCATGCTGTAAGCCCCGCCTGTCTCCCCCTCCCATCTTCACTGCGCATTGCTCACCGCTGCGAGCACCAGGTGGCGACACTCCGTCTCGTGCTGAAGGGAACCCGACGTGGGCCAGGTATGGAACCGTCAACATTCTGCACGGCCTGACGATGATATGTGGCAGCACTTTTAGCCTCTCGTGAGCCAGGGCTCAGCCAACGCTGGCTCCGACTGAGTCACATTCCTCACCCCTGGGGGCCACGAGGACAGTGGATGAGCTCTGGCCACCTCACCAGGCCCGTGCCAGGCTGATTTGACGCTGCTGGGATATCGCCAGACCCGGTCTCCCGGGAGGCTGCGTGCATTTACTGGCGGGATCTCGCTGCCGACTTGACCTGGAGCCACGACACGTCCTTGGTGTCCAGAGACGAGCGTAACTGCTGTTGCGCATGCCTGCCTCTCCACTCTCACTTTACTCCTCACCACTCACTCTCCACTCGCCCCCTCACCACGCACTCTCCACACGAGTGGCTGATGCCTTCTCTTGAATTACCCCGATCATCATTCGCTCAGTCGGAGGTCTCTCATCCTTTGCCCCCCACCCTCCTCCACTGCCACCCGTGCTGTCGACTCCCTGTTCAGGGACAGGCTCAACACTTTCCTCGTCCGCCTATCATGGTCTTGGGATGCGGTGCATGTGGATTCCACGCAGTGAATTGCATTTCGCCTCCACGCGTGAAGGTGGTTCACACCATCTCGACTCTCTGAGTCCCGCGTCCGGGTATCCGTTGGGTATCCCCGCGTGACACGCAATGCTGGTTTGTTTATGTTTCGGGTCGGTCCGAAGACGTTTTTGAGGCTTGCTGGTCGGTGCATGTTCATCGCGGGTCACCCGCGGGTCACCTGCCGAGAATCATCCAATTCATAATTACTGCTTCAGCCCACACCGGTGGACTGAAGCGGTAATTAATTGGCGCGTAAAATTTTGATTTAAAGCTTTCGTGACTGCAGGGATTCATATTCTTGGTTCTTTCGGTAAAGTAACTTAGAAGGGAAATAATAAAATAATAGAAATAAAATTTTTTTACAATTTTTTTGTAAATAATATAAATATAAATTAACAAAACTTTTTTTAAATAATATAAATATAAAACAATACAATTTTTTTTTAATATTTATAATTATTTTATTATTTCCCTTCTACGTGACTTTACCGAAAGAACCAAGAATATGAATCCCTGCAGTCATGAAAGCTTTAAATAAAAATGTAACGTGCCAATTAATTACCGCTTCAGAATATAATTGGCGCGTTGTTTACGTGACAAACCTTACTGGCTGTCGGGTGATGGAGGGTTACGACACATTTACACTTACGCGATCGAACCCAAAAACCTTTATTATGAATAATATTGGTCGCGAAAGCCTGCTGCGTGTTCAGCTGAATCGTTGAATTACGTCTCGCTGGGAACTGGGTGGCGCGACATTTCGGTTCAAAGTTCGGCACCACAAACCGGGCCGGGCAATGGTGGCTATACACGTGGCAGCCGGTAATTCAGCATTGTAGAGGTGAGCGTTGGGTGGATCACCTCACAAATGTAGCGAAACTCCCTTACCGTGGGCCTGGCTTACCAGCAGAAGGCGGTAACAACAAATGTGGACTCCACCAACTCTGTCTAGCGATCTGTATGGGATAGAGTGTTGCCCCCTCGCATGCTTGAGTTTTATCTGGGTGCTTCAATTTGACCCCCTCCACCCCCTCATTAATTGGCTGACACATCTTAATGTTATCGAGGAGCGTAGAACTTGGGAAATTGTGGTAGCGCCGGCTCTGAATCGTCCCCTCGTCGAGAGTGAAATCGGTGTTTTTCGTGCTGATGGAGCCACGTGGTGGTCGCCAGCGAGCGTCCTGGGAGCTGGAGGGAGTCTCGGGCCTGGACGCCGGATGGATTCCTGATAACACTCACAATGTTTCAGATGCAAGCTGAAAGCAAGACAAATAGACGAGACCCTTTTCCTCAACAATTTAACAAGAAGAACTTGAAGTGTTAATCAGGAAGAACATTCTTCTTGCTTCTTTCGGTAAAGTCACGTAGAAGGGAAGTAATAAAATAATAAAAATAAAACAATAAAATAATTCTCACGACGTTTCGGCCACAACGCAAGCAGCCGTCCTCATGTGAAAACCAGGTCTGTCTGAAATGTCCATTTTGTTTATTTTTCAAGCGCCATAGTTATTGACGATTTATTTTAGTTATATTTTTGCTTCAAACAAGTATGTATTCGCATTACCTTGCCTAAAAACAGAAATATTTAGATTAATTGCTACATAGATGCATACGCACAGAGATTTTTGGGGCAAATGCCGTTAGTGAGCGCCTATGAAAGCCAAGACGGCACGCATGGGGGTGGATGTCCAGCACCACGCCCGGCCGCCTTTGTCTACCAATTTAAGGCTGAGTCGACCTAGGGAAGGCCCAATACCGGTTTAGATATTCGTCACTGATGTTGGCTGTGTGCAGAAATGGAACTGTTCATAGAAGCGTGCAAACCATGATGCTACCGCTTTGTACAACACACACGCGTACATCAACACAGGCATACACACACACATAGAGACACACAGATAAACACACAAAACAGCCACTATGCACTACCGTATTAGCAAAGTAAAGTGTGCCACGTGTGGTTCAATGTTTTCCAGACTTCATGTTTAGGAACAGATGCCTTTATGGAATAAAAAAAGATAGTGCTTGACACTGCGAGAATAATATATCACCCAGGCCTAATTTATTGAGTAAAAAATGTGCGTGTTCGGGTCGAGTTGCGGGTCCATTGAAAGCGAGTCGGCTTGCGGGTCGGGTCAGATGTTCGTGAGTCAAAGACTCGACCCGAAGCGCCGAGAGCCGGACTCGCGTCGCACTCGACGAAGCCCCCGTGGCGCTCGACAGCCGTGGCTGGAATGAGCCCCGATGCCTCGGAGTTAAGTGGCTTCACCCTTTAGTTCCATATCCCCCTCCTTTCATAATTCGACGCAGCTGCACCGCCTGCGCACTCCATAGCCACCCCACTCACAGGTGTTCCCGTGCAGAGGCACGGTGATGTGTGAGGATGTGGGGGGCAGCGAGGTGTGGAGTGATTGGAGAGGCGAGATGGGGGAGGAGGACGTGGGAGGGGGAGGAGGCGCAGCGCTTCGGCTGTGGCTGCTGCTCCACTCGATCCCGCGGATCCGCGCGTGCGGGGCCACTCTGCTCGCCTCTCTCGCCCCCTCACATCCTCTCCTCCCTCCCGCCTGCGTCCCACACTTCCTCCCCGCGCTCTCCTCCTCCTCCTTTCATCCCCCTCCTCCGTGCGCCCGCCCCGCCACCCCGTGACGCGCCGCGCTCGGAGTCTCCGCTCTCTCGCCCGGACCCCGGCTGCGTCTCCCGGGCCAGACCGACCCAACATGCGCGCACTGCCACTGCGACCATGGGCGCTGGCCGGGCGCTGAGCGCGCTGCTGCCGCCGCTGCTGCTGCTGCTTGTCGCCCGCCTCCTGCAGCTGCACCCAGCCCGCGCTCAAGGTGAGTGAAGCGACACACACTCCGGCTGCCTACGGCGCAGACCACGCGCAGAGCCTCCACCCCCCAACCCACAACGAGCACGGCGCATCCCCGCGCGCTTCCCTCTCCCTGCCGCGCCGCCCCGCGGCGACAGAGCGGCGGCAGCGGAGAGAGAGTCCTGGTGCAGTAGCATGCGGAGCAGCAGCAGCAGCATCAACACTGATTATCCAATACGTATTTATTTACCCAGGAAAATCACACTGAAGTCCCAATACTAGTTTGCCTGCATTCGGATGTTTGGCCAACACCAATTATATTTCATCTCGTAGCTGTGGCAGGAAACTCAGGAGACCCCGGAGGAAGTCCATACAGAATTTGTGAAGAACAGTGAGCTATATATACTGTGCAAACTGCACACGGCAAGGGCGCCCTAGTCGGAAATCGACCACAGGTCCTTCGTGCTGCGAGGCGCAAGTGTCACCACTGTGCCAGCCTGATGCCCAACAGCATCATCAGCCGTGGCCGCAGCAGCATCATACGCAGCATCATAACAATCCATTATCAGTCGCAGAATTATAATCAACAGCAGTATCAGCATCACAAGGGGACCGCATCTCGATCCTCCGAGGTTCGGCTGACTACACTCTCGGGGGTGAGTGGGGTTGCGGTGAGTAGAAGAGGGAACAGCAGGGAACGGAGGGGGCAGGGAGGGGGGCATGTCCCTGAGCATCCGCTCCCACTAATCCCCCCTCTCATTACGGGGCTCACGGCGTTTCCGCGGGGATTGGCGGAGGCTTGCGACTGCTCCTCGTGGGCAGCGACTTCTCCTCGTGGGCAGCGACGCGGGCTCCGTGTGCGTCGAGCCACGTGGGCGCGCAGTGCGGCCCCCACCTCCTCCACCTCCTCCTCGCCCGCCGTGACTCTCGCTATGACCTCCGCAGATGCCGCGTGCTGCTACCAGGCTCGGGAAAACCCCATCTGCCGGGAGGTGTGCGAGCAGGTCCGGTGATTATTATCAGCAGCAGCAGCATCATCACTGTTATCAGCAGCAGCATTCAATCACTATCGTCAATGATGATTATTTTTTATTGTGTCAACAGTACCTTTGTTAATTATCATCAGCAGCATCATGAATGTATTAGTAGCAGTAACAGCATCGTAATCGGCACAGCCAACATCATCATCATCAGCAGCATTCAATTACCATCATGAATAATTATTATCATCAATCATAAATAAGCAGCAATAAATTATTATCATTGCTATCATGAATAATAATCATCATCACCATCATCATCAGTAGCATCAATGTATCCATCATCATAGCAGCATTCAGCTCTTGTCATCATCATCCTCATCAGCAACAGCATTATTCATTCGTCATCATCAATTGCAGCAGCAGCCAATCCCTATCAGCAGCATCGATACAATCAGTTATTATTATGCCGTCCGCACATCAGCATGCGTGCAATCATTGCAGACATTGCCAAAATGCCCAGTAATTGTGCAATGCCTGAAACCGAAATGCAGCAGGCTTCGATTGTACCACAACTTCACCTCCAGCTTCAGCCAAGCGTGGCACTCGCTCCCAGTGTTGGCAGCGGATGCTTGTGCTCAGCGTGAACGCACGCCAGCTTTCGACTTTTGTCCGGTAAACACGAGGAATGCATCCCAATGTTGCTTGCCTTGTCCACCACAGCTCACGTCCACCAAGAGCGAGTCCAGGATGAAGCATCTGCTGCACAAGCTGCCCAGTTACTGCTCCGACGGCATGGTGAGGGAGCAGGCTCACGCGATCACGCACCGTACCAGAGGGGGTCCTGCCCCCCCCCCGCCCCCCCCGCCCCCCCGCCCCCCCCGGCTCTGCCTTGGGCAGAGCCCTGGAAATTTCTCCACGACAAATGAATCCCTGGGAGGAAGCGATGGTGAGGGGCGGTTGCGTCGGTGGCACTGGTAGCGATGGCATCTGACATCTGATGACCCCCTCCACCGCCTACACGGGCAGTTCACACTGCGAGGAGCGTGGCCAGGGGCTGAGCGAGGGACATTTCGCGCACGCGGGCAGAATTGCGTAAGCATCGGCGGCGCGGGTTCCTTGATGGATATTTGCGGAATAATTCCAGGATCTCGCATGGCTCGGCTGATCAAGTTCAGACC
The DNA here is from genome assembly GCF_965212315.1 of Lampetra planeri. NCBI lineage: Eukaryota > Metazoa > Chordata > Hyperoartia > Petromyzontiformes > Petromyzontidae > Lampetra > Lampetra planeri. The sequence goes on along the minus strand of NC_136116.1, from coordinate 1,861,724 downwards.
CGGCGAGCTCCTTTGAAGGCAGGGATTTGAACGTGTGTAATTATTGCCATCTGAGCGATCTGGGCAGCTCTGCTGGGCACGGAGTGGGGAGGGGAGTGGCTAGGGAAGTGGAGGGATTTGTGGGGAGGGATGCTTGGGGGAAGTGGAGGGCTTCTTAGGGAGAAAAGACGATGTTTTTGGGCTGCGGCCAGTGCTGGACCGTGCCAATGTGGTTATCAGGGCCCTGGTGCTTGTTGGCATACCGAGCCGCCACAGTTTGCAACACAGCCAAGTTTCACTCCTTGTGTAAGAGAGATGCAGTTCTAATGCAAAACATAACCCCGGAATCGTTTGACGTAACCGCGGTGCAATAATTGCGCGTTCGTCACAAATGAGTCAAACGCTTTTGAGGCTAAATCGGCGACCACGTGAGCATGCAGCGAAAATAGGAAAGTTGAGAGGCGAGGATTTTAAGTGTAGACTGTGAGCCTGAGCCCCTTCAGCGTGTGTTCACGTTTAGGGGTTTTTTGTTTTGTTTTTTTTGTTTGCCAAATGAAAAGAGAAGGGCCTTGCTCGGCGGAGCCTTGATCTTTTCACGGGACTGGTCAATGGGCCATTGAGGCGGGCGGGTTGACAAGGGGCCCCGCTGGGCGCCCGCCGCCCACACAAGCACGCCGTTGTTGGGCCAGGCCCCCGTGCGCCAGGGCCCCTCGGCCCTTCGGCCTCCTCCGCCTCTCCGCACTCTCGCACGTGCGCCGGGTCCCCGCGAGCGTGCGTCCTTCTCGCTCGCGAAGACGTCGTCCTGCGGTTGGACTCGACGCGAGCGGCCGGGCGGATGAGGAGGTACCGGCGTCCGTCTGCCACCGCGCAGCAAGAGTGTCGTTTATAGCGCGCGGGGTCGCCAATTATCAGCCAATGAGTCTGGCAATTAGCGGTGCGGGGTGACGTGCGCGGAGTGCAAATGTGCAATCTCGGTGCGAAACCATCCCTAGACCGACGTCTGCGAATCGTTTAAATGATTAATGGCAACAAAAGTGAGAGAAAAAAAAGCTCCCTTTTGCACTGCGTTTGTTTCAAAGGCACGCGTTTTGCTGAGCACGCATGGCTGTGGTTTACGAGCGCCTGGTCAACGGATATAAGGTTGGCGTGGAGGCGGCGGCGACTATAAATTTTAAAGTAACATGAGTGAGGCATTTGTGGATTCGGGGAACGGAACGCATGTTGCAATGGTTAGCACCATGTGAGTTGGCCAGAGTGGCCGTCTTGGTGTTGCACCACCCCCCCCCTCCATTGGCATCGCAGCGAGCTTGCACCCTGCAAGCTCGGTCCTCGCCCCACAGTGCGGCTCGTGGCCTGCGCTCCGGTAATTAGCATGCGAGTCACCTGATGTGGCCACATACGCAACCTCCAGTCGGCTCTCACTACCCTCCCTACCCCCCCCCTCATCTCTATTCCCATTCCTCCCTTCATCCGATGCCCGCTTCGTCTCGGCACATGGTAGCGCTTTTCTTTACCCCATCATGTGACTCGCACACGCGGGGGGCGAAACCGCAGCCGCCTCGTGTCGGAGCAGCCAGAGCCAGGATGGCTCTTTGGGAGGCGATTTAAAGCGGCCGCGCGGCACCGTGGACGCAGTGCGGGGGACCAATTCAGAATTCGGAGCCCTCGTGACTGCGTGGGTTCTCGCGGCGCGCGTGCCACGAAGCTCTCCGATGTATTTTCTTGTCGGCGGTCACGTCGGAGGTCTATGCAGATCTATACAGACGGCCCTTTGTCGATCCCTTGCCTGGCACAGGTCTGTGTCGGTTCGTGGGGATTGTTTGGCCATGCTTCTCCACGCCGGTCACTGCGAGTTTGATGAAGGGGCAGCCCAGAGGCAGGTTCAGATATTACTCGCCACTCACGTTAGCTGTGGCTGGTAATTGAACCCGGGTGTCTGTGTTCGCAGCGCGGTAAGCTAAAAAAACAATTCCACCGCTCCTCTCAGCACACACGTGCGAATCTGGACTCGTAGAAGCCAACAGCTTAACTCTACCCCCCCCCCCCGCAAAAAATGCAAAAGAACATTGGAATGTGGTGTGAATGAGATGCTTCATACTGTCGCCCACAGCCAGCATGCCACAATTCACACGGTTAGTTTAAAATGCCAAAAATATATTTTCGTAAGAAAGGAGGACCAACTTGTCACAATGTCCCTATCTTCTTCATCACACTGGATATTGATGCGGCTCGCAGCTGATTACAGCCCACGTGCCAAGGGGTGTCAGTGTCTGTTTTGACTGACAATAGTTCAGACAGACACATGGGCGCAGACATCACCGGGCAATTCCATTCCCAGTGACGAAATGTTTGGCTTTGCGGCAGAAAGCAGATGTTAATTAGCGAAGCTGAAGTCATCGTCTTGTATCACTAAAGAAGTCGGACCGATTTTTTTTTCAAAAGAAAGCCACAAATATTCTGTAGCGTTTATCTGTGGCTTTCTTCTTAACAGCTGTGAGAAAAAACGAACCAATCACCCTCCTTGCATCACATTCGCAGGTCCACACACACACGCTTGTGCACACACACACACCTGTCCATCACACACACACTTGTCCATCACACACACACTTGTCCATCACACACACACCTGTACATCACACACACAACAACAACAACCGCTATTCGCCACTAAGTGGTGGTGACGTCACCACGACGCTTGTGCCAGGCCATGTGCACCTTGAGTCCACGTGAAGTGTCGAACGCCCGCTGACAGGAGGTCACGGGGCAGACCCAGATGCCACGTGTTGACTGACTGAGATGACCGAGATGACTGGCTGATGCACCACCTGTGCCCCCTATTGTGCCAACTTGCTGTGCTCCGCTCGTTGTTGTGAGCGTCACTCCTCCGCCCTCCGTTGTTGCTGGAGGGTGACTGCCTCCAACTGCCCAGTAGCAGCGTCCTTCACGAGCCTCCTCCACAGAGGCCGATCTTGACACCGATGGTACCAGTCATCGGCAAGTCCACTCAGCTCCACGTCCTCCTGTACCACATCACTCCATCTCTTCTCTAGCCCGTACACACACACACCTGTACATCGCACACACACACACAGTGTCACACACACATACACACCTGTCCATCACACACACACCTGTCCATCACACACACCTGTCAATCACACACACACACCTGTCAATCACACACACACACCTGTCCGTCTCCACCTGGCAGTGCTCGCGTCGTCACACGGCACGGGAGGCAGCGTGCACGGCACCAGAAGAGTGCGAAAAGCCTCGCGTGTTTTCCCCGTGCGGGAGAGAGGCAGCGGGTGATGGATGGTGGTGGGCGGAGGAAGCCCTAGGCCCACGAGAAGCAGGAAGGGGAGTCCGTGCATTAATGAAAAGACAAATAAACAAACAAGTCCTTGTCCATGTCGCGGGCTCGGCTGGGACCCATTAACGATGATGCATCACAGTGATTGTAAACACCGACGCCAGTGGATATAAAACAGAAAGCCGACTACTGTATATAGGCCACGCGTGTGTGCACGTGTGCGTAGATGCTCGCTAACAGCACTTGCCCCAGGAGTGTGTTCAGGCTATACGGGAGATCTCTGTCGTTGTGCGTGCCGATGAGTGTTTGTGCGGCGAAACTGTTTTCGCTTGTGTTTGACGATCGCACCTACAGGGGCTCTCGGTTCACGTCGGGGTGATGTTGACTCGGGGCCGCCTCCCCGCCGTGATAATGTTGACAGCAGCAGTCGCTGGCGTTGAATCGCACGGAGCCTGAAGATGCCGATTATCTCGGCTTCCCACTGGCGCTACGCGAGAGCCCATTGACAATAACATATCTCCCCCGCAGCACTTACCATTGTAACACGTAATCCTTTCCAAGAGTGAATGTGTAGGTACGTTAAACACCCCATTCGTGTGAATGAGTGAGAGAGGGCCTTAAATCACTGCCGGCGTCGCTGTGCGGAGGTCTCTCTCCGGTTCCTGAGCGGCACTCGGATTTTCCCATGGGTTCAGAACGACCTCGGACACACGGAACGCAGCCCCGTAGCGTTGGTGGGAGAGCAGAGAGCGAGGCTGTAACATCCTGAAGAATCACGCCCGCCTCTAGATTATAGTCTAGCGCGATTAGTATTATTACAGTCAAGTCAAAACATGTTGCTGCGATGTTTACGAGCGGTGTCTTTATTTAAACGTCGTAGTAGTTGGGAGGAGCCGAACGTAATGCTCCATTTGTACAAATTGATGGGCGTCCCAAGCCGTTTCTCGCACACACACAGGGGATGAGGGTCGGCGCAGAATGCTACGCGGACAAAAGCACTGCGCCTTGTCACTCGTGCTGTCTGGGGTGTCACGTCCACGTGAAGTTGAACATTGGCTGCATCGTGCCCCTCCGCAGAAGTGGCATCGCCACAGTTTTTGTTCGTTAAACTGCGTTTGAAACATACACGTTCCACAGTTAGCCTCACTCCACTTCCATAGCCCCGGGAATTCACTTCGCGAGGGTTTCAGTCGCACTTGGCTCAAGGCAGCGCCGATGAACCCCCCCCCCCACATCGTGAATGAATTCTCCCTCGACGTCTGAGGGCACGGCCCGAGGGTCGCGAGCGGCCGCAGCGGGAAGGGGTCGCGGGGATGATCGTGGCTGAGGCTGGAGTGTGAGTCGGAGGCTAAAGTCCCGAGGGAGAAACCGGGACAAAGCTGGCATTTGTGCCGAGGAGTCGGGTAATGAGTGGCGACAGGCAGCGCCCCCCCCGCCCCCCCTACTCCTTCCCTCCACTCACGGTCCAGGAATGTTAATGGAGAGGACCCCGGCAAGAGGCGCCATGACGGGGTGCGGATGGCGTGCGGGTGACGGGCGGATGGGTGGTGGCAGGGGAGGCGAGCCAGGAAACAAAGCGAGACACAGGGGCACAGGGACACACATTTCCTGTCGGGTCAGCCAGATATTAGTTCCGCCCTTTGTGCCACGAAAGCCCAGGGTTTTTTTTAGTTTCTGCGCTAATTTGATTTCGTACACTTAAAGTCCGACGAGATTTTTGTGAAGAAGTCGCAGTTTGCTGGCCCGGATTTGAGTCTAATCGTTGGGACATGTCGACGCGTCGAGATAAAAAAAAATAGTTTTTGGGAGTCGATGGTGCGATGGTGTCTTGTCGCAAGTTTTGTAAGAACGTGGGTGGAAAAATAAAACGGAGTGAATTTCAGAGACAGAATAAAAGTTGAGCGCTCTGAGCCGTCGGACGTCGTGAGATTGACAGCAGTCCCGGGGAGCAGAGTGGGAGGGGGATGCAGCAGGAGCGGCATGTGGGGGCTGCAGAGTTTAAGTTCCAATGCCTCTGCTGTGTCGGCTATGTTAATGAGCGTTGGCTCAAGCTGCTGGCTGCTTTCAAGGAAGGCGCAGACCACGCATCGCGTGGTCCTCTCGCTGTTCGCACTGATGTCGTGTGCAGCAACTTCAGAGCGGCATTGCCTTGGCCACTGTCAATTTCTAATCGCTTACAGAAATTGCGAATTACTTGAAATGAATACCTCCGGTAGGGAGACTCGATTGTGCGTGGCTCAAGGGAGAGAGATCCCTCGATGGAGTCGCCATGGGCCACGTGCAGAAGGTTCCGAATGGGTCTCATGCTGTGCCCCCGGTTGTTGGAAGCCAAGCCCTGGAGTCCTACTTGCTCCCTTCACTGTTACGCACACGTGCGACGTGCACTGCTGATTGAAGGAGTGCTAATCCGAGTAGGATACCTCAACGTTTACACATTGTGCATCAACAAGCGAGTTTTTGAATCTCGCAAGTCAACCTTCGCTCGATGGGAGGTCACTTCTTTCGCTGATGCTGCTCCAGCTGTCTGGGACTCCCTTCCTGGCCGTTTGTATTGGTGAACCACCTCCTCTTCTGCCAAAGTCTAAACTCAAGACTCAATCGTCTCCACGTGGGTGTTTGCAAATAAGCTCCTGCCAATCAAGTCCTATCGGATCTCGCCGTGGTCTACTGAATACCACCCATCATTTTCTGCTGTTTGAAAAAAACTACGATAAATCTTTATATGCATATTATTTGGCTCTTTCAGTAAAGTCACGTAGATAGAAAAAAAATATTATTTTTTAATAAATCTCTACGCAGGTATGTACTCCTGTTTCGACAGTGTCTTGTGATGTGGTCGCGGTTTGTACGCCGTACAAATCCACGTTTGCATTGTATTGCAAGTGTTGGAATCCACATGTGCATTGCAGATGGACGATGTGCATCCGTGCGCCACGCGTGCCCTCGGTTATTCGTGTTTGTGAGATTGCAGATGCCGTGAACACATTTGGCTCGTTTGGCTCCATCTAGAGTGGGCGGATTCTCGCGTGGATTGGGTCACTTTGGCCTCACGGCTGAGGGCTTCGTAAAAAAAAATGCCACTGCACACGAGGTAGTTATTTTCCAATGAAAAAAGAACGCAAGCCAAAACACCAACGCACGCAAACACGTCTCTTCTGGACGATATGTACCAGGGCCATATCTTTGCGGCTTTATGAATGATAAGACAAATGCTTCAAAGTGAGGGTCATGAGCATCGTTATAGCCCTCCTGCTGACGTCACTGTGATGCTACTCCCCATGCACTTAAACCATTAATGCAGTGATGTCACTGAAATACTGTATTATAATGACACACATAACCGCAACTTTAAATACTTTTTTTTCATTAAGGAGACTTTAAACTGGTGTCGGTCCGTGATACATGACCAAGATACACAACCACAATAACAAAATATCCCTTTGATTTTGGTTTGCCTTTAACTTTAATGGCAATTTACGCAACCAATTTCTTCAGAAAGCGCCCCAGTGCAATCACAGCGGCTCATATCCACGCACGTGCACACGTGAACTTCGTTTATTATCTTTTAGATGAGAATCCATTGACACATATTTATTCTTCCAGGGGACACCTGAAACAATAGTAGCAGCAGCAGCCCTCAAACTAAAGATGCCGGCTTATTCATATTGCACATGATGTACAGTCGTCTTCCCGTTGATAATCTCTGCCCTGTATAGTTACCTATTGTGTGCTGGAAGAATGCAGTCGTCATAAACAGACAAATAAAACACACGTGGACTCGAGGTTACCGACTAATTCCTGTGATGTTTTTATCTTCTTCTTCTGTCGTTGCAGCTTGAATTCTGGGACTGCGTCAACTCCACGCTCCCAGGTAAGCAACCACGTTCCCACGCTGGGCGCAGTGAGGGCCCAACGCTTGCGCCGGGCGCAGCGAGCGGTAGTGGCAGGGATGGGCGGTGGCGCACCCAGCGAGACGTTTCGCAGCGGGGGGTGGGGGAGGAAATATTTTTCCACTGAGTTGGAACAAAAAGTTTTCCCAACTCGGTCTTTATTTCAGATGAAACACACATGACTGAATGCATGTGTGTTAGATTCAATATGGCAATCATTAAGCAATTCACACAATTACATTTTCATATCGCGTTGAGTCAAATGTATAAAAACAATGTAATATACATCAGGAAAATATAAATTGTGTTGCTTACAATTATACGTTCATGGAAAATGTCCAAAATGGTCTGGACCATAAAAACATCTACAAGGGGGTGCAATGGCCCCCCTATGCCATTGCTCTGGGTTGCGTCTCTGTGACGGGGTGGCAGGAGGCCACGGTGGAGGCTGGAGGGGTGGCGAGTGGTAGAGGGCAAGTAGGCCCCCGGCAGTTGTGCCGTGTCCCTGCGCCGGCTGATTAGCGTTCGATGTGAGCAGCACTGCCGGGGGGTGCCGTGTCGTGACGAGATAAGCGGCTGCGCCCTGGCCTCACTCCTCCCCACCGCCGGGCCTGGGAGTGCTTCAAACAAACTTTTGCAGATCAACAAGCGCATCAACAACCGCATCATCCCAGCAACTGCGGCCGATTTTCCTCGCACTCCGCCCCCCCCTCCCCCCTTAAAATTCGCCCCGTGAAATTAAGAGCGCGTCAAGCCTGAACGCCGTTTGAAACACGTTTTTTTAATTTAATTTTTGCGAGACAATCCTCGGAGGTGCAAGGGAGCCCGCCGCCACCCAGGTCACCTCTGCTCTTGTAAAGCGACAGGGGGTGGTGGCACGCGCGTGTGTGTGCGTCGTTGCGGCTGTGGCGGCTCTCTGGGGGCTGTGGCAGTGATGGCCGTAACGCAGGGCGGATTTGTTGCTGGTGGGGGTGGGGGTCGTGGAACGAGCCGGTGGTGTGAAACGTGCTCGCGCTGCATAATGGATCGGCACCACCACCACCACCCCCACTCACGCGCAGCTCCCGTTCACTTGCCCCGACCCTGACTGCCAAACAAAGGGCTACAAATTGCAGTGCCAATTGCAGATCGCCCGGCGGAGGCGGCGGCGGCAATGCACCCCCGGTTTGCGTGGATTGTCATCAAGTTGTGATGCACGCTGGGAGGGAGCGGGAGGCAGTGTAAACAGTTTGCTTCATGCTATTGTGCCGTGAAGACTGTAACTTGCGCTCACAATCGCACGTTTGGTGCTGGGTGTGCAACACTTTGTTGCATGTGCGCCTTGCCATCAAGTTATCCTGACGTCCCCCACCCTGATCTCATCGGTCTTAGCAAGCGAGAAGCCAGTTGGAGCCCGGTTGGCACTGGTTGAATAGGAGACTGCCTCGGAATGCCAGGTGGTGTAGGCTCACGTTTGGAAGAGGCCAATACGAGGCAGTACAGCAGCTTGAATCTATCCGTGCACAGCTTTAAGTATGCTCACATACGCATGGCATTTCTCCCGGGTACTCCAGTTTCCTCCCACATGCCAAACACTCATTAATGGATTATCCAAACATCCCAAAGTAGGACTCTTTTGAGATTCAGTTTGGCTTCCTTAGGTAAATAAATAATGTTTGTATATTTATAGATTGAGTATAAGTGAGATGCAGGATAATGGAGTGGAACAGGTGGACTGGATTCTTGGCCGCCTATGCTTTGGGGCCGCCTGCTACGGCCGGGCAAGGCGATAGCTGTAACCTCGATGGGGAAACGAGAGACCGACCCTTCCTCGTCCCCTCGCCCGCTCCTCCTCCTCCTGCTCAGGCCAGTTGCCAAGCGACAGCCTTCCCCTGGGACCGGAACCCCCTCAGCTGCCACTGGTTACGTGTGGGAGGGTTGGGGGTAGGAAAATAAAAACACTCTGTGAAAACCTCAAAAGTGTTACTCGGTCAGCGTTGACGAGCAGTCCTCATGAGAATCCTCGTCGCGTGAGAGCGCGTGGGAAGGAGGAGGAGTCCGTGCCGCACCAGCCCAGCGATATCCCCTGAAGATAAGAGCTTTAATAGAGTCGAGGCTCGGCCCTCTGACCGCACCGTCGCTTTCGCCTAATTCCGAAACAACAAACCCAGCAAAGCGGCCCAACGCAAACAAGAGCGATGCTTCTTCAGCTGTGTTATTCCAGCGGTCTGCCGTGCGGAGGAGTGACGTGAGAAGAGGCGCGCAGGGGAGAGGCTGGTAGTTGCGGGGGTTGAGTAGGAGGGTGGCGTTGCGTGGGCGGTGGTGGTGGCACCGAGTGCTGTATGGAGTACATGTATGCCCCATCGAGTAGCGGAGGACCCGTGAAGGACAACAACAGATCTGAGAGAGATGGACGGACGGATGGACGGGGAGGCGAGAGAGGGAGGCAGCGAGCCAACAGGGCTGTGTGTACAGACCACCCCGCGCGATCAGACAAGAGCTCGCACACTCGAGCAATGTGCAATTAGGCCTGTGTTTGTTGACCAGGAGGTGGGCAGAACCGACAGGGAGCATGGGAGCAGAAATGCAGAAATATTTGCTGGTTAATCTCACAGCGGCTCTGCTCAGACGCTGTCAAAAGGTCCTGAGAAATGGGCACAAGAAGCACGCAGACTCACACAATACACACATTACAAGTGTCATTCAACGTACTCGCCCGCACTATTGTACTGTCACGTGATATGTTATTGTCATTGCATAGAGATGTGAGCTTCAAGGGAGGGCATGGTGTTACGCCTATCGGGCCTTTTCTGTACCGAATCCCATTCTCCAGTATTTTTGGCTTCCCCCGTTCGTGTGGTTTGATGCGACGCGGAGCTGCCTCTGCCGCTCAAACTTGAGGGCTTTATGCAACAATGGCACCCACATTTCGTCTGCCCAAGGCTGCCGTGTATTTTTGCAAGGCAATTCCAAGCCCCTTGGGATTTGCGTCAAGTGTCAAAAGGAATATATTTGAGATTCTCCACAGCAGAACGACTCCCTAATTCGCATCAGGCGCGAACGCCTTCCCGATGAGTAAGTACTCCCTCTAACCTCGAGATGTTTTACGAGCAGACTATTTTTTTCACGAATTCCATCTCGGAGTCGTCGCCAAGCTCCGCCGCTGTTTACGTTTTACAGGCGTTTGGCGGCGCTCGGCTCACAGAGCGATAAGAGTTGTGTGGTGGGGGGGTGTCTGGGTGGGAGATGTTTTCAGAAATTCTCGCAGCAAGTTACTCCTACATGTCAACCCCTTATCAGTGCCTAACTTATTACAGACCAATTCAGACCGTATTGGTCACCCCGTGCCCCTTTTAATTCTCAACGTTCATCCTACAAAGTTCTATCACAAGGGAGAAACACAAACAAATAGACAATATATATTGCCCGTATTGAAACGGCTGTATGCCGCATGGACCTGAAAACTAAATTTTCCTGTTCAAGAATACGGGTAAACCGTATGGGTTGACAGCTACGACAACGCGACGTGACTACCTCTGCGCCGGTAATTATCACAGTTTCCCCAGAAGTGGGGACACGTGTTATCTCGGGAGATGCATTGCTAATATATTAAAACATTTTCTTCAATCCCTACCCCTCACACCTCCCCGGTTCGTGAAGCCAGATGTATTTTAACGACGCTTCCCGCATCTCGAGCGGAACAGCGTGGTCCGCTCGCGAACGCCGAGACAGTGAGCCGAGTGTTTTCCTTGCTCTGACGGCTGTTTCTCATCAAGGTGGCGACCGGGGAGGGTTGTGGTGGTGGGAGGGGGTTTTGGGGACTGTTAGACGGGGGGTGGGGGGGCCTGCCCAGCCCACCAACCCACGCTACCTGGCAAAACAAATGCTTTAGACTCCAGCAGCTGCTAAATGTCACACGCGTCGGTGGGGGGCGTGGATGGCTGTCGCTCATTTTTTACGCGAGGTTTCAATCCGCGCCACCCCCACCCCATGCTCCGTTGGGAGCTTCGTGAACCCCCCCAAAAAAACAACGTGCGGGGGTGGAGCGGTGGGGGGTGTCAACAAAGAATAGGGCCCCGAGGCCAGGAAACTGGAACCTCCTCTCACCAAGCAGGGCGGGCCCCTCAGGTCCGCCCGCCCGCCAGGTGAGGTGCTGCTGCTGCTGTTATGTACAGAGATGAGAATGGGATGTAACCGTGCAGAGATGTTGGTCACGCTTCTGTGCTGTGCACGGTTTACCGAGCACAGCTCTGCCCGTTTTTGGTCCCCAAAAAAGGTGAAAGCGGCCACCAACGGCCCTACCGTGGTCGCGACAGATGAGAGTGTAACGTGTTTCTTGCATTGAGCAAAGGTTAATATTGGTTAGACACTGCCTCACCAATACATACTTCACCTCAAATGTAACATTTTACAAACAAGTTGAAGGCACCCCAATGGGTTCTCCCTTATCTCCGGTTGTAGCCAATGTTTTCATGGAAGATTTTGAAACAGATGCCATCCAGGAATCCACTCTACGTCCGTCCTTGTGGAAGAGGCACATAGATGACACGTTCGTCATCTGGCCATATGGCCGACCAGCTCTGAACCAATTCCTCAACCACATTAATTCCATACACCCAGCCATCCAATTCACCATGGAGGTGGAAAAGGATGGCAAGCTACCATTTTTGGATGTTCTAATCGAAAAGAGATCAAATGGCTCAATGGGACACTGTCTACATGAAAGCAACTCATACGGATGCCTACCTAAAACCTGACTCCCACCACCATCCATCCCAAAACTCTACACCATAGAGCTCGATGTATCTCCGACCATCATCACCTAGCCAGTGAACTGAAACACGTACGCCAAGCTCTCAAGATGAATGGATATTCGGACCACACAATCCGTAAAGCTATCACCCCAACCGTTGGGAAAGAACCATCTGAGGACCCAATCAAAACCATCACCTTGCCATACATAGCAGGGGTCACCAAAACTATTTCCAAAATCTTGAGCAAACACAAGATCCAGGCTCGATTTAACACAGTAAATAAAATTCGTGATCTGATTCCATCTGTGAAGGATAGGATCCCTGACATGCAATACCTTGGCGTCTACAAACTGAGCTGTATCTGCGGCAATAGTTACATCGGGGAAACTAAGCGACATGTCTCGGACAGTGTTCGTGAACATAAGGCAGATCTGAAACACGGCAGGACAAACACTTCGGCAGTGGCTGATCATTGTTTGAATGTGGTGGGCTCACACGAAATTGATTTCTCTCAGACGAAGGTACTTTGCAAGGCTGGGGAATCAAACTCAGGTCGTTGGGTTCATTGCGCCTCAACTCCACCTCACGAAGGCTGGGGAGGGGGTACAGGGAGGGAGCATTCCCTTCCTGCAGTGCTACTACGGCGACTACTGCTATGTGCGCTGGCACGGCTGTCCCAGTGAACTCCCCTTGACGTTGCAAGGCCTGGCTCGCCTCCAGCGCAGTAGTGTGGAAGTGGGAAACGGAGTGTCCGATGTTGCACCTTGGCTTGGGAGAGAGAGTCGGGGTCGTGGGAGGGGCACGCGATGCCCCCCCCCGCAGCAGCAGCAGAGGGAGGTGGGGTGGCGTTCAGTGAGGCGTGAGGCCGCGGCCGCCCTGCCCAAGCTCTTCATGGGGCCGCGATGGCCTTTAATCGCGTGCGTGGCCAGGGTCCGAGCGAGACTTTTATCTCTGTGGGGACATTGCTCGGCATGGCCCCACCGCCCACTGGAAGGGGGAGAGGGGGTTGTAGGGGCACGTGGACGCGTGCTCATCTGCATAACGACCGGAAGGGCAATTGCCCTAAGGAGCATAAACTATATTTAGTAGGGCTACGTTTCTGCCGATGGATGTCTTCTTCGTAGCATTGCTCCGCTATGAAGAAGAGGCCATTATCCGGAATGTCGCCTTCTGTATATAGTTTTCTTGATGTGGTTGGCAGCGTTATTGACGAATGTGTTGAATTGGTGCTTGTGCCCCACTGCCAACGCAGCAGCAGAAAGAGGAAGGCCTGTGGCCCCCATGTATGACGCCGGTGGGCAATTAGGCGTTGCGTGCACTCACCCGGGTGTGGGGCTTTTCCACGCTGCTCTTTTTGCTGGCATGGGAGTCCTGTCCAGAGATTCCTTTAACGCTCACATATTGGCCATACCATTGGTGGATATGTGTGCCACCTGATTTACACTCTAGATACAACCTCTGCGTTGCTTCGTAAAGTTGAGTGTTTAATAACTGTTTATTCCTGTGATCAAATCGATGAAGCTAAGCAGGGCTGAGTTTGGATAGTGCTTAGATGAGTGACCACCAATGCATTGTAGGTGTCATGGGCTGTGGGGCTACAGTTGTGGACAGCTTAGTGCAGTGCAGCAAAATCCATTGGTTTACTGCACCGCCAAGCTCCCACGTATATGCCCATCAGCTTTATCGCTGCACGCTGACCGGCGGGGTGAAGTATGGTCAAGTAAACCGGAACAGCGACCCGTGCGCTGTTTGGGGAGGCCCTCGTCAAACCGTTGGGGTTGGAGGAGAGTTTGAGACTGGGAGTCGTCGCTGTAGGAGCGCTGGACAATGATGACGACAACAAGGACGACGACGATCATGATTATGATGATGCTGCGGTGGCCCTGCGGTGGCGCCTCGCCGGCGATGGAGGGGAGATTCGGAGCTCCGCACGTGGCGGGGAGCCCCGGGTGTCCTCCCGTCGTGGTTAGCTTCGGACTTCACCGCGACTTATCCTTCTCTCTTAAAATATTGGATTCACTGTCATTGGAAGGCCACCAAAACACCGGATTTATTTTATTTAACTATGTAAGCTACTGTTTATATTTTTACCATCTAATGCTCACTGAGCTATATAGCTCTTTTTCATAAGTGACCTGGTCACAAATGATATCTCAATGAAGTGGCTTATCACGTGGAAATATATCGCAGCCAAATACTCTAAACGCGTGATGTCGATTCAAATTTTTGAGGAAAAAAACTAGAGAACCCGGAGCAAAATCTACACGACCACGGGGAGAGAGAGGTATGCGCATTCGAAATACACAGCAGGTGTCGGGGTCTCGATCCAATCCACGACCTCCTGTATACCAAACAAGGTAGTTAACATCTCGCCACCACGGCGCCACATTTTTATATTTTTACAGCACTGTAATTGATATTTCAATAGCGGCTCTTGGGTATTACCCCGGGACCCTGCTTGCAAGCGGCATGCAAAGATTGTGAACGCACCAGCAACAAGTCTGTGCAGTTACACAATGCAAGTAGAATATTATTGTTATTGTCACTGTGCTTCTTTACCCAAGGAAATCTCGCTGAGTCACATAACTCTTTCAGGAGAGTCCTGCCAAGTTTTCGCAGCAAGGGGCGATGATTGCTGCTTAGATTTAATTTGGGTGCAATGTTTCTAATTTCGAAAATTTGGATCCTGACGCCGGCACTCAATGAGCCCTGCTCTTGCAAACGACATCGCGGCTTTTGAACGTCCGCTGTGATGCAAAAGGCTCGCTTTTTTACGATTGTTACACCGGCAGTATTAAACAGGGTGTCCGCTGGATTTGAACCGTGGACCTCTGCAACGTATCACCGTCCCATAGACAGCTTATAAATACAACCACTTCGTGCTAAACAGTGGCACCTGTGCATCACGGGGATAGGAGACCTTTCTGCCCGTGTTGTTGCGCGTTATTCTGCAAAGCATTGTTCTTGTTAAGACTCTACACAGACAGAAGGCCCCAACGAGCAATTGTGAACGAGCAGGAGCCAAGATAAAGATGTAGGTTTTCTGATGGTCGACAATAACTTTAAGTTGGGGGTTGTGGTCCCCGTAGGGGCCTCTGGAGGAGGGGGCTTTCTTCGGGGGGGGGGTGGATTTTGGGGGAAGAGGCTTAGAGGGGGAGTGGTTGCGGGATCGTCTCTCTCTCGCTGGGGCCGTGGGGTTCACACTCTCGCGCCTGGAACGGAGCCCAGAATTTCTTGGCTGCAGCCACTCGGTGTGGGACGCACGTGATTTGATTTGAGTGCTCATAAAGCGGCGCACGGGACGGATTTATTCGAAATGTTACGGCCGCCTGCACTGTTTATTTATAAGCATACGTTTAGGCCACTTTTGCTGTTGATTCATGCAGATTTATAACTCCGCCTCACCGATTGAGTCCTGCGCGGCTCGATCCGGAGAGCAGCGCCGCTAATGATGACAAAGTGGGCCCTGGGTGTGATCTGCGGCGGCGGCGGAGGGGGGGCCGTGTAAGGGCGCTCATTATGCCGGCCGGGCGCTAACAGCCCTCAGCAGGTGCGACGCGGACTTTGCGGGGAGATCAAATGGTCGGCAAATTCTACATTAAGGCAACGGCGATTAGACGGCGAGCGACGTAATATCACAGGCAGGCGGCATACTTCTACGGCGCTGGCCCGCGTGGCCAGGTGAGCGAGTCGGAGCGTTTTGGCAGGCAGTGGTGCCCTCCTAATGCTCGGGTCTATTAGGCTCAGCGGTGTTCGTAATGAATGCTGGCAGCTGCCCGCCCTGGTTACAGCATCACAACCGTGACCCCGAGCATCGCGGCCCGCGCCGCACGACCCGCCCCGTAACACAAACCACAGCACGCACCGCGACAAGCGCCGTGATCAACACCACGATGCGTGTCGCAAACACCGCAGAGCCACAGAATCACACGCACGGTCGGCCACATCACAAAGACAACGATCCCCCACCCATAGCCGAAGCATATTTTTAGGGGAAGTGCTATTAGCGAGCACTTACGAAGGCCAGTGTGACACAAGAGGGGGGTGGGTGACCAGTACCACACCCGGCCACCTTTGTCTCCCCAGTGGCGATGTTTACACATTGCACCAGGCACTCATTTTAGGCCGAGTCGACCTAGGAGAGGCCCAAGACTTGTACAGATAATCGTCACTGCTGTTGGTGGCCGTGAACGGGAAACTAACTCGGGTTAATAGTGCAGCGAGGTAACCGCTACACTCCCACACCACACACCACCACTCACACCGCCTCCCCTACCACAACTCCCACCACCACCGTCACTACCACGACCCATACCGTGCCTCCAACTACCACCACCCACTGATCCGTACAACCAACGAACCATCACGAGCACAAACACCACCACCACCCACGCTCTGATCTGTACCACCGAACAACCGCCGTTCACACCACCACCATCACTAGCACCACACATCCCATGGCCTCCACCACCACCACCACCACCACGCACACTCAGATTCGGAACCACCAAACAACCACCATTCACACCACCACCACTACCCCATGTACCCTGCGCCCACCCCTCCCCCGTGTCCATGCGATGCTGCCGTGCACCATTAAAACCATTCTTCTGCAGCGGCCCGTTGCCCTGGAAAACCAAAATTGCCTCTCGCTGCTTCTCCTCCTTCTGCTTCAGCTGGGAGGCTGTTGCCTCGGCAACCGGCGCCTCCGCGGGGAGCCACGTCCGCGTGCGCGTGCACTGTACGCACGCACGCGCACGCACGCGCGTGGTGGGGGGGAGGTGGTGGTGGGGTGGTGATGCGGGTGGTGGGGGGGGTGGTGGGGGTGGTGGGGGGTGGTGGGGGGGGTGGGGGTAGTGGGGGTGGTGGGGGGGTTGGTGGGGGGTGGTGGGGGGGTGGGGTGGGGGGATGCGGCTCCCTAGCCACGCCCACGCGGGCAGCGCCGGCGGCTTTGTTGTGGCAAGCTCGAGGGGGGCCACGGGGGGCCACGGGGGGGGGGGGGGGGCTTGGGGCACGGGGCGGGGGGGGCTGCGAGTCCGATCGCGGGCACGGCTGCCGTGGCGGCCGCATGAGCCCCCCCCCCTCTCTCTCTCTCTGGGCGAGAGCCGGGGGCGTGAGGAGGGAATTTTCTCGTGATTTTCCGCCAATTCGACTCGTGCTCGCGTGCGTGGGAACTCGTCCCTGTCGCCGGCGGACCGTACGGCACCGCACGTGGCACGGACTTGCGATCGCTGGCTCGTGCCGCTGTTTACGCGGCTTCATTGGACGTTGGCACGGTCCTGCAATGCATTTATCCACTTAGCACACGAGCCTCTTGCATCGCTCCATCTCCATGGTGGACGTCTCCCCTGATGCGTTTCATTCTTTGGCTGCCACTCTGTCATTATTATCCCTTGTGGCCACGTGACCTTCCCAAGCCCACTTACTTTGCTTAGCAGTTTGAATGATGTCAATAACCTGCATGCGTTCCCTAATCCACGTGTTCCTCTTTCTGCCCCTCAATGCAATTCCAAGGACGCCTCTCTCCACGCCTCTTAGCGCGTGTGCATTACGCCGTGCCGTGTGTATTGAAGGTGACCTTGAAGGCACCCTAAATACATTGTGAGCAACGCTGCAGTTAGTAGTGTGAGGAGGAGTGATTTTATGGGATTATCGCGCTCACAACCCGCTCCATCTCCACCCGAGGACAGCTCGCGTGCGTGGAAGAAGCGCCGAATTGTCGGGCGACCCCTCTGCAAACGCAACTCCGTGTTCTTTCTGAAGATTAGTTTTCATGAAATGAAAATAAATAAATCATCTCTTTTTGTCCCAACACCACCATTAACTGGCGGTGTTGAATGGAAAAAAGCATTAGCCATCTCCATGTGTCTGCCAGTATGAGTCAGCATTGTCCTCGGCAGAAGAATCGTTTTTTGGGGCACCACGGTGGCAAGCTGTTACCTACCTCACCTGGTAAGCAGGAGGTCGTGGGTTCGATCCCGCCTGCTGTATATTTGGAGTCTGCATGTCTCTCCCTGTGGCTGCGTGAATTTTTCTCCCGGTCCTCCAGTTTTTCCCTCCAGGTCGCTTCTGAAAAAGAGCTAGAAATCTATGGGCCTTTCGTGGTAAAATAAAAAATAAAAGTTTAGTTTAGAAGCAGAAGCGAACTCATGTGCACCCAGCAGAGG
This sequence comes from Lampetra planeri, assembly GCF_965212315.1. Lineage (NCBI taxonomy): Eukaryota > Metazoa > Chordata > Hyperoartia > Petromyzontiformes > Petromyzontidae > Lampetra > Lampetra planeri. Next base: position 1,843,639 of record NC_136116.1, on the reverse strand, counting down.
GACCTCCACACCCAGCCAAGGCCGAATGAGCCGCACGATTTGCATCGGTTACCGAGCTCCAGGCCCTTTGACGTGAGCGAGGTCCCAGTGGAATATCTTCCGAGTTGAAATCGTTGTTGCGAAACCTGAATTTTATGGAAATGGTGTCAGCACCATGGGTTGAGGTCCCGCCGAGCCATTTTTCTCATGAAGTTAAATCCCCGTTCCTCGGGGGCCAATTAAATAGCCAACAACCTCGGAGATGCATGCCCCACTTAAATAATAAATACAACTTTGACATTTGAATGATTTCATTTCACTCCAGCGGCTATAATTCCAGTTGTGAATATGGAAATAAGAAAAAAAATCCACTGTGAAAATAAAAAAACGTACAATCAAAGCTTGAGGCAAGCCACTTAAAACACTTAAACTTAGCGATGTAACTCAAAATGTGAGGGCCCCCCCCCCACCCCTCCGTCCACGCCGCCCGCTCTGGTGCCCCGGGCCAGGTTCCTAATGACCTCAGCCAAGGTGGTGCGAAGCAGCCCGCTGACGATTCGATGATTTGTCACGATGCAGGGTGGAGAAGTAAATTCAAGAGCGATAGTTTTCTCTCCTGCACAGGTGTTTGCGCCGTGCTGTATAGCCCGCCGGTGTGTGTTCGTTTCTCACCGCGCGGTGTTCAGTTCTCAATGTGCGATGTTCTGTCACCGATGAACCAGTGAATTGTTTCGCCACTGTCGCTCAGCTCCCTAACGTTGCCAACCCCATCCCCATAACCAGAACCTGCTTGTTTGTATGTTTCCCTTGCGCAGGTGGGCAGAAGAGCGCGGACAGCTGGGTGGGGCTGAGCTGCTGTGCGCTGGCCATCGGCACCGACTGCCGCAAGGCCTGCCGGCAGGTACACTCACGTCTCCCCCGCTCGCGTAACACCGCGCTTGTGAACTCGTGTCCATGCGCGCGTCGCGTCTACACGCGTGTGCCTCGCGTCGACACTTCTGGCACGTTGCTCGGTGCGGCTCGGCGAGGGCGGTGAGGAAGGACGCAGCGGCTTCCAGGTGGCGCACGAGGAGGAGGGGTTCCGCTGCGCTGCCCACGGCTGCAAGGAGCGGAGAGACCATTGCACCCATTTGTACGGTGGTCGTCCACGCATCCATCCAGGCTCAACCCTGATCTCGGTTTTTCCTACATCTGACAAGATCCGGCGCGTTCCAGATGATTTGGTCATAGCCGTTTTTGCATCTGTGTGCATCCCAATGAGGACTGATGAACCATACTCCGAAAGTCGGTCATCTGAACGCTGCGGGACGTCGTCTCACGTGCTTAGCATGTGCCTGCCCGTGTGTGCGTGCGCGTGTGCAATCTTGCTTCGCATGAGCGTGTCCACACGTGCTCCGATTACCTCCCGCCATACTGGCTCGAGCTGACGAGCGGCGGCACCAGCCTGCAATCCGCTGACCCGGTAAAATTCGCCGGCCGTGGACCTCAGCCTCCTAATTACATGTACCCTCGCTCTGCTCCGACGCCCGCCAAGCAGCCCCTACCCACCCTTTCACATTGGAAGACCTTTGATGTGCAGCCGCGCTTGCTGTGTTTTTTCGGGTTTGTGGGTCTGCAGCTGCGAGCCCTAGCGGCCGGTCGCAAGCGCGAGTCGGGACCACGTTTGTATCGGTCCACAGATGAAAACATTTCACTAATGGTACCGCGAGACGGGGATCGTTTACCCGGGGGAACGGGGCCGGGGGGGGGGTGACGCACCACCGCGCGCTGCCCTCGCGACGAAACGCGAGCGCTTTGAACGGCAGAAAAAGCACATTCCTGTAATCAGTGCACAAATGCCCATCAGTGACGCACACGTGGATTCAATGAAGGGAAAGAGCGTGGAGCCGCGCCAGGCTCTGGTTTCCTCGTCTCCAGGGTGCAGAGGCTGCGCCCCGTGGCACCGGGGATTTCCTTGACGCCACGCCGATTTTCCACCGCGTTCCTGCAGGCCCCACCCCCCCACCCTGGCCATGGATTATGAGTTTCACGGTGCGTGTGGTGCGAGCGGGTGTTTCGCTCATACCAAATCTTTGGTGAGATGAAGTTTTAGCTTTTTTTTAATTGGGGAGCAAGGATTTCAAGAGCAGTGCAGAAACATTTGGGGGTACGTGATCGTCAACTTACCGACGCTCCGGTTGCCACCTTTTCCGCGGAGTGAACCCGGACACATTTCTCAGTCGGCACCAGGTCCTATTATCAACACTGTGCAGTCTCCTGAGAGGATAGTTCGACACGACACCCATCGGCAGATCTGGGTACAAATCAAATCCTGCCACTCGACACGCAGATGCCAATTCCCGGACTGTCTGGATCAAACCCGTGCCAGGTGGCAACCTCTAACGGGGGCCCACACGTATTCCGCCACGGTGTTCCCCAGCTGTAACCTGCAAGGGTGAGACGAAGAAGCAAAAGAGAGGTCAGAGAGAGGGGCGAGAACGGGAAAGGTGAGGCGCTGCACTTCGCTATGAACCCAGTGACCCGCGTTACATTCCCGCTCACGATCGACAGCAGCGGCGAATTATTGCACCGGTCAGTGTCGGCTCAGCCTTGTACCTGGTGCAGTGTAAATATCGGTACTGCGGAGACCAAGGCGGCCGGGTCATGAAGTTGGCCACCAACTTCATCGTACTCGCTAACAGCACTTGCCCCAACAGTCTGTTAAAGGCTCTGTGGGGGATCTTTGTCTTTGCCTCAGTGTGCACACGCGGTGGGTATAGTGCGTTACCCACTTGCAGAGCAATGTGCCATGAAGGCTGTGGCTATTGCTCTCCCATCCTCTTGGTCTCCTTCGCCTCTGCTCGGCCGCTCGCTCAGTTGCACCAGCCGTGCGTTATTCAACGCAAGCCTGAAAATACACGGCAGCTCTGCATCAAAAGGCTTGCGGCCAAGGATTTAAAAACGATAAATTGTCATTTGTAAACTCATTACGGGCGAGCGTCATCCCAAATCATCACCGCCGAGTGGTCCGCGATGGCGAATTGTCGCTCGTCGCAGCCACCGCTCGCAGACAAACGTCTCTCGTAAACTATGCGTGTTGTTATGAACACCGTAATCATGAACTATGATCAATCCGCTGCTGGATGAAGCGATACGATCCAGTCTCATTACTCCATCTCTTCCGTTCTTTGGCTGCCACTCCTTTGTTCGTCTCAGACCACCGGCCATCACCCAATGTAATCACGTGTCCCGCCCAAGCAAACTTTTATCAACATTCGTACGATGTCTCTAAATTGCTCACGTTCTCTAATCCGCGCCTTCCTCTTTCTGCCTCTTCTTCTAAGCAAGCACCTCTCCACGCTTCTCTGCACACTTTTCAGTTCTCGTTCCAATGTCCCTCTCCTTTCGTGCCGATGCCTCCGATGCCTCTGCCCCAGCAGGTGACATGCACCGATGTTTGTCATGCACGAATCTCTTAATGGAATCGCGGAGTCAGGTCGGGGTGTCGCGTGCACTCGGCGTTCCGCGTGCGGAGACTCACGCTGCGCTCTCTGTTGCAGAGCGCCTCGCGGAGTGCGGTGACCGCGGAGTGCCGCCAGGAATACGAGGTGCGCAGTGCTGCCCGCCAACCTTCACCACGCGAGACCTCGCTCACGCTCCGCACACGCATCGCACACGCGCCGCACATGCGCCGCACACGCACCGCACATGCACCGCATACGCATCGCACATGCTCCGCACGCGCTCTGTACATTTTCCGTACACGCACGGCACACGCACCGCAAACGAACCCACATTGACTCCTTCCCCGGGGACGCCACTTGCGGAGCTATTATCGTCTTCGTAACCTCAAGCTGCTGTGCTTCTGTTCTCCAGGCCGCGATGTTCAACTGCATCAACCGCTATGAAAGTAAGCTGCCGACTTCGTGTGCTCCCATGCTGTGATCGATGAATGAATTTACACCTCATACCCACGTTTCCTGCATGTTTGTGATTTGGATTTACCAACACTTTGGCTTCGAATGGCATCTAAATGCAAGACCCAGAAAAAAAGTAGTGGGAAGCGAGTCACAAAGAACAAGTAAACATAGATATGCATACTCTGTGTGTGTATATAGAAATATATATTATATATATATATATGGAAGGAATCATTAAAAGGTAGATGAGGAGGGGAAACTATTGAGCCTGGGATTGAACAGGGGCAGGGAGTCGGCAGCCTGCATGGCCGAGGGAGGAGGTTCGAGACTACGAGGGCAATCGAGGAGACAGATGAGAATGACTGTTGTGGGATGCAATTAGCATGAATGAGGCTATATATAAAACGAATATTATTAGCTGTAAAAATATTATAATATTCGTTTGATATGATACTGGCAAAAAGTTCCCACTTTGTAGCTTGCTCACCCCGAGCTATAAATGCTCTGACAGTGGCATTGTCCTGGTGCTGTTCGCCTTTTGGTGGTCTCTGCTCTGACGCTGGTGAGACGAGGCCCTAAAGAAGGCTGTCTGGTGTAGGCCAATCAGCTTCAAAGAAAATGCATATATTATTAGAGCATCCATAATCAACGATTTTTGGGTTTAGATCGCGTTATTTATAAATGTGTCGTAACCCTCCACCACCTGACACGGCCAATCAGTAAAAAAGTGTCACGTTGACAAAAGACAAATAGTTCACTGCTTTAGCCCACCGGTGTGTTGAAGCGTGGAACCACAACATTTACAATTTGAGTACGACGTTTCGCTGGTAATTGCATCCAGCATCATCGGGCAATTCGCCAGAATGGTGAGGCTCTGCTGTGTCTCCCGTTCTTATATAGAGCAGCAGCAGGGTGACGTCATCATTAACTCATTAACTCATCAGGTGCAAAGATTTGAGGGGGGGTTATTGTAATGATATACTTGATTAGTAATAAGGCTATTGTTAGATGCGAGTTGATTATTAATGTAGCACACATTCCAAATGATTACTAATCTACAACTCGCATCGTAACAATAGCCTTATTACTAATCAAGTATATCATTACAATAACCCCCCCTCAAATCTTTGCACCTGATGAGTTAATGAGTTAATGATGACGTCACCCTGCTGCTGCTCTATATAAGAACGGGAGACACAGCAGAGCCTCACCATTTTGGCTAATTGCCCGATGATGCTGGATGCAATTACCAGCGAAACGTCGTACTCAAATTGTAAATGTTGTGGTTCCACGCTTCAACACACCGGTGGGCTAAAGCAGTGAACTATTTGTCTTTTGTCAACGTGACACTTTTTTACTGATTGGCCGTGTCGGGTGGTGGAGGGTTACGACACATTTATAAATAACGCGATCTAAACCCAAAAATCGTTGATTATGAACAATATTGGTCGCGAAAGCCTACGTGTTAAACTGATTATTAGAGCATGTTTGTTTGCAAGTTCACCACAAGTACGTGTGGTTATTGCAGACTTGATTCCTTCAGAAAGGTGTATAGATGATGTTTGAACATCTTAACACCTGTTTTATTGCCAGAAATGGTAAAAGCTATTCTTATTGTTTCATTATTAGCTGTGTTTGTGAGAGCTGAGAGTAAGCTTTTGAGTGATCGCGCACGCGCGCGTGTGTGTCTTTGCCTTCGCACACCGGCCGCCGTGCAGTGGGCTCGCTGTGCTGCGGCCACGCCGGGCGGCACACCAACTGCCGCGAGTTCTGCACGGCCGTGTTCCGCTCGGACGCGCCGCCCACCCCGGGGCAGATCCGCTCCGTCGAGAGCTACTGCGCCACCGTGAGCGTCGCCGTCGTGGACTGCGTCGACAACTACACGCGGTCCTACCCCTCGCGCAACCCCGTCGACAGTGAGTGTCGCTCGCCGGGAGCGCTCGTTGTCAGCGGCGGTTCCTTCCCTTCGCCGGTTTCCTGCAGTTCGTCGCCCGCGAGGGGTGAGGGCGCGAGGACGACATTGCGCTCCGCAGACTGGCCCCGCAGATGCACGCCTTCCTGCGCCGACCTCGCGTCGGGAGTAGCGCGCCGTGCCGAGAGAGCGTGGGGTCTCGTTTCTCCGGAGCTGAGAGGCTACTGGGAGAAGCTGGACCCTCGGTGAAGGGTCAACAGGCAGCACACATCATGGAAATATCCATCACTCGTCAGGCTGTCAGTCAGTTGACACGTTTATTTTTGAGTTCACGAGTGGATAAATGCTCGGCGTTCAAGGAAGCTGGGAGGGGCAGTGGTTCAATACGCTACAGGAAGTGCTTCATCAAGGAAATCGATTTTCTTCATCTCCAGAATGCGAGACGTCCTTCCCATCCTCCCCCCTGTGCTCGCCATGTTTTGAGAGCTGTCACGCCGCTGCTACACCGCCTGACATCTCCGATAACATTCTAGCGGAGAGCTGAAGCGCCGAGGCGCTTACGCCCGAGGGCGGGCCCTGGGGAAGGTGCCGGGGCTCGCCGCAGGCAGAAATCTGCCAGGCTTCGCACTCCAGCGAACTCGCGCATGCACCAGCTGTCTCGCCAACGTGTCCCAAAGGGCTCGCAAGGCGCGCGAGCGTGCACGCGCGCGGTTTTGAGTAAGACGTCAGTGTTCTTCTTGGGGCGCATCTTGGCGGCGCTATCATCTGGCGATGATGACGGAGAACTCTGTCCCAAGACGAAGGCGCATTCGATAGCTACGCCGATCAGCGGCGTGGCTATCGAGTGCGCAGGCCTGTGCAGCTTCGCCGAGATCCGCATCCCAGAAGGGCCGAGATGCCTGGCCGTGGAAATGGGGGTAGGGGGGGAGAATTAGACGGGGGGTGACATAAATTAATTGTTTGCACCAGGGCCCACGCCAACCACGCTACTCCGCTTTCACTCGTCCGTGCTGCACACTTCCCCTCTGCCCGCGTGCGCCAGGCCTGCACTGTTGCGAGCGAGCGGGCGACGCGGCGTGCGAGGCGTCGTGCCGCAGCGTCCTGCACACCATGGCCTCGGAGCAGGAAATGGTGGAGGGCCTCATCGCCGGCTGCGGCCGCCAGCCGCTGCCGCAGGACCCGCTGTGGCAGTGCTTCCTGGAGGGCGCCCACGTGGAGCCCGGGGCCGGCGCGGGGCCCGGCGGGTCGCGCCGTGCCGGGGGCGCCGTCTCGGACGTGGGGTCGTCTCCCACGGGGCTCGACGGCGCCAAGCTGCAGTGCTGCTCGCGCGCCACTTCCCCCCTGTGCAGGTGCTCGCGCTCATCCACGCAGCCCGGAGGCAGCCTGAGACATGGGCCTGAGGTGGGGGGGAGATGATAGAGGGCCATTTGGAATATCAACATGCATTGATGTTGACTCACAGTGTAAGGGTAAGTACCCGGGTTCAAGAAATGAGGGTAATAAATTATCTCCAATTAAATAGGGGATGGAATCAAATGCCATTTATGTGCCGTTCGCCATGCGTTGATGGTGCAGTGTGGCCTGTGAGCGCTGTGGAGACAAGGGTTGGTGGATCATACACACATTTTTAGAATCTCCCTTCTCGTGGACGTCGAGCTGTACCATGGCTCGCCAGAAGAGGGCAGTACAGCAAATGTTCCATCTGTGTGGGATATAGTGTTTCCCCCCTCGCACGCGTGGCGTTTCTTTGGGTGCTCGAAGTTTCCCCCGACATGTAAACACACTATAATTGGCTGAAAACACCTTTACATATAGAGGATTGCAGAGCTTGTGCAATTGTTGGTGCCGGCTCACCGCGTGGCTGCCTTGCCACTTGTCTGTGGCTCCTAGCGCCCCGTTCTCTCTCGCAGCGTTACGAGTTCGGCATCATGAGCGGTGCAAGAAGAACATCATCATCACAAGGCCTTAGATGTGTTAGATGTGACCAGCTAGTAAATAACATCTCCATGGAAACGTTGTAAAATATATTAATATTTCAGTGTCACCTGCAGAGCTTCACGTGCAAAAATAAATCCTCCAAGAAATACTTTCCGAGACGATGGCCCTCGTATCGATCGTAGTAGCTTTGCGCAACGAGAAAGATCGAGAGAGAGCAGCGCTTCCCAACCGGGGGTACGCGGACCCCTGGTGGTTTGCGAGGCTACTGCAGGGGGTATTCTGCCAAAAGTAGAAAAAATTAACCCGTAAAAACAAAGTTTTCACTATAAATCCTTTATATGCGTGGCGGCCTAGAGTTCTCTCGTCCTCTGGCTTGAGATGGCTGCCACTTATGGGTCAGATGATTGCCTGCCACCATTAAGCAATTGGTAATTAAATATAAAAAAAATTTCCTAAAAAGTGTAAAATTTTGGGAAAAAAATTTCACGGAAATAAATTGTCACGCACAACGAGTCTGTGTGCAAAATGTCAGCTCGATTGGATCACGGGAAGTGGGTTAAAAAACGACTGAAAGATTTGCACGGTCGTAAGCACGCAAGCAAGCAAGTGAACTTAATATAAAGGATTTAAAAAATAATGTCACGTCCTCACCGAGGAAATGTACAAATCTGTCTGTCGCCTGATGATGCTGGTTGTAATTACTGGCGAAACGTCGAACTGGAATTGTAAATGCTGTTGGTTTGCTCTCCAGCACGCCGGTGTGCTGATTTTGTAATGAATTGGCACGTTTTGTTTATGTGACAAACCTTACTAATTGGCTGTGTCGGGAGGTGGCAGGTTTAATGACACGTTTATATTACGCAATCTAACCCAAAACATCTTTTACGGATTGTGAAATGTATAATTACAAAAAAATTCATATAGTTTATAAAACCCACTACTATAATTTATTCTGCAAGTATGCTTATATCGCATTATTTTTAGTTTTTGTTTTTATGTTTGGTCTGTGGCGCCCAGTGTGTGACGTGAACACGTTACACAACAGCCTAACATAACTTTCGTGTGACAACTCTGTAAAGCTGTCTTCACACAAAAGTGTCCGACTGGCTTCTGGCTACGTGTTGGCTCTGAGTACCCAGGACTGTCCCGACAAGGCACCGAAGTACATGATGCCTTTTTGCATAAGTTTGTGATAGTGTATTTTCAAAGTGCCGAAGTGAACCGGATGTGGAAATCTATTTAAGGCTAAAACTGTAATCGCTCCAACCTGACATCCTGCCTTTAAAGTCAGCGAAACAGCGGCAGCCATCTCATTGAGTAAGTTACTCAATATAAACACGTTCTTGCACACGGACTGCTATGCTCCGCAGATACATTTGTTGAGGTAATGAATAACAATTTCACAATTTAAGGTGTGTACATGACACATGATTACCGCCTGCATATACATTTTTCTTTATTACATTAGGTTTCCATATTTAGCGGAGTGTTAAAAAAACAACTGGTAGTAGCGTGTCGTGAAAGGTTGGGAACCCGCTGGTTTAGAGCACAATGCGTGTGTCCACTTTGGTCCCATGCGCTTCAAGGCCAGCAGGTGGCAGCACGACTCTGATGTTGGACGTCCGAATTGAGAAGACGCGGAGAGACAATTGCGGCACATTCACCACAGTCGTCGTGCCCGTCTCCAACTCGATACCGTTCACACGCAGACGATCGCACACCCCGGGGTCGCACCTCGAACCCATTCACATCCTGGAGCGCATCTCAAACCTCCTCCCACGGGCTGCACCTCACCGGGACACGCCGGGAATTTGTATCGCCTCCGAACACCGGCAACACGGGCACCACTCCATTCCTCCTCCTTCGGAAAGTCTCGTGCCTCGCCCTGGACGGATGCGCGAACGATAACGAGCGCGTTCACCCTTATCCTGCCCCGTGCCGCCGTCCCTCCTCTCCCCCCGTGTGCGCCCCCCGGTCGCAGAGAGCTGTGCGTCGGGCTGTTCAGCACGAGCTGGGGCAGCGCCCAGCGCTGGCAGGAGTTTGAGCGCGAGTGCGAGTACCGGGAGCAGGAGGCGCCCATGAAGGGCTGCCTGGCCGACGTGCACGAGCCGTGCCAACTCGGCTGCAAGGACCTCTCCTACTGCACCAACTTCAATAACAGGTACGGGCCCAGGTGACACCGCGGGTGCCGATGGCCACCCGTGGCCCCGTTGTCTGGGTCACCAATCGACGCATCCACCTTGCCGCCGACTCCCTCAGTCGTGGTGTCGTTACTGTTACTACTACTGCCTAAACTTGTTTACCCTGCAAAGCCACGCTGAGCCTCAAGACTCGTTGTGAGGTGGGCCCTGACAAAAAAAATGTTGCAGTAGGGTGGCGGCGATTGTTTACTTTGTGTTTCTCAAATCTACGTTTCCCAATGAAGTAATTTTTGTTAAGGCGTTTTCGAATAATGATTCAAATTCGGCAAATGGCTCGCTCTCCTTCCGAGCGACAACGTGGGATCTTTAACGTCCGTTGCGATTGAAAACCTCTGCAACAAGTGGCGAAGGTGCGAGTGCTCGGCCCTGTCCCCAATCGCCCGTGGCATCGTTTGTCAAATTGACGTAGGAGACCTTCAGTCACGTGTCTCTCTATCACCTGGGTCCTCGTTGGGCTAACAGCGCCGTGTTCCTATGACTTGCCAATAGCGCCAAATGACTACTGCTGCTGGTGCAATCGCCCGCACCCCTGAGACAAATGGCTATGAGGGAGCATGGATACTTTGCTCTTTAGCAAGTGCTCGAAGCGGGCACCTGTTCAGGCTATCATGGCACACACCACCACCCCCGTTCTCCTTTGGTCTCGTCAGTGCCGATGTTTGCACACCACAGCAGGTTCCTATTCAAGGCTCAGGTGACCTAGGAGAAGCCCAGGACAGGTTCAGATATCACTTGTCAGTGTTATCATCAATGCCAGGATCGGAAGGCAATATGTGAACGACTATGCTCCCGCTCCTCTACGATTACGGTTGGCACGGCACACGAGGTGGTCTGGCGCCGGCAGCGCCGCGGTCGGCTGACCCAACCGAACGAATCTGTGCTCGCACGCGGTCTCACTTGCTCTGTCACTTGCTCTCTCACTTACTCTCTCACACTCGCTCAAGCCCTTTTGGCTAAGAGTTCTATATTTGAAGTTTTCGTGACTGCAAGGATCCATACTCTTTGGTTCTTTCGGTAAAGTCACGTAGGTGAAATAATAAATATAAAAAACATGTAGTTTATTTAACTTTATTTTTTATTATTTTTATTATTATTATTATTATTTTTATTTTCACATACGTGACTTTACCGAAAGAACCAAAGAGTATCAAGTGGAGTATCTGTTCTAATCAGCTTAATATCTCTCTCTCTCTCTCCCTCTCTCACACTCTCTGTCACGCGGTCTCACACTCTCTCTCTCACGCTCGCTCTCTCTCACTCGCTCGTGTGCCGCCAGGCCCACGGAGCTGTTCCGCAGCTGCAACGCGCAGGCGGACCAGGGCGCACTCAACGACATGCGCCTGTGGGAGCACGGCGCGATCAGCATGCCCTTCCTGAGCATCCCTGTGCGGGATGTGCGCCGCTGCCGGCCCGAGGCGTGGAAGGCGATCGCGTGCGTGCTGCAGGTCAAGCCGTGCCACGGCGCCACGCCCAGCCCCATCATCTGCAGGTGTGCCCCCCGCCAATGCCTGGGTTGCCACCTTGTCCCACATTTCCCCCACGATCGTCTGCTCTTTCTAAGAAGCCGTGTTGGGAAATCTGTGAGTCTTCCCGGCGCACTACAGTCCAGAGTTTTATGGCAGTGGTGTTATAATAATATGACACCACTCAAGACAATGCATCGATGTGTAGTTCACCCCTCTGCTGGTGTTGTGAGATATTCCATGATATGTCCCGGGTTTTTGTCTTTGTGCCACCCATGCACGATTACCGGCGCGTCAACAACATTACTCTCCGATTGAACCAAAACAATGAGCTCATTGGATGGGCTCTGCCTCTCTGAGGCAGTTGCGTGGGCAGATTATTCCGGCTCTAGAAACCAAACACAATTACAGGGGTGCAGCCTCTTCCTATCACAACAACAACAATCGTTGCAGCAGAGCTCCGTTCTCTGGAAAGCTTCCATCCCTGCTGCCTCCATCCCCACCACCCCTCCACCTCGACCAACTTGCCCCCCCCCCCCACTGCCTCCCTCCCTTCGTGAAGCCCATCCCGGTGGTCACACAAGTTCCGCGCAGGCGCAATGGTAATGCAAGTAGCACGTGCAGGGCAGCCCCACACCGGCGGGCGGGCACGCGCACGGATTGTGTGCACGCGCACGCTCGTGTCCCCTGCCGCCTGCCCCGCCGAGCGGCTGCCTTGAGCCGCCGGCCGATGAGCAGGTGGAAAGGGGACACGAGGAGTCCACGGGCCCGTCGCGAGAAGCGGCTCGGCGAGGAGGCGCCGAGTGCGGTTTGACTCCGCGAAGCCGCCCACGCATGAGCTGGGCTCCTCGGGGGAACGACCCCCCCCCCCGCCGCCGTCTTCTCCCCCACCCCTAACACCGCCAGTTTCATAAATACTTAACGCTTGGCATTTTCACCAATGAACAAAAAAACTCCTCATTAATAATGCACAGAGTAAATATTACACTTTTTTGTGTGTGCCTTCCTTATTCCTATTGTTCTCCGCTAACCCCCTCCCCACGGCTCTGCTCACCCACAGTCACCTCCCCCTTCGTAATCCCTCGTCTGGCCATTAATAATGCACTCTGTAAAGATCCGAGCAACTGTAATTTGTTTTTGTATCTGTGGGTTTTTAGTTTTCTTTATTGTTGGGTGAAATTACTGCTAATTTCAACTCGCGGCTCCCCCCTGTGGGCTTCCTCATCAACCCCCCCACTCTCCCTCATCAACCCCCCCACTGTCACTCATCACTCGCTTTCGTCGACCCCCACTCCCCCTCATCGTCCTCTGCTCTCTCTCATCACCCCCCCCGCTCTCCCTCGTCGACCCCTGCTCTCCCGCATCATTCCCCTCTCTCCCTCCCTGACCCCCGTTCTCCATCATCATCTTCCCAGCTCTCCCTCATTCACCCCCCACCTGTCCCCCTCATTAACCCTCCACTCTCCCTCATCGTCCCCCGCCCTGCGTGCGGTTGCTCTCCGCGTGGGCGCAGGTCGGACTGCGTGGACATCCTGCAGCAGTGCGGGGATAGCAGCCGCTTCTCCGAGGGCCAGACGGCGGAAGGGATCTGCGAGGCGCTGTCCCCCTCCGACGACGCGGACGCATGCATCCCGCTCTCCCGCTACCTCGGTGGGCCCCGCAACCCACTCGCCGCCTCGCGCCCCGCGGTTCGCCCCCCGGGGTGATTTTCGAGAGATCGTCGTCAGAAAAGCGTCGAGCACGTGCGGCCGCGGCGACGGCGTTTGGCACGGCCTCGGGTCGTCGCCGTGTGACCCGCTATTTCTGACGCGATTGGACGTTGCCATCCCAATTACACCGTGGGAGTGGAGCAACAATCAAATAATTCCTGATTTGGGCAACTAATTTCTTATTTTCTTTACACGGTCTTTAGAATTATAACCTTTATTTACACTGGAGAAATCCGATGAGCTATTCAGCTCTTTTTCACAAGGGAAAACGTGGAGTGGGAACGAATTGCAATCTTATCTCTCCATAAAATCATTCCACACCCAGCGCACCACTTCCAGTGTGCCGCTCGCGATGGCTGTGGCCCACCAGTTGATGTGCCTCCCGCGGTGGACCAGCCACCTGGAAATATATCCGGTGAGAAATTAAGCCCCGGCCACTGACATTTCGCCGGCAGCGATTGCCCCTGAAGTTGCACTCGGTGCGTCGTGGCGTCTCAGTTTCAGTTTTTAGTTTCGTTTATTAGGTGTAGCCCTGTGAGCCATGCGGCTCTTGACTCGGGTGCAACCGCAACAAACAAAAACATGAACAAAGAACATCTTAAAGTGACTACGCGCAACAGGCCGCGATGGGGACTTCAAACCCCACAGCTGCTCCCACTGGGGTGCATACCTGGCAATCCCTTCTCAGTGCTGCCTAGCTTATTGCAGGCCAATTCAGATCTTAGTGGTCACCCTCGTGCCCTTATAAATCTCGACGTTCATCCTGCAAAGTCCCATCGCAAAGGGAGAAACACAAACAAACATACGACACAAAAAAACCCACATTATTTTTTTGTGGCCCGTATTGAAACGGCTGTACGCCGTATGGACCTGAAAACTCAATTTCCCTGCACAAGAACACGTGGCATTATACACCGCGTGGGTTGACAGCTATTGGGGGGGGGGGGCGTCACAGACACGGCGCGTGACGTCGCGCGCCGTCTCCCTGGCAACGTGTACCCGGAGTAATATAATTATATACCCACGTCACGAACAGGTGCGCCGCGTTAGCTGTGGGCAAACATAACGAGTGGGGGGCGGGGGGGTGATCTGTCAATAGATAGCAGTCGACTCATCACACCCTGTGTGTAGAGTATACACAATGCACATTGCACACACGGAGGGCACAAAAGTTGGGGGCGGCGGGGGGGGGGGGGTAGCTGTCCCCCACCGCTAAGCAAAGACAAAGATCCCCGGCATAGCCTTAACAGACGATTGGGGCAAGTACTGTGAGCGAGCACCTATGAAGGTGGGTGGCCAGCACCATTCCTGGCCTCGTTTTTCTCCCCGGTGCTGATGTTTAGAACTAGGGGGAGGCCCAGGACCGGTTCAAATATTCTCCACCCTTATCGGTTGTGAACGGAAAATCGACCGCGGGTCGCTGGGTTCGTAACGCAGTGCACTAACAACCGCACAACCGCTCCCCCCACTGCACACCCACACGAACGATATACACACACACACACGCGTGTGACACGTACAGCATTCACCTATAAACACAAGACAAAGATCCCCCGTACTGCCTTAATAGACTGTAGGTGCAAGTGCAGTTAGCGAGCACCTATGAAGGCCAGAACGGCACACGAGGGGGTGAGTGGCCAGCACCACACCCAACCGCCTTTGTCTCCCGAGTGGCGATGTTTACACACCGCACCAGGTACTAATTTGAGGCCGAGTCGACCTAGGGGGAGGCTAGGGACCGGTTCAGATAATCGTCACTGATGTTGGCCGTGAGCGGGAATCGACCTCGGGTCGCCAGGTTCGTAGCGCAGGGCGCTAACCGCTACACTACCGTACAACACGCACACGCTCACACGCACACACGCTCACACAAACACACGCTCACACAAACACACGCTCACACACACACACGCTCACACACACACACGCTCACACACACACACACGCCCTTTCCTAAGATGCAAGGCCGTAGCCATGGAGT
The DNA here is from genome assembly GCF_965212315.1 of Lampetra planeri. Classification (NCBI taxonomy): domain Eukaryota; kingdom Metazoa; phylum Chordata; class Hyperoartia; order Petromyzontiformes; family Petromyzontidae; genus Lampetra; species Lampetra planeri. The sequence continues at coordinate 1,828,557 of NC_136116.1, read as the reverse complement.
CAACAGTGGGGGGGACCAAATCTCCCTGGGGCCCCCCCCCCAGAAAAAATTATCTAAATTTTAAAACGAATTTCCTGCCTAAAATATTAAAACATTCACTAACACATAGGATGGACTTTTTTTTTTACAATAATGTCTAATAGTGTATTGAATTACATTTATGTTATGGGATTAATAAAGTACAACCATAACCACAATCAAATAAACATGAATCTATTTTATAGCAATATATTGGGGGGCATTTTGAGCATATTTGAATATTGGGGGGGGATGTGTCCCCCCCCCAAATATATATTATAATTACGGCCTTGCTAAGATATCACTCTCCTGGTTGCCCTTGTGGATGGCCGTGCGGACAGGTGTCGGGGAGGTGGTGGTGCTCCCGTGCGTGTGTTTGCCTGCGACACAGTAACGCTCGCTCCGATTACCGCGCCTCTCTGCGTGAGCCTCACCTCTTTGCACAAGCGGATCAGGCCGGGGGTGGTGGTGGGGGGGGAACAGCAAACAGTGACATCTGGCGCCCTGCGCACTCGGAGAGCCATTTGTGCGATCCTTACGCAGGGCACACGACAGAACTCACTCGGGCCCTTTGTCAATCCACCGCTGGATGAGGGAACTCCCCACACCGTACGTACGGCTCGCTTTGGGGTTCATCCGTCGCACTTCGCACTGCTCAGTGCGGGGTTGGTGACGGTTGTGGCGGCATTGACCTCTGCTGCCCACAACGGCTGCCCAGCAACAGCAGCCTATAGCACCTGTTTTGAGTATTGTGGGCAGCCCCTCCAAGCACTAGCTCAAGCTTGCCGGGCTTCCACGTTCCGGGCGGTTTGGTCATTGGCTGCCCAAATGTTTAATTAATTCGTGGACAATTTTGCTGTCACGTTGTGCCGCAAGTGGCGGCTGTGCACATCCATAATTGTGTGTGTGAATGTGTGTGGGTCACGCGTTGCTGCCGCCGCTACGTCCGTGCGTGGGTGTGCGTGCGCGCGATTGCTAATATCGGGAGGACAGCGTAAACCGTGGTGCCCGGCCCTCTCCGCGCGACCTCCGTGTTTGTCAGGAAATGAGAGTTGAGCCGCGCGAGAGCCAGGCCGAAGCTGATGGGTGGAGAGCGTCACGCTAGGCATGCGGCGCTTGGCGTGTTGCTCACCACCACCACCGCGATCGGGACACGAGGGGGGGGGGGGGAGGTTATTGCCACGAGACGGAGCGCGTTCCCGGCCCCATGCGTGTCTCCGAGTCAGCCCTTTGCTGCACATTTCTGTTTATTTAAACAAAATTCTCGGATAACAAAAATATTACTATGATGATGATCATTTCGACTTGTAGCGTGCCGCCGTCGCACACCGTTATCGCTCGCTCTCGATCAGAGATAGAGAGAACGACTTGGAGGCGCGTGAAGGATCCACAGAAGAGCGGAAGGCAGCAGCTATACGGCTGACCCGGCACCAAAGATTGCCTGAGCTCTGTGGTTCTCTATATATTAAGATGGTTTGAGCCAATTAAAGAGTATTCACACGTGGGAGGAAACCGGAGCACCCAGAGAAAACCCACCTATGTGAGGGAGCAACACTCTATCCCACACAGATGGAACAGGTGGAGTCCATATTTTTGCCGTACCGCTTTCTGGCGAACCACCTCGACGCCCATGGGAATGGAGTTTCACGACATTTGCGTGGTGATCCGCCACAAGAATGAGTTGTTGTCCTCACCCCACACCTCTGATGTGCACGGTTGGCTACGTATGGCATGAAATAAGTTCAACATACATACACACGGGTATTTTTCCAGAGTCCGTTTTGTTAAATTTGCTATGTTATTTCCGCTTCGAAGGAGTTGGCGGCTCAGGGACTGACGGTTCGGGGCCGCCCAGGGATGGGGACAACAATGAGCTCGGTGGCTCCGACGAGGTGGTCCATCCGTGCAACCCCAGCCCCTGCCCCGGCAATCAGTTGTGCGAGGTCAACCGGCGGGGCTGCTCCCCCGGGGTCGACTGCCTGCCCTACGTGTGCGCACCCGGTGAGCCTCGCGCTCGCATCCACAGCCCAACATCGCACTGCTCCACCCAGCAGTGCTGCCCCCTGTCACCTGCACTGCTCCACCTGCCATTGCCTCACCCGGCAGTGCTGCCCTCTGTAGCCTTCATTGCTCCATCCTTCATTGCTCCACCCAACACTGCTCCATCCTGCACTGCTCCACTCAGGCACTGCACTATCCTGCAGTGCTGCCCTCTGTCGTTTACACTGCTTCGCCTTCCAGTGCTGCACCCTACACTGCTCCACCCAGCACTGCTCCACCCTACACTGCTCCCACCCTACATTGCTCCACCCTACACTGCGCCACACTGCACTGCCCCACCCTGCACTACTGCACACTGCAGTGCTGCCCTCTGTAGCCTGGCTGAGCTGTAGCCTCTCTATACCACTCTACCCGATAGCAATCCAGGCTGCACTACAGCCCTTTGTATATGATGTTCTTATGTATGTAGAGGGGGTGGAGCAGTGGCACAGTGGTTAGGACGCCACGCCATGCTCCTGGAAACCTGAATTAAATTACCGGAACGAATAATATCAGTGGCGGGTGCTATCTGAACTGGTCTGGGGACGCCCTCCCCTTACCAAGTTGCACGGACTAGTGTGGTGAAGTATTAAAACGATTAACTAATTTTAATTTAACCAGGTAAAGCCCACTGAGCTATAGAGCCCTTGTTCAGAAGCGACCTGGCCACAATTGATAGCTCAACGAAGTGGCTTCTTACATGGCAATTTATAGTAGCCAGATACCCGAAACGCATCTTTGTAAATGTGGAGGGTAAAACTGGAGAAAAATCGATACGAACATGCAAACTCCAAATACATAGGCGTCAGGGTTTGGATAAAACCCACGATCTCCTGTATACCAGGCGAGGTAGTTAACACCTCGCCACCGTGGCACCCTTGACTGGCACAGCTGTAAATTTAAATGTAATTAAACCGATACATGTGCATTTGTTATCACTTCTACTACTATTCTTATTACTACACTTGTTTACACAGGGGAGCCTCACTGAGTCTCAAGTGCCTTGTCAGGAGGGTCCTGCAGGTTTTCACAGTAGGGGCACAATGCTGCCGCTATTTGTACCATCACAATCGAGTCATTCGCAGGCAACCTCTCAGTGTTGGGGGTGTTTGCCCGACGGCGCCAGCGAGGGTTACGTTGGCCATAGTCTGAGGGCGCCGTCTCCGCTGTGTGACCGCGGGCCAGGCTGCAAGCTGGGCGAGGCGTCCGACTTCCTGGTGCGTCGCGGCAGCGTGGCGCGCGTGCCCGTGGCCTCGGGCGAGGCCGGCTGCTACCGGCTGTGCGAGTGCGGCGAGGGCGGGCGGCTCGAGAACTGCAAGGAGATGCCGTGCATCGACAGCCAGCGCTCCTGCATCGTGGGCGGCAAGCGCGAGGGTAACGCCGTGCGGGGGTGGGGGTCGGTAGAGCGAGCTTGACGGCGATGCGAGCTGTGTTCTTCAGTTCGTCGCACTTTGACGACAGCGACGTTCAGGTGTCCGGTACTTGGGGTAGGCGGCCAAGTCCCAACTGATGCAACCCTGCGAGCGTGGTCTTGTTTAAAGTGGGGTGGAGTACGACCCGGTCAACAAACGTTCAACAATGTTAAGCGCTTGATAACAGGATTGGCAACGTTTTGAACTTCCTTTGTCTGTGGTGCATTCTGCTCCAGCTCTCACCCCGCTGTGTATACGCAAAGAGGCTACGACGCCCATTGATAATTATTGGAATACATTTTATATATTGTGTTCAGTCCCCTCAAACTATCTGTCGCGGATAACATATATATTTCAAATGAAGCTTGCAAGTGACTGAGCAAATTTTGTCATGGTGATGAGCGTTCACGGAACTAGTCTACTCCGCTGGTGTCGCGCATCGTGCCGACATTCACCTGCGGGGGCCACGAGCAGCCGCTCCAGCAGCTGCAGCCCTGCGGCTTGAGGTGGCGCGTGCGAGATCCTGACAGTGGCCGCTGTGTATGCCGACCCCCCCCCCCTCCACCGTAGCCCACGGCAGCCACTTCCACGTGGACTGCAACGTGTGCGCATGCTACGCGGGGCGGCTCACCTGCTCGCAGCGGCAGTGCTTTGGCGTGGCGAGCAGCGAGGAGGACCGGCGGCGCTACACGGGTGCGCACGCACAAGCATGCGAGGGACGAACGAATGCGGACGCACAAACATGCACACATGCCCGGCGATTGCCAGTGTGGCATGCCCGGAAGCGTGGCCCTGAGCCGTGCCGGCCACCGCAACGTGCACACGCAGAGCTCCATGAACGTTTACTTACAAAAATTACGAACCAAAATTGAAATTATTAAATAGAATGAATGTGAAATATGGATGTCAGTCTTTGCTCAGGAGAGGGGTTCCCTACAGCTCCCTCTCGTGGAAGTCCTTCTCCCAGCAGGCTTTTGATATTGATGCTAAAGCGCTACAAATGAGTAGCATATGGCATTTTAATGCCACGTTTGGCTCACAAGTGCCAGCCTAAAACAAAAAATAAAAAATACCAAAATATTTTTCACCCACCACCCCACGAACAAAGATTGATATCTCCTATATAGCATTAACAGATTACAGCAAGGGCTGTTCGTAAGCCCCAATGAAAGCCAGCACGGTACACACTGGGGTGGGTGTCCAGCATCATGCTCAGCCGGCTTTGTCTTCTCCATAGTGATAATTTTACATCACACCAAGTACTCATCTGAGGCTGAGTCGCCCTAGGGGTGGCCCAGGAATGGTTCAGATAATCATTACTGATGTTGACCATGGGCTGAAATGGAACTTGGGTTGCTGAGTTTGTAGCATAGCACGCTAACCGCTCCCTACTAAGATGCACACAAAGAACAAGACACGTGTATGTTTGCACTTCTGTGCGATGATTAGAGTATGGGTGATTAGGTGTGTGCGTACGTGCAATAGTGGCGCAGGGGGTAGCACACTGCGTAACATGCTCTGTCATCTGTGTTTGAATCCTGGCAATGGCTAATATTAGGAGTGGCAAGTGGCGTCTGAGCTTATCCCAGGCCTCTCCTAGGTCAAATCAGCCTCAGCTAATTTCCCGGTGTGTACATCAGCAATGCGGAGACAGTGGCACCGGGCGTGCATGAACAGTTCCTCACTGCCCCGACGGTCTCGACGTCTGAACGAGCGATCCTTGCCTGCCGTTCTGCTGGCGCGTGTACGTGCGTCACGCAGGCCTGCCGTGTCACTGCGTCGACCAGTTCGTCCCCGTGTGCGCGGCGACGGGCCGCACGTTCCCCAGTGCGTGCGTGGCGCGCTGTGCGGGCCTGCTCGACAGCCAGTTCGAGTACGGGACCTGCGCCTCCCGCGACCCCTGCCTGGGCAACCCCTGCGGCTCCCGACAAAGGTGCGCGCTCGCGACCCCGCCGAGCCGGGGCACGCCGGCCCGTCCAGAATGGGACCCTGAAATAACTAATCGAGATAACGCGTGTGTATACGTGTATGTGTGCGTGTGTATACGTGTATGTGTGTCTGTCCCGTGAACTCCTGCCAGTTAGCCATCAACCGCTTCACATGGTCTTCAAGTGCACCTAGTCTGGAACAAGCGCTGTGGTGATGTCACCGCCACTTAGTGGCAAATGGCGGCTGTTGTTGATGTGCGCTGGTGGCATAGTGTGCAGCGCAGATGGCGCATCTGCCAATCATCTCGGTTAACCCATAACACATTGGTCTGTCCACCATAACCTCATTCATAGTCCACCTAGCTTTGCACGAGTGCTCCGGTGATGTAACCATCACTTGCTGGTGACTGGCTGTCGTTGCTCGCACCGTGCGTGCATGCGCGCTGCCTGGCGGCATTTGGCGTTCGAGGCAGGTGCATCCCGAGGCGGCGCGTCTGCTTGACCTCCCTGGAGCCGTTTGGCTGCAAGCAGTTTGAGTGCCTGCACGGGCAGCTGGCATGCGAGGCCGCCTCATCGGAGTCGGCGTGCGACACCGCCGACCCGGAGCACCCGTTGCTGTGCTCGCTGTACGGACGCGGGAAGACGCTGCCCTACGTCGGGCCCTGCCAGGTAAGCGCCCCGTCGTCGGTTCCTCTGGAAAAACAAGGGGGCACGAACGACGGCCGTTGCTGTTGCGCTGCGCTGAGGGTCGGGGGTCGTGCAGCCGTGCCGACTTGCATTGCTTAATTGAAGGGCCGTGTGCTAATAATTCCCCCCAGACGGGGGATTATTAGCACGGTTGATTACGTACAGTGCGGAAGAAGTTCAACATACACACATACATGGTCGTTTCATAAACGACTAATGGGCCTGCACACAATGAATGGCTAGATATTCGGGATTTAGAGACATTGTCTTCAGAGTTAAAGACGGCAATAGAGGCATTATTTTGATTGTCAAGTGGAGTACGTGGGCCTGGCCGTGACGTGGGCCTGGCCGTGACATGTCATCAGAAAGGACGACGGCCGGCAGTCAAGACTAACGACGGAGTGGTGGCCAAAGGGGTTAACGCTGCTGAGTCTGTGTCCACCATGGAGCAATGAAATCGGCTCATCTGTAGGTGCCAGATGGATTGTTACATCGAACAGAGCCGTGAGGGATGGCGACGGCTCAGGGAGGCCTTACTCACACTGAGAACAAAGGATTTTTATTGAACCCGAGAAGCCCGTGGGCTGGGCAGTTCATTTGGAAGCCACGCACTCATTACACGGAGGCATAGCCAGTCGCTCATCTGTTACTGTTTACACCAATTGACCTTTGCCCTCTGGGTCTGGTTGAGATCGCGGGGCGGCAGGGCACGGAGCATAAAAAAGGCACCACCTCCGGGCCGGCCCCGTTGTACCCGCTGACGACACGTGTGCCGTGTTTGCTGTTTTGTTGGTGTGTGCACAGCTGCGGTGAGCTGCGAGTGTCATACCAGACAACACACCTGTCTCTCTCCACAGCGGGGGCTCGAGTTGCCAGTTCGTCATCGCAAGGCCTTTTGAGACTCGTTAAAAACAGAGCTTTGTGATATTATCTCCCTCTGTGACACCTTCAACTTGCGTGCGTCTGTTTGTATTGGGTGTTTGTCTTCGTATTGAAATAAATATTACGTTACGTAACGCGATAGACCTCTGGTACTACGTCCTAAATCAGCATTTGATTTGAGCCACCCTGACCCCTCCAAAATTGGCCACTTCCACGCGTCTGCGTTAGCCACCATGGTACAACGTGACATTTTCAACCGAAACAAAAGAAACATGAAGCAGACGAGGTGGGGGGGGGGGCATTGTCTCGTAAATATGCGCCGCCTTAAATGATGTATGCAGCTGTCGGTGAGAGAAACCGCAGTGGTGGACAGGTGTGGCCGGGTATAATTCGTTTAAGGGGGGGGGGGAGGGGGAATTGTGATTCTTTTTAGGTCCCGAGCTCAGGTGAGGGTGGACACGGAAAATCTGCCCAGCCGCCGGTGCTCTCCAGATGCACTCCGCGGTGCTAAAAGTGCCACGGCCTCGCTAATCGTCGATTTCCCCCCCCCCCCCACAAGCTCAGTTTTCTTTCCTCTGCCGTTCGCTCTCCCCTACCGGCGAATTCGCTTGGCCCAGAAGGAGCGCGGGATGAACCGCGGCGGCCTAAAGTGCGGCAAAACAGACACCAATTAAGCATCTGCTCTTAGGGGGGCTAATGGAGCCCAGATCAAATAATGCGAGGGCTGCGTGCGCGTGTCTGCTGTGGGCTGGCGGTCGCATGCGCAGGGCTGGCTCGCACGCGCGCAGGGATGGCTCGCACGCGCGCAGGGCTGGCTCGCACGCAAACCCTCAATTATTCAAACCCCCACCTGCACGACGACGCAACCAGCCAGTAAATATTTTATTGACGCACAAACATCCGAGATAATTTTCAGGTCAAATGCCCTAGGATTCTACTACTTTATCCCACTTTTGGGCGCATCCGTCAGGAAAAAAACGATTTCCTTCTCTTGGGATGGGCTCCGCCGGCATGGGTTGTGCCGTGCGGTTTGGCATGGAGTAACATATCACTGACACATCGTGTGCCTGCGTGTGATTCCGCACAAACGACGCGGCTGGTGTTTTTTTTTCTCTGCTTTTTTTCCCCCTACATTTTTATTCCAATTGTGCTTTAGGTATATTTCTCAGGGCAGTGCAAGCCATAATGTTATGGATTGGCCCACGGAAGCAGATACCACAGAGCTAACCTCTGAAGTCACTTCCAGTCACTACTGGTTCATTCAAAGGCAGGCCGTACTGTGCCATCCACTGCGCCACAGAGAGGAATGTCTGTAATTCTTGGAGATAATTTTTTTACCAAATTCGGTACAGGACCACACTTAAAGCAACGGCTGTTGTGCAGTTATTGGTGACGGCGCTGAGACAATCAACTCACCACGCTTGAGGACATCTGGTCAATTCTCGTGCCGCGGCTGCCCAGATTAAAATGCAGGATCTGAGCGCTCTGACCTCTAACCCTCCAGGCGACCGCTCGATCCTGCCGCGCTGGTTCATTATTAATAATACGAGAGCCGCTTCTTTGGCGTCCCATCGCAGCGGTTCACAGGCGGCCGTTCGTTGCGCGCGTTCACTCTCCACAGAGGGCGTGCAGGCTGCCCGGCCAGTCGGTGTGCGGGCACGACGGGGAGACGTACACCAGCGTGTGTGCTGCCCACTCGGCTCGCGTGGCCGTCGACTACATGGGGCCCTGTCGAGCCGTGGGGCTCCTCCCACGGCACGGCGCCGCCACTCCCGAGTGCGACCCCGTGACCTGCCCACCGCTTCCCGTCGCCGGCTGCCAGCCCGTTACTCCGCCAGGTGGGCCGGGCCCGTCAGCACAAAGCCTGCGCGCGGTCACACGATCGCTGGCCGTGACACCCGTCCCGATGTTTCATTAATCATGCGCGGAGGCCATTGTCAGCAGCCGGCTCCTCAGCCTTCCCACTGCTCCTCCTCCTCCAGAGGGCCTGCGGTGTGTAAATTATGAATTATGAAAAGCGCTGTTCAATATTGTATCCTGCCTGTAAGGTGAACACTTCAGGTAATGGAAGTCGCGCCACGAAAACAGTTTCTCTTGTTCCATGGATCTATTCCTTTGGTATGTACCTCGAGCTGTTGAACACGAGTTTTACATAATTACAGCCTTCTTTTGACAACACCGCAGCGTCACTCGCATGCGTTTTAATAGATGCAGCGGTGTTGTAAGGACGCTGTGATGGGGCGAACGTCTGGGACTTTTTAAGTGCTCTCTCTCATTAACCAAGCTTGAAACTCATGTCAGCCAGCCCAGGGCATGCAGCCCGAGTGTATTAACTGATCGTCTTCTAAAACACGTGAACCGTTTGTTTTATTGAGTTGCTTTGAGACCGGTTCTGGAGAAACCACCATTGGTAAGGATCTGAGAACGCTGTCACCACACACGGGGCTCGCTCTCCGCATCGTCCACGCCGCCCACCTGTGTGGACAAACGCGGGGCCGGCTCACCCTCCTGACCTGTGCCCGTGCCTCCAGGTGCTTGCTGCCCGCTGTGTGCCGGCATGTTGAGGATCCTGTGGAGCATGGAGCAGCTGGACATGCTGGCAAGGGTAGGCGCTATCATCGGCACTCACGAACACCCGTCACCATCGCAGTGATCCACGTCTGCAACAAGCACAATACGTGTATTATGTAATCATCATCATCATCATCTACAGCCTTGATATATTAATTGCTGGATGTCCCCGAGCCATCCCATCTCTCACTGTCCCGCAATTTCACAATCCACCTGGCCAGCTGCACAGGAGCTGACATTTGTCGCTCCTTCTGTGCGAGTTTCCTCCCTTGGCTTCCGCCTGCCGTAGCCTTGCCCACCGGCCGTGACCCATCTTGGTGACGTGTCCTGCCCGAGCCCACCTTTTTCAAGGCACCACGGTGGCGAGATATTGACTACCTCACCTAGTATACAGGAGGTTGTGGGTTGGATCCCGACCCTGACGTATGCATATTTGGAGTGTGCAACGTTCTCTGCGTGGTCGCGTGGATTCTTCTCCGAGTATTTGGCTGCTATACATTTTCCATGTAATAAACCGCTGCACTGGGCTATCATTTGTGACCAGGTTGCTTCTGAAAAAAAGCTATATAGCTCAGTGGGCCTTTCCTGGTAAAATAAAAAAAATTGTTTAGTTAAAATAATTGAGTTCAAAACGTATGATGTAAACATGTCTGAGACGATACCTGCGTTTACACTTGAATTTTTTTTTAATCAGCGACAAATTTCTTGGCAGTGTATCCTTTAAAATGTTGGCAAGGCCAGAGTCGGCGGCTCGCCAGGGTAGTGTGGTTTTGAGACATCTTGTCGACTTGTGAACCTGGCTCGTCGGTGGCGTCCCGCGGCTAGCGTGGAGGCCCTGGTGCAAAGAATGCAACGGAGCCCCTGTCCAGTTCCCCCCGTTCTTCGTAGCCCAGCACCTGGGCCCTTCTGGCCTGTGGGCCCCTGTGTAGTCATACCGCCTGCACGCTCTACAGCTACCTGCCGCGACCCACGCATTTCCCTTATGCAGTCACACGCCCGAGCGAGCGTCGTGCCAGCGGCGAGACGTGACGTCGGGACGCCATGACATTGTCGTCTTGCGCGTGACCCTGCAGGTGTCGGGAAGGGGCGCCATCAGTCAGCAGGACGTCGTCACCGCCCTGCGCAGCCACGTCTCGGTGCCGCAGTGCGATGCCTTTGGCTTCCTGAGCATCGAGAACGACCTCGTGCTGCTGGTGCTGCCCGTCGACCAGCAGCCCACTGCGCTGCAGGTGCGTCTGTGTGTGTCTGCGTCTGTGGGGGGAGCAGTGGCACAGCAGTTAGCGCACTGTGCTCTCTAACCCGGAGGCCCGAGTTCGATTGCCACTAATGGCCGATAATGGTGGCGAATGTTTGAACCAGTCATGGTCCTTCCCTAGGTCATCTGAGCCCTAAATGAGTACCTGGTGGGGTGTGTAAACATCACCACTCCGGGATTCAAAGGTGGCCGGACGTCACCTTGTCTTGTGAGGCAGTGGTTAGAACACTGATCTGCTAAGCTAGCACACAGTTTTATGCCCAGACGTGGCTAACATCAGTTGGAACATGGTGTCTAAACTTGTCTTGGGCCTTCTCTAGGTCAACTCGGTTTACATGCTATACTGCTTAACCATCAGCATTGTCAAGACAAAGGTGGTTATGTTAGGTGCTTGCCACACCACCGCCCCATTGTATGCCATGTTGGCTTTAATAGGTGCTCACTAACAGCACTTACCTCAATAGTCTGTAAGGCGTCTGTGTGTGTGGACCTGCCTACATTTGACCACAAGTTATTTACAAAAGCTTTAATCATTTCCAAAGTTGCCCATCACTGACCATTCATGATACTAATAATAATTGCATCCCTTAGTCAATCCACTGCTGGATGAGACCTCTTTTCCTAAGCACATTGGCCAGTGTAGGTTGGTGAAGGGCACTGGACTGGTTCAGATGCCACTCACCACTGCTGTTTGCCATGTTCAGGAATCAGGCTCATGTCACCGGGTTCAGAGTTTAGTGCATGAACCACTTTGCCACGACTGCCGCCCGTTCATTGCCATGGTTAAAATATGGGCACAAAAAACCCGGGAGCATAAATTATTCAGGATGTAAAGCAACGATCAACACTCGCGTTGTTATTTAAATGTATTCCATGACATGCTCGCGTTTATCAAATTGCTGCATAAACATGGGAATCAAATCTAGGACTGTCTGAGTACATGGAATGCATATTTGGCTGGGATTCATATTGACAATGAAGTGTGGTCCGTTCACACCTGAGATCTGATTTATCCGTCAGCGGCCTAGCTGTCAAATGTGCAGGGCGATACAACTGCATGAGGGCCCACGGGGGCTAGCGGGGCCCAGCTGCTGGGCTACGCAGCGGGTTGGGCAAAATTGGACAAGGGGGGTCGCATTTCGTTCATCTTTGCGCCACGGTACAAACCGGCGGTGGAGTTGGCGGCTGCTGTGAATGAACGCCGATGGAACGCCGTGCCCGTTGCTCGCGCGCAGATCGAGGCGTGCAGCAAGGAGGCGGAGAAGATCGGAGCGCTCGTCAACTCGGGCAGCCCCGTGCTCGTGTCGCACACGCCGCTCTCGGCGCTCCTCGCCGCCCAAGTCCTCGTCTCCACGGGCTGCCCCTCCGCCGCTCCTCCGCGCACGCCCCCCCCGGGCCGGCTCACCCTCCTGCTGGCCGCCCTGCTGCTGGCGGCGACGCTCCGGCTCGTCGCACCGCCGTGAGAGCGCGGGGAGCCCAGGGCCGCGAAGGGAGCGACGTGGGAGCGAAGGGAGTGGCGTGGGAGTGGAGGGAGCGGGAACCGCGAAGCACTGTTACTCGGTCTCAGGGAGTTGTGCACGGTGGGGGGGAGTGGGGGAGTGGGGGGGAGTGCGGGGCCAGCGACAGCGTCGTCCTCGGGAGCGGAGTCGCGCCGTCGTCCTTCGTCGCAAGTGTCCGCTCGTGCAGGAGCGCCGTCTCACGGGGCGAGGTGTGGCCCGGTGACGCCACACGCCGTGAGCGGGCGTCGCCTCGCGTGACCCCGAGAAGATGAACCAAATGAACGACGCGTGATCCTTCGCCCTGTTCATGGCCACGGGACTCGGGGCTTCGCACAGCGTCGGAGGCTCCGCAGCCGATGTCCGGATGTGCCGCCCTCGAGGGGGAACCCCGTCGGGTCACGCGCACGGGGACGTGGCTTGTGGAGCTCTCCCCCTGACGTCATCCGCCTGGGTTGCTTTTGCCCGGCGGGGTCAGGGGTCCCCCGCGGAATCGCCGCCGGGGCGGTCACAGGCGGTCGCGGGCGTTCCCATTGTTTAAAAAAACGCAACGCGGCCACGGCGTCTCTGCCGTGGGAGCGTCATCAACGCTCCGATCGAGACGGCTGTCTCGTGGATCCCTGCCACCTGTCGCGCGGCGTCGCTGTCCCCAGCCTGAGCACTCGGCGGTGGAAGGAGTTGTTTGCCAAATGATTTTCCTGTTTTTCGTGTGAATGCCCGTCTCGTGTGAGTGAGGTGAGCCCGTGCGATGTGTTTATTTTAAAGGACGCTCTATTTTTGTAAGACGCACGTAATGGCCTTGGCTCTGAGGCAGCGGAGGTGGCACGCACCGTGACCCCAGCCTGGATGCATCGTGGCTTTCACATCCTCAGTGCTTTACCGTGCTGTTGTTGCTGTTGTTGGGTGAGAGACACGTGTAAAGGAGTATTTTTAAATACCAAACAAAAAGATAATCTAATATTTTAAGTATTTTATTTCTATATTAGACGTGTACATTACATGGTCCGTCGTGAGAAGAGAGCGAGGCTGAGACGCAAACTCTATGCACGAGGTGTCGACGCCTTCCCTTTGCTCCGCGCCACAGAATCCCCTTCGCTAACTCCACTCCTTCCCTTAACTGCCGAGTAGAGAGGGGGAGACGGGCTCCCATCCCACACTGACGGAGCCCCATCGCACGGGCCACAGAAGCTGGCATCCTTTCAGTGGCAGATCGTAGCCGGCATGGGCCCAACCCAGAAACGCGGCCTTCCCCCCTTTCCAATGTCCCACATCTTCGACTCAATAGCTACACAATGGGCGATCCGGTGGGGGGTCGCGCATATTCCGCCCAGGATGGAAAGTCGCACCCCGTCAGGTTTGGTGGACGGAGGCGGCTGGGCAGATGCAAGGGGAAGGCGAGCGCAGGGTCATGACAATCGGGAGCTGCTGGTGCGGAGCGGTGCCCGCCCGCACCGCTAGCTCCTGTGTCTGCATTGTGCAAGTGCCGTGTTCGTCCTGTGTGTGTGTGTACCTGCACGCGTGCGTGCGTACGCGCGCGTGCGCGTGTTAGCCATCGCGTGTTCATTGTGAGGAACAATCATGCGTGTGTGTATTTATCCGCCTTTCGGCAAGGGGCGAGGTGCCTCCTGCCTCCACCCCCACTACCCCCACGGGGCTGTGGGCACGGCGTTCCGGGTCAAGGTCACCCTAACCCCTGACTGACCCATTGTGGAGTCGGGGTCAGGGAGGAAAGATGCGTAACAGGAACACCGACGAGAGCAGGACGGGCGCTGGACGACACCTGTTGTAGTGTGCGTGTGCTTTGCGAGGTGTGTCTGTGTGTCAGTGTGTAGGCCTGTGTGTGTGAGAACGTTATTATGAATGTGTGTGTGTGTTTGTACGTGTACGTGGGGTGCGGTGGCCCAGTGGTTAGCGCGTTGTGCTACGAACCCGGCGACCCAAGTTCAATTCCTGCTCACGGCCTACACCAGTGACGATTATTTGAACCAGTCCTGGGCCTCCCCTAGGTTGAGCCAGCCTCAAATGAGTACCTGGTGTGGTGTGTAAACATCGCCTAAAAAGCGGCCGGGCGTGGTGCTGGCCACACACCCCCTCATGTGCCGTGCCGGCCTTCATTGGTGGTCGCTAAAAGCACTTGCCCCTAAAGTCTGTCAAGGCTATACTGGGGATCTTTGTCTTTTGTAAGTGGGTCGCAGGAGTGTAGATGTTTGCGCGCTGCGCTACGAACCCGGAGATTTGAGTTCGATCCGACTCGCTGCCGACACCAGTGACGATTATGTGAACCGATAATTGGTCTCCCCTAGGTCGACTCAGACTTAAATGAGTATCTGACGCGCTGTGTAAACATCACCCGTAGGGAGACAAAGGCGGCCGGGCGTGGTGCTGGCCACCCACCCCCTCGTGAGCCATGTCGGTCTGCATAGGTGCTCGCTAACAGCACTTGCCCCAACAGTCTGTTAAGGCTACATAATATGCCTGTGTGTGCGTGTGTGCGTGGGAGTTAGTGTTTTGCGTGTGTGCGTGGGAGTTAGTGTTTTGCGTGTGTGCGTGAGTCTGCGCATGTTAGTGCGCGCGTCCAGGCTGCGCAGTTCTGGCAGAGGGACCAGACCCGGAACGCATCTCGAGGCGCCTCGCCCTGCCCCTCGTCGTCAGTATTAAACTGTCAGGGAGTCCCAATGGTTATTCCGACAACCTACCACGTTGTGTATCACGTTGTGTATCGTATATATATATTTTCTATCCGAGTTCTATTTAAAACAAAAAAGTGTTACTTTACATTTCCCGGTCTCGTCTCGCCGCAGCGATGCCGATTAGGCCTGGGTACGCTTTGATGATGATGATAATAATCTCCTGTAATTTTATTTCACATTTGCACAATAAAATGTACACGCATTTATCTTTCTCTTCTGCCTCCATTGGCAATCGCCCTTTTCTCGCGGTCTCGTCCCCGACGTCGCGAATGTAGTCGCGACTCTGCCGTGCGTGCACGATCGCGACTGTGCTCACGAGTTTTTTGTTCGCGATTAATGACGATTACGGTGATGGTGATGATCCGCCGTTAAGTCTCCGAATCAACGCAGAGCAAGCACGGATCGCGCCGTCCAGCTGATGTTGCCCATCGCGGGATGAGATAACGGGGAGTGGCGTGTCGCGCCGTGAATGCGTGGTCTGTCATTGGGAGGGGGCTGCTCTTTCACTGTGGTGGAGGAAGGCTGGGACGCTGTGGTTCTGTTGCGGCTGTTACGCAGCTCGCGAACGTGAAATTTGCATCAACCTGGCCCGGGCAGTCGCACCACGGGGCCAGATTCCAGCTCTCTTGATGAATCGACACACGGATCACATGTTTCTGTATCGTTTGTATAAGTTTTGTATTAGTCGCCAAATACACGTAAACAAAGAACCCGTATTACATGAACACAATGATATATTAACATTGACTGGTTTATGAAATTACATTTTGTGCATTGCAACCTTCGTTCAAGCGAAGTAAAAAAAATAAAACCTTGGCCGGTTTTGACAACGAGCCTCATCAGCGGGGTTTAGCCAGCCCAGTGGCGGTCCGTGGCTCTCATCCACCACGGGGTTCTTCTTCCAGTCCCACCAGATGCCGAGTGCAGGGCTCGGCAACCTGCGGCTCCAGAGCCGCATGCGGCTCTTGAAGAGCTGCAGGGCGGCTCTTTATATTTGAAAAAAAAAAGATTATCCTTGTTATTGTTTGCCGACCCCTGACCATGTAAGTCCAGCTCACCATGGGAGTCCAGTTTACCATGGGAGTCCAGTTCACCATGGGAGTCCAGTTTACCATAGGCAGGGTTCGGCAACCTGCTGCTCCGAATGCGCATGTAGCTCATTAAGGACTGCTTTGTGACTTAATTTAATAAGGACCGTCTCCTTTTCACGTTGCATTGTGGCTTTTTAAATATTGAGTTTTTTTTACCGAATTGAGAAAAAAATGTCTCGTTGTTTTGATTGCCGATCCCTGAACTGGTGGATAATTGCAGCACAACGGGCAACTTGGAATGTGCATGTCGGCGATGCCGGGCTCCCACCCGGGACCAGTTGCCCTGGGAAGCTGCGTGGGCTGCGATCGCCCGTCTCTACTGGGGAAAGCGCTGGTGATGAAGCCACTGGCAGCGTGTTCCAGTTTTTCGATGCGAATCTATGGGTCTCTGTGTGAATGTATGGGTTTCTATGTGAAGTCTGTGGATTGTTGTGTAAGTCTATGGGGCCTTTGGGTGACAAACCAGTGCCAGCACATTACATTTCATCAATGATTTCCACCCTGCACGCGTTATCCCTTGACACTGGAACATCTGATTAGCACGGTTGGCTACGTACGGTGCGAAAGAAGTTCAACATACAGAGAGAAAACAACACTGAGACGGATCGTGTTGCCTCCTCAACATGGAGCCGCAGACCGCTCGTGGGTCTGCCAAACAACTCCGCTGGGCTGCCTGATCATGTGGGACGGAGCTCCGTGCGTGTCCTCTGCAGGGCGGTTCAGCGCAGCGCACTGACGCGCAGCCTGGTGCGTGCCCCTCTTACCGTAGCTCGGTGTGAAGTCCCCGTGGTCCGTAATGACAAGCGGCGCTTTATTTACTATTTACTCATGAAAGCCTCACTGGAGCCCGACGACTGACTTAATCAAGAATCTGAATTGCCATGTTTGGCCAAATACATTCGTGAGCGGCTTGTGGGAGCAGGAGCACCCGGAGAAAACCCAGGACCCATAGGAGGCTCAGGGGTTTGGGGTGGGTGGTGAGGGGTATAGCACTCGTACTCCGCACAGATGAATACACGAATGCATTACTATACTGCCGTATCGTGAACGGCTCACATCTGGTAGATTACGACAACGCATGCCGTACCCAAACAGCCTCCCGTGCAAGTAGCCCATTCACCAGGCTCAACCCTGGCTCAGCTTCCGAGTTCCGACCTAGGGGAGACCCAGAACGGTGATGATGTTCGCGGTTATATTTGGTTGAGCCACACGCACTCCGGTGGTTTCTCACTGAATCCACGCTCACGCGTTACCCCCCCCCCCCCACCGAGGGAGTGGAGGCGCTGGTGCGAGTGGCCGTGCCTGCGCAACGCGAGCCGAACGAACAAAACGCGCCGTGACAAAGCAGGCATTGTGCGTCGGGCTCGGCGTTGCGCAGACGCAGAGGAGCGACCCGGCGACTCGTCGTGACTGCAGCACGCGGAGGAGGCTTTTCGGATTGTGCTCGAACATGGCTCTCCGATGTGGTTTCCGATCGTGACCGCGCGTGTTCGTTGGGCGCGTTGTCCGACGTTTCGCTCCGCGTGCTGGGAGCTTCCTTCGAGGAATTTGGTTTGAGCCGATCACGTCGGGCGTCACGCAGAGCGCACGGTAGAGCCGCGCAACACTCGGCAACCAGACGACCAGAATCACTTCCCCGGCGTGAGCAGGACCGCGCCACGACGAATGCGTCTTTACCCCTGTCCTGATGCATTGTGCCAGGTATTTAGATTTTTTAAGACGGCATCGACCTAAAAGAGGCCCAGTCAAGGTCCAGATATCACGGGTGTCCGGCTCTGATGCACACGGGGCCAAACGGACAGGAGAATACAAAGACAAAGCACAGATCGCCCGAATAACCTAAGCAGACTTTTGGGGCAAGTGCTGTTATGAGCACATATGAAGGCTCGCACGGCACACTCGGGGTTGGGTAACCAGCACCACGCCCGGCCGCCTTTGTCTCCCTGGTGACGACGTTTACACACTGCACCGGGTACTCATTTGAGGCTAAGAACATATACACAGCCACAGGAAGTCACAACGACAAAGATCCCCCATATAGCCTTGAACAGACTGTTAGGGCAAGTGCTGTTTAGCGAGCACCTATGAAGGATGGGACGGCACACGAGGGGTGGGTGGCTAACACCACGCCCGGCCACCTTTGTCTCCCTAGTAGCTATGTTTACACACTGCACCAGGTACTTATTTAAGGCCGAGTCGACCTCGGGGAGGCCCAGAACCGGTTCAGATAATTGTCACCGGTATTGGTAGCCGTGAGCGGGAATAGAAATCGGTTCGCTAGGATCGTAACGCAAGGCTCTAACCACTACACGACCGCCACCCCCCCCACACACACACAGTGACATACAAACACACACAGGTACAGCCGGACATGGACACACAAACACCCAGCTGCGGCCGTGCCGCTGGCGGGGTTGGGGGCAGCCCCGCGCTCATCCATCGCTCCCTTCCAGTCGCGAGCATCGCCGACAGGACCGCGCAAGAAGGCAGCCTGAGCGGATGTGAACGCTTCGCACGCGGCTCGGAACGGTCGCTTGGCGACGCCTCTTCGCATCCGGGCGCCTCCGTCGCTTCCCGTGCCCGTGGGACCTCGAGTTGCTCCCAAGGGGTGGTGGTGGGGACCTGTAGACAGAGAACACAACACAGCAATCACCATCACCCCACCATCACCATACCCCACCATCACCCCACCATCACCAGACCCAGCCATCACCCACACGCAGGTTGCCGGCCGCCTTTACCTGCACCCAACCAACCTGCGCGCTGCTCCCGCGAGTCGCGGTGTTGTAAGTCGATTCTTATGGCTGTCGTTTGTAAATCTAGGACGAACAAAGGTAACCAGAAATGGAACAAGACTGCGAGACACACACACACACGCAGAGATATGACGGGCGGATGGTTCCCGTCAATCGCCCTTCGATTCCCACTGCCACTACATCTCTGTTCCCTCGCTCTGCTCCGAAGGGCCATTGGGCCAGACGTCAGCGTACGACCGCATCGACGTTTGTCACTTCTGCATAAGCACCATCCATTCTTAACCCGCTGCTAGATTTAACGCACCGCAATGGCTGACGCCAACAACCTGTTGTTGTTGTTGTTGTGTAGCAGCGATCTATTTGCTACACCTTATCTGGGGAATTCCACCCTTCCCTTTTGGCGATGGCTGAGAGCGCGGCGATGTAAGCCGAGGCGGGGGCAGCCGGCCTCGTCGCTGCGGCGTGCAGTGGGACTGGTGGGGCCGCGGGGTCTTCTCGGCTGGCCTGGGTGTCGCGCTCCGCCCGCTCGCTCGCTTCTTTCAAAAGGGAACAATAAGCACCAGGCCCATTTATTAATTCACACCGTGGACCATCTCGCAGTGCCTCCTGCAGCGGCGCCGGAGCCCTTTGAGAAACCGAAGCCCGGCTAACGTTACACCACCTGGCGCTCGACTTACGCTCGAGATGTGGTACGGGAGCTGACTTCACCATCGCGCTATTTCAGGCGTTGCTGTGAGAGCGAAAATAATCAGCGAGCTGAAATTACAAAATATTGGTCAAGATTTGTAACATTCTGTTCAAAAGTAACTCGAATCGGGCCAACTGGTTTCCCACCGCGACCATCCCCGGCCGCTTTACTCAATGGGGCTCAACCGATGCGAGCGTCAGGCGGAGATCGCGAGAAGCCAGCAGCCCCGCGCTCTTGTGAAGAGCCCCGTGACGGACGCCACAGGGGACGCTCGCCGCTCTCTGTCGCGCACCGCGGCTCCCCGCGCCCAGCGCTCGCTTTTACCCCCAGCAGTGCGCGCTCATTCGCTGCGGGGGGAGCGGCAGGGGTGGGGTGGGGTGGGAAGGGAGGTGGAACCAGGTGTGGGTCTGGGGAAGCATGGGTGGGGTTTGGGGATTCGGCCGAGGGGATGAGTGCGCGCGACTCGAGCCCGGGCCCCTCCTCGCGGAACACCTGTTCCCCGGTGCGCGTGGCCGCGCGCATCCAAATATTTACTCACATTGATCCTCCGTGTCCTGCTCCCGCGGGCGCTCCACGCGCGTTAAGTCGTTCGCTAAGGGCCCATTAGTGCCGGCCCCCGCTTGCCGTGCAGCGAGGGACAGCCCCACCGGAATCGACCGGCGCTGTGCCGCTGCAGCGTGTCAGTGGCCGCCCCACCTGCATCGGCCTCGCGATGTCACGACCGCACCGTGCCAGCGTCGTACCACGGGCACAGTGTTGGTCACCAGTTCCACGCCCGCACCACCATCTCACAGCAGGTGGCAATATCAATGTGGCCGGTGGCTTTAACTGTCGGATGCAGCCTTGAAAATATCCTCCGCTCTCTCAGTGGTCGGATGTGGAAGCCCCCCTGACACGCAATGGTGTGTGTGTGTGTTCTCACAGAACATTGAGTTATTGATTGTTGTATTTTTGGAATACGATGATGGTACCACGTACATAAGGTAACGCGAGAGCTTGTGTAACACGTATACCAAAGATATAAACTAAACTATTTAGTATGTTACCAGGTAAGGCTCACTAAACAATGTAGCTCTTTTTCAGAAGCGCCCTGGCCACAAATGACAGCTCAACGAAATGGCGTATCATCATCACGTGTAAATGTATAGCAGCCAAATACTGTACAGGTTCTAAACGCACGTTTCTAAATGTTGAGGAAAAAAACAGAGGACCCGGAATAAAATTCACGCGACCACGGGGAGAGAGGGAGAGATGCAACCTCCAAATATACAGCAGCAGGAGTCGCCAGGGTCGAGGATCGAACCCACGACCTCCTGTACACCAGGCGAGGTAGTGAACATCTCCCCCAACGCGGCGCCCATATACGTTCCCTGGTCCCTTGGGTGGGCTCAGTGCTGCATCTTAGAGATGAAACTCGGAACTGCGGCGTTGTGGGTGGTGCTGAAGCGCGTGGAGGTGGTGGGGCGGGTGCTCGTGGGAGGCGATGAGAATTGAAAGCAACGGCTGACTGTGTGTGGTGGGGTGGAGGGTGTGGGGGGGTGTGCTTGCAGTCTCGTGTCAGCAGGGGGCGTCTTGCGTTTGTCAAATTCAAACAGCGACACGCGGGGTGTCCGTGCGGTACATTTCGCACATGCGGTTAGGTACATATATGCCGGGTTTTCAGAAGTAGGGGGCCGTCCATAAATGACGTCACGCACCTGGGAGGGGGGGGGGTCATACATTTGTGACTATGTGTGACAAAGGGGGGAAGGGTTGAGAAATGTGACGTCACATCAAAATGCGTAACTTTAAATATATATAGACAACACTTTCCACTTAATTAAATATACTTTTTTTTATAAATGTTTTCTCCTACAACATCAGAGTGCAGCGGTACATTACATACGCACTACAATGACAATAGTTTAAAGCGATTTGAAGCATGTTTTATTTTTGGGAGGGGGGGCAGAGCTTTGTGACGTCATATTTGAGGGGGGGGGTCTGACTTTTTGTGACGCCGTGTGACGAGAGGGGGGGGGGGTCAAAAATCATTATAAAATGGCGTGACGTCATTTATGGACGGCCCCTAGGTCTGGAGGAATATTTCTGCTCATTCACGTGTACGCGAATCATCGGAGTCATTGAAGAGTCTCGGGCACCGAAGCCGAGGATCGCGGGCAGGACAATGGACCCGAGTTGACCAAAGCCAGGCGTGAGCTCGTTGTTAAGTGTCTCTCTTGTCGGGGAGGTCTCAGGGGGCACGCCATGCGACCAACATTCAAAACCCGTGCAGAAAAAGACAGGCGCGTCGTCAAAAATCCACGCAACAAGTACATCAACAACAACATGCTGTTACCCAACAACATTTTTGTTTGCATGTCTGTAAAAACGGCCCGTGGCTATTAAAACAACAATAATTACATGTCATCGAGCGTCGTCCTTCATGCACAATTCCATCTCGCAACGCTGTACGAGAGAGAAAAGTAATAACATAAATAAAACAAATAAGGAAATGTTGCGTCTCGCAGGACACACAGCGCACGGAGATAATGCAAAGGCCGAAATGAGAACAATGTTTTTCAATGAGGCGTATACGCGCGTACGTAAGTTGGACCTTCGTCGCACCGTAGGTAGCCAACCGTGCTCATCGGAGGTGCGCAATAGTGGAAGGGACTTAATTTGGCGAAGATGGAGTGGGAGTGCGAATGTCACTGAAGACAAAGCGCAATTGATGGTGGGAGTGGGCGGATGGGTGGGTGGAGGGGTCACAACTGCAGCATTCATCGCAAAGAACGAAAGACCACATTCGGCCAACGTCTCATCTGACCGCACCGAGCCAAGGGCACCATCGCCGCCTGGGCGATTGTCTCTTTGACGGGGTTGGGGGACCCCCACCCCCCGTCCCCCTCCCCTCTGCACGATTCGAATCGGACGCCACGGAGCCCGCGCCAGCAGGTGACTCTGGCTGTGAGAGTTTCGAGTTGCAGTGCGGAAGAAATGTGTATTGTGGCATCTCCCAATAAGAGAGGCAAGTGGATAGGAGGCGACTTCCTGCAGGGCGTGTACTGCAGAGCGCTGGGGTTGTTTTGCTGTTCAAGGCAGATGAGTGCAAACAAGAATGTTTCTTGTTCACGAACACCCCACTGAGTCTCAAGACCTATTCATCAAGAGGAGCCTGCGTCCGGCATGGTTGGACAATCCCAATTGTAAGCGAGAAGGGACACGCAGAGAGAGAGAGGGAGAGAGAGAGACGGCGGTGCCCGTGAATGTCACGTCAGTGGGAGTGCCGCAAGGGACAAGGTTACACGGTTCTCTGTGAAGTCGAACGTGCTTAACAGTTTGCTACGCTGCTCTAGGCGTCCACGTGGCTAAGATATGAAGACCGTCGTGTTGCCGCGGTATCGCTGCCACACCGTGGGCGCATCACCCGTGGCCTGGGACATCGCCACGCGCATTACGGGCTTCCGAGATGATGCAGTGATGAGAGACGCGTCTACGTTGAACTTCTTTCGCACAGTACGTAGCCAATCGTGCTCGTGGGAGGTGCGTGGGGAAAGGCCAACAAACTCAACACAAAAAGCGCTTCTAGAGAAATGAAATAGTCTCCGAAGGGATAACTCCAGCCCTATTGGACACACGGACCACGACATTCTCCCGTGTAACCGTGTAGATTGCGGTGGTCAACAGCTGTTTGGGGGTTATCAAGGCGCACGAAGTTGGTGGCGTGCTCAGGATCACGCCTCATCGCTTCGGTAACCACAGCAGCGACGTGTACGCACCGCTGCAGGAACTCATTTATGGCCGAGTCGACCTAGGAGAGGGTCAGCACATGTTCAATCAGAATGTGTCACTGATGTTATCCGTGGCCAGGATTCAAGAATCAGATGAGGAATCCGTCATGCAATTCTCGGACCACTGTACCACTGCTTCCAAAACCCACACAGACCTCCGATTATTCTGCAAGGGCAAGTGATAATTTGTGGCTAATTAATGACTCGTTTATGCATGACTGGTCTTTGCCGCTCAATGTACTCTCTTTCTCCAAAGTCCTCCCTGAGTTTCAGGGCTCTTCTCAAGATTACTCTGCATTTTGATGTTTGGCAAATCATATTTTCTCAGAGTGTTTCTCACGTGGGAGAAAAATCGGGACTCCCCGAACAAAAAAAACCAAATCACTTCGCTGTATCGCCCTGCCATGTCCTGGCTACTTCGCAGCCTCGGGTATACGGGAAGACTGCTTCCAGAACACGAACTCTCAAGTCCAGCCTCGTTCGAGAACCGTGCTTGCACGGTTCGCAGTGGCTGTGGAAACGTGGCATGGGTGCTATCATCGAGACTGCCGCGTAAGAATGAACGACTGGGCATGAGGCGTGTGGCTGGTCTCATCCTGTCCCTCGCACCCATTCACGCACAGACAAATACAAAGATTCCCCATACAACCTTTGACAGACTGTTAGGGAAAGTGCTGTTAGCGAGCACCTAAGAAGGTCGGAACGGAACACGAGTGCCCGACAACACGCCCGGCCACCTTTGTCTCCCCGGTGACGATGTTTACACACCGCACCGGGTACTCATTTGAGGCGGAGTAGACCTTAGAGAGACCCAGAACCGGTTCAAGTAATCGTCGCTGGTGTTGGCGGGAATCGAACTCGGGTGGCTCGGGTTCGTAGCGCAAGCCCGTTGAACCGCTCCTCGACCGCTCCCCCACATTCATCACACGCAGGGCCACATCGCCGCCTGCCGTCAGGATAATGAAGCTGCACTGGGCTCAAGGCGAAGCCTTTCCGGGGGGTACCCAGGGGAGGTGTGGACGTGGCTCATTCCGAGTGGGGAGAGTCCGTGCAGCGTCTTGGGTGCCTAATGCTCACGCGGCGCGCGTCTCGCGATGTCTAAATACACCGAGACTGCCCTGCTGTGATGTTTTTATTTATTCCACTGGAGCCCTGCGAAAATGTGTCGTTCAAGTGTACCCCGTGAATTTGGGGTTCAGACGTGAGCACAGCGGATTTGTGTTCACGCGAGCCCCGTGGGCTCCGTGTCCACGCGTGAGTCACGTGGCATTTTTTGTTGTTCTTGTGAGCGCTGCAGATCGGCATCCGCGAGCCGTGTCCAGGGAGTGATCACGCAAGGTTACTACGCCACTGCCAGCAGTGACCAGAATCTCAATGAGTCACGACGGAGTGGTCGGAAGAGGAATGAGGATGCTCACGTGGATCCTAGTGGGCCCCAGTGCCTAAGTGAGTCGGCAGAAGGAGGAATTTCGCGCCGACGGTGGTTGCCTGTGAAGTGTGATGAGCACTAGCCGGTTGCATGTTTATTTAAATGAACATAACAACTATGGAGGCATTTTCAGTTGCAGCCTCGGCGGAGCTGTTCCTACACGCGAGTGTGGCTCAGCTTTGACGGAGTGGCTCAGGAGGGGGTCCCGCGCCCTCGCGCCCCCGTCTAGCCCCTCCCCTATCCCCTTCCCCCCATCCCCTTTCCCCCATCCCCTTCCCCCACAAGTCGGGGTATGCTTCGAGCCCTCCACCCGTCGCGTCTTCATCTCGGTCACGTCCCGGCGCTCGCCGATACCCAGCTCTGCGCGAGTGTTGGCGCTCGCGTGCCGCTGTGCGGGTTTGGCCGCTGCATTCACTCCTCCCCCAGCCCTTCCATCGCCTCCTCGCCAGAGGCCCCGGGAGTGGTGGGGGGAAGTTTGTTATATAAAAATATATATAAATCTGAATACATTATGGAATAATTAATGAAAGACGGCGTTTCCGCGGATGAGTTAGCGTCTTCCATCGCGTCCACTTAGTGTCATCATTGCGCGCCGGGCGCGATCGGCCCGGTGGTCGCGCGTGTCTCCGTGACCGTGGCGTGTTTGCGCATTCTCGCCCGACCCAGCGTAGCGCGGCTGACGGGACGTCGATGCTGAGAAACGACGACACCGAGGCAGCACAGAGAGCGCGTGCTGATGTTTTTCGAATCTCGATCGATCGTCCTCATCAACTCTTATCATAATCATCTTGATTATCGCCGTCTCGTGCGTAAGCTTGCATGCATGTGTGTTCAACTTCTTTGGCGCCATACGTGGCGTAGGTCGCCAACCGTGCTAATCGGAGGTGCGTGTTCCATCTGTCGCCGCACCTCCGCGCACGAGGTTCCACGCATCATCACAATAATCATCATCATCACCACCACCACCACCACGTGTCGTACATTCAGACGCGCCTCCAATTCGGTTTCCGCGAATTTAGAAGAAAACGCATCTGCCGCACGTGCGCTTTGCCGAATGTACGGCTTAAGTGCCTTGACAAAGGAAGCTTGTATCATTCTTACCACTACCGCGACAAACACACACACGGGGAGAATGAGGTTCATTCAAAATGCATTTATTGAAAATTCATATGTGTTTTCTGCATTTGTAGTAATGACGAAGGCGGCTTCATTGATTTATTGGCACCGCCGTTAAAAAGAAGAGGCTGTCCCCACGTGACCGACTGTACCTACGAAATTGCCTCCCCCCCGCCGCCCGGGGGGGGCGTGGAGCGCCTCACCCCCTCCCCGCCACCCGGAGCTCACCTGACGGTCACCCCCGCCCCCATCCGCGCCCACGGCTGCCGGCACGGAGCCGCTACACGGACATCTCAGCGCAGGGCCGAAGTCGCCGTCGTTGCGAAGAGCCTTCCGCGGTGAGCGTGGAACGCGTGAGCGCAGCGGTGTTCTTTCGCGAGCGCGTTCGTGCCAGCAGCGGCGAGGCGCGTGTTGCGAGGATGGTAGGAGGGGAGGGGCTGGAAGGGGAGGGAGGTGGTGGGGAAAGGTCGCGGCGTCGACAAGAGGAGGGCGGGCATCTGGGGTCTGCATGAAGCCCGGGCGAAGCGGGGAGCGAACCATTGCACATTCCCTCCCGACTCGCGCGCATTGCGTCTCGATTACGCAAGGTGCGAGCAGCCCGACCGGCGGACGGTGTAGTCGGGTGTGCGGCATCCCCCGTGCGTGCGCTTTTGTACGCGTGTGGGTGTGTGTGTGCGTGTGTGTGTGCGTGTGCGTGTGTGTGTGCGTGTGTGTGCGTGTGCGTGTGTATGTGCGTGTGTATGTGCGTGCGCGTGTGTGTGAGCGTGTGTGTGCGTGTGAGCGTGTGTGTGTGAGTGCGTGTGTGCGTGCGTGTGTGTGAGCGTGTGAGTGTGTGTGTGTGAGTGTGTGTGTGCGTGTGTCAACGTGCGCGCCTCGCCGTGCCGCTCAGGGAGGAAGAAGGAGCGCAGAGGCGGGGCGGCCCGTGGGAGGCGACTTTCCTCCTCCTCCTTCACCCTCCTGCAGCCCGGCGGGCCGGCCACTCGCCTGGTATGTCCAGGATGTACGTTCGGCGCAGAGTCCCCGAAGCCGACAGAAACGGCGGCGATCCTAGGGTCGCCGGCAAAAGGAGCTAGGCGAGGCCGTCCGCCGCCGCCGCCGTCACCGCATTCTCCTCGGGAGCGCGCGGCGCTCGCACGGCGCTCGCCCCCGCACAGAGCGCGCCGGGCTATGGGTGCGCACGGCGCGACCGGGACGCCTCGCCCCCCGTGGCCGCTGCTCGTGTGGCTGCTGTGGCTGGCTGCGGGGCCGCCGGGAGCCCGAGGGGAAACCGCGGAACGCACCGAGCTGGCGGTCATGGGCCTCATGCCCCTGGGCGTGACGGCGGAGACGGGCGACGACATCGGGCAGGTGGTGCTGCCCGCCGTCACGCTCGCCGTGCACCACGTGAACCAGGACGCGTTCCTGCTGCCCGGCTACCGCCTCGGCCTCAAGTGGTACGATACAGAGGTATTCTCTTCGGTCCATTGCCGGTACTTTTTTTATTCTCGCACTACTCGGTCCTCGCGTGCTCGCCGCGTGCTCGCAGATCACGGCGATAGTCATCGATTGTCTCGGGCATGGTTTCACGTCGCCGTGCTCTGTGCGCTCTCTGAGTGTGCGTGCGTGCGTCGATCCTCATATGCGGCATATTTTACGTATGTGCACGCGATTTATGTACGCTTCGTACCCTGAGTAGGGTCGCCCCCGCAACATCAACGCAGCGCACGATATGCGCACCTTGCGTCGGAGTTGGACAATGATCGACATTGAATCAGAGCGCATTTAAACCCGGAGGGTCCGAGCCCGCGGACGAGTCACTGAATAATAAAGGAAGACGCGGGCGGTGGATGGAGGAGGAGGGGGGCACTGCAGGTGAGTAGTGGGCATGGGACGAACCCTGCTGGGAGCCGCTGCCTCCTCGAACTCGTGAGAACGGGGACCGAGGCCCCCGCTTGCCCGAGCCGCCTCCCCTCGTTTCGCACCGCTCCGCGCGCCCTCCCAGCAACTCCCCCGACGTGTCCGTCCCATCCACGTGTCACGCGCATCGACAACTTCTTTCAGAACAATCCCCTCCTCGATCAGAGGGGCCCGTCTCCACGTGGAAGGGGATCCACACGAGTTTGGGGGATCCGCATCTCGAAACGCTCTACAAAATAGTGGCGGCCGTCCATCACGGGAGGGTGTGTGTGTGTGTGATACATTACATAAGACGAAGAGATAGCGAGTGTTGTAAAGAGAAATAGACTGTCGTAGGCGAAGAGAAAGGCAGCGAGTCTTAATCTCGGGACAGGGTCCGTGATGCGCGCGCGTCTGACACCGAACGCGTGAGCACGAAGAGAGGCTGCGGACCATGGGACCCCCCCCCCCCCGAGCGATAGTGGCGCCAAGGAGCCTCAGGGCTGTGGAGCCGCAGGGCTCCTTAGCGCCGGTGACTGGTGGAGGGGGCGATCGTGAGTAGGCAATGACGATTGGCTGACTGATTGATTGATTGACTGACTGATTGATTGACTGATTGATTACTTCTCTCCTGCCTCCGCGCTCGCCTCTTGGCCTCGCCTCGCCGTAGCTATTAAGGGATTTGGCTGGGATCGATTAATTTGTTCCAGCTGGTGAAATAATGATAATAATTGTTGTATGTACGTCGCTTTTGCCGTGGCGCGGGGATTCGGGCACAGGGCAAAAGGTGGAGTGGGATGGAGCCGACTCGAGAAGGTGCGTGCGGTCCGAGGTGGCCTGCTTATCAGCGCGCGCCGGTCTCTTCTCCACCCCCCCCCCCCGGGCAGTCCAATTAACTTTAGTTAATACGAGGCTGTGGGGGGAGGGGTGATGAGGGAGGGGTGGTGGTGGGGTGGTAGTGGGGGGGGGGCGATGCGTGACGCCGGGACGCGGAACGCCGAGTCGTGCGCGCACCCTCTCTCAGGACGAGGCTTCAAAGCCGCTCGTGCTCAGCCTCCATCTGTGCTTTGTCAATTTTTGTTTGGGGTTTCGCCTTTCATCTGGTGCTATATTATGACTGTTATCATCCTCGCCATAGTTAATATGCATTTCATTTGTCCGTGCGTGACACTCGTGTTCGGGGCCCAGTGTAGCCGCCTCGATGCTCAGGCGAGAGCTCGGGGCGCGATGGCGTAGTGAGTGGAGCACCTCCTGCACTGTGCATCCGGCGACCTAAGTTCGATTCGGGTCCTGAGCATCCCTACCTCCTCCGCTGCCCCGCCGCTCCCCGTTCACCCGGACTCACCAGCGTGGTGAAGTATGGCCAAGAAATCTCCATGGCCGATATTCCATAAGGCGGCCTTCATCCATCAGTGAATTGATAAATCCCTCAATTGTCATTATCATTAATTACCAGTATAATTAATTACCATTATAATGAATTCTCATTATCATTTAACATTATAATAACCTAGTGATACCAGACGTGTGTTTGTCAAGGGAGACCTGGTTAACAATAAATCAGGGTGATGATGCCTGCATAAGGGATCACTGGTCCACGCTATTCCGGGGCCAGGCGCCTCTAAGGGGCCATGTCCCTGACACTCGCAGGTCTCGGCAGTGGGTTGTGGTAGGCTCGAGGGGTCACAGCGAGAAAACGACTGAAACGGGCGCCTCGGGGGAAAGCCGCCGGGGAAGCGGTGACACTCGATGACTCCAAATCACAGCTGCAGCATGACGAGGTGTCATTCATTCGTGGTACAACGCGCCAGGCGACGCGGCACCTGGCGACACCGCCTGTGAGCTGACACGCGGGGACTTGGGGAATGAAGAACCGTGGCAGCGCACAGAGCACCCCCCACCCCCCGCGTCTCCCCGACTCCAACAGGGGGCGTGTGGCGGTGTCTACTGCCCGAGTCTTTCACCTGAGCGCGCTGCCCCTCCCGCTCAACCACTAGCACCAACCACAACAACTACAACAACAATACACCAAGAATACACACATCCTGTCCCCTATTCCCCAGCCCGGACGCAAGCAGGCTATGACCTGCCCCATCTGCCAACGGCGCCTCTGCCGGGACGGCGAGACCGAGCACCAGGGGACATCACGCAGCCCGTATGATTCACCTTTGCCAAAGCAACATCGTCTTCCAATTACCACTGCACTTGCACCTGCGTAGTAGCAATGGTTCACGTGGATGCATCTGCTGGAGATTAGCGGGGCCACGTTACAATATTGCAAGCATTCATGTGAAGTTCTTCCCAGCTGGCTGCACATCAAGGATCACTCTGACCCTTGACCTTGGGTCTCTGAAGCTTGACTGATTTTAATTATTTGGAGATGCCCGTGTTATTGGAGGTCCTGCGAAAGTAACGATTCCATGTTTCATGATAGCATCCAATAAGCAGTCATGAAATATTACACAATCGTGCCATGGCCTCGCTCGCGCGTTATCGCTCTGACCTCATCTCCCCTCACCCTTCTCTGAGCGTGCTCTGCCCGTGGAGCCATTAGTTAGTCTGCAGATGTTCAGGGCGCCACGGTGGCGAGATGTTGGATACCTCGCCTGGTGTACAGACACACTCCGGTCACCCTCGCAGCAGCTTTTAGCTAACCAATGGTCACTGCATCGCACGCTTTCAGATGCACTTCTGCGGCCGTCTGGAACGCTCTTCTTTCCGATATTATGAAGCCACTTAAGCGATACACTTTTAAATCTAGATTGAGAAACTAATGTCTTTACAACTGCTTTTTGTGTTTAGTTGGTCCTACCACCGCACCTGATTAGCAGGGAAGGCTACGTATGGTGTGAAAGAAGTAAAACACGCAGTACATACATACATACAGGTCGCGGATTCGATCCCGACCCTGACGCCTGTATATTTGGAGTTGGTACGTTCTTATTCCCGGGGTCGCATGGATTTTTCTCCTGATCCTCCGGCTTTTCCCTCCACGTTTATAAACATGGGTTTCGAGAATTTGGCGACTTTTCATTTCTACATGATAAGCCACATCGTTGACCTGTCATTTGTGGCCAGATCGCTTCTGAAAAAGAGCTATATAGCTCAGTGGGCCTTACCTGGTAAAATAAAAAAAATGTAAGTATATTTTAGTTTATTAGTGGTTGCTGATCCACAACCACCGCCACCACCACCGCCACCACCACCACCACGGAGAAGAGCAATGGCTTTACTGTCAGCCTGTCACCACCCCCACTGCTTAAATTCGGACTTAAGACCTCCCCCTCCTCTCTTGCATTTGATTGTTTTCTGTTTTCGTCCCCTCTGCCTGCCTCCTCGTTCTATATTTTATTTGCACATCGTGCGCGTAACGTGCTCGCTCGCACGCTTCCCCTCGTGCCTATCGCCGCGCCGTCAAACGCACACTCCTCCTCCGCTTCTTCTTCTTCTGCCACAGTTTGCGTGCGTCTCGAAGCACTTCTTGTTCGAAGATATATAAAGCCGCAAGGGGTACAACGACTAATACAGCAAGCGTATCAATAATGCAGTCGGTTATTCGAGCTATTGGTGAAACTCTGCGCTTTGGGGCTGGGGGGATGGGGGCTTCATGAAGCGATGGAATTGACTGGCGATATTTGAAAGAATCCAGTAACGTGAAGAAGGCGGGTCGCGGCCAACCAAGGCTGCGCTGGGCGTGTGCGTGCCCAAAAACACGAGTTTCGCGGCAGGAATCGAGAGGAGGAGCGATTCGAACCCACGCTTTTAGCGCCAACCCAAGGCCAGTCATAACCCTGACCCTGACCGTGACCCCTTTCGTGGGTGTGAGAATGGGTTTCAGACGCAGATTGCAGCACGGGTTTGAGACACGCGCGGCGCTTTAGGGAATCGGCGCTTTCCATTGGTTGTTTATCTCCCGCCATTGGTTGCCATTGTCTAAATGTGCCCCGTGCACGCATTCACGCAAGATGCGTCCATAAGTTGATGGGCTCGTTTCTGCCACACGCAGCCGCGCCGGGGCGCTTGTGAACGCGTGCGGCAGAACTGAGCGCGATTCTGGTTAAACTGCGTCTGCGGTCAGAGAGTGCTGGATCCTGCCTTCAAGCAGGCGCTCTCCTCAATAGGCCAGATGGTGCCGAGCTTAATTGATGGAGGCCTCGCTGCTCGGAGTCAATTACATCCCAGCAATTACCTGCTGTCCCTATTGGGCTTCCTGGGAAATTAAACGTGTACGCGGCATGCGGAGAGCGGCGGACACACCGCACGTTGCGTATGTAAAGCGAGCTGAGTTCCGTCACGTGTCACATAATTGGACAATCATCGCTTCTTATTCTTTTGTACGGCTGATGGAGATGCAGAGCAGCGACTTACAATGTCACATTCAGGTGGTCAAGCCCAGGTAACAGCGTCACGAGTAGTGGAGTCGTGTATCGTCGCCGTGATGCCTCCTTCGTATCTGTGGACCGGGCATTGCGTCATTGTACGTTGTACGGTCTGTTCTGGGTGACCACAGTCGCCACTGGAGAGTTTTTGAGTGTAGACTCGTGCATCAGGTGTCCGCATCTGCCACGGCTTGTGCAGTGGATGCGGGTTCGAGTGTTGTCCCATCAGCTGCGTGGGCAGATCGAACCCAGGACTCGCCGACCCGAGACAAGGGGGCTGCGTGCAGAGCGCGCCACGGCTACGGCCGGAGGAGCGACTTCCTATCCACGTGCCCTGCCCCTCATCCCGTGCGCCGTTCAATCCCCGCGCTCTGCGTGGATCATTAGCGGCAGCGGCGGCGGCCTCGTGTCCGGCATCCGAGAGGCGTTGGGGCGGTTGTTATAAACCGGGCACGGGGCGCCCCACAGCGCTCGTGGTGTTGTCGGAGGCTCGAACTTGTGTTGCTGTCGTCTTAGCGCAGCCCCTGGGGAGTCTGGAGCTAGGCGCGCCTTCTGAAAGTGGCTTTGTTTTCTACAGCCAACTCTCTCGCGCTCCTTCCACCCCCCCCCGCCCCCCGCCCCCCGCCATTTCCCGCTGCATTCACTTTCAAAGGATCGCGGCGTGACCTCTGACTTTAGTGCTTTGGGAGACCTTTCGGGAGGGCACCTTTTTGTGAGTGTCTCCGCGGCAGGCGGTGGAAATGAGGCTGTTGAGTAATTAGTAATTAGCGCCGAACGGGAGCGGAGCTCCTCGCGGAGGCTGCGATTGTGCGGCTGCCGCTTCGCGTGAACTCGCTCAGGAAGCGGCGGGCGGGGGGAGCAGCGATGGCGCGTTGTGGCATCGTTAATAATGCGCGATGCAGAGGTCTGGGGTGGGAATGCCTATAAAAAACAGTGGCTGGACTGACCTCAAAAGCAATCTCCCTGCATTAATCATCTCAAAAACACTCTAGCTGCAATCGCACGACTGCGCTTAAAATATTCACGTGCCATGCGAAACAAAGGCTTATTTTCCCCAGCTGGGGAGATGGGCACCCACGATCTGCGCTTCTTTATTCATGCCAGGGAGCTTGCTTTAGAGTGCGCGTACAACTGAGCGCGAGTTTTGACAGTCCGGATTTGCCGTGCTCGCGTCTGCGAGGAGAGCGGCGTGCGGATGTCACAATACGCATTATTTGTGTTGGATCGGGGCATCTTTCGAGAGCGCAAGATGAGCTCGTGCGAGACGACCGAGGACTCTCTCGGAGGGTGGCACCGAGCTGCTGATACCAGATTGTCCGCAACGGCCGTCGGCTCAGTCGTCAAATGAAGTGTCCATTAAACATGCATTTGGCACGGTGTTCAATGTGAAGTGTGATATCGTGAGTCGGAGGAGTTGGACAAACAGCATCGCGTGATCGCTCTGTGAACGTTAGTGACGGTGGCTTCGGTTGGCACCGAAAATAACATTTCGCCGTTTTTGTGTAACCTTTGCAAAATAAATAAACGATGCCTCTACATCGTAGTGGCTTTTCGTTCTTGTTCATAGAGCCAAATTCTCGCTAAAGCGAAACGGCGCAGCGTAGAGCACTCTGTAACGCTGCAACGCAAGCGACGTGAGGACCGGCTTGGGTGGGCAGCGCGCCGCACCCTGCGACTCGCTGGCTCGATTTCTGAGCTCGAGGCTCCTCTCCCTGCCAGGGATGCGACCAGAGCAGTGCCAGTGGCGCATCGATCCCGCCTGAGTGTGGCGTCGGTAAGAACAGGAAGCGCCCTCCTCTCACTTACCTCCCGTGCCCGCATCATCATCATCATCATCCCATGGCCGCTCTCCAACCCCAGTCCCAACAAAACCACCCTTCCTCTCTCCTCTCAGCTGGGTAGTCCTCTCAGCTCTCGCTTGCCCCGGCAAACGCGGGGGAGGGGGGGGGGGTCAGCTTGGCAGCGTGGCATTGGCACTTCCCAGAATCCATAATTTATTTACCTCCCTCCTAAAAATAACATTTACATAGACGCCTTGTTGCAAGTGTCTCCATTGTGTGCGCTGTGACTCCAGACTCGGTTTGAGTTCAACGAAACAAAAAAAAACAAAGCAACAAACCAAACCAGAGTGCTCAGCTCAGCACTTGTCTTGGGGAAATTGAAACGTGCTGACCCGCGCTGCGCCCAGCTGAATATCAAGTCACTGAAGCGTGAATCAAAACAAACGTGTTCTATTTTGCCCTATGGAGCAATGTCGGAGTGACTGCCCTACGAGGCGTTTGACCCCCCCTCCTCCACCTACCCCGCTGCTACCCGGCAGGTTGTTTGGTCTCGGAGGCGCACTGCGCTTTTGTTTTTTTAGTTTCGTGTTTTATATTTCATGTCGGGATTTCCCAACACATTTTCAAGCTCCCCCGGAATTTCAGAAATTCGTTGTGGACTTGCGCCTCCTGCATGGCTTACGGATCCCACGGTTAGGCAACCTTAATCGCCCCCAACCGAGCGGTAATGGCCAGGGCCAGGGTGATTAACATTTTATTGCATCTTTATCTGTCTCACTCCGTGTCTTCTGCCTTTCTGGCATCTTTCCACGACGTGTTCTCTGGTAGTCAGCGGGGGCTCTGCGGATGGAGACCGCCAATCTCCATTGTAATTCTGCGGCACGCCTGTTGGAGCAGCCCCTGGATCCGCCGTTAAGAGCCGTGCTGGCACATTAACAGGCCTCCGATTGCCACGGCTGTGTGCTGACGTGTACAGTGTGCACCTCACGCTTCCCCACATTACTGTCAAACGCAAACAATTGAGGCCGCTTCGTGTCTCAAGGCTGAACCCCACGCCGGACTCTGTCGCCAAGCTGTAGGGACTGACAATAATGACAAACCCCCTTTGTGGATCGCGCGATTTGAAAGCATGTCGTGCAATCAACTCTTACGGCGCAGTTTGTGGCTTTCGGCTTTGTCGCAGACGGTCATTTCGTGCCACCATTGTCCCCTGTGTTTCTGCACCCCCCCCCACACCCTGCCCCCACCCCTGCCCAAAGTGTGACAATGCCAAGGGGCTCAAGGCATTTTTTGATGCCATCAAGAAGGGGCCCACGCACCTCATGATTTTCGGGGGCGTCTGTCCCTCCGTGACCTCTACGATCGCCGAGGCCCTGCAGGGATGGAACCTGGTGCAGGTAAGAGTGAGCTCCATCCCCGCCGCCCCGCACGTGGGCCCCTCTGATGGCGGGCAGCCCTCGGCACGCGGTGTCGTGCGGTCACGTGTGCCCCTCCGGCGGCAGCGTCTCGAGCAGACGGAGGCGCCACGAGCAATGTCCTTGCGCTGTATTTGGTTGGTTTGATGCGTCCACGCTGTACGGACGTGAGGAACGTGATGGAATGGTTTTGCTTTGCTTCAAATGGGATATGAAATGTCTGGCTGGGTTTGTTGTTGGTGCTCTTTATCTAGGACCGCCGTTTGATATTGGTGCACTGATCTGTAATCGAACGCGTGGATCCGGGCTAGATTTAGGAACGAGGTTGCAATTAGTTTTACATTGAAAACTTTCAGTTTATTCTGTTAATTGCACAAAAGTTTTGTTTTGCAAGACATTAAGTGAAATGCAAATCGAGTGTTCTAATTAAAACAAAACAACCTGGTCCTGAGTGTGAACAATAAACGTAATTTGAAACGGTTACATTTTTTAGATAGGTTTTTTATGCAGATATTTCACCAATAAGCGTGCATGCGTGTGCACGTCCTCAAGTAATGGCTGGGCTCAAACGAGCATCTACATGCAGCAGAACGTGTTCCCTGTGCTGGCTCGGGGCACCTCCGTCTGTCTTGGCATGTCCCTGACGCGTGGGCGGCTCCTGCCGCCGGCGTATTGATTGGTTAAGCGTTGCCGCTGATCATTTTTTTTATTAAACTGTTGTGCCGCCTTGGACGATCGTGTCTCACTCATCGGGCCGATCTCGCTTCTGTGCCCGGTGCCACCCCCGAACGGCTGCAGCAAATTGATCACCGCTAAATTCGAATACCGGCCGCGTTTGCAGAGAAGTGGGGCGTTTTCCGAGCTCAGGACTCCTGAGCTCGGAGCTGGGCACACAACGTGACACTACGGAACCACGCTTCATCAGCGTGAATTGCCTCTGATGCTAACAGACGCGGCGCCTCGTAATTAATGGGCTTAATGAGTGAATGTGCTGGTCTTAGCTTATTCAGTCGCAGGGAGAGAGAGAGAGAGCTCGGTGATTGTGAGGGTGTGGATTATTTATTTCAATTGTGCTTGTCTTGATATCTCGTGAGGGGCAGTGAATTAATGTTGGATGCAGCCCAGTGGGGGTTGATTTGAACACACAGGCTCACAGGAAGGGTTTGCTGCTTGCACCGATAGCGCGTGTGGCGGTGGCAGAGCTTGCGCTCGAACTTTCGGCTCCCCCTTCTGTGCATCGCTTCTCGAACCCAGCAGATGATCAATGGCCACGCTGTGTAATTTGCCACGCAGGTTAATTAAAACGTTAATGTGTGATGCTGCTTCGGCTTTGCGAAATGTTTAAAATGTTGTTGAAATGATAACAAAAATGCCATGAACAATGTAGGGGCCTCATGTCAATCCTATGTTAGATGAAGGTATCCTCACCACATGTTTTAATCGTGATGGTTGTTTCACCATACTTCACCATCCTAGTCGATGCATATCGGTAAAAGGAAGAGGGGGTGGGGAATTATATATTTTCTGATATTGATTGTTTGCGTGCCGAGTGGTTGTCTTTGCCATTGGGCTATCATAGATGGATTTCAAACAATCCAAAATCCTGCATGTCCACTTTCACACAACCCTCACTCACTTCCTCGCTCTCTCCACCACCCCCACCGCCCCTACCCTCTGCCACCCCACCCCCACCACCCTCACGATGCTGCCACAGCTCTCGTTCGCGGCCACGACGCCTGTGCTGGCGGACAAAAAGAAGTACCCGTACTTCTTCAGGACGGTGCCCTCGGATAACGCCGTCAACCCGGCCATCGTTCGCTTCCTTCACCTCATCAAGTGGACGCGTGTAGGGACCCTGGCACAGGACGTGCAGCGCTTCTCTGAGGTTTGCGGAATCAGCAGCGGACAGCACCAGGGATACCAGTAGTGACAACCATAGACATCACCGGGAACAGCACCAGGCGTAGCACCACGGACAGCTCCTGGGGTAGCACCACGGACAGCAGTAAGGGCAATAAGAGGGGCAGTCTCCGGGGCAGCGGTGGTAGGGAGTAGGGTGTGATGTTCTCGGTATACTACATGCCGTGTGGTGTTGAGGTGGGGCACAGGTGCAGGAGCTCAAGAGGGAGAGGTGGGTCATGAGTGACGCACACATTGAAGGAAGGCGACAGATGTTCCGGACATCATAGAAGGAAACACGATGATGATGCAGCACATGTGGCACCAAAGTAAAGATCTATAGCCATCTTCATTGCCGCATATGACGGGACAGATGTGTTCCAGTGAAAGATTTCTTGGCAATTGCCCCCAAGGGTGCTGTTAATTGGCTTGCATCGCTTTCCCTTCGGTTGTCTGAGAATCTTTAATTTGCGAACCCGATAGCAACATGGCAATTTGTTTAAGATAGTGGTGCAATGGCCACCACACGTGTATTTTTGGAGAGGGAAATAAAAATATCCCTGGGAAAATTGCCCAAGTGCAAAGAAACATAATAATTACGGTGAATGGAGGCAGTGAAATGCGAAGGCTTTGACGTGGAAAAGGCTGAGTTCACTGCCCACACAGGTCCACAATGACCTGACCAAGGAGCTGGAGAAGATGGACATCGAGGTGGCCGACACGCAGAGCTTTTCCAACGACCCCTGTGCCAACGTACGCAAGCTCAAGGTACTACGGCATGCTCACAGGTGCCTCTCACTTGTCTGCACACAGCACCAATTGCTGACTCGTCCATACAAGGACGGTCTTGGCTGTTTGCTTTCCTTGAGCTGCACGAATCTTGTCGGTTGGTCAAAATAATGGCGAAGCGGTTTCAGGAGTGGAGGCTTTGGAGAGTGGAGGGGTTGACAAGTGGGATCCGATGGGG
This sequence comes from Lampetra planeri, assembly GCF_965212315.1. NCBI lineage: Eukaryota > Metazoa > Chordata > Hyperoartia > Petromyzontiformes > Petromyzontidae > Lampetra > Lampetra planeri. The sequence goes on along the minus strand of NC_136116.1, from coordinate 1,790,412 downwards.
ATTATCGCTGGGGTCATTACTTAGTAATGACTTTGACGAGCGGGTCTGAATTTGATTGTATGTTAGATGAGTCTGAACTCGAGGGTGGGGAATGTTCCTGAAGCAATTAAATATAGTACAGACTGAAGAGGCGGAATGGAAGTTATTAGTATGGCAGACTGATGCTGGATTCTTGGGATGCATTTTTTCTTGCTCAAGATGTGAAGACGGTGACACTCCGAGGGAGAAAGGATGCTCAGTCAGTCTTTGGGTTGCACTGATTAATGTTGTGTGTGGCAATCCACTGCTCGACGAAGGCCACACTATTTCCATGCATCATGGTCCCGCGATATCGAAATCAATCCTCACCCTTCACACGGGCTGATTCACACGCACACACACCGACCTTTCATCAGCCACACACTCCCCATCAGCCGCCTCACCTTAAGCTCCCACTCGCCTCGAACCTGGCCGTGCCTGAGCTGCAATCCAGCACCGGTTGCTCGTCGCACGCCGTATTGGCCGCGTTGTCCCACATGCGGCGCAGGCGGTGGCGGTAGCTACCGACGTGGGGAAATCGGGGCAGTGGGAGCCCCCTGTTTTAATTTCTCTGCACCGAAGCCCACGGGTACCACCACGCTACGCCACTGAGCTCTGACATGCCTCGTCAAAGGATGGGCCACAGATGCACAGAGGTGCGGCGGCCAGAGCTCTTCCACTGCCATAGAGAAGAGTTTAACAAATCTCCCCCCCCCCCCCCTCCCCACCGCTGCCACGTTTCATTTTTCAACATCGCCAAAGAAAGGGACAAAAACAACCAGCGTTACAATAATTGGGCTCGCGAAGCGGAACATTTCCTGGAATCAAATGGATCTGCGTGAAATATTAATACGGAAAAAAAACAACCCCCAGACTCGTGTGCTGACCTACTTCTTATCTTCCGTTCCAAGGACGCGGACGTGAGGATTATTCTGGGACAATTCGACGAGGAAATGGCCACCAAGGTGTTCTGCTGCGTAAGTCACCGTCGGGTTTAATTCGAGGGGAAAATGCGTGCGATCCGCCGTGAGCTCCTCTCCTCCGCAGCCCCTCGGCCACGCCGCGTCAGTCGACAAGCACGGCGGGGTGTTTATGAATGCGCAGGGCCGGCGCGTGTTCGGCATGTTTGATGTGCGGCCGTGCGATGACCGTAAGCAGCAGCGACAGGGGCTTATTCAAAGCAGCGGCACGGCCACGAGATCCCTGCTCGCACACTTGCGGCGCGCCGAGCACACCGAGACAATGTCCTGACCTTTCGGGGGCAAAAAATAATTCCTCCTTTTGAGAGCCGCAACAAGCTCTGGTATTGGGATTTTGATCGAAAGAATGTTTTGTTTAATGCTCGAAGGATTAGGGAAGCGCAGGGTGCAGGCTGATGAGTCGGCAGGTTTTGTGAAGCGTCTATTCGCTGCCGGCCGTGCGCTCTCGCTCATCCACCGCCCCCCCCCCTCTTCCCCCCGGCAGGCCTACCAGGAGTCCATGTACGGCAGCAAGTACCAGTGGGTGATCCCGGGCTGGTACAGGGAGCGGTGGTGGGAGCGCACCCGGCCCCCTGAGTGTCCCGAGCGCGGCCTCTATGAAGCCATCCAGGGAAACATCGCCGTTGACTTCATGCCTCTCAGCACCCGGCCCATCCAGACCATCTCTGGGCAGGTGCGCGTGTGTGCACGTGTGTGCATGTGTGTGCGCGTGTGTGTGTGTGTGTGTGCAAAAACAACCCCCTACCTCCTCATTGGTGCCGGACGGCAACGCTGTGGTGTGAAATGCCGAGGGGGAAAGGCCAATTTAGATTGCCCATTCCCCTCATGGCGTTTGTAACCATCACAGCGGCCAAATGGGGGCTCCAGACGCGTGCGAGGGGCTGGTAACCCCTCCACCTTCAATTAATTACCACGACATCACGATTATTATTTTTTATTAAGCTTGTGCCGGAGGCCCCGGGGGGACAAGCATCTATGACGTTTCCTGGCCAAACCCCATTTGGCGGAGCCAGGAGACTGAATCCTCACCCTCGGGACTCTTCCAGAAACAACAAAAAAACACTACGGGTGGCCACATGGAATGTTCGAACGCTCACTGTGGAGGAGATTCTGCCACTCCTCTGTTGGGAACTGGACCGGTACCGCCTGGATCTCTGTGGTATTCAGGAGGTCCGGTGAACCGGCTTTGGCTCCTGCCACCATGAGGGGTGGACAGTCCTCTACTCGAGACAGGAGACTGCCAAACAACAGAGAGTGGCTCTTCTTCTGAACAAAGTAATGAAGGGGCGTGGGAGCGTGGCGGTGAGGTGTGGGAGGCGGTGAGGTGTGGGAAGCTGTAAGCCCCAGGCTACTTTGGGTTCTCCTTCCCATCAGCTAGAGGCGAGGAGTGGTGGTTGTGGTGGTTGTGGTTACTTATGTGCCCACCGAAGACGAACATCCGTGGAGGGATGCAGGCAAGGCCAATGAGTCAAATGCCATCGATGACCTCTTGTCACAAGTGCTAGCTAAAGTGGCACCTCGGGATAGAGTCATCTTGTTGGGTGACTTCAATGCCCGAGTTGGTCATAATGCTGGCACCTGGGCTGGAGTGATTGGAAGGCATGGGCCAGATCAGCTCAATAACAACGGTAGGAGGCTGCTAGATTTTTGTGCAGCTCATGGGCTTATAATTACCAACACGCTGTTTCGGCATCAGCGCATCCACACAACATCATGGATGCATGCCGGGTCCAAGCAAGAACATCTGCTGGACTACATAGTGATGGAACAGCAGATGCGAGCCCATGTCCTTGACACCAGGACCTACCGTGGAGCTGATTTGCCCACTGACCATCGACTTGTCATCTGTAAGATGCGCCTACCATTTTTCCACTCTGGTGGTGGGTGTACACCCAGGAGCCCATTCAACCCCATTGTGGCATGGTCTCAGCTAGCTGATGAAAGTTGCAAGCAAGAATTTCATCATCGCTTGCGGCTGGGGTTGGCATCGTCCCCCACTCCTAATGTCGAGGGGAAATGGGCGAGGTTTAGGACTGTGGCTCATGCAGCTGCAATGACTGCTTTGGGTACACGGTCCAGACCTCCCCAGAGACCCTGGCTGACTAAGGAGGTATTCAGGCTGGCTGAGAAAAAGCGACAGTCCCACTCTCATCGTCTACAGCATCCCACGTCAGAGAATGAGGAGGCTTACTGCAGCCTTCGCTCGGAGGTTCGGAGAGCCGTGAGGCGCTGCAAGGATGGGTGGTGGTCGCGGGTTGCTGAGGAGATGGAGTCTGCCTCAATGGCCCGCGATTACAAAGCGGTCTTTAACTCCATAAAAAAGTAACCTGCAGCTTCACACCTATTACTATCATTTGTGGAAAGAACGATTATCCAATCTCCGACCCCCAGGAACAGGTTGACTAATTTGCTGAGAATTTCTGTGAGCTTCTGGAAGAGGGGAAATCCATCAGCCTGGAAAACACCATGGGACAAAGTGGGAATGACCCTGCTGAGGCTGTGATGCCTCAAATATTGGAAGAAGAAGTCACCCCCTGTGAGTGGCTGGCTGAGGTGCCATCTGTTGAGGAAGTACTGAAGGCGATCCAGAGTCTGAGACCAAGAAAGGCACCGGGCAGAGATGATCTCCCGAGCGAAATGCTGAGGGAGGCTGGCGTTTGTGCACAGACTGTCCTGCATGACATCATAACAACAGTCTGGACCACTGGACGGGTTCCGCAGGATTGGAAGGATGCCCTGGTGGTCCCCCTCTTTAAGAAGGGGGACCTCACAGACTGTAACAACTACAGGGGCATCTCACTCCTCAGTATGCCGGAAAGGTCAAGCCTTTCCTCAGCATCGCTTTGCCAGCATGCTGAGGAGAGGCTTGCGGAGCCCCAATGCAGTTTCAGAACAGGGCGGTCCTGCACAGATGCCATGTTTTCTGTCCGTCTGCTACAGCAGAGGTGTGGGGAATTCCAACAAGACCTATTTCTCTGCTTTATTGACCTGGTCAAGGCCTATGATACCATTACTAGGCCTGGGCTCTGGGTTGTTCTTCGTGCTTTCAGAGTCCCTGATCCTCTGCTAACGATCATTAAGGACCTTCATTATGGTTAGCGGGCCCGGGTAAAACTACGTGGCCGGGAGTCGGAGCCATTCCCTATTCACCTCGGGGTGCGACAGCGATCTCCTCTGGCTCCACATTATTTAACATCTATTTTGACCACGTAGTTCATGAAGCCTTCAATAGCTGTACCGGAGGAATTTCTATCTGGTACAGATACAATGGGAAGCTGATCGATGCCCGGGTGCGGTCAAGGGATAGGTCCCTATTGCTCAACCATGTTATGTATGCCGATTATCTGGTAATTGCTGCTCACTCAGAGGTGGAGTTGGAGGCGCAGCTGCTTTACCTGGAGAGGTGGGGCCTTACCATCAGCCCCACCAAAACGAAGCACCTCCCTGGGTATTTTGTACCATCGGAAACTCCACTCCCACAACTCCCAATTGGTGATAGGGCAGTTGTGGAGAGAGTGGAGAGGTTCCCATACCTGGGCAGTGTACTCCCAAGAGTGTATATAATGCTGTTCATGACATATGTCTTGTGTGCGATGCTGGGGCGACTACCGTCATCGACATTCCAAATGTAATTGCTCGTGCATCTGCATTGTGCGAGTGTGTGAGTTGTACGCTTGTCTGCGGGCCTACATGTCTTCGTGTCTTTCGATGTTTAAATGTCAACGCATCCTGCCAGATTGACATCTCAGACAAAGTGCCGTGACGCCTCGGTGATTTGAACCGTCGCTCGTGACGGACACACCGGGACAAATTTAGTCAAAAATTCCGATGAAAAGAAACATTCGCGGACAAGCGGGATTTGACCCATGATGTAAACTAACTATCCCCTAATTGTCGTTGAAATCTGTGAGACCCGTTGTGCTGCTGCTCTATTAACTAATCGGGCCACAATTTTGAGTGTTTTGAATCGGCGGTCTAAACAAGGCCGTGCAAATGACACACGCGGAGCGGCGATGTCGCACAACGCCCTGGGAGGATCAATCCCAGAGTCACGGTCGTGCCTTGTGCCGTCCATAAATCGGCTTGTGCGTATATTATTTATCACTCTGGTGGGTGGCTTTCACATCACTCGCGAAAGAGAGCGATAGACTCGGCTTAATTACCACCGGTGTCCCTGCGCGTGCAACGTCCGATTTGGCCCGACCCCGACCCGCCGTCACGGCTGCAGACCCCGCAGCAGTACGAGCACGAGTACAAGCGGCTGCGGCGGGAGTTGGGCGGCGCCGACGCGGCCACGGCCGGCGCGTCGCCCCACAGCAAGTTCCACGGCTACGCGTACGACGGCGTGTGGGTGATGGCGCAGGCGCTCCACCGCTCGATCGGCCTGCAGCGCGCCTCCAGGGAGCCCAACGCCTCCATCGAGGCCTTCGGCTACGACAACGCGCACCTGGGCCGCACCATCCTGCGCGCCATGAACGAGACCAACTTCCAGGGTGTCACTGTGAGGACGCGTAGCCCACATTCTTGGCGAGCGCTTTAAGAAAAAAACACACAAAATCGTTTCCACCAATTTGATCCTGATTGTGCTATTGACATCACGTCACGAGACGAAGCGGCCGTGCGGATTTTTCGCAGTGCAGTCCTCCCAGGACAAGCTCCGAGCATTGCGGGCTGCCCCGTGCGGTGTTTGTGTGCAGTGCCATCTCACGGATGTTTCCATTGCCGGGTTCCCATTCTTTTGGCTTTTTAGTCAGCTTTAATCCGATTGTGCTATCGTCATCGCGGCACGAGACGAAGTCGCAATTTGGATGTCCAGCAGAGCAATGCAACCCGCTTCACGTTAGAGAACGGCCCACAGAAGCATCATTCGTAGAGTTACCCCTGAGAACCCGTGCTCTGTAACAAAAAACGAAACACGTTCATCAGTAACATTGCCTTCACATAGTAGGAAGCGTGCACTTTCCCACCCACTCTGCCACTGAGAGTTATGCTAGTCGTGTACAATTTCAACCAAAATATGTTTTACTTCTCAGTAGGTGCAGGCCCAAATGTAACGCGGTGGCATGTTCGTGCAGTTATTGGTGATTGGGCAGAGACTTTCAACTCGTATCTCACCGATATCCTGGTGCTAGCGATAAAATAAAACGGCTTTGCGGGCCGAATGCCTTACTTGTACTCGGAGGTTGGCTGTATGGTCCACAGAGCGCATGAGGGGTCATCACATTGGCTTTGACTCTGGCGAAGGAGCCCACAGTGACCTCCCCGGGCGTCTGGACGGAACGCCGCCGCCGCCGTCATAATGATCGCAGCTGTGACGCGGCGGGGGGAGGCCGATCGTGTGCCGCACGTCACGGGGTGTCGAGTAACTCATTCGCAGAGGGGGTTGGGGGGAGGAGGGCAGGCGCCGCACGGGCAGTTTGGGCCAGCAGAGCGCAGAGGGGGTGCGGGGTGTGCATTCTGTGCCTGGCTCGGTACCACTGCGGGTATTGACGAGCGAAGGGACTTAATGTGCGAATGCTGCAGTGACCATGCAGAGTGGCTCTCTCGTTCTCTCTCTCGTCCTCTCTCTCTCTCTCCGCCGCATAATGTAGTTAGATTCATCTGTGAAAATGCAGACGCTCCGTTAAGAAGAAGAAGAAGAAAAAAACAACTTGCAGCATTTGCAGTTAAAACCTTCGACGGCATTAATGAAATGGGAGTGAAAGCACTCGCGCAGCCGCCGGCACATTAGTAGCCGCGTTCCTCCACGCCGCGCGGAGCGACAAGCTGCTCGATAATGGTCGGGGTCCGGACGGCAAATTCGCTGGCGCACATCACCGACACCGGCATTTACTGGAGATGCTGATGCAAGCACGGGCGGGCGCGCGCACAGGCTGCCGTCTGGAGATGCTTCCCCCGACACGCTTGTTTCTGTTTGGAACGTCGCTCCCACCGCGATAGATCGTCGCGTGACACGGCAGCTGTAACACAAAACAGGCAGCAGCCCGAAAAGCCTGCGAGCGGCGGACACGGCACGCGCCCTCTGTGCCCCCAGCGGCGACGCCGAGACCGCCGCTTGGCCTATGCGGTCCACTTCCTTGAGCGGAGTCGCCACATCTCCTCGCTGCTTTCCCCGAGGATTTCCCTCTCGATTTCAAGGTAGCTGGGACATCTGCGAGTCTGCGCGGGACATTAAAAAGTCACGGAGTTTTGTCGGCGCTCGAGACGGTGCTCTTTCATGCGGGGTCTCCTCTCTCTTCTCCAAACGATTCGTCTCGGTAAAAAAATAATTTGCGCCTTAGAGTGCGAGTGGTTTTGCTGCTCAAATGAGCCTTGAGGACACCACTTGGTTCCCTCTTCACAGCCACGAGCCAGGGGTGGACATTCCACGATCCTCTGGTGGTGGCGATGTGTGCAGGTGAAGTCAACTCACCGTTGACTTCACCTGCAAACAACGCAGTATACTCGTTGCAATGTCCCTGAATGAACGGCGCGAGGGGGGGGGGGGCGTGTCAACCCCCAACCGGGATTTGAACTCGCGAAGCTTTTCCCATCGCGAGCCGCTCGCCCGACCGCTCGGCAAACCCGGGCGGGTTCAAGAGGCGGCGGGGGACGCGAATCTCGCGTCGCCGTCGCTGCTTCCATTTCGGGGCAGGTTCCCCTCGTCCTCTCCAGCCCATCTCCGTTCGCCTGGCCGGGGGATGTGGAGAGCAAACTCTGGTGGGGGGGAGGGGCGGCCTTTGATCTCCGGTGTGGGGGGGCGGCAGCTGATTAGGGTCCGGCATTCTGCGTTGAGGCGGAGATGCGGCGCGTTCGCAGCGCTTGCGATGGGGAAACTGCCACTTGGCAATGGACGCAGGTGAACACGGCGGTGAAACGAGAGGATAGGGAAGAGGAGGGGAGAGCGAGAGGGAGCGAGAGGGAGCGCGACAGGGAGCGCGACAGGGAGCGCAGGGTGCAGGGAAGTGGAACGCCTCTGGCGAGCGGAGAGACGTTGCCCCCTTTGCGATCGCTGAAATGTGACACGGCCCGACAGCTCCATAAATATGAAGCGTGGCCGGGGGCCGAGGCGGCAGGCGGGATCGGCGTGCGTCAGACGACCTGCAAGAGTTGAGGGGTCGGGCGAGATGCAAATCTCCGGAGGAGAGAGGTCGATTTGGGCGAGGGAAGAAAAAACCGCGGCGAGAGGAGCAATATCACGCGAGGCGCGTGCTGCTGGCAGTCGTCACCTGGCGCGATCAACACGGAAAGCGCCTCCGTCTGGCAGGGGAATGCCCCGGCAGCATTTATGCTGAGAAAATGCACGCTGCGTACGAAACGAGGCCCTCTCTCTCACCAGTCACTCAAATCGCATTGCATAATGACGTCACCAATGTGCACCCGAGGGACGTGCAACGTGTGATTACGAGTGTGCGTGCACGTGTCCGTGTGTCTGTGCACGTGTCCGTGTGTCTGTGCACGTGTCCGTGTGTCTGTGCACGTGTCCGTGTGTCTGTGCACGTGTCCGTGTGTCTGCGCACGTGTCCGTGTGTCTGTGCACGTGTCCGTGTGTCTGTGCCCGTGTTCGTGTGTCTGTGCATATGGGGGGCGGTAGTGCAGCGGTCAGCGCGCTGCGCTACGAACCTGGCGACGCGGGTTCGAATCACGCTCACGGCCGACACCAGTGACGATTATCTGAACAGGATCTGGGCCTCTCCTAGGTCGACTCAGCCTCAAATGTGTACCTGGTATGGTGTGTAAGCATCGCCACTAGGGAGACAAAGGTGGCCGCGCGTGGTGCTGGCCACCCACCCCCTCGTGTGCAGTGCCTGCTTTCATAAGTGCTCGCTAATAACACTTCAGTCTGTTAAGGCCATATGGGAAATATTTGTTTCTGTGCATTATGAGTATGAGGAATGGTGGCACAGTGATTGATTCCTGCTCATGACTAACATCGGTGACGAATTTCTAAACTGGTATTGGGTCTCCTCTGCGTTGACTCGGCCTCAAATGAGCACCTGGTGTGTGTTGCTTAAATATCAGTACTGGGAAGACAAATACGGGTGGGCGTGGTGCTGACCACCCACCCGCTCGCATGTCGCATGGGTCTTCATAGGTGCTCGCTAACAGCACTCGCCCCAACGTCTGTTGAGGCTACATGGGGGGGTCTTTGCATACACAAATCCGTGAGTGCTTATGCACGCACTCGCGTCATGTGTGTGTCACCGCTCGCAAACCATGCGCCCGTTCCCCACGGATCTTCCTCCGCTGCGCCGGTGACGCGGTGTCAGCACGGGCCTGGCTGGCGATGGTGACGAGACAGACACTCCTCTTGCATCCATCGTGAACCCAGAACCACGACTGCCTTGGCTGAGCGCCTTTTCTCCGTAGCTGCACCAAGCCGTTTGAAACTCTCTCCCACTGCACTAACGCAAATTCAAGCAGATCGAGGCTCTCATCAATTCAGGCTATCACCAGCCCAGACTCTCTCACCAGCCCAGACTCTCTCACCACTCCAGACTTTCTCACCAGTCCAGGCCTACACATGAGGAACTTTGAGCGCTAGCTGCATGTCACAAGTGTTCTCGATCGAACATTTCAACCGATTCGCTCAGCGTGTGTGTTTGTTATAAATTGTGTTTATTGTTGTTTTATGATTGTAGGGGCAGGTTATCTTCAGGAACGGTGAGAGGCTCGGCACGATCGAGTTCACCCAGTTTCAAAGTGAGTGCTCCACTCTCTCGCGTGAAACATTTCCCAGTTGTGAATGGGGGTGGGGGGAATAATCAGCTCTACAGCAATATCGAAGACTGCACTGTAGCAATCCATTATTTGTGCTAAAATGCTAGACGGTAAATATTTCATGACTGCTGCCAGACATTGACAAAATCATTAATTCATCCAGAAAAGCCTCAAGATATATTTTTTTTCGAGCAACATTGAGAAATGTGGCCATTTCTGGTTCATAAAGAAATGGACATCTAAGAGGAAAGTGGTTACCTAGAGGAAGCCCACCCATTATGAGGAGATGACAATCAAACATTTGTACCGATGAGCTCATGATTCACTGGCTTTACCACCATCTTCTGGCCTCGTCAAAACCAAAGAGGCTCGTGACCCTCACAATTCTGCATGATCTACCCAACCTTGGCTTCGAATGAGCTGGAATGTAAGTGCGCCACCGCCACCAACACCACCACCACGGCCAAATAGAGTCACGTGATTGCACTGTGGTGTCAATCGCAAGTTCACGCGACCACGTGCGCCTGTGTCCGCTGCACTGCGTGACGAACCCCGGCGATCCCATCCGAGTTCGATTCCCGCTCACTACCAACATCGGTGACCAGTTATCCGAACCAGTCCTGGGTCTCTGCTAGACCAGCTCAGCCTTAAATGGGTACCTGGTGCGATGTGTTAACATTGCCACTGGGGAGACAAAGGTGGGCTGGGTGCTGGCCACCTATTTCCTCGTGTGCCATGCCGGCTTTTATAGGGGCTCTTCTGACAGCACTTACCCCTACAGTCTGAGGCTTTAAGGGGGCGGGGGGATCTTTGTCTTTGTTTCCGCGTGCGCCCCCCGGCCAGATGGGCAAAGAGTGAAGGTGGGCGAGTACAACGCCGTCGCCGACCAACTGGAGCTCAATAGAACGATCCTCTTCCAAGGTGAGCCACGCGAACGGCCCAGGCGGCGAACACTGCCGGGCTGCGTGCGTGCGGGCGTGTGTGGGTGAGCGGATAGGGATTGTAGTTATTTCACGCCAGATCGTCTCTGGCTTAGGGCGCATGTACGAGTGTGTGGCATGCGTGCCCTACTCTGACCTGCGAGTTCCAAGCCTGGAGCTCGCAGCTCGGAGCGGAGTTCGCAGGTCGGAGCAGATTTTGTAGTTGCAGGGTCGAAGTGGCCGGGCCTCACGCGTGACCCCCCCCCACCCCACCCCCACTTGCGCAGGTGCGACGCCGCCGCGGGACCACACCTTCGTGGTGAGCAGGCGGCGCGAGGTCTCCCTGCTGCTCTACAGCATCCTGGCGATGCTCACCTGCCTCGGCATGCTCATGGCCTCCACCTTCCTCTTCTTCAACATCAAGAACCGCAACCACAAGTCAGGCCTCCTCCCCTCAGCCACCACTCGCCACACGCACAGCAGCACCGCACCGCGCACCGAGCCGCTCCCTGCAGAATCGTTCGGTGACAGCCGAACTTAACCCCGAAACCTCGGTGGCGGTGCCATCCCCTGGGCCCATTACGGGAAAATCTCGCGCGAGAATGAAAGGAAGCAGACAATGAAACGAGCGCAGTTTAATGATACAGTGTTTGCCTCGTTGGTATCCACCGCTCTGTTGTTCAGTTGTTGTTTGTGTGTGTTTCATTATGTGTGTGTGTTTGTGTTTTATTATGTGTGTGTTCTATTATGTATGTGTGTGTTCTATTATGTGTGCGTGTGTGTGTTCCCAGACTCATTAAGATGTCGAGCCCCTACATGAACAACCTGATCATCCTGGGGGGCATGTTCTCCTACATGACCATCTTCCTCTTCGGCCTGGACGGGGCCCTCGTGTCCCCGGGCACCTTCGAGAGAGTGTGCACCGTGAGTGGCGCGCGCGGGGGGGGGGGGTTGGGGGGGGGCACGGGCCGGAGGTGCCCCCATACCTGTCAACCCCTTCTCAGTGCCATACCTTATTACAGACCAAATCAGACCTTATTGGTCACCCCGTGCCCTTGTAAATCTCAACGTTCATCCTACAAAGTCCCATCACAAGGGAGAAACACAAACGAATAGACAACACTTTTTTTCCCGTATTGAAACACCTATATGCCGTATGGACCTGAAAACTCAAGTTCCCTGTAGAAGATTACAGGGTAAACCGTGTGGGTTGACAGGTATGTGCCCCCCCCCCCCCCAGGTGTGCTGTCACACCACGAAATCGAACACCCAACGAAGTCACCGACCAGAGTTGGTGCACACTGTTTTGGCAAGTGGACGTGGTGTGGATTTTGAATCGAGGTTACATTTGTATCGATTTGGCAGACGCTCAACATTGATTGGGCAGACAATCTTGAAAAATGCCATTGGGTTCATTGGCAAGCGATACTTGGATTGAGCAGTTGTGTGGCACACCCCCCTTTATTTGAGTGGCTAAAATCAGCAAGATCGGTGACTCCGCCGCTACGAGGCGAAGATCCCCCGCAGTGAGCGAACCGCTACACCACCGGCTCCTACCCACACACACACACAGACACGGTTGTCTGTGTGTGTGTAGTGGTTAGCACACTGCGCTACGAACTCGGCGAACCGAGTTCAATTCCCGCTCACGGCCAACACCAGTGACGATTATTTGAGCCGGTTCTGGGCCTCCCCCTAGGTCGACTCAGACTCAAATGAGTACCTGGTGCGGTGTGTAAACACCACCACTAGGGAGACAAAAGCGGCCGGGCGTGGTGTTGGCCACCCACCCCCTCGTGCGCCGTGCCGGCCTTCATAGGTGCTTGATAACAGCACTTGCCCCAACAGTCTGTTGAAGGCTATATGGGGAATATTTGGCATATTTATGTAATAACAAAAAACAGCGTTGTATTATTTAATCGACCTGTGTTTAATTAGGGGTCATCACGACGACTGCCAGTCACAAGCAGAATGTTTTTGTATTTTACCCAGGCCTAACTTGTGTGGTTTTTTTTTCAGTGTAAAAAACACACACAATGCGACATCACAGTTTAATTGTATAACTTTTAGCTATAATAGACAGACATGTCGTACGCAGTGCACGTTGCTCATATGCATCGCATTGTCACAACACACATACAAAGATCCCCCGTGCAGCCTTAACAGACTATTGGGGCAAGTGCTATTAGCGAGCACCTATGAAGGCTGGCACGGCGCACGAGGGGGTGGTTGGCCAACACCACGCCCGACCGCCTTTGTCTCCCCAGTGGCGATGTTTACACATCGTACCAGGTTCTCATTTGAGGCTGAGTCGACCTAGGTGAGGCCCAGGACCGTTTCAAATAATCGTCACTCATGTTGTGCGTGGTTCATAGCGCTCGCCGCTACCCTACCACATTGTCACATCGCACCCACACACACTCACGTGCGCGTACACATGAGTCATCGTCTCATTAAATCAACTGAGCAGGTATTGTGAGTGTCCCCCACCCCCGCTTCAAGTCATTATTTAAAGTCGTTTAGAGGATAATGAAGTCGTTTGTTGTTGCCCCAGAGATTGCCCCCGGAATTCCGCCGCTGTTCTCGTCAACAGCATTGACAGTCGTTGCTTGAGCGCAAGGGGCGAGCAGCCGAGCGCGCCGCCACACGCAGAGTCGACGAATTTCGCTCCGTCAAACGCCGGCTCCATCGCAGTCGCTGGCATCACCGACCCGGCCTCTGCCACTCCACGCTACCTTTGCTTCAATCGCACCCTGGCCCCGTCGCGCCCCTCCGACCGTGGTTTCTCGTCGTTGTCGCCATCACCTCCGCTCGCTCCTCGGTTGTGCTCCACCCCCCCCCCCACCTTGGCACCAGCGTCGTGACAGTGGTGCACGAGGGGAACAAAATAATTTCAACACGAAAAACGGCGAACGTTTCAGGCTCTTTAGTCTCGAGACACGGCAGAGAGATTGAGCGATGTTCACCTTTAACACCTGCAGGCTCTCGCAGCCAATATGAGTCATTATTGATTTGTGGGTCGGGCCACGTGCGAGCAATTTTTCTTTTTGCACCCTCCTCCACCCAACAGCCAATTGGAGAAAGAAAAATACAAGTTGTGGATCGCTCTCCAACACCACTCCAGTAGTGCTGCTGAAGCAGTCATCAATCGGCACATTTGTTCACGTGACAACATTATTAAGTGGCTGTGTCAGGTGGAGGAGGGTGTATGACACACATTTGTCTCGCGCGAATTGACCCGAAACAAATGTACGAGTCTCGCCCCTCGGCTCTTCGCAAATCACAATGTCCCTTCGACGTTTTTTTAAGGCGTCGCAGCCGAACGTGCGATCTCCAACCACGAATCGGCCAACCTCTCTTTCCTCTCTCTACCCTGAAAAAAGACCATCGCCTGAAACAACAGCTGACTAATAAAGCCGACGATGGAGAATGAGAGGGTGGTGACCCACTCCAACCCCCCCCCCCCATCTCTCTCTCTCTCGACGCAGGTCCGCACGTGGTTCCTCACCGTGGGCTACACCACGGCCTTCGGGGCGATGTTCGCCAAGACGTGGCGCGTCCACGCCATCTTCAAGAACGTCAAGATGAAGAAGAAGGTGAGAACCCTGCCGCATTCGCCTTGCGGAGGAAAGGAGGGGGCGGGGGCAGCTCTAATCGCACAATAGGAGGACGATGCCGAAATGTCCTAAACTGGGTAAGAATCACTTTAACTCGGGGCGGGGCTTTCCCGACCAATATTATTCACAAAGGTTGTTGGGTTTGGTCGCGTAAGTATAGATGTGTCGTCACCCTCCACCACCCGACACAGCCAATTAAGAAGAGATGTGTTACTTAAACAAAACGCCAATTAGTTTCCACTTCAGCCCACCGGTGTGTTGGAGAGTAAATCCGCAACAAGGTCGCGTAGACACGAGCGTGAGTCGAGCTCGGCGTGCGTCTGGACAACATTGCAAGGCAGCCACCGGTCCTTAACATTCCGTTCTCGTGCATGATGGCAGCGGCAACATGTTCAGGGGCTAAACAGCGACGTCGAGGTCTGCAAGCCGCGAGGAGAGGGCTTCAGGAGAGAGTTCGTGTCGTTTTCTCCTCCGACGGTGGAGTGCAGGCTGCGGTGGTTCACTCTCTGTGTGCCACAGTTAGGTTGCATGGCCTCGATCCAAAGTACGGCAGTGATGCCACACGAAAAGTGCCGTAGCAGCTTCACCTTTATGATGAATCGTGATTACATTCGAGCCCTCTAGAGAATGTTGACTTTGGCAAAAATCTTTCGGGCAGATGGTGGTTACCTGCGCATAGTGGCAGAATAGTTTTCGCCATCGGCTGCATAGTCTATGGCAGGAGGCTATCATTGTTGCAGACGCCTCCACGTCTGACCTCAAATAGAATTGCCGGGTCTTTGCAAGGACAGCGCTGGTAAAAGCGCACGCAAAATGACAAATCGCCGGCACCGTCGTTATTCACAAGAACTGCCTCGCGAACTGAAAAATGTGTAATCAACCGAGGCTTAGGACAACACGCCTTCCTCAAAGCAGAAAAAAACGGGAGCAGATACGGCAAATTGTGATTTATACTGCGGGGAAAATGCATTCGAGTCACAATATCGTGGAGCACATTCGTATAAATCATCACTTGTAAATTCATTCCGCGTTTGCTCCTCTGAAACATTACCGCAGCCTGAAAACGTCACCCGATTGGCCGTGCTTCTAAGTTTGTGGCGTATGCACGGTTAAACGTGTGGGATAGGAAAGGTTTATTTTGTTTTATTATAATAATCATGTCATCTTGCACCCACCCACGTGCGGTGTCTTGATCACTGCGATGTCTCCAACGCACGCGGATTGCTCACGCGAATTGTGCTGCGGTCACCGGGTTTGATCGCGGGCTCGGGCAGGCGGGCGGGCGGGTGGACGGGTGCGTGGGCTACCGGGCCGGACCTGCGCTCGCGCGCAATCAAAATAGCGCCGTCGGCAAAGAGAGACGCGGCGATTACTCACCCCCGTTACACGCGGGAGCGGGGACCGGTGGCTCACCAAACCCCCACGCTCGCCGTGGGTGTGTGACGACTACGCGCGTACAGGACGCGTGCGCGCGCTTGCGCAAATTGACACCATCCATTACCTGCGTCTCCCTCGCTCCACCGTGGCACACAGCGCCCCGGCTCGGGTTCGGCTCGGACGGGAAGGCATCCCCGGTGTCGTTCGTTTTCTTTCCCCTCGTGTGGTGCCGTGCTTATTGACTGCCTCGGCGCAGCTTCAAAGCAGCGCTGCGGAGTGATGACGCTGCAGAATTGGACGGGCCACTCTGCAGGCGTGCCGGCCAGCGGCTGTTGTATCGCAGGAACATTCCACACGCACTCACACACACATGTTGTGCACAGCATATATCGCTGAGACCGAAACAAGCAAAATAAAAAGATATCCCATATAAGCCTGCAGGGACTGTTGGGGCAAGTGCTGTTAGCGAGTGCTCATTAGGGCTGGCACAGCTCACAGGCATCGTGCATGGCTGCCGTCGTATCGCCAGTGCTGATATTTACACGCTGATGTTAAACCACGGCTAGGAATGGAACCCAGGTGGGTGGGTTCGTAGCACAGCGCGTTCCCCACGACACCCGCACTGCTCCGTGGGACCGTCCGCGTGCAGAGAGCCTCGTGCAGCCCCACTCAGAGCCACGCATCCTCCGATCCGATCGGCGCAGCCGAGACGATCGCGCTGAGTGGACGCCTTCCACTGTCTCCTGCCTTGAATCAATCCCGTGGCTTCTGATAATTCCGGGATTCTTTCATTCACTTCTGCCTTTACTGCGTCTCTGCATCACATCCTGCGCCGTACCACTTTCCGTATTCCCTGGTCGTACCTTTGCAGTGCTAAACCTCGCATCCTGTCCAGTCTCATTTTCATTATCCAAACCATCATCTTCTCTGTCAGCGGCGTTTTCCGTCCAAGTCTTCCTCCTATTTGTGTTTGTTCGTTATCACTCTTGTTGTATGCCCACCACTCTTTTTCACGAGGGTCCTGATCATTTTGTAGTAGGCGGCAAGGGTTGAGTAATCTCAAGGTGCATTTTCAGCATTGGGATGTTTGGCCAATGTAGCTATCAGTGGAAATCGATTAAGCCTGAGGAAACCCGTGCAGGACAGGGGAAGAACATACACACTCCACACAGAAAGGTGGCCGAGTCCGGAATCCAACCCAGGAGCTTCTTGCTGTGAGGTACAAGCGTTACAACCGCGCCACCCATAGGCACGCACAGCCACGTACAATACAGCTGGGTGAAACAAAGACAAAGATTTCCCTCCTGTAGCCTTCACAGACTGTTGAGGCAAGTGCTGTTAACGGGGTGAAACGCCCACACTGACGGGCACACACGAACACACACACACACGCACACACACACACGCACACACACGCACACACGCACGCACACACACACACCCGGGCGGGTAGCGCTGCCACTCGGCCGCTCGTCCCCTCAGAGGTTTTCCTGCCTCGCTCCTCGGGGAAACGGCAACAACATTTGTACCGACGAGGAAAAAAACACCATCCTGTCACATTTATGTTGCCGTAAAATTGTCCCATTCAAAGCAGGAAGCAGTTGTAGCTGTGAAAGAGTCTGAATGGCCAAACATTCTAAAGGCCCTTTCGGAGTGACCTCCATTCAGCTTGAGAGGCATGAACGTTTTCGAAGATTATGATAATGGTAACGTTGATAGGGCAATGCTACCGGTAACAACGGTGCTGCTACGTGCAGCGGTGACACTGTATAGCTATCGTGCTTGATGTGAGACAGATTGGCCTACACTTTAGGCGTGCCAGCCACCACGTTTATGGAACAGTAGAGTCAGACGCCTGATGCATAATTCATCTTGCCGCATTTTAAATGTTTGATTGAGGAAAGTAATTCAATCACAGCTTGGCTGAGTGAAAAAAAAATAATTCTCGAGACTTGTCGCCGCTTTTCCTGCTAATCGACTCCGATGGCCTGAGAGGTAGATTTTAGCGAATGCTCTTTTTTGCCCTGTAATTAATTCCCAGCACTGCACTTCCTCTGTAAATTCTTAATGTGTATGAATGAACTTGTGTACACGGGAGTGCTCTGGCTTTCCGAACGCGCAAACCACCGTGCGATGGGGTGGAGCGGGGTGGGGGCGAGGTCTGTCATCATCCCCAGTGCCGACCCAGGACCTCTGCTCACGCGAGAGAGTCGATCTCAAAGTGAAACTCAATTTCCTCTGTCGTCTAATATTCGTAATAAGTGCTCAAGGCTCAAACAGCCACACGTGGTTGGGGTTGATGTGTACAACCGCCAGGCTAGCGATTGTGCCGCGCGGTCCAAATTGTACAACTCTGTCCACACCTGGGGCCACGCATGCTGATGAGCAGACAAGCACACGCGGCACATTTACACGTGCACAGACAGCAGCTGGCGTTTGCTCCCGCCGATCTGGTGAGCCGGGACGCCAAACGCTCATGCAACCACTGGCCACGGATCTAGTTTTCTAGCAACATCCCGAACGTACGGCACATTGCGACATCGCTCTCAGCACCGATGGGTGAGAAGCTGGTGCTTCCTGTGACGAGGAGACAGTCACACGGGCTGAGTCTGGGAGTCCCACTGTTTGCGTCGTCAGTTCCCCTTGGCTTCACTATGCCCGGTGCACTCACCGCCCTCCCAATTCCTCAAAAGAGAATGGCCCGCCCGCCCACCCGCTCTGACCCCTAATCCTCAATTCCACCTCCTCACGAAGTCGACTGCCTGCGCACACGACACGACACATACATCGGCGTTCGGCTTTGGTGTAATTTTCGTTTTTCCTCCCCACGCAGATCATCAAAGACCAAAAGTTGTTTGGGATCGTGGGCGGCATGCTGCTCATTGACCTGGTCATCCTCATCTCCTGGCAAGTGCTGGACCCCCTGAAGCGCATTGTGAATGACTACCCCAGGGAGGTGGGTTTGGCCTGCGTCGTGTGAGATGTATGTATACACGTTGAGCTTTCACACCGTACGCAGCCAACCGCGCTAATCGGATCGACTCGGTCTATGCAGAGCACGGTGCAGACTGCACTGTGTGATGAGAATAATAAGTGGTGGTGGTGGTGGGACATAGAACAAGGGAGCTGCTACGGTGGTATCACGGTCAGCACACTGGACCTGCAAGCCAGAGGTCGCCGGTTCGATTCCATTATCCAGCGTGCCATTTGATCCAATGGGGCGAGATTATTAAATCCCCCCCCCCCTCTCTACCGCCTTTGTCCACCCAGCGGCAGTATAAATGGATGCATCACAGGGAAGTCGATCGACAGCGCGCCATAGTAGCCGGATGTTAACTACCTCGCCTGGTTTTCAGGAGATCGTGGTTTCAATCCCGATCCCGACCCCTGTATATCTCGAGTTTGCATGTCCTCCCCGTGGTCGCGTAGATTTTTCTCCGGCTCCTCCTGTTTTTCCCTCCTCATTTAGAATCAACGTGCGTTTGGAGTATGTGGCTGCTTTAAATGTCCCCACGATAAGCCACTTAGTTGAGCTATTATTCGTGGCCAGGTCATTTCTGAAAGATGACTACATAGCTCAGTGGACCTTACCTGGTAGAATAAAAATAGCTAGGCATGGCGTGGCGGGGTCAAGTGTGGGTATGCGCTCACCTTATTCAACACGCCTGGAAGAGTAGACCAAATACCACCTCGAGTTCGCTCCAAGGGGAAGGCCCTTCTGCCAGCGGCGGCGTGAGCCAGCAAGTGCGGGGTTGCACCTTTACCTTCTCTTTCATCTCGAATACTGCTTCCCAAACGCCGCTTCTCGCGACCCACCGTACTGTCAACGCTGCTCCGAGTTTCGTCCATTTTACCTTACCCTTCAAATGCAAATTAAGCCACTGCACACTGCAGGCGCCTGATGATTGGTAAACACGTGCTCCGTCGGCAATTTGTTTTCTGGCGGAGCACGAGCGGCCGCTTGGGGGTGGAGGGGGTGGGGGCATAAACATGGAGTGTGTTCGACTGTGAACCCGTAGATTAGAGAAGGAGTTTGCTGACAGTTTGATAGCGGTGAGCTCGGGGTTCATTGTCAGTCGGAGTGCCACCTCTCCTGACGAAACAACCCAATCTCTGCGCCGCAGCGAAGCCCTGTTCTGTAATTCTCTCTCTCTCGCGGCGGCTGCGTCGTCGTTGTCGAAAGACGCCGGCGGGCTCGTAACGGTGCAAAGCGCTCCGGCTGGTGTGGGGGAGCAAAAGGGTCAAAGCGAGCATGCACTGGGGGACGGCAGCCAGAGGCTCGCAGGTGGCCGCGCGTCGGCAACCTCGCGGCAGCAGCAGATGCAGCAGCAGACGCAGCAAACACAGCAGCAGGGGAGGCAGCAACAGACGCAGCAGCAGCAAACACAGCAACAGCAGACACAGCAACAGCAGCCACAGCAGCAGCAGACACAGCAACATCAGACACAGCAGCAGGCACAGCAGCAGACACAGCAGCAGGCACAGCAGCAGACGCAGCAGACACAGCAGCAGCAGACGCAGCAACAGACGCAGCAACAGCAGACGCAGCAGACGCAGCAGCAAACACAGCAAACACAGCAACAGCAGACGCAGCAACAGACGCAGCAGACACAGCAGCAGTAGACGCAGCAAACACAGCAGCAGACACAGCAAACACAGCAAACGCAGCAACAGACGCAGCAGCAGCAGCAGCAAACACAGCAACAGCAGACACAGCAAACACAGCAGCAGACACAGCAAACACAGCAAACGCAGCAACAAACACAGCAGACAGCAGCAAACACAGCAACAGCAGACGCAGCAGCAGACGCAGCAGACAGCAGCAGCAGACGCAGCAAACACAGCAACAGCAGACGCAGCAGCAGCAAACACAGCAACAGCAGACACAGCAAACACAGCAAACGCAGCAACAAACACAGCAGACGCAGCAAACACAGCAACAGCAGACAAAGCAGCAGCAGCAGCAAACACAGCAACATCAGACAGCAGACAGCAGACACAGCAAACACAGCAGCAGCAGCAGTCGACGCAGCAGCAACAGATACAGCAGCAGCAAACGCGGGTTCGGTAAATGAATCCCGAGTCGAGATGTAGTCCTGGTCGCTCTGTGTCCACGCAGCGACACGCGTGTCCTCTTCCTCCTCCTGCTCCTTGTTGACACGGTTGGAGTCGAGCAGGTAACACGATGCCGTTTGACGTGCGGTGGCCGTCAAGTTCAACGGAGGTGAAGTGATGGGGGCAAAATCAATTGCGGCACAGGTGCTAAATGATTGTAATCGGCCTGCGATGTGCTGCTGAATGATGGAGGATGATTAATTTTGCATGGGTCGCTAATTGCGCCCATGAGGAACGGCAAACACAGCTGGCCCCGCGACCCCGCGACACGCAGGATTATAAAATCAATGCTCATTAATGGGCATAGGCACGGTTGACCCCGGCGCTATTTATAGCTCAGTTTTGCGCTCTTTAACGCTCCCAGAATGTTAATTCCGCAGCACTGTGGGGTGCGAACGCGAGCGAGCGCGCGCAGCCTCGCCGACCTCGCCGACGCGTGCCCGCGGCAGTGACGCGGGGTCCTCGTTCGCGGTGGGCGCCCACGCGGGTCGCTCGGACCCGGCACCCGTCATCAGCCAGCGCCGGGAGGCTTTCCCCGCGTGCTCGGCGGCAGGCACTGGAGCCGCGTGCGGACGTTGGCGCACTCCCAGTGTGAAGCAGCCGCGACGGGCCTCCATTTCATTGATGAACAGCGAAGCGAGCTTCACGCATTTCATTTGTTGGACGTCATCGGCAATTGTTCTCTGCACGACGTGGCGATATGTTAATGACCTCGTCTGGTATACAGGAGGTTGTGTATATTTGGAGTTTGCATCTTGTCCCTGTGATTGCGTGGATTTTTCGCCAGGTCCTCCGGTGTTTCCCGTCACATTTTAGAATCAAAGCACGTTTACAGTATTTGGCTGCTATAAAGTTGTCCATAAGCCACTTCGTTGAGCAATTATATGCGGCCAGGTTGTCTGTAAAAAAGATCTATATAGCTTAGTGGGCCTTATCTGGTAATATAAAAAATACAGGTGGTTTAATAGTTTTGTTTACTAGTAATTTAAAGTGGCAAGCGCACGGTTGTATATCGCTCGCGAGGCATTCTCTGAATGGGCCCGATCTTGCTTTGAGCCTGACTCGTGCTGGGATGAGGGACTGCTTGGGACTAACGAGTGATGTGGACTTGGGATGCGACTTGGCCAGGAAGTGGCCGTGCAGCAGTGGATACCTTCATCTATCCAAGTTTATTTGCTTTTACGTCACATGCTTGGGGTCTCTTGCAAGGTGCATTGGCTTCGTCTAATGTACCAAACGCCAAACATCCCAATGCATTGAGGCATTGGGATGTTTAAAAGGGAACTTAACAATGCTTTTATTTTATTAGCTATAGATCTCTTTTTCAGAAGCGACCTGGCCACAAATGATTGCTCAACGAAGTAGCTTATTATCTTGCAATTTAGAGCAGCCAAATGCTCTAAACGCATGTTTCTAAATGTGGAAGGAAAACCCAGAGGACATGCAAACATGCAAACTCCAAATATACAGGCATCAGGGTCGGGATCGAACCCACAACCTCCTGTAATGTAGGCGAGGTAGTTAACATCTCTCCACAGTGGAGAGATGTTATCCTGCACTCTCATTATCTGCCATGGTCTATTCACTGCTGGATGAAGGCCTCCCCAAGCCGCCACCAGCTATGGTGATCCTGCAATGTAATGCATGTACCTAGCACCTGCATACGAGCCGGTTTCATCGCTCCATCTCCTTCATCAGCATTCCCAATGAGTTACGTTTGACATCATTCTATCTGGGATGTCGGTGGGAATCGCGACAGGGATTGCTGCAAAAGCGGTGCGATGCGGTGTGGGGGGGCGACGTTGTCTGGAATGCCTCGTGTGTGCGAAGGGCTCACAGTTCCCGAAATGTCTGGGACGAGTGCCTCTGATCGGTCCCACGGTGGGTGCCGGAACGTCACTCTGGCTGCAAGGGTAAAGATTGCGCAATGAAATTTATTCATTTCTCGTTGACTGCGTCTATGCTGCCACCTCGGAGAGGGGGAAAGAGCCATCAGTCTTGATCTAGATAATAGTAATGATGGCAGCGGGCGGTCGAGCGCTGAGCGTGGAGGGGGCTGCGAACCCGGAACCGCATCCAGGAGGCGATGTGCCGACCACCCGGCTGTTTGTCGCCTTCGCCGCGTCAATGCTCTTCGATGCTCATGCCGGCGCTCGAATGAAATCTGATTATTTTTCTTATTCTCGTTTTTTCCCTTGCAAACTCGTTACGCTTTCACGAAGACGCATCGGACGCCCTGTAAACATCGTCGAGACGAATGGAATTCATTTTCAGGCTCACCGAGATTGGAGGAAGCGCCTCAATTAGGGCGTCATTACGGTGCCTTGGAGTGCTCGGCACGCGGGAATTGCAGGGCCGTGGGGCAAGTTTTAAAGCTGTTTGACCACCCAGATAGCAGAACACTGCCCCGTGTCGTCACGTCAAACGCGTTGGGATTTTTCGAACGTCAAATATGAACGTCACATTTTTCGATTTAAAGCTTTCGTGACTGCAGGGATTCATCTTCTTGGTTCTTTCGGTAAAGTCACGTAGAAGGGAAGTAATAAAATAATATGTTTTATTTTTATTATTTTATTACTTCCCTTCTACGTGACTTTACCGAAAGAACCAAGAAGATGAACGTCACACTCACAACCGTGGCATCCGATGGACAAATCCCTTTCACGTGAGAGCGGTCGCTGTGTTTGTGCCGTCTCAGAAAGGGCACTCGGCAGGACAAAGCTGTAGCGCCGCAGCCGCTTCTGTAAAACGGCTCCCGCGGCACGGGACGGCTATAGAATGTCAATCGCCGCACGCCACGCAAAGAGAATGACCGACTTGGTGCCCCGCGCGCAATCGGACGCGGCGGGCATGAGCGATGCGCGTCGTGCCCTGGAGACGCGAGCGCCTCGCGGTGTTAACCGGCAGCGGTCGTCGGGAGGGGATGGGAGCGAACGCGTTGCTGCAACTGAGACGAGCACCCCCCCCCCCCCCACTGATCCCCTCGCCGTCACGTCGCCTCACAGGCACGCGCCTTGGCTCAACACCGCCCTTTGGCAGCCGAGTCCAAACAGCACGCGCGTGGCCACGGTCTGAAATCTCCCCTCCCCCCTCCCAAAAAATACAATACAAAATAAAATTACGACTGTTTATTCATATTAACGTTTTAATGTGAACAATATTCACAAGACTGTACTGATAAATTGCTGTTTTATTAGGTTGTATAAATTTTATCCCCCATCTAACATGGATCGTGCTGGGGCTGGAATGAATCACTCGACACCCCCCCCCCCCACCACTACGATTGAACTTGCGAGCCAATTGACGCAACCGCATGGGGAAACGGGTGGAGTCGGACAGAGTCGAATCTTTTTTGCTCCGCTGTCCCAGGCCATGGATACCGAAACTGGGCCCCGCGCGCCCCGTGTCCCACGCGCCCCGTGTCCCACGCGCCCCGTGTCCCACGCGCCCCGTGTCCCACGCGCCCCGTGTCCCACGCGCCCCGTGTCCCACGCGCCCCGTGTCCCACGCGCCCCGTGTCCCACGCGCTCCGCGTGCCAGATTCCGTGTCGAGAATTTTCACTGGCGCCAGGCCCGTCACGCCAGGATCTGTGTGGGACCAAGCCTCGGCGCTGTCGTACCACGCGCGTGCGCGTGTGTGCGCGTGCGTGTGTTTGGGCGTGCGTGTGTGTGTACGCGTATGTGTGTGCGCGTGTGTGCACGTGCTTGTGCGCGTGTGTGTATGGGCGTGTGTGTGTGTGCACTGCTGTCGTCG
This sequence comes from Lampetra planeri, assembly GCF_965212315.1. NCBI lineage: Eukaryota > Metazoa > Chordata > Hyperoartia > Petromyzontiformes > Petromyzontidae > Lampetra > Lampetra planeri. The sequence goes on along the minus strand of NC_136116.1, from coordinate 1,765,931 downwards.
TGGGGTGCGGTAGTGTAGCGGTTAGCACGCTGCGCTACGAACCGGGCGACCCGAGTTCGATTCCCGCTCATGGCCAACACCAGTGACGATTATCTGAGCCGGTCCTGGACCTCCCCTAGGTCGACTCAGCCTCAAATGAGTACCTGGTGCGGTGTGTAATTATCGCCACTGGTGACACAAAGGCGGTCGGTCGTGGTGCTGGCCACCCACCCCGTCGTGTGCCGATCCGGCCTTCATAGGTGTTCTCTGACAGCACTTGCCCCAACAGTTTCTTAAGGCTGTACGGGGGATCTTTGTCTTTGCACCGATGCAATGAGCGAGAGAGAGTGGTGGTGGTGGCGGAGCCGCGTCTATAGCCGCCACCTTAACGCTGTCGCCGCACCGAGGCCGCAACACCCCCGGCGCTGCGCGTCCCGTGAGCCACCGCCATCGCCTCGAGCAAGGAGACATTTCTGACAGGGCTGGAATTGATCTGTAATGGAGTTGTTGTTCGGGTCCAGGGTTCACCGCTGATGCAATCCACAGCGCGGCAGGCAGGCCAGACCAACGGTCAGGGCAATGCCTGGTTATTTTTTGCGCTGAATGACCATATTCAAAGGTGGGAGTCGCGGGGGTTTATACGTCGCAATGAGGCTCCACGCCGTCCTGTGCTGCTGCACCGGATTAAAATGTGTCGCGAGGTACACAGGTTGGGGGAGCGGGGGGTCGTGAAAGGAGGAGAGGCGAGATGGTGGGAGTGGGGGGGGGCCTCATTAAAACGCAAACACGGGCCTAGGAGCACACATCGTGCGGCTAACATTTCACAGGGAAATGTTGAAGCGACATGCACAATGTGTACGCACGCACGCAACGGTTTGGGCAGCGTGCAGACGTCCGGACGGCAGCCGGTGCCGCTCGCGGGGGCCGCTCGCGTCCATCGCGCACCGCGGCGCGCGCTCGGCTCCTTTCATTTCGCATTTCGACCTTGGGCTTGGCAAATACAGTTTCGATTTACGTCCGAATGCGAGCAGGAAGACCGTCACGATGTAAATAAAGACGAGGGCAGGATTTGAGTAAACGCCACGCATATGCTCGAGGGCAAGCTCCCAGTGGGAGTTGAGGTTGTCTTGGAACGGAAGGTATATTTTTCTGTTCTTCGTCTCAAATGCGTGGTGGTAATGTGGGGGGCGTAGGGGGTGGTGGGGGGTTCTTACCTCACCGCGTGTTGTTACCTTAGTTCAATTCTGCTGTGGATAGGGTTGCCACCTCACATTGCACTGTGACACTTCAGAGGAAGAGGAAAATTACATCCCCACAATACCAGCAAAGGAGAGAATTGCATGCGAATGTATTTTCTTGAGTGGTGTTCTGTTGTTGTTATTAATATGCAACTAACAAAAAAAAATTTGAACGTAGTGCGGTACGCCAGCATAAACAAACCACAATTTTTTCGCAATATTTATTTATTTTATTTTCCCCCGATTTGTAACCCCGTGCAGACAATCTTGGGGTGCTGCGTCAACATCGGTCCCCGTGATGTCGAGGCAGTCGTAAGACGACCGTTCTGAGCAGATGGACACGAAGAAGCGCCACAGTCTGTTGCCGTTTAGCAGCACCCAGCCTGATGGCGACTGGCTCCTCCGTATTTTGACTCCTCGTGCCCTGGACAGATTTAACTCGTGCCCGAGACTTGGTCGGACGGTTACGGTTAAATAAATACGACCACTGACCTTTCATGAACAATTTCGCCTACATTGGAAAACCTTGTCCTTAAATAGCATTTGGTTGTTCACAAGAAGATTTATATTTTGACCTCATTTATTGGTGCCATTACAATAACCCTAAACCTAACCCGAACGATCCCAATGCTTGACTTGCCGTACTATCCATCGGTGGTTCAAGACGACAACGATCATGATGATGCTCCAGTCCCACCTCAGGCTCGCAACGCAACGCAAGAAAGCTGCTGCTGCTGCTGCTCCAGGCACTCGCCCTCCTGGTCGACCAATTCAACGGTCAATATTGACCTTTTCTTTTGCAATTCTCAGGAGACTGAGTAAACATTGGAATCGCGTCAAACTCGGCTACAGGGTCAGTTAAAGACTGATAAATAAACAGATTTGCTGGTTCAAATTTAGATTTCAGACTGTTTTATCAGGACCGGTGTGTTATGCAGCACTGGTGTACCGCCAATTGGTCTATATTTTTTTGTACGTCCTGGGGGAGACTTAGATTTCGAAATGAAACAGCTTCCTCAAAAAGAGGACATTCTGGGAAAACCAGAACCCTTCAGTGAGTGGTTCAATTCCAGCAGCACTCGCAGGAGAAGGGACGTCGTAAGCAGCCACGCTCTCCGCCTCTCCCTCCACCGCATTTGGAAGCAGAGCTAATGCGTCTGACTAACGACCCAGGAGGGGTTTAGGCCTTTGCAGCTGGTCGGCAATAAAGTCAGCGCTCACCCCCGCCACCCCCACCATGCCGTCGGAGGGAGACGGCGGTGCGTGGTGCGTGTAGCAAGCGCAGTAAATCTCACGGCTTTTGTGATTCAAGTGCAAAATGAACCCATTAATCTGCAACACACGCTCCCCGGCTGTGCCCGCTCCTCTGAAATATGCGAGCTGTTAGGATAGTGTGATGTGACGGTGCTGGCTCTGAGCTAATGAAGTCCACATTTTTCTGCCCTTCGGCATAACAGAGGACACGTTTCTAATATCGGGCTACGTGTAACGCATTACATGTATATGGTTTATTCTGTGACAGGTTGTTTTTTTCTAAAAGGTATCATGTCTTCCAAAATGCGATAATAACGTGTTTTAAAAGCAGCATTTTAAACAAACCAAAACAGTTAAACAATGACGTATATATATTGTTCTGTGTTTGTTTTATTTTATGGATGACATTCTAATGAAGAGTGACATTGTGGAAAACGTAATTCCATCACCACCACGATTCCACAGGTGGTCACGTGATGGTGTGGCTGCTCCGACGGTATCGCTACCCATCCTTTAGCTGAGCACGTCCCTTCCCGCCATTAAAATTGCTTCCCAAAGTCCCCTTTCCCCCAGTAATTTAGTAAATCATTATAATTATACACCACTGTCAATCCGCTTCGACACAAAAGCCGTGCCAATCACGGGGGTTGTTTGACCATACCTCACCACGCTGGTCATTGCAGGTTCGTGAAGCTGTGGGGTGGGAGCAGTTAATTTATCACTGGCCACTGATGTCAGCCGTGGCTGAGGAATCGAACGGAGGTCGCCGCGGTTTTGTAGCAACGCAATGCGCTAACCGCTGCGCGGGCGCTCTACTCCCTGCCCAGGAAATTGCACGTCCCCTCTTCCCTATCCACTGTGGTGGATCCACACGCTACTGCCGCCGCGCAGCAGCAGAACCCTACCTGCGGGGTTTACTTTCATCACGGTCGCTTATTTTAGATGCATTCTCTCTGCGATTGTGAATTCATCCAAGTGCGGTTGCGCCCGTCACGGCTCAAGGTCATCGCTCTGCTCGCACGGACACATCCACCGCCTCCTCCGCCGCCGCCTCCTCCTCCGCCGCTATCTCCCGCACCGATCCCATCCCCCTGCACCCCCGCCCCCCCCCCCTCGGCGCCTGTTCCCGAGCGCCGCGTCGCCCCCCGTGGCCGCTGCTGCCCTCGCCACCCTCGGCCATCGCTCTGCGCTCGACACGGCTGCTTCCGAATGTCAGAATCTCGACACCGCGGAGGTCATCTCATCACCATCGTCATCATCTGATCACCACCATCATTTCATCATCACCATCATCTCATCACCACCATCATCTCATCACCACCATCATCTCATCACCATCATCATCTCATCACCACCATCATCTCATCACTACCATCATCTCATCACCACCATCATCTCATCACTACCATCATCTCATCACCACCATCATCTCATCACCACCATCATCTCATCATCACCATCATCTCATCACCACCATCATCTCATCACCATCATCTCATCACCACCATCATCTCATCACCATCGTCATCATCTGATCACCACCATCATCTGATCACCACCATCATCTCATCACCACCATAATCGCATCACCACCATCATCTCACCATCATCATCTCATCACCATCATCATCTCATCACCACCATCATCTCATCACCACCATCATCTCATCACCACCATCATCTCATCACCACCATCATCTCATCACCACCATCATCTCATCACCACCATCATCTCATCACCACCATCATCTCATCACCATCATCTCATCACCACCATCATCTCATCACCATCGTCATCATCTGATCACCACCATCATCTGATCACCACCATCATCTCATCACCACCATAATCGCATCACCACCATCATCTCACCACCATCATCTCATCACCATCATCATCTCATCACCACCATCATCTCATCACCACCATCATTTCATCACCACCATCATTTCATCACCACCATCATCTCATCACCACCATCATCTCATCACCATCATCATCTCATCACCACCATCATCTCATCATCATCTCATCACCATCATCATCTCATCACCACCATCATCTCATCACCATTATCATCTCATCACCATCATCATCTCATCATCACCATCATTTCATCACCATCATCATCTCATCACCATCATCATCTCCTCACCACCATCATCTCATCACCACCATCATCTCATCACCACCATCATCTCATCACCATCATCTCATCACCACCGTCATCTCATCACCACCATCATCTCATCATCACCATCATCTCATCACCATCATCTCATCACCACCATCGTCATCGCATCATCATCATCATCACCACCATTATTATCTAATCATCACCATTATCTCATCATCACCATCATCTCATCATCACCACCATCATCATCTCATCATCATTCCATCACCATTATCATATCATCACCATCATCATCTAATCACCATCATCATCTAATCATCATCTCATCATCATCATCATTTACCAAATTGTTAGATGTGTGTGGATCGCTCTCTAACTACACTCCGAGTGGTGCTGCTGAAGCAGTGATGCGTGTGTGTTACTGTATGCTGAACTTCTTTCACACCGTACGTAGCCAACCGCGCTAATCGGAGGTGCGAAAAACACCGTCACGTCTGTTCACGTGACAACTTTGTTAATCGGCTGCGTCGGGTGGAGGAGGGGTGTCCGACAACATATGTTATTCACGCAATCTCGGCCAAAAAAAATAATTGTGAAGACAGATTGGTCATGAGAGCCTACGTATTAAAATCCCAGGAAGCGTACTACTAAGTCATACATATCACAATTATAATTCCTTATAGAGGAAACACATACTAATTAACTGATTACTAATCTAGTATAAAATTACACCACCCCCTTTTCCTCCGCCACTGATCTCCGCACCTTATGGGTTCAGCGATGACGTCGTCTATCTGCTGCTGCTCTGTTTAACACCGACACAGGAGGAGGATTTCTCCACCATTCTGGCAAATCTCCCGATGATGCTGGTTGTAATTACCAGCATCATTAACGACAAATTGTAAATGTTGTAGATTTTCTCTCCAACACACCGGTGGGCTGAAGTGGTAACTATTTGGCGCTTTGTATTCGTGACAAATCTCTTACTGATTGGCTGTGTCGGGTGATGGAGGGGTTTCGACACATTCATACTTACGCGATATAACCCAAAAAACCCTTTATTATGAAAATCCCTTCCTTGTCACTAGTTTGTGTTTTTTTGTTGTTGTTCAGCGTTCAAGCAACGGCACGTGGTGCGAAACGTCGGGCAACAACAACTTGTGACGCAACACGATAATAACGCGTCGGGAGGGCCATGCAGCAGAACCAAACACACAACTGGCACAATCGCGAAAATCCCTACGCCGGCGGTGTGTGCTGTGTTTCTTTGCTGTTGATTTGTTTTTTTGTGATTCAGGTCTCCCTCGAAAAGCAACAACAAAGGTGTAGCCCCTCGAAGCGCCCTCGCCCCGTGTGAATATATATATGTCGACGTCGCGTAATTTGCTCTTTTGACGCCACCGTGTCGCCCCTGCTGCTGCAGCATCCCGAGGGCGGGGAAGACTTCACGATCGTTCCCCAGCTGGAGCACTGCGAGAGCACTCACATGACCATCTGGCTCAGCATCGTCTACGCCTACAAGGGCCTGCTCATGGTCTGTATGGAAAGACCTCTCTTACACTCGTGCGCCTGCGAGCGTGTCTGTGCGAGGCCAGCTCCTGTGTGTGTGGATGTGTCATGGGAGCGGCAGTGTAGCGGTTAGCGCTACGCTGCGCTATGAACCTGGCGACCCGGGTTCGATTCCCGCTCACTGCCAATGACAATTATTTGAACCGGTCCTGGGCCTCCCCTAGGTCGACTAAACCTCAAATGAGTACCTGTTGCGGTGTGTAAACATCGCCACTGGGGAGACAAATGCAGCAGCCGGTCGTGGTGCTGACCACCCTACCCCCTCGTGTCCCGTGCCTCGTATCCCGTGCCGGGCTTCACAAGTGCTACTCACTCACAGCAATTGCCCCTACAGTTAAGGCTATCTGGGGGATCTTTGTGCCTGTGTGTGTGCCCGCCGTGAGGCCGAGTCGGCTGAGGGTGCCGCGTGACCGCGCGTGCCGCGTGCTCTCGAGGGAGCACGCGGGGCGCGCGTTCAATAATTTATGGGCGCATTCGGCATCTTAAATGATTTAAGGACGAATACTTTCGTGCATTTCTGATTATGCGACATTTTAATACAGTAGCTAAATTTAATATTTGTTTAAAGTTTGTAGCAATGTATTTTCAAGTTGTGATTATTTGGTGTAATTCCATGTGCAAGATTTTTGGTAGTTTGCGACTGTTGAGTGTTAGTCGCTTTGATATTAATGCTGAAATCTTCTATAAATGGACCCTCCAAATTCTTCCCAAGAGCACTGCGTTCTGCTGTGGCTGATGGCCCATAGGTGCCAGGTTGTCAGGCGATGAAAGCCATAAACAATGGATTGTAAATCAATCTGTGCAGAACTTTGTGCCACTCTGGTTTCCTCGCGCATGAAACGAACCACTCACTCATGAAATTGACGGCAACATCCCAAAATGAATCTTGAAATTATTACGAAATTGCCACCCGTTCACTTTGTCAGCATTTATCCTGTGCAATGTGCATCCCTACACTGAGTGATCTGAACGTCGCGAAACCGGGCTAAGACTGGTACGGCTGGGGGCTGCGAATTGGACAGAGGGCCGTGCCACCCCCGCCATCCCACCCCACTGCTTCTCTGCCCGTCCCACGCAGGTGTTCGGCTGCTTCCTGGCATGGGAGACACGGAACGTATCGATTCCGGCGCTCAACGACAGCAAGTACATCGGCATGAGCGTCTACAACGTGGGCATCATGTGCATCATCGGGGCGGCCGTCTCCTTCCTGACGCGCGACCAGCCCAACGTGCAGTACTGCACCGTCGCCCTCGTCACCATCTTCTCCTCCACCATCACCCTCTGCCTCGTTTTCATGCCCAAGGTGAGCGGCGCGGAGGTGGTGCTCGTGGTGGAAGGTAGCGTGTTCGCCGTGTGGATATTATTCGTAATGATAGTTCGCGAATCGGACGCGTTGTTCGATCGAGAACTCGGAGGCACGGATCAAGATCTGTAAGTCAATCGTACGACGGCCTGAACATGTGAGAGCATGGACATGTGATAGCATGAACATGGGAGAGTCTGGGCAGGTGAGTATGAACATGTGACAACCTAAACAGGTGATGGCATGAACATGTGAGAGCCTGGACAGGTGAGAGCCAGAACAAGTGAGTATGAACAGGCAAGAGCCTGGAAATGTGATATCATGAATACGTGACAGCCTGAACAGGTGAGCTTGAACATATGAGAACCTTGAGCTGCTACCGGAATGTGATGGTGCTTGGATGCCGCTGCGTCTGTTCAGTGGGAGAGAGTTCCAGATGGCTGCTGATGCAGCTACGGAGGGTGGTAGTTTGTAGGATCCACGAGGCCAGAGCCCCGGGTGTGTTTTGTTTTTAGCGGAGGAGTCACTTGGCACAGCCTAAGCGATAGAGGGAAAAGACCGGAATGGAAAGAGGCATTAGCAACATGATAAACCATGATTACAGATTCACCAGCAACAATGCCTGATGGCGCTTGGCAGGTAAGCCGATCCAGGGGAGAGATTTTAACATTGAATTTAGGATTCCATTGAGAAGCTCGCTCGGGATTTTCGTTGCTGTCCGAGTGGGGGGGAATTAGTCGTGAGAGACGTTTGGAACCCGAGACCAGGCTGGCAGGCTGAGCGCAAAAGAGTTTAATGCGTAGGAGGCTTTCACGACCAATGTTATCCATCATCGAGGGTTTTTGGGGTTAGATCGCGGAAATATGAATGTGTTGTTCAACCCGCCATCAACCGAAAAAGCTAATTAGGAAGGTTTGTCACGTAAACAACACGTGGCAATGTGTTACTGGTTCAGCACACAGGTGTGTTGGAGAGTAAACCCACTACGACATTTACAATTTGAGTAACGTGACGTTTTACCGGTAATTACAACTCAGCCTCATCAGGCGACAGCCAGAATTGTGGAGAAATCCTCCTCCTGTTTCGGTCTTAACTAGATGTCGTCATTCCGAGAAAACAGCCCCCTCCCACCTCTATCATGAGCTCAAAAGAGGTGGTTCTGAGCAACAGTCGACCGCTCTTGATGGCGAGACGTGGTGTTGTGTGGATTACGCACACACGACGCCTGTGGACAAAGCAGCAGCTATTCCTGCAGTCTTGGGGCGCCCTCTGGATGAGCCTGGGTGGAGCTTTGGATGCGCGACGACGTAGCACCCACAGATTGCCATCGGGCTTGCGGTGCAGAGAGCAGTGCAGAGACATGTGTCGTACTGCACTTCTATGTTTCCACGTTGATGTCTTCAGCAACTTTCGCTGACCAGCAGGCTGAAGTATGGTCAACTAACCCCCAACAACCTCCCCTAGGTCAACTCGGCCTTAAATGAGCACCTCGTGCAGCGTGTAAATATCAAACGCAAAGGCGGCTGAGCGCGGCGCCGGCCACAACGCCCCTGCGTACTCAGCGCCGGCCTCAATAGGCGCTCGCCGACGGCGCTCGCCCCCAAAGATCCGTGCGCACTCACACAGCTCGCCTCCTGGCTCTCTGTCCGCGTGCTCCACCAGCTGATCGCCATGCGCACGAACCCGGACGCGGCGACGCGCAACCGGCGCTTCCGCTTCACGCAGGCGCAGAAGCGCGAGGACACGCGCACGCCGCCCTCCGTGTCCAGCGTCAACCACAGCTCCAGCGGCCGCCTCGAGGGGCTGCAGGCCGAGAACCAGCGCCTGCGCATGTACATCACTCAGGTGACCGGCTCTGCGGCACGCGCGCGGGGCACTGGCATTGCTGTGTGTTGTGTGTGCGGTGCCCTGACACCGCCAGCGGTAGTGGAGTCGTTAGCGCTCTGCACTACGAGTTCGATTCCCGCTCATGGCCAAAAACAGTGGCGGATATCTGAACCAGTCCCAGGCCTCCCCTATGTCGATTCAGCCTCAAATGAGTGCGTGGTGCAGTGTGTAGTAAACATCGCCACTGGGGAGACAAAGGCGGTCGAGAGTGGATCTGGCCAGCCACACCTTCACGTGTCCTGCCGGCCTTCATAGGTGCTCTCGAACAGCACTTGCCCCAACAGTCTGTTAAGGCTATACGGGGGATCTTTGTTTTGGTGCCCTGACACACGCACATACTCACACAGCGGCGTCCTTGCCATGCTGTGGTGCCAGTGCTTTGGAGGTAAGGCTTGGTGGATCGTTTACACAAATGTGTATATGCTTGTCAACATTGTGGAGGCAATAGGCAGCTTCTAATAACATAATCTGGCCTCTGGGACTGAGATCGTCCCTGCTGAGATGAGTTGTTTGTTTGGCTCACGTTGGCTGGCATGAACACGCTCAGGCACCCACCGCCTCCTGGCCACCACCTCCCGGCTGTCACCACCTCGCTGGGTCGCGACGTGGTGGTCAGGCGATGACAGTGCCGTCTGTTCTAATAAAACGCCACATGTGTTGCTTTCATAACGTGAATTGGTTACAACGCAATGAATGTATTAGGGAACGCATTTTTCATAACGCGGATGCGAATTGGATATAACGCGATCGGGCGAGGGGAACTATGTCACGGCGCGAGGAGGAGGCATACGCGGTCGTGCGGCTGCCTCAGCGTAGCGGCGTCGCGCAAGGCAGCGGGATGCTGCTGGATGCTTCCAGACGCTACCCACGCGCCTCAGTCTCTGTTCAGCCTGCGTGCGCATCTCGACTGTTATCACGGACTGTGCTTTACCCCACATATGTCATTATAACGCGATTTTTCCATACGCGGTGATCTTCAGGAACGCGACTACCGCCGCGTTATACTGCATTGTGGATTTCTTGAATGGGGGGGGGAGGGGGGTAGTTTTCTCCAGGTTCTCAGGTTTCGCCCCCCACCCCACACACGAAGCCAAACACTTGTCATGTAAATTGGATTCGGTGAGTCAAACACGGTGATGTGGCACGATCCTCCGGAAAACGTCCGGACGTTCAGTGGGGCTTTACCGGATAAAGAAACGACAGTCAAGGTAACCGGGCACTTTCTTGGTAAGCCAGTCATCCAGTTGAGCTGTCTCGCGCACTCCGTGCAACCGAGAACAGCTGACAGCTGAGCGACGTTGATATGTAGCTCACGTCTGACTGTCCGGGTGAATGCCCAATAGCCCAGTCCAAGCCTCGTCACAAGGAGATAGAGGGCACACGAACCGCATTGCGTGTTTTTCAATTTCAATTTTGTTTCCACTATAACTCTCCACTCCCCGACAGAGCCAATCAAATCAAGTTGTCACGTTGGCAAATATGGCAATTGATTTGATTTGTCAGTAAAAAAAAGTAAATGTTGAAATGCGAGCAAAATTTGACAGTGTTTCTCCAACGTTTCTCTGGAGATGACAACCAGCATCATCAGGTGTTTACAAAATTTCTGCTCTCCTAAGCGTGGGGAAATTTTTGTTGGTACATTTTCCCCCACGATTAGCACAGTTGGCAACATAACGGCGCGAAAGAAGTTCAACATACGTGCGTACATTTCAAAACAACATCAACAGGCAAATAAGAGCAGGTGACTTTCTGAAACATCAAGATCGGTAGCTCACCGCGGCCGGTGCTGTCGACGCCTCCACACGTCGCCGTAATTGTGTCTCTTTTGTGAGACCATGCGGTTGTTGCACAGTCAGCGGCCAATTATCTGTGATATAATTGCTGAATGTATGAGGAAAGGAAGGACCATCATCATGCCATTTGTACATAATGTAGAACTCTATGCTTGTTGAACAATTGATTATGGTGCATGTCCGTGATCTGCCATTAAATATTTCGTATGTCAGTAAATGGCAGTTGTGTGATAATGAATATACCTTGGGGGAGTGGTGGTGTAATGGTTGGCACACTCCACTACGATATCGGCGATCTGGGTTCAATTCCCAGTCAGTCGCAAGATATATCTTAATCAGTCATGAGCCTCCCCGAGATTGACTCAGCCTTAAATAAGTATCTGGTGCAGTGTGTAAATATCAGCACTGGGGAGACAAAGACGGCCAGCCATCGTACTGACCTCACATCTCGCGTGCAATTCCGACATTCGTAGCTGCTCGCTTAACAGCACTTGTCCCCATAGTCCGCGTAGGGCTATGCAGGGGTGGGTGGGGGGGTAAATCTTTGTCTCTGTACCACTTCCACAGCTGGATTCTGAGCTCGAGCACATCACCATGGAGATGCAGGAGAGCCCGGAGAAAGCACCGGGCACGTGGGGAAACGCAAACTACACAAACGCAACCGCCGGCTACGGGGTCAGCGCTCAGCGACCTCTGCTGCAGGGTAAGGCCCGCTCTGCCAGGTCCATGCCAGGTTTTTTTTTGTTAAACTAATTTCAAACTTAATTTGGAGCTTTCGTGACTGCAGGAATTACTCTTTGGTTCTTTCGGTAAAGTCACGTATAAAGATAAAATAATAAATTAAATACTAATTTCAGCCGGAGCTGTCCGGGTCGGCGTTCCCGGAAACTATTTCTGCACCCAGACACGCCGCATCGAGGCTACGCCCCTCGCTTCGGCTGCAGCTACTCTCTGCGGTCGTACGCACGTTTGTTTCAATATCTCTTGCAGCGTGCGTAGTAGCCAACCACGCTCATCGCAGGCGCCGAGGGTAAGGGCGGCGAACTAAACACAGAAACAGTTCTAAAGAATTGAGTTTTCAATTTTGATTTAAAAGTGCATTTACTCCAGTGGCCTCCTGCCGCTAGACCTACTACCCCGGTCGAACAGTCACGGAGAGAAATGTAGCCGCTGCACGCAGTGTGATGCAGCTGTAGATGTGTAGTAACGCTTATGACTCGTTCACACCGGAGTTGGAGGCACACTTGTTTATTTAACACCAACGTTGTGACATACACACTGAGGGGGTATCGGCCCCCTCACCCGTCTATCTGAGGACACCCCTCTAGGCTAACCCTAGCCTGCCTCTGAGTCCTCCTCTAATGGGCTAGGGGAGGCTATCTTGGCCCGACACTGGTCAGTCGGGCCCGGTACCCAGAGTCCAGACCAGCACTGGCTCTGGCTCTGGTACCACGCCACTGGCTCGAGCCTGCGCGGTCCTGATAAGGACGGCGTGCCAGGGGGAGACCAGGGCTCTATCTAGGACGTCTTCCGTCTTCTCTTCTTAGCTAACACAACACTCCCGAGCCCTTCGATACATTCCCCTTTTATACCCAACCCCTCCCTGAGGGGTGGGGCCCCGGGGGATCATAATGACCGAATCGACCCCCCAGGGTGTCTGGCGCGGACGTCGCAGAGGGCACCTGCTCGTGTACACATGTAGCCCCGCCTACTGTGTTTGTTTACCATAGGCTGCCATGCATAACGGGCTCTCTCTCTAACACCCCTACAGATGCGTTGCAGTAAATCGTTGTCCTCGCCACCTGTGCATCCCAGCTGCAGTTGTTGGCATTGGCGACGGTGGTCAGTGCTAAGGCAGAAGTAGTGGCTGTCTAATTTCGCCTCCGCGGTTATTGTTGCGTCTCATTTTGCCGGCTGACGTGCGCCGGGATTCACTAAGTGCTCACCGATGTTTTGCGCATTGAACTTCGTAAAATCACAACGCAGCTTGTGTAGCGATTGTGAGAAAATGTTTTCAGCTTTGTGAACAGTAGAAGAAACAGTAGAAACGTGACACGTGTTTTACTGTTTGGCCGTGTCGGGTGGTGGAGGGTTACGACACATTATAAATTACGCGATCTGACCCAAAAACCTTTATTATAGAAGCGTGTTTTGTTTGTGTGGTTGTGTGTACACGTGTGGGGGTACGTACAGTACGTGCGGTGCCGCGGTTGGCACGCTGCGCTACGAACCCGGCGACCCGAGTTTGATTGCCACTCACGGCCAACACGGGTAACGATTATTTGAACTGGTTCTGGGCCTCCCCTAGGTCAACTTGGCCTCAAATTAATACCTGGTGCAGTGTGTAAAAACATCGCCACTGGGGGGCCACGGCCGGCCTGGCGTGGTGTTAGCCACCCACTCACTCGTGTACCGTGCCGGCTTCATAGCTGACCACTAACAGCACTTGCCTCAACAGTCTGTTGAGGCTATACTGGGGGTCTTTGTCGTTGTGTGGGGCAGCAGTGTGTGAGCGTGCGTGGGTGTCCACACAGCTGAGGTGGCTCAAATGCATTTGGTCACAGAGGAAGTTTAGGCGCTGCGTTTCAGAGCAGAATGTGCGATGGAACTGTCTCTGCGTTGCCCCCGGGGCCACAGCGAATGCTCTAAAGTGGGTGCGGCGATGAAGCCGTCATAGGCCAGGATCGAGCGCCTCCGGAGGGAAGAGCTTCCGCGCCTTCGCTTGCCGCAGTCGAGAGGGCAAACGGCGGCGCGCGTGTGTTTTGCTCCGCGCTCCACGGCTATCAATGCCGAAATTTGCTGCGTGTGGACGGTCGCTTTGGGAAAAAAAAACAATCATCTGAATTGCTCACTTACGCACAATGGCACGGTGCTCTCAGATGTACCTGCGGTGTGATGCCGAGAGCTGCGAGTTCGTACGAGCGTTCGTTCCGATTGGGATTTTATTTTTTACATTTAATTAAATTATTCCCCCGGGAATATACCCTGCGGGAAGGGGCTAGCGCGCTGCGCTACGAACCCAGCGACCCGAGTTTGATTGCTGGCCACGGCTAATGTCAGTGGCCAGTGCTGTCTGAACCTGTGCTGGGACCCCCCCCCCCCCCGTAACCCTTTCACCAACTCACATTGACCAGCGTGGTGAAGTATGGCCAAAACAACCTCCATGACCGGCACAGCACGGTAGAAACTCTCACCTGTGAATATTAACGGCAGCCATGGAACGGAACGCATCCGAGAAGGACGTCCACCGATTTTACGGAGTGGATTATTGGGAAGGCCTTCAATCCAGCAGTGAATTGACTGAGGCTGACGACTGCCACTGTACCTTGGAGTTGAATGGAAACGCGGTCCTTGCCGAGCGCCCTACAGCGCGGTGTCGCACCAGCCAAGGTGAGGGCCAAGAAACAAAACAACCCATCTTGCCGCCTTAGACTATCTCCGTCCCAGGGGCCCATCGAGGATTTTATCAGGGGCTGCCTCCGCACCGTTGAAAAGCAATTTGTCTCGTTCACAATGCTCTCCTCTTTAGATCGCATCCTCCACAGCGCCAAGACAAGCAGCTGCTCTGATAAGCTGGCTATATACGGCCGAGTGATGTAGTAAGCGCACCCAGCGTGATGCACATTAAGCCGTGACATGAAGACCCTTTCGGATATTCCAGACCTGCCGTTCAAAACGTCGCGTGTGCAAAAACACATCGTGTTTCTGATTGAGTAAATGCTACATGTGCGCAGTGGCTTCATTTCCAGTGTTGTTGCTGCTGCTGCTGCTGCTGCTTGGGAAAATTCTAAAGAAAAGCTCTCAGTACGTTATCTCACTTTTTCAAGTGACTTTACCGCAGCGCTGATTTGTGATAATACAAATGTAGTTCGTTTTGTTTTCATCCTTTCTATACTTTTAAGGGGATCACCAAGACGCTGTGTTCACGGACGGTTATAGTCTACTATGTGGTTTTACCCAATTAAGTAATTTGCGGGTAATTTATTTACTTAAATATGGATCATGACGCAGGCACAGCACTTGAATTACTCTATTTATCGAAAGACGCTAAAAGGGATCTTCAGTGGCCACTGCCAAGCAGTGGTTAATGCACATGCCGTATTCACCGCGTTGAAGCAGTGGCTAATACTGCACGTGTAGCAAGAAGCAGGGCGGCCTCGAGGCTCAAACCGCGACGCTCCCCGACGGGTGACGACCCCAGCCGTGCGGCCTCTACGCGAGCGTCGGCGGCTTGTTTTGAGGGAAGCGAGGAGTTTGCGAGCGTGGGGAGATGGATGGAGGCTTTGATGTGGTTGGTGACCGCGCTGTGGAGGACCGCGCGCGGGCCTTTGAGCGTGCGGACCGCGGCGTGCTCCATGCCAAAGCCCGAGATCCTCGTCCCCGGGGACGTTTCATCTCCCTGGGGGAGGGCGAGAGTGGTCGCGGGGCGACGCGGGTGGGGGGGGGGTGACCTTTTGTTTTTCAAAAGGTCCTCGGTGCCAGCCGGTTATCATGCAAGCCGGACCCCATCCGGGCACCCTGCCCCTCTGAGGTTGCCTCCTTTGATGGAGTGAAGATAACATTTAACGAAGGGGAAGGGCCGGCCTTTCCGCACAAACCCAATGGTGCCATTTTCAGTGGGACATCAATATGCCACCCCCACTGTTCCTCTGCCTCTCTCTCCCCAAGAGTATATTTGTGGGATTCATGAAGATCTCGGACTTGATGGGCTGTTCCCATGTTTGAGTAATGATGATCAGATCAAAATGCAGCAGGCTGTTCTCATATTTCACCATTCCCAAGCGAACCCTGCACATGACGAAGATCTGCCATGTTGACAAAATGAGTTTAAAGTTGAGAGTTTATTTCGTGTAACCCGGTGAGAACTCAAAGAAGCCAGGATAGAGTCTGATTTGTTTGAGTGACCTGGGACATTGGTCTGCCAGTTGGGGGCAATGAGTGCTGTATTACGTGTGGTTAGGAGTGCGTTTTTTTATCCCACTTAGAAAGCAAACCCAGAAACATTAGTGGGAATTTGTTTCAAACTATTTCGTCGTGACAATTTTCATGGAGCGCTCACGACGTGACCTCTTACACACCGTGCAGAGGTTTGTGGAGGTCACGTGGTGGCCTAGAGGGTATGTGGGCATTTGGCACCGTTCGATAGAGTGGCGCAGCTCTGCTCCGGGCCGGAATCGAGACCTGCAGAGGGAGCCGCTGCTTTTGCACCTAAAGTTTACAGAGGAGGTTGTGTACGAAGCAACGCTGAGCTGCGGGTGGGGAGACGTGTTTTTCTCTCCATGTTTCACCACCCGAATCTCTCCTTTCTTCGCTGAACTTTCCCCATAATTTCGTCGCGGATGACATCCAAATGTTCTTATCCTGACCTCGCTTCCCGCATCTCATCCTGTCTGGTCTCCATCCAATCTCGGATGTCACGTCACTTTCTGTCCATCAACCAAAATTATCGTTTTTCCTGCCTCCCGTTCCCCTGTCACACCATCTCTTTCCCTCCGTTTTATATTTCCCAGATTTCCTCACGTTTCCGTCACTTCATACGCTTGCCGGTTTCACTTATTCAACATTCGCAAAATTCGACCGCTTTTTTCAACCTCTGCTGAAAAAACTCCCCATCAATTTCCTTCACCATGACCGTTGTCTGGACCACTGTAACTCTCTCATGCTTGGTCTCCCCGTATATGCTGATGCCCCCCTTCAACAAATCCAAAACACGTCTCCACGTATCATATTCAACTTTCCCTATAATTCTCACAGCTCCACTCGCCTCGCTCGACTGCATTGCCTCCCTGTTTATTACCGATTCACTACTCAAATCCCTCACCCTGGTCAACATATCCCTTCATAGTCTTACCCCATCCCATCTTGCCACTCTGATATCATGCTATGTCCCTTCTCGCTCTCAATCTTTGCTGTCTCCCTCTGTTCCTCCTCCTTGTGCTCGATCCACGCATTCCCTCTCTCTCGTCTCGCTCCCCTTCGCCCAAACAAACTTCCCCTCCTCGTCAAGCGGGACCACCTTCGATCATTAGTTTCCACTCCTCACTGACAGCTCACTTTCCCCCCCCCTAGCTCACCCCGCTATCCCTAAACCTCCCCCTCATAACCACTACCACCATCCCTGCTCCCTCTTCATAACATTTCTCCATGGTTACCGCTCATTCCCCATCCATCCAAACCATGCATCATCATTTGCTCTCGTCAATTCTGCTGCTTTTACCTAATTCACGCATCACAGGTTCGCCCATTACTGACGATCATCTATTGTATTCACCTCATCGTGTACCGTTCTTAATTCTCCGTAAAGAACCGTAATCAAGGCGCGTTATACATTACGTGAAGATAGGACGTGTGATGAGGGAGCTTGTCAAGAGGAGTTGACATGCAAAGGGGGTCTTTGAAGCGACTGTGCGCAGATTTCGATGGTGAGGAAGTTGTATGGGCTCTGAGGTGTTTATCACAAGGTTGTGTGTGTGTGGGGAGCGACCCAACTTTGATTCACGACCAACACCAGTGACTATCATCTGAATCGGTGCTGGGCCTCCCCTAGGTCGACTCAGCCTCAAATGAGTACCTGGTGAGATGTGTAAACATTGTCACTTGGGAGACAAAGGCGGCCGGGCGTGGTGCTGCCACCCACTCAGTCGTGTACCGTTCCGGCCTTCATAGGTGCTCGCTAACAGCACTTGCCCCTACAGTCTGTTAAGGATATACGGGGGATCTTTGTCTTTGTGTGGTTCTGCTCGTAGTTACGATGATGGGGAGCGGTAGTGGCGTGGTTAGTGCGCTGCGCTACGAACCGGCGACTCGAGTTCAATTCCCGTTCACGGCCAACACCAGAGACGATTGTCTGTGCGGGTGCTGGGCCTCCCCTAGGTCGACTCAGTCTCAAATGAATACATGACGTGTAAACATCGCAACTAGGGAGACAAAGGCGGTCGGGCGTGGATGCTGGCCACCTCGTGTACCGTTCCGGCCTTCATAGGTGCTCGCTAACAGCACTTGTCCCTTCAGTCTGTTATGTCTATACGGGGGATTTTTGTCTTTGTTTTTCTATTGTGAAGAGGTGAGTGGTGTGTATAGTGAAGAGGTGTGTGAGTGGTGTGTGTAGTGAAGACGTGAGTGAGTGGTGTGTGTAGTGTAGAGGTGAGTGAGTGGTGTGTGTAGTGTAGAGGTGAGTGAGTGAGTGAGTGGTGTGTATAGTGAAGAGGTGAGTGAGTGGTGTGTGTAGTGTAGAGGTGAGTGTGTGTTGTGTGTAGTGAAGAGGTGAGTAAGTGGTGTGTATAGCGTAGAGGTGAGTGAGTGGTGTGTGTAGTGTAGAGGTGAGTGAGTGGTGTGTATAGTGAAGAGGTGAGTGAGTGGTGTGTGTAGTGAAGAGGTGTGTGGTGTGTATAGTGAAGAGGTGAGTGAGTGGTGTGTGTAGTGTAGAGGTGAGTGAGTGGTGTGTGTAGTGTAGAGGTGAGTGTGTGTTGTGTGTAGTGAAGAGGTGAGTGAGTGGTGTGTATAGCGTAGAGGTGAGTGAGTGGTGTGTGTAGTGTAGAGGTGAGTGAGTGGTGTGTATAGTGAAGAGGTGAGTGAGTGGTGTGCATAGTGAAGAGGTGTGTGAGTGGTGTGTGTAGTGAAGAGATGTGTGGTGTGTATAGTGAAGAGGTGAGTGAGTGGTGTGTGTAGTGAAGAGGTGAGTGAGTGGTGTGTATAGTGAAGAGGTGAGTGAGTGAGTGAGTGGTGTGTGTAGTGTAGAGGTGAGTGAGTGGTGTGTGTAGTGAAGAGGTGAGTGAGTGAGTGAGTGGTGTGTGTAGTGAAGAGGTGAGTGGGTGGTGTGTGTAGTGAAGAGGTGAGTGAGTGGTGTGTGTAGTGAAGAGGTGAGTGGGTGGTGTGTGTAGTGAAGAGGTAAGTGAGTGGTGTTTATAGTGAAGAGGTGAGTGAGTGGTGTGAGTAGTGAAGAGGTGAGCGAGTGGTGTGTGTAGTGAAGAGGTGAGTGAGTGGTGTGTGTAGTGAAGAGGTGAGTGAGTGGTGTTTGTAGTGAAGAGGTGAGTGAGTGGTGTGTGTAGTGAAGAGGTGTGTGGTGTGTATAGTGAAGAGGTGAGTGAGTGGTGTGTGTAGTGAAGAGGTGAGTGAGTGGTGTGTATAGTGAAGAGGTGAGTGAGTGGTGTGTGTAGTGTAGAGGTGAGTGAGTGGTGTGTGTAGTGAAGAGGTGAGTGAGTGAGTGGTGTGTGTAGTGAAGAGGTGAGTGGGTGGTGTGTGTAGTGAAGAGGTGAGTGAGTGGTGTGTGTAGTGAAGAGGAAAGTGAGTGGTGTGTATAGTGAAGAGGTGAGTGAGTGGTGTGAGTAGTGAAGAGGTGAGTGAGTGGTGTGTGTAGTGAAGAGGTGAGTGAGTGGTGTGTGTAGTGAAGAGGTGAGTGAGTGAATGGTGTGTGTAGTGAAGAGGTGAGTGAGTGGTGTGTGTAGTGAATAGGTAAGTGAGTGGTGTGTATAGTGAAGAGGTGAGTGAGTGGTGTGTGTAATGAAGAGGTGAGTGAGTGGTGTGTGTAGTGAAGAGGTGAGTGAGTGAGTGGTGTGTGTAGTGAAGGGGTGAGTGAGTGGTGTGTGTAGTGTAGAGGTGAGTGAGTAGTGTGTGTAGTGAAGAGGTGAGTGGGTGGTGTGTATAGTGAAGAGGTGTGTGTGTGGTGTGTATAGTGTGGAGGTGTGTGAGTGGTGTGTGTAGTGTAGAGGTGTGTGTGTGGTGTGTGTATTGAAGAGGTGAAGTGATTGGTGTGTATAGTGTAGAGGTGGTGGTGGTTGTGTATAGTGAGGGGTGTGTGGTGGTGTGGTGTAGTGAGAGGTGGTGGGTGGTGTGTGTAGTGTAGGGGTGTGTGTGGTGTGTGTAGTGTAGAGGTGTGTGGGGTGTATAGTTAGTGGTGGTGTATAGTGTAGGGGTGTGTGAGTGGTGTGTATAGTGAGAGGTGAGTGAGTGGTGTGTATGTGAGGGTGGGTGGGTGGAGTGTATAGTGAAGAGGTGAGTGGGGTGGTATGTATAGTGAGAGGTGGAGTGGGTGGTGTGGATAGTGAGAGGTGAGTGGTGGTGTGTGTTGTGAGAGTTTGTGAATTTAGTGTATAGTGTAGAGGTGTGTGGTGTGTGTGTAGTGTAGGGTGTGTGAGTGGTGGTGTGTGTAGTGGAGGGTGGGTGGTGGTGGTGTGTATAGTGGAAGGGTGGTGGTGGTGGTGTGTGTGTGTGAGAGGGTGGTGGGGTGGGTGTGTGTAGTGAGAGGTGGTGGTGGGTGTGTGTAGTGAGGGTGGGTGAGTGGTGTGTGTAGTGGAGGTGGTGGGTGAGTGGTGTGTGTAGTGAAGGTGAGTGAGTGGTGTGTGTAGTGAAGAGGTGAGTGAGTGGTGTGTGTCGTGAAGAGGTGAGTGAGTGGTGGGTGTGTGTAGTGAGGGGGGTGAGTGGTGGTGTGTTGGTAGTGTAGGGTGGGTGAGTAATGTGTGTAGTGAGAGGTAAGTGGTGGGTGTGTTGTGAGGGGGGAGTGGGTGGTGTGTATAGTGAGAGGTGAGTGAGTGGTGTGTGTAGTGTAGGGTGGTGAGGTGGTGTGTGTAGTGTAGAGGTGAGTGGGTGGTGTGGGTAGTGTAGAGGTGGGTGAGTGGTGTTTATAGTGTAGAGGTGTGTGGAGTGGTGTGTATAGTGATGAGGTCGTGGGTGGTGTGTATAGTGAAGAGGTGTGTATAGTGTAGAGGGTGTGGTGGTGGTGTGTAGTGTAGAGGGGTGTGGTGTGGGTGGGTGTGTGTATTGAAGAGGTGAGTGGGTGATGTGTGTAGTGTGAGGTGAGTGGGTGGTGTGTATAGTGAAGGAGGTGTGTGGGGGTGGGTGTGTGTAGTGAAGAGGTGGGAGTGGTGGTGTGTGTAGTGTGGGGGTGTGTTGTGGGGGGTGTGGGTGTGAGGGTGTGTGGTGTGTTAGTGAGTGGTGTGTATAGTGTAGAGGGGTGTGTGGTGTGTATAGTGAAGAGGTGGTGAGTGGTGTGTATGTGAGAGGTGAGTGGGGGTGGTGTGTATAGTGAAGAGGTGAGTGGGTGGTATGTATAGTGAAGAGGTGAGTGGGTGGTGTGTATAGTGAAGAGGTGTGTGTGTGGTGTGTGTAGTGTAGAGGTGTGTGAGTGGTGTGTGTAGTGTAGAGGTGTGTGTGTGGTGTGTGTAGTGTAGAGGTGAAGTGAGTGGTGTGTGTAGTGTAGAGGTGAGTGAGTGGTGTGTATAGTGAAGAGGTGTGTGAGTGGTGTGTGTAGTGAAGAGGTGAGTGAGTGGTGTGTGTAGTGTATAGAGGTGTGTGTGTGGTGTGTATAGTGTAGAGGTGTGTGGTGTGTATAGTGAGTGGTGTGTATAGTGTAGAGGTGTGTGGGGTGTATAGTGTAAAGGTGAGTGAGTGGTGTGTATAGTGAAGAGGTGAGTGAGTGGTGTGTATAGTGAAGAGGTGAGTGGGTGGTATGTATAGTGAAGAGGTGAGTGGGTGGTGTGTATAGTGAAGAGGTGAGTGAGTGGTGTGTGTAGTGAAGAGGTGTGTGAGTGTGTGTGTAGTGTAGAGGTGTGTGAGTGCGTGGTGTGTGTAGTGACGAGGTGTGTGTGTGTGGGAGCTGGAGGCTCTGTGTAGAATGCTAATGCTGCATTGGGGTTCAGACTGCGAGCAGTGACAGAAGCTTGCGCCCACGCAGCCAAACCCCCCACGCTGCACGGGCAAGGCGCTCTGCTCACCTCATCCGTTTCAATAAAAATCCCTTCCCCTTTGATGTAGCGTTTGTATCCAAACAACAACAACAAAAACAGCGAGGCTTAAAAACAATCCTTTAGACATTTACGTGACTTCAGGTCTGTGATTGACCCATGGGGTTGGGTCTGGTGCCGGATTTTTCCATTGCCTGGGTGAGAGGGCGGCTGGTGTCTGGCAGGGCCTTGCCTCAGTGACTGAGCGGCCCGAATTTCTGTTTCCTGGCCCACAGTGGCGCAGGTTACATCAGGGCACTTTATTATAGTTAGATTCGCTGTGAGAAAAAAAATACACTGACGCACATATGCTGCTCGGCTAATTTGCTCTATTTAATAAATAATAGGGTACATTAGGTGTATTTGTCAGGTGGATTTATGCACGCCCGATAGTCGGATAGTGGCTGCGTGTTACCCTCTACACCGGATAGAATTCACTGTAAAGCAATTAGGTTGATTGATGATCCAGCACTCACTGATTCACTGCGGCCACACACGCACTGGGCAGTCGGGAACTTCCTTTTCACTCTTCTATTGCTATTACCATGGTTACCGTTGCCATGAACTTCACTCGTTGATTCTTCCACCCATTATTGAGGATCTACCAGACACTGATTGTCACCTCATCCATGCTGTGTGCGACCTCCACACTGGGTCAGAACAGCCCACTCGCTCATCCACTCATCCACCCACTCCCTCACTCACCCATTAATCCACTCATTTACTCACCCACTCGCTCATCCACTCATCCACCCACTCCCTCACTCACCCATTCATCCACTCATTTACTCACCCACTCGCTCATCCACTCATCCACCCACTCCCTCACTCACCCATTAATCCACTCATTTACTCACCCACTCGCTCATCCACTCATCCACCCACTCCCTCACTCACCCATTCATCCACTCATTTACTCACCCACTCGCTCATCCACTCATCCACCCACTCCCTCACTCACCCATTAATCCACTCATTTACTCACCCACTCGCTCATCCACTCATCCACCCACTCCCTCACTCACCCATTAATCCACTCATTTACTCACCCACTCGCTCATCCACTCATCCACCCACTCCCTCACTCACCCATTAATCCACTCATTTACTCACCCACTCGCTCATCCACTCATCCACCCACTCCCTCACTCACCCATTCATCCACTCATTTACTCACCCACTCGCTCATCCACTCATCCACCCACTCCCTCACTCACCCATTCATCCACTCATTTACTCACCCACTCGCTCATCCACTCATCCACCCACTCCCTCACTCACCCATTAATCCACTCATTTACTCACCCACTCACTCATCCACTCATCCACCCACTCCCTCACTCACCCATTCGTCTACTCATTCACTCACTCGCTACACTGCAGATCACAACACGTCTTTCTGCTTATTCCCACGCACTGCCTAACTTTTGAATTCCCTTGCATTGCTTCATTTCCCAAGCTCTCATAATAACCCTGCTCAATTCAACAAATATTTCACACTCTTCTCTATTACAAAAACATTTATATTTTAAACTTACCAGGTAAATCACGCTGTAGACCAGGCGAGATAGTTAACATCTTACCACCGCGACGCCAACTTTGATGGTGCTGTTTGTTGCTGGCTGCTTGCCGATCTGGTCCTTGGGGCCTGTGCACAGCAAATGTGTACAAAATATCCTGCGGCTGGGGGGTTAAAATTATCTCGGGCGTTGGGGGGTTTTCGGCGCTTCTATGAGCTGGTGGCTGCGTTCGGGAAACGTTTGCATCACTGCATTGCCAGCGCAGGCCTCGTGCTGTGACTCGCCCTCGAGAATCATCCAGGGAAATCTGCCCCCGAAGTACACTGGCATCAAAAGTTTGAGAGAAAAAATGTTTGTGACGGAAACTCGGATAATAATAATATTCTACAGGCCTTTTGTAATCGACTGCTGGATGAAGGTTTCCCTGTGCAGTGTCAGTCATGGGGGATGTGTGATCATACTTCACCACACCGGTCCAAGGGGGGCGTGGCCCATTATCGATTTAAGATTCAATCCACCAGCGATATTAGCCATTGTTGGGAATCGAACTAAGGGCTCTTAATGTCAGTGTCTTAATCACTGCACCACCACTCAACACCCGCCCCCCACCCACAGTAATGTTGGTTGAATTGTTTATAGTATAATACTGATTTGAAATTTCGAAGAGACTGGCCTTCAACTTAGACATGTGGATGAGCCTGTGTGGGAATTGAGACACCGTGAATTGAACTGTCGTTGTCAACAGCTTTGATTGCATAGCATGGCCGGGATACATGTCAACATTCTGCAATACACCTTGGAATTATTAAGTGCTTGAAGGTTTCTGCTTCTCAAGATGCTTAACAGTTGGGCATCTTGCCCAAACTATAAACATCGTTGACGTGTTTTTTTTCTTGCTGCATCTTGAGCTGCAATAGGGGGCCACGGTGGCGAGATGTTAACTACCTCGCATGATATACAGGAGGTCGTGTGTTCGTCGGTTTTATCCCGTTCCTGATGCTTGTATATTTAGAGTTTGCATGTTCTCCTCATGGTTGTGGAGATTTTTCTCCGGTTTTCCCCTCCACATTTAAAAATATGCGTGTAATAATATTGGCTGCTAAGAATTTCCACCTGATAAGCCACTTGGTTGAGCTATCATCGTAGCGATTGTTTGCTTCATACTTCAAAAATGTTCCGTGCAATTTAATTTACAGAAGGGGTATTCGTTTTTTCTGATTTGAGTGAGCGCGAGGGATAGAATGGCACAGCGTATGCCGGGAAGTCGTGACGATGCTCACACAGACAACGTCGAGCAATCCCTCTCCCGCCCGGCTCACTTGGCCTGCCGATCCCGCCGTAGACGGCGTGAACCCCAGCAACGCGCGGAACCACACGAGCGGCCAGAGGGAGGAGCAGCGGCCGTGCGGCATCACCAACCCCTCCCTGGACGAGCGCGGCGCGGGCGGTACCGGCGGTGGCGGCATCGCCATCGTCCTGCCCGGCTCGGAGGACGCGCCCGGCGCACAGTCGCCCGACAGGTGAGCGCGCCGGTCATGGCTCGCACCAAAGAGAGGGGGCCGCTCGCCACAGTTGACCCCTGCCATGATGGAATCATTGTTTGTTGTGTTCACGGGGCCGTAGCCAACGCAGTCTCACGGACAGGAATGTGTGCGTTCGCGCAGGTTTATTAATTCCACGAGGCTAAACGGTCCCGCCGACTGTGGCGCTGTCGGAAGCCGTGACGTGGTCGCAGCGGTGGCTCCTCTACACGCTGCCGTGGTGGCCGTCTTGTCGCCGCTGTGAAGGGCCGGCCAGCGCGATTTGGCCCGTTCTAAATCCCTCCGCTCGGCAAATTTTCCCCTCCGAAGCTCCGGTGCTGCTGCGCGGTCGATCACGGTCGGGCCCGCATCTATCCGTTTGGCCCGGTGTCAGAACTCACGAGAGCAGGATGAGTTAAATTTGCAAGAGTGACCTGGGTTGCCAGAATAATTTGGCCAAGAAAAGTGAAATAGTATGCAGCGATTAATAATTAGAATTTACTTATGTATCCAGGAAAGCCACACCGAGTTGTAGGACTCTTTTTTTAGGAGCGTCCTACATTGGGTTTTTATTCTAAGATGTGTTCAGCTCATTAAATGATAATGCTTTTTTATTACACACGTGGGAGGAAACCAGAGCACCCAGAGAAAACCCACGCACAAGAGGAGGCAACGTCCCATCTCCATACAGATGGAAACTGATGGCGATTAGTCAAATTTGCTGTAGCTGCCTTCTCCTGGCGTGCCAATGTATGGCACCTTCTCTACGCCCACGAGAAGGGAGTTTAACAACATTTGTACGATCCGCCAACCTTCGCTGCCCTTCACAGTGCTGGATTACAGGCTACGTAGTTTAGGAGCTGTGGCTCACTGCAAGTTGCCACGAATCGCAACGGACTGTATCTCAGATTCTTACGATTCCGTGTAAATGCCAAAATGGTTCCAAGAGCCAAACAAATAAAAAATAACTTGTTGAAGATCCTAAGAATAGCAGCAGAAATGCCCCCCCAAGCCGTGCCGCACAGCTCCCTCGTTTAATTTATTCAAAAGGAGATTTAATTGGGATATTGTTTATCATACGCAGCTCTCGCATAATGCGCTGAAATGTACGAATGTGTGGTCTCTATTCTCACCGCCGTACGAACACAGTGGCTCTTCTTACCCAGTGTCTGGTGACAACAGATTGACTCCCACTTCCAGGATTAACTAACACAGAGTAGATTTTACATTACATATGTAAAGTTACATCTTAATATCAGATCTGAAGAATGGCAGCCTCTATAAACGTTGGCTCATGCCCATGCCCCCTCCCCTCCTTACCCCCAATTCAAGTAACTGCATGAAGTTCAGCTCGAAGCGAGCTTAGCCTCTTCACATTTTTCAGTATCGTCACAAGCGGCTGATCCGAACCCAATTTCTGCTGACACGTGTCTGCGGTGTGTGCTCTGAAGAAGATGGCTCGCTACCCGAGGCCGGTCGCCTCGTTACGTGCGACTGGCGTCACGAGTCGGTGTTTTTTGTTTGCGGTGATGGCGGCGTGTGTGTGCGTGTGTGTGCACAGTGCGTACGTGTGCGCTGGGTGTAGCGGCCGTGGGGGGCCGCGTGTGTGTGTGCGTGTTTTGGGGAGGGGGGGGGGGCGTGCATGTCGTGCTGCTAGGTGGTGGGGTGGCCGCCACTCGGGCTGCATGCGGTCCCGCAGGAGGGGGCAGCTCAAGGCAAGACTCGGCAGGAGAGACTCATTAGGCAAAAGGGCAGCCAGGATTTAAAACCCAGCTCGTTCCCTCCCCGAATAGTTCGTCTGAAGCCGGGGTGTGATATTTAACCAATTTAAACATTTTTTGTCAGAGCCCTGCTAATCCTGTATGTTTTTCTGTCGCCGCCGCGTGACACACTTTGCTCGCCACATTTGCGGGGTGTGTGTATGCGTGCACGCGCGTGGCTCGTAGCGGCTCAACGCCGCAAGGAGAGTTGTTGAATCTTAATCACGATTTGCGGCATGCGAAACAAAGCTCTGGGTGGGATTATCTCCGTGACGATAACGCGCAAAGCAAGATCGGAGAGGCGGGCCACAGAGCCGGGCTTGCAGAATGCACGGGCTTCTCAAATCGATGATTGCAGCGAGGGAGGACGTGAATATGAGAAACTGTACTAGGAAACCAGATAGAAAAAAAAGTGATGGCCTCTTGAGCTGCAGTTTTAATTTCTGCTTCCAATCAGTCTGCGCAAAGGTCTTTTATTCCCTCGGCTCTCCCTCTCATCATCCCCACGATTCTGCGGAGAGGGTAGGGGCAGGCAGGGAGTGTTGGAGACGGTGGCGGGGAGGCAGCTTGGCGAGATTAAACATTGACTCGTGCCTCTGGGGGGGAGGGAGGTGGGGGGAGAGCACCGGTCTCATCAGAAACGTGGGCACTGTGGGTGCGCTTCCACGGACGATCCAAACGGGGGCTTGGGCTCAAGGTCCCATTCGATGGAGATGAGCGATGGGTTTGGCGTGGAATGATTTGGCAGCGAGTACCTTCCATCTGCCTTCTCTTCTTGCTTTTATCGTCGCATTAGTCACCGGTCCGTGGGTTGCTGCACAGCGAAGCATGGGGATAAGGGGAGGGGGGTGGGGGTACACGCCTTGGGCTGGTCGAGTCTCTAGGACTGGGTAAGAAGCCTGGGAGCAAAGAGGATTGCAGATAATGCATTCAGTTCGTCACTCTAAACGCGTTGCATAATAATATTGCTACATTGCTGGGCAAAGGAACCCATTTTTTACATTTATCGGATATGCTGAGGCTTAGGATGTGTTTTTCTCTCTCTCGTGGCCTTAGAAATATTCTGCATATTTTCATGGCTACGGGTTATGTTCTTATTTAAATGTAATTATCATATATATTTTTAGTTTAGTGTTTTTTAAGTTGACACACCACAGTTTTCCGTGTTTGCGTCATCACCTGCAAGGAGCGGAGGTGGAGATAGCGACGCTCCCTCGCGAACTGTGGAGGCCGAGCCCCAATCCCTGTGCTGTTGCTGATCCCAGATAAAACTAGCGATTTCCAATCTACAAATCCTGCTGATAAGCCCCCATTGATGATCGAGCGGTGGGCTCCTTCCTCCAGATGCCGGTTTTTAATTTTGTGTATTTTTAACGCACGAGACGGATACAGCCGATCGACTTCGCTCTTGAGAAATGGACGAATGAAAATCAACGTCGTGTCGAACGTAAACAACCCAAGGCCGCGCACCTGTAGAGCAACGTGTGAACATGAGGGCACGTTTAATGCTCCGCATACACCCCACGTGGCTCGGTCTGGGCAGGGATAACCCAGGACCTCCTGACAGACACAATCACGTCAGCACAATTTCGGATTCAAACAGTGCCGAGCAGGACAGACAGCTCAGTGCCTCGCAGACTGAGGAGTCGTTTCCAGCCCTGGACAGCTTTTAGGGTCTGTCAGTGCAACACCGCGACTACAAGTTGCATGCCACTCGGCGGCGGTAAATACCCGCTCCGTTTGTTCGGACGCCAACACCATGAGGTTGCATCCGGTTGCGATTTGTGCCCTCGATCCTGAGCTGGGTTTTTTTTGTTGCTACCGTGTCCATTTGCTACGGCGGCGATGCAAATTTTATTTTTCTCTTCATTTCACGCGGCCGCGACGCGCGCTCGCGTCTGTGGCGTGCACGCGCGCGCGTTCTGACATCGGCCGCGCGTGCCCCGCGCATCCTTGCGGTGCGTGTCCTTGTTTGGTCTCTCTCCCCTGCATTAGGCGAGGTTTAAATAATCGAAGGAGCACCCTGCAGCCTGCGCGCTTCTGCGTCATTTTTCACCGGGGGATAATGTAGTGGAACATTTTTTGTGATTCTTAATAATTAATGTCCGTCGATAATAGCACCAACTAATGGCAGAAAAGCCTCGTGGGGTTTGCTCCGGTCCCTCACGCTCTCTCACACGCACGCCGAGGCTGGGCTCTCCGAACCAAGGCAGCGGCGGCGGGGCCAGCTATTAAGAGATGTGTTCTCGCTAAATGTATTTAAATTGCGGCCTCGCTGGTTAACGGGTAAATCACTTTCCAATGCATCACAATCCATCACGCGCGCGCGCGCTGCATTTCGCGAAGCGCGCCGTGTTTGGCGGCGATGCGTCAGGTCGGGGCACCTTCGCCGGCCAAGCGCGGCAGCAGAAAGCAACTTCCCGTGCGCGCCGTCACACCTCCACCTCCTCCTCCTCAAGCTCGCCCGGCCACTCCGCTTCGAGGCGGCGGCCTCTACCGACCCCTCGCATGCCGCAGCCTCACGCGGCCTCTCCCCCCCCCACCCGCCGCCCCGACCTGTTCGCAGATGCCACAGGCGGCTCTCCATCCAGCTGCCCATCCTGCACCACGCGTACTTCCCCACGGTGGGGGGCGCCGACCCGGGGGACCCGGTGGCCTGCTGCAGCCGCGCACCGGCGCACGCCGCCGCCACGGCCGCCGTCCAGGCGCGACCCCCGCCGCTGAAGGTCATGGTCACGGGGTTGTGAGAGGCGCCAAGTGGCAGGAGGAGGCGGGGGGCCAGTAGCCAGGCGCGGGGCGGGGTGGGGGGGTTAAGCGAGCGAGTGAAGAAAAGCCACGAGCAGACGACTTTGAAGGATGTCTCCTGAACCCCCCCCGCCGCCCCCCCCCCCCCCCGGGGATGGGACTTGAACCTGGACAAAGGGGAACTCGTCGAACTTTTGCTCCAGGCGTTTTTTGGCACGGGCACAGAAGAGACCGCGCTCATGGTGGCTATTTATTTATTTATTCCTTCATTTACCCCCAATCACTGTTTATTTTTGCGTCGGTAAGTCTTGAATCAAAACGACCAGGGGGGGGGGGAGGTTCCGTTGATGTTGTTCGCGTCTTCTTGAAGAGGGTTTCGAGCGTTGTGTTTGAGAGGCCGCCGCCGCCACCGTCGTGAGTTGTTGAATTGCTCTTCACGAGGGGGCAATCGCAGTGTTTTCAGCCACTTTTACCTGCAGTTATTTTCTACATCCACGAGGCACCAGAAGCGCATTTAAAAATGCAATATTTCCACCGGATATGTTTTTTTGTAAAAGGGATCATTTGTAGGATAACCGCCGCAACATTTTCACATACACGCGCGCGCAATCCGTCAGCGGGGTAACTCACGGCCACGAGACACTGCGCCGGGAGCCGAGATCTCACAACGAGCTTTTATATATTTGTAACGATTCAAAACATACCCTAATGTCGGGCGACATTAATAAGCTCGGCAGGGAAGACGTCTCCCTCGTGCCGCGCTCATCATCAAGGTGGCTTCAATCTGCGAAGGATCCACGCCCGCCCAATTGCTTGGCGCGTGGCACCTGTGAACCGATAACCGAATCAATCGTGGAAGGGGCGGTGGGGGGGGGGTCACTTCACGGCAATGCGCGACACTCACCTGATCTCACCTGAGCTCACCTGATCTCACCTGAGCGCACCTGAGCTCACCTGAGCTCACCGACGCGCTTACTCTTTGCGTCCACACGGTGGTGCCAACGCGCCGCTTGCCCGGACCGATTGGAGGAGAAGCCGGCGACGAAGGTAGCGCGTGCCCACAGCAATATTTGGCCAAGGTCCTCCTTGTGTCCGCGGGACGACTTTGCGCGCGCGTCTTTTCCTCAAAAGGGCATCGCCGGTCCACGCGCGGCGAGCATCGCCGAGGCCGCAAGGTTCCCGGCGCTCCGCAGCTCCGAGTCGTCCGGCCCGCGCAACCAGCAGCCGTCCGCACCCGCAGAACGCCGTTCCGAGGACATGTCCACGGTCCACGGGGTGTTTTTGTTTGTTTTGTACGAACGCCGGCGTGCGGTGCGAACCCCCTGGGCAAGCAGCAGCAGCAGCACAGTGTTACGAGCCGATGATGCCACTTTGAGCCACTGAACCCCGGGGGCCACGATGCGCGCAATGTGTCAACTCTGCATGGTCGCTTTTGGGAACCGTTTTGTACTGTAATGAAGTGGATGTACAGATTAAACCACCTAGCTCTCTATAAACGTTGCTTCGCGGTGTACGTTCGTAAAGGTGTCCAAAAGGCGGGGCGGGCAGGGTTTTTGATGGCCGGCGGGCGATCGCGCCCGGCACGGCGACGCACGGCTCCCCGGGGTCTGGGATGCGCCGGTGGCCCCGACACGGGAGGGACGCACCCGGGATGAGCAACACACCCACAACGGGAGCTATCGAGCTCCTTTTTTTTTGGAAGCGACTTGGCCACAAATCTAAATGCACGTTTCTAAAGGTGGAGGACCCGGAGAAAAATCCACACGACCATAGGGAAAACATGCAAATATACAGCAGCAGGCGTCAGCGTCGGGATCGAACCCACGACCTCCTGTATACCAGGCGAGGTAGTTAACATCTCACCACCATGGCACCCCATAATTGCCTCGTTTGCAGCAGCCATATGGATTATTGCAATGCGAGACTGAGACGGTGATGGCTTGGGGAGACCTTTATCCAGCAGTGGATATATCATAGCCGATGATGGCGGTGCCACAACCGCTTAGCACATACGGGAGGCATTTAACGTGCGAGAGAGAGCTCAAGTGAAACAGAACACAGCGGGACGGAAGCTCCACCGACGCATTTTATTTTGCAAGATCCCTGTTGAAGACTCGAAGGGCCCTTCCACGCACAATACACAGGTTCTCTACGTTGTTACGCCCGTGGCTCTGCTGTTGGACGCCCACTCCCAAGTGACAATCCCGGCTACGCGTAGGTCGCAGAGCTTTTTTGTTGAGCCAGTTGTCTGCCTATTTTATAAAAACAAGTTTTTTTTTTACATTATTGCAACGCACAGCGCCAGTCGATTTCCCGATAGGTGCGATCGATTATTCCAATTCCGAGTCAAACCATAAATAGAAATACAGCAGCGGAATTCCGAGTGTTCATGCGACGTCTCCGTTCAAGCTGCGTATATGTTCCGCCAGATGCAGAAGAGCTGCCATCCTTTTGAGTTTACAAGGCCACAGAATCGACCACAGCACAAACGGAAACATTGAACAGGCTTTTGAATTGCAATATAATTTTGAGAATATTTGTTTTGTGCTATTATGTTGTAATACATGGGGTTTTAAAAAGATGGACCCAATTTCAAGGCAGTATATTTGTCGATGGCAACATGTTACAATTACACAAAAAGTTACAAACGGTTTAATGAGTTGTCAACTTTTACTAACCATTTTATAAATGCCCTATGTGCCCTCCACCTGCTGTACGGACAACATCGAGACGATAGTTGAATTAGACCCAAACGCCTCTCAAAGTGTCTTCTTTCACTGAAGTCACCGCTGCCGTGATTCTGTTTTTGAGGTCATCCACATGAGTCGCTAATGGTGGCACAAAAACAACACGGTCTTTGACGTATCCCCACAAGAAAAAGTCGCAGGGTGTGATGATGTCTGGGGATCTTGGGGGCCAAGAGTGTAGCGCCAAGTCTCGGGGTCCCGTGCGACCTATCCAATGTTGAGGCAGCGCGTCTTGCGAATGACTGAGGCTAGGGGCTGTTTGTGCGCTGGGAGATGCATCTATCCGTAATCAATTGCAACTCTATGCCCCGCCCTTTCAAGTGGTAAGAGTTTCATTCATGGGCAGTTCGTGGTTGCAGAGATATAGCGATTTCAAATCGGGTCCATAATTTTCAAACACCCTGTAAATTGTTCGCGATTTCTCAACACACACCGCACAGGATTGATCCGTCCCTAATTAAAAAAAGACAAAACACATCGCTGGGAGCCCAAGATGAGAAGTGGCAAAGCCGCTGTGGCGCGCGTGCGCGAGCAACGGACAAATTATTCATCCTCCCCCCGCGGCGCGTGTTTGCGAGCTCGGTGCTTTTCTGTCGGGATCACTTCTTCTTGTTCTTGCGCTCCTTCTTGCGGGAGGCACGCGGGGTGGACGCCTTGCGGTACAGGTAGTACGCCAGCAGGCACAGCAACCCCGGCACCAGGCCCACGTAAACGAAGGGCAGCGCCGTCTCCAGTGCCCGCTCCCACGTCTCCTTGTGACGCAGCGACACAAGCTCCGTCTCGAACGTGAGCACGGCGTCCGCTGGCCGTGCCCGGCGGGCACCGAGTCACAAGCGGTGGGGGAAGGCAACGAGGAGAAGGAGGAGAGTGAGCGCATCGGGATGAAGATACGGAAACGCGATGAAGAGATGACACGTCGAGAAGGTTAGGGGTTACGGTGCAGAGCGTGAGTAATAAAACACACTTGATTTCCGTCAACCGTGCCACATCATCAATCACCATCGCCGGCAGCGTGCCCCAACGCATGAAGGAACACCCACACGGACAACCTCCGATTCAAACGATCTCCGTTACGTCACCTGTGTTGCAATCCGCCTGTGCCTCTGCAGCTAAATTAAAATTGACACATAAGTGATTACAAAAAAAGAGCCCAGAGCTGCCGCAGCGTGTGATTGGGTGGTTTATTTTGGTCGTGCGTAAGAGAGCAGAGGGGAGGTAATGAGGGCATACACATAGAAAACAACCAAAGAACCGTGCTGGACAGGAAAAAGGGAATTGCATGTACGTGTGAATGCACGTGTGTGCACGCGTACAGAAGCAGCGCACGCACGCTGCGTCTGTCTCGCACGCATCACCAGAGATTAATGCGAGCGGTGAGCACCACTGCGTCTCTCGCTGATATCGGGCCGGCGTGTTGGCCATGCTGATAAGCGAGGCTTAGCATACATTATCACCGACTCGGCTAACTCCGCACACCCGCCGCGTCCGTGTGCATCCGCCGCAGCGAGCATCGGCTCCTGCGCACCGCACGTGAAATGAAGCAGCGTGCTCTGCGGGTGTGAAGATGTGCATGTGCACGCACGTTGGCGGAGGCGTCGTGTGTATGCTTTGCCTCATCGCTCGGTCCTGACTGCCAAGCCAGGCTGCGTACGTGTGACGCCGTGTGGGCGCGTGCGTACGTGTCACGGCGCGCGTGCGTGCGTGTGTCAGTGCGTGCGTGCGTGTGTCAGTGCGTGCGTGCGTGTGTCAGTGCGTGCGTGCGTGCGCCGCGTGTGTAATGAAAGTTGAAAAATGGCCCTCGAGCAGTTTCATTGTATGGCCACTTTTCCCATCAAGCCGCCTAAATATTTCAAGCTTAATCACCGGAGCACATTGATATTCTGAGCATTCCCTTGCTGCGCCGGGTTTGACAGGCGCTGGGTTTAATAAACGCGTGCCTACTTAAATGCCACCACTGAAATGCTTGCAGATCCACAGAATCCTCGTAAAGATCCTCATTAAAATTGATGAGATCCGGTAGCTTCAAGACATGCAAATCGGTCCAGCGAATCATCACGACCGTGAATGGGATTTAACCATCACGCTGGTTTTACGTTCCTCCCCTTTCCACCTTCGCCTCACGCAGCCCCCCACTCCACCTCTACCCCCCCACACCTCCCTCCTGCTTTCACTCACAGCCCCATGCAATGTAAAATCGGGTAGATGCTCCTCGCGCATGCAATGTTCACGCCATCTGCTGCTTTTTGCTCGCTCTGCCACGCGATGGCTTATTTTTATTCGCATTTGCAGAATGTTTATTCGCATGCTCGGCATCCTCCTTATATGCCCCTACCGCATACGGCCGTGTGATGAGCTGTTAAGTGTGCATCATTGCTGCATAGCGAAAGCCATCTGTCCGATGACAAGCTACTCCACGACCATGACAACTTTGGTCTCTTGCCTACCCTGTTCTGCAGACATGAATGCACATGCTGTGCAGTCTTCCCGATGTATCATGGCTGTCGTATCCTGACAAGTGTGGTCACTGGGGTTTCGACAACGGAATTTTTCATGATACGATACAGCAAACCCCATTGACCGACCCTATATCCAGGCATGCACTTTGGGATGATGCATTAACACACGTTTTTTTGCATATAAGAGGGATTCATTGAGAAATTCATAATCGTATCCCCAATTACAACACTGTGTAACAAAAAACTAATTTTATTCCTGGGTAGTGTTATTTCCTAATTGCTTATACCTCAAAAGTACAGAAAATGGCTATTATTCCCCCAAACTTTGCTTTTGTGACCAGGAGAGTGATATTTTGAAACGTACCTATTTTCAATGAGAAAGCGTATGCATTTGTGTCATAAGCAATTAAAAAATAACACTACCCAGGAACAACAATCGTGTTACATATTTTTTTCCCCTTTCACCGCCCATGGAAAAGCAGAGTATCCGTGCACGACAATTCATCTTGGGTGACATCACCCCACATCACCTGCAATATCCACCACCACTCCACCTGCAATATCCACCCCCCCCCCACTCCACCTGCGAGACTCACCCTCCCCCACTCCACCTGCTAGATTCACCACCCCCCCCACTCCACCTACGATATTCACCACCCCCCCCCCACTCAACCTACGATATTCACCCCCCCCCCCACTCCACCTGCGAGATTCACCCCCTCCCCACTCCACCTGCTAGATTCACCACCCCCCCCCCACTCCACCTACGATATTCACCCCCCCCCCCCCCACTCAACCTACGATATTCACCCCCCCCCACTCCACCTGCGAGACTCACCCCCCCCCCCACTCCACCTGCTAGATTCACCACCCCCCCCCACTCCACCTGCGATATTCACCCCCCCCACCCCCCCCCCCACTCCACCTACGAGATTCACCCCCCCACCCCCCCCACTCCACCTACGATATTCACCCCCCCCCACCCCCTCCACACTCCACCTACGAGATTCACCCCCCCACCCCCCCCCCACTCCACCTACGATATTCACCCCCCCCCACCCCCCCCACTCCACCTACGATATTCACCCCCCCCACCCCCCCCCACTCCACCTACGATATTCACCCCCCCACCCCCCCCCACTCCACCTACGATATTCACCCCCCCCCCACCCCCCCACTCCACCTACGATATTCACCCCCCCCCACCCCCCCCCCACTCCACCTACGATATTCACCCCCCCACTCCACCTACGATATTCACCCCCCCACCCCCCCCCACTCCCCCTACGATATTCACCCCCCGCACCCACCCCCCACTCCACCTACGATATTCACCCCCCCCCACCCCCCCCCCCACTCCACCTACGATATTCACCCCCTCCCACCCCCCCACCACTCCACCTACGATATTCACCCCCCCTACTCCACCTACGATATTCACCCCCCCACCCCACCCACTCCACCTACGATATTCACCCCCCCACCCCCCCCCCCACTCCACCTACGATATTCACCCCCTCCACCCCCCCCCAACTCCACCTACGATATTCACCCCCTCCACCCCCCCCCACTCCACCTACGATATTCACCCCCCCACCCCCACCCCACCCACTCCACCTACGATATTCACCCCCCCCCCCCACTCCACCTACGATATTCACCCCCCCACCCCCCCCCCCACTCCACCTACGATATTCACCCCCCCACCCCCACCCCACCCACTCCACCTACGATATTCACCCCCCCCACTCCACCTACGATATTCACCCCCCCCCCCCACTCCACCTACGATATTCACCCCCCCACCCCACCCACTCCACGTACGATATTCACCCCCCCACTCCACCTGCGAGATTCACCCCCCCCACCCCCCCACTCCACCTACGAGATTCACCCCCCCCACCCCCCCCCACTCCACCTACGATATTCACCCCCCCACCCCACCCACTCCACCTACGATATTCACCCCCCCACTCCACCTGCGAGATTCACCCCCCCCCCCCCCACTCCACCTGCTAGATTCACCCCCCCCCACTCCACCTGCGAGATTCACTCCCCCCCCCCCCACTCCACCTACGATATTCACCCCCCCCCCACTCCACCTACGATATTCACCCCCCCCCCCCACTCCACCTGCTAGATTCACCCCCCCCCCACTCCACCTGCGATATTCACCCACCCCCCCCCACTCCACCTACGATATTCACCCCCCCCCCCCACTCCACCTACGATATTCACCCCCCCCACTCCACCTGCTAGATTCACCCCCCCCACCCCCCCCCACTCCACCTACGATATTTACCCCCCACCCCCCCACTCCACCTGCGAGATTCACCACCCCCCCCCCCCCACTCCACCTGCGAGATTCACCCCCCACTCCACCTACGATATTCACCCCCCACCCCCCCACTCCACCTGCTAGATTCACCCCCACCCCCCCCCCCCACTCCACCTGCGAGATTCACCCCCCACTCCACCTACGATATTCACCCCCCACCCCCCCCACTCCACCTACGATATTCACCCCCCCCCCCACTCCACCTGCGAGATTCACCCCCCCCCCCCACTCCACCTGCTAGATTCACCCCCCCCACTCCACCTGCTAGATTCACCCCCCCCACTCCACCTGCGAGATTCACCCCCCCCCCACTCCACCTACGATATTCACCCCCCCCCCCACTCCACCTGCGAGATTCACCCCCCCCACTCCACCGTTCCGTATCATGTGCACGTGAATACAATACATTGATACAGTACTGTACGTTAATACAATGCATTGATACAGTACTGTACGTGAATACAATACATTGATACAGTACTGTACGTTAATACAATACATTAATATTGTACTGTACGTTAATACAATACATTAATACAATACATTAATACAGTACGTTGATGCGGTACGTATGCTGCACAGAGCCCATCGCAGATGCTCATCCCCGTCCGTGCCACGGGGGGGATTTAACCCAGATGTGATTGCTCGAACATCCACACTATCATATTGCCTATGTATATATTCATGTGGAAATGCTATATTCGTGTTTGTTAAGAGCTTGCAAACAAAGGCCACTGATGGTGTGAGGCCAGGAATGAAACTTGAAGACTCAGCGCAGAAAAACAAGCTCTCGTGAATTCGTTATTGAGAAACACGGACCTTCAAGTGGAGGCCAAGCTCTGCCACTGTGGTGATGCTGACACATCAAGTTGTTAAAATGGAAGTGTAGTCCAGCATGTGTATTAATGTAAGGAATACAGTGCAGAGCAGTGTAGCCGGGCTAATGTCACCCATCTATCATAATATGGCTGGACAGCATCACTTTGAAGGTGTGTTACATTACTGAAGCCTCAAACTCTGGTGGGCTTCTTCCCCTTGGTGGCTGAATCTGGCGACCAAGGGAAAGACCTGAGGGCAGATGGTGGTGGAGACTGTCGGGGCAGGTCATGGAGGAGGTTTGCTGCGTGTCTACTGTGGAGCAGCTGTGGGATCTGCCGGGAGGGTAGAGATATCGGCGAGGTCCCAACGGTGACGCCAAGGGGGCCGGCGTGGGAGCCGGGCCCGGTGCTGCCCTCAGCCCCGCCGTTACCTGGGATGCTGGGAGGAGCGCCCCTCTTGCCGTACGCCAGGTGAGGCGGAATCACGAGCTTCCTCTTCTCCCTTTAGACGACAACACGCAAACAGCCACGTGTCAATCCACCGCCTGGACCAGGGCTTACCCCACACTGCGCCGGTCACGGGGGTTATTTGACCATACTTCGCCACTCTGGTCAGCGCTGGTCGGGAGCATACAACCACATGTAGAACAATAGATGTTGCTGCACTGGCCACCACGCAGCCTACATTAGTCCCCCTACAGCCACCTCTTTAACAACCTGCTGGGCAACACTGGTGGTCGCCCATCCAAACACGACCCAGGGTCAAGCCTGCTTAGCTCGAGAAACTTGACGAGATAGGGGTGCAGATCAACGCAACGCCCGCGTTGTCCATTGTGCGTGACCGATGTAAATTCTCATGATGTTCGTGAAGGGCTAAAGGGATGACATTTTGGCACAGCTAGAATTCAGTCGATCACGATTACTGGACAGACATGCAAAATAACGTTGAGCATTTAGACACCAAAAAATTATGGCCTCGAAGTTGATTTAACTTGGCCTAAAGTCGTAAAATTCCTAAAGTTATATGCTAAATACTTAAAAATGTAGGCTCTCCAGTCTAGCGAGTTGGTTGTCTCAGCCAGGCGGTGGCTATGCATGTGGCTTCCTGTGATCCAGCACTGTGTGGAGGCAGCAGCGAGGGTTGGTGGATCACACACGGATGTTGTGAAACTCCCTTCCCATGGGCGTCGAGGAGGTGTCACATACCCTGGCTCGCCAGGAGGTGGTAACAGCAAAGTGCGGGCTAATCTCTCCCATCTGTACGGGATAGTGTTGCCTCCTCGTATGCCTGGGGTTTCTCCACTTTCCTCCAACATAAATAATAATAAATGTTAAGTGAACTAAGGTATTTGCCTCCTTTGGAGTGTGACGCTATAGCCCATAGCAAAACCCAACAACAATCTCACTAGCGATGTATACGTGCATATGTAAATACATACACAAATGTGTGCATTTGTAATGCGGGCGAAAGCGACCTTCCGGATGTGACGTCACGAGGAGGCGGAGCCAGGTGACGTGGGTGAAAGGTAGGGGGTCCTTAAGCGGGTAAACCGGAAGGAGAAGGCAGTCGGGGTGTGAATGGAAAGGTGTGGGGCCACGCGGGCGTACGAGCCGAGGGGGCACCGTCAGAAGCGGGAGCCAACCCTGGGAACAGTAGGGAGCTACTGGGAGGTGTAAAGCTGCAGACAGAGTTAGGCAGTAAGGCTGTGTGTGAGGGGCAGCGAGGTGGCTGCCAAGAGTCGCAGGAGCAACGAGAAGGCGAGACAGCACGAGGCTGTCAGAGCTGCAGCAGGAACAGCCAAGGGAGCTGTGTGAGAGTACAGCAGCGGAGCTGCTGTGGGGCTGCAAGAGCGACAAGAACAGCAGCGGGGCTGCTGATGTGGACTGGAGTGACATCGGAACCAGCACAGAGAGAATAAGAGAGACAGCCGTGTGGGAACGCAGTACGGACCGAATAAAG
Organism: Lampetra planeri; assembly: GCF_965212315.1. NCBI lineage: Eukaryota > Metazoa > Chordata > Hyperoartia > Petromyzontiformes > Petromyzontidae > Lampetra > Lampetra planeri. The sequence continues at coordinate 1,726,188 of NC_136116.1, read as the reverse complement.
GACACTGAGCCAGAGATCGTGGTCAAGTCGTTTATTACACTGGGGTCAGAAGTGAAACGGCATGTCTAAGCAAGTAAGGAAGAAAATTCCCCCGCCGCCAGCATCGGCTTCTTCGTCCGACGACGACGAATTCCCTCCGACCACGGATTCTGCTGGGGTGGTGGAGGAGAGCCCTGCTGAGGCGAGCACGGGGACGGGCGTGGAAGATGTCGGCGCGATGGCGGGTCCGTCAACAACATCGGACGCTGACCAAAGATGGCAACAGGTGGCAGAACAACTGAAGACACTCAAGGACGTCCTGGCGCATCTATGTCACCTCGTTACGCCAAGGACGACGATGGAACGAGAAGGTGCTCCACGGGCCGCCACGTTGCCTGCCCTGCCGCCGCCATTGGCCACGCGGCAAGAAGACGCCATCTTGCGCGCTCCGGGGCGCCAAACCGCCATCTTGGCCACGCCGCGGGCCGACGCCATTTTGAATTTGCCTCCAGAACAACCATCATTGGAAGACGGCGTAAAGAGGAGTCGGAGTCGCCACCTTACTACAGTTAAGGAATTCTCTATCGGGGGCGATTGGAGCGCTTTCGCCTGCCGATTTTTGGCGGCGGTTCGTTCAGCAAGATGGACCGATGCGGAGGCCTTGGAAGTGTTGCCGACTCTACTGGACGACGAATCTGTTCGATTTTTCCGTTCCATAACGGCCGATAAGAAGAAGACTTTATGTGGAGTTTTTGAGGAAATGGCCAACGCCTATGAGCCACCTGACGACGCGCATCGGCGATTCGCTCAACGACAACGAGCCCTCGAAGAATCGCCCGTGGCGTTCAGGGGTGCGGTGTTGGAGCTGGCCATGGCAGCATATCCTGACACGCCACAGGATCTGCTCGAGCCTCTCATATTGGGAAAAATGCTGGAGCTGTCTCGGGATCTGGGGATCCCCATGCCTGTGTGTGGGCATGAGAAGCTCACGTCCCGGGCGGCAGCAAAGTGTCTGGATGCGCAGTTTAATCTCCGTCGCTGGAAGCAAGTGGCGGCATGGACGGGTGGGCCCGTCAAGGAAGGAGGCGCGATGGGGTGGGACCCCACAAGGGCGATCTATGTGCCGGATGAGCGGGGTCCACAGGAGCTGACGGCTGCCTCCTCTCCATGGTCGGGACGCGGAAGGCCGGGGCCGCGCGCTACGCCATCGGGACGGGGCCGCCGGGATGCAAGACCTGCGCTTCGGCGCAACGAGGCCGATTGCTTCCGCTGCGGCCGTAGGGGCCATTACGCCAAAGATTGCTGGGCCCGCTTCCCGGGTCCGCCGCAGCAGGAGCCCACAACACCGGACAAGCCGGCCAAGGAACCTCCGAAACAGGCATGTCGGCACGCACCAGACACTCGGCAAGGCTTTACACCTCACCCACCACCTGTGTTGCGCGATCCTATTGTTGTTGTTAAAGAAAGGCCATCGACGGGGCCTTGTCATTCAGTTACGCAGTGGCGCAAATTGGCACGGAGAGTTGTCGCGGCCGCTACGGGTTCGTCCACTGTACCGGGCTCCATACAAGGTGTGGACGTGCGCATTTTGGTCGACTCGGGAGCGTCTGCGACTATTATATCGGATGTCATTTTCCATCTGTTGGGCATTCCGCCGGGGGCTGTGCGTCCGGTTTATGGGTCTTGCGTCGCTGCGAACGGGGGTAGTATGGGTATCGTGGGCCAGGTGGATGCTAAGATATCTATAGGGGATGTGTCGGCTTCGGGCGTTGTGTTAATATCGAGATCTTTGGCGGTTCCTTGCTTACTAGGCACGGATTTTTTGGCTAAGATGCCCATTTTGATTAAAATCAATGAGAATTGTATTGAATTGCCGGGGGGCCGTCGAATCTCGTTTCTGCCGTCGCCCTGGGGGCGACCTGCTTCGGCCGTACAGGTGCAGGCGCTGTCCGTCGCATCTGTGGACATCCCACCTGGTTCACAGATGCTTATACCCTTGCGGTATCGGAAGCCCCTGCCCAATCGGCTAGGAGCATTAGGGGTCTTGTTGTCACCATCCGCCACGATAACAACGGGATTGGCGTTAGTTGGGGCACAGACCATCGTCCGGCCGGATCAATTACCGGTTTTACAGGTGCTTAATGCGGGGGTGGAAAACATCCGTGTTCCGGCCGGTACGGTTGTGGCACATGCCACTACGGCGTTTGCGACGCACGATTGTCCGCATCGCCGGGGAGTGGTCGCTGGTGTTTCCGAGCCAAGGGGTTCGGATAATCGTTGGATCGCTACCTTATGTGACGAAAATTCTTCCCTGTCCGTGGGGCAACGTGATGCGCTGCGTAAATTGTTGCTGACGTATTCGGATGTGTTCAGCTCCGACGATTTGGATTTGGGACGCACATCGTTGCTTTCCCATCACATTGAGACGGGCGACGCTGCCCCTATTCGGTTAAATTCGCATCGGATGAGTCCAGCGGAGCGAGAACACGTTCGGGGGGCGGTGGAAGACATGTTGGCTGCGGACATTATATCGCCATCTAACAGCCCATGGGGCGCTCCTGTGGTCTTGGTTAAGAAAAAGGATGGCAACTTGCGATTTTGTGTCGATTTCCGGAAATTGAATAAGATATCAGTGGCAGATGCGTACCCCCTGCCGCGTATGGACGACTCCCTTGACGCATTGTCGGGGGCTAAGTTCTTTTCCACACTGGACCTCTCTTCGGGATTTTGGCAGCTTCCCCTTGACGAGTCCTCACGGGAGAAAACCGCATTCCGTACGCCGCAGGGGTTATTTCAATTCAACTGCCTCCCGATGGGATTGAATGCGGCCCCTGCTACATTTCAAAGATTGATGGAGCTCGTTTTGACGGGGTTGCAGTGGGAGACGTGTCTTATATATTTGGACGATATTATTGTGTTCAGCCGCACATTTGAGGAACATTTAACGCGGCTGGAGACAGTGTTCACGAGGATGCGCTCTGCCAATTTGAAATTCAAACCAAAGAAATGCCACCTACTGCAACGGTCCGTCCGTTATTTGGGGCACATTGTGAGTGCAGAGGGGGTGTCCACGGATCCGGAAAAGACGGCGTGTGTCCGGGATTGGCCGACTCCGGCCTCTGTGGGGGATGTTCGGCGGTTTTTGGGATTTGCCTCGTATTACCGAAGATTTGTGCCGGGGTTTGCGACGATTGCGAGGCCCTTGCATCTCCTTACGGGTAAAGGACGGAAATTTGTTTGGGGAGAGCCGGAAGAGGCGGCCTTTCGGAGTCTGCGTGATCTATTGGCTACGGCCCCGACATTGGATTATCCCGATTTTGATCGCCCTTTCATTCTTGATACGGACGCGAGTGACACAGGTATTGGGGCGGTATTATCACAGTCTAAAGGGGGCGTAGAGCGCGTCGTGGCGTATGGTAGCCGAGTCTTGTCGCCTGCGGAAACACGCTACTGTGTCACTCGTAGAGAACTTTTGGCGGTTGTTTTTTTCCTACGGCAATTTCGACCGTACCTTTACGGTCGTTCTTTTATTGTGCGTACGGATCATGCGGCCTTGCAATATGCACTTAAAATGGACCAGCCATCGGGACAGTGGGCACGTTGGTTGGACACGCTGCAGGAATTTTCCTTCCAAATTCAACATCGGAAGGGAGTGCGCCATGCGAACGCTGACGCACTTTCCAGATTACCAGGGCGCGCCCCTTGTAAATGTGCGTCGGGGACGCAAAGGTGTTCGCCGATTCTGAACCCCCCTCAGCCGCTTTCGTTGGCCGTCGGGAAGTCGGATACTCCGATGGAACCGGGACCGACTGATGGGGTTTTGAATCTGCCGCGGTCTGTCTGGATTCGGGAACAGATGATGGACGAGTCGTTGTTGTCCATGCGGAAGCGGTCTATGAGGGACAATGGGAGTCCGAGTTCGGCTGTGGGGCCGCGAACCGCTCTCCGAGATGGTCTGCTTATGTGGCAAGAAAGGTTCCAGGAAAGCTGGCGTGTGGTGGTACCAACGTCCTTGCGATTTGAGTTGATTAGAACTCTCCATTGTGACACGCTATTGCATTTAGGGGTGCAGAAGACCTTGTTGACGTTGCAACGTCATTATTTTTGGCACGGCATGGCGACAGATGTCGTAGGGCACGTGCGCGCGTGCCCTGAATGCGCCCGGCGTAAGCCGCCTAAACATCCTTACGTGCCGCCTCTCCAGTCGATTCAGGTGTCTCGAGTCAATGAATTGGTGGCACTGGACATATTGGGACCCTTCCCACCATCGGCGAGGGGAAATAAATATTTGCTGGTAGGGGTTGAGTATCTCTCCCGTTGGCCGATGGCCTGGCCGTTGCCCGATCAGTCGGCCGCGGCCATCACCGACGCCTTTTTGTTTGGGTACATTATGGACAAGGGGGCGCCGGAGAGACTCCTCACGGACCAGGGCCGAAATTTCTCTTCTAAATTATTGGCTGAAGTGTGCGCAGGGCTTGGGACTAAGAAGATACGGACATCTCCATACCATCCGCAGACGGATGGTATGGTTGAGCGGCTGAACAGGACATTGTCTGCCATGCTTTGCCATACTGTGAGTGAACAGCAATCGGATTGGGATCTGCACATCCCCGGAGTGCTTTCGGCGTACAGGATGACGCCCCATGCGGCTACAGGGTATTCGCCGTTTTACCTTATGTATGGTCGGGAAAACGTGCCTCCGGTGGATGTGCAATTGGGTACTGGGGTGAAGGGACCTCGTAAACCACTCCCTGAATACATTCAGGACACGGTTCGCCGGGTTACGGAGGCGCGGGAAAACGCCCGCGTGGCTACGGCCAAAGCCCAGGCCCGGAACGAGCGGTATGCTCGGCGGTCTGAGGGGGAGTGCCCCTGGAAGGTGGGAGACCTGGCCTGGCTCCATTGCCCGCAGGTGCGGCCGGGGACCTCTCCTAAATTGCACAAACCTTGGCATGGTCCTGTGCGCCTCATTGAGGTTCCCAATCCACAGTCGGCGCGCGTTCAGTTTGGTTCTCGCCGTTGGTTTGTTCATACGTCGCGGTTGAAACCATATGTTGCTCCCCTACGTGATGCGTCATCTCCCAATGTTGCCTTGCCGGGGTCTGTTGCTGCCGACTCTCCCCTGCCTGCGTCCACTGATCTTGCTCGAGCGCCTGTCGTACCTGTTCCAGACAGGCCGACCGTGACACCGCGGGGGAGGAGTGGGCCTGTTCGGAGGGCGCCTGCCAGGGCTGCGGGACCTTCAAGCCCGGCGACCCTTCCGACCCCGCTGCAGGCGCATTCGCGGAATACGACCAAGACTGATTCGTCAGGGACACGAGATGTCGGTGGACTTCCAATCGCAGCAGGGGAATTACCCCCTGTCATTTCTCGTGTTCCATCGCGTCCCCGTTCTACAAGTGGGCCGCCGACCGTCCGGGACGGGCCGGCGACCCGCACTCGTTCCAAATCGCTTACGTTTCGTTAATTGTATGTTGTTATTGTTCTTGTTCTTGCCATCGTATTTATCGCATGCTTTCGTACGTTCGTCGATGTTACTTGTGTGTTGTTCTTGTTGTTATATTGCATGCTTAGTGTCCTTTAAGGGGGAAGGTCGGTTCACCGCATTACGCTTTGGTGTTGTTCAGCCGAGGTCGGCTGGGTTTTTTCTATGGGGGAGGGTGGTGTAATGCGGGCGAAAGCGACCTTCCGGATGTGACGTCACGAGGAGGCGGAGCCAGGTGACGTGGGTGAAAGGTAGGGGGTCCTTAAGCGGGTAAACCGGAAGGAGAAGGCAGTCGGGGTGTGAATGGAAAGGTGTGGGGCCACGCGGGCGTACGAGCCGAGGGGGCACCGTCAGAAGCGGGAGCCAACCCTGGGAACAGTAGGGAGCTACTGGGAGGTGTAAAGCTGCAGACAGAGTTAGGCAGTAAGGCTGTGTGTGAGGGGCAGCGAGGTGGCTGCCAAGAGTCGCAGGAGCAACGAGAAGGCGAGACAGCACGAGGCTGTCAGAGCTGCAGCAGGAACAGCCAAGGGAGCTGTGTGAGAGTACAGCAGCGGAGCTGCTGTGGGGCTGCAAGAGCGACAAGAACAGCAGCGGGGCTGCTGATGTGGACTGGAGTGACATCGGAACCAGCACAGAGAGAATAAGAGAGACAGCCGTGTGGGAACGCAGTACGGACCGAATAAAGGACACTGAGCCAGAGATCGTGGTCAAGTCGTTTATTACACATTTATTACAAAGACAAAGATTCCCCGGTATAGCCTTCACAGATTGTTGGGACAAGTGTTGTTAGCGAGCATTTTTTAAAGCCAGCATGGCACATGCTCACCGCTGCACCACCACTCGCCATACTACGGGACAGCCATTCGATTTGGTGTGAGCAAACTGGTACAGTTTACACACGCGGTGTTTTCGCGTCAGTGCTATGAAAATGAGGGTCGCGCTCGTATTTCTGGGCTGAAAGCTCCACTTTTGCCTCGGCAATGGGGGCTCCACGTTGGCGAGATGTCAACTATCTCACCTGGTATACAGGAGGTCGTGGGTTCGATCGCTGATTTCTGTATATTTGGAGTTTGCATTCTCTCTGCATGGACACGTGGGTTTTCTCTGGGTCCTCCAGTTTTTCCCTCCACATTTAGAAACGTGTGCTTAGAGTATTTGTCTGCTAGACATTTCCACATAAGCTATTTTGGTTGAGCTATCATTTCTCAAAAATATCTGAAAAGCTCAGTGGGCCTTACCTGGAAAATAAGAATAGGTATTTACCCTTTCTGGCAATAAAACAGGTGTTACAATTTTCAAACGCCAAATCGCTAACTTTTGCAAGCCATCAAGTCTGCATTAACCGCACATACTTGTGACAAAACATTATCTTGCATACTGGCAAAAAGGTCCCATCAATACAATAAAAATAGTTTTGTAAGCCATAACCTACATTGTATATCTCACAATAAACCCAGAGCAGCTCGCTCACCTCCCTCGCTGGTTTGTGTGAGGCTAAGCGTAAGATCGAGATGAGCTCTCTCTGTTGTCATGGGACTTACCCAACACACATGCCGAGCAAGCCCTGCTCCCATCCTGGTAGGAGCAAAACAAAACACCTCGTTAATCATGCCCCCAGCAGCCACAAAACTTCTTCCTCAGCACAGATTGTAAGCTGTTACATTTTTCTTCTTCGTGTGCTCATTACAAACGCATAATTCGATAATGCACACATTGCTCACTTGTCTGATTTAACACGTGGCTCAATATCTGTTTTTAAGCCGAACGTTCCTCCAAAGCTGCCAAGTTAACGGCAGCGCTGTCGCACCGCCGACGAGGGCCGGGGGTGTTGAGGGAGAATGCCGGCGTTTGGATCGTGCTCGCTCGTTAATGTGCGCCCCCTAAGCGGCATAAGCTGGTAAAACACCCACTGTAAAAAAACGTGCATTTAGTACATTTATAAGTTAAATTTTTTTCTAAAACTACACGTGTGGCCAGAAATGATATTGTTTCACTGAGAAGTGTCTCTGCCGCTGGTAAACTGGTGTGCAGGCAGGTGACTATTAGCCGCAGTGAATAGTGAAAGGTAATACTGGACGTGGTATATAACCGGGTGTGGAAGTATTTCTCCTGGTCACCGATCAGCATGGACTTGGCTGAAAGTAAGCCCTGCCGTATCGTACACACTACACAAACTCAGAAGGAAACACGGTCACTCCTCACACACCCGTGGGGCCTGTTTCCAAGTGGATTGAAATTATTTAACGAAGAAAATGCCTCGGAAAACACTCGGGGGCTCCGATCAGAGCAGTGGTTCTTAACCTTTACTGCAGTCTGCACCCCTTTGATTCTCAATAGTAATAAAATAAAGTTACGTTAATAAATACCTCGGTTTGATGAAACAAGGTAGTTGTACGTATGTGCCCGTGCTTGATTTATGTTTTCAATGATTTACCTTCGAAATAAATCTGGCCATGTCTCGCACTCCCAGAAAGGGCATCTCGCACCCCAGGGCGTGCGTGCACCCCCCCCAGGTTAAGAAGAACCACTGGATTAGAGAGACCTTGGAGGTCAATACAACAGGATCTGCCCAACAAAGCACGGCGAGAAGAGCTGGCCGCAGCACACAGCTTGGACAATGGATGTATCGCGAAATGAACAAACAGTGGAACCTGCTACGATTCAACAACTCAAGTTCGATTTCTGCTCACAACAAAGATCAGTGATGAATATCTGAACCGGTCTTGGGCCTCTCCTAGGTCGGCTCAGTCTCAAATGAGTACATGGTGCGGTGTGCAAACATCATCAACGGGTCCGGGCGTGGTGTTCGTCACCCACCCCCTCGTGTACCGTGCCGGCCTTCATAGGTGCTCGCTAACAACAATTGCCCCAAGTCTGTTAAGGCTATCCGGGGGGATCTTTATTATTTGTGTGTGCGTGTGTGTGTCATGCAGTCCTCTTGCCACCCATCCATGCCGCTCTCACCTGGAATCACTTGCTTCTTGCCGAGCTCCACCTGCAGGGGGTCCCGCATGGCTGACGTGTCGAAGACGGAGCCGTCGTTGAGCCGACCCTGTGCGCCACGGTCCACGGCACGCTCGTTCACTCGCTCGCTCACGCTACGGGTCCAGCCGCAAGCCCGCCTCTTCTACAGGCGCCACGTGGCACTCGCGCTCGTCTCACAAACCGTGACTGTCTAGGCTCACTAACCAGCAAAATCCATTGTTGCACTGTACTTCTATGCGCTCGCGTCTATGCTCCCCCGCCGACACCATCGCCACTGAACAGCGTCGTGAACGATGCATGGTGGCGCATCCTCCACGGCCCACACCGTGCAGGCAGGGCCTCATCCAGCAGTGCATCCATTCACAAAGGGCTGTTCGTGCAATGTGCATGTACACACGTGCATATGTCAATCCACCTTTAGCGTGCCAGGCCCAGTACTGATTGGAGAATTGTGCCAATGTCAGTAGATGATGGTGGCACAGGGTGGCAATCCTAATCAATAATAATAATAAGAAATAGACTGCTCTTTGTCCAGTGCATGCAGCTGGATGAACCATCCTGGTTAGGTTCACATTCGGGTTTTGGTAGTAACTTGCGGACATTATAAAACATGACTGTGGGGGACTTTAATCACGTCAACTGCATTGAATTTTAAAAGCCACCAATATGAAATCAAGCCCACAAGACTTAAATTCGAACTCAATAATGAACCGCTCTCCCAAATGCTAATAGGTATGGCGGTGCCATGGGCGAGTTGTCCACACGTAAACTCTTGCAACTTACATTCAAGCATCTGGGTATAGGCAAGAGTGCGTGTATTAGAATCATGTTAAAACACTGCGATGATGCTAGCGTGTGTTTGCTTCGTCCAGTTTAGGCTTTAGTCCAATATCCCACCCCCTCCCATCCTCCCCCTCCCAGCCTAACCCACGCAGCATCAATAAGCCACGTCATGATTCTCTCGAGAGGACACGTGTACACCTTGTGGCCACCCAGGCACGCTCAACAGATGCCTACCGAGACTTATCCGCCATCAGGCAACGCACACGCACGGGTGTAATAAACATACAGCACAAACCCACTTACACACACTCCGACACTCGTAAACATACGTACAGCACACAATGATCCCCCGTATAGCCTTAACAGGCATGGGGAAAGTGATGTTAGTGAGCACCTATTAAGGTCGGCAAGGCACACGTCGGGGTGGGTGGCCAGCACCACGCGCGGCCGCCTTTGTATCTCCAGTGGCAATGTTTATACATCGCACCAGGTACCTATTTGAGGCCGAGTCGACCGAGGGGAGGCCCATAACCGATTTAGATCATCGTCACTGGTGTTCGCCATGAGCGGGAGTTCCGTATAACAAGGACCATAACATGGACCATAACATGGACCATAACAAGGACAGACCTTTGGGGCAAGTGCTGTTAGCGAGCACCAATGAAGGCCGGACCGGCACACGAGGATGTGGGTGGCCAGTACCACGCCCGGCCGCCTTTGTCTCCCCAGTGCCGCTGTCTCCACTCACCAACCCAGCATATACAACCCCCCACACACCCAAATCCAGCACTTACACAAACAAACCCCTACCCACTCAACCCCCCGCACACACACCAACACAGAGGCTGACACAGGACACACGCACACACATCCACGTCCCCAGACACGGCCGTGTGACCGTGCCACCTGCGGCTCTCACCGTGTAGTGCACGTGCAGCGTGTCTCCCTGGGCCGACAGCTCCACGCACTCCTCGGGCTTGTGCTGAACGCGTGGGGGGGTGGGGGGGGCAAATGCGGTCACTCATGCTACGATGTGCCCGGAGCGAAACGTCGAACGCGAATGACGAGGTACAAACTTGAAAACGCATCGGAGAGCTTTGCACAGCGCAACATACGCAGGCTGACGCTTACATTGGCCGCGGTGGCGAGATGTTAACTACCTCGCCTGGTATACAGGAGGTTGTGGGTTCGATTCCAACCCTGACGCCTGCTCTATATTTAGAAGTTTGCATGCTCTTCCCGTGGTCGCATGGATTTTGCTCCGGCTCCTCCAGGTTTTCCCTCCACAATTATAAACGCCTTTAGAGTATCTCTCAATAGTAATAAAATAAAGTTACGTTAATAAATACCTCGGTTTGATGAAACAAGGTAGTTGTACGTATGTGCCCGTGCTTGATTTATGTTTTCAATGATTTACCTTCGAAATAAATCTGGCCATGTCTCGCACTCCCAGAAAGGGCATCTCGCACCCCAGGGCGTGCGTGCACCCCCCCCAGGTTAAGAAGAACCACTGGATTAGAGAGACCTTGGAGGTCAATACAACAGGATCTGCCCAACAAAGCACGGCGAGAAGAGCTGGCCGCAGCACACAGCTTGGACAATGGATGTATCGCGAAATGAACAAACAGTGGAACCTGCTACGATTCAACAACTCAAGTTCGATTTCTGCTCACAACAAAGATCAGTGATGAATATCTGAACCGGTCTTGGGCCTCTCCTAGGTCGGCTCAGTCTCAAATGAGTACATGGTGCGGTGTGCAAACATCATCAACGGGTCCGGGCGTGGTGTTCGTCACCCACCCCCTCGTGTACCGTGCCGGCCTTCATAGGTGCTCGCTAACAACAATTGCCCCAAGTCTGTTAAGGCTATCCGGGGGGATCTTTATTATTTGTGTGTGCGTGTGTGTGTCATGCAGTCCTCTTGCCACCCATCCATGCCGCTCTCACCTGGAATCACTTGCTTCTTGCCGAGCTCCACCTGCAGGGGGTCCCGCATGGCTGACGTGTCGAAGACGGAGCCGTCGTTGAGCCGACCCTGTGCGCCACGGTCCACGGCACGCTCGTTCACTCGCTCGCTCACGCTACGGGTCCAGCCGCAAGCCCGCCTCTTCTACAGGCGCCACGTGGCACTCGCGCTCGTCTCACAAACCGTGACTGTCTAGGCTCACTAACCAGCAAAATCCATTGTTGCACTGTACTTCTATGCGCTCGCGTCTATGCTCCCCCGCCGACACCATCGCCACTGAACAGCGTCGTGAACGATGCATGGTGGCGCATCCTCCACGGCCCACACCGTGCAGGCAGGGCCTCATCCAGCAGTGCATCCATTCACAAAGGGCTGTTCGTGCAATGTGCATGTACACACGTGCATATGTCAATCCACCTTTAGCGTGCCAGGCCCAGTACTGATTGGAGAATTGTGCCAATGTCAGTAGATGATGGTGGCACAGGGTGGCAATCCTAATCAATAATAATAATAAGAAATAGACTGCTCTTTGTCCAGTGCATGCAGCTGGATGAACCATCCTGGTTAGGTTCACATTCGGGTTTTGGTAGTAACTTGCGGACATTATAAAACATGACTGTGGGGGACTTTAATCACGTCAACTGCATTGAATTTTAAAAGCCACCAATATGAAATCAAGCCCACAAGACTTAAATTCGAACTCAATAATGAACCGCTCTCCCAAATGCTAATAGGTATGGCGGTGCCATGGGCGAGTTGTCCACACGTAAACTCTTGCAACTTACATTCAAGCATCTGGGTATAGGCAAGAGTGCGTGTATTAGAATCATGTTAAAACACTGCGATGATGCTAGCGTGTGTTTGCTTCGTCCAGTTTAGGCTTTAGTCCAATATCCCACCCCCTCCCATCCTCCCCCTCCCAGCCTAACCCACGCAGCATCAATAAGCCACGTCATGATTCTCTCGAGAGGACACGTGTACACCTTGTGGCCACCCAGGCACGCTCAACAGATGCCTACCGAGACTTATCCGCCATCAGGCAACGCACACGCACGGGTGTAATAAACATACAGCACAAACCCACTTACACACACTCCGACACTCGTAAACATACGTACAGCACACAATGATCCCCCGTATAGCCTTAACAGGCATGGGGAAAGTGATGTTAGTGAGCACCTATTAAGGTCGGCAAGGCACACGTCGGGGTGGGTGGCCAGCACCACGCGCGGCCGCCTTTGTATCTCCAGTGGCAATGTTTATACATCGCACCAGGTACCTATTTGAGGCCGAGTCGACCGAGGGGAGGCCCATAACCGATTTAGATCATCGTCACTGGTGTTCGCCATGAGCGGGAGTTCCGTATAACAAGGACCATAACATGGACCATAACATGGACCATAACAAGGACAGACCTTTGGGGCAAGTGCTGTTAGCGAGCACCAATGAAGGCCGGACCGGCACACGAGGATGTGGGTGGCCAGTACCACGCCCGGCCGCCTTTGTCTCCCCAGTGCCGCTGTCTCCACTCACCAACCCAGCATATACAACCCCCCACACACCCAAATCCAGCACTTACACAAACAAACCCCTACCCACTCAACCCCCCGCACACACACCAACACAGAGGCTGACACAGGACACACGCACACACATCCACGTCCCCAGACACGGCCGTGTGACCGTGCCACCTGCGGCTCTCACCGTGTAGTGCACGTGCAGCGTGTCTCCCTGGGCCGACAGCTCCACGCACTCCTCGGGCTTGTGCTGAACGCGTGGGGGGGTGGGGGGGGCAAATGCGGTCACTCATGCTACGATGTGCCCGGAGCGAAACGTCGAACGCGAATGACGAGGTACAAACTTGAAAACGCATCGGAGAGCTTTGCACAGCGCAACATACGCAGGCTGACGCTTACATTGGCCGCGGTGGCGAGATGTTAACTACCTCGCCTGGTATACAGGAGGTTGTGGGTTCGATTCCAACCCTGACGCCTGCTCTATATTTAGAAGTTTGCATGCTCTTCCCGTGGTCGCATGGATTTTGCTCCGGCTCCTCCAGGTTTTCCCTCCACAATTATAAACGCCTTTAGAGTATCTGGCTGCTTTAAAGTTCCGCACGATAAGCAACTTGGTTTTGAGATGTAACATGTGGCCAGGTCGCGTCTGACAAAGAGCTCCACTGCTCAGTGGGTCTCACCCGGTCAAATAAACATCGTCAAATATCCCCACGTGGCGCCCTGCGACACGAGTTTACAAACAACGACGAGCCAATTCCACGACACCAGCCGACAGTCCTCTGTTTACAATAACTTATTTAGGCAAAGTTTTTCATCAGAATGGTTTAAAGCCCCCGCCTGTTTGAAGTGGGTTATTGCTCGCAACGTCGTGACATCTAAATGAATGAAACCTGATTGTGTATGTAAAATGTTTTTTTGTCTCATCGGTTTGATGTGGTGTCAACTCTCTGCCTCTGTTCGGGTCCATATGTCACCGCACACCCCTCCCCCGGTCCCCTCTCGTCTCCAAACAACAATCACGCACAACGTTTCTCGTACATCGTCGTGATGCGGTCACATTTGGACGCGCTTTCAATCCAAATTGGATGGTATCGCAGTGTAAACCACTTTCATTTCTGGCACGTAGAATGGGCTCGCGTGGAAATGACTAATTAACGCCGTGATTGATATTCATCCACGACAGCCTCAGCGTCTCTGCGTATTCAAAACTGCACCGTCCCCCAATTGCGTGCGCGTGGGTGCGTCTGTGCAGATGTGCTGACGCGTGTGCAACAAAGCCACGTGCGTTCCAACTGCTCGGACCAAACTCCTTCCATCATTTCCTACAGAACCTCTCCACTCACTCGCCATAGACCACCGGTACACAAGCCAAGTTGATTGGTTATTAACAATGCATCTATTACGAAGGTACTTGTGCAATGACGAAGGGCCATTGGCCGAAACGTCGCCGATTACCTGTGTTGTTTATTTTAAGGCCACGGCGTATTAATTAATATACTGTATATCTAAAGGGAGAAGTTATTCTTTGTTAACATTAACCAGTGTTGGATGCAGTTTGTCATAAAATAACATTGAGTATTGATCTTAGTAATTCAGTTGTAAGCTGAAATATCGTGTATGTTGCACCATTTTAAGAATGCTGGCATTTAACCACTTTTACGCACGAAGCAGTTAAACGCACACATCTCTCAACGAGTTTCACAGCAATGGCCGAGAGAGTGCATTAAACGTAACTCGGTAGAGGTGCGAGATTAACTTATTGTAATAATGCAAATAGAAACATATGCAACTAGAATTGTGGGCACACGTTGAACTAAGAAACGGAATTCTTCGTTTACCCGTGACCTTAGAACACGCATTATGCTGACGTTTCAAGTAACGGCCCATTGTCAGTGTGGACAGATCGCAGAAAGGCTGGCAGACTTAAGGGGGCCACACTTTGCCCCGTTTTAACAAATGCGGGCAACCCAAGGCGGAAGAGACGAGACTGTTGTTGCGAAAGTAATCGACTGAACAAGTGGGACTCAAAAACACCACGACCCCTTTCCCATTGAGTGCGAGGATGGCCATCACCCACCAGGCGTGGGGTCACACGCGGCCCGGGGTCACATCGCCCCGCTCACTCCACGGACGAATCAAACGTGGAACTCAGAGAGACGAGGTCCAAGAGAAAACTTTTCGAAAGTCTTTTTCTTTTCCATCGAGTACACAACTCCGCATCACGTCCCGCCAACAGCGTTGACATATTGTAACACGCTAAGGCTCCTCGCGAATCCGTCTCGTCCCATATTTGAACAACCCACAGCCGGCAATGGGCATTCCACATTCCCATGGCAGGGGGCGAGTCACGAGACAAGAGAGCTATTAACAGTCAAGACTTAAAGGCGCGCTAGAGATACACGGCGATGCTCTGTCACCGTCTACGGAAGGCTTCTTGACGCCGCGATGCCACGCGCCCCCCTCCCATCCTCATTCATTCCGCGCGCATCTCCCCCCCCCCCGCGCGGTGCCTACCACCACTTCCACGAGCAGCTCGGCCGGGTCGGTCCCCGCAACCAGACCCAGCAGACCGAGCAGCAGCAGGCTGCCCAGCAGCGCCCGGGAGGGCAGCAGCAGCAGCAACATCGCTTCCGTGTGTAGGACGTGGCGCTGGCCGAGGCAAAGAGAGAGAGAGAGGGGGAGAAGAGAGAGGCAGAAGGAGAGGGAAGGAGAGGGGCTGGAGAGTGTCACACCGGCTCCGCCCAGGAGACCCCGAGCCAATGCGTTCGAGCCCCGCCTCGCTCGCTCGCTCGTGAGAGTTTGTGGGAGTTGAGCCACGGCGGTGGCTCCGAGCGCCACGTGGATGCGGGATGAGTGAGGCTGGGGCGGTGGTGGTGGTGATGAGTCGCCGTCGCGTGGCAGGCTGTTGCGGGGCTGGCTCCTTGCCAGTTGGTTCTTAATAATGATCATTCATCACTGTGCACATTATGTGGTGGGGCTGTACTGCTGCGTTGGCATTGGTGCATAAACATGAATAACAAAATATCAACACAATCGTCAAGAACATTGCTTTTAATAGAAAAGTAAACAATAGGCGACGTTTAAAGAAAGTCATTCTTCACAGCAAACAAATGTGCTTTGAATAAGGGGCGATGATGTATGTGCCATGAAGAAGGGGCATTGCCTGAAACGTCGCCTATATAATTTTATTTATAAGGCAGTAATAATCGTACATCAGCAGCAGGATGCTGGCTGCAGCAACACCATCCATAGTCATGATCGATCCGGTCGCTTATAAATGGTCAACCTTGCCAAACAGACGATCCTGATCTCCTGAGTGCTCACCTGGTTAAACAAATAAACTCGAATCTGGGTCACCATCATTATCATAAACCATAACAACCGTTCTTATGAAATGTTAATTTACTTATTGTCATAAGTGTCAATGAGCATCGTCGTTATCACAAATAATTGTGTCGTCATTCACCATCGATCATCAATCCTATTCGATCATCCATCAGTCGTCATTCATCACCAATCATCAATCACAGTTGGGATCTGCGTGTCGTCTGAATGGTACCGCCGCGTCTCTGGCGGGTGCCGCACGTGCGGCAATGCACGGGGCACCAACACCAGGCACGGGGGAGATGTCCAGTGACACTCAGGGAGACGCTTAAAGGTGAGCGTTGGTGACGGAAACTAATCCAGAGAAGCCACAGTGGGTGTCGAGACTTCCCAGCAGAGCCCTGCAGTGGAATGCTCATTCCAGTAGTGCCAATTCCTGTTTTAAAGAAGTAGATTTTCTCTGAGTGTGTAAAGGAACTGTAGTCTCACGAATGATATCCACCGCACGTACGAGGGGGGGGGGGGGTGCATTTAATAGTCCGCACAAACGGGTTAGCGAAACCACTTGCTGCTTTTGACAGGTTGGGAGTCTCACGAAACCGCATGATCCACCAAGTCCTGTGGAGATGGACGCCAGCGATGTCATCACGGCTCTGTCGGCGAGTGGAGCGCGCCATGGGGCTGTGAGTGAACGGCTCTAAATCAGAACGTTATTCTCGTTTAATGTGTTTTTTTAAGTTCAAACAGTCACGAATAATATTGAAAGAGGCACATATTTAATTTTATTTGCAAAAAATACGTTTTAAATAACCATGTTAAACATGGCAACAACGTAATATCGAGAACATTGTATGTATGTTGAACTTCTTTCACACCGTACATAGCCAACGATGCTAATCGGAGATGCGGGGGAAAATATACCAACAAAAATGACACACGCTTCGGAGAGCAGAGATTTTGTGAACGTCTGATGATGATGATGATGGAGTTGCGGGGGAAGGACAACAAACTAAACACACAAAAGCAGTTGTAAATAAATACTTTTCAAACTACATTTAAAAGTGCATCGCTCCGAGTGGCTCCCTGACATCGGAAGGAAGAGCGTTCCAGACGGCCGCAGAAGCGGTGACCTCCGTCTTCGTTCGATGGCCAGCAGCCAAAAGTCGCTGCTGCTGCGAGGATGACCCGGAGCTCGCCTGATGGTGGTTTATGCTCCTTAACGAGATCAGCTCTAAAGAAATTAGTTTTCAATCATTATATACAATTATAATCGTAATTCATGATATTCACCGAGGAGGCTACGCGGTGTAGCAAGTTGTGGCTTGGCCGTCCCAAACGCGGGCAACCAGAGTTTGAAATCCCTCAAGTGAACTTTCGTGGAACTTTTATTTTCACATTGTGTGATGACGTCACACGAGTCGAGCACGGCCACAAGCGTCCACGTGCAGCCAGTGCCGAATTATCTTCATAGAAAGAAAAAGTAGCTAAATGCTTTCAAGCTATCAATTCCGGTTTAGTGATTCTGCACTTGCTCTGTTACTATAGTATTATACTGCCTTTAACGTTTATGAACGACTGGGTGGTTAAGGTTAACGATTTGTCGTATTATCTGTAGAGGCCGACGAAATTCGGTTTCGGCCGAAAGTCAATTTTTAACTTGCGGTTTACTTTCGGTTTCGGCCGAAAGTCATTTTTTTTACTTTCGGTTTCGGCCGAAACCAGAAATTCAGTTTCGGTCGGCCTCTAATTATCTGGCTGTATACCAAATGAAAAAATACAATTACTTTACTATGCCAGTTAAACATTTGTGTTTTCATATTTACGTGTGTTTTTTTTATTTAGTGTCCCTTTACAACATATGCTACAGGCCCCGCACTAGCTTCATCCTGCACTGCGTGCAGCCGAGGGCGAGAGAGAAAGAGAGAGGGTGTCCCACGGTGGCGGTGGAGACCGTGACAATGAAGGAGAATCCTGGAGACGCCTCGACGGACGAGGGGAAGCTGGCAAAGAGAGACGGCAAAAATATTGTATTCTTATTATGATTGTTCATAAAATAGTTGACCACTTTTCGTGATCAAAGGTAGCGTACCATTTGTAAATAATAGATTGTTACACCCGTGACTGAGAATCTGAATCTTTATTTATCCTGGAGAAATCAGATGAGCTGTGAAGCTCTTTTTCACAGATGTTCAGTAGGGGCGAGTCAAACAATATGAGTGCAAAGTATAGGAAATGTAAGCAAATTACTACAAAACACATTCCTGCGGAGGGAGCTGGTAGGAACGTTGGGTTTCTCGGTCAATAGCCAGGGTCAACGGCGGCGTGGTGCATTCCGCAAATAGGTTAAACGTTGAGTTTTACTGGTAGGAACCTCCTGGTTCCACCAGCCCACAGGGGATTATTGTGTCTGTCCGTCGTGCAGGGAGGGGCTGGGTGGGGAGGGAGGGGCTGGGTGGGGAGGGGAGGGTGGGCAGGGGCTGGGTGGGGAGGGTGGGGTGGGGGCTGGGAGGGGTGGGGCTGGGTGGGGAGGGGCTGGTTACACCGTGGTGCCCTTATAAAACTCAACGTTTAACCTACTCACGCCGGCTTGTGCCCGCCTTCACAGTCGGGAGTACAGTATTTGCGGAATACACCACGCCGCCGTTGACCCTGGCCATTGACCGAGCAACCCCACGTTCCTACCAGCTCCCTCCGCAGGAATGTGTTATAAGGGCACCACGGGGTGACCAGCCCCTCCCCACCCAGCCCCACCCCTCCCACACAGCCCCACCCCTCCCACCCCCACCCAGCCCCACCCTCCCCCTCCCCACCCAGCCCTACCCTTCCCCGCCCCACCCTCTCCACCCAGCCCCTCCCCACCCTCCCCACCCAGCCCCTCCCCATCCTCCCCTCCCCACCCAGCCCCTCCCTCTCCACCCAGCCTCTCCATGCACGACGGACGGACATAATAATCCCCTGTGGGCTGGTGTAACCAGGAGGTTCCTACCAGTATAAATACGTAAAATAGACTCAATGTCGTCTTATTGAGCAGAGCAATATATTTCAAATTGATCTATCGGTGCATCGTTACTTGCTTAGCCGTTCGTAATGAGACGTCACTGTCGCGAGCTTGGAGATTGCGTCTCCGCGAGAAGCCCCCACTTCTCATTCATTGTGCGATACTTTCATTAGGGGGGAGGGGGATTGAAGAGCATCAGTGCGCGGCCACGCATGCTCAATGTGCAATCACAGCCACGTGCGTGAGTGCGTGCGTGCGTTGACGCGCGCTTGCCACGAGATGCAATTCCTCTATAATTTCTATTTGCTCTCAATGCCGACGTTCTTGTCTTTGGGAGCGAAAAGAAAAGGGCGAGTCCGAGAGGACGACCCACTGGGGAGATGGAGCGCTAAGATCAGCTCAAGCGCAGGAATGAGGTGGATTGCGGGCAACGAATGGACACGAGGAATGGCGGAATTGTGGAGATGCATGTAGTATCCAGCAGTGGACAACACCGTGGCTCATAGTAATCACAATTGAATACGTTGCACTAAAATATCGGACGACGAGGTCAGCTGACTGAACACCGCACAGCACCAGGATTTGATTAACTTTACTAACGAAAGTAAAGAGAACCAAGGTACGAAACACCCAATGAAACCTGTATCACGTGAGAAAACGCATTCCCCCAGCTGATCCCATCTACACCCCCTGTGATCCCACTCTTTCCCTCCCGCTTAGTTACCCGTCAGCACAGACGAACAGGGCCTTTGTGAATCAGCGCAGGTGATTCCCATCGTCTCCTGAATTGGCTGATTGAACAGGACACTCCTCATCGTTGTGATCGCGGCTGTGGTGGAGGGGGGTGGGGTGCGAGGCACGCTTATTTAAGTCGCGGGAGAGGGGAGCCTCCACCGAATGTAGTTTGGGTTCTCGCGCGGTAGCATCGAAGCAGCGCCGTCACGAGAATGTGGACACAGATCGGCGCCGCCGTCCTGATGTGGGCACTCCTGTTGGCACCCGTGCGCATGCAGCTTCTGGGTACGAGACGATTGGGGGGGGGGGGGATGATGATTTCACTAAAGGGTCCACCAGGGGAGGGATCCAACCATGGACCGCGGAGAGTGGAGTCTGTGCTCTGGCCATCGTCGCCACGGGCAGAACATGCGCAGGAAGCGAGGCGTTGCGCGTTAATTGTGGGGCAATTATTGCCGGAAATCGTTACGCTTTTGCATGGAGCGCCTGTGGCAACGTTTTGGAAATGTTATAAACGTAATGGGGGCGGTGGGGGTCTACTAAGCTTGATACGGGCGCAGAGATCATTGCTGTTGAAGATTCCGCTAAACTTATTTTGAGCTGACAGTCATCGCATTTTACATGCCGTGTGATATCACGTGGCGTTTTCTCTGGCTACGTATTCGAGACGAGGCCATGCGTGTATCCCACTGAGCGTCGTCTTGTGCGAGTTGGTCAATGTCTCTTGGACTCGAGTCGGCAAAATGCGAGAATTTTTGTTTTGTTTATCGGGGGGCTCCGGTAACGAGTCGTTGTTGGAAAGCTCCTGATACGTCCTGCTACTCGTGACCTTTGAAATATTCATGGAACACGGGCGTTGTTTTCCCCCCCCCCCCCCCCCCAACTCGTCCATCTATGAGCCTCCTCCCCTCTCCTCGCTAAAGCCGTTCCGTCCGAGGCGGCGTGCAACGCGGATTACCACTTCATGTGCGCCAGCGGCCACTGCGTGCCCAAGTCCTGGCGCTGTGATGGCTCCAGCGATTGCCGTGACGACAGCGACGAGGTGGGATGCGGTAAGGAGACCGGGGGGGCGAAGTTGTGAGGCTGTCGGCATGGATGGAGGATGGGTTGATGTGCTTGGTGTTGCTACATGTGCCAGTCGTGTGTGCGTGTGAAATTCTTTCGCACCTTACGTAGCTAACCCTGTTAATCTGAGGTGCGGGGAGACGACTGCAAACTAAACGCACAAAGTTCTAAAGAAATTATCTTTTAACCGAGATTTTAAGTGCAAGGCTCTAGTGGCTTCCTGATATCTGAAGGAAGAGCGTTCCAAACGAAAGGGCATCTAAAGGCGCCTGATGCGGTTAGCCGAAAGCCGCTGCTGCGAGGATGACCGCCGTTTGCGTGATTGTTCATGCTCCTTGAGATCGGCAAGGTATTGTGGTTTGTGTGTGAACGAGCGCGACCCTTTTTATAATGCAAAATTACACGACGCATGCGCGCGCGCGTTCCGCAGGGTGCAAAGCCTTCCACGTGGCTTGCGCAGACGGCGCTGGCTGCGTGCGAAACGGCGACGTTTGCGACGGGGTGCGGGACTGCGCGGACGGTTCGGACGAGACGGCGCTGTGCGCGCGCACCTGCGCCGAGCCCGGTACGTCGCCGCCTCCACGTGGCGCTGCTACCGCCGCTCTTGTCGCTGCTGCTGCTGCGCTCACAATGCTGATGGCGCGACAATGCTTGGGGTTTTTTTGGGGTGGATCGGTCGTGTGGTGATTTGGCGCCCTACGGCTACGAATCCCGTGGCCCCGAGTTTCGCGTCTCGTTCGCCACGACCAATGCCACTTGACGAATATATGGGCCGGTGCTGGGACATCTCCTAGGTCTGGCGCCACCGATGGCTTGATGTGAACTACCTCGCCTGGTGTGCATGAGGCAACAATGCATCAACCTAAACCGTCCTTAGTGCGCAATCGTACAGCTGACTAGTTGGCGGCATGCAACGCCACGCCCCTTTATTTACAAAATGGTAAATTATCGTTAAGAGTAACATGCTTCCACCGTGGACGAAGATTTTCAAGACCGCATCTATCGTGTTAATCGAACTACCTGCATGGTGGCTGTACACAATTCGACGAATCTGAGTACCACCGATTGCCAATGCCCCCCCCCCCCCCCCCGAATTACTGGACAACACGTGTTTTCGGCTATAATCGGTCCCATGATATTAAAATATTTGCGTCAATGTGGCAGAAGAATCGAAGCGTTAAATTAATGTGGGGGAAAATGTGCGAAAGCGTTGATGGTTCAATGAGACCTTGATTGCTTAACGTTTTGTAAGAGAATTGTACAACTCCTCATCCTGCCATCCCGGTTCTTCGTGCCGTGGGTGAAGTCGCCGCCGAGCGCTCCGCCTCGCACGGACACATTCTGATCACGCCTCGCCCTGATTGTGTTCTCTCGTCTCTTCGCCCCGCGCAGACGCGGCACTGTTCCGCTGTGCGTCCGGGGACGAGTGCGTGGCCGCGCGAAGGCGCTGCGACAGCATCCCGCATTGTGGCGACGGCTCTGACGAACGCGGCTGCGGCGCCCGCGACGGCGCCGAGGGCCGCTGCGAGCTGCGGTGCGACGACGGCGAGACGTGCGTGCCGCCGGAGGGGCTCTGCGACGGCGTCGTCGACTGCCGGGACGGGACTGACGAGGGGGCTGCCTGCGGTGAACGCGAGGCGGAGGCGCGGGATTGTCCGCAGCCAACGGGAACTGCGTGCTTTTTTTTTACAAATGCACCACGACATTAATTATTTTTGGCCGACTAAATTAACCCTGCACACACTTTTTTATTTTACCAGTTGAAGCCCACCCGAGCGCTGTGTAGCTCTTTCAGAAGCAACCTGGCCATCGCATAATAGCTCAACGACGTGGCTTGTGTACAAATTTCCAGCAGCCAAGATAGTCTTAAACGCATTTGGAGAGAACATGCACTCTTCAAATATAGATGTCAGGGGGATCGAACCCACGACCTCTTTGCCTACCAGACGATCAAGGGAAAGCTGAAGATACGTGGTTGGTAGTGGAGCGACTAGGCGTTGCTCCCTGAAAGGTTGTGTAGACCGTAAAACAAGATGACCCATATGATGAGATGGCATAGACCCTAGAGGATTAAAATGGAATAACGGAGGCATCTGGGATACACGTGGATTTGACGCGCTATTTGCATTGGCCCGTGAGCTCATGGCAGGTAGACCGTGGAGCCATTTGGTGTGTATCGGGCGAATGAACTTTGTGGCTTGAGGAGCTTCTGATCCGGGGCCATGACTGGTTGCGTGTGCCCGTCTGTACAGGGGGCCCGAAGACCTCGCCGGACCACGGTGGGGACCACGCTGTCTCGCGCGGGCAGTGCGGCGTGGCGGACTTCGCGTGCTCGAGCGGGGAGTGCGTGCACGAGATCCAGCGCTGCGACGGGGAGCGCCACTGTCAAGACGCGTCCGACGAGGGCGACTGCCCCCCCGCGATGCTGACGCCGGGCCCTAAGGGGTGCGCCCAGGGGAAGCGTCCGTGCGGCGGGACGGGACCCGAGTGCGTGTCCCTGGCCTCGTGGTGTGACGGCAGGACCGACTGCGCCGACGCCAGTGACGAGGAGGCAAGTTTTGACCGCTGTACCTCCCAAGAAACGACTTGTCGGTTGTCAATTTATGATTTGGCCCAAACCTGTGCCTGGTGCTAAAATGCAGGCGCATTCTCGGACTCCCCCCCCCCCCCCCCCTCCTTTTCCTCCTATCAAACTGCAGTCGCCGTGTTGGTAACGTCTAACGCACCACCACCAAGCCTTGTGCCAGCACCACCCGCACAACTGTTTATTAAGTGATGTGCTTAAGTGCTTAAAGTGGAGCCCTCAACTTGTATTCTAACCCTGTGTGTCATATGGGTAGCGGTTGGCGAGCTCTGCTACGGACCCGGCGACTCGCGTTAAATTCTTACTCGCGGCCAACAAATGACAATTATCTGGGCATGTCCTGGGCCTCCGCTAGGTTGACTTGGCCTCCATCGAGTACCTAGTGCGGTGTAAACACGTTCCTGCTCGGAACGGGATAAGAGTGGCTGGGCGTGGTGCTGGCTACCCACCGCCGTTCCGGCCTTCGTAGGTGCTCTAACAGCAGTTGCCCCAAGTCTAAGCCGATGCTGGGGGATCTTTGCCTACACTCCCTGGCGTCTAAATTGCGTCCACTCTGCATTGACTTTCCTCTTAGTTTGTTCCCAATACCACCGCTGTTTAAGACTAGAAGTGGTTTTTACATTGTTACACTCGTGGCGAGCAGGAGTGCGGGGACGTGGGGCGGACATGTCGCCCCACAGAGTGGCTGTGTGAGAACCGCAAACGGTGCGTGCCGCTGTCCTGGAGGTGCGATGGGGAGGCGGACTGCCCTGACCACAGCGACGAGCGCGCGTGTGGTGAGGAGCCGCGCCTTGTGGGTTTGCACGTGAACCATCGCACACCCCTCTCATTCCATCAGAATCGCGGTCCTCTGTGAACCTGTGCCAGCGCTGATCGCAAAGAGGCTTTGAGCATTTGTCTTTGAATGTTGCCAATTTTGTCATGGCTCCAGGCACGTGGGCTTGAGCCTGGCTAATGATTGGCTTGGGTGATCGCCGTGGGCAGTCTTGCAGCTGCGAGTCGGTTACACAATGATTGGCGGGTGGTGCGGCAAAATAATTGTGCTGTGCTTCTATGATCCCTCGTGTTTACCACCTTGACCCTTGATCGACAAGCAAGCCATGACAACCCCTACGATGTGTACAGCACCGAAAACCTTGGCAGTGAATTGACAAAGGCGATGTGAATGTGCACTGCCAAGGACGAGACAACGAACGATGCGCGCTGAAAGGAGTAGCTGGGTCATGTGCGTGGGCATCGTGGACTCTCCGACTGCACCGGCCGTGATGGGTCCTGTTCCCCCCCCCCCCCCCCCCCAGATGCTTCTGTGGGATTGGGCCCCGACTGGTGCCGGCTATCGGAGTTCCCGTGCGCGGACGGTGGCTGCGCTGCCTGGGCTTCTGTCTGCAATGGGGAGGAAGACTGCGGCGATGGCTCCGACGAAGGCGAGCGTTGTGGCGTGGCGGCCGACGCGTGCGGGGAGCTCCACTGCTCGCACCGGTGCCACGCCACCCCTGTGGGCCCCGTGAGTGCTCCAGCACCACACTACTCCCACCTCCACGCCCCTCCTCGGACTTCCTGTACGCCGTGTTATGCCAAAGGGCCCCCCCTTGTGTTGTGCTGCTGCTCCTGGGAAATGCGGTTTTTTGCTCTTAATTTTTACTTCAACTGCCCTTCCCATGATGCGATGCTTCTCCAAAAGAGCCAGAACAACAAATGGGTGTTTGCGATGGTTTTTCGGCAAGCGATTTGCAGACCAAAGCGCAGCCTTCAAAAACAATGCAATATAGACGATGCGCACAAATAAGAATACACAAACTTGAAAAGCTAAAACTACTTGACGGGGACCCCCTCGCGTCATTGGCGTTGTGTATCGGGGATCGCTGCCACTGAAGGTTCCCCTTGGATAGACTGCAGTTGGGCAATTTTGAATGGTTCGGACGATGCGTTTTAATGCAAGGTTATTTAATTATTATTTAATTTATTATTTTATCTTTAGACGTGACTTAACCGAAAGAACCAAATAATAATTCCTGCAGTCACGAAAGTTCTAAAATTAAGATTCAACCACTTCTACGGGGAAGTTTTAAGCTTATCTTTTTTCTCTCTCTCTGGCGACTTGTTTTCTCTGCCTGTGTCCTCTTTAGAATGTTCACACTTAAATTCTAACTTAGCAATTTTTGAAATACGTAATCAACCAGGCTATGCGTTAATTGTGTGTTGACCGACCCTCTGTGTTGTATTACATTACATTTCGATATGTTGCTAGGTTATTTAATTGTAGTGTCTTTCTCCTGATTTTCAGGCTTGCTTGCCGTGCCATCGTACTTGCAGCACCACGTTTTGTTGACCACTCATTGATATGCTAATTTTTTTTTTCTCTAACCCCCCTCCCTCTCTCTGCCTCCGCCCCCCCCTCTGTCTATTTAAGGCCACCCCACAGAGTCGATCACCCCTCTCTGTTACCTGTGTTGCTCTCGCTATGTATGTATCTTGGTGATATGTCTGCTAATATGTCTGTCTATAGTTTTCTGGTTAGATATTATGTCGCTATTTAATTATACCTGATGATGATTGCTTGTGTTGCAATCGAAACGTCGTATTCTATTATTTAATTTATTATTTTATCTTTAGACGTGACTTAACCGAAAGAACCAAATAATAATTCCTGCAGTCACGAAAGTTCTAAAATTAAGATTAATGCAAGGTGTTTAGAGTTGCGTTTAAGCAATCTAAAAAATGCAGACCCTTGCGCGCCCATCTGTGCCACTCGTGGTGTGCAGGTGTGCGTTTGCCCAAGTGGGTTCAAGCTCGGGGAGAGTGGACGGAGTTGTGTGGACCGGGATGAGTGCGTGGATCTGGCTGTGCCGCCCTGCGCCCAGCGCTGCCTCAACAGCGAGGGCAACTTCAGCTGTGCATGCAGCGACGGATACGCGCTGGCGTCCAATGGCACGTGCAAGGCTACAGGTGCGTGCGCCTCCCTCGGGAGCAGGAACTTGTATCTGTGGGTCGGGGTGGAGTCATGAATTTACAGAGGTTATGATGAAGAGAAAGTGTGGCTGCGAAGCATGCGCTTGTGTTTTGGAAGATTCCCCCTTGGCACATTGACTTTTAGAGTTGTACAACTGCCCCCCCCACTCCCACCAGCTGCCCCCTGTAGAGGGGTGGGCTGGGTGTTTCCGTGCGAGAGGCTGGGTTTGACCAGAGTCCTCAGAATCCAGCTCTGACTAAAAACAAATGTGTCATGTGGTGACTGTCTGACCCGAGATGGGCGGTGTGAATGCTGCCCCCTAGTGTGGCTACGACGTCATTAGATTTCTACACCTGTTGTGAAATGTACATTTTGGACATGGTGAACTGTGTAAAGTAATGGACTCTTGCTCTCCTAACTTGGCCATATCACCGATGAGTGGGGGAGGGTAATTCAGATTCATACGGTGTTCCCATAACTGGTCAGTGATGTAATTGTTTGGTGACGCAAACCCACCCCTCGCAGAGTCTTGAGGCTCCCAAGAAGCAATCTGATGCAACCGGCAGGTCACTGCTTGTTACCTGCGTGCACCTGCCATTACTTCCTGGTGCATGTCCTGACATCCCCCACGCCACCCAGAGCCCGAGGCCATATTGGTGTACACGTCGCTGGACGTCGTGACGGCTGTCGGCTTGACGACCGGCGACCAGGTGGTGCTCGTGGGGCTGGCCCCGTCGGCGTTGTCGCTGGATTTTGACCGCCCGAGCGGCAGGATGTACTGGTACGAGTGGCAGGGCAAGTGCATCTCGTGGGCGCTCGTCAACGGCACCGAGAATGGAACGTTGTATACAGGTGAAGTGGTGCCTAAATGTGCTTTCAGATGGATCTGCAAAGTCCCTCGTGTGAATTGTCAATAACAGTGCCATTTATTCAAACCTTCGACTGAATTGCTTGGATTGTCTAATCTCGTCTGATCTAATTTACTAAGTAAAGCCCACTGACCTATATAGTTATTCAGCAGTAACCTGGCCACAAGTGATAGCTCAAGTTGCTTATCTAGAAATTTAAAGCAGCCAAATACTCGAGACGCATGTTTCTAAATAGTGGAAAAACCAGACAACCCAGAGACGAATCCACGCGACTACAGAGCATGTAAACTCCAAATACACAGGCATCCCGGGCTGATCGAACCCACCACCTCCCTCGTGTATTCCAAGCAAGGTAATTAACATCTCGCCACGGCACTCCTCGAGCTAGGAAGCTAATAGTTTGTGATGGAGGCTGCTGTATCGGCATTGCAGTTGTGCAACATCGACTTTTATACCGTGCTCCATACGCCCCTGCAGCCTGCCGGCTACTAGCACTAACCAGCGTGGTGAAGCGTCGTCGAATGTGCAGCCCCCGTTACCTGCGTGGCACAAGGGAGGCCCTCCTCCAGGAGTGGACTGCCGCTAAGGGCTGTGCCTGCAACTTCGGACATCTTCACTGCGTACATCGTTTTTAGGAGTCCTGCATTTTGGGATATTTGGCCAAAATCTGGTCGCTCTTAGAGTTATTAATAATATGGCTTAATCCTCATCCCACAAATTTAAATTCCCCACCACTTGCCTCCCTCTTGCAATGGTTCGTATTACACTAGCTCTCGTCAAACGTCACTTTGCCTGAATCGCCATGGCAGGTATCGCCGCCGAAGCCATTGCCGTGGACTGGGTCGCTCGGAACATTTACTGGATAGATTCGGAGTCCCACTGCATAATGGCAGCTCCTCTGGAGGCTCAGACCGCAAATGAGGTGGCGGCCCGCGTGGTGATCGTGGGTGCCGACGTGGACGACCCTCGGTCACTGGTGCTGCAGGCGACCGATGGGCAAGTGGCACCTGCACGCGTCCACATGCAGCTCCCGTTGGTTTGCTGGCATGGCTCGTTCCAGGCTGTGCTGGACCACTGGCCAGAAATTACTGCACCCAACTGGCTGCTGTGACATCGGCCTGTTAAACATTCAACGAGAGTTTGGGGGGGGGGGGGGGATCCATTGGCCAAAAGGACTTGACCGTAGTAATAATAATGTCACGTGTCATGTGCTGCCCGTTAAGTGCCTTCAAAGGTGTAATAAACCAGACAAGTGAGCAATGTGCCAAATCCCTCCCCCTACAACCAAGCTCTGCAGTTTCTCACGTACGACCTTCTCCCACACCGGACATAGTCCACTATGCTATTCAGGGGTGCGGGGGGGGGGGAGCCACAAACTCAAGTGGCGGTTATAAAGAAATGAGTTTCCAATTAGGCGTGCGATTTATTCACGGTGCTTGTGCATCTAACTTGGCCCCGCCACGGAGTCTGGTGGCCGTCGCTAGCGATGTGGTGCACGCGGTCTGTGACCGCAGGCTCGTGTACTGGAGCGAGTGGGGGGAGTCGCCGTGCATCTCGCGCGCGGGCATGGATGGGGCCGGCCACAAGGTGCTGCTGGCCGACGGGCTCGGCTGGCCCAACGCGCTGGCGCTCGACCTCCCGTCCCGCCGCCTCTACTGGATCGACGCCAAGCTCGACAGCATCGAGTGCTGCAACCTGGACGGCTCGCGCCGCATGGTGCGTCTCGCGTGGGCCGGGTGGATGCGCCGTGCCAAAACCGCGGCCGGCGCTGTCGCCTTTTGCTTGACCTCGATCTGCATCGCAATTCGTGTCTGCTTCGGACGATCTGCATGTAAAATAAAATAGACGCGTTTGGCGATAGCGCTGCGGCCTTAAACAATAATTGAATTGTCATTTTAAACGATGGCCTCGAAAATCACGTATATAAAAACATGCATTATAAGCTACAAAAATACACGTTTTTAAGTGCTTTAAGATTTGATGGAAACTATTTGTAGGCTTATAGATTGAAAAGGAATTTAATTAGAAAACGTTTTGTTTGGTTTGTCCTTCCCCCTGCTTTGCCAAGTACGGTGCTAAAAAGGTTAGACCAGATCATCAAAGTAGGTAGCCCCCCAAGTACTTTATGCCACATCTGTGCACGGGAAAAATGACTAGCAGCACGATCAGAAGAAACGCCTGATGTTTTGTAGCACTGGATGGATATGAAGGAGCCACGACCTGAGCCCAAGGGGTGTAACAACCGTGACCCCGTGTCCTTGTCTACCCACCATGCAGGTTGTGGCGACGGCTGACGTGCACAACCCCTTCTCGCTGGCCCTGTTCGAGGATGAGCTCTACTGGTCGAGTCTCGGCGCTGGGAAGCTGGAGAAGGCCAACAAGCGCACGGGCCGTGGCCGTGCCACCCTGTTCAGCCGCCAGCACAACATCCAAGCACTCAGGGTCCCTTGAATTCTGTTTTGCTCTTGCATTTCGTTCACTTCGGTGGGGTTTTTATTGGTCCATTGTCAATAGCTTATGAAATCCCACCCCCTCGCGCTGCATCGATCTCAGTTCTTGGAAGATGAGCTGGCTTGAGTGATGGCCTTGCTGAACAGGTGGGGGCTACGTGGGCAGTGCAGCAAAAAAGCCACTACGCTACTGGTGTCCTTCAATGTTGTTACTACTTCCCTTCACTATTGCATACAGACCGGTGTATTGAAGTGTCGTTCAATATCATCCGTAATCGACCTCTGATGGTCTCAGTCCATTCACCAGTGGCTAAACCTTTTAAACTAAGGATTTTAAAATTTGTAAAACCATAACAATATAATTTCCCGAAGTAAAGATGTTGGCCAATTTGTTTTAATTTCCTTGCAATGTCAAGTATGGAATTGCTGCTTCAAAAAGGCACGGAAACAGTCCGGCCCTGCAATTGGTTGCTCGTGCCACGGCTGGCAGAAGGGCCCTTCACTGGAGGGGGAGTGCTTTTGTACTTGGTCCTCTAACACTGTCCACATGCATTAACGTTGACATAAAATGCTGATCTAGTAGACGAGTTCTTGTTCCTTCGCCCTCGTGACAACGTCTCCGTGTTTCACAGGCGTTGCACCCGCTGCTACAGCCAGAACACCCCAACCCGTGCATCTCTGCCTGCTGCTCTCACCGCTGCGTGTTGGGAGCCGGCGCCACCGCCGCCTGCGCCTGTCCCCTAAGCACGCGGCTGGGCAGCGACGGCTGCACGTGCGAGCCCACGGGGGCGCTCCACTTCGTGCTGCTCGTCTCGCTCACCGCCGTCACACAGGCGAGTTTTTGCGGGTCGCGTGTCCGACTGGGACCCGGGTGGAACGTCGTGCCGTGATGTTGCAAACACAATCGGGAAAAGCGAAAGTTACAATTTGCCGGCAAGGACTTCAGTTGTCCATGTGACCCTGTTTGCTATTTGCACACGTGGTATATGCGCTCGTTTGACCAAAGCCGTAGAAGCCTGACGAACATTCAAATCGTGACTCTGAAAAGACCATTCTTTTGAATTTCTGCAAAGCAACTAATACAATGGTTGAACCTAGATGTCTACTGCTGTTTCGGACCTGGAAATCGGAAGTAATGGCTCAATTGTTTCAATTGGCTATCGCCAAAAAAATATCTCTTCGAGCTGCCCCTCTCACACGGCATTGCCAGGTGTTCGTGGAGTCGCGAGAAGATCACGGGACTAAGACTCCACACATGCAACGACTCGGCATGGAGCATGAGCTGAGTGGGATTGCACGCGTCGCCTACTCTCGCGCCGACCGCAAGCTCTTCTACGCCTCGGAAGACGCCACCTCGTCGGGCCGGGCACGTGTGGTGCCGTTCGATCGTATCAGCGGGAACGACTCTGCCCTTGAATCGCTTGTGATGGGTAATGCTGAGGGAGAGGGTGCCCACATCCTGCGCCCACTTATAACGTGACACGTGCGGCCTTGCACGTTTACGCTCGTGCACTAATCGCTCAATTATTAAAATGTGTCGACTTAATTATGAACTTGGATAGGTTTTGGCCACATGCCGACTTGATTTGTTCGTGCACATTTATCAGTTTCTACTAATGGTTTTTCTGCTTTGTTTGCTTATTGCGTTTCGCCCATTTGGCAAGTCGGATCCCTAATATTTTTTTTTAATGATACTTTCCTGGTCAAACAAACTCAATCTGGCTGGGTAGTGCATCTTTGTCAGCCTCTTGATTTTAAACCGCACAAACATTCAGCCTCGCCACCTTTTTCCAATCTGACTGCTTTGCCAACACCCCCACGCTACTGCGCCAAACCGGCACGAACGTCCTCCCCGCGTGCTGCATCCCGTGCAGTGCAGGCCGTGCGCGACGTGGCCGTGGACTGGTCTGGGGAGAACATCTACTGGCTGAGCGCGGACCGCCCCACCGTCGAGGCGACGCGCCTCGACGCGCTGTCGACGCACGCCATCGTGGTGCTCTCCGGCGGCCTGCAGTGGCCTGCCTCTCTGGCGCTCGGCCCGAGCAGCGGCGCCATGTGCCTGTCAGACTGGGGCCAGGCGGGAGCAGGCGGCGGAGCGTGGATTGAGTGCTCCCGCATGGACGGCACCGAGCGAAGGATCCTCATTTCTTTCGAGGGGGTGGCTCGTCCGGACAGCCTGGTCATGGACACCAACCAGTCCCTCCTCCTGTGGGCTGATGAAGGCGAGACCATTACTTGGATGGTTTGCTGCTTGTATATTTTATGTGTAGAGTACATAAGTCCTTTTTAGGAAAGAATAGCTAGGCTTGATCACTTAATCTCTCCTCTGCTTGTAACTGCCTCCCAAAACATGACCACACTCTGTAGGTTCTCAATGTGGTTGCATTTTAGACTATTAATTCACCTTCCATAAATTCTGTAAAAAATATGGTACGTGTAAGGCCAACTTGCATCCCAAGCACAGCATCTTGCTTTTCCCAGGCGGTCTCTCGTATACTTTTTGGTAGCCACATTTCACAGAGCGGCTTCTGAGGAGATGTGCACATTCAGCGTGAGATGCAAGTAATGTGTTCGTGCCATGGAGCAAATCTGCGTTTTTGTGCTCCACAGCGCTGGGAATGATCCAGTCGGTAAAGCTGGATGGCAGCGATCACAAGATCCTCCATCGTGGGCTCTCCCGCATTGCAGGCCTCGCTGTGGTGGACGGTGCCCTCTTTTGGGTGGTGAATAATAACCGTAAGTGAACGGTGGCGGCATGAGCTGCATCCACGGCTATGAACCGCTGCTGGATGTAGACTGTGCAATACAACAGAGCCAGACTGGCACAGCGTGAGTAGGGGGGGGGGGGGGGGTGCAGCGTTTATTTTGCCACTACAAAAACCGAGCCACTCACGTGGCATGACAATTATCCCTGCTTGGATTTGGATGCCCCGGAGGCCAGCCTATGACTTTTCTTTTCTGGCTTTACCGATTCCCTTTGAGATCACTGCAAGTGGCAGGGTAGGTCCCGTTCACCGCTGAACCTTTGAACGTGCAAGCGGTTAAATGTTTATTTCATTTAGAGACCAAGTATCGTTTTTAGAGACTTGCACTCTGCAGAGAACTGGAAGCAAACCCGACTGCACTCTGATAGCTTGCGCCAAACTGTGCTGCATGGTTCTTGTGGGAGCCTCTGTACCGAGAGTTTATTTGCGTTTGTCTTCTGTTTCTGTTCGGATGTGTACATCATTGGAAAGGGGTTAACATGGGAGACTAGTAAGTGGAAACCAACCCTACCCGTGAGAGCCCTGTGCTGGCTTTCCTCCGGTGTGCTGCGGAACAATGTAAAATATTAGTATCGTTATTGTACTGTATGACAAAGCCTATTTACCAGAAGAGGAGTTTGACAACTGAACAAGTAATCGCTATATCCCGCAATAGCGACACTTGCCAGTATGTGAACCACAACGCGCAAGCGTGTGCGATTTTGTCACGAAGCTTTTTTTGTGGCGACCTGCTTGTGCGTGTTTTTAGGGTCAAGCGAGTTGTGGCGTGAAGGTGGAGACCGGCCGTGGGCCCAGCTGCGGCAGCGCGTGGTGGACGTGGCCGCGTCGCGCACGCCACACCCCACAGGTTTGGGGCCCTCGTCTCGCGCCGTCGATACAAACGTTCTCGGGGTAAGGGGCAGGAGCTGTGTGGATTCCACCGCTGAACTACATCGCCTCTGCCCGGTGTGTGCAGACGGACTCGCGTGCCGGCACAGCCGCTGTGAGCACGCGTGCCTGGTTCGGCGGCCCGGCGAGGTGGTGTGCGCCTGCCCGCCGGCCCTGGCCGTGGAGCGGACGACGAGCGGCTCTGCGGCGTGCGTGCCTCCGAGCCGCTGCGACAAGCCCGAGCGGCGGCGCTGCGGGGACGGCGGGTGCGTGCCGGCGCTGCTGTGGTGCGACTCGGTGCGCGATTGCGACGATGGCTCTGACGAGGAGGGCTGCGAACAAGGTCGGCTGAATACGCGGCCCTTTGGGAAATGTGCCCTCGCGTTACATGTACATCCCTGTGACAATCTGGTGCGTGAAGCTGCTGCCCCCCCCCCCCACACTGGGGTTTGTGGAGGTTTTGGACTTTGCTTCTGACTGGCCACTGCTGGTAGTTTTATTTTGCTGCGTTGCCCGTGCTGCTACCAATAAGTTATTAATGCATGGTCACTTGCCAAAGCAAAGTGCTGTTTATAGCTGCTTGTAATTATAAAAATACCCAATCAACCATGCTCTTTGCTTAAAAAATCTGACCAGGTGCATTGATGCTTGGTCCTAGAGATGGCCGAATACTTCTGTATTTAAAAAGTCTAAATTGCGTTGGTTGTAAAGGAATTGGCATTTTAAGAAAATTACATGGAATAAGCATTCCCATGCTGCCTAGTTTTGAAATTGCAAATATATGTTCGAGATCACTTGGGTGGCAATCCTAATCGCTGACCAATGAGATTGCTTGTCAAAAGCTTTGTCACCACTTGACTCGGTCATTGGGAGCGGTTTATTGGAGGACTTGCAACCGTGCAACCTTAAATACCACGTTTGCAGCCAGTGCACAGAGTACTTGCACCACTTTCGTTTCTCCTTGCTGTACTCGCGGATTATGGACGGCTACAATCAATGGACTCTGAATCATGTGACGGTTCCAGTAAAAGTAATGGTACCACTGGTCTGAAATTTTTAGATTATGATTCTACACTGTATGCGTTTTTGTCAGAAGTGAACTCTCCAGCGGAGGCAACTACTTCACAGCCGAGGGCATTTGAAGCGGCGTTGCTGGAATCGTCAAACACGTCGGCTAATGCCACCGGCCCCACTGATCTCGATGACGACAAACTTACATTGACAACCACCGCCAAAGCAACTCCAGCAACGAGCACGGAGGCGCCACAGCCCAGCACATCAGTACCCTCTAGCAGCAGAGAGACCACCGATGCTGAGACTCCTTTCGTGATGCCTTCCTGCTCGGACGACTACTGCAGCGGCCGCGGCTCGTGTGAGGAGGAAGACGACGGCCTGCCCACGTGCACCTGCCGCTGGGGTTACCGTGGGCCACACTGCCAGTTCTTCATGGTGCAGGCGATCGGTGTGAAGGCGGCCCTTGGCTGCGCGACGGTCATCGGCGTCCTCGTCTTGGCCATGGTGGTGGTGGTCGTGATCCGCAGACGGCGCCGGAGGAGGCTAGAAAGGTTTGCAGCTCGGGTCCGACCTCGCTACAACCGCTCGCGCAATGCCCCTTTACAGCTTTATTAATCGTTGGCTGTGGACGGACTCTTTACTCCTGCCTTGTGCAAGGGTAAAGTGTGACCATTTTATAGACATGTGGATGTACGCCTTCTGGTGGGGTTTTTAAACTGGTCGCGTGTGGTCTGCACAGGCACGCGCCCGAGCGGGCAGAAGTCACGTTTACCGCGGAGCCCAAGGAGACCGCCGGACAGGAGATGTCGCTCATCGGAGATGGGCACAGCGAGAGCCTCGGCGACCCGAGCACCAATGCACAAGGCCAGGTCTGAAGCTGTATGGGCATCGTGCGTCGTTGGCCGTCTGCTTATTGAATCGCGCGCGCACGGCCTATAACCTTGATTTGTCTCCTGCGGTCTCGTTGCAGGACTCCACGGAAGTCGTCTGAAGCAGGAGCCCAGTTCCGTGTCGTTTGCTCCTCCTGTTTGGAAGCAACTTGCAGGCAACCCCTAGTCCCCTTGTATTTCCAGATTTTTTTAGATGGATACAATCTTTACACAAGGTGTGCATTGTTTGTCTTGCAAAATAAAGGGTCGATGCAAAACATCTGGTTTGGATTGTTCACTTGCCCACGGATTTGACGGCGTACCGAGTTGTGCCCCCCCCCCCACCTGTGGTGCTCTGACCACAGCTGGTGGTGTCCTCGTGTCTCGCCTGTGGCCTCCTGACTTTCAGTCGGTTTGCAAGTTTAACTCTTAACATGCAGGCTTTCGTGACCAATTATCCATAAGAGGTATTTTTTGGGGTTGGATGCCATAGAGATATGTGTCATTAAACCCCTGGGCACAGCCAATTTTTAAGGTTGGTTACGTAAACAACACATGCCAATTCGTTACTCGTACAGCACCCGATGTTATAGAGTAAACCCACTATTTACAATTCACGGTATAACATTATACCAGTAAATTACAACCATCAGGCAGCCAGAGTTGATGTAAGTTTAATTACGGGCAAAACGTCGTACAGCTCTGGAATTGTGGTGTGGGTTTACTCCAACGCAACCACATGGGTGTGCTGTACTAGTAACGAATTGGCATGTTTGTTTACGTAACAAACCTTACTAATTGGCTGTCGGGTGGTGACCAAGTTTAACGACGCGCGATCTAACACGGGTAATACAACACTGACCACTGCATTTTAAAGGATGTTATAAAATTTATTTACATTTTGATTTTTTTTCAAATGCTCCCACACTATGAAGAGAAGTTGCCAAACCTTAAAGTAATTGCCTAAAACATGGTAAAAATGTTTCCCGGTATTTTCTGTTGCGCTCGTTCATGATGGCGTGTTTGCAGCCGCTGAAGTCCAATGTTGTAGTTTTTGGGTCCAATGAGCAGTGCCAAGTTAAACAAAAGGGAGTAGTGTTTATTTTAATGATGTTGGATTTTTAAATCGATTGTAAGTTGGCGTGGCATTCAAATTGCTTATTCATCTCATTGTTAACGTGAAACTTGGTAGTGTTGTTTTTAAAGGATGGCAGTGGATGCTGCAAATCGTGAGTTCCTCCATAAGGCCTAGAATTTGAATTTCCCCCAAATTAAATCTTAAAGCAGAGGTAGGACCTGCACTACATATGAGATTTGCTCTTGGTTTTGGGCTTGCGGAAGTAGAGGATTGCCAGGGCAATGAGGCCGACCAGGAAGACGAGCGCGAGCACCAGCAGCGCGATCTGCCCCGCCGTCGCCTCTCCCTGGCTCAGGTCCAGGCCCAAGAAGTCCACGCGCACTTCTGGCTCGACTGCGGGGCCTGCGGTGTCGCCGGCATCTGAACAAGGAAAGGGATTGCGGTGCTTGTGAGGTTGCCCCCCCCCCCCCCCCCCCCTGCTTACTCTCTGGTCCGCGATGGCTCGGATGTGGCAGTCTGTTTGCCACTCGGTTGCACATCGTTAAGGGTGGAGTAGCCACCCTGATTAGGACAAACTAAAAGCGTCTTAACCGTAATTATTTGCAGTCTGCTTCATAGTGGACGTTTTAAAGGTTGTGACCATTTGCAAGAGGTAGACCATTGTGGCGTCTCGTGGTCAAACATTTTCTAAACTTGACAATTACCATCAAGTTGAATCCTTGGCCAGCCTGCCCCGAAAACTTGACGGGACCCTCCCGACAGTCGTTAGACCAGATGGGTTTTGACTCTGCAAAGTCGTTCATATCTGGAAACATGTACTAGCTAGATACATACATTACATTGATAGTTGAATACACAACTTTTAATATCTTTGAATAGTTAACCTAAAAAAAATAGCACGCTGGCTGTCCCGTCCACTGAACACGTTAACGTGCTGTATGGCGGCTGCTTGAATTTGCGCCGCTCTCCTTTTACCAAGACGCATAGTGGCGATGTTAACTACCTCGCCTGGTATCTCTAGGAGGTTGTTAGGGGTTCAATCCCGACCCTGACGCCTGGATAATTGGAGTGCATGTTCATTTTGTGGTTGTGCATTTTTTTTTCTCCCAGATCCAGTTTTTCCCCTCCATTTCATAAACATTAATTTAAGAGTCTTGCAATTGCGCTAAAAATTAAAAAGTCCACTTCTGATTGGGACCATGGAGATAACATGAGTCTCTGCTAATTCAATGTCAACCAAATGTAAAGTTAACTTGATTGTTTAAATTCAACCTCCTGCCAAAAGCCAGAGCCACACGTTAAAAAGTTAGCTGTTAATAAGATTGTCATCAGAGTAACAGCCCAATTCCCGACAGCCTAAAATCTGTACTAGCTAAAGGGTTGAATTTTGCAGTTTCCCCTAAACATATCCCAGTGGATGATATAAATCTCCCAGGTCGACGTAGCCCTCAAAGGCTTGGGACACATCCTGTCAAACGTTGCTAGATCTGAAATTGCTACCATCCTTAAATGCTAAAACCCATTGGTAACATCGGCAAAGACGAGCGCTCTGAACTCAAATTTTTAAAACGAGGAATGAGTCGTCCCCTCGGCCGACTAGGGCAATGCTAGTGTCATCGTGAATAAAACCACATACAACCACAATCCAGGACCTTAATGATGGCAGTTGCACAAATCGACGAAGATCCTACGAACCACCTGGCTACAAAAACCAACAATATCATTACCAGTTCGACTTCTCGAATCGAACCACTCGAACTGCTCTCCCTAAAACCACCTAGACCACCCAGATTATATGGTCTTGCTAAAATCCATGAAGAAGGTACTCCACATCAGCCCATTGTTTCCACGATCAACTCGCCCTACCTACAAACTGGCCCGTTTTCTGTCCGACACATTGCTTCCATTCACGGGCAAGACTACCTCAGCCGTATGTAATTCAGCTCGCTTGGTCTCTCATCAAGGGCATTTCACTGTCCCAAGATTTGCTCGTCAGCTTTTGTAGTTTCTGTTCAAGGTTCCTGTACCTGATACCTTAGCAATAATTTAAGACTTAGTCCGACATGGACTGAATCCTGATGTACCTACTCTGGTTAGACATTGCCTTACCAACACTTCATCTGGAATGGTACTTTCTACAAACAAAATGAAGGTACTCCCATGGGTCCCCCCTTATCACCAGTGAAAGTGAATGTTTTCATGGAGAAATTTGATACTGATGCCATCCAGATAACCACCCTGTCCTTCGTTGTGGAAGAAATCTGTAGATAACACTTGTCATTTGGTCACATGGCCTGCCAGCTTTTGAACCAATTTCTCAACCACATCAATTCCATACACCCATCTATCAACCTATCCTGGATGTTTTGTTTGAGAAGAGACCTTGCGGATCGTTAGGACTGTCTACAGGTAATCCACCCACACAGATTCCTATCTGAAACCTGATTCCCACCACCATCTGGCACAGAAGAATTCCCTTATCAAAACTACACCATAGGTCCCACTGCATTTCCGACCAACACCACATAGCCAGTGAACTGGAACGCGTACACCAGGCCCTCGATGAATGGGTACTCTGACCGCATTATTCGCAAAGCTGTTTCTCCAACTATGGAGAAGTAACCCCCTGAGAAGCCAATCAACCATGTTACCATACACAGCAGGTGTTTCCAAAAAGATTACCAAAATCTTAAACACAAGATCCAGGTCCGATTCAATACAGTACACAATCTGTGATCTAATCCCATATGTGAAGGATGTCCTTCCTGACATGCAATATCCTGGAGTTTACAAACTGAGTTGTACCTGCAGCAGCTACATCGGTGAAACGATACATGTCTCAGACCATGTCCGTGAACACAAGGCAGATCTGAAACACGGCAGAACCAATACCTCTACCGTAGCTGACGATTGTTATAACGCTGTGGGGCTCACATGATAGTGTTTTCCGAGACCAAGATACTCTGTAAACCTTTGGGCTATTATAAAAGGTTTGTTCATGAAGCCATCCAGATATCTTACATAAACATAGCTTCAACCAAGAAAATGGGTACAAATTGAGAAATCATTGGAAGGATGTTATTAACCAGGTAAAACCCTAACTGCTTTCTATCATATCTGCCGGATCTGGGTACTAGCCTATTTTTATTATTACACGCTTTTATTTAACGCACTGTCTGTTGTCGTCGTATCCTCAAATCTTAACTAAATTTTAACCCACTTCCCAATGTGGTATCGACTGCAAACTTGGTATACTTATGTCATACTTGACAATACTATTATGTCAAAAAGTATTTTGAAACATTCATTTTTAAGTCCTTTATATTAAGTTCACTGGCTTGCGTGCTTGCTTACGACCATGCAAATCTTTCGGTCGTTTTTTAACACACTTCCCGTGATCCAATCGAGCTGACATTTTCCACACAGACTCGTTGTGTGTGACAATAAATTTCCGTGAAAATTTTTTCCAAAATTTTACACTGTTTAGGGAATTTTTGTTAAAATATTTAATTACCAATTGCATAATGCTGGCAGACAATCATCTGACCCATAGGTGGCAGCCATCAAGCCAGAGGACGAGAGGACTCTAGCCGCCACGCATATAAAGGATTTAGAGTGAAAAACTTTGTTTTTAAGGGTTCATTTTGTACATGTTATGTTTCAGCTTGGGTCTAATTGTCCACGCTCAACTCACGTTGGCTGTAAATCACCACGGTCCCCTTTATGTTATGGCAAGCTTTGTGGCCACTTCCTGGAGTCGTAGAGTTCTGCCATTACGAGTAGGGTACGTTTCATTAAAGCGTGTTTAAAAAAAAAAAGTATTTTTAAATATTACTTATTCCGAGTTAACTCCCCCCCCCCCCCAGCATCCCCAGCGCTCTCAGCCTCCCACTTCCAGCCCCGCCTAATCCCCCCCCCCCCCCGTCCAGCGTCGTCCCTCTCTTAGCGTCCACGCAGCGCTCCCCTCTCCCTACACCCCCTCTCTCCCCCCTTGCCCCTCCCCCCCTTTCTTACCTGTATAACCTCTTACCACGGCATCTCCCAGTTCAGCAAAAACATTCTTGCTGTGATTTTCCCACCTGATGATTGCTTGTGTTGCAATCGAAACGTCGTGATTTATTTTATTTTATACCTACGTGACATTACTGAAAGAACCAAAGAGTATTAATTTACGAGTTTGGCTGCTACATATTTCCACGTGATAAGCCACTTCGTTGAGCTATAATTTGTGGCCAGGCAACTTCTGAAGAAGAGCTACGTCGCTTTAGTGGGCCTTACCTGGTGAAATAAAAATGGTAAATAATATCTGTGTGTAAATCTGACTTGTTCCTCTACAGTACCGCGTGGTCACTCGAGCGGATGTGCTGCTTACAGGGACGCCACTCGTAGTTGGGCCAGCCGAGCACCTCTCCGTTCTTCTCGTTCTCTGTCACGAGCCAGTCGGTGAGTGGCTTGAAGTACTTGAGAAGTGCTGCGGCCGACATGTTCTGTTGCCCTGTGATCATCTCCATGGCTTCCTGCCACCGCCGGCTGGATCCCAACTGCATTACCTTCCTGTGAACAAAAACGACATTCGTTGTTACTGTACCAAGGTTTTTTAAAGTGGTGTAATGGTGAAGCTGTTGGATGCCCAGCCATGAATAGCTTTAGGGGCTCCTGTGCCCTCTGATGGCCGATTTGTGCCTTTTTTAATACAAGCCTTGTCTAGTGCCCAGATGTTATCTTCGCCTAAAAATAAAGTGGGCACGTGTGGCGTTGATCGCAGTTGGTGAAACAGCATTTATTGCCACCAAGCATGTGGAAATGCACACGTTCATAGCCCCCTTTGTCAATCTACCGCTGCTGGAAGAGGTTTTTATATTGATACGGTTTGATGGCAGGAAGCGCAGATATAAGAATAGGTTTTACCTTTTCTGGCAATAATAATACAGGTGTTGATGTTCAAACGCCAAATATAAACCTTTTTTGCAAGGAATCCTGTCTGCATTAACTACACTTGTGGTGAACATACAAACAAAAACATGCTCTGGTAATATATGCATTTTATTTTAAAACGATTTGGTCCACACCAGAGACGGACTTCCTTAGAACCGAGTCTCAAAATGTTAGACCAGAGAACGCCAAAGAGCGCACAGCGCGAGGACAATGACTCTCAGGGCATTTATTGCCAGAAAGGGTAAAACCGGTTTATGCTTTATATACTGCCAAGAAAGGTCCCATACGGAAGCATAGATATTTGTGTAATAACAGCCATAGAGGGTTCACGTGGGGATTGGCTTGCCGGTCCTGCTTTGTAGCCAATAAGGGATGAGCCAGGGAGCATGGCCTCGGCGTGATCTCGGCATGTCAGCAGGGGTGATTGGCCTGGCCATTCGGGGCCCCAGCTAATGGGGAGCCGGATCAGAGGCGTGGTCCCGGGATTGACAGGGAACCATCGGGAACGGTCAACGCTGTCTATGGAGGATTGGCTGGGGGGTACCACGTGACGAAGGGATGAAGGGATTAAGAGTGAGGCGGCGTGACGCACGTGGCATGGTGTAGCGCGCGCGGTGGTGCGGAACTCACTCAGCGGTGTGACGCACTTGGCGGCGTGGCACATGTGCTGAGGTGTGGCGCACGCGGCGGACCAAAAATGTGCGCACGTGCGCGGCGGTGGGTCGCACCAGGCGGTGCGGCGCACGTGCCGCGGTGTGGCGCAGGGCGTTGTGGCACGCGTACCTGTGGCGTGACGTGCGCGTCGCAGTATGGTGCATGCGGTGGTGTGACACACGTGTCGCGGAAATCTCGCGGGGTGGTGGTGCGTGCGCAGCGGTGTGGCACATGTGACGTGGATGAATGTGCACGTGGCGGTGTGGCTCGCGCGGTGGCGTGGCGCACGGGCCGCGTTGTCTAGCGGTGGTGATGTTACCGATGACTGTGACCTCGAACCATCAGGGGAGGAAGTGTGGAATAAGCGGGGGGGCCCTGCCAAGCAAAGAGGTGCCAAAGCTCGAAATGACACAGCGCGTCGGATGCTGTTGCGCGGCCGGTGCGTGGGGATTGTAGTGCCGGCGTTGCGTGTCGCTGGGCGGCGGTGGGATGGTGAGCTGTGCTTTTTGGTGTGGCCATTAAGGCTTGAATATTGCAAAATTCCAGGGCATTTTGCCGCTGGTGAATAAACTTATAAAAGTCAAGGGATTAAGAGAGAGAGCGAAGGATCGAGAGCAGACTTGGGAACGACAAGAGCAGGAGTCACGCGCGTACGGGGGCTCTGGGTGCCACGTGCGCGGTGGGGACTTGGTGTGAAGTCTGCCCTCTCTCCGTTGTCTGCCAGCAACGGAGAGTGTGTGAGTAAAGTGTAATTGTGGAAGTGGAAATAAAAAGGACTGATTCCGAAGCCGTCTCAAGAAGGTTATTACATTTGTACAAGATGAGGCTACACTGCTCTCTACAGTCGATAACCAGTTAGTGAATTGTAGTTTGGTATCCAGGCCCAAATCTGCTTATTTTCAGAGTTTTGATGATGGGGCAAGTTCAGGGTGATGCAATCGTTTTAGCATTACCCAGAGTGTGATTTAATGTCGTGCGTGCGCATTGCAACTCACGCAAGCTTCTCCCCGGCGTCTTTGGATTTGTAGATGTCACACTTGTGCAGGTCTCCTAGCTGGCCCGCAGCGGCGCATAACGCTTCCTGGAACTGGAATTGGATGACGAAGCTCACAAAATACCTGGTCGGCGGAGGGAGTACATTGACCATTGATTAGCTACCCACACTGAGTGCACCAACCTCCTTTGTATGGCCAGCAGCGACATCTTGTGTCAAGGGTTGCAGGGTGGGTTATGGGAGCAATGTCTTTGTGGAGCGGTGTGCTGAAGTGCAGCTTAGCAATGCAGAAGTGAGGAGGCCCTCCTCCAAGCAGTGAACTGACGAAGCCGTTCGTTGTGTATGCACGGTGGTCTCCATTTTCCCCAAGCATGGAAAAGCCCACGAACTGGAATCGCCGTTACCGCAGTGTCGTGCTTTATCAACCCCTGGCTCTGACTCTGAAAGGCAGTGCTGCTAACTAGTGTAATATTTGTGAAGTGGGAAAACATCTGGTGGCAGAGTGGTTGGCCACACCAACACTCCCCTAATGCACCATGCAGGCCTTGGTAGGTGCTCTCACGTTACTCTCCCCGTTATACAAACTATAGTAGGGATCCTTGTATGGGATGTGTGGATAAATTAAAACATTGATTGGTGCTTGATGCCTTTTTGTTTTTAAGTACAGCACTTGTTCGGCAACCTAATATAATTCTAAAGACTCCTACATTTTAGTTTTTGTGCATTTGACGGTACCCAATTACATATGCTTGTGAGTTCAAGAAATAATTTCCATTTTTTTTAATGGCAAA
This sequence comes from Lampetra planeri, assembly GCF_965212315.1. NCBI lineage: Eukaryota > Metazoa > Chordata > Hyperoartia > Petromyzontiformes > Petromyzontidae > Lampetra > Lampetra planeri. Next base: position 1,682,531 of record NC_136116.1, on the reverse strand, counting down.
CGTGAATAGTTTTATAACTATCACGTGCCTTTTTAAAGTGCTGCACCCTCGAGGAGCAGTTAACCATCACGCAAGCTCCGTGCCTCCTCGAAGGGGCTTTTGGGTTACCATAGAATAAAGACTGTCGCTGCATTGTGCTTTTTGTGTTCAGTTTGTGATTCCCCTGCACCTCCGATTTAGTACTGGTTGGCTAAGTACGGTGCGAAAAGATCAACACGTACTCCCACCCCCCCCCTACAGGAAGCTGAACGAGTTGAACTCTCGCATGCAGCTGGGGGACGCACGCGCATATTACCTGTCGTAGGGCACGCTGGCCGGAATGTGGAATTTTGATCCTGGATCAAAATCGTCCTCCGTCCTGGCCACGGGAGGGCACAGACCCTGGTACTTCATCCTGTGGACAAGACACCGTTTGGAACAACGCAAACATGAGCTCGGTTTTGCTTTGTGTTTTTTTAAGCGTTTCAATCGGATCCCTGGTCTACGTGCGTTTTACGGGAAAAGGGGTATTTTTGTCGCATTTGCATCTTAATTAAAAACATGCGCAGGTTGCATAAACAATGCGTTTTCTAACGTCCGTGTAAAAGATGGGTCATGTACATGTGTGTTTCTGAAGGATGTTTAAGCTATACAAATCTCTGGATATCAAGTTTAAGGATGGAGCGCTTCCGTCTCTACCTGTCCCTCGTTCTGTATAACACCGCGCGCTCTGTTCTTGCAACTAGAACTGCTTGAGTGTCTTCCGTACTCGCGCCTGCCTCCCATTCGACCTCCAGCCCTTCATCTCGCCAGTTCCCCACACGCTTGCCAAGCCCCCTCATCGCACATTCCATGGAGGTCGCCTCCCGTTGTCGCCAATAACTTTCAACGAGTTTTCAACTTGTGCTACGCCCTTTGAACGAAAGAATGAGAAGTTCTGTATTCCGAAGGGCGAGGCAAGTTAGGATGTGCGACACGTTAAACTGGAAGCAGATTATTCCGGGCCTCTGACTAAATCATCCCACCAATCATTGTGGAAGCGAAGTGAAGAGCACCAAATGGATAAACTGTTTGTTTATTTTTTTTACCAAGTAAGGCCCACAGATAATACAGTTTTTTTTTCAGAAGCGACCTGATCACAAGTGATAGCCCAATGAAATGGCTTGTGGAAACTTCTAGCAGCCAAATACTCAAAACACATTTCTAAATGTGGAGGGGAAAAACCGGAGGCCCTTAAGGAAAATCCACACAACCATGCGGAAAACATACAAACTCTAAATATACAGGTGTCGGTGAATAAAACACACCACCTCCTCCATAGCAAGTGGGGTGGTCGACATCTCCCCCCCCCCCCCGCAGTGCCATTTAATGCCTAGGCACATGGAAATGGTTTCAAACCTGAGGTTCCACCACTCTTTGTTGTAGTCCTCGGTGGGAATGCGTCCGTCGAACACCTTCCAGCGCCACTGATCCATGAGGAACCCAAACGGCAGGAAGGCAATCTTGTCCAGGGCCATGCTCAACAGGAAGTTGATGTCGCTCTCTGCGAGCGCGCACAAACGAATGTCATCACTCGTGCGTGTACATGTGCTGTAATGTTACAGGGCCAAGCACATAAGTTGCGTCGCTAATGGCACACCCGTACAGATGTGCGTGTTTTAAGGGGGTTTATGCAAAACCGTGTGCATCTGCGTGTTGTGTCACAGGTGTATGGAAGTGATATCTCACACACGCACATGTCCGTATGTGACGTTGCGTACAAGCACAGGTTCGTGTATGGTGGTGGTTCGCGCACTGCACCACAAGTTCGATTCCCGCTCTAGGCCAACACCAGTGACAATTATCTGAAGTGGTCCTGGGCCTCCCCTAGACCAACTCGGCCTCAAATGAGTAACCGGTGTGGTGTGTGAACATTACCACTGGGGAGACCAAGGCAGCCGGGTGTAGCGTTGGCCACCCACCATGGTGCCATGGCGGCCGTCGGGTGCTTGCTAAAGGCACTTGCCCCAACACTTCGTTAAGGTTATATGGGGGGGTTCTTTGTATTTGGTGGCGGAGAGAAGGGAATGTCTCACCCAAGTTGTCCTCCACCGTTTCCAAAAGCCCGATCTCCTTGAGGTGTTTTGGCGTCGCCACGGACAGCGCCATGACGTCGCCGATGGCCTCGTGGAATCCGGGGTTGGCACCGTCGCGGAATGGCACCGGCTGCTCCTTGTATTGCAGGAAGTACTGCACGTGGCCCATCTCGTGGTGCACCGTCACCAGGTCGTCCATCGTCACCACCGTGCACTGCTTGATCCTGTGGGGAGCCGGCCCTGTTAGGTGGTGTCGCGGTCGCGCCGTATGGAGTCGCTGGCGCTCTGTGGTTTTGTTTTCCCGGATGTGCCAGCAACTGAATTAAGTTCCCCGAAGAGGCTTCCGGCGTGTGGAGTGGAACGTTGGACATCGTGCCAAACGACACTCCGTGCAGCCCGAAAACGCATCGGAGAGCGGTAACCCTTCCGGGTATTCAACTGCCTCTTTATTGTAAACCGATTAATACACCCTGATGTATTAACCCTTGAGTTGAGCCGCTTCCGTATGTGCCGTGTGGACGGTTCGTGTCAGCTTGGACAAGCGGAGCCAGGCTAAACGCTCTGTGAATTTATTTGACCGTCAGTTCTTTTGGGCCTGGCTAGGGATCGCCGCATCTTATGCATTTCCAGTGACCCTTTGTTGGGCCAGCAGCGCCCACAAGGGCCACTGGTCAAGGCCGCTTTGCTGACCTCGTGCTGTGCCAGGCTCTGTTCGGTCTGCACATTGGGAACGTGATGTCTTTCAAGCCGAGACAAAATCCGGGTTTTGACGACATGCTTTGGGACACCGGGAGAGGCTCTTCGGGGCTGTCCGAACCAACCCAAAACGTTTGGGAGCTCAGACTTTGGTGACTGTAGTTGCCCCCTCTGTGTGCGGGGGATCTTTGTCCATTTGACCTTGTCTCACTTTCACTGCTATTTATTTTGTCTTCCCCAGCATCTCGCTTTGACATGACATGATTGCCAAATAACTGCAATTCCCTATCCTTAAATCTCCTGCGACAAACACCATTCCAATTGAATGAACAAAACAAGTAAAATTCGAGGTTGCTGTGCAATTGCTGTACAAGAAATCTGGACGTAAATTGACAGCGTTGCGCGGACGAGCGCGTAACGACGCGACAATCATTGTTTTTTCAGCTCGCTCTCCGGTGGCGAGTTGGAGAACGATTCCCACCACCAAATTTAAAAATGAGATGCAAAAGCCCAAAATCAATTACGATCCGTAACATTAGCTGCAAAAACCTGCACGCTAATATAGGCAATTGACAAAGACTGGGACTTGTAATGTCCCGAGGAGACCGACAGATTTCCCTGGACGGCGACCATAACTAGAGGATGATTCTGGTAACTACAAGGGACACGTGGCACCCCACCTCCCACCCTTGTTGTGTGACGGCAGGAGCTTGGGGGGAAGCTGGTGGATGCCCTGCCGGCCAGAGCCCGTGTCGTGCTCACCGGAAGTCCTTGCGGTTGTAGAAGTCCCAGGCGGAGGCATGACACACGACCTCGCGCCCGTCCGTGGGCTTCTCCAGCATGGACTTGTCCCAGAATTCTTGCGGCATTGGAATCATCCCCAGAGACGTGAAGAATTCATCCGACACGTTGAACATCATCTTAGCTGTCCATTTCTGCATCCGCATGCACACAAAGTGTGCCGAGTTGTTGATTAAAATCGATTGTGACAGCGACGCGACAGGCATCAAATGTTGTGCGTGTGTGAGAATCTGGTGGGGAGTAGTGGTTAGCGCACTGCACTACGAACCCGGCCACCTGAGTTCGATTCCCGCTTACGACCAATTAACAGTGGCGAATGTTTGAACCGCTCTTGTGCCTCCCCTAGGTCGACTCAGCCTTAAATGAGCACATGGTGCAGTGTGTAAACATCAGCACTGGGGAGGCAAAGGTGGTCTGGCATGGTGTTCACCACACATACTCGTGTGCCATGTCGGCCTTAATAGCTGTTCGCTAACAGTGTACCTGCCCCAACAGTCTGTTAGGCTACATGAGTGGCCTTCTGTCTTTTTGAGAATCTACTCATTGTTCAATCCTCGAATAAAGCAAATGACCAGGATGCACCGTCAGGTTGTCATAGGTGGCTGCGTGTGATGGTGTCCGATCGCTTAACCCCCACAACCCACACACGGGGCAGGCAGTGCCTCGTCTAGCAGCAAATTGACATAGGGGGGTCGCAGGTATATCTCTCTGCCCATTGGAGTTGAACTCTTGGCTGCGAGTGATGGACAAGTCCTCGCCGGGGCGCCGTGGAGCTGCGCCAGTCATTCTTGCTGCTGGCAGACAGCACGAGCAGCGGGAGACGGCAATCGCGGCCGGCGGCGTGGCTCTCGGGCGCGCGGCGGTGCGACTGCGCAGAGGCCCGCGGGCCGGAGTGGCCCACGCCCTGGGTTACGATGCGGCGGCAAGCTGGACAGAGGGGGGGGGGGCCATGCCAGCCACGCTACGAGAGCGCCACCGTGACTCGCTTTGATAACGAGCGAAGCTTCGCAGCCTCGTCATACGTGCGCATGCACAGTCCGTTTGACATCCACTGCTTGACCCGAATGAGCAGCGCGGTGCGTCGAGTCTTGCCTGTGCCTGCATGGCGGGCGTGGCGTCCACCGAGGGTGCGTTCGGGAAGGGCGCGACCAGGCTGTTTAGGTTGTTCCAGCTCTGGGCCCACATGTTTCCTGGTCGCCAAAAGAAAAAAAATCATTCAAACACAGCGATGTTGAAATGTAGTTCCACGTATCGTGTTTCGAGCACAAAAACGGCGACCATTACCTCGACCGGATAAGCACTCGTCAATTGGCTGAAAACGTTTCAATATACAGAGGACCACAGAGCTTGGGTAATTGTTGGTAGGCTGATGCCTTCCCCCTCGTCTGTGGTTCCTCCTGAGTCGGTCTTTCTCTCCGTGCGCGAGCGAACACTGCGTCGGCGGCGCGTTCCAAGTCATTTGGAGTCAAAACGACGGTTAACCACGACGAAGACGATAATGAAGTTGGTGCTAACCGAGCAGGTGAGCGGGGATGGGCCCCTTGAGGTCGATGTGCTTCTCCCCGTAGTGCTGATACAGCTTGCGCCGCACGTACGCGTGCAGGTTGAGGTAGAGTGGCTTCAGCTCCTCGTAGATGCGCTCCAGGTCAGCCTCAAACGTCTCGGTGTCGTACGCGGAACGCCACTGCGCGCCGTTGTCCGGAAACCCTGCATGGCATGGCCGCGGATTAGCGCCCACAACCAAAATCACAACCACCACAACCATAACCACCAATATCAACGCAATGCACTAGCTCCTCATATGAGGCTAAGTAGATCTAGGGGAGGCCCAGGACCAGTTCAGATAATCGTCACTGGTGGTGAACCGTAAGCGGGGAATCGAACTGCTACACAACCGCTCCCAATCCACTTAAAATGAACCACAACAACAACCACCATTCGTCACTAAGTGGCCGTGACGTCACCACGGCGCTTGTGCCAGCCTATGTGCACTTTAAGGCCAAGTGAAGTGTCGAACGCCCGCTGGCAGGAGATTACGGGACAGACCCAGGTGCCACGGGTTGACTGACTGAGATGACTGACAGATCCACCACGTGCCCGTGCCAACTTGCTGTGTTTTAGTCGCCTGGCGCTTCGCTTGTTATGAGCATCACTCCTCTGCCCTCCGTTGTTGCTGGAGGGCGACAGCCATAACCAATAACACGTCATTCACCACTAAGTGACAGTGACGTCACCACGGCGTCTGTGCCAGGCCACGTGAAGTGTCGAAGGCTCGCTGACAGGAGGAGGTCTCGGGACACACCCAGGTGCCATGTGTTGTGTGGCTGACTCAGATGACTGGCAGATGCACCAGCTGTACTCCCTACTGTGCCAACTGCCACCACCACAAGCAGAAGCAGCAAACAAGGCCACAGCTCCAATGCTGAATACATTGATAAAGGACGTTACACAAGATTTATTTAACGCACAATAACACGAATCCTCAAACATGTTTCTCAACAGTTTCCGTAAGACGCTGTTGGTGTTTAACATTGTAATCGTGTTCTGGAGAATCTTCACGCTGGTATGTATCATAAATAAGCTGATATATGAATGCCGAGGTGCTGCTTGCTCTGGAATGGGTTGTGTTCCCGATGTGGGCAGCAGAGGGCAGGAGTAGTAAGTCCATTGGTGTACAGCCTGTTCTATGAAACCGCGTGTTGTTTTCGTAGCACAAATTAGATATAACGCAATTAATGGATTTGGGAACACATTTTTTATAACGCGGATGCGAAGTTGATATAACGCGACCGAGTGAACAAAGCTACGTCGCGCGGGCAGGAACAAGCGGCTGTACGGCTGCCACGGCGTAGCATCGCACGAGGCGGGATGCTGCTGGATGCTTCTAGACGCTACCCACGCACCTCGATCTTTGTTCGGCCTGCGTACGCATCTCGCGTGTTATCGCGAACTGTGCTTTGCCCTACATTATATATTATGATAACGCGATTTTTCCATAACGCGTTGTTCTTCAGGAATGCAACTACCGCATAGTAGGAGAACAGACTGCTGTGATTATATGCTGCCATGTCTATGCTCCTCGCCTTTACCAACGGCGTGGTGAAATACGGTCAAACAACCACCCCACGGCGCACCGAGACCCTCATCCGGCAGTGCCGCCCGTGCCGCACTCACCGTTTGCTGTCGCGGCCTGGTTGCTGAGCTCCACGTAGCGCACGTAGTCTTCCCGCATCTTGCGCCCGGACTCGTCGCGCCAGCCCTGCCAGTAGTAGAGCAACTCGTCGTAGTTCCTCGACTCCGCCATGATGGCCGTGATGTCTGCAGGGTGGCGGGGTCACAGTTACGGTCGGCGCCTTTGCCGTGGGATCAGGATGCTGGGGGGCGGCACCACGCTCGATATGGTCATACCCCCAAATACGCCTTTCACGTCCTTTCGACAAATACTTTGTCGCTTTAACGCCACTACCTGATTGCGTCACCTTCAACCCCACACGTCGCTGATAGCGTCGTCCGTCCTTTCTCGTTATCCGTCGCCTCGGCTTTCGCCTCGACCCGCTACCCTGTAAATCGCTTCGATTGACGTCGTTTTCGATATTCACTGTCGCACCTTTCAGGAACGCATTCCCCCCCCGACGTACACCGGGGTATCGCCGTACTCGGAGGTCCTCGTGCGAAGCCTCTTCGTCCCGCAGCCCACGCTCACCGCCGTTTACTCCCAAGCATACTTGAGCATTGTTTTCGGTTCAAACATTCTGTAAGGTCTCCGTATAGGTGTTTGGTGTTCTGAGAAGAGCTGGAATGGCGTACCGTACGTCGATACTGGCCTATTTTGAGCACTGACAATGCTGCAATGTAGGATTTATGATAATCACATCGTTCATTTTACAAAAAATTACCATATCAAGATTATGGTTGCTGATGAAAATGTTCCTGCCTTTTATTCCCTGGCAAATTAAGTATGAAATAACAAATATATTTTGCTATAAATTAAATGCCTGTAAAAACCCGTGGAGTATTTGACAGCATGATGGTATTTTATGATGCCGTTGTTTTCGTCATCCACATTCAATTATTTGTCTGCAACTGACAGCGTGTGCGTTACGAGCGTTACAGATTGCACAGAGCAGAAGCCCCGTGGGACGCTCAAGTCGAGGGAACTGCAGTTAGGAAGAGCTTGAGGACAACAGAAAACAAATACAAGTCGAAAGTTACGGGAAGCTGATATAATGATAATACCATCGTATCGTGAAATTTGATGCAGCATTGTAATTTTAATATCATGGAAACCCGAGACTGGAGGCTGCAATTGTGGGGAGCTGCACGGCGCCGCTTGCGTGTGTGCACCGCTGTGTGGCTCGTCACAGCACTAACGAGCGTGGCTAACGAGCGCAGCTAACGAGCGTGGCTAACGGGCGCGGCAGCGTGACTCCAGCGTTGGTCACGGGGCAGGTGTCGCGGTGTGGAAGAGGCACCCACCGGGATCGAGGGGAATGCACGTTTCGCCTTGGCACACTTTGGCAACGCTGTATGCGGTCTCCATCCGCGAGACGATCTCGTTGTACTGGAACAAAATTGGACGGGAGAAATAATTATAGCACGCTTCACGCTCGCGTGAAACTGCGCCCATTTTGGATCCTTTTGGAGGCTGAGATGTCTCTCACCTCGGCTCTGAACAGCATGGCCAAGCAACCTGCTGGACGGTCCACACGGTATGAATCTGCATCAACATTAAACCTTTTGCCTGCACCCTTTGGGCCAAGCCTGGTGTTTGTTGTGTTGAGCTAATGTGCTGGAGCTCTGGCTGTGGTAGGGTTCAAGGTTCAAGTTGATTTTGTTTAACCGGTTTAAGAAATGAAGCGACAAGCAAGAGAGGCGACCAAAATAACAAAAGCATTAACAGAAAAACTAATCGCAACAATTTAGCAAAAACAAAAACATTACCACATGTCAAAAGCAATGACAAAAACAGCATCCAAACAAAATTAATGTTAAATCTAATTAATAATAATTTACACTTTCAAAGTGCACAAAGTGCTGTACAAAAATAAAAGGCTGTGATGTCCTGTCCCGAAAGTGGGCTCGAACAAATTACTTTCAAAAAAACATTCAAAGTCAATTAAGTGACAGAAACAACAAAATAGACGCATGGTGATTACTGTATTACAAGTGCCAAACACAACTGGGCGGTTGGGGCCGGCAGGTTCACGGTGTTGGTTGAACGTGGCTGTGGGAGTGGGTACCTCTTTGAGCTCAGTCTCAGGAAGCGCGGCTGTGCCAATCTGGCTGATCTTCTTCAGCTGCCGCGTGACGCCCTCATCTTGGAAGTTGGACCAGTCGTAAAGGAGAGCCTCTCGTCCGAAGTAGAGCGAGTGGTTGGCCATCCGTAAGTTGGCTTCTTGCTGTGTTCGCGTGCACAAAACAACAACACGTTCGTCTGTGAGGTGGAGAGGGATCAGGGACCATCGTGCTGGCAGCAAGCGATTTAACCGCTGCCCGTGTGAAAGGGACACTTCAAGCGTCGTGTTTGGGTTGCTGCACTCCACGCAGTACGACCAGGAGTGCAAATTAACCGATCCACGATGCCTCATACTTGTTGGAGTGAGTGATTCATTTCAGCCTAAACTATACAAAGTGCTGTTCCTCCAATTGAACACCGAGATGTAAGATGTTATGGTGCACGTCAGAAAATAGACGCTTCGTAATAACATGGTACACTTTATAATCGCCATGTTGTTTTTAACAGTTCCACCAAGATAAGGACCATCCACATTTGGACCTAATTGTGCCATTACATGACGGATGTCATCTCAAAGAGCAACATGGTATCCCATCATCATTGTCGTCATCATCGTCGGAGGCTGTGTGTGAGCAAGTGCGGCCCACGGCCTGGCTCCGGGAGACCCCGGTGCCCGACACTGAGACCCATGCGTGGCATGAGTTGCACAGCCTCACCACCAGCTTGTCGTGCTCCTCCGTGATGTCGGTGTTGTAGGTCCATGACGCCTCGTTATACTCCGACCAATATTTCTCTGCGGTGGTGTTGTACTCCCCCAACAGAGCTATCGCTTGGGTCTCATCGGTGATTTTATCTGTGAGCAGAAATTAAGCACAATAACGGTCATGTTTTCTCCCATGAGAAAGGGTGATAAGGTTTTCAAATTGCCAACAGGTAACATTTGTGCACACATGTCAGTAATGTGGATTGCCTTGCAATTGCGATTATTTGTTGAACACATTTGCATCTTTTTTCGCCCCTTAATGTGTTCCAACTGCGCGATTGGCATCACTCGATCAGACGTAGAACACATTTGGAAATATCGCACGGCATTACACCCATCACGTAAGAGAATTTCTCCGAAAAATATTTTTCATAGGAGAGAAGAAGAAAAAACACGTGGCTTCTTTAAACCGTACAATCTGCTATGAGATTGTTTATTGCCCGGCAATCAAACCAACATTTTTTCTACTGAGCCGGAATTTAGCCAAATTAAGTGAAAACACATTTGGCATCTGCGAGTCGGCTGAGACCATCAGCTCTCTACGCTTGGAAACCCAGTTTAACCTTGGGCAGGTGCCCAGATTCAAACCCAGGATCTTGTAAAGTGCCAGCTCAATGCTCTGACTGCTGAGTTACTGAGACACCTCTTGTTATCCATAAGAGGTTTTTTTTGGGTTAGATCTCATTAATATAAATGTGTCGTTAAACCCGCCACCACCCGACACAGCCAATTAGTGAGGTTTATCACATAAACAGAACGTGCCAGTTCGTTAAACCACAATATTTACAATCTGAGTACGACGTTTCGCCAGTAATTACAACTAGCATCATCATGCGGCAGCCAGATAGATGTGATGTCATCACTAGTGAGCCCCTTACCCAAAAAAACCTCTAACCCAAGAAACCTCTTATGGATAATATTGGTCGCGAAAGCCTACGTGTTAAACACACCTCTTGTCATTTAGATCTTTTAAAAATGTTCACGTTACAAGTCCAATCTAACATTTTTCTTTTGCGGCGAGAATAACTGGTCAGATATGTGCACTGACCTTCGTGAAATTACCTTGGAACTGCTTGCTGAAGGCATATCAAGCAACCAAATAAAAAGGTAATGATGCCGCTTGGGGATTTTCTAAAATATGAACTACACGGCCATCAATCATTCTGCCTAGAGGCTTTCACCAGATGATGTCACATCATTCCTGTTGAACAAATTGGTAACATAGAAAAAAATAATGATTGACATCTTTTTTATTTTGTAGCTGTTGCCAATACCTGATGAGGCTGGGCAAAATCTCCAGGGCAACGTCGAAGTACAACATTGTCAAAAATGTGCTTGCTTTTCAACGTAACCGGTTTGCTGAAAAATACAATCAAGCGGGACATTTGGCCACGTGATAACTCGGTGTGTTTGGCTGTGTCTGGTGGTGGAGGGCTATGGCTCTGATTGACATCATCCCGACACGATCTTTGAGTTCATATTATGGATTAAACATTAATAAGCAAACTAAATAACAAAACACATTTAAAAGACCTCCTGTCATTCTCAAAACACCAACACCACGCCGGTTGGGATTTTTACGACCGTTTTCCACCACACCGGTAAGCGTGGCTCGGTGAAGTGGGAGTCGGGAGCGGGCAGGGCTGCTTCTGGTATCGCTCGTCAACGTTGGCCGTGGCAGGGAATCGAAATCGAGTGTGAGAATAAAACACGTGATTGTCGGCGGCCTATGTGCGGCAGCGTGTGTCACCGCGTGTCGCTAAGTGTCTCCGCGTGTCGCCGTGTGTTGCCACGCTCGGGGCGCACCCAGTTTCCCGGGGTAGTCATCCGGCACCGGCGGCACCCACGAAAATTCGGGCCAGCCCAGCGTCTCGTTGACGTTTTCCTTCTCGAGCCAGTCGATGACGAGCTGGAAGTACTCGATGAGCGGTTGGGCGCTCATTTTCTCCGTGCCCGTTATTTCCTTCATCACCTCGGTCCACGGGCGGCTGGAGCCCATCTGCATGGCCTTCCTGCGGAGCACATGCGTGTGCACATGCGTGCACACGCGAGAGTTGATCGCTCGGGGTGGAACGACGCATCGATTCATCAACCGATGTCGATTTTTTTTTAAGTTTGCAGTTCCAGCATCAAGCATAGATGTTAGAATAAATATTTTAAAGAGGTATTTGCAGCATATAAAGGTACAGTTTATTTAATGGGCAGTCTCTGTCCTCCCAGCAGTGGTCGATCAGCATATTGTGGGTGGTGAGGTAAAGTATGGGTACTCCTCCTACACAACCGTATAGTTACCCATTGTGTTTAGCGTTTACCATTCGTTTATGGTTTGCTTAACATTGACTGTGTTATGCCTCCCTCGAGTTGTACGTATGTACATATGTACGTACGTTAAACTTATTAATTTCGCACCGTATGGAGCCAATCATGTGTAGGAAGGACAAACTAAGCACAAAAAGCAGTTCTAACGAAATTAGTTTTTAATCTAGATTTTTAGGTGCATAGCTCCAGTTGCGTTCTAATATTGCAAGGAAGAACTTTCCGGACGGCACTCAGAAGCGCATCTGAAAGTGCCCGATGCGGTGACCACGGTCTTTGTTCGATGGCCAGCCAAAAGCCGCTGCTGCTGCGGGGAGTCTGTGTGATGATGGTTTATGCCGCCAGGCTTTGAGCAAGGTCATCGTCAAGGTCACCACGCGGGGTCGACCTCCAGAGAGAGGCTGCGGTTGCGTTCCCTGATTGCCCGTGCTGGCCCCTCACCGAAGGAGATTGCCCGCGTCCAGATTCTTGTCGATGTCGCACTTATACAGGGGCCCCTTGTCCTCAGCAGCCGTGCACAGCGCCTTTTGAAACTGGAACTGGATGATGAAGCTCACAAAGTACCTTCAGCCGCAAAAAAACACAAAGATCCCCCGTATAGCCTATAACAGACTGTTGGGTCAGGTGCTGTTAGCGAGGAGCGCCTATGAAGGCCGGCACGGCACACAAGTGGGTGGGTGGCCAGCACCACGCCCGGCCGCCTTTGTCACCCCAGTGGCGATGTTTACTACACACCGCACTCGATACTCATTTGAGGCTGAGTCAACCTAGGGGAGGCCCAGGACCGGTTGAGATAACCGTCACTGGTGTTGGCCGTGAGTGAGAATCGAACTCGGGTCGCCGGGTTCGTGCGCGGCGCGCTAACCGCCACTATACCACCCCTCCCCACACACACACAAACGGTAAAGGCGGTTGTAACTTGAGACGCGTACCGATTACAAGTCGGGGATCGTAGCCTGGCCAATTAACCCATAAATTTAAATCATAGTCGTGAGCGTATTCAGCTTCTGAGGCTGTAAACTTGAGTGCTGGTTTGTTGCAAATCAACAGCAGCTGTCAATTGCATTGACACAACCTTGTCATCGGAATGTGCAATTCCCACCAGCGGCCCAGGACTATAAACGTGAGATGAGCACCAACGCCTCGATGCCAATTTGAGCAGGAAATCACTTGATCATGAGAGATGGCAGGAGTTTCGGGATGTTTCCATCCAGCAGTGGATCGCACATGGCTATTAACAACAACGATGATGAGCGTGTCAGTGCGCGTTAGGCCTGTCTGCCCACAGCGGTGTGGAGGAGCTGCTGCACCTGATGTAGGGCGTGTTTCCGGGGATGTGAAACTTGGCACCGGCATCAAAGTCCGTGCTCTTCCTGGGGACGCCGGGACAGATCCCCTGGTACTTGGTCCTGTGAGAGCAACGCGCCAATAAACACCATCGCAGCACTGCCCTTTGACCCGCGCTTTTCAAGTACATGTTTGAGAAATGCAAAAAAACCTCAGGCAACCGAGAAAGCGTTGTTGTAAGATATATATATTTAAATCAACTTTAATTAATGTTTAATGTGCTGACCTATACATTATTTATGCACGATCATGTTTATTTATAACCACATGAGAGCCAGTTGTTGTAAGATGTCTCTTTTGAAATGGAGATAAGTGATTGCAGTGTCGTTACCACGGACCCTTAAGCCTCGGAATCAAACGCTCACCTTGTGAGCGCACGTGGGTCTGGGAGTGTGGACTGACACTCAGAGGCTCCAGCGTGCAGCCCACGTGGGTCTGAGAGTGTGGACTGACACTCAGAGTGCAGGCTACGCTTTTCCAAGAAGAAGATCCTCCTCTTAAGTGCCATGCAAATATTATTTGAGTTCTGCTGGTGACCGTAACCAAAAAACTGCGGGGTTCACATCTCACCTGATACACGAGACCTTGTGGGGTGGGGGGAGGTGAGTGAAATCTATACTATTTTAAACAATTTTTGTTATTTTACCAGGTACGACCCACTGAACTATTTAGTTCTTTTTCAGAAGCGACCTGGCCACAGATGACATCTCAAAGAAGTGGCTTATCACGTGGGAATTTATAGCAGTAGCCAAATATTCTTAACGCACGTTTCTAACTAAATGCGGAGGGAAAAACCGGAGTGAATCTCACCTGAGATACCACCAGTCCTGGTTGTAGCGCTCGGGAGGGGTCTTCCCGCTAAAGACGTCCCACCGCCACAGGTCGATGAGGTAGCCAAAGGGCAGGAAGGCGATCTTTTCCAGTGCCATCTTCATCAGGTAGTTGATATCACTCTCTGTGGTCGGTCGGTCAAAGGGCGAGGGCACCGTGGTTTTACTGTCACGCACTCGCTCACCAAACACGAACAGGCACCGTATCGATTGGATAGCAGATTTGAATATATATTATCAACGGGAAGAAATGTTCACCCTCATTCTAACTATGATTATGACCACACCCCAGAGGATAGATGGTGGCAGAATATCAGGGGCAAGCTCTTTTGAGGTCACGTGACTACTGTGCGGCAGCTGTTGCAGGATCTGGAGGAGGGTAGGCAATGTTGGCGAGGCGTGGTGCTGGCATCAACGGATTTGGCCACGATGGCATCTTGATTTGGATGAAGCTATGAACACGGGTAGCAAAGTGTGTGCATCTGTGTGACACTGGGGAGCGGTTATCACGCTGCGCTACGAACCCGGCGACCCGAGTTCAATTCCGGCTCACGACCACCAAACACAATGATGATTATCTGAACCGGTCCTCGGCCTTCACTAGGTCAACTCAGCCTTAAGTTAGTACCTGGTTTCAGACTCCATAGGTGCTCGCTAACAGCACTTGACCCAACAGTATTTTAAAGCTATACAGGGAATCTCTGTATCTTTGTGTGACACTGGAATGAAGCCACTCCAAGGCAACGTTCGATGTCAAAGTAGGATCACGTATGGGGAGATGTACGTTGCATTTTGGGCAGTGTGAGGGGAGTGCTCAGCTAACAACTATGCGTTCCATTCCCGGCCATGGCTAACAGCGGAGGTATCTGAACCACCGATGTAGTCCTGCATCCCTCCCCCCACTTATACCACAGGTACCATAACATGGCAGGAACGGCAGCATGGGAGCTTCATACGTATTTGGGGTGGAGTGGAAAGGACTGTGACCAATTATGCGGTTTTTATAATGTTGTTCCAAAAACCTTACTTTAATTTAGTATTCCATTTTCAAAGTTTCACAACGTCACGCGATATTGGTGCATACGTCAGCTTGCTTCGGAAATCAATGACTGCGCATAATTGATTGAAATTTGTTCCCGAGAAATTAAGGCGGGCTTGGGCAGATTGTACAGTTGCTCGTTGGCGTTGTGAGACATGACGATGTTTGCCATTCACGGACGCTCCAGATATCTCTCAAAACACTGCCCTGGCGCCATTGCTGAAAAACACGTAGGTGTGTGATTGATGTCTCCAGCTGCCTTCTCTCTCACAGAGCTCAATTTACATTTTAATAAAGGCATCGGTTTCACTAAGTTTTCCTTTTGTTCTTAAAAAAACATTCGGAATACTAAACTTTTCAATGGCATAAGCACATCACAGGTCTCCCCTGGAGACAGGATACACGAGGCCTGACCAACCCCACCCCCGCCACTTTCGAGGCACCAAGAAATCTCGATCATTATCCAACGGCTGCATTTGGGTGATCCGATCGCTTCTGAGTGGTGGTGCTGTGCGGCTTGTGTAGGTGCCAGCAATAGGGGGGGTTCTGGTTGTGATGGTAGTAGCAGTTTGGTGGCTTTTTATTGGAATCAGGGCTTAATGACTTGATGAATATTGTTTGGGGTTGCTGCAGACTGGAGCAGGCTGTGACCTGCAGCCGCAGCCAAAGCGAGAGGTCTACTGGACGCGCTGTGCTGGCTTCTAAAATATGCTTACGCGTCACAGACCGGCACAGACCATGCTGCAATTAAGCCCTACCTATAACTGGGTAAGAGGCCAATGAAATGAAGAGTGTGTTAATCAAGGGAGGCCTGGTTTATTATAAGCATTGCGTGCATTGGAAGTGTCTCTGTGGTACTGTGCGTGCGTGCATACGTACCTGGGTCCTCGACATAGGTGGCGTCCAGTAGGTTGATGGTCTTCAGGTGTTTGGGCGTGGACACGGAGAGGGACAGCACGTCGCCGATGGCCTCATGGAAGCCGGGGTTGGCGCCGCCGCGGAAGGACACGTGCTGGTCCTTGTACTGCAGATAGTACTCGATGTGGCCCATCTCGTGGTGCACCGTGAAGAGCTGCTCCATCGTTGGTATGGTGCACTGCTTGATCCTGTAGAGGTGGGAATAAACCATTTCAACTGGTCCTCAAATTGACGCGATCAGTAGTCTGCATGAACCTCTGTGATGCACCACTCTAGGATGTGCCAGGTAGAAGGCGAGCGTTTACAAACGACGCCACGATAAATGTTTCGTGAGCTCTGCGACCACCCTTGTCTCCGTGGGGGATCGGTGCGTCGCGCTTGTGTCGAGCGAGAGACACGCGCGCAGCAGTCAGTTCGAGGTGGTGGCAGAAGGGGGCAGTGAGGGGCAAGGCGCTGGCAATTGGGAAAATGAGATATCAGGCTGGACCAGGAGTTTATCTGCTGAAATGGACTCTCAACAAATGTATACATAGCTGTCAACCCATACGGTGCACCCCGTATTTTTGTACAGGGAGATTGAGCTTTCAGGTCCCATATGGCGTACAGCCGTTTCAATACGGGCACACTTTTATGTTGTTTTCTATTTCTTTATGTTTCTCTCTTGTGATGGGACTTTGTAGGATGAACGTTGAGCTTTATAAGGCCACGGGGGGAACAATAAGTCTGAATTGGTCTATAAAAAGGTAGGCACTGATAAGGGGCTCACAGGTTTGTGTATACGTGAGCATATATACAGTATTTTGTAAGTTTCTCATGTTATTGTGAAGTAACAATTGTAAGTTTGTAATTGCCATTATCATCATCGCCTCTAGTGTGAATATAATTATTTTTTTAGAAAATGCATTGATGCAAAACACTGTCACAAATCATGAGCAATTAATTCTAAAGCGACATTGATGTGAGATCTACTGGACATTGTGACTACCGGACATCTGTGAAAAAGAGCGTCATAGCTCATCGGATTTCTACAGGTTCAATAAAGATTTTTATTCTGAAAAAATAACTTTTAAAAAATGTAATGATTTAGGGCTGCAAGTTCACATCAAGCATATATCCGCACTGACACTTAGACGTGGCGTGTTAATGTAGCCTGCATGGGTGTGTGCAGTGTGTATCTTCTTGCAGACTAGAACAGCAGCGGCCATGGCGTGTGCTCACTGGAAGTCCCTGTGCCAATCATTGTTTTTTCAGCTCGCTCTCCAGTGGCGAGTTGGAGAAGGAATCCCACCATCAAATTTAGAAATGAGATACAAAAGCCCAAAATCAATTACGATTCGTAACATTAGCTGCAAAAACCTGCACGCTAATTTAGGCAATTGACAAAGACTGGGACTTGTAATGTCCCGAGGAGACCGACAGATTTCCCTGGACGGCGACCATAACTAGAGGATGATTCTGGTAACTACAAGGGACACGTGGCACCCCACCTCCCACCCTTGTTGTGTGACGGCAGGAGCTTGGGGGGAAGCTAGTGGATGCCCTGCCGGCGAGAGCCCGTGTCGTGCTCACCGGAAGTCCTTGCGGTTGTAGAAGTCCCAGGCGGAGGCGTGACACACGACCTCGCGCCCGTCCGTGGGCATCTCCAGCATGGAACCACTCCAGAACTCTGGGGGCATCTCCAAGAGGCCCAGGTCTTTGAAGAAATTCTCGGAGGTGCGGAACATGTGAGTGGCGTTCCATCCCTGAGCAGCAATGACGCACGCAAAGTGAGGCTTGAGTACACAAGACATTTGTAAAAAATAAATGTATTTCCTGCTCAAATGAGCACTGAGGCAGTGAGCACTGAGCCAGTGGTGGAAATTCTTCATTCCTATGACTGGGCTAGTCTCTTCACAAGACAACCACTGTTGACTTTCCACAAAGCAGTACTCGTTGTATCGACCCCAGAGGGATGATGGGGCCCGTTTTCCACCCCCGACTAGGATTTGAACTTGCCAGCCTTTCCCAATTGCGAGGCACTCGCTCTGTCGCTGAGCACGCGAACGTTGGTTGTGGCGAAGATGCACGCCGTACCTGTTTCTCCATGGTGTCTGTAACGTCCACGCTGGTCTTGCCGGGGTAGGGGACCACCATGTCAAAGATGTTATTCCACTGCTGGGACCACATGTTGCCTTAGGAGGTAGGAAGTAAGGACACAGTGCAGAAGAATACAAGCTCCACATTCACATATTTAATTTATTAATTATGTTGAACTTCTTCCGCACCGTACGTAACGACTTATTAGTGCAAGCACGTTTCCAAGGTACTTGCATTTACTTTAATGCAGAGTCGTCATTGGAATTGTTTGTTAACTTGTACGCATCATGTTAGAGAGAACATTTTGAGATGGAGCCATGGATAATTTAATATATTTTATGTTGCGGTTAAAAGTAAATGTAACGTGATAATTGGGAGAGTCGGACTGTGTGTACGTGTGTGGAATAGGCACTTTTGAACAGCGATTGCTCCCAAAGCCTGCAAGGCGAAATGGTGGACACGTGTCTCGTGTTGTGTGTGCGAGGGTGCAAGTAGGGAAGTGCATGATAGTGTGAGTGTATGTCTGTGAGTGTGAGTGGGTATGTGAGTGAAAGTACATCTGTGTGTGTATACTAGTATGTGTGTGTGCATGGGCAGCGGTAGTGTAGCGGTTAGCGCGCTGCGCCACGAAGCTGGCGACCCAGGTTCGATTCCTGCTCACGGCCAACGCCAGTGACGATTATCTGAACCGTTCCTGGGCCTCCCCTAGGTCGACTCAGCATCAAATGAGTACCTGGTGCGTTGTGTAAACATTGCCACTGGGGATACAAAGGCGTGGTGCTGGCCATCCACCCCTTAGAGTACCGTGCCATCCTTCACAGGTGCTCGCTAACAGCACTTGCCCCAACAGTCTGGTAAGGCTATAGGGGGATTTTTATTTTGTGTGCACAAGTGCGTATCTGAGTTAGAGTATTCGAGCTTATGTGTATGTATGTGTATGAATGTGTGTATGTGTGAGTGCGAGTGTGTTCGTGTGTACGCGGATTTGAGAGTAAGTGTGTAAATGTGTGTGGTGAGTGTGAGTGTGCACGACCTTTGAGTAGATCTGTGCGCACGTGTGTGAGTGTGGCCAGTGGCTGGGCAGCATCAGGCTAGAACATGCGCTATGAACCCAGTGACCTCACTCCAATTCCTGGCTAAGGCTAATATCAGTGGCGAGTGACATCCCAACTGAACTTGTGTCTCCCCCCACCTTAAATTAGTTACCTGCTGCAGTTCGTAAACATCAACACTGGGGAGATTAAGGTGGCCGGGTGGTCCGCCAGCACCTCTTCCCAACAGCAGCCTATGCAGGGCTAGATGGGAGACCTTTGTGCTTGTGTGCGAGAGTGCCAGGGCGCGAGCTCACCGAGCAGGTGAGCGGGGATGGGCCCCTTGAGGTTGACGAACTTCTCCCCGTAGTGCTGGTGCAGCTTGCGCCGCACGTACGCGTGCAGGTTGAGGTAGAGCGGCTTCAGCTCCTCGTAGATGCGCTCCAGGTCATCGCGGAAGGTGGCCGACTCGTACCATGAGCGCCAGTATTCCCCCGTGTCCGCAAAGTCTGCCCGGGGTGGGAGTAGTGGTGGTGGAGGAGGAGGAGGAGGAGGTCGATGCCGCCAGCCCGTGATGGATATCCATTGTCATTTTTACAATGGATATCCATGAACGGATATCCATTGTAATTTATATGCATACCTTAACACCCCGACATCACATTTATCCCCTCTATTTGAGACCATATCTGGGAGGAGGATTTCTCTCCACAACACTGGTTGTCGCCTGATGATGCTGGTTCTAATTACTGGGTTCATTTTTTTCCCCGAGACGCATCCCCGTGATTTCCGCCGTGCTCACGAACAGCGGCGAAAGGCTGAGAGAGTGACTGGGCCGGAGAAGTTGGCCCATGCTTAAGAGCCATGAGCAACTTTGTACGGGCGCTACAAGAGATCGTAGAGCTCTCAGGGAACTCGTTATACCCCCAGTTAAACATGGAACCTCGGCAAAGCGACGAATGCTTCACACGATGTTTACATGCCAATGCAAGGGGGCCAACGACCCAAAGGAGGAGGCAACAGACTAAGTGATGGTCATAAATCCTCTGCACGCATTGTTAACCTTTATGGATGCCTAAAAGCCTCAGCGAGAGCGTCATTTAGCCCTCAATAACGCCTGCAAGTTCTTGTGAAAACTGTTAACCTGAGCAAGTTACAGCCTCGTGTCCTGTGAATTACCTTCTCGATTTCGTCTTTCAAATAAACTCATTTTGACGGTTGTGACCTCTTGTAATGAATGAATACGAACAACGACATTGTTTTAAGAGTAATTTCTTTCTGTTAGTTTCGGTCCTGCTTATGTGTTGCAGGTGGTTTTGTACAACATCCATTGCTGTGCTGTACTGCCACGTGTCCCAGTTGATGTAACAAAGCGAATGGGTGCTGGACTACGCGTGAAACAGAGTCAGACAAATATCGCCATGAAATGATAATAGTCGGGGCTCAGTTTCATCTCACACTGGCTGAAGCCAGTAGTCGCGTAGTGTGTGCCCTTCCAAAGCAAAAGCCACCTCATCTTAATTAGCCAGTTCTTGGCAACAATATGGCACCAGAGCTGCGGGTTTGCCTGTTGTAAAGGGGAGGAGGAGAGACTCTTGGCACGAGAGGGAATCCAGGTGGCGGCGTCTGTGGCTGCTTCCCAAACGCCATCGCGTGCAGAAGCTTCTGCCTCTAGCCCAGTGGTGGTGCTTGGCAGAGGCCCCAAAGGAAAAAGCGTAGGTCTCCCACGTGGCTCAAGGCGCCCCGCATTCATAGAACATATGTAAAGGTGTGCTCAAATATTAGCTCAAACGTAGATGCTCATAAAATAAAAACTGCTCGTGATTCTAAGAACACTCTGAAACTAACTGTAATCGGTCTATCGATGCCTACTTTATTGAGGGTGATATAATTAGGTCGCTTACTTTGCCCATCTATATATTTAAAAGGGAAACTAGTGAATATGTGTCTGTTCAAAATGTTTAGCGTACTTCCCGACATGCAACAAACTTGAAATTTGCCATGTGGGTACTTTCCAGACTGTACACCATGCAACAATTAACACAAAAACTTTTGTATTTTTATTTTGTGGGGGGAAGGGGGTGGGCGCAATAATGCATATATTTTGCACGGCAAGTGAGCTATGATGTTACCTCTGTCATGTGACCCGTATGTGGAAGCGTCATGCAGTGTGCCTGCTCATGTCACCCCCCCCAACCCTCCGCGAGTGAAGTGCCATACAAACGTGTTGCCGGTCTCAGGCGTTCTTCGCGCAGCATTGCTGCTTTATTATTTCAGTCGTTTACTGCCGTACGGACCCTGAAAGTTGTGTGTCTGCAGCAAGCGCGTGTATGTGTACCTATGGACGCGCGCACGTGTGTGGGGGGAGCGGTAGTCTAGTGGTTAGCGCGCTGCACTACGAACCCAGCGACCCGAGTTCGATTCCCGCTCGACGGCCACCACCGGTGACGATTATTTGAACCGGTCCTGGGCCTCCCCTAGGTCAATTCGGCCTCAAATGAGTAACTGGTGTTGTGTGTGAACATCGCCACTGGGGGGACAAAGGCGGCCGGGCGTGGTGAATCCAAATCCCAGGCGAAGCCGGGTAGTAAAGCTAGTGCTATAATATATGAAGTTATGAGTGACGCTCCGAAACAATATTCCTGCCCCCCCAATGAGTCAAAGATCCCCCCGCCCCTCTCCCCCAATTGTCCCGCGGTGGCGAGATGTTAACTCTCTCGCCTGGTATGCAGGAGGTCGTGGGTTTGATCCTGACGCGTGTATATTTGTAGTTTGCATATTCTCCCCTTTGTCGGATGGATTTTTCTGCCGATCCTCCGGGTTTCCCCTCCACACTTAGAATCAACGTCACGCGTTTAGAGTATTTGGCTGCTCTAAAATCCCACACGATGAGCCACACTTTGTTGGGCTGTCATTTGTGGCCAGGTCGCCTCTGAAAAAGAGCTACACAGCTCAGTCGGCCTTACCTGATCAAATAAATTAAATAGTTTTCATTTTTTTTGTTTAGTGGCGGGGAAAGGCTGGAGCCACCACAGATGGGGGGGGGGGGGGCATGTGCAGGTCGCGCGCCGTACCGTCGAGCTGCGAGGCGGCGTTGCTGAGCTTGACGAAGCGAGCGTACTTGCTGTGGAGTGGCCGGCCCACCACATTGTGCCAGCCCTCCCAGTAGTAGAGCAGCTTCTTGTAGCTCCGCGACGTCGCCAGGATGTCCGTGATTGCTGCACACCGACCGGCCGCGGCACAATGCAACAGCGGCGGTGGGTCATGGGGTCGAGGGCGGCTGGGTGGCACCGTTTATTTGAGTGACGAGGAAATTGTCTTAGCTTCGTAGGATTTTTTTGTTTTATTCGTAAACGTCCTATTCGATTTCGCTCGGGGGTGTGCACGAGTGCAGCAGTTCCCGACTCAGGGTTACAGGCTGCGGCATGGATACAGCGCAGGAGAAAAGTGTGTGGGGAATGTCGGCGCCATCGGTGACATCGCGGTGACACAACGCGAAACAAATGCGTTACTAACGCGCATTGTGGCCTTAGTGACCTGTAACCTGTACCAGTTGCATGCCCCGCCCGGTAGAGCGACAGAGGGGCGCTCTACCTGCTGCTAACTGGTGGACAACCCTTGCAGGGCGAGCGTTGTTATATCACGAACACCCACTGTCGAAACTACAGCGCGGTTGAGAAAACGATGACTCTTGATGTCAATCAACCAAGGAAAACGGAATAAAAATTCCAGTTGCCTTTGCAATGGCAACGTTGACGATGGTGAGACTGCCTAGAACAGGGCCTTGGTGTGCCGGCGGCTGTAGGTAATTAACACACACGGTGAAGGTGCCCAGTGATCAGCATTAATTACAGCCGTGTGTTAAAACATTGTATGCTGCATAGGATAAAGCCTTCTGCTGCCCACAAAGGAGCGTTCGCGTCTGCTGGACACTGTGGTCACCCATCCAAGCACGTCCAGGCTCAACTCAGCTTAGCTTCGGGGACCTGACGAGTTTTGGCGCATTCAGCGATTTGGCCAGTACAGTATTTATTTTGAGCAAATTAAATACATTTAATGTGAGTTTCATTTTGAGAGATGAATAGAGATGACTTTGCTACGTTTGCATCATTCCAGTCCTCCAGTGATTCTGTACGTCACTTCAATGTGCACATCTAAGTAACATTTACTTTCTCACCCCAGGCGCCCATAACATAGTCGTATTACATTATATTTTTCACCATTTTCCGAATATGAGACTTGATTCTCCCTGCAGCTCCCTTTTTGGAATAATGAGTCATCTAGTTGGCACTTTTATCAGCTCATTATGCAAGAGTAAGTCTTCCCAAACATTGAATTTGGCACTCAGTAATAATTATTGTAACCATCATTTTCTGACTTCCAACCCCATACTGCCATGTGTCGTTGACAACATTGTGTGTGTGTGAGTATAGTGGGGAGCGGTAGTGTAGCGGTTAGCGCTACGCTGCGCTACGAACCCGGCGACCCGGATTCGATTTCTGCTCACGGCCAACACCAGTGACGATTATCTGAACCGGTCCTGGGCCTCCCCTAGGTCGACTCAGCCTCAAATGAGGACCTGGTGCGATGTTTAAACATCTCCACTAGGGAAACAAAGGCGGCCGGGCGTGGTGCTGGCCACCCACCCCCTCGTGTGTTGTGCCATCCTTCATAGGTGCGTCTCGCTGTGTTGTTAAGGCTATACGGTGGATCTTTGTATCGCACAGCTGACATCGACGGCCAACTTCACTTCAGAGCAGTGTCACACGACGTCTCCAAAGATGTTGCAAGGAATGGACACAACTGCATAATGTAGGGCGGGATTGAGCGCCCTATGCCACTCACGGCAACTGGAACGACGTGCTCTTACGGTTGCCGCCGCAGGCCGTGGCGTCAGTACCGAGTGGTAAGGCGTGGGATCTGACTAAGCCAGGCGTTCAATGACCTTGTCAGTTATCTTATTGTTGAAAGCATAGCAGAAAGGTAAGATAATTTATGTGTGTGCGTGGTAATGTAACCTTTGCTTTTCTGTTAACAGCACCAGTGATGTTGGGAAATGCCGCTCTTACTTGGATCCAAGGGTGCACAGTCTGACCCGCTTGTCTGCCCGGGTTTGCACACTTTGGCCGTGCTGTAGATCGCGTCCATATCGGATAGCAGTCGATTGTACTGTGAGCCACAACGCGCAACGATAACGCGCACACGTAGGCACGATGTGCCGCAATAAGCCTTGTAATCTTACCACCACCGCCGCCACGAGTCGTCAACAAGATGCGCCTCCGTGCTACTCATACACAAGGGCGAACCGTGGTTTTAACGACCGACTCGCGCTCAATGTGAAGTCCAGCAATCTACACGCAATATTAATTATTCGATATGAGCTCACCTAGAAAATAACGTCGTCGGAAAAGGCTGTCGTTGAAATTGAAAGTTTTCGATCATTGATAATTGCAGCTGAACTTTGGCGAATGCTTTATGCATTTTTTTACAGCCTTATAGTTTCTGAGGTCTTACATTTTAAAAAGGGGTAAACAATATTATTGTTATACATACATAAATCAATGTTAATTGCTGCAACATAAAAAAAATGTAATTGCCCCAATATTCAAATCACAGCAAAGATTGCATTCTTCGTAAATGTAACGTATGTTCTTGTTTGTGCATGAACATGACACAATGAAGACATCCAGATGTCTAATGTTTATAGTTCCACCTTACGAGTCAATTTTCCTAAGGGTTTCTTGAGTCCACTCTATGTACAACACTGGACTCTGTAACGCATCTCCTCCATGCCTGTGGGAACATTACCTCTTCTCTTTCTGTGACGTCGAGGTTGGCACTGCCCAGAATCCTGATTTGTTCAAGTAAACGTTTATTCGTTTCATTGAACCCATGCGAGATGTTACCGAAGAGATCCTTGGCCTTTTGCCCCCAAGCTTCCGTGAACTCCTGCTCCTTCAAACTTGCCGCCACCTAAAACGACACGCATGGCACACGCAGCAGAAGTCCTTCGTTCCATAATTAATTTTAAAAAAAAGTTAATATTCTCTTATTTTTGTATAATAAAGTGCAGAATTTAGGGAAGTTACAGGGAACTTCACATTGCATGCATCACGCTGAGATTGGCACATTTACTGGCCTATTTACTTTCTGTAAACCTGCCTACTCTGCTCACATAAACACAACGTCTACAGCCTACACCCTGCCTAATATATTCCATGTGAAGCGCAGCTTGGCGAAATATGCCATTGTAAGGCGGCTGCCATGTCAGGAACGCGCAGAATCATCATATCGTATTTCTCATATTGTTTACACAGTGCGCCGCCCCTTTTGCAGTCACGGCGTAATTGGATAGCGGAGACTCGCCCTGAGAGGGCCCGTAACAGTGGGGGACCCTGTGAACGCTTACTCCAAAGGGACTGGGAAACGGTGCCTCGTTTTTTTTTGCGGTGGGGTTTTGCTCGTAAAGCAAAATGAATGCACGCTCAAAACAACTGCCCTGAAAAAACCTTTCGTGCTTAAAGCCTGCTATCTGGTCGAATCTACCGCTCAACTCACCCACCCATGCCGACCTCACGCTGAGCGTACGGGGGACAGGGTCAAGCCCTGTCCGGACTGGTAGAGCCATCACAGCTGTCCCCCCTGGAACCTGGGTACAACAGCTGGAGGAGCTGGGCACCATCCAGGCAACTCTGGCGAATGTTGTTCCCAAATATCGAAATATGGCCCAACTGCCTCCACCATTGGTCATTAAAACAATAAGTTCTGATTCTACCCCAGATGAAACTGGGAATTAAAAGTTCTTAAGCCATTCCAAGATTGTATTAATTGATAATTTATTATAAGCATTCAAATAAACACGTTTTCACTTTAACTAACGATGTAATACCCATGTAAACGAATATTGGTTCCAATCAAGAATGTGTTCTCACTTAAACTAAACTTTATAGTAACAGGAAAGGCCCACCGAGCTATATAACTTGTTTTCAGAAGCGACCTGGTCACAAATGATGGCCTGATAAAATGTCTTATCATGTGGAAATATATAGCAGCCACATACTCTTAACGCATGTTTCTGAATGTGGTGGGAAAAAACTATAGGACTCGGAAAAAATGCACACGTCCATAGGGAGAACATGCAAACTCTAAATATACAGGCGTCAGGGTCAGGATCGAACCCACGACCTGCATGCCAGGCGAGGTAGTTAACATCTCCCCCAGTAACTGATTAGGGTCAGGTAATGTGTTCGGGTTAGGTGCTACATTCGTAAGGACCAAACAGTTGGAATGAGAAAGTAAAACTACACTGAAATAAAAACGAGCAACTTTTTCACAATTAAGATTTTAGTTGAAAATGCATGGATATAAGCCTGTGTTTAAAGAAAGACGAATTTGTTATGAACGTGTGCAGGTAATAGACATCATATGGGAAATGAATATATGTACTGTATGCCCCTGTTGGAAAAAATATCCGGGGGGGGGAGGGAGGTCGTGTATATACCGAAATATGTTGGACACTGAGATATATTTAAATCTAGTTTTTTCCCCCAGCAAGGACAGTTAAGTTATTGTAAATAAACCACAAGCAACGTGATCTTGTCCAAATTTCTCAGGGATCTTGAATAACAAGTGCCACAGTGCCTCTCAGTTTCTCAACACGAAGCCTCCTGCTTGCGCATCAGGGTCACTGCACGGGGCGCAGTCCAGTCGTGTTATTGCCAAAAAGGGACTGCTGCACACGTTGGTGGAGGTTGCGGGTGTGGAAGCTTTCCCGACGCTCTTTCGGCGTCCAAATGCCCCTTTCTGCCAAATATGCCCAGTCGTGGGCGACGATTGCTACGCAAATTCCAATGGAGTAATTTGCGAGTATTTTCGTTCAATTTCGGAAAATTCGGACCAAGGTATCCCGGCACTTTTTACGAATGTCGTCACACGATCTTTAACGTCGACCGTGAAGCAGGCGGCGCGTATGTTTACGGTTTAATATGCAGTTAATAACCAGGGCGGCCACTGGAAACGTGACGAGCGGCAAACGCGCTACCTGCCGGAAGGGGCCACGTCACTGCCCACAGTTTCTGAACCCAGGGGACAACACGCCAAGCGGCCAGGAACAAACGGCATTGATTAAAATTGTAACAAACAAGAGTTGACAATTTTTTTGAATTCAACAAAGGTGATAAGAAGGTGGGAAGAGCGACGATGGAGGGGGGAGGATCCTAAAAGTCGAGCAGTGCACGCAAAGAAGCAGAATGCGTGGCGTCTCTTAATGTGGGCAACGGCTTCTCGGTGTGCACAGGCGCGGTTCGTGAAATAAAAAACAACGCACTGTGCTGTCGTTTTGAAATGTTAGTGCGGCATTCTTAACATGCACCAGAGCAGTTGAAAAGTTTCCGAAGCGCTCTTGAAAGAAAGCGATCGCACGTGTATCAGCAAACCCCCTACAAAGAGAAAGATCCCCCGTATAGCCTTTAACAGACTGTTTGGGCAAGTGCTGTTAGTGAGCACCTCTGAAGGCTGGAACGGCACACTGGGGTGGGTGGCCAGCACCACACCCGGCTGCCTTTGTCTCTCAAGTGGCGATGTTTTTTTACGCACCGCACCAGGTGTACCCCCTACACACTCGAGAGGTACAGGCACATACCCATGCTTGGACACACACACACCTGCACATGCACACACTTAAACTTACAAAAACATAGCAAAGCTCCCCATTGTAGCCAGATAGAATGTTGGCGGTAAATGCTGTTAGCGAGTACCTATTAAGGCCAGAACGGTGCACAGGGAAAGTTTGTGGGATGGCCAGCACTTCATAAATCCTCACACATTCGCGCACCACCACACACACTCCGCACCGTTACAACGGCCGGGACCCCCCCCCCCACCTATCGGATACGCCCTTGCGCCCACCCTCACCTGCAGGTTTTGATTCTCTTCTGTGATGTTGGTATTGTAGTTCCAGCTGGCCAGCACGCTCTCGTACAGCACCCCCTCGGCCGTGTCGTTGTAATCGGCGAGGAATTGCTCTGCGCCCGTCTCATCCTGGGAATAGTCGCCGGGAAGGAGCCCGATATCCAGTGCGGCGCGACTCGCGGTCGCCAGCCCCACCAGGAGCGGCAGGACCCGGGCGAGGGACATCATTGACACACAACCCCCCTCTCTCCCGAGTGACGAGGAAGCTAGGGAGCACCGGCGTGGATACGCTTGCTTCGAGAGTGTGGAGGGGAGGGCAGCGTGTGCACCGAGCGGAGTGGCGCGTCTCGCCTTAAGGAGGCAAATAAATATATAACGGCGCGCGTATAGAGGGGGAGACGCGCTCGGTTTGACCTTTACTCGCAGCTCCAAAGGCGCGATCTCGTGGATTATCGCCTATCTTTATGGCGCTGTCGGATCTCCGGGCGATACAAATGTGCCTATACTGCATTGCCGGTGCTCATTTTGCTGCGTTTTACGAGTCCAGATTGCGCGTTAAGTCGTTACAGATTCGCGCTGTTCGCTCCGTGCGAGTGTGCGCGCCGCATACGTGTGTGCACGTGCGCCGCACTATGATGCAACTGACGATGTACGTTGAGCCCTCGTCGTAATGAAATAGAGATGCTCGGCTTCTCAACTCAAAATTTCTCAGTTTCGGGGCCCCACAGTAAAAAGTGCGATCTGAAACTAAATACAGTCAATCTTTCTGCACGCAACCCCACCGGCGCACCCCCTCTGCTCCGAAGAAGGGTCACAGAAAGGTCAGCCTACCGATGTCGATCAATTAGCTTTGGTTTGCGTAAATCTCGATATATCTGTGCGCTTCGCGTCTCTCGATCTGTCGCGATGTGAGCGACGCACGGAACACGATCCGAGCGCCGAGCGTCGTTGCACTCTGTGACGTCGGAGAAATGTCCTCCTCAGGCGTGCCTCACAAGTCAGCGCCCCCACACACACACGACGCTAATTAGCACGGCTCTGTCTATTGTTCCGACTTCGATAGGGCCTGATTGACATCGTGCGAGTGTGCAAACACGCGCAAAGGCAAACAGCACGGAGCAAAGTGAAGCCTAATCACTGCGAAAGCGTCCGATCTCATCGGATCTCACAAATTGAGCAGGTTTGGTGAGCCGGATGTATGCTCGGACGGGTTGATCGCTCGGGCTTGCCGGGTGTAGCAGGCGTGGGGCTGCGAGGCGACTCGATGATGGCAGCGCTGAGTGTCGCTGCCCGGCCCCCGTGTGCGTCTGTGGGGTTTGCTCCCCGTTCCCCATTTCCCTGCTCCCCACATGCAGCCAAACTCTCATTTTGAGGAATGGGCCAAACATCCCAATACAGCAGCACCCCCTTTAAAAAAAATAATATTGGGACTCAGTGAAACTCCCCCTCCCACCCCCCATATACGTTATTAAATCGTTTTTACTTTAATATTTTTCGTTACAAAACGTACAATGCAAGCAAGGCGGTGAAACGACTTTTCCATTTTTGCAAAGGTTATGCAATGAATGGCATTTGTGTTTAAAGCGGAAATGTCGGCTGCAATATTGTTTTGAATTAAACCGTATCCTGTCTTGCTGCTCATACACACAGGGGCACACAAAGTGACCCTGTGTGTCTGTGCGGCACGTGTGGCCGTGGCCGTGGCCTGCGACGTAGACCCTGCGTGAGACGCGTGCCCCCCCCCCCCCCCCCGTGCTCCACTTCATGTAGCCACGGCATCAGGGAGTTGGGTGGCAAAAATTAACCCGTAAAAACAAAGTTTTTCACTATAAATCCTTTATATGCGTGGCATAGATTTTATTTTATTATTCATTTCTGTTTTTCTTGAGTAAGAGTTTCATTTTTATCACATTGGTATTTTAAATTAAATATGAATTTTTTTTTTCCCTAAAAAGTGGAAAATAAATTGTCACGCACAACGAGTCTGTGTGCAAACTGTCAGCTCGATTGGATCACGAGAAGTGGGTTAAAACACGACCGAAAGATTTGCACGGTCGTAAGCGCGCAAGCAAGCAAGTGAACTTAATATGAAGGATTTAATAAAGGATTTAAAAAATTAACCCGTAAAAACAAAGTTTTTCACTCTAAATCCTTTATATGCGTGGCGGCTAGAGTCCTCTCGTCCTCTGGCTTGAGATGGCTGCCACCTATGAGTCAGATGATTGGCTGCCAGCATTGAGCCATTAATAATTAAATATTTTAAAAAAATTCCCTAAACAGTGTAAAATTTTGGAAAAAAAAATCACGAAAATTAATTGTCACGCACAACGAGTCTGTGTGGAAAATGTCAGCTCGATTGGATCACGGGAAGTGTGTTAAAAAACGACAGAAAGATTTGCACGGTCGTAAGCAAGCACGCAAGCACGCAAGCAAGCAAGCGAACTTAATATAAAGGATTTAAAAAGCTGCAGCAACGAGAGTCGTGATGACGCCTGTCCTGGTCTTTCAGGCTGAACTGGGGGTGTTCACTGAGGGGTTAAAGCCCCCATACCGATCGGGGGTGGGACAACCACCGCCTGTTTTGCGTACCCAGCCTGGCAACCGTCATCTGGTTTGTTTTAATTTGGTGTGCGTGTGGTTACAATGTGCGCATGAACGAGTCAATAAATACATGGATTGTATTCACTTGAAGCTGTGATTTATTTATATTGGTGGAACGCGACCCTGGCCTTTTGTACCAGAAACGGGGTTATCGTACGATAATACAAACATAGATATATAGCTATGCGGGGGACACAATTGTAGCAAGAAAAGTAAAAAGTAAAAATAGTCAATATTGTATGCCCCAAATAAAAATTTAACTCACTCCTGGGGGGCAGTTTACCCTTATCGGACTTTACGAGTTCTGGTGGGGTCTGGTGACGCAGGGTGAGGCACATTGATCAGTGACCACTGCCTCATTGACGTAGCGATGTCGTGCTGTCAGCAGTCCGTGGACTTGGGACTTTGGATGGAAATTATTTCCCGGGAATGAACGTCTGCTGAGATTTATTTTTTACTTTTGTTTAAGTGTACGGGCGGCGGCCAAACTGACCATTGTACAATATTGCCGCGCGATGATCTATTGCATTTGATCATAGTCACACCAATTGACGATGATATCTAAATAATGTTGAGGGGATCGTGTGGCTCGGATATCAAATTGCTGAGCTGGCACCGCTGAGATCTTTGGGTAGAAGTCAGTGTATTGAGTTGATAGTCTCAGCCCGGTCACCAATAACTGCATTAAAAAATCCAACACGTAACATTTGACCCTCCACCTAATTTGGTTGAATTACGGTTCCAAGAATTTATAAACGATTGGTTTGACTGCCATTCAACGGACATTAATGTCAGTGACAGAACGAGTGAGAAAGTGCTTCTGCTTACTGTGTGGACCAGGTCACTTGAAAGGATCTCAGAAGGAGCTCTGTGATAAATGCTGACGCTAGCTGTTCTCCAACACCGATTTGGTCGAGATCCAAATGGATTCTTCACTGATGACATGACACAAATAGCACAAATGGGATACAATTGTGGGAAAGAACAAAACAATGAGGAAAACAAATCTAAATAAGTTATACCTAAATCTGCATGAGAGGGCACTGATGGCCATTGGCTAAAGTGGTCCAATCTACACAGAGACGTACACAATGTGTGTGGTGTGCAGTGTTATAGCCGTATGCTGAGTTGTATATAGAATCAGTTCTTCAGCTGCTGGAACTCATGTTGTCCAGCAGATCCAAAGGCTGATTGTCCTACTCTCTTTATTATTGATAGCCACGACCCACAGAGACAGCACCGAATACAGATTGTGCAATGGAAACGCTCTCATAGATTAATTTAATTATCCATTGAATACACGAAGTTTTATAAGATGACAACGTGGTGGGCATCCGCCGTTCTTCAGAGCACACGTGCGACGGCCTACCTTCCGTGACACGCAGAGCGTCCTCCTTCTACCACGTGGCTGCGAGCCACTGGGACATCTGGGTTATCTATGAGTATTCAACATTCACCTCTCAGATTACAGTAACGTCGGACGTGACTTGGAGGGTTATCTGGGAGGGTGATCGTGGGGGGGGACTGTTGACACTGTCCCGTGTACGTAAGAGCACTGCCCATGTGCCTCTTTAAGCGGCGTGCAATTGTGTTCTGGCAGAATGACGTGGTAATTGCAAGCAACGTTCCAGTGCTCGTCGCACGCGTTGGTCTAATTCTTAAGCAATAATTTGAACTATACTTAATATTTTATTGTCTTAGCACTGTATGCCAGTTAGGGGGGGGGGAGGAGCGAATAAATGAAGGGAATATATAATAAACACGCTTGGCTTCACCCATTTAAGGAATAATGTTTCTTGTCGCATCAGATAAATGGGTTCGTGGTGGGAATTCTTCCATCACAGCCAAAAGATGGGAGAATGCTTACGAACAGGAAAGATTAGAAGTCAGCCATGCAATATATGAGATTTTTCCCTTCTTTTATAAAGGCCAGGCCGAGTAGGCGCGCCCGTGTTGCTGAATTGTGCCGTGTATAGCTTTGTGCAGGGAGAGAGCGTGAAGGGAGGCAACATCGCCGGGCTGTCCGTGAGCTCTGCTCGGTCACGGTGTGCACGAGGTGTGACAGCACCCCTCTTGGATGTCAGCCACCCCTGGCCACACACTACATACGACCACATTTTATTTTGCAGTTTCATCAGATTAATCTCGGCAACAGTGCATGTCCCCGACAATTCAGGCACGGTGCATCCCGTTGACTTAAAGGAACTGATTGCAGAGGAGCCGATGGGCTATGGTGTAGACAGTGAGTCGTGCAGTGGTACAACACTGATGTGATAGACATTCGAGCATGCCACGACGATTCGGATTTCATAAAAAAGCCAACTTGAATGATTCTCAAAGTAGTTTTTTTTTTCTTTCATATATATATACAGAATATATATTATTCCATTTTCTCCAACCATTTAAGCAATTACACATTTACATTGAAGAGATTGACACTACTATGGGTAGCAATATTTGAACATTCGCTTTGTCTCCCAAATGCCAGACAAAGTTCCATAGTCTCATGCACTTCTGCAGGTACTGTACTAATTTTAGGATGAGTCGACCTAGGTGAGACCCCGTGCAGGTTCAGTTGAAATTACGTGCATGGAATTGTAGCAGTGCACAACACACTATGACACCACTCCACACGCATACACGCCAGACTTCGACACTGACATCAAGACCCAAGTACCATATAGATGCATATACATAGACACCGGCATACAGACACTGACATAGCGACAAGAATTGACGTGGAGAGAACAGATACATACGGATAGTAACATGAAGACAATGCAGACACACACTGACACAGATGCCCCCCATATAGCCGTAACAGACTGCTGGGGCACGTGCTGTTCTCGAGCACCAATAACGGCCTGAACAGCACACGAGAGGGTGGATGGCCAACACAACGCCCTTTGTCTCGCTCGTGTCGATGTTTATACCGGTACTCGTTTGAGGCCGATTTGACCCAGGGGAGGCCCAAGACCGGTTTAGATAATCATCACTGATGTTGGCTGTGAGCAGGGATTGAACTCGGGACGATTGGTTCGTAGCGCAGCACGCTAACCGCTACCCGCGCTACCCGCTAAGCTGCTGACATTCGCCACTAAGTGGCGGTGACGTCGCCACGGCGCCGGTGCCAGGCTATGTGCACGTTGAGGCCACGTGAAGTGTTGAACGCCCGCTGGAAGGAGGTCACGGGGCAGACCCAGGTGAAACGGGTCGACTGACTGAGATGACTGGCTGATGCACCACCTGTGTCCCCTACTGTGCCAACTGGCTGTGCTTTATCCACCCGGCGCTCCGCTCGTTGTTGTGAGCGTCGCTTCTCCGCCCTCCGTTGTTGTTGGAGGGCAACTGTCTCCAACTGCCCAGTAGCGTCCTTCACGAGCCTCCTCCACAGAGGCCGATCTTGACACCGCTGGTACCAGTCATCGGCAAGTCCATTCAGCTCCACGTCCTCTTGTACTACAACACTCCATCTGTTCTCTTGCCCGTGCCACGCCCGTTTAGCCCCTCGATCCGACCGAACCAAAGATGCTTGGGCATGTGGTGGCTGGGCATGTGGGCTCCATGACCCAGCCAACGCAGCCTTGCCTGCCAGGGGAGCTCGTTGATGGGAATGTGTTCAGATCTTTCAAGGATTTGTGAGCCCCTCACACAATCCAGCCTGGTTAAACCCAGAACGGATCGTAGGCATGCCAGCCTGAGTGTTTCTAACCGGCGCAGATGTTCCATTCGTGGGGTCCACGTTTCACAAGAAAAGAGAAGGGAGGGCATGACCGTGGCCTAGAAGACCTGAAGCTTCGTGTGGAACGACAGACCGGGTAGCTTCCACACAGCATTGCGCAGCCGATGAGACATGTGCTGATCATAAGCACACTACCACTCCCCACACACATTAATTCACACACACACAGGCAGTGTAGACACGAGGCGCCTGGCCTCTCTCTCGCCGCCCCGTGGCCACGCCAGGCACTGCCTCTCTCCCGCACGTTCGCGCCACTTAATGATCACCGCCGCTGTAATTACCTCCCTTAATCACCCTCTCATCATCACTCTCTCATCATCACCCCCCTCGTCATTGCCCCGAGGGAGCCCAACCGGGTCCCCCAGCGCGGTGCTCATCGCTCCTGCGCCTGCCTAGCAAGGTTAGTGAAGCCTCCTCCTCCTCCCTCTTCATCCTCCTGCTATGCTCATCCTCCCCGGGCTCCATGATTGTGGATAATTCAACGCTGACGAGCGCTCGCATCTTGTCAGCTCCTGCTGTTGCCGTTGTTACTGCTGCTACAGCAGCTGGTAGAGTGGTTCGTGTGTAGCAGCAGCAGCAACAGCAGCAGATGTAGGTGATGGGAGCGTGGCTGGTGCCGTTGTGGTGGCATCTGTCTTCGGCATCTGTGCCTGGTTCTTTGTATGCATGTACCTTCATCAACCGGGCCCTTCGTCTGGCTGAATGGATCGTATATCTGGACGAAGTATTGCATTGACGGTGTATTGAATGACAGAGACCCAGGAGACAGGGCTGTGGGATGAACTCAAGGGTGGGATTCGCGCAGGACAGCGGTCACTTCCGACAGGTGTCGGTAGAGGGACGATGTTCACGCCCGGTGACGAGGTGGACCTGTTGTGATGCTGCTGTCGGTGCCGGTGACGTCCGTGACCCGGTCAAATTGTCTGTCGATTTTAGTCATGGGACTCGCTTTAGCCACTGCTACTGGATGGGTTCAAAGCTCTACGATGGTTGTGTGATAGTCCAATAAGCATGGAGGACCATCAGCATGCTACTTATCAATAATTAATCATCAGCGAGCAGCAATGGTCAATCCGCTGCTGAATTAAGGCCTCCCAAATCAACCACCATCTCTTACGATCCCAGCAATATTGCAACATATTTGACGTACTTTTATTTTTCACGTCTTCTGGATATTTAGGACATTTGATAAATTAATACAGTGCTGTGATGAAACCTGCGCCGATGGAGGTGATGTTGTCTGTTCGAAGAGCGCCCACCATTTCTCTGTTCTGTGGTA
The DNA here is from genome assembly GCF_965212315.1 of Lampetra planeri. Classification (NCBI taxonomy): domain Eukaryota; kingdom Metazoa; phylum Chordata; class Hyperoartia; order Petromyzontiformes; family Petromyzontidae; genus Lampetra; species Lampetra planeri. Next base: position 1,646,892 of record NC_136116.1, on the reverse strand, counting down.
ATATCTGATGAGAATCCAGCGGGCCACCGTTTCACTCACGCGCACCTCACTGAAATCGTGCAGGTTTCACGCGAAATGTATCTAATTCTTTGGTCCAGAGCATTCAATGGACTGTGTACAGTTGTTCAATGCTTTTTTCATGTATAGGACCATTTGTTTGATTTCTAGACAATTTGTACGACATGGAATTATGAATTTTGTTTAAGCAGCAACGAAGACAGTAGAGCTAGAAGGAGCTCGCTGTTTTGTTTCACTGTTTTGAAATTAGAAACGCATTATGAATGTAGCTGTGAGGGATGTGAGGCTTAATATTATATTAAATATGTGTGCAGTACCAATATGTGGGAGATCTTAACTATGATATGAAGATTATCATTAAATATATTAATACTAAGCATGTTTTTACGACTGCATACGCTGTCCACATCAAATTACAACGTTGTGTTAATGCAATGTATGAAAAAAAAAGAAAACGTGCGATATAATTTACACGTTTTGAAACCAATCTTATAGATCCCACTTCTGAATATGATCATTTTTTCAAATAAGAATCGCTCGTTATATGTGGCAATTTGAGCACACCAAGACAATGTGAATGATTCATAATCGAGTGTTTTGGGTTAGATCGCGTAAATATATAAATGTGTCGTGAAAATCCGCCACCACCCGACACAGCCAACTAGTAAGGCTTGTCACATCAACAGAACGTGGCCAATTCGTCACTAGTACAGCACTAATCGGTGTGTTGGAGAGCCAAGCCACAACATTTGCAAACTGAGTACAACGTTTCGCCAGTAATTACAACTATCTTCATCAGGCGACAGCCAGATTTGTGGAGAAGTCTGACTGTTTCGTTCCTTATATAGAGGCGTAGATGTGGTGACCACGCTTCTGCGCTCTTGCACAATGATGATGGGGGAGGCTGGATGACTGAGGCAACGTACATTATGCATGTGCATTATGCAAGCCCTTTGAACTTGTCCTTCCTGTCTATTGTGTTTATTAAAATAGCCCTACCAACTGTAATCCCTATTGAAGTACGTTGCCCTTTGTAGGCATCCATTTAAATAATGTATTATTTGATGATTCGCTTCCACGCAGCACTAAGACGGTAGCTATCCGAACGGTTAAAGTTATTTTATTTCTTTCAATTTAGATAGATTCTCTAATTAGTCTTGGCCAGTAGTAGCTAGTTTTGCACAAAACTTCAACATTATCAAAATCCATTGAGTGTCCTTGTTGGCATGCGTGTTCTGCTACTGCTGACAGTTGCATTTTAGATAATTTAATATTTCTCTGATGTAATTTTAGTCTCGTGCTGATAATTCGTCCTGTTTGCCCAACATAACATTTACCACACGTGTAGTTAATCCTGTACACACCTTATGTTGATAGCTTCGGTAATACATCTTTTGTACCAGATATTCTTGTTGTTGATCGGGGCCGATCGACTGTTGTGATACCCCTTGAGGACTATGATAATAAAATATTTACTCGATGAAGGTACCTACCTTAAAATTAAACGAGACCCAACCAGCACATTGGAACGTAAAACAACGGCAATCATTGCCAATTCATCAATTCCCAAGGAAGAGCAATGCCTGATCAAACCAAGGGCATCAAAACCACCAAGACTTTATGGGTTACCAAAAATTCACAAACCTGATGTCCCATTAAGACCCATAGTAAGTACAATAGGCTCTGTTACGTACAAATTAGCACAATACGTAATGAAACAATTACAGCCCTACATTGGTAGGACCTCTTCGTTCATCAAAACTCTGAACATCTCGTAAATATAATTAAAGATATTAAGCTTAATCCTAATGATATTCTCGTAAGTTTTGATGTGACCTCTCTGTTCACGAGGGTTCCGGTCAACGATTCAATTACATTACTCGACACTTTGGTAATGAACAACGGTTTAGCCAAAGATATCCCAAGACGAGCTGAACACTGTCTAAAGAACACCGACTTCTTGTGGCAAGGTGACGTCTATAAACAAAAGGAAAGAGCAGCAATGGGCTCTCCTTTGTCTCCTCTGATAGCGAATTTGTACATGGAAGATTTTGAAATAAAAGCAATAGCTTCAAGCACACTAAAACCATCTGCTTGGTTTAGATATGTGGATGACACATTAGTGGTTTGGCCACACGGCAAAGATACACTGAACGCATTTCTAAATCATCTCAACTCGTAAAACCCATCCATCCAGTTCACCACGGAAGTGGAAGCTGACAAAACTTTACAATTTCTGGATATTCTGCTCGGACGTGGTAGAAATGGTAAAATAACACACAGTATTTACCGAAAGAAAACGGATATTGACGCCTATCTGAATCTAGAGTCACACCATCACCCGCACATAAATATACTCTAATAAAGACGCTCATTCATCGAGCTAAGAAAGTGTCAGATGGCGACAGTCTGAGAAGTGATATTCAACATGTTAAAAATGCGCTGCAAATGAACGGTTACAATGATGCACAAATCAATAGGGCATTGAATACCAAAACCAAATCAAATAACAAGAGCATTTTAACTGCCCAAGTAATTAAAACGATAAAAATACCGTAGATTGCAGGAGTAACTGATAAACTAGCCAGATGTTTGGAAAAACAAAACATCCGAGTCAGATTTGGCACGGTACATAAAATACATAATTTTATATCTGGTACAAAATATGTATTACCGAAGCTATCAACAGAAGGTGTGTACAGGATTAACTGCACGTGTGGTAAATATTATGTTGGGTAAACAGGACGAATGATCAGCACGAGACTAAAAGAACATAAGAGAAATATTACATTCTCCCAAATGCAACTGTCAGCAGTAGCAGAACACGCGTGCCAACAAGGACACTCAATTGATTTTGATAATGTTGACGTTTCGTGCAAAACTAGCTACTATTGACCAAGACTAATTAGATAATCTATCGAAATTTAAAGAAATCAAAATAACTTTAAGCGTTCGGATAGCTACCGTCTTAGTGCTGCGTGGAAGCGAATCATCAAATAACACATTATTTAAATGCATGCCTACAAATGGCAGCGTACTTCAATAGGGATTACCTTTGGTAGGGCTATTTTAATAAACAATAGACAGGAAGGACAAGTTCAAAGGGCTCGCATAATGCACATGCATAATGTAAGTTGCCTCAGTCATCCTGCCCCCCCCCCATCATTGCGCAAGAGCGCAGAAGCGTGGTCACCACATCTACGCCTCTATATAAGGAACGAAACAGTCAGACTTCTCCACAAATCTGGCTGTCGCCTGATGAAGATAGTTGTAATTACTAGCGAAACGTCGTACTCAGATTGCAAATGTTGTGGCTTGGCTCTCCAACACACCGGTTAGTGCTGTACTAGTGACGAATTGGCCACGTTCTGTTGATGTGACAAGCCTTACTAGTTGGCTGTGTCGGGTGGTGGCGGATTTTCACGACACATTTATATATTTACGCGATCCAACCCAAAAAACTCGATTATGAATCATTCACATTGTCTTGGTGTGCTCAAATTGCCACATATAACGAGCGATTCTTATTTGAAAAAATAATCATATTCAGAAGTGGGATCTATAAGATTGGTTTCAAAACGTGTAAATTATATCGCACGTTTTCTTTTTTTTTCATACATTGCATTAACACAACGTTGTAATTTGATGTGGACAGCGTATACAGTCGCAAAAACATGCTTATTATTAATATATTTAATGATCATATTCATATCATAGTTAAGATCTCCCACATATAGGTACTACACAAACATTTAATATAATATTAAGCCTCACATCCCTCACAGCTACATTCATAATGCGTTTCTAATTTCAGAACAGTGAAACAAAACAGCGAGCTCCTTCTAGCTTTACTGTCTTCGTTGCTGCTTATACAAAATTAATAATTCCACATCGTACAAATTGTCTAGAAATCAAACAGATAGTCCTATACATGAAAGAATCCGTGAACAACTGTACACAGTCCATTAAATGCTCTGGACCAAAGACCTAGATACATTTCGCGTGAAACGTGCATGATTTCAGTGAGGTACGCGTGAGTGAAACGGTGGCCCGCTGGATTCTCATCATCGCCTGATGAAGCTAGTTGTAATTACTGGCGAAACGTCGTACTCAGATTGTAAATGTTGTGGCTTGGCTCTCCAACACACCGGTATGCTGTACTAGTGACGATTTGGCATGTTCTGTTTACGTGACATCCCTTACTAGTTGGCTGTGTCGGGTGGTGGCGGGTTTTAACGACACATTGATATATTTACGTGATCTAACCCAAAAACCTCTTATGGATGATATTGGTCGCGAAAGCCATACGACGTGTTAAAATGTGAACAATGCCGGTGACTTTTAACGGTCTGCAAGGATGGTGTATACTCATAAATACAAAACACAAATGTTACCTTTGTTTTGGGATGGTACCCTGCTGGAATATTCAGGACTGTTTTATTTTTTTATTAAACGACAACTAAAAACAGTGTGCCATGAAGAAGGGTCATTGCTCAAAACGTCACCTATTATATATTTTTCTAAGGCCACAGTGGTATTAAAGAATTGTTGTTATAAAAGAATTGTGTTCAGTGTCTATAAACATCAGAAATCACAGCTCGGCTCCCAACTACTGGTTTGGGGCATTTCACACAATTATGGAGCTGACTTCTCCTGTTACAGTGCCTGGTGCAATCACCTATTTACTTGCTACGTTAAACATGTTTAGGAGTGACCATGGTACAACAAAAAGGATAAACCTTGTGGCCTTATATTTAGAATACATTTCTGGCCTGTTTAATGAATCACTAGCAGTGTTTTAACATACACCTGAAGGCTATGATCCTGATTTTCCATGACGCTAAGAAACGACCTGTTTAAACAAGGGGGTTGGTGAGTGTTTATCGTTCAATGTAAACACTCCAATTTTGATTTAGTGTATTTAGCGTCTACAGTATATGCACCGACCACCCACTTCTCAGCAGTCACTCGTATTTATTAAAAGGTAATTGTAATGGGGGGCTCGAAGGGGGTGAGCAATGGTACATTGATTGATGCATGCACTGACTTCACTGTGAGCCCTGGCATCCAAATGTAATTGCCAGCCATGGCTGACATCAGTGGCAAGTGATATCTGCACTGGTCCTGGGACCCCGCCCCCCGTCACTAACCCCCACTGACCAGCGTCGTGAATGATGGTCAATCAACCCCCATGACCCACACAGCTTTGGGTGCACTTTATTCAGCAGTGTCTTGACAAAGGTGTAAATGTCAATATTGCGTTACAATTAAAACTAGTAGGGCTAAGACACTGCCTCTGAATGGCTCTTCTATGACGATAGCAGTGTGGAATACCCCCCTTTAATTGCTGCACACTGTGAATTCACAATGTCGTAATCGTTACTCGTAAAGGATTTGTTTCAACATATGATTCATGTCCCCTAGACCTCTTATCTCTTGTTGGCATGCACTTAGATTTTGTTTTGGCTGTGTTGGCATGACAATACAAATGCTGTTTTATTTATGTTGCGTGACTTATCTTCAGGCCATGTTGGATATATGTTGTTGGGTTCAATATTAAGACACTAACCAATTTTGCTATCTTTGTGTCTGGATTGATATAGAGACAGATAACGTGCATGTTACTTAGATTTATTCTCGAAGGCAAAAATAGAACACAGTGGAACATACCCATATGTGTTTTTTTCTAAACTTATAAGAGCGTGCATAACATCACTTGAAAGAAAACAACGTGATGCAAGCATTACTGACATCTCTATTGAAACATTTTCTCACGCCTCATCTCTTTTTTATGAGAACAAGAGATCAAGGATGCACTAAGACTTGGTTTTAAAATCTATTTATAATTTAAAAAAATATATTTGAATGGAAACTGACAGTGCATTTTATAATTTAAATGCAATTTGTCATAAATGCCCCGATGCAATGCGTTGAGACGATCGCGACGCATTTGGAACACATCTCGACACATTTATGCTTCACTGTCATCAGCCAACATCTATCCACCGTTGTCGCCATCTCTCACACTCTCGCGATGCTCCAAGCTAAATGCTACACACGAGCCGATTCCATTGCTCCATCTGCACAGTGGACATCCTCCTCGGCGCACTCTCTCCTTTGGCTGCCACTGTTTTGCTAGGCTCGACCACGTGTGGTGCCCCAGCCCACTTAACTTCAGGATCAATATGATGTCTCACACGTGTGTATGTTCTTTGATCCAAGTGTTAATATTTGTGTCTCGTAGTGCGATTTGAAGCATGCACATTTTATTTTCTCAATGTTCGTTTTACACAACAACTTCCTCCTTTATGTGCATTGCTATGATGCATTTTATTATTGGGTTTCCAAAAGCACCCGAATCTGCTCTTCTTCACGTCTTTATTGAATAATTTTAATCCCAGTCCACCATCAGAGTATATAGATATACATACTCTGATGTGTGTTTCAAAATGTGTCATGCTAACATATTGTTTAACAAACTTTTTGTACGTGACTTTTGTTTTTGTCATTTATCTTCAGCCCAACTTTGCAATTTTCTTCATTAAGTTCTTTAGTCGTGTCCTATAGTTCATTGACCAAATACATACTATCGATGAGATTCTGGAAAGACTAATGAATATCAAATACCATTATTCCTCGCCATTATATTATAAAATGCCGTTTGACTCGGTGAAAATTGATGCAGTGATCCGTCTCTCACAAACCAAGGCCTAAATAAAACATATTCGCACACTGAACTTGCAATACAGAGGCCACCAAGTTGATGCAGTCTCCCGGTGAATCAGTTGGAACAATGTGGCACTTTTTAAAAATCTGCCCTTGTCTGTCCACTCAGCAGTTTCCACTGAGCTGTGTACATCGGTAATTACGGTCTGTGCCCTCTACTGGTACATTTAATAACATGCTAAGCCTTGTACTGCACAAATGTAGCCATTACAACAATCAAGGACAATCAGCAAGAATGCCAGTGAATCTATGATCGGATTTTTACGTCGTCAAGTTTGAAGATGGAACATTGGCTTCGGGACTTTGCAAGGCACATAAAAAACATTATACATTAGATGTAAAATTCAGATCTGGTTCAGTGATTTGTATGGAACTTTTACGATTGTGATTATAAGGTACGCTTATCTATGAGATCCATACTTAAATTCTAAGTGGTAACAAGATGAAAATTAAACATTATGGGTACTGGAATATGTTTTATGTTCATTGGTTGACTGGTGATCCTAGCCTAATCACCAAATAACCTTTACACATGTTCACATCGTCCTCGTGGCTAAGCTGTGTTGTGAGCAGCTCACAGTTGGAAGATTGCCAGTTTAAATTCTGGTTGGGGGTGGCTCGACCTTCCGGGGTCGATAACATTATTACCACTTACTGGTGAAGTTAACAGTGGTTGTTCTATGGAAATACTAACCCCTGCCATAGCAATGGGGAATTTCCACCATGAGCACCAATGCCTCAATGCTCATTTGGACAGGAAATAACTTTGACGTTTTATTATAGAATGTGAAGAATAAGCCACGGCTTTGTCCAGAAGAGGGTGCTGTCTATATGTGTGGTTGCTGCCTCCTATTTAGCAGGCACTGCTAGTCTTTCAATCTGAATATCCAGTTAATAGAGTCGACTGTTGGTTTTCAGCGATGTTGACATCGTAAATAATAATAATATTGTTCATCCTTAATCTCGTACGTATAACAGATAAAAACTCGCGAGCAAACCAAAAAACTCCACAAACTCATCTTAGCTGAAACCATCTGCATGTGCCATGACCGTGCCAAACATATTTTGCTTTAATATTCATCTCACAACCTATGACCTAGACGTGGGCGTACGTTTTAAAACTGTTTGGCAGCGTGTGACTTGTGACAGACAGTGGGGCAAAATGACTTGAAAAAGTCGCCACCCTCATTTCCGCATGTCCCCATTGTGTTTGACTTCCCGGGCCAGGAGGTGAACTACTCCACATATCTCACGTGCCAAGCAGGGCCTGAAGCAACCAACCACTTGCACACGCTGCCTTACCTGGTCCGAGGCAGAGGAAACCATATGATGAGGGTGATCACTACATTTTACGTGCACAAAGGTTACTGTTTTGCGTGCACAAAGGTTACTGTTTTGCGTGCAGTGGAAACGCAAGAAATATTTGTGGCTCAACAAAGCCGTAGTCTCTGCTGGCAAATGCTGCCATGCCAGGCATGCTAATGAAAGCTATCGGATTTCTAGCTGTGAGCACATTGGGGATAGCAGAGCAGCTCCCCAGCGGTGCTGTTTATTTACCTCTTGACAACTGCCAGCAGCGGGCTCTGCAAAGGTGTTTTGCAGGGAAAGTAATTTCCTTCGCTGTTTGTCATAGCATGTTTGTCATAGCGCCGTAGGGTGCCCTTCTCACTTTGCGAGAAAACAGGTGTGGTAAATTCGTATCGATTATTTTTCTCTCTGTCTTCTTCCAACACCCCCCTCCCCCCTTCTCTTGGGAGAAAGTGCATGCTCATGCAGCTATTTTAGGGGACGTGCTACAGTACATTGTGCAGCTTGCAAGACTACTTGGGATGTGAGAGAACAAAACGAGGGCCTACTCTGAATCATAAATGCATGCAAATAGTTTCTCTTGCTGGATCTTGGCATTTTTAAAGTAAGCCGCGGCTTAACCTGCTCGTGCGTGGATGGCGGATGAAATGGTCTAGCGGGGACCTCCGTTGGCCCGTAATTTTCGTGGAGATTGAGTTGTTACCCGGGTGTCGTTGTTTAGGGATCATTGTGTTTGTACCCCCCAGTGCTCGTAAACACGAGCGAAGACATACATGTTGAAGTCCGTCCCGTCGCATTTCAATGAGCCGTGGCAGCTGGTGCATTTACACGATGAGTGTGGCTCGCCACCTTAATTAAGCACATTGTGCACTGAGGCCACAGTGTGTTTACAAATTGGCGCAGTCAGCATAATGAATACGTTATTCAGTCAGCGCTGAACTGATTGTGACTCATCCAGTGCTCGCTGGAGGCACGATTCTGCACAGCCCTTCCAATGCTCACGTGTTTTTTTTTAGCTGGAGTAAAATTCGAGACTTTCGTCATACCCAGCTGCTCCTGAAAATGGTGTTATAAACTCCACAAGGGATTGAAGAAATTTCATTTTTAGACGTAACATTTCCATTTGCACCATTTGCTTGACGTGGCGTCAGCGTGTGACAGCGATGGTGTGTCCTGGAGGCTCGTGTGGCCTGTGGAACGTCTGCCTCGCTCACGTCTCCTTTTCAGTGTTTCTTCCCCTGCGGAGTGATATCCCTGTCATTCCGCAGGTGAGCGTACGCGTATCCACCGAGCGCGTGTATTTGCGCCAAACTGGTAAATTAATTTCCGTGTTCTCATTGTTTTTTTTGCGGTAAAGTCACGTATGTTGAAATAAAATAAAATTTTCATCAATAAAATAAAATTATAATAAATCACGAGGTTTCGAACGCAACACAAGCGCTCCATCATCAGGTGGAAATGGGGTGAAACATATAGCGAGGGAACACACAGGGGGACACCACGTACACAGCACATAGAGATCGGCAAACTGCACGAAAGCAAATGCAACAAGAAGATGGGAGACGAGAAACTCAATAGACCTTCGAAACATAATGTGACGCAAACCAGTCGGCCAACAACACAGTTAGACACGAGAGATTTAGCAGTCTTTTGAAATACGTGGACCACGTATTTTGCTATATGTTTCACCCCATTTCCCAGTCCCTCCAGAAAAACGCGGAGTTTTTTGGTGATTTTTGCGGGCAAAAATCGTTGATTATGCGGCACGTTTTCTTAAAAAATGCGATGGAATATGCGGGATATTTATGCAATTTTATGCGATTAAATTGCGGGAACTTGCAAAAATTGCGGGAACTTGCAAAAATTGCGGGAACTTGCAAAAACTGCGGTTTGATGAAAAAGAGAAAAAAAAGTGATTCCCCCAACACCCTATTCACTAGGCTACCACTTTAATGTAAAGAGTCATTTCTTATTACTTCCTATGATAAGCAAGCATACTACATCACAGAAAGTGCTGGGAATATTTAAGTTATCATCTTGTTTTATTTCAGACCTTAACAAACAGATGGCTCAAACTTACAAAACATTGAGTCGAACAAGTTCTGTAGCTTTACAAAATGAATATGCTACAACTTCTGTAAAAATGAATAAATAAAATATTAAAAAATAAAATGTGTGCTTCCTGTTTTACAGAGGTAGCTATACAAAACAGACATCTGTTAAAATAAGTGTTTTCAGTGCACAGTAACGTAAGCAATACAGTAACAGTACAGTCTTACAGTAATGTAAATTTACATACTACTAACAAAAAAGTGCAATCTTACAACTGTAAAGTTGCATAAACTCTTCATCATGGTTTAATTGGCATCGCGGGGTTTGCAGCTTTTCAATGATGTCGCGTAATGAGTGACGTCACTTCATAACGTTCCCATGGCAACAGGGGAAATGGCTGCGCTTGTGTGAAGTAAACGCAACATTTTTCAACTTTCTGCTAAGATATATGTGACTTTTTGCAACGAAAATGCGGGGATTATGAAATCATGCAAGCCCGCATATTTTGCGCGCGGAAATCTGCAATTTATGCGGTGAAAGTGCGGCGTATTTGAAAAAACGCGCCCCCCGCATGAATATGCGGACTTTGGCTGATTTTGCGTGGAATCTTGCGATCGCATAATCGCGTTTTTCTGGAGGGACTGATTTACACCTGAGGACGAGCGCTTGTGTTGCGTTCGAAACGTCGTGATTTATTTAAATTTTTATTTTTTATTTTTTATTTTATTTCTACATACGTGGCTTTACCGAAAAAAAACAATGAGTATAATTTCTGCAGTCACGAAAGCTTCAATCCTAGATTAATTTCCGTGTTATTCACATTTTAAAGACCTTGCCACCGTCTCGTTTTAATTAACCTCTGCAGAAGTCGCTGAGGCTGTGATTTTGCGAAGGTGAAATTGTTGCCGCTGAAGCAGCAATGATTATTTCGCAACTAGCTTTTTTTGCCCGTGTATATTTCAGTAAATCAAAAATATTAAATAAAAATTATTTCAGTTCATGATTATTAATGAGAGGGGGGGGGGTTGCCCCATGTGGAGTGACGCCACCCGCTCATGGTTATTGGAAAGGGGTGCGGCATGTGGAACGACGTCACCCCCTCATGGTAAGCGTGGAGGGGTGCGGCATGTGGAGTGATATTATCCGCTCATGATTATTAATGAGGGGAGGGGTGTGGCATGTTGAGTGCGCGGCCTTCTTGTGCGTTAGTGTCAATTTCCACGCGGACATGAATATTAATGAAGGGGGGGGGGCTCTTTTGCAGTGACGTCACGCACAGATGTTGCACTGTGCTGCGTACATTTATTTTTTACCGTCATTTTCTGTAAAGAAACGTCATATTTGAAGCGACTGCATAATAAGTTATGTAATTCAGCTCGACATTCCTCATGAATATTAATGAGGGGGGTGGGCCTCATGTGGAGTGACGTCACACGGGGGGGGTGGGCCTCATGTGGAGGGACGTCACGCGCGGGACGGACAGCCATTTCTGGGTGATTATAGTAGGTAATGCAGTACTTTGGTTTATGTTTTATATTGGCAGTGTGCGTGTTTATGCATATGCGTTGATAGATGACACTATTTAAATCACACCTGCTTCCATTAAATGTCTTGAAAAGGAAATTGCCGTTCAACCAGTAAATTTGGAAAAGTGAATCTTGGAATGGATTGAAGATCTTGTATTTATTCATAATAAAAAAATACTGGACGACAATCAAGCCTGAAAAGAGTGGGGAAATAGGGGGAAACTACCAGGGCCACAAGTTTTTTTTTTACATTTACATGATGGGGAAGGGGGGGCAGACAACATGACTTGTTTTTATGGGCATGACTTAGTTTAGGCTGCTGTAGATTTTAACAAAAAAATAAAACAGGTGCTGTTTGAGTGCAGCCTGTCCCAGAAAATGCAATAGACTTGTTTCACCGATGGTGCTGTGAATGCTGGACATCTGTGAAAAAGAGCTTCAAAGCTCATCGGATTTCTCCAGGGAAAAATAAAGGTTCTGATTCTGGATGATTCTGAAGTGACAGCAAAAGCGTGCGCGTGTCGCGTTTACTCAGGACGCTATTGTCACATCTTCCTCGTTTATTTGGAGCACTCGATGACGTTATGGAATTGTGGTATCAATCGGCAGGCTTTGTCTGAGGATGAATAATTACGTTCTTACAAACAGCTTTTATTATGCGGTAGAAAGAGAATCGTTGATCACGCAAGTCGTGCGATGCACATTTCTCGGTTTTAGTCTTGGTCTCGTTTTCTCTTGGAGAGTGACGAAGAGAGCCACCGAGCAGGCCTCGGTCTTCAAAAGGGGATACGTCAATGAAGACTTGTACTAAATCACATGCACAACATTGTGGGCATATTCTCTAAAGCACTCTAGTCTTATGTAACCAGTGTGGTTGTGTAACTAATAAATGGTGCATATAGTCGCACTACAATATAATTAGTGGTTGTTAAACCTTGTGAATGTTGCTGGGTCACGGGTCACGAATACCTGTCAACCCATACGGTTTATACCCCGTATTCCAGGGAAATTCAGTTTTCAGGTCCATCCGGCATACAGCCGTTTCAATACAGACAACATTTTTTGGTCTATTATTGTTTCTCCCTTGTGATGGGACTTTGTAGGATGAACGTTGAGATTCATCAGGGGCACGGGTGTGACCAACACGGTCTAGGCACTGATAAGGGGTTGACATGTATGCAGGTGCCTTGGGTGGTATGTTGGGCTACGCCCTTCGTCTGCCTCTCAGAATAGGCAGGCACCTGATTCAATTGCCAGTCACGTGACCACTGGACGAGGTGAGCTGGCATATAAATGTAGCTGAACTACTAAAATTTAATCCGTAGCCATCCTGAAAAATGAAATAACCAGTAACACATTTATGCTATTTAAAATATACTTGATATTAATGAACTTGCAACAATAGTTAATTCTTGAATTTTAATGAGTATTTTAACATAAATCTAAATATGCCAAATTAATTCCCTAAGGATTTTGAAGAGAGGAGACGTGGAGTGACATCGCGGACGTCACTGTGTAATGCCGGCCCCAGAGAGGCACGGCGTACGATGTACTCACATCACGGACATCACGTATGTAGGAACATCGTGGATGTCACTGTGTAATGCCGGCCCTAGAGAAGCACGGCATGCAATGCATTGACCCCACGGACACCCCATATATGTGGGTGTAGTACCGGCCCTGGAGGGGTTCGGTGAGTGCTGATGGAGAGCGCTGAATGGCACCACGCTCGGCGTGCAGTGCCGACCCCTACAGGATGGAGTGTGAGAGTGTCAGCCATGGAATGGGGTTACTATAGGCCATGGCACTCTGGTTGACCAGAGAGGACACGTGACTGGTAAAGTCTACACAGGGGCCCCAAGTGGGGCTAAAGGTGATCACGTGTCGGGGGGAGATCCTGCTAGAGGATTCGAGAATGTGGTTGTGCCCAAGGGCAGAGCCAGCCACGACCAGTGAGGATATAAGTCGGGTCCCCAGAGGGAACCGGGTTTCAGCTTTGCTGTTGTCATCTTGAAGAATCTAGGTTTGACGTCCGAGAAGACCTGGGTCCAAGCTAGGGTCCGTTGTAGCTACTCCAAGTGTAATTAGTGTAGGTAGCCTGGTGGTCCACCACCATAGGTTGTTATCTGGTGAAGGGGCAGTTACCCCTTTTGTGTTGGTATCAATAAATGTGTTGCCTCCAAAGAGTACATCTGTGAATTCCCTACAACTGGTGTCGGAAGTGGCCAAACACTATTTTACTTAGCTAGCCATGTAGGCTATGTCTACGCGCCGCAGACTACGTACCAGGACGTTGGACGATGAAGATCTCATTGCTCAATCAGCCCCGGGGATGGCGACCCCAGAGGATGGAGGTGAAGCGCTGTCGGCGGAGCAGAGCACCGACCGAGCACGCGACAGCTTACTGCCGGGGGGGAGGGAGCTCCAGACAGCACGCACACGCCTGCCTCGCAGAGCTCCTCCAAGCCGTGGCGTCCATCCTAGTGGAGCTCCACCCTACGGAGCCAGTAGTGGAAAAGGGAGCAACGGAGTCACGCGGGGACGAAGTTCCTGCCACCATTTCCTGCTAAGCGGGAACCTCTGTGGCGCAGCCCGCGCTTGCGGCTGCCATCTTCTCAGAAGAGCGGAGCGTGGGGCCCGCCAAATCCGAAGCTGCGTCGAAATCGCCGGTGGATGTTCCATCTCTCCGGCGATGACTTGCCTTCGTGAAAGACGAATGCCGACTTGGCGGGGTGGATGGAGGCGCAGGCACTGAGAGCACTAATGACGACGCGCTGGCGGCGTTCCTCATCATCCCACCGTCGGAGAGGGCCACGCTGACTCAAGCCTTTGACCAAATGGCGGCAATTTACGAGCCGCCGTCGAACGTGCGCCAAAAGTTAGCTACGCAAAAGAGAGGGGAAGCCGAGACGCCCCTTACCTTCCATAGCGCACTTTTGGCGCTAGCGAAGGCTGCCTTTCTGAGGATGGACCACGATGGAATTGACTCGCTGGTCGAGAGATTGCTGGCTTTGGCTTAGGACTTCAACATCGTCCTGCCGGCTGTAGAAGACAATCTTTCGTCTATCAAGGTTGCAAGATGCATCCAGGCTCAACAGCTCTTACAAGGGCACAAGGGGTTGGTGGCGTGTACCGCACCCCATGAGGGGCCGGATACACCTGAAGATGTGGAGCCCATCCCATCCTGCGCATCGACCCAGAGCGGAGGCGGGCGAGGGGACGGCATGGTGCGACGGGCGGAAGACATCTCGTCCGGGGAGCAGCCCCGTTGTGTGCTACAGCTGCAGCCTGCCGGGGCATGTCTTGTCGGGCTGCCGCGTGCTGCGACGACGCCTCCCCGGACCATCGCCGTCATCCGCCCGACCGTCCTTTGCTCCACTGCACCCGAAGGCGAGTCGCGACACATCACACACTCGGCCCTGAATCCACCTCACCCATCTCGTTCGTTCGGGTTCCGTTTCGGTCGTGTGTCGGTGTGGGGGGGTTCGGACTTTGATCAGGCCGACCGGCCGCTCCGACCGGGTTAGTGGTCAGAGCTGGCCCATAGAGTGGTTGCCGCGACCGCAGGTTCGTCCGCTGTTATTGGGATGATGGAGGGGGTTAAGATCAGGATGCTCGTTGACACCGGTGCGTCAGTGACCATCATCTCGGAGTTGATTTATAATATCTTACCCCCTGTCGTACCTTATGTCCTGTCGAAGCTCCGTGCTTCGCTGCAAACGGCGGCTCATTGGGCATCATTAGGAGAATAACAGCAGAGCTGTGCATTGCAGATGTCAAATTGACGGGACCGGTTCTTGTGTCGACATCCCTTGCTATTCCTTGTTTGCTCGGGACCGACTTTTTGGGGAGGATGTCATTGAAAATTTTGATCGACCAAGGGTGCATTGAATTACCATCCGGCTGTCGAATGGTATTTTTGCCTTCGCCCACTCACTTGTGCACTGCTTACGCTACCGTGCAGGCACTTGCACGTAGGACGGTTAAGATTCCCCCCGGCGCGCAAATGTTGGTCCCCCTCCGATTGCAGCAGCCGCTGGATCAGGGGGCGACGGCGGGAGGAATCCTCTTGGGACCTTCTAATAAAGCCAGTCGTGGATTGATGTTAGTAGGGGCCCAGACGTTGGTATCCAACGATCCGGAACCCTTCATTCAGGTTATTAATGCAGGGTTAGACACGTCGGTCATCCAAGAAGGTACTGTGCTAGCTCATGCATCACCAGTGCTTCATGAGGGAAGCATCGCTGGCAGTGTGAGTGCCATGTCAAATACGCAGCCACGCCAGAATCCTGATGAGGGGTGGATGGATACGCTTTGTTCGGAAAATGTGGAATTGTCCGAGGTCCAGAGGAGGTCATTGAGGGCACTTTTGCGCGAATTATCGGATGTTTTTAGCAAAGGCAAATTTGAAATCGGCCGCACTATGATTTTAAGTCATCACATCAATACGGGTAACGCCTCTCCCATCCGGTAGAATCCCTACCGGCTGAGCCCTACGGAAAAAGAACACGTTCGGCGAGCGGTTGACAAAATGTTAGCCGCGGATATTATTTCACCATCCAGCCCGTGGAGAGCCCCAATTGTACTCGTTATAAAGCAGGATGGTAGCTTGCGCTTTTGTGTGGACTTCCATAAGCTTAATAAGATCTATGTTGCTGATGTGTACCCTCTACCTCGAATGGAAGACTCACTGGATGCTCTAGCAGGAGCACGGTTTTTTTCCACTCTTGATCTCTTATCCGGGTTTTGGCAGTTGCCGTGAGACGAAGCCTCTTAACCCAAAACAGCCTTTCGTACACCACAAGGCTTGTTCAAATTTAATCGACTTCTGATGGGCCTTCATTCCGCGCCAGCTACGTTCCAACAATTAATGGAACTGGTTCTGGCTCGTCTCCAGTGGGACTTGTGCTTGATAAATCTCTATGATGTTATAGTTTTAGCCGTACGTTTGCTGAACACCTGGAATAGCTATGCGCTGTTTTTCTCAAAATGCGTGCAGCCAACCTGAAATTTAAACGACAGAAATGTCACCTCCAGAAATCGGTTCGGTATCTTGGCCACATAGTAAGTGAATCAGATATTGCAACTGACCCAGACAAAACCACGTGTGTTCAAACTTGGCCGGCCCCCATATCGGTGGGAGGTGCGCAGTTTCATAGGATTCACATCCTATTACCGCCGTTTTGTCACCAGGTTCGCCACCATCGCTAAACCTCTCCATGCCTTGATGGCAAAGGGTCATGAATTCCATAGGGGAGAGGAGGAGGAGGCCGTATTTGTTGCGTTCCGGGATGGCTTGGTGAACGCCCCTCCCCTCCACTACCCCGACTTTTCCTTGCCATTCATCCTTGATACAGATGCTAGTAACACCGGACTTGGAGTTGTTCTGTCTCAAGTTGTCAATGGCATCGAGCGTGTTGTTGCATATGGAAGCAGAGTGCTGTCTTTGGCCGAACAACGGTACTGTGTCACACACCGGGAACTGTTAGCTATTGTGGTTTTTGTGCAACAGTATCGCCCCTAATTGTATGGTAGACGCTTTGAGGTGCGCTCTGACCACGCAGTGCTACCGTACGCGCTGCGTGTTTAACAGCTGCCTGACCAACTTTCACGCTGGTTGGAGGTCTTCCAGGACTACTCTTTTGATGTTACCTATCGCAAAGGCTCCTGACACACGGACGCTGATGCCCTGTCAACGAGCGGCGGGTGAATGTGTTTCTCGGGCTCTGGGCGCTGTAAGTCGCCCAACAAGCACTTGCTCCCTCCCCTTGCAGCGTTGGCCGAGGTTATAACATCTGAGGTGGCCGAGGGTACGGTGGCACGTGACGCCGTCATTGGGTTGGACCACGAAGAATGGGGTTGCCTCCAGGTTGAGGATGCTTCCCTGCTTAAATTGCGACACCGTGTCAGAGAGACTGATGGGGGCGGGGATCGATGGGGTGTTGCCTCTGTCATTCTTGGGGGCAGATTGCTCATGAATTGGGACGGAGGGTTGCACCAATTTAACATTGTTGTGCCCACTGCCCTGCGGGGTAAGGTCATTTGGGCGGTACATGAGCACCTGTTGCACCTGGGTGTGCATAAGACGTTGGCCACACTTAAGTTGGACTTCTTCTGGCCTGGCATGGCTGAGGATGTCGCTAATTTGTTGAAGGGGTGTGTGCAGTGCGCGCGGCGGAAGCCACCAGCAAAACCTTGTTGTCCACCATTGCAATCGATTCAAGTTTCCCGCATAAATGAACTAGTTGCTCTGGACATCCTTCATCCATTTCCCACTACCCCTCGTGGGAATAAGTATTTGCTAGTGGGAGTCGAGTATTTTTCACGATGGCCTGTGGCCTGGCCGCTCCCCAACCAGTCGGCGGCGACGATCACTAAGACATTCCTCAATGGCTATGCTCCCGAATGTCTTCTGACCGATCAGGGCAAACATTTTTCTTCAAAATTGTTGCGCGAGGTGTGCGATTTGTTGGGAACAAAGAAAGTATGCACATCTCCGTACCACCCGCAGATGGATGGCATGGTTGAGCGGCTGCACAGGACTCTGACCTCCACGTTGAGCCATCAGGTCAGCGAGTCCCAACTCGACTGGGATTTGCATTATTCCTGGAGTCCTATCTGCATATAGGATGGCCCCTCGCACATCCACCGGCTATTCACCGTTTTTTTATGTATGGGAGAGAACACGACCCCCCGATTGATGTTTAGTTATGAGCCGCGCCTAACAAAATTAAATCTAAAATTTCTGACTCTGTGCGCTTTACCCTTCCAAAGCTTTCCGAAGCGCGGGAAGCTTCCAGGGTAAATTCCAATTTGCGCCAATTGGCAAATGAGCGGCTGAGGGGTTTCCGTGCTTCTGCACACGAGTGGGCACCTGGGGACAGAGCCTGGTTGCACTGTCCACAGGTACCAGTGGGTACGTCGCCCAAATTGTTCAAACCCTGGAGAGGGCCGGTTGATGTGATTCGGGTTGTTCGACCACAGTGTGTCCAGATCCGCTTGGGGTGGCGGAGTTGGTTTGTACATCCCTCATGCCTGAAGCCTTTCATCGCTCCGCGCGAGTTCGTTCCATCTCCACATCGCAGGGGCCGAGTGTCAGATGTGTCTGGCGAGCTGAGGTGTGTGCCCACTGCGGTTGGTCTTCAGCGGAGTCATGTAATCCCATCCTCAGGTGCCGCGCGCCTGACGTCCTCGGTGGCCGCCGCCTGCGCCATCTCCACTGGATTTGGGAGAGGAGAACCCGTCCACGCGGCCTACTGCTCTTCGTGAGGAGCCGAGTTCGACGGGACATTTGCATATTCCCTCCAGGACCTCCAGGGAGAGCAAGCCCACCTCCCCTGGGAGCCCGGCCACAAGGACTCGATCATAAACTCTTCGGTTTTCGTAATCCCCATGCACACACACACACACACCGTCAGTTGGTTGTCGCACTCGGCAGGCCGTATCGGTTATTGGCTGAACCTAGCCTTTATTGTGCTTGCGGGTGTTGTTACACGGTGGGGGTGGGAGATGTTAGTGATGGAGGGGATACCGAGCGTTTGCTTTACTGCATTTTTTTCTCTCATGTTGTGTTCTGTACTTACACCCTTTTCCCCGTTGTTAATGTATTTGTACATAGTGTATTTATTGTATAGGTGGGTTTGGGTATTTGTTTGTTATTTGTTATTGTTGAGGCACACATTGCGTTTTAGTCACTTTTTACTAACTTTTTTTATCACCTTATTCACTTGGTTCGTTTTAAGGGGGAGCTGACAGCCAGGACGGCTGAGTGCTACGAAGGGGGGCGGGGAGGCGTGTTGTAGTGACGTCACTGTGTAATGCCGCCCCTAGATAGGCACGGCGTGCGATGTACTCGCATCACGTATGTAGAGACATCGTGGATGTGCAGTGCTGACCCCTACAGGATGGGGTGTGAGAGTGTCAGCCATGGAATGGGGTTACTGTAGGCCATCGCACTCTGGTTGACCCCGGAGGACACGTGACTGGTAAAGTCTACACAGGGGCCCCAAGTGGGGGCTAAGGGTGGTCATGTGTCGGAGGGAGATCCTGCTCAAGGATTCGAGAAGGTGGCCAAGGGCAGAGCCAGCCACGACCAGTGAGGATATAAGTCGGGTCCCCAGAGGGACCGGGGTTCAGCGTTGCTGTTGTCATCTTGAAGAATCTACGTTCGACGTCCGAGAAGAGTCACCAACACGTGGACCTGGACCCAAGCTGGGGTCCTGTCCGTTGTAGCTACTCCCAGTGTAATTAGTGTAGTTAGCCTGGTAGTCCACCACCATAGGTTGTTATCTGGTGAAGGGGCGGTCACTCCAACTGAATCATCTGTGGGTAGTATTTAAAATGCGGCAAGTAATTAAGAGCATATGCTGGCACACACAATTGACTTACTCTTGAGAATGATGGCACTGGATATTTAACGTCCACAGTGAAGCAAACAGCGCACATTTTTATGGTTATTATTACACGCTTTTAATTAACTCACTCTGTTATCGTTGTTGTCGTCGTATCCTCAAATCTTGTAACTTAATTTTAACCCACTTCCCAATGTGGTGTCGACTGCAAACTTCGTATACTTACGTCTTACTGATGACAATACTATATTCTATCATAAAAATATATTTTTAAACAATCTTTTTATTACACGCTTTCTATTAACTCACTCTGTTGTCGTATCCTCAAAACTTGTAACTCAATTTTAACCCACTTCCCAATATGGTATTGACTGCAAACTTGGTATACTTATGTCATACTGATGACAATACTATAGTCTATTCATTAAAAAAAATTAAGCCATCTTTTTTATATGTTATGTTTCGCCTTGGGTCTAATTTTCCACGCTCAACTCACGTTGGCTGTAGATAACCACGTCCCTTACGTTATGGAAAGCCTCGGGGCCACTTCCTGAAGTCGTGGAGTTCTGCCATTACTCGTACGGTACATTTCATTAAAGCGTGTTTTTAAATATTACTTATTATGGTTATTACCGCAATAATAAGCAGGGCGGCTGCTGCAGTTCGAACCGTGAACCTCTGCAACAAGCGGCGAACTCGCTATCACTGGGCTATGTCACCGCCATGTGTTTTTGAATTGTCACGTTCTTACCTGCCCCTAACTGGACATCTGTGAAAAACGTCTTCATTATACTCTTAGGTTTTTCGGTAAAGTCACGTAGGTAAAAAATAAATAATAAAAATATAATTGAAATAATAATAGAAATAAAATAATAAATCACGCCGTTTCGGAGGCAACACAAGTCTCCGTCATCAGGTGGGACCGTCGCAGCTAGATTTACTGTCTCAAGTGAGGCAAAATTCCAAGAGTCAAGCTCTTAAATTCAAGTTTAAGGGGGGAGGGAAGGGGGGGTTATCTGAATGTTGCCAGATAAAAGGGTAAAAAAAACACTTATCATATTTTTTACTGGCAAATGAGGTTCCAATGGTTTAAATGCTTACCCCGAGCTCTCATACTCTGATGGTGCATTGTCTTTGGGTTGTGCATTTGGCGTCATCTGGTCCAACCCATGTGAGACTAGGCTCTAAGGAAAGCTGTCTCGGGTGTGGACCAATCAACTTCAAGGACAGTGCATACATTATCAGAGTTATGTTTTTTGTTTGCATTATGACTGCAGGTATTGTGGTCTATGCAAACATGACTCCTTGTAAAAAAAGGTGTCAGTTTTGTTGCCAGATAGAAGGGTAAAAAAACAATTATCATATTTTTTAATGGCAAATGAGGTTCCAATGGTGTTAATCTATCTAGTTGTGCAGTTGGAAGTCTATGAGTTGACATGAACATCATAATCACTTGGTGGTATGTGGGTTTTACTATGGACAGACTTGTCCCTGCAATAGCTATGTGAAATTTCCACCGCTGGTTCAGAGCTATAAGCAGGAGATGAACACCGATGCCTCGGTGCTCATTTGATAAGGAAGTCACTTTGACTTAAAATAGAAATCGTGTACCTACTCTAGATAACATCATCGTGAACACCATCCGTCATTATCGGCATTAGCCATTGTCTCTGTTAGGGTCCCGTTTCAATTGATACCAATGGGCAATTGTAATGTAAAATAAACATCTTGCTTCACTGCGGAGGCCCACTGTCATGATTTAATTTGTATGTACTGTATAAATATATCTCACCCTATGAAGGCTTGGAATCAGCTTGCTCTCGCTTGAATGGGCTGCTTGAATGTACACTATTGTTGAGGGTGGAGGCTTAGTGCAATATAGAATGGAAATGCACTCCTGTCAGGTATTACGTTAAGCAGTGGAATAATCGAAACGGGGGTTATAGCTTTCGCATTAATGTGGAGCAAAAAAAAAGTAATATCTGTCATTGTGAAACACTTCGCAATTTGCTGTGCAAATCGCTTGTAAATGAAGGTGCTCTCGATTCTCACCCCATTAGATTGAGGTCAACATATACACTGTACCACATGTGCATGTCACATAAATAATAATAAAAACGCCGTGCTCAGAAAATAAATTGAGCCAGGCGGGCAAGAACCGACGTGAGGACCACTTTGGCGGTGGCTTTTCTCGCCGAAATTTGCCGTCTCGCTCGGCCACTTTCCTCGCCGTGCCCGGCTCGAACTCACTCGGGCAGGTGACCGGGGGGGGTGCCCGAGGCGACGGCTCCGTCCGCACGCTCTCCGCGGCCGCAGAGACCAACACGGAGACGGAGACATTCGCTCGGGAGCGACGTTACAACGACGGCTCACGGGGGGGGGGAGCCGCTAATTTGCATGAGTCAGTGAGAGAGCAAGCGGTGTGGGCTCCTCGGGCTCGGCACCACGTGAGCGCCGCTGTGTGTAGGTGTTGGTGAGTCAGACGCAGCAGCAGCAGCCGCCGCGTACATCGCGCACTGCCGCCGATCGTCGTCGTCGTCTTCCCGCGAGAGACTCTTTCCGCCAGCGCTCTCCGGCGCCGAGCCGGCGGCGGCGGGGGGAGGTGGATGAATGTAGTAACCGAGGTGCCATCGGGTCTCGTCGTCTTCTGCTCGTCCGCCGGTGGCCGCGCCGCCCGTCCTCTTATCTCTCGGGCGCGTTCGCGTCGAGCGAGCGAGCCAAGGGGTGGGTGGTGGTGGTGGTGATGAGGCCTCTCTGAATCTCGCCGCCGCTCGTGATGATGATGTTGACGGCTTTTTGTTGTTCGCCTCCGCGGGCGAGGTGGGCATTCTTGAAAAGAAGGCCCGCTCATTGACGGCTGGAGGCGAGGTCTGCGGGAGGAGGGAAGGTATGGAAGTCTTGAATTCGCGTTGTTTGTTCTGTATGAAGCAACAGCAGCAGTGACATTCAGATGTATTGATATAAAAAAAACACGTAAGATTGGGTTTTGAATCGGGGTACGGCCATTGGCAGTAATGCGTGCTCCAGTTGCTCATGTGTGGAGGCTGCATATTAATTGAGGTTTTTTTTCTGCGCTCGCTGATGTTCCAACTACAGTATCAGAATTCTACACTCATACAGCAGTTGACATGGTAACCATTAGAACAAGCACGAATGTACTGTACGTGGTGTTCCGACTTAAAGGAGGGAACCATTCAGAGGTTCCGCGAAAAGGAGGTGAATATAAAAGGGTCGCTTTATTTTTTTTACAGAAGCTCATCGTTGGCAATTTACACTCTTAATCTTAACAGGCAGGTCATTAATTAGCCGAATAGCTAATATGTGTTGCTCATCTCCATGTCATCAGCTATGTCTGTAGGCCAGCCGGGCTCATGAATAGTAAATGATTTCGCCCACCGCTGCACAGCGCCAGGGTGTGACAATGGTAGCCGTGACTAAGCCCTGATTCATGACAGATAGTGTGGAAATTTAAACCAAGCCAGCAGATTTCAGTTTATGCTTCTATAATTTTTAACTATTGAATGTGCCGACCTAAGTGTGTGTGTGCGAAGTGAAATAACGTGCTTAATTATAAATGATTCATCGAGGGAGAAGTTGTTGAACATATCAACGAAATGTCTCTTGGGGCAGCCGTTCTCCTGCGATAACGCACATTTTAACTGAATAACAACGAGGTGCGAAAATGAGACATTTCCTCTGTGCGATAGCTAGGAACAGCGGCACTGACCATAAATAATGAGTGCAGCCGTGAACTAAACCCCGCGATTGGTAATCTCGGCCAAGCACACGCCGCCCGCTCTGTGTTTTAAAAAAACCCAACAGAACGCCACGCTCCCGCAGGTGTCCTCTCTGGTGCTGCTCTCATTATCATATTTACAGTCTCGGGCACAAACAGTTCTTAAAGAGCGCCGTCTAGTGCTTCCGGCCATGCAGCAAAGAGGGGCATTTACCCGTATTCATTGTGAAAACAGATCGAGCAAGAGAGCTGGTCGTGACCATCGAAGGGACTCGCGCACACACGCGCGCGCGTCTTCTCAGTTATCGTTGCGCTTTGAGAATTGGCACATCAGGTGGCTTTCGTGGGTGCGCTTGAGATGTTTCTTGAGCAATCTGTCTGGATGTGTGCCCTTTCGCATTCGGTAATGGGCCAGACGCAGGTTGTTCAGATAGAAAGTGGCATTCGGAGAATCTTGAGCGGCTGAATGAGCCGTGTGGAAGAGCCAGAGAGAAGCTTTAAATTAAACGACATTCTCGCAAAAGGTTCCAGAATCAATTAAACTCGTTTGTTCTGTGCGGATAGGGCAAAGTCGAATTAAATCGCTGTCTCTTTTGTTGTTTTTACTTTGGCTTAATTTAATTCCCAACCTGCGCTGCTGCCTTGCGTTCTGACATTCAGTCTCTTGTCTCTCAGCGTTATATCTGCCCATCGGCTACACAGTGTTGTGGATAATGCATCGGTCATTCACATGTTTTCACCTGATCCCCTTTGTGAATCCACTTCTGGATGAAGGCCTACACACGCTGTTTCGGTCATGATGGGGTCTTTCGAGCGTACTCGCATCATGTCGAGAGAAGCCTTTTGCGATAGTGTTGTGGGTATTTCCTAAATGTTGAGAGAGCGGCAGCTTGTGGAGACCTTTGGGTCTCGGCAGCATGAAAACAGAATGTACCCTTTGTCGGCTTATAAATAATTTCATTGCGGCCCTCTCGTGTTGTTAAATGTCAATGGATTAAACGCCACGTTATTCTTGAGAACATCGACATGACGTTTGGGAACCAGTGTGTGGGCTTCGGGCATCATTAGCATGGTCTGTTAATTTGGGTGCGCAAGGTATCGTGGGGTTCGTGAAAGCAAGCAAACAAACAATCGGAATGCTTCCACCACCCCAAATTGCTGCTGCTCTGTGCTGTTGGAGTTGCGTACATCGCTGCTCACTGTAATGGGGGTTCGTGAGATTTTGAAAGCCAGCTATAAGGTTGAGAACTACAGATCTTAAGCACATTGTGACATTTACACGTTTCTCAGAAGTCCAACATTCAATCTCATTCCAATTAAATGCAAATTCAATTTAATCAGTGAGTCACGCGTTTTGACGGACAGTTATGCTAATCGAGTAAGCCTCATCAAAGCTGCCTCAATCCTGAACCCACCTACCCCTTTAGCGGATGCGAGCTAAGTGCCTGCTCCTCCGTGGCGTCATACCCCTGCCTCCTCACCGATCCTGTCATTATTAGCCTCTGGCTGAGCAATGTACAAACTTCACACAGCTCGCTTGAGCCAAGACTGCCCAGAAGGCGCATTAGGCATGCAGCATGCATCACGTATTTAACAAACAAAAATATTTTCGCTAAAAGGATGGTAAAACGAATGCATTTCTGATTGAATAGCAATCGTGTCGAATAATTTCTGCAAGCCCATCCACATCTGGACGGTGAATATGAATACAGGTCTGTGGTACGGTATGTGGTGTATTGCGTGACAGTGGTATTGTGGGAGATGGTCCCGTCTCCATGTCATATTTTCGCACGAGAATACGGGTACATGGTACTCGGGAGTGTTGCTCTTGAGCTTGTACCATTTGGCCACATTGCGTATGCTTGAGCTGGGCATTATCTTACTGACCATGGGATACGGCACTCTGCATGTGCTCAGAGAAGTGGTATTTAATGGGGAGTGGTGGCATGTGGGAAGCACATTGCTCTCTGAAACTGCCGATCCG
Source organism: Lampetra planeri (assembly GCF_965212315.1). Lineage (NCBI taxonomy): Eukaryota > Metazoa > Chordata > Hyperoartia > Petromyzontiformes > Petromyzontidae > Lampetra > Lampetra planeri. Next base: position 1,621,191 of record NC_136116.1, on the reverse strand, counting down.
ACTTAGATTCCCGGCCACGGCTAACATCACTCGCAAGTGATATCTTAGAGCCACTTGTTGGTTTTCTCTAGGTCGCCTCAGCTTTAATAATATTTAGTAACTGTTGTGTTTTCTAAAGACCGGTACAGGGAGGATTAATGGTGGCCGGGTGGGTTGCTGGCCACCCTCACCCCGTTTGTGCTGCGTTCCACGCTTCATGGGCAGCTTGCCATCAGCACTTTCCACAGCAGTCTATAAGGCTACACGGGGAAACTGTCTTTTTTATTATGTAATGTGATTTATAGCGAACATCACCACAAAACAACATAGGGGGCAGTAGCACACTTTATAAAGATATATCACGTTATTATAATAGTGAATTAAAATAACACATTAATGGCATTCTTGGAATATAATCTGCCCAGGTGGCATTGTGGTTAGAACACGTGGCTTGCAACCAGAATTTAGCAATTTTAAATTCGTTCCGGGGGTCGCCTCAGCCATTCAGATTTCTATATGATACATAATGCCCTTCATCCAGGAGAGCCTCACTGACCCTTAGTTTAGTCTTGCACTGGGATGTTAATCCATGTCCATTACTGAATATTTCGCGTGCGAGAGAAAACCTGCGTACCTGGTGAAAACTCAAGCGTATGATTATTATTCTTTGCTTATTTGTCCCGGAAAGCCACACAGAGTTTGGAGTGCGGCATTGGGTTTTTATCTTAAGATGTTTCAGCCAATAAATGATGACTGTTTATGCAAGTGGGAGGAAACCAGAGCACCCGGAGACAACCCATGCGTGTGAGGAAGGGGGCAACACTCTATCCCCGTACAAATGTAAACATGGCTGTTTGTCCACTCACTGTCCTGCGTTTTCCTGGCGAGCCATGGTATGGCACCTCAACGCCCACGGGAAGTGAGGTTCACAACATTCGTGTGATTGACCAACCCTTGTCTCCACAGTGCTGGATGGATTACAGGCATGTGTCACCACCGCCCAGAGGAACAATGAAAGTTCCGTACAGATGGATTACCCCGACCTTTGCTGCCCATCACGGCAGCATATAGCAACCTGTTATGATGCATTGTGGCCACCTTTATAACACTGTCTAGCTTTTGAGATATGAGATTAGGTGCCTTCCGGCTGAATTCGTCATAACCTATATCACTAATATAGGGCATCGTGACTAAAGCTGTAAAGTGAATCCACCATGTGTGCCCCTTTCAGGACGGCATGAGCACGTGGCCACAGTGAGCAAACCTGCTGAGGCCTCCTGTCCGACCGGGGGATTAGGCCCCCACTGCGGAAGGGCGGCCACCGGGCACCCTGGCCTCCTCACTGCCCGCCTCGCCCCGCACGTGCTCGCTCCAGCAGCAGGGCGGCCTGACTGCACCCCGGCCAGGGCACGGCCCTGCAGGTACCACCTCAGAACGATCCCGTTACCCTCCCCCGCAGTGGCGGCTGTTTGGGCAGAGCATTATATTTCTAAACGAGGATGAAAAAATATTAATTAGCAAGTATTCGGTAACGCTTTCCAAGATGTGTTTGTCGTACGACGATGGTATATATTTTTACGGACAATGAGCTGACATTGCACAGCGACTGGCTCAAATATTTGTAATGTTGCTATCGGGAGGGAGGTGGGGCATGATGTGTGACGTCATCGCCTTGACCTACAATGTGAAAGGTTTTAACGCTGGTTTTTCTTGCCAAGTTTTGAGTAACCCTTTATCAATTTGTCCCGAATAGCAACGCAACTTTATGCAAACATTTCCTTCACATTGGATTGTTCCAGATGATAGTTATTGTGCCCCCTGTTACAGAGAGACACGGGTGGTGAGACAGCTTAATGGATTAACACCCGCAACCTTAGAAAGCCTTACAAATTGGATTACATTTATTGTGACTAGTACCCAAATGTGGTGAATGTGTTTTAACTGCCTGCTGTCTCGTTTGGAACCTTTTTGTAATAAGTAATACCTCCCTTGGGATTTAATTCATTAAATCTCACTTCACATTATCTTACCTATTCATGACATACATTGTACTCAGAGTAAAGATGCCTTACCTAGTGAGATTTTGAATTGCTGGGGATGAAGAGTCCCAGTAATATAATAGCGGGCCACTGCTAGTAAACTGCGCCATGATTGGTGGAGGAGATAGAGGAGGTGACATTGGTGTTCCCTGTCGGTTAAGCGATTAGCTGGAGAAGGAGAGCACTGGGAAGGCTGGAGTGACCACTCTTTCAATTTCAGCACACCCCCAGGGCAGATCTCCTTGGTTACGTTTCTGACCTTATTTTTTAACCTCACTACTGCACTGTTCACAGTATTTTTTTTTTACAGTTCTAGGAAATGAATTTGGAGGAAGTGTATTTGTTTGATTTTGACTACATCCTTGGAATATCAATCTCGCATTTGAGCATCATATAAGCTAATGCTACAACAAATGGTATGATAAATGTGGTCGTTTACTGGAATCACTGCATTGCGTATGTTTGCACATCTCTTTACATCTTTGTCTATACCAAATGAAGCTAGTTTTATTTGCCAACTAATAGCCAAGTACGTACATCAGTTTAAATGTATTCACAGGGTTGAGCAGCAATTATCCACATTGGATTAGGCTATCTCTGGAAAATATCAGGTAGACACATTTTGAATTAAAGATCATTTTGATTTACAACAGCTGATGTAATGGTTATTCCACCAATTATCTTTTCTCTCGCCTCTACATCATCATCTTTAAAGCCTGATGCCTCCAAATCCTCGCTCGTCTTAGGTGTCCTAGTGATGTGAGTGCCTTCGGGCCATCCTAAGCCATCCTGAGCTTGTGTCTCGGAGAGAGATTCTCACACGTAGGCAGTCATGAATAGCAATCCTCGTTTAACATCATGTGCTCGCCGTTGCGTGGCGTCGTGAGGTATGTGATCTATATGCCCCTGTGTCTCTGTGCACCCATCGTGTAAATTTTCGTGGCAGTTGTGTGTTATCTTGCTGGTCATTCAGCTGCTTTATTCCAAATGTGTTTCTATATGTGCAGATAATAACATGATTCTCTGACTGACACCATGTAAGCTCAGGATTGTAAGTCGACAATACTTGTCAATGTATTGGGAATGTAAAACCATTGTTTTGTTTGTAAAATTCAGGATGATAAAAACAAAGAGTGAATTATTTTGTTTACATTTTATTTCTTAAATCAAAATGGCCTCATTACCCTGATTGATTCAACAAAACGCCGTTATGAAATACTGTACATACAGGCAAAACTCAGCGAGTGGCTTGAGCTGCACTATGGATTATAGAGGCATGTCTAGGCAGACTACGCCATTGTATGTTAGAATACATTTCTGAAGTGCTGGCCAACCCATGTCTCTTCAAAGCAGCCTTCTCCGATTTAGCCCCAAGGCGACAGCGGTGAGCGTCTCGAGACGGAAAAAAAGGCAGAGAACACCAATGAAGAAACACTGGCGTAGGAGCTTTCAGTACAAAGAGATAATAGGTATGTTAATCAGCAGGGATGATGGTGAAAATGCTTTGTCTTGAGGCTCCGGTAGAGGGAGATGATTGTGGGTTATGTGGTAGCTAATCAGTAATCACGTGTTTATATTTCTGACAGCAAACTTATCACGTGTGGCATTTCTAGATGATGGGTTTGTATATTAGGTCAGGCGCTTAATTCAGCTGCTCAATGGAACAACTGTGACATGAATCACTGTTAGCTGTGGTGCTGATGAGCATCCTTGCACTATCTGATTGCTATGCAAACTGCACTCTGTCATTTGGCGATGCTGCCGGGGTGGGTGGCATCGACACTGATCTCAGTATTGAAAATCCATTCACACCGAAATTGTTATTTAATCACATTAAGAATGACGCAAGCGGCGTCTCTGCGTCATACTTGTTAATGGGAACCTGCTGGCAGACGGCTGGCACAAACATCACGTGCAAGTCTTTTAAGCCCAGGACAAATGCCGCATCCCTAACACAAACACGCTTTCCACGAGCAAGAGCTTACGCTCCAAATCTCGTCATTTTGCGTTACAATAGAACCTCTCATGCGCGTCACTGCACTTGTGATGCGCGTGCGATTACATCACATTATATTCTTGTCATCCCCAGGTGTTTGGGGGGTTCGAGGGCAGGCGGCAGGCAGGTGTGATGATTCGTTGGGAGGAGGAGCAGTAGTGGTTGGTAGTCTTAGTCATCATTCGCGCCCGGGGGAAGGGGGTGGCGGGGGGTGTGCCGGGTAGGGGTGGGGTGACTGCGTGAAGCACACACACAGTTACTGTGGTTGCAGCGTTCCGGGGCCTTGGTCCCCCCTGCGCTGCATCCCCTGACCAGCTGTCTTTTGATCAAACCTCCCCTGTATTTCTAATCCTGCCGTTCATCACTCTGGCACTCTTTCACAACAGTACGCTCCCCGTCGACTGCTCCAGTGAGTAGGGCCTCCTGGCACCGTGCACGCTGGCTGTGTTGACACTGGCGTTTGTTTCTTTCGCCGTTTTGAATGCAGTAGCTGTTATCGAGCGCAATCTCGGATGTAGAATAACGCTGCCACCTTGGGTCGGCCGAATGAAACGAGGGTCAAATGTCCCATTGTTATCTGTGCCACTGCTCGGGGCTCTCTGTGTGCCTTTTTCATCAATCGGTTCCTGGCTGCTTCGTATACACTTAAATGTTCTTAATTACTGTGTAAAGATGGTCGGCAGTAAATGCAAAAGGCAGCCGCGACACCGACTGAAATGTACTCCGCTTAATTTTCTGTCAATGGTTTAATGCACGGAGATATACTTATGGGAATTTGTGTTTCTATATTTGCTTCTTCTAGGTTATTGTATGTATGTGTAGCACCGTACATAGCCAACTGTGCTCATCATAGGGTGTTGGCGTAGTGGATAAATTCACTGCGCTCATAAGCTTGATGACCTGAGCTCGATTCCTGGCCACGGCTAACGTCAGTTTTAAGTGACATCTTAACCGGTCCTGTGACCCCTCCTTCACAACGCAGCATGTATCGTCAAGCAATCTGATGATAGTGTGAAGAGACTTTCATCCGTAATTGAATTTATTGCATAATCATGCTAACATTATATTCTTGGTTCTTTCGGTAAAGTTACGAAGAAGGGAAACAATAAAATAATTCTCACGACGATTCGGCTGCAACACAAGCAATCATTATCAGGTGTGAAATCCACACCGTCGTGAGAATTTTATTGTTTTATATTGTTATTATTTTATTGTTTCCCTTCTACGTGACTTTACCGAAAGAACCAAGAATATGAATCCCTGCAGTCACGAAATCTTTAAATAAAAATTCATGCTAACATTGCTTTTGATGCTTTAACTTTTAAGTTATGGCGTACAGGTTTGCTTGTCTTTAATGTACTCTCGTTTTGTAATTCCATTTTTACATTACACAAGTGAGTATTCACTGGCTTCCAATATCTATAGCTCTGTTACTGTATATTATCTAGGTAATTGATCAATAAAATTGGTGAAATCACAAATCAAAGAAGAAAAAGTATCTCTTTGATGGACAATGTAGAACCAGTGTCACAGCTTACTCTCCCCTCTTCCAATGCTTACTGTTTAAATTGACCATTAAGAGAGATGTTAATTCTGTCAATGTTACTGATTTATTGGTTTCTTGATGTAGCATCTGGTTAAGCAGATTTTAATTGTAAACTCTTTTGCCCAGATCCGCTTTGCTTGGCAATTTGCCCTATTGTTGGCGATCGGGGTGTATGGGTATATTTTCTCCAAAAAAATATCATTTTCCACCATATTGAAGGGTTGAATTATGTGACCCTATCAATAACGCATAATGCAGCCTTTAGTAATTTATACAACAGTTCTAGGGTATGGAAACTATTTCTATAAACACATACCGATGACCTTGTTTCGTATGGTACATGTCCCAACAACACGAGGCATTCTTGTTGGCATCCTCAAGCCGTCAGCAGCCCTCAAACACACGGCAGAGCATTTGCCTTTGCCCAATGGCACGCAGCCGAATATTGTCTCTTGCCCGGGCATTGCTGTGGCAACAGTGCAGCGTACGGGACGCGCAGTCTCGCGAGGGTGGAATGTCACAGAACTCGCCGTGATTGTTGTACCCTGCGAATGGTGAATGGCCGAGATCCCAAACCCGCAAAACGGATTTGGGATCTCGGCCGGGCACTGTTCAAAGGCTCGCCGCTTTGCTTCTCGGAGTCGTTGCAGCCAGCGACTGCGGTTCTTTCAGATCTAGTTCGCTTTTGCAGAGACGTCATGTTCCCCGTACCCTCACTACCCCTGCAAATCTCTGCCAATTATTTTCAGACGGCAGAAAGCAGCCCACGCTGACACTGGCAACAAAATGAGGACTTGGATAATTCTGTGACAGCGTGCTATGTTAAAAATAGTTTCCTGGGAACGGAGCGTTACCAGCAGTTCGAATCGAAGCGAGGCGTGAATCCATGCGCAGAAAAATTCCCGACCTCGGTTGCGCCGTATTTATGTCGCATTTCCTGCGCACGCTTCGGGCACCATATTTCAAGGAAATAATGGTGCCAACTTGAATGCCTAACCTTTCCCTTCCCGGCTGCCTCTGAAGGCGCAGAAATTGGTGCTGTCCCAGTTTCAAGTCTATACTTTATTACAATTGTAAGGGCCATAAGCTGTTGTATTGTTTCATGAAGGGCGAGCCTGAGATGTGAGTATTTGGCAAGCCCTGACATGAATCTCCTGCAGCCTGGATGACCTCTGCCACGGGGTCCCACGATCTTAATTGGCTGCAGTGAATGGAATGCGATTTTGCTTGACAATCAGTCTAAGTGCACGTATATATGGTTAATCTAAATGTTAGTTTAGTGACGGACCACATTATTTTTGTTGACGCGTATTATTTAAACGTTTTTGTTCATTCGTGTGCTGGAAATATCTTGCGTGATGGTTTTTATAGACTTAATAACTGCAGCTGGAATAAAAAAAACGCAGAGCATGCGCAGTCGACACTGTCGACTGTGCCTATGATTCATACGGAGCATTGTATTACAAAAAATAGGTTGTGTGCCATGGCCCTGCATTTATCGGTGAGCATGCTAGTGAGCAAGGCTAAGGAGCTGCCTTGTCTATGCTTCTTGTCTGTGTGGTTGGCCCAGCCATCTGTATTATAACTGAATACTGTGATTGCAGTTGTTTGATCGTCTTGTTGTCTTTTTTTCTGGCTCTCCGATAAGGAAATCTTCATCTGTGTTTGATCCTAAGGCAGGTCCTGAGAGCGGCTTGTTAAACGGTTGGTCGTGCTCTAATCTTCGTCTTGTTCTCTCCTGTTCAGTGTCTTGTCTGCCATCTGCACTGCATCTCAGCTTATCTCTTGATTTGCCTGCCTCCACGGTGCTTACGCACGCACACGTACCTTTTTCCCCTCTCGTGTTCAGGACCCAACAGGCGGACGAGGAATGAGGTCATCCCGCCAGGACCCAGACCAGCGCCTGCCCCAGCCAGGAGTATGGACCATCTGCCTACGCGCGGTAACGTGTACACTCCCTGCCGCCCGTCACCAATGTGCCGGCCACTCTCACATCACAGCATCGAGGGCCAAAGCCATTCAGCCTGACCGTAGGCTATGACCACCACAGGGGGTTGGCACGGGTTTTGATAAGCAACAGTAGTGTGCTGGGGTTCCAGGCGCTCTCTCGTTTTTCAGTTGTCTCTACATCTCCCCACCTGTCACATCATGTGGCCAGGACACTGATCATCTCTGTCGCCGGCTTAGCTATAAAATGTTTTGAATCACTGAGATGTATTTTTAAAAATTTCTGCCTGTCATTGCTGGCACTCAGAAGTTTCTTTATAATTATAGTAAGCTAATTAAGAGCCTTTCTGTTATTATATTTATTTGAGACCAAACTGTACAACCCTTCAGATGATCGCAGAAGAGCTATGGTGAAAACTAATAACTGTTCTCCACTGCACAGCCAGCCACCATGTAATACTTGAATTCCTTCCCTGCTTTTGGGCGTGCAAGTGAAGGGTTAAAGGTGATGTCATCGCTCTTGGCAGCAGACAGCTCACACCACTGTGCGTCGTGTGTCCTCCCAGGGCCTTGTTTCGTGCCGGTCGGCGTGTCGCTACACCACCGAAAGCCGCACTCTGATTAAAACCCGCTAATATAAAGCTCGCTCGCTTCATGCTTTTGCCCGTTCACAAGCGGTCATGCTGCACACCAAGCAGTACCTCTGATGTTTGACTTCATGGGTAAAGTAGCATCTCCTGAGGTGTGAATGAAGCGTATCGAAGACAATGTCGCGCAGTGTGGAGGGCAGGAAGTAAATTACAGGGAGTAGATTTGTGATGTTGCAGCACATTCTTTAGCTGCAACATCACAAACAGCACCGTGCATTCATGATGCATTTAGAATAATGTTTTTTTAAAGGAATAATCTTTTTATTTTAGTGTAACACCTATGTGAGTGAATAACAGAATATTTGTTTTATTTATTTCACGGCCTGACGAGATAACGAATCCCGGTGGATTTTCACCTCATTGAACGCCGGCGTATTTTTCTTATACCATAACAATATCAGTTACATTGATAAAAATTGTATTTCAAAGCAATGTTGCATCGATCTCAATGCAATACAAAATAATATCTGCTCCGTATTGTATTTATTTTTTCAATAAATAATTTAAAAAGGAAGCGGTGTCATCAAAATAAAAAGCCTCGCTTGATATTGCATCAGTCAATCAATATGTTCATTTTCATCTGGGTGCCTGTGCTGAAGTGTGTTTTGTTGGTACCTTTGCATCTTGTCTTTTACTCGGTCTATAAAATGATTATTTTTTGCCAGTGTAGTGATGATCCTGCTAAAGGAAAGGAAAGTGTTTCGCCATGACACAACCCTTCCCCGATCTAGGCAAAGCTCCAGCAGTAAAGCCAGGGTCATTCGGTAGCGCCTGTTAATATACAGTCTAATTCTGGTTTTGTGCCCCTTTGATCAAGGCACCAGGAACACGATGTCCGGGTAGATAAGAAATTGTGGTGTGAAAACACAGCGCTGCATGTCAAATGCATGCACTGTACAATCAGCGACTAAACTGTGCCTAATTATAACTGAAATTCGGTATGGTGGATGCAATTTTACACATGGCCTCTCTTGAGTTGCAAGGATTTTAAACATTGCAACCCATGTGCCTCGTGGCTGTCACCTGCCCTCTCAAGCTTAGCTTTCCGTGATTTAGCTATCCTATCTGTCAATTAGAGCTCCAATGGAACGTCTCCCTATAAATACCATGTTTATCCATGTTTTATTGCAGTTATGAAGTGATCTTTCACCTCTTCGGAAAAGATTAAATTGTTGGTGGTTGCACAGGCAAGGGTCACAGAGTGGATGAGACAGAAAACCATCACTTTGGTTATATGAAAGACACTGAATCTTGAGCAGAGATTCAGTGGGCATTTTAACGATTCAGCCAAGTAGACATCTCCTATGCAAAGCAGAAAATTCGGGGTATGAGCATGTCTTTGGGATGCTCCTCATTCACTGTGACCATATCGGTCGATGTAACATGCATATTGCTTTTTACAAATCCCAGAAGATTATTCCATAATTTCATCTACTTGTCGGCCCCAAACTATTTTGGCTACATGTTATTTATTTTGATTCTATTGCAAAGAGACAGTGATCCTCCAAGCTAGCCTTGAACAGTGGCAACCTACAGCTGTGCCGTTGCCGTGAATGGCCGACCTAGTTTCCTCTCGGATGGCTTTTGTTACATCCACTGTCGTTGTTTTTCCTACCATGGCTCTATGTGGTCATCTGTTAACATCACTCATCATCAAGGCGCTCCCTGACATCCCCAAAATTGCCGACACTTTGCTGTCAACTGTCCTCTTGCACAACTTTCCCAAGTGAGGAATGCCCGGCGGCCATGTGCTTGTGAGCAGCCACGGGTCGAATGTCTGACCTCCCCCTCTTCCTTCGTCGCAGCACGCGGACGGGGCTGCCGCCTTGCACCTCGTCAGAGCGCATCCCATAATGTGTCTTGAATAAAAAGTGTGTTCTATATTTTTTGCTTGCCAGGAAAAGCCATTGTTACGAGCCATTGGTGCACCACAATGCATGCCTGTGGAATTCGGTGGCCTGCTTTAACAAACAGTTTCGATATAACATGTACCTAACTCGCTGGTATGGCCAAACCATATTTGGTCAACTCACTTACAGAGAACAGCATTTGGATTTCTGTCTCAACTCTGGACAGCTGTAGTTTACGATCGAGCATCGTGGTTTTGCTATTTAATCCCAAAGCATGGGATTCTTTATGTATATTATAGGTGTATAATGACAATGTGGCTATGATTCAAACACCATTATCATCAACCACGGACTATCCAATTTTGGATATAGGCCTCACCAAGCCGTTGCCATCGCTTACTGTCGCACGATCTCCATCTAGCTCCTGCACACAAGCTGATGTCATCGTTCTATCTCATCGGTGGATGTCCTGTTGCGTCTGTTCTCTCCTTTGGCCGCCACTCCATCGTGAGTCTCGATTGCCGGCTATAATCCTTTCTAACGACGTGTCCTGCTCCAAGCCCACTTACTTGGCTTGAGGGTCAATGTGATGTCTCCACCTGATATATCTTCTCTGCTGCACATGTTCCTCTTTCCGTCTCGATGTAATTCCAAGAATTCGTATCTTAAATCCACTGCATTATACGCGGCGAGGGCTACGCCATCTATTTCTAGATTAATTCCTCGTCAATTACCGATTATTTTTTTCCCCCGTTTCATTCCCCTGCTGGTGGAGCATGCTGGTAGCTGTCATCCCCTCCAGGATAGGCTTGTAAATGAGACATGTGTTAGACACAGTGTAGCCTCTTTGGGAAAACCTATTAGAAATTAAATAAGTATTTCTACATCTATACGAGTGTCGATTAAAGTGTGCAGGTGTGCACACATGTGTGAACGTGGTGCTGGGGAGCTCCATACAAAGCTCCAGGTCTTGTCAGCCACAGGCTTGCCCTCCCTTCTCTATCCTTGGAATACGTGGAGCCCTCTAAAGGAACATCTGCACCAGTGTGAAACATTCAGGCTAACCTGCCTATAGTCTATCCTGGGTTTAACCAGACTGGATTGCGTGAGGAGTTCACAGAGCCTGGAAAGAGCTGGACACAGTCCCATCCGTGAGCTGCTGCGGCAAGCGAGGCTGTGTTGGCTGGGTCATGGAGCCCGCATTCCCAGCCACAGGCATGCCCAAGATGCTTCTGATCGGCCTGATAAAGGGGGCTAAACGGGCATGGCACGCGCTATAAAAGAGATGGACTGATATGGTACAGAAGGATATGTAGATTATTAGACTTGGCTTATTGACGATGACTGGCACCAGCATTGCAAAATCGGCCTCTGTGGAGGAGGTTTGTAAAGGGTGCTATGGGGGAGTTGGAGGCAGTCGCGCTCCAGCAACAACGGAGAGCAGAGGAGCGATACTCTCACAACAACGAGCAGAGCACCGGGCGGCTAAAGCATAGAGAGTTGTCATTGTGGGGAGCACAGTTGTTGCATCTGCCAGTCATCTCAGTCAACCCATGGCACTTGGGTCTGTTCCATGACCTCTTGCCAGTGGGCCTTTCACACTTCACATGGTCTCAATGTGCCCCTAGAATGGCACAAGCGCTGTGGTAGCATCACCACTACTTAGTGGTGAACAACAGTTCTTATGTTAGGGGAGCGATATGGCAACTGTTTGCGTGCTACGCTTTGAACTGGGCTACCCGATTTCGATTCCCGCTCACAGCTAAGACCAGTGACGATTATATGAACTGGTCGTGGGCCTGCCCTAGGTCGACTCAGCCTCAAATGAGTAGCTGGTGTGGTGGCGTAAACATCACTGGGGAGACAACGGCGGTCGGGCATGGTGCTGGCCACCCACCCCCTAGTGTGCCGTGATGGCCCGCATAGGTGCTCATCAATATCATTGGCCCCAAGAGTCTGTTCAGTCTACAGGTAGATCTTTGTCTTTGTTAACCCATCGCGTTAGTAAATGTTCCTGTTTGCCTGAGTTTTGGTGAAATTGTTCCAGCATCTCCATAAACACCAATGGGGCAAATCGCCATGTTGGTGCGTTTCAGCCTTTTCATACAGATGTAAAGCTATACCGCCTGCTGTCATAAAAGCAGTACTCTCGAGCACAGTATACACCATTTTATTATCCCTTTATGTTTAATATTTCATAAAGTTTATAGGGAATGGGGCATATATGAAAGTATGTCCAGGATGGAGATGGAGTGACGAAAGGAGCTTGTGTTTAGGTTTTATTTTGTGGATTATTACATCGCAGAATTGTGAAAGATGGTGACGACTTGGGGAGGTCTTAATCCAGCAGTGGATTGTTTGTGGCAGAATATAATGATCATGATAAAGTTTAAGGGGGTGGGGGGGGGGGGCGTAGCGGGCAGGCGTGGAATGATGGCATGGTGGTTAACACACAACACTTAATTTGGTGACCCGAGTTTGATTCCCGGACATGGCTAACATTTTGGCAAGTGATATTTGAACTGGTCCTGCGTTGCCCCTTCACCAGTTATGCATTGACTCACTCGGTGAAGTGTGGTTAAATAACCCCGATGATCAACGTGGCATGGGAAGGAGGTCTTCATCTAGCGGCATAATGACGAAGAGCTGTGAACCGCTCTCATTGCGTGTAAGGGGGTGGCCGTAAAAGCGTCAGTGGACAACGGGATGTGACGAGCACGCCGAGCGCCGCTACTGTTTGCGTGGCGGTGAAGAGTCCACCCACGTGCTCCATGTGGCACGTCAGCAGGTGGCAAGGCTACCCTCACGCCCTAGGGGCCGCGACTAAACAAGTCACGTAGCTGCCAACTGAGGCCTCGGTATCGATAACGCGTCCAATGTCCAGCACCACCGATCGACATTTATAAGATGGATGTGGCATCGCTCGCAGTGAGCCTCTTAACCAGCCCTGCACTCTGTGCGTGCACGTTTTTTATACATGTGTGCGAGTGCAGGGGTGGTGCACACACTGCTCGAATTAAATTCCTGACCACGGCTAACGCCAGTGGTGAGTGGTATCGGGAGCTTTTTCTTTGAACTCTGCTAGGTCTATTGGGGCTTTAAAAAAGTACCTGGTGCCGTTTTGTAAAACATCGGCGCTGGGAAGACTTAAGGTGGCCAGGCGTGGTACTGGCCGCACTTACCTCCTGGTGCTCCGCGCCAGCCTCATATAATAAGTGCTCGCTAACAGCACTTGTTGTGTGGTTGCACGCGTAGCACTGTGTGTGGCTACACAGGGAACCATTGTGTTTGTGTGCAGCGAAGGCCTTGGGTTCTGATTCCCGCGGTGATGAGACTACCCACGCCCTGAAAGCCCAGCTGGGACTGCTCCTGGGGGAGAAGAGCGCGCCCTCCACCCCTGCCACTCCGCGCTCCCACGGACAGAGGGGGCACATGGTAGGGCCCGTAATTGCGCTCAATTACAATGAGCGGCAATTATTACAATTGCAATCGTGGCGGCGGTAACTAGCACTATTTCGGGAAGAATCAGTAGGAATGCGGATAATGTTGTTAATTCCTGACAATGATAGAAGTACAACCGGGTTCCAATCGCCGCATGCGCCACGCGTACACGTGCAACGCTCCGGCGCAGATGATACGCGACCAACGTTATGCGCACGCCTGAATGCACAAACAATATGTATTTTGTTGATGGCACGGCATCATTAAATGTTTCCCTGTGGTTGTGTTACCGTAAAAGCCGGGAATGTTCGTAATTCTAGGAAGGCTGGTTCAGTGGGCGTGCACTTCACGTGCCGACGATTGCCGCTGCCGCCAGAGTCTCTCCGAGGGTGCAGGTTAAGTTGAAAGATTTGTGGTAATTTTGCAAAGCTTTTTAATGAGCTCTCGGGTTTGAGTTAATATTCTGTAACATTAAATGCAATCTATAAAACGGTGTGCGTTTCATGAAAGGGATTTTTTTGTAAGAGTGGTGTGAGGCTGCAACTGCAGGGATTCATTAATTTGTGTGGATTAAGAGGTATACTGCTTTCGGAAAACCGCAGCCATAAATTTCCTGTATTCTTGAAAGTCGGACCGCGATGCTCGAATGAGATGTGCTCGCAGCTGCTGGAGTGGATATCGCAGGCAGATTAGTACCTGTGCTGTGGAATGTGAGACGCCAGGACACACTGGCAATGAGAGTTGGCCACAGGAATAATCTGTGTTGTGTGTGACTGCCTCTAGTGCTACTGCTGCTGCTGAGGTTTTATGTTTCAGGATATACAGAGCGAATCCTGAAAATTCTGTGGTTACTGCATGTTGTTTGGCATGTGCAGCATTTCGCTCCATGTCAATGTGCTTGGAACGGATGAATATTCAGTTCTTGAGAAAAACGTGGGAAGCAGTGCTGAACTACAAGCAGCACAACCCGAAAATACATTGCAAAGTTTTGATTTAAAGCTTTTCGTGACTGCAGGGATTCTTATTCTTGGTTCTTTCTGTAAAGTCACGTAGAAGGGAAATAATAAAATAATATAAATATAAAACAATAAAAATTCTCACGACGTTTCGACTGCAACACAAGCAATCATCATCAGGTGTGAAATCTTGTGGATTTTATATTGATATTATTTTATTATTTCCCTTCTACGTGACTTTACAGAAAGAACCAAGAATACATTGCAGAGCTTTACAACGCAACCAGCACAACTGCAAAAAAAACCTACGCAGTGTTGTTTGCTTCTGCCTGGTCAAAATGCTGGTGGTGGTGGCGATGGTGATGCTATTGTGATGGTGGTGGTGATGGCGCAGGGGAAGAGCCCTCCCTCCGCTGTGACGAGTGGATCGGCCTCTCCACACGCAGCCAGCCCGTGCCACTCGCCTGCTCGAGAGGGAGCTCTTCCACCTGGGGAGCTGAGCCCAGCCCACCTGCTTCCCACGCCCAGCTCCACGCTGGAGAGCCAGGACAGCGGCATCATTGGCAAGGGCGCGCTCGCGAAAGCCGCTCGCACACCCATGTTTTTGCTTCCTGATAACAATTGCGTGCGTCACTCTCACGTGGGCCCACAATTAGCGCGGCTGACAAGTGGTATGGCGCCGTCGTTTTTGTGCTTCACCTTAATGGCGTCGTGATGGTTGCGTTCGTGATTATCCGGAGCTCCGCCAAATGCGCAGACAGATTATGTATACATTGACATCTTAAAGAACTGCAGACGACACAGAGTACCGAGAAATCCAGTGGTTTTGATCACCAACCCATGAGTGGAGGATTTCAACGAAAGCCATTTTTTAGTTCACCCAGATGCATCAAATGCGTGTTCTACAGAAAAAGCTCCCAAGAGGAAACAAATTCGCGCACGCCACATCCCACAAGAGATATTTCACAATCACTCGGAGATGGTAACAGGAGCTTAGGTGTTATGTAAAGTCGGGTCGAGGACACATGACACACATGTGATTTTCACGTGTCTATATTCTCAGGCATGCGCTGAGGTGAAGCTGACTCATGCCCCTGGGTCCACACTCCGTTGTGTGTGTGTGTGCACGCCTACACTTGGGGAAAAATAACTGTCGGTAAAGGGCAGACTAACATTTACAAATTCAGCTCTCTCGTACTGTATGGAATCGACAGTTTAATATTTTATAGTTTTTAGACGACTTGAAAAAAATAATGGCACCTGCCCTAATAAGGGCCTACTTCCATAGTGTATGATAACTGTGCAACCAGTGCATGCAGTGTCACGAAAAAATAAATTGTTCCTCTGCTTGAAATGTGCCTACCAAAGGCGCTGTAATTAAAATAAGTCTTGTAAAAGTCGACACAAACATATTAGAGTTTTTAAATTGTGTAACAGTGTTATGAAACACTGTCATATTGTTTGTAACTTATTTTTATACTGATACAAAACAATAGGCCTATTGAAAAGTACAAGAGAAAAATATGTGAGAAATGCATCCTCGAATCGACAGTGCGTAAAGAAACACACATGCTCACGCGCCCTTCAAATATGCGTCATTGTCAATGAGGGAAATTCCAAATGTAATGCGATTTCTTGCTGTAAATCTTTAACCAGAGTCCATAACTGTGTGTACCAACGTCAGCCGTACTTGGGCCTTGGTGAACACCACCTACTGTGTTTCTGGTTGCAGCCACAATCACGAGGTCGGGCGGCAGCCTCGAACAGATGGAGGAAGGAAGCCCCCCGGATGACATGGCCGAGTTTGGCCAGCCCGAATCATCAGGTGCTGCTGCTTATGCCGAAAAGGGGGACATTGCAGGCCAGCAAGAGGCCACCCAAGGTTGCCGGTCGAATAGTTACTCGCGCTTGCGTGCCTCGCCTCCTTCGCGCTCACCCGACAGCCTGAGCGTAATGAAAGATTCGCCGCAGAGCAACGTGCTTCCAAAGGACCGATCCCAGAAACGCAGCTTTTCCCACGACTTCAGCGACGACGAAGAAGACGACGGTGACATGGATGGCACCGAAGTGTGCTCCCGGCTGGGCCTAACGGGGCCCTATGGAGTGGGGACCGAGGGGGAGCCTCCCCCCTACAGGGCGGCCGCACGGAGGCTGAGCCAGAGCGCCGATCAGGGCCTGGATGTGCCCCCGCCCCCCACCGCCCGCCGCTCGCCGTCCCTGCTCGCCCCGCGACCCAACTCCATCGCAGGTCTGTAACGTCCGCTTGCGTGCACGCGCGCGTGCAGGTACGGCTCGCGCGCGCCTGTGTGTTTGCGACACTTGAACATGTGGTCATTATTGTCGTTCCGCTCTTTTGCCGTGGAGCCGTGTTTGCCCATTAATGGAGGTTGTTTGAAACATGCTCCATTTGCCATGCCTACATGATGCATTGCATCAAAATAATGAGGCCGTAGATAATGCCTGCAAGCTGGGAGCGGAATGATTCCATTGGTTCACAGAGTCGCATTTTTTCTGAGTTTTAAGCTTCTTATTTTGCAATTCAAAAGCCCTGCTTTATTCCTTATTGGGGTTTTTACATTTTTATCGGTTCTTTTCTGAGCTTTATTTTCATATATACTTTCAAAACACTTGAGTCTTTCTGTAAATTTGTCAACAATAGATCGTCTATAGAATTTTAGTTTTATTGTGTAGTTTTTTTAATATGAATGGAATTTTTTAAATTTATATCGCGAAACCCCTTTTAGCACCCAGCTGTTGTGTATGTGTGCACTGTGGGACCTAGTTTTATTGCACTGTTGGCTCCATGTGGCTAACATGTTGGAAGTCTGAGGATAATACTTTTAGGATGACGGTGCTGTCTGTGGTTTGCATGCGTAGACAACATCGTGGTAAGTATACCTACAGATGTTAGACTTGCTTAATAAAAGTATTGGATGAATTTCTGTTTTTTTGTTGGGGATCTGCTATCTCCACGGTTGCTCGATGTCTTGCACAGATGTAATTCCTACTTTTAGCCCAGACAATTTCCACCACTTGAATGGATCTGTTCCCAGTCAAAATTCTGCGCAGGTTTATAAGAGTTGCCTGCGATTAAAACAACGTAAAAAAATGTGGTTCGACCAGAAAACGCACATGGAACGTTCAACAAACGGCTCACCGAGGAAAATTTCATTACTAATATTATATCTGTTGCATGGGGATACCTGCACGCCTGTGTACATACCTCTGTGTGTGTGTGTATGTACGTACGGACGGATCGTTCAGTAATATAGACCACGACTTGCCTTCTCGTGATATTTTTGTACATTAGGCAGACAGCAAGGCTGAATACAAATCTCTGCAATCTCACGAGTTCACGCTGTTGACACCAAGCAGAGGCAGTGTCTTCGCAGCAGGCTGTCTGTAGTAACGGGACAGAAGGAACAAGATCCCTGACATGCATCGGTGCCATGGGTCTACCCCGCCACCGCTTAATGGGCTCTTGTTCGTTCGCTCCTCTCCTGTGCCACCGAGGCCATGCCCGGGCTCCACCCACTCTTGACCTGACGTTAACCTTCCCGAAGGCTTTAGGCATGCACTATACTCTCATTGTGTGCACACAGTGTGATTTACGTATCGGTCTGTGTACGTCAGTTTTATGTTTTTGCACACTGTATACTCGTAAGGTTGTGTGTTTGTATATACGGCGTGTGCACACGCATGCTTGTGAACGTGAGACCCGTCCCGGTTTTGCTGAAAGCATCACAGTGAGCTATCACCATGGTCTGCAGTGACTTATTTAACAGAGTTGTGCGATGGCGAGCACGATGGTGCCACCAGCATGGGGTTCTTAATCAGCTGGTGTGCACAGCTCTGTCTAGGACGCAATCAAGAGTGGAGGGAGAGCGCCACACAGGGCAGGCAGTGCCATGCTTTGCGTTGCCAGTGTTAAGACCCAGTTAGCTTGCGCTGACGGCGCCGTCTCACGAGTGCTCCGCTTCTCATGTACTTTTCGGGACATCAGGAGTGGGAACATTTCGCTACTAATTTAATCAGGACTCGGACATTAACATGGAATTACGTGGTTAAGTAATGGCTTTTGCACCCCACCTAGTAAAAAGAATAAAAAAAACATCGTTTAACTCGCAGAGCAAGCCCACACCACAGCACCCACCCTCAGCCCCCCGCCACTTCCTGCCTCGGACGGCGTGACACGCTGATCCGTGGCACGCGGCGTCTGGTCAGACCCGGCCGTGACAGGATGAGGCAGAGGACGCAGCGCTGCTGTCAGAGCGTGCCGCGCTTGAGTTTCGCGCCGCTTTGTTGTTGCCGGCTGTCCATGGCGTCCTGTGAGTCACACGGGCCAGGGCTGGCTCGGCGCACCACAGCCTGTAGGGCATTCGTGCCTTAATTGTCCTGCACATGGCTGTTTTAGGCAGAGTTAAAGCGAATCGGGTGGTGATGTCATCGCCGGGACAGTACGCGTTCACTCATCCCGGGCACGTGAAGTAACTTGGGTAAGCTAGACCTAGCACACCACATCGCCGTCCGGCGTAGTGGCATTTCCACCGGTCGCGTCCTGGTTTAAAATTGTGTTGTTTGCGATTACTGGCCATGTGGCGGTGCTGGGAACCACGTGCCTGCCCATGGAGGGCTCAGCTGTGTTGGTAAAGCGATTGGTTCGTGTCTCCGTCGTCTCGGTGTGGAGCGCAGACACAGTCTTGTCTCTGGGGCCTCTATTCCAGAGCCAGGTGGAAGCGACGCACAGCAGCTGCTTGCAGGATTAAATTTCAATTGGGCTTATTGCCTTGCCGCGTGTGGATTAAATCTATATACAGTAGAAGGGGAAAAACTGCGGTCATCGAAACGTCAACAAAGACTCACAAAGAACGTAAAATACCTTTTCCGTCTGCGTTATTTTACGTGTGTGCATTGTTTGTGTAATTTGTGTACAGCACACATCACTGTCTTGCACAGTGTGACATCTGTGGGAAAAGACAGCGCTGCTTTTACAAAACACTTCTGGCTTCATCGTAAAATATATCAACGATGCCTTCGAGGGAGGGCTGCTGAAAATGTGTGTGATTAGGCTGTGAAACATGATACTAGGAGTGTACCAGCAAGTTTGTCATATTATTTATTTAATGAAAGCTTAGAGCTAACAGCAAAAGTTACACATTTGAGTAAAGTAAGGGTTCTGCTTCCATGGTTCTCTGGCGGCTATGGTTGCGGTTTGTGTGCTTGTGGGCTTGCGTGCGTTAAAAACATGTATCTGCTTGTGAATCTACAGTGAACTAATTCATGAATTTGCTTATGTGTGCTAATACTGACTGTAGCATGCATGTTCACTTATACATGTGTGAATGCACGCATGGGTTCATCAGCAGTCATCTGCAGATTCAGGAGCTTTCGGTGGCGCAGATGAACGGGACAAAAGCTTCTGAGCTTGTGTGTGCATGCGTGTGTGCACGTGTGTGTGTGTACTGGTGGGGAGCGATAGTATAGCGGATAGCGCGCTGCGCTATGAACCTGGCAACCCGGATTCGATTCCCGCTCACGGCCAACACCAGTGACGATTATCTGAACCGGTCCTGGGCCTCCCCTAGGTCGACTCAGCCTCAAATGAGTACCTGGTGCGGTGTGTAAACATCACCACTGGGGAGACAAAGGTGGTCGGGCATGGTGCTGGCCACCCACCCCCTCGTGTACCATTCTGGCCTTCATAGGTGCTCGCTAACAGCACTTGCCCCTACAGTATGTTAAGGCTACACGGGGGATCTTTGTCTTTGTATGTGTACTGCGCCTGCCTTCAATGGTGCTCCTTGCTTATAGCACTCGCTCAAACAGTCTGTTAAGTCTACACTGGGGGATCTTTGTATTTGTGCCCATAGGTGTTCTCTGCGTCACGTGTGTACGTGCGAACGTGCGAATGTGTGAACGTGCATGTGTTCGCGAGTACGTATGTGTGTGTTTGCTCATGCATGTAGCGTTGCTCTGTCGCGTGTGCGCTGCAGCGAGCAGCCTCGCTCGTCTCGAGGATTTGGGCCCACTGGACGAGCCGCGCGGGGAGCCGCTGCACGCCTCCATGAGGACTCCACGCCAGCCCCTGGCGGCCCCACACTCCCAGCCTCTACACAACATGGGTAAGAGAGGGGCTTTGGTCTCACATGCCACTGTGCTTGTATCGGGACTGGGTACGTCGGTCACCTGACCTGTTCATATAGATTTCAGCCATGGCCATGTTTTGCTGCTTTGTTGGTTTTGTTACGTAATCAAGCGGCCAGCAACCAACAGCAACATTTAATAGAAATAGTGAACACGTTTCTTGACCTGTGCAAGGTTATGATTGCGCTTGAGAAAAAGCGATTCCAAAGTAGAGCAGAGAGAGGGAAGAAACGGAAGGAGAAGTGTGTAATGGCTTGCAGTGTGGTGGTTGAACACAGTGTGGATGAGACGGAGCGGTCAGTTCCTCCCTGGCAAGGATGTCATTGGCCTTTGGGACATTGAAAATTATTTTAGTTTTAGTGTCAAGTTCTTTATTTTTCGCAGTTTCCCAATTTCGAAGGATGAATCTGCCCGAAGGCAGCCCTCCTCCGCTCGCGCTTCGCCGTGAGCGCATGCAGGGCCGCACTTCGCCTCGCTTGTAGTTTAGAGAATTGACCCGACACACAGCTGCGGATGCGTGGAGCGGGAGGAACGCGGCGGTGGCCGTCGAGCGTTTGGTGCCTCGCGTCGGAGCGAGCGCGCAGACCCCGGGACAGCGAGCACGCCGTCATTGCCGCCGTTCGCCCGGGACGACCACCGCGCGGGGGGTCGCGGAGCAAGGGGCCCTTTCCGCGTGCGCCATCGCACGCGTAGGGGGGTGTGAGCGGCATTATGCAGAGCGCGCAGTGCACCTGGTCGCCCTGGAGCGAGATTGGTGATAGTCGAGTGGAAAAGGGTGCAGGAGAGAGGCGTCTTGCCTCGAGCGTGAGGTGGGCATAAGGGATTAACAAATGAATTAATGACAGCTAACATTTAGTCCGGTGAGGTGTCATTACCAATATTTTTTTTCCCACTTGAATAATTTATTATGGGTTTACAGAGCCAAGCCATTTGAAGAAGTCTTATAATAGTTTGATCTTTATTATGCAGCTTACTTACACTCTGGGTAGTATTTATTTTTATGTAGCCGCTGCTTTATGAACGTTTCTTGAATTGTGCATGTTATTGCTGTGCTTTTGAGTTTGGAGTAATTTGTACACATGGGCCATCATTTCTGAATATCACAGGCAGGTAAGGATCCCTGGAGTACTCTCTCTCTCCAGGGGACAGGAGACTAGTCACTCCGCGAGTTTGATTAAAACTCAGCGCTCTGGCACTTTCATGGTGCGGCACTCGGGTGCTAAGTGTGGCTAACAGTGGCAGGCGAGGGCTGGACAGATGTGAGGTTGTGACCCCACGTGAAAGCAGAGCTTCCCTGCTGACATGAATGGTGGTGGCAATCACGGTCATAATCCCATTCATCAAATTGCTCTTTGTGATGGGCTCATACGCAGGGTCGGGCCTGGAATGGTTGGGCCCATCAAGTCGCTGTGAGACCTGCCAGCACCCCCCCCCGCCGTCCCCGGGAATCCATTACGTCGGCTGGGCTCGTGCCGCACCTGTGTTTCCTTCCCAATCCCTTATTGATAGAAGCATATTGAGGTGATTTAATATGAATGCAGTTTAGGGCACGTCAGTCTTACGTGCCGCTGCGCGTGGAGTTAGACGCTCTCGCTAATACATGCGCGACGTTGCCACCTGTCCGTTTTCCTGTCATGCCACGTCCACATTCGGTCGTCCACAGCGGGTCGCGGTGCTGCTCGGTGACGATGGCTCGCCCCCCCACGCTTTCGTCTTGCTCATGCAAATGGCACTACCAGGAGGCGATGTCCATTTTCGAACAGTCGGCCGGGAAGCGGGCATCCAAATGTGATCGCTGGCCGCATGCGTTGGTGGAGGTAGCTCTCATATGGGAAGAAAAGACGCGCACCTTTGTGGCCGAGCAAAGGGTGGGAACCGTGCCCCTCCTGTTTACACAGCAGGCCCCGTTAGCTAGGTTATCGGAGCACTCTGCTATTAATAGCTGCGGACTTCCTGCCTGCTGAGCACGCCTGTGTGATTGTCCTTTCCAGTGCGGTCCGTCATTTCCCACAGCGAGGGCTCTGCCTTGCAATGCACCAGCCTCTGCCAAACATGCAGCCTGCATGGTCATGGACATTGTCAAGTGTTTCCATATTTCCTACAAAAATTCTACCCGCAACATTAATGGTTTGTGAAAGAAAGAAAAATTGCATGTTTTATTTCAGTGATTTCTTAGTGGATGTTTGGGATCGGACAGCTGCATGTTTAACTTATTACTTTTTACGGTGTGGTTTCCATGGGTTTCAGATTGTTATTCAACAGTCAATGGGGCCATTAAAATTTAAAATTGGACCTGGCTGCTTGGAAAAACTTGACGTGATATTTAAGTGGCTTTTAAAATTTTAAACAGGTTTCAAACAGGTTTGTTTGTTGTGTGTTTGTTTGACGTTGCTCCGTTTCATTTTGGAAATAGGCCCTGAAGCATAAATGCATGTTTGCTGTGGCACCAGGCACCAACCGGTATTTGTTTAACTTGTGTGATGAGGAGAACTTGCAATTTGTATTCATGATGATGCCTGCCAGGGGCCACGGGATAATTTTTAATATCCTCGCTGGGCATTTCAAGCCCAGGTTCTGTAACCATCCTTGCCACAATCCCGACACACACGGAAGCAGATCTGCAGTTTCGATCGCGCTTCTCGGGAAGACGTCCGTCACGCGTGGAGCGCTCTGAGCGTGACGGCTGCCACCCAAACGGTGTGTACGCTTCGTCGTGTTTCGTGTCCCCGCAGCGGCGCGACTTCCCTCCTGCAAGCCGGTCGATGCTGCCCTCAAGCCGCTGACCTTCGAGCTGCCGAGCGTGGCGGGCGAGGTTTCCTTCATTGGGCGAGAGTGGCTCTTCCGTGAGCTGGAGCTCCGGCTGGGAGGTCGGGCATCGGTCGGCGGCAGCAGCGGAAGCAGCATCGGTGGCAGTGGAGGAGTTTTCATCGTCGGGGGCGTTGGGTCTGGGAAAACGGCGATTGTGGCTCGTTTGGTGCGACTTAGCTGCCACGGGGAGACAGCTGCATCTCGGAGTAAGTGGCAGACACGAGCGTGCGCCCGACTTGTCCAGCGTGTCTGTGAACAGGCCCTTACTTTTTAGGCAAGGCAACACAGTCCAAGTGTGTGTTCTTTCACGTGTATAATTGCGTAGCTATTTGAGCATATTTTCATTATTACAGTGGGTTTTTTTAATTCACGGTTACTTCATTGTGATTCGAATTGCCAACCAAACGTTTGACATGTAATTCGCTTTAGACTTCACAGAACGTGCCGTTCACTTTTGTATTAAAATGTACATGACAATATAATGGACCCTCTTCCGTGTAATATATTTGTAGATGTTGATGAGGGGAGGGAACGGATTGGGCCCGCCTGCCGGGGAGGCAACAGCAGCTACAACCCCGCACAGCATCTGAGGAGCGACGATCCCGCCAGGAGGCTAGCAGCCAAGGTGCATGCGCTCGAGTGTGTGCGTGCGTGGGTTTATTGATTTTGCACTTCGTGTGGGTGCCTGTATTGTGTACTAAGTTTCCATTCTAGAGGGGGCCACGTTATGCTTGGGAAAGACTTATTGTTTTAAGTGCCAGCACTGTAACGATGCCACAAAACTGTTCTGGTATTAAAAAAGGAAAGTCAGTTTTGAGGGAAGAATAAACTAGAAGTGAAAGCTTAGTTTGAAGCGACTCTCAATTACTCTCACGCCGAGGTGTGAAATGGGGCCGGCCGCTGACCCGTCGCGGTGCACCGTGTTGTTTCAGGTGGTGGCCTATCACTACTGCCAGTCGGACCGCGCGAGCACGTGCCTGGTGCCCGAGTTCGTGCACAGCGTGGCGGCGCTGCTGTGCCGGGCGCCGCAGCTGGCAGCATACCGTGAGCTGGTGGCGCGCTCGCCCGAGCTGCAGACGGCGCTCTCCATGCGCTCCTGCGTGCAGGAGCCCGGAGCGGCGCTGCGCCTCGGAGTCCTCCAACCGCTGTCCACCCTACGCAAGGGTGAGTGCCGCTCAGCTGCCTGAGTGCACGAGCAGTGGTGAAGGGGTGGGGGGTCAAGATAAAGGGGGTAAAGGCGCAACCCTGCAATTGCTTGCTGGTGTCACTGCTGGTGGAAGGGCCTCGAGAGGGGCCTCTCGAGAGCCAGCTCCAGAGAGTGTTTGGTCATCAGTTCCACGCTGGTCAGATGTGTGCGGAAGAGGTGGCAGTGTCCACACTTTACCCCACCACACGCGGCCTGCCGATTGACTCGCTGCGGTGTACCCACTTATGCTGTTGAGTGGACAGGGGTGTGGATATTTTTCATAAAAATTGCCCCATTGCTTCAAGTGATGCACCTGGAGAAGGAACCGGCGACCTCTGTATCTCGGGTGCAGTGTGTTGACTAAATCGCCTCACACCAAGGCTGTTTTGGGAACAGTACTCATCATCTCCACCCGGTCCCAGATGATGCTTTTTCTCCTCTTGATGGAGACATCGTAAAGATGCATCCAATAAAGGGCAATTCCTTGAACATGTTACGCCCATTACGGCAGAAGCGATTGCATTTGTTATTATTTGTATTCTTTGCATCTTTATGTACACAGCGGTCATTGTACATTTCACAGGATCATGATATCCATACCTGTTGACAACTTGTTTGGTGAATCGCCGTATACCGAATATCGTTATATATACAGTGGCAATAATGAACAATCTCATCGCTCATCTCTCAACGGAAGGGTCATTTGCGCTCGACGCACAGGAAGGGGGTTAACCTCGAGGGGTTTGTAGCTATTCTGGGGCCGGTGCCACTGGCGTGAGGAAGCCTTTGTGTCGCCGTCCGGCGAGGTGAGTCCTCCCGCTTCATGCCCAGCCTGTCCCGCCTGCGCTCTACAGCGCCCACAGACATTGACTAAACAATTTCACGCCGAGTTAACCTGGGGGGCAGGATTGGAACAGAAGCCAATTCAAATTGTTATTTGCGGCCGGCTTTAGTGCAGTCTGAGAAGAGAGATTGGGGGTTGGTATGGAGCAGTCTATGGCATGACGGGGAGGGAGTGTGGGGGAAAAAGGAAATGGTCGTGCACACATGTTCCACGGTTATCGGCTCCGATGTGGCCAGGGATCGTTTAATTTCACCGTAGATGCTCATTGAAGGTCTTGGTTAAAAGCGAGATATTTGTGCACAATTGTGAGGAGGAAATGGCAGAGCCAACCCAGGCATAAACAAAACGTTCACGTGTATTTTTTTACCATGAGCATTTTGCTCATAGATTGTAATGTGGAATTTAAAGGCAAAGGAATATCAATTCTGGGTATAGAGTGTCGAGCAACAGAGAGAGGAGGGAGGAGGCGGGCCAAGCCCCACACACGTATGTTTCATTGTCCCCTGTGTGTGAAGTGAATTCACTTTAAATCCCTCTCATAACACAAGCACATACACAATGCCAGCAAAAATGACTCTATAAGCCAGAGGGCATTCCTGACACAAATGGCCTATGTATGTAAAAATCGTGATTCTTTATAGTACATAAAACTCCCATAATGTTTGTATTGTACTTTTTGACCTTTAAATGTCAAATTCTGAAGGTTGTTATTTGGCCATTAATAAGGGCAATGGCAGCTATAATAGGCTCGCTGATGCTGATGTGAATTACTCTTTGGGAATTGACTTGCAGCCATTGCCACCTACATGGCTCACCTTGATTTCTGTAATTGCTTTACCAATGCCAAAATGATTTTAACAGTGAGTAAAAAACATATAATCGCCATAGCTATTAGGCGTCCAATTGTATTGACTGGCCTTCGCAGCACTCAGCTCTTGGTTGGAGACATTAACAGTGTTTCAAAAGGTTCAATTCTTTACGAAGAGAGACGGACATGCACTCGCACCCACGTTCACAAAAACAAAGACCCCCCATATAGCTTTCAATAGACTGTTGGGACAAGTGCTGTTAGTGAGCACCTATCAAGGATTGAATGGCACACGAGGGGGTGGGTGGCCAGCCCCCACGCTGTCCACCTTTGTCTCCCCAGTAGTGATGTTGACACATCGCACAAGATACTCATTTGAGGCTGAGTCGATCTAGGGAAGGAGGCCCAGGACCGGTTCAGATAATTGTCACTGGTTTGGCCGTGAGCGGTAATCGACCTCGGATCGCCGGTTTCGTAGCGCAGCGCGCCAACCGTTACACCACTGCACCCCACATGGCTTTGACTACACACACTCACACCTACACACACTCACATATGAGCCTGCCAGGGTTGCCACTGGACTGGCGAGTAGACTGATTGTGTCTGTATTGGAGCTCACGTGCATTTCAGTACAAGACGCTTATGTAAGATACAACAAAGGAACCACATGGCTCCTTATTTCCCAGACACTGGACTGCACTTAACCGTCTTATAGCAACACATGGGATATGTGAAAACGAGTGGGAATTACATCACATTGTATTGTATAGCAGAGGTGGGACAAAGTCATTGTTATGCAAGTCCAAGTCGAGTCGCAAGTCATCAAATTCATGACTCGAGTCTGACTCGAGTCCAAGTCACATGACTCGAGTCCACATCTCATAGGTGGGACAAAGTCATTGTTATGCAAGTCCAAGTCGAGTCACAAGTCATCAAATTCATGACTCGAGTCTGACTCGAGTCCAAGTCACATGACTCGAGTCCACACCTCTGTTGTATAGTATGGGTCTCTATGTGACTGTGGGTCTCTGGACCTTAATGTTCAGTTTTATATGGCGCAGTGAATGCTGGATCTCACAGTTGCTGAGGTACCACAGACAAGCTAGAAGGCAGCCCAGGTGGTGATCTGCCACAAACAATCGCCCAAGCTCTGAAGTTCTCGATAGTCTAAGATCTTTTCATCCAATTAATGAGAACTGTTACACATGTTTATACATGTGGGAGGAAACTTAGAGTACCCAGAGAAAACCCACGCGTCCGAGGGGGCAATGCTCTTATCCCATAAAGAAGCAACAGATGAGATTATTCCGCACTTCGCTGTATCACATTCTACTGGCAAGCCAGGTTATGGCACCACCATGCCCACTGGAAGGGAGTTTTGCAACATTTGTGCGATCCACCAACCCTTGCCTCCACGGTGCTGGATTACAGGCATGCGCCACCACCGCCCAATGGAGTCCATGGGTCTCTGTGCTGGTCTATGCGAGTCTAATTCTGACTGCTGTGCAGTGCAATCCATGGCTCACATCGCCCAACCAATGCAGGGAGTAACATGTGGAATCCATCTGGTGACCCCGGGCGCCATCAAATTGCTTTCCCAGCTCAACATATACATTTCTAAACTCGCTCGTTGCTTTCCAAAATTCTTAACGAAATAATCTCGTGTATCCATGTGCGCGTGGTCACCGTGCTTGGCACCAGAGGGGAAGCTGGCAGACAGGGACATGCTGCTGCTGGTGGACGGGCTGCACGAGGCCGAATTCCACAAGCCCGACCATGGCGACACCATCGCCTCCTTCTTGGCCGTGCACCTGCCTGCGTTCCCCCCACGCCTCAAGCTGGTGCTCACCGTCCGCACGGCCAGCCAGGTCCGCCCCCTGGCACGCGGCGCCCCACCAATGCCCACCGCCCTACCAATACCCATCGCCCCTCCAATACCCACCGCCCCACCAATACCCACCGCCCCACCAATACCCACCGCCCCTCCAATGCCCAACACCCCTCCAATACTCAACACCCCTCCAATGCCCACCGCCCCACCAATACCCACCGCCCCTCCAATGCCCAACACCCCTCCAATACCCACCGCCCCTCCAATACCCACCGCCCCTCCAATACCCACCGCCCCTCCAATACCCAACGCCCCTCCAATACCCACCGCCCCACCAATACCCACCGCCCCACCAATACCCACCGCCCCTCCAATACCCACCGCCCCTCCAATACCCACCGCCCCACCAATACCCACTGCCCCACCAATACCCACCGCCCCTCCAATACCCACCGCCCCTCCAATACCCACCGCCCCACCAATACCCACTGCCCCACCAATACCCACCGCCCCACCAATACCCACCGCCCCTCCAATACCCACCGCCCCTCCAATACCCACCGCCCCACCAATACCCACCGCCCCTCCAATACCCACCGCCCCACCAATACCCACCGCCCCTCCAATACCCACCGCCCCACCAATACCCACCGCCCCTCCAATACCCACCGCCCCTCCAATACCCACCGCCCCTCCAATACCCAACGCCCCACCAATGCCCAACGCTCTACCCAAATACACCGCTTGCTATAGACACGCGAATGTGGCCTCTCGGGAAATTGGAATATTCCATTTTATCCTCACTTCCGGATTAAATATTTATAACACGTTAATTTGTGCGTATATTTATTATGTATGAGCTAATGTAGAATTTAACGAATACGTGTGCCACTTAAAAAATACATGTTTTTGTGAAACCTAGTTATAAACGATTATTGCCCCTTTTTTTATTACTTTGAAAGGTACACGTTAGCTGCCACAGGGATGTTTAGTGCAGACAACTGCTTGTGAATACAAACGTCTTGCTCCATTAGCACGACTTAATTTTTCAATGTTTTTACCAAACCTCACACATGGCTCCGTTCGTCTCGTGTTTGTTTACCTTCGTCGTCCACTTCTCCACAGGATGTGACGGCGCAGCTGCCGTTCCCGGAGATCCTTCTGGACCCAGGCCTGGGCGGACCCGCTAGGGCCCCCGAGGTGGCAGGCCCCGAGGACGACCTGTGCAGCTACGCGGTGCGCCGCGTGAGCGGAGGCTGCCAGACGCAGACCGGGGTGTGGCAGGCGTGGAGGCCCCCAGGCCCGGACGGCGCCGAGATGACCCAGATGGCCGACATGGCCCCACGCCTTGCGGCAATGGCGCATGGCTGCTTCCTCTACCTCCGTCTGGCCCTCGACCTGGTCAAGCAGGGAAATCTGTCGCTCACGGGGCCTGGGTCAAAGGTCAGAGTGACCACTGACCCCTATGTGTACAATTCACTGGCAGTGTTCTCTGCTATTGTTTTAATTATTACTTCTTTGCTGATAATTTTTGCAACACAGCAACGATAGCCACGGTGGCGAGATGTTAACTACCTCACCTGGTAGACAAGAGGTTGGAGGTTTGATCCCAACCCTGACTCCTGCTGTATATTTGGAGTTTGCTTGTGGATTTTTCTCCGGGCCTGGTTTTTCCCTCCACACTTATGGATACGCGTTTAGAATATATGGCTGCTACAAATTTTCACGTGATAAGACACTTCATGGAGCTATCACTTGTGTGCCAGGTCGCTTAAAAAAATGAGATACATAGCTCATTGGGCCTTACCTGATAAAATAAAATAAAACGACAGTTGATATGTTAGGGGTGCGATGGTTTTGTACTATCACCATTTTCTACCAAATTATTTAGAGAGTGCAGTTTTAGGATGCAGTGCAGCTCGGTATCTGGCACCTGTGATCATTTCCTGGCCAGTGATATCTTCCAGCCTGCACTGACTAGCATGGTGAAGTATGGTCAAACAACCCTCAACAACCAACACGGGATGGGGAGGCCTACATACAGCAGTGGATTGTCAAAGGACTCTAAACAATAAATGATAAAGTACCTTTGCAAATGGCTTTTCGTCTTGGTGAGGACACACGCTCTGCCAGCAAGCCTCAACATTCGTCCCTGTGCCCGTTTTCAGGAG
The DNA here is from genome assembly GCF_965212315.1 of Lampetra planeri. Taxonomy (NCBI): domain Eukaryota; kingdom Metazoa; phylum Chordata; class Hyperoartia; order Petromyzontiformes; family Petromyzontidae; genus Lampetra; species Lampetra planeri. The sequence goes on along the minus strand of NC_136116.1, from coordinate 1,590,995 downwards.
CTGCCGTGCTCCCTGTCGGAGCTCTTTGAGCTGCAGTGCAACGCGCTCTTCCCAAAGCGGGCGGACTTCATGCGCGTTCTCCCTCTCCTCAACGTGGCACTGGCATCCCTGCAGCCCCTTAGCGAGGCGCAGCTACTCCAGGCACTGCGCGCCGGCCACGTGGGCCCACCGCCCCCCGGCAGCCCCGCCGCCGACTTCCCGGCCGTCTTGGAGAAGGTGTCGCCGCTGCTGGCGCGTCTCGCTGACGGCACCCGCATGTTCCGACACCCGGCACTGCGCGAGTGGCTCGCCTGGAGGCAGGATGGCAAGAGCAAGAGGTTCCTCTGTGAACCCAGGTATGCGGCTCTCTGGCGGCATGCTCGTCTGCGTGCATGTGTGTTTGAGCGAGCATGTGAGCGCGATGCTGCTGTTTGTACGGTCCGTGGTGGGTAAGCGTATTCGCATGACCAAGCACAGTTGAGCGTAGTTACGACAAGAAGATTGAAACAAATGTGCTTCTTTCCTAGTGTTCAAATCCAATCAATCCTTCAGCAAGTTGGCTATGGTCTCTGTTCACCTAGTAGTAAAACAAGATTTACAGCTGCACATTGCCTAAAGTCTATTTGAAGAGAGATATATATACTGGTTTACTGCTTGTGTGGTAATGTGTGGATGCCCTAACATTTCAACAAATACTGACCAAAAGACAATTGGCTCTCTGAATAAAGAGACCCTGCCTGGAATAACGTGAGCAATTTGTGCGAGGCATGTCGCTACCTTCACCTCCGTGATTAATGGTCTGTACCAGGCATGTTCCACTACATCAGCACCGACATGCACAGGGGTTGAGTGTTAATTGTCGAGAACAGTCGATCACTTGGGGTGAGCGGAGGCTCGCCTTTCCCCCCCCCCCCCACCATGGGCGTCTGGATCTGCCACTACACAGGACCCATCACTCTCTGAGTGGATGTAGAAAAGACAGTAAGCATGCGCTTTCGGTTATTAGCACATTATGCTGTGTTTCATGCAGCGATTGCAATAAATAAAGCGTACATTTTACTGCTTCCTGGAATTGCGACTTTTTTTTACAATGCACGAATGATGGGGTGACACACAGAGTCCTTCGCCATATCGGGATGTATTTAATTGAAATGACTAACACTTTTGTTTTTGTTTGTGTGTGTGTGTGCGCTCGTGTTTGCATGTGCTCGTGTATATTTGGTCAGGAGTGGGCACGCACTGCTCGCCATGGCTCTCTCACGTCAGGGCGGCACACTAAGTCCAGAGCAAACCTTGGAGCTGGGACACCACATCCTCAAAGCACACATCTACAAGGCGAGTCTTCCACCCACCCTCCCCGAACACACACACACCAGTACCGATCCCTTTCCACGGTGCTATCTATAATTCATATCCTGAACCTTTCTCTTAAGCCCAAACATTTTGTTTCCCCGAACAAACTACACTGATGAGTGATGTTACCATTGTGTTCTTGTCGTCGTACGTGGCTGAGCAGCTCTGGTGGCTGGTGTCATATCACAGCGCTGAACCTTTTGCAGCTGTGTAGAATTCGCAGGCGATTGTTTGGATGATCAATGTTACACGTGTGTTATTTATACTGTATTTTATTTAGCTAAGAAACATGTTTTTCAGATCTTGGTTGATTTTAATGGCTGCATTATTTATTTTCCTACCCCAAGATATTCTTAACCATACTTTCTTTGCACCCTCAAGTTGCCCTTGCAAAAAGAGGCATTTGCCTCAGTGGATGTTGCCTGGTTACAAAGTAAAGTTGATGTGTGTGCGCGTGTGCATGCAGGGTCTTAGTAAGCGACCAGGCATCTCATCCAGTGTGCTACAAGCCTTGTGGGTGGCGCACAGCACCGATGGCCTTTCGGCAGCCCTTACCTCCCTTCGCAACCTCTACACACCCAACATCAAGGTGCGCCCCCACCCACAATCATTACAATTACCGTTGACTCCATCGGTGAGCTGAACTTCTTCTCTTACCTATAAAAGGCATTGTTTGTCTGTCTGTATGTTGGTGGCCGAAACTTGCAAAGGATTTGGCTCGCAAATCGTGGGGTTAACATTTAAAAAAAGTATCCAGGTACCACGCCATAAGCCCCGTGTTGAGCCAGCGCTATTCCGATTTCGCGTCCGTCACATTTAAAGTAGTTTAATAAGCGATTTAGTGCTGTTTTTGGTTATTTATTAGCTAGCGCATGCTCGACCCAACCAACTCACACGTGTTCGGTGGGGCGGAGGGCCCCTGCCAAGTCACGCGCGTTCGGTGGGGGTGAGGGGGGAATTCTCTTTTGCGTGGACACTGCAAGGTAACACACACAGATTTACAGCTCCCTTCAAACATTTATTACCATGTCTGTTTACTCATTATAAATTGCCTTTTATAGGTTAGATTTAATGACAGGGATTAACCAATGTTTTATGACAGTTATCCTAAGTAACACGATTTTTCTCCCCGACTACTAACTGCTACTATTAAATTGTTATATACAAAATGCCTATTATTCCCCACTATCTTTGCTTTAGCGACCACATCTTTACGTGACTGCATGACACTTATGCACACGTTTTCTCTTTGAAAATAGGTACTTTTCTAAATACTGTATCACTGTCCTGCTCACAAGAATCAGGTTCGAGGGAAAGAATAGCCTTTTCTCTATTCTTGAGTCATGAGCAGCCATGTAATATCACTTACTGCGCAGGGGCAAACCAATAAATATTCTCATTGCTATTACGTCTTCATTCTATCATATTTACAGTTGCCCCCTCAGTACGGGGGTTGAGCAGTGACGTTATGTCAATTACGCTTGATTGGGTCGATGAGGGCGGAGGAGCGATGCTCACAACAACGAGCGGAGCGCCGGGTGGCTAAAGCACAGCAAGTTGGCACAGTAGGGGGCACAGGTGGTGCATCAGCCAGTCATCTCGGTCATCTCAGTCAGTCGACCCGTGGCACCTGGGTCTGCCCCGTGACCTCCTGCCAGCGAGCGTTCGACACTTCACGTGGCCTCAAGGTGCACATGGCCTGGCACAAGCGTCGTGGTGACGTCACTGCCATTTAGTGGCGAATGGCGGTTGTCGTTATAGTTCCATGTGCTTGTGAGTCTGTGTGTGTGTGCGTCTATGTGAGTGTGTAAGTCAATGTGTGTGTGTGTGAGTCGATAAGTCAATGTGTCTGTGTATGTCTATGTGTGTGTGTGTGAGTCAATATGTGTGTGTTAATCGATATGTCTGCGTGTGTAAGTCCATATGTGTGTGTGTAGGTCGATGTGTGTGCGAGTCTATGTATGTGTGTGTGAGTTGATATGTGTGTGTAAGTTGTGGGGAGCGGTAGTGTAGCGGTCAGCGCGCTGCGCTATGAACCTGGCGACCCGGGTTCGATTCCCGATCACGGCCAACACCAGTGACGATTATCTGAACCGGTCCCGGGCCTTCCCTAGGTCGACTCAGCCTCAAATGAGTACCTGGTGCGATGTGTAAACATCGTCACTAGGGAGACAAAGGCGGCCCGGCGTGGTGTTGGCCACCCACCCCCTCGTGTGCCGTGCCGGCCTTCATAGGTGCTCGCTAACAGCACTTGCCCCTACGGTCTGTTAAGGCTAAATGGGGGATCCTTGTGTGTAAGTCGATTTGTGTATGTCATAGTCGATTTGTGTGTCTTAGTCGATTTGTGTGTGTCTTAGTCGATATGTGTGTGTAAGTCCATATGTGTGTGTGTGAGTCGATGTGTGTGTGTGAGTCGATGTGTGTGTGTGAGTCGATGTGTGTGTGTGAGTCGATGTGTGTGTGTGTGTGAGTCGATGTGTGTGTAACTTCGTGTGTGTGTGTGTGTGTGTAACTCCATGTGTGTGTGTAGCGCCATGTGTGTGTGTAACGCTATGTGTGTGTGAGTGTAATAAATGTCTGTGTGTTTGAGTCCATATGTGCGTGTGTGTGGAAGTCGATGTGTTTGTGTGTGTGGGTCGATATCTGTGTGTGTGTAAGTCGATGTGTGTGTGTCTTTTTCGCCCGGGCAACGCCAGGTACTTCCCGCTAGTTTAACCGTAAACAGAAGCCCCAAGCTCGAGTGAAGTCACTTATCCAGTCTCTTGGCCTTATCTCATTGCCCTAGCCATGGCACTGAGCAATACCAGCTAGGGTTGTGTTTATTCAGTGAGCTGAGTGTCTGATAATTAGTTGTGTAACTGAGTATTGATTACATTGAGTTTATGGCGCTTTCATGTTGCGCCTGAAACAGAGTTACAAAAATCTCTTCTTGAATCGAATCGCGGCACCAAATCATGGAACTATACCTACTTTAATCATCCAGGAATGTCTGCCCTTAACGCTTGTGACGTCACTCCACATCGACCAGCCCCCCTCATTAATATTCATGAGCAGGTGACGACCTCCAAATGGACACCTCCCCCACCCCTCCTCATTAATGATCATGAGTGGGTGACATCACTCAATATGGAGTGCTCCCCCCACCCTCACTAATAATCATGTGCAAGTGACGTCACTCCACATCGAACAGCCCCCCTCATTAATAATCATGCGCAAGTGACGTCACTCCACATCGAACAGCCCCCCTCATTAATAATCATGATAAGGTGACGTCCTCCAAATGGACACCCCCCCCATTCATAATAATTAGTGGCTGACGTCACTCCACATGGGAGGCCGAGGCGCCTCCTCCCCCCTCCTCGGCGTCAACTTACAACCCTCACTACAAAGGCAGAACCCTCACGTCATGTGATCTCCGTGACGCTATTGAGACATCAAAGTAAAAAGGACGTCATGATGAACAAGGGATTATAACCTTAAAATGAAATAAGTCTATGTCACCGCGCCCTTACAAATTGCACACGCATTAATGCAATGAATATCACGTCACGGTCTGCTTTTCGCTTACAAGTTTCAGATTTACTGCAATACACCCGTCCTTGGACGGACAAAAGGCTAGTTGCTATATGTCTAACATGAGCTTACCACTTACATTAACTCACGGCACGATGGTGACTATGACGCAGTAGAAGTCACACGTTGATTATTAAGAACAGAAATTTGCTTGGGCAGTGCCAGGTGAGGGAGGGAATGCAGCCGAGAGAGCGTCGACAGTGGAAATGGAGCAATGATGTCATGGTCAGGCTGCAACCCGGATTGCTACATCGCAGGACCGTGTGAAGTTGCAACTGCTTCGCCAACCCTTCCAGAAGTGGATCGACCGCGGCCGACGATGACGATGGTATTCACACACACACACACACGTGTGTGTGCGCGCGTGCGTCCGGTTCCTCGTCAGGTGTCGCGGCTGCTGATCTTGGCGGGCGCGGACGTGGAGAGCGGCACGGAGGCGCTGTCGGGCGCGCCGCTGCTGTGCGTGCACGCTCACCTGGGCCACGGCGACGCTGTCTCCCTGCTGCTGGATGCTGGCGCGTGCCCCGACGGCACGGGCGCCAGTGGCGTGGCGGCGCTCAGCCATGCCGCCGCCGCGGGCCACACAGACGTTGTCGCCAGGCTCTGCCACGGGGATGCCCAGGTTGCCCCCCTCTGCTCACTCGCGGCGCATTTCCGTGTCGGGGGTGGCATCAATCCTTCGATTAGTGTCGCCGCTTAAAGTCACGAGACCGCTTAGGGACCAAATCACGGGGAATGAGCTCAATCTCGTCAGCTCTCAGAAGCTGAACGGAGTTGAGCCGAGTTAGTGCCTGGATGGGCGAACGCATGCGTACAACGGGTGTTATAGGCTGTCTTCACCAACCTTGCGAGGATCGGTGTGAACTGTGGTCAAATAATCCCCACGACTCGCACGGCAATAGGAAGCCTTCATCCAGCAGTCGATTGACTAAAGAGCTGTAAAGCTACACGCATGATACAGTCATGTTTTAAGGCATCGTTAATAATGAGTGTGTTGCAAAAAAAAATCCACAAATTTCTGTTTTAAAGTATTCCTATGTCTGTACGGGAACATGAATTCGCACCAACATCTATACACATATTACCTGGCAAAGCTCTCATCCTTTGACACGTGTTGGCGCCGCAGGTGCCGCGCATTGACCGGGAGGGCCGCTGTGCCCTGGTGCACGCCGCACTGCAAGGCCACTTGGCCACCGTGGAATTTGTGGCCACCATGGACTGGAGCCAGCCAGATGAGCCAGATCAGCCGGGTCAGCAGGGTCAGCCAGGTCAGATCAGCAAGAGGCAGGCGGCCCAGCAGGCGCTCACCGCCGCTGCCAGCATGGGCCACGTGGAGGTGAGCAAGTGTTTCCGCTATTGGGGCTAACCGATCGTCCTTGCCCACGCACGCCCCCACTCCCCACCCACCCCCTCTCCAAACGCACGCTTCTGCAGGATGTACAAATGGAACCCATCTGGCATCCCCTGGTGCTGACGAATGGCTTTCTGAGCTCAAAATACAATTATAAACTCACCCGTTGCTTTTCGAATGCCGGCAACACGCACGCGGCAGTTTTTAGCTCCGCCTGATGGCTGGGCAAGCGTAGCAGATGGCTCTAAAATTACTTTATGTGTGGAATATTTAGGTGCCATGGTGCAATGATTAGTGATCCAGAGGTCACCGGTTTGATTCCTTCTTCCCGTGCGGTATTTGAGACGATGTTTCTAAAATCGCCCTACCGCCGCCCACCCAGCAGCGTGACTCGTACACTGCAGTCGATCGGCAGGTCATGTGCAGGTGGGGTATATTGTGGGTACGCCCACCTCTTCATACACGTCTGCTCGACCAAATACCTTCTGGAGTGGAGGTCCTTCGGGTAGCAGTGGCGTGAGCAAAACATTTCAGGGCTGCACGTTTACATTTTATGTGTGCATTAAAAAGACTGCACATGAGTGTTTAACACTGCCGTATAGCAGCACCCTATTCGTAAGGGTGATATTTTGGACAAAGGCCCTTCAGAGCATTGCCTGAAATATCAGCCGAATGTACATGTTTCAATTGTTAGGCAGTATTAACAATAAATCAGATTCATTTTTAATTCATGTTTAAGCACCACTGTCGGTGTATTCCCTTTTTGCTTTGTTACAGAATATGTATATGCGTATTCACACCCATCTCCAACACTGGATTCATGATTTCTGTTGCCTAGTGAACGTGTAAACTGCCTTTTTGTGGACGTCTTGTGGACGTGTGCACTTATGCACAAAGGCAAAGATCCCCCGTATCGCCTTAACAGATTGTTGGAGCAAGTGCTGTTAGCAAGCACCTATGAAGGTCGGCACGACACACTAGGGAGTGGGTTGTTCCCAGCACCACGCCCAGCCGCCTTTGTTTGCACATCGCGCCAGGCGCTCATTTGAGGCTGAGTCGACTTACCAGTACCTATTCAGATAATCGTCACTCGTGTTGGCCGTGAGGGAAAAAGAACTCGATGTAACCAGGTTCGTAGCACAGCGCACTAACCGTTGCACGACTGCTCCCCACACTTACGTACACACACACACACTTGCGCCTCTTTCTCCCTCGCCTGTTGGGACAAGTGCAGAAGAGTGGAAACCGCACGCATGTTTCATTGCAATGGGTTTTCCCATGACACAAGTGCACAGTTGTCGGAAATGCTGCGCCCACTTTATATCCACAGGCAGAAAAAAAAACACATGTGGAACAGCAAGCAAACATGAGGCAGGATACTTTTCAAATAATCCACTTACAGAGCATAAACCGAGTGCTTTTCCCTTTCAGAGAGCAGCAGGTGAATAAACGTTCCTTGTGCCCTCCACCAGGTCGTGGAATACCTACTAAGTCTTCCATCACTGTCAAGCGAGCACGAAGAGGAGGAGGAAGAGGGTGGGGAAGGGAGCCGTGTACAGATCGATGCCTTTGACACCCTGTGGGGAGAAACAGGTGGGATTTTTATTGATCCCAGTCATGGCTCCTCCCAAACCACCACTGTGCCATGGCACTGACTGTGCTGTTAAGTTCATTCTCGATGTTTTCAAACCTTGCACTAAGAAGTGTGGCATCTTTTTTTCCCTTTTGCCATTCCCTGTACATAAGCATTTATGTTTTGCGTTTTACTGCAGGTAATTAAGCCAAATCCAGTTCCAAAGTCCTGCGAATCGCCGAGTGCACACACGTACATGGAAGGTCATTTTCCCCGGTTGCTGAAGTTTGTGCAACATCTGAGCCTGGCAAGTTGCCAAACCCACAGACAATCGAAGTAGGACTACCCAATTAACGCTTAAGCTACACAGTGAGGGTTGGGGTACTCGTTAGACGAATAGCTTCCGTGATTAGGCCGGTTGCATCTACTGCTTGTGCCCCATGATTTATGAAAAAGACTCAATCTGCACCTACCACTGGTTTCGGTGTTGGCAGTGGAGCGAGCCATTTCTGTATTGTGAACAAATGGAAATGGTTGCGCTGCCTGACAAAGTCACCTTGAATTTGGAGGGCTTATAATAATCAATATTTTGTGGTGGTGGTGGTGGTGGTACGTGAAAATGCTTGTGAGGAGGCGGAACGTGGGGGCCGACTTGACGGGGACAAATTGCAGGCACTCAGTGGATGGGTGGACTGTAATGGGATTTCATAACTCAGGGCGGTGGCAGGAAGATGGTTGGTGTGCGGGTTCCCTGAGGGGCAGCCTGCAGCATCAGGCAGCGCTGCCTCTCTTCTTTATAGCTTGGGTCTGCGTGACCTCACTTGACGTCCCATGGCACAGCCACCGCGTGTAACATTGGAATGTAAATGTTGCGTTTTATTGAAGTCGCCACTTCACTTTTGTCCAGATGCATATTTTTATCTCTCTCGAAATGCTTGTGCTGAGAAATGCCTACAAAAAATGATTAGCGCTTACAATTTTCCATTTCACCCTTTTGCTGCTTGCCTGCTGTATTTTGAACCCTGCCTGCAAGCTCCGAAGAAATCTTTAAAGTCGTGTAGATCATTTTGATCCCGTGTCTGCCCTCATTCTGACAAACCTTACATATTCTTGCCGTGCATGCTAAAGTTTGACTAAGGTTATCCATAAACAACTTTGTGACGCCCGTGGGGAAGTGATGGAGGGCTGCAGTGCATTGCAATGGCGTGTGATGTCGCCCCCCCCCCCCCCCCCCCCGGGTTACGACCACAGCGCTGACGGCGGCAGCGGGCCGCGGGCGGCTCTTGGTGTGCGAGCTGCTGCTGGAGCGAGGGGCGTTGCTCTCCCAGGCCGGTCGGCGAGGGGTCACGCCGCTCATCAGCGCCGCCCGGCAGGGCCACTGGCAGGTGATGAGTGCCTGTCTCCCCTCTCGCTACCTCCCGCTCCTGGCGTGGGTGGCAGAATGTGCTCAAAGGACACCGAGAAAACTAGTGACCTCATGGCAAGCACGTGATTCCTGATGGCAAGCCTAGGCTTACGGTGTCCAGCTTTGTGTGAACAACGTTCATAATTTGCCTTCAAGCTCACATAAATAATGCTCATTAAGGGTAGGTCAAGGTTGGACCTAGCTCACGTGGAGTTTGTAACGATGAATCGATTCTTCAATAAAACTAAATTATTATGTTTATGATGCAAGGCATAGAATCATGCATGTGAGAAATTGGTTTCGTCTTTACGATACATGTGACCATGCAATAGGGTAACTTGACCCCGTGCAAACTAAATTTACCACAATTTAAAAGAAAAATAATATATTTGATTTGTGTCGTTATGCTGAACGTTACAGTTCATCAAATTATGAGAGGGGTGAAATAATTTCATGCTTAACCAATCATATGTGAAAACGATTAACCCCTTGTATGTACTCGAATATGAACAGCACATGTTTTTGTTTGCATTCTGACCACAAGTATTGTGGTTAATGCAGACATGATTCCTTGTTAAAGGTTTCAGTTTGGTGTTTTAACATCTTAACACAGCTGTTTTGTTGCCAGAAAAAGGGGAAAACATTCTCATGAACAGCGCATGTTAAGGTAATAGCTGTTTAATCCAAGATAGCGTTTAATCTGTTATCGCAAACTTGTTACTAAATGTCCTCGGTACCCCTTGTTTCCTTCCAAGACTATCCAAAAAGGACTTTGCCCTCACTCCTTGTACCCTGGTTCCAAACTGAGACTTTGGTCCCACTGTGTGTATGGATCGCCGGATTCTGGAGGACTAACGCACGACACAGAACCTGTCCGCCTGCCCCATGTGCCGTGCACACAGGTGGTGCTGCTCCTCCTGCGGCGCGGGGCAGAACCAGACGCGCCGGAGAGGCGAGGCCGGACGGCGCTCATGGCGGCCGCTTGCGAGGGCCACACCAACACCGTGGACGTGCTCCTGTCCAGGGGTTCGGTGCACAACGTCGCGTCACCCCGTTCGCACGACACACCGCATGACACACCACGCACCACGCACGGGCATTCGCCTAGCTCTGATGCCGAATAAACGTTACGCGGCCGCTTTTCCAAGCAGTGGAGACTGCTTTGTATTTGTCGTTGAGTGACCGAATAAGGATTTCTGCCGACGTGGCACTTGTTTAAATACCTCGACAACTCGCCACCTCATCTCAACCTTTGGAAGTTGTCCCCTTGTGGCACAAGGTAAACACTTTACCAGCCTGCAAAATAAGAATTAATGAATAAGTAGGGGGTGATTCTGCTCTGGTTTTCCCAATGAAGCAACTTTAAAGTGATAATTGGTTTTTTACCCTTCTATCTGGCAACAAAACTGACACCTTTTTACAAGGAGTCATGTTTGCATAGACCGCAATACCTGCAGTCATAATACAAACAAAAGACATAACTCTGATAATGTGCACTGTCCTTGAAGTTGATTGGTCCACACCCGAGACAGCTTTCCTTAGAGCCTAGTCTCACTTGAGTTGGACCATATGTTGCCAGATAGAAGGGTAAAAAAACAATTATTATATTTTTACTGGCAAATGAGGTTCCCATAGTGTAGAAACTTTAAAGTGCTTTGTCTGATGTATGATACCAGCACATGTGACTTACTCTGTTTGCAAAATTACATCACAGCATCTTTAATGTCCACTTTCATAGAAGCGTGTAGTATTAACAGTGAACACACCTGTATTATTAACCAGGGTGGACTGCTGGGCTCAAACCGCGAAACTCTGCGTCAAGCGGAAACTGCGCTCGCACTCGTCCACGTCACTGCCCCACGTTTCCATGACAGCTCTGTGCCCTGTGCAACAAATGCCGATTGTCTTTGACGTTTTATTTTATGGCAGGTGCAAATGTGTCTGTGGCGGACCACGAGGGGCTCAGTGCCCTGAGCTGGGCCTGCCTGAAGGGCCGCCTGGCCGTGGTGCAGACGCTGCTGGCGCACGGCGCTCCGGTGAACCACGCCGACCGGAGTGGCCGCACACCGCTGGGCCTGGCTGCCTTCCACGGCGACGCCGAAGTGGTCAGCAGGATGCCATTTTGTTTACCAGTTTTAACGTGAATATACACGGAAGCATACTTACCTTCATTATTGAGGAAACGGAACTTAAATCATCGTCCAAACTACATTGCCCAAACTACATCGCCGAGGTTGGTTGATCTGGGTTAAAAGTTTCCTGAGAACGGCCGTTCCACTCTCTCGGTGATTGACTGCGAGGATGTTTCTGGGCCATCTTTTTGGACTGCATTGTAAATGCAAAATGTATTCCACCAGGTGCAGTTCCTGCTGGAGCATGGAGCCAATATGGAGCATGTGGACGAGAGTGGCATGCGACCGCTGGACCGCGCAATCGGCTGCCGGAACACGGCCGTGGTGCTTGCTCTGCTCAAGAAGGGTGCAAACCTAGGTAGGTGCCTGTGCACACAGGTTTATCATTCATAGCAAATAGTAAACGCATCATACTGACGTTTGGGCCGGCCATAGGTCTCGTTGATGTGCCTTGTGGTCTAAGGTTCACTCAGTAAAGGATTAAGCTAGTGTAGGGCCTGTAGGATATGTTATAAAGGGGCCCTAAATTAAAAAAACACATTAAAACACACATTTTTTACTTGCATAGTAAAGTTATTGTATTTTTTCATTTGCTATACAGCCAGATAATACGACAAATCGCTAACCTTAAACACCCAGTCATTCATAAAAGTTGAAGGCAGTATAGTACTATAGTAATAGAGCAAGTGCAGAATCACTGAACCGGAATTGATAGCTTCAAAGCATTTAGCGCGGGGCCCTTGAAAGTGCGGGGCCTGTAGCATATGTAGCTACTTTTGCTACTAGGACAATCTGGCACTGGTTTCACTCAAATGTACTTTCCAGTGCCCTCGTGATGCCATACAGGCTCGGTTACACATCGGGCAGTGTGGACTGTAAACGTCATGGCAACCAAAGGTTTGTCCACAAACAATACGGTGGGGGGAGTCGTGAAATGGTGATAGTTCACTGCACTATGAACCCTGAGACCTGCGTTCTATTTCTGGGCAGTTGTGATCTATAGGTGAAACGGTCCTGGACGGCCCTCACTTAACCGACCTGCACTGACGAGCGTGCTGAAGACCAATTAAACAAACTCCGTGGCCGACGCGGCCTGGGGAGGCCCTCATCCAGCAGTGGATTGGCAAAAAGGCTGTACTCAGCCTAGATGATCTCAAGGCCTATAACATTCAATTTCCACAGTGCTGTCCATTTCCTATGGAGCCCATAAATCATTTGAAGTGATCTCAAACGTAGCTCTCTATTCTCCACTTCTGCGGGCCATTCTCTGACACAACGGGTTGCACTGCTCTGCGAAATATCCAAATATATTAATCTCAAGATGTGGCAATGATGGCACAATTCAGATAAAATAGCCTAAAATTCCCAATATAATTTATTGATTCTCTTTGGCAATGCTTTTGAGAAGAGGGAAGTGACACTGGCATTCAATGTCTCGTTTCCGGCACGTAGGCCCCGCCTCCTGGGCCATGGCGACGTCGAAGCCGGACATCACGGTGCTGCTGCTCAACCGCGTGATCGAGGAGGGGAACGAACTTTACAAGGTGGGGCACAGGGGTCTACTTGCCGACTGGCACAGCAGCGGGCGCTGCGCCACACACTCCAGGCTGCGACACTCCGAAATCCGTTACAGGTTTTTCATGGCGAACTCGCGTCGGGTTTGTTACATCAACAACTGTTATAATAGAGCCGTTGTTAAATGACGGCTGTGTGCCACACCTATCCTGAACTAATAGACGGCTCCACAATAAAAAGGGAGGGTGGTGTTGCTGGCTGGCCCTGTAAGGGACTGTTTATAACACAAAGATTTTTTTCAGCGATGACGGATGTTGTGGACTGAATGTTGTCAGATGGAGATAGCGTTGTCAGATGGAGATAAAGCAATCACTGTTGCAAGTAAAGAAGTTTTGTGAAAACCATTAACGTAAGAAAAAAATACAGCTTTAAAATCAACGAATTAATTGAAAAAAAAATAACGTCGGGATATGAACAGCAGTACCTACAAATAAGAGAAATCAGCTGGTGGGTGAAAAGGCATTATCTTCTATACTCATACTCTTTGGTTCTTTTGGTAAAGTCACGTAGGTATAAAAAAGTATAGATCACGACACAAGCGACCGTCATCAGGTGTGAAACAAACACAGCAGGAGGACTGCTGCATTATCTTCTGTTTCATTAGTGCAGCTACTCATACCTCTGCCAAAACTAACAAACTGTGAATAACTTTAATCCTTGTCTTTGTTACTTAATGTTATTCTAGACATGACTTGCATTGTTCATGTTGTTTGTGAATGGTGGCACAGTATAGCAATGGGTACTACAGGCACACTGCTCAGAATGGGATAACCACACGGATCCAGGAGGGCAACCGGTTGTGTTATAAATGAAGACTAAAATGGTTCCTGAGTCCACTTCACAGGGTGGTCTTCACTTCTGGGATTTAGCAGTCTTGGTATCAATCCCAGGCCTCTGAGCTTTCCCGGGTTCTCTCCTTGAGCATTTCTCACTTTACACTCAGGCTCCCTGGGAGGCTACGGTTAATAGACAAGTTCTTGCTGCAATGGCTCACATCTAACCGGTGTGGAGGAAGTCCTTGTCGAGTCCTGCCGCCCGAGTTAGAAACTAGCCCTGTACGGCACCGTAGTTCGTGTCTCTGGTAGCGTAGTATAATATTTGTTTGGTTGCTAGTCATCCCTCAACTTTATACTAACACACAAGACACAACCGCATCGTGAACCCACCTTTCTTCCGCGCTGTGGTTGCAACGCCGAGCGCTCTGTCATGCCATGTTGGTGCCAGGGTGCATTGTCGATGTTTCTCTTGGGATTTCCCTGCAAACCAGGCCATGGATGTGAGCTATTATGAAATCAAAATATCATCCCCACATTACACTCTCGTCTTGTTTCATTAGTTTCAAAGTGGAGGGAGTGAAAGTCAAAGCTCTCGCAGCCTTCACAGCTGCCTCGGTCGTCAAGATGTCGTTTTCAAATGTTTTATTGCTGTCCTGTGTACTGGTGTCCGACGTGCTCTCATGATATTTTAGCTCGTGTAAAATATAATGACACGAGTTCAGGTTGACGAGCACCGCAAGATATGCTAAAACTTGCCCCTAGGATGTAAGGGGCTAATTTGTGGACCTTTCTCTTTTGTGCATGCGAGCAGTCGGGGCGGATGAAGGAGGCAGCTCAGCGCTACCATTTGGCACTGAAGAGGTTCCCCCGAGAGAGCTTTGGGGAGGAGCTGGGCACCTTTCAGGACCTGCGCGTCACCCTCTACCTCAACCTGTCTCGCTGTCGCCGCAAGCTCAATGTGAGGCCCCATCTCGTAACACCCTGCCCCACTCGTGCTCACCCTCTCAGCCACCCTGCGCAGAACCACCATTCCCGCCGTCCTTTCTCCTCTACTGTCACGTCTCCTAACGAACCTCATTTTGCCTGACTACAAGCTGCCATCTGCTGTGATATAAATTCTTATAATGCAATTTTTTTTTCCCTGCTGACCTGGCAGAGACCTGCCTGCTGAGCCAGACAAGCAACCACTGAGCCACGCGGCAAGACTGCTCACGTAATTTGTCCCATAATGAAAGAACAATCTCTCAGAATTACTGCAGCTTAGCAGGCTTAAGTGCAGGTGTCTCCAGAGAGGTGCAAATTGTTTTCAGGCGTGGTTTCCGCACCTGAGCGCTGTGCAGCTGGCGAGTTTGGGGGTGGCGGCATGTGGTTAACACCGACGACGCTGTGCACCCCGTGTGATGCTGCCAGGATTATGGGCTGGCGGAGGAGTTTGCTACCAAGGCCCTGGAGCTGAAGCCAAGGTCGCACGAAGCGCTGTACGCCCGGGCACGTGCCAAGCGCAGCAGCAGGTGACGTGCCATTTATTGTGGGCATACGGTCATGGTACATGCAGAAAGCATTCCTAATTTCCACGCAGATATGTTTAATGCCGAGACAAATTTGCACTGCGTTTTTAGAAACACCATAAATTAGTTTACAGATTCATAACAAAAATGTCACGAGCTACGTTCACGATCGTTTATTTAGCGTGGGTACGAATGAGCCTGCTTTTTTACACATGAGTACGTGACCAATATTAATAACTAGGTGAGAGTCCAATAGTACAAAAGTCTGATTTGCAAAAGGTACATAGTGATCACATTTCGCAGACAAATATAAAAATAACAAAGGGTGTTCCGCAACGTTCTGTGCTGGGTCCAATTTTGTTCTTATATTTAAACAATCTTGGACTAAACTTAAATCGCTCAGAATTACATCTCTTTGCTGATGACACTATAATGCTAGTATCTCCAAACGAAGTCAAACAGGATCTCTAACATGATTTGGACTTGATTCATTATCAATTGTCATCACTAAAATTGCCTCCAAATCCCCCATAAAACTGAGATCATGCTTTTTTCTTGAAACAAAAATCTAGTTGAATTCCCTTCACATATTACGGATATCAGACACAACATCATTCAACAAACGGAGTGCTTCAAATACTTCAGTTTACCGATTGATTCAAAACTTGCATTCCAACCCCATATTGATCACATCTCAAAGAAAATCAAATAAAAAATAAATATTTTTATATACAGAAATCAACATTGTTTCCCCATTTGTTTTCAGCTGCAAATTATTAAAGCTAACATCCCACCACTTTTTGACTACTCTGACTGCTTACAGATCAGCTACTAACGGCACACTAAACCCACTTTATCATTCTGCTCTTCAATTTGCACTGATTGTACCATACAGGACCCACCATTCAGACCTCTACTTAAAATCCAGTCTCACATCACTTGATGCATGAATACATCTCCATTAGACCCTGTTCATCCATAAAATCCTGATTGGCAAATCTGTACTATACTTAGCTAATTCATTCACCCCATTGTCAAACCAAATAAATCTAAAACGTTCATCTAATTTCCTTTTTAACTATCCCGAGAATAAGAATTGGAATAAGCCTTTGACGTTGCAGTACCAATCTTTGGAACAACCTTGTTTCCTCCCTTAACATAGTAAATCTGCCTTCAGAAAATATCCTGAAGCAGAATATTAGCACTGGATATAACCACATTTTCAAATGTGATTTGTAACTTTGATCCTTGCCCATGTATCAAGAGTTAAATTGTAATGTGCAATTTTGTTGAGGGAATGTGTGTTGTCTTGGTGTGGTCTGGGACTGTTTTTGCTGCCTTGCTTAAGCTTGCATGTAGTGTTGAAAAATCTGCAAGAATGTATGCACTTTAAGTAACTTTATTTAAATTGAGTGACTTGTTTACTTTTTCTCTATTTTGCACTCCTATCGTGTTTTTCTATTGTCTGTTGTAACTTGCTGACCTGCCCCTACTGGAGATCTGAGAAAAAGATCTTCAGAGCTCATCGGATTCCTCCAGTCTGGATCAACATTCTGATCCGCTAAGAATGTCAAATCAAAGTGATTTCCTGCTCAAATGAGCACTGAGGTGGTGCTCATTTCCTGTTTTCCACCCTGAGCTAGTGGTGTAAATTCTCCTTTCCTATGGCAGGGGTGAGTCCATCCATAGGAGAACCACAAATTTCGATTTAAAGCTTTCGTGACTGCAGGGATTCATCTTCTTGGTTTTTCGGTAAAGTCACGTAGAAGGGAAGTAATAAAATAATAAAAATAAAACATAATAAAATAATTCTCACGACGTTTCGGCCACAACGCAAGCAGCCGTCCTCCGGTGAAGACCAGGTCTGTCTGTTTTATTTTTATTATTGTATTACTTCCCTTCTACGTGACTTTACCGAAAGAACCAAGAAGAGGAAAACCACAGTTAAGTTCTCCATAAAGTGGTCTATTTTATCAACCCCAGAGGGATGATGGGCTGAGTCAACCCCCAACCTAGATTTAAACTCACAACCGTCCAATTGCGAGCCGCTCGTTCTACCGCTGAGCCACCTGACTGGGTTGCTAAGGATATACAACATGAAAATGTTTCTTCGGTGCAGGGAATAAATAACACATTTTTTTTAAATTCCACAACGTGGAAATCATGTTTCTTTGCCACATATAAGTCACATGTATAAGAACGATCATAGCGATGTCTCACAGCCGTATTACAATGCTGCCCTGCTTAAATCCTTATCCGGTAACTGAAGAAACCACCATATTTATTTCTAAAGGAAACATGTGCCGTGTACAAACACTGTTAGGCTGCCAGTGAAAAATGTACCGAAGCCTTGTGCGGTATGTCAGGCAAAGTAAGGGTCACAGCAGTCCAGCAGAGCATGCAGATCCTTCTTGCCCCATATGTGCACATGTTTTTACAGACGTGATGAATATGCTTGTTACCCCCCACCATCCCTGGTAGCGCTTCTATTAGATTGTGTGTATCTGTGTGGTTTTGTAAGAATGTGCTGGGTGTGTCTGTGAGAACATGTGGGGAGCATGAGTGTTGCGGTTAGCGTGCTGTGCTATCAACCCGGTGACCCGAGTTGGATTCCCGCTCATGGCCAACACCAGTGACGATTTATCTTAACTGGTCCTGGACCTCCCCCCTAGGTCGACTGAGCCTCAAATGAGTACCTGGTGCAGTGTGTAATAAACATTGCCACCAGGAAGACAAAGGCAGCTGGGCGTGGTGCTGACCACCCACACCCCTTTGTGTGTCGTACGAGCCTTCATAGGTACTCACGCACAGCACTTGCCACAACAGTCTGTGAAGGCTATGTGGGGGTCTTTGTGTGTGCCTGTAGGGAGCATTATTGTTGTGGTTAGCATGCGGCGCTATCAACCCGGTGACCCAAGTTCGATTCCCACTTGTGGCCAACACCATTGACGATTATCTAAACCAGTCATGGGCCTCACCTAGGTGAACTCAAGTTTAAATGAGTATCTGCTGCAGTGTGTAAACATCACCACTTAGGAACCAAAGGCGGCTGAGCGTGGTGTTGGCCACACCACCGCTCTCATACACCGTGCCGGCCTTCATAGGTGCTCACTGACAGAACTTACTCCAACAGCCTGTGTAGGCTCCATGGGGATCCTTGTATTTGTCTGTGTGTCTGTATCTATATGCGTGTGTCTGTGTCTGCATTTGCGAGCTCAGGCAGTTCCTCGCGGCGCTCGAGGACCTGCAGCACGCGGCGAGACTTTACCCCGAGAACCGTGAGGTGGCGCGCCTCCTGGCGCGCGTCATGGACGAATGCCGGCAGCAGCAGCAGCACATCGCTCACCAGGAGGAGCCGGCGGAGGAGGAAGAGGAGCCGGAGGAGCAAGAAGCAGAAGACGATCAAGTGGCTGCCATGCCAAACGAAGAGGTCTGCTACCCGGGACCCCCCAGCGCAGAGCAGCGCTATGGCGAGCGACAGGGAAGGGGGGACGGCAGTTACCCGGAGCCCATGTTGCAAAGGGCCGTGTCCATCGCATACGGAGAGTTTGACTGTGAAAACGCTTCTCCCCCGACCACACGCATTCTGCAGCGCTGCCGGTCGTTTGTGCTGCCGGACGAAGACACGCAATGGCACGGAGGTCTGCAGCAGGACATGAGGGCCAAGTGCCAAATAGGGACTGACGTTTGTGGACAGGCGGAGATCAGGCGCGGGCTGCAGACCCTCATGATGCCCCGTTCACGACACGACTCCGGCCGCGGGGACCAAATGCTGATGTCGTCGCCAGCCCCCATGCAGTGGCTTGGGAACAGAGACAATGGGTATTCTGACATGGACATGCAATACGAAGCGCCGGTCTCCGCCCTGCACAGGGCCGCGAGCTACCAGAGCTGCAACGTGCCCATCTGCCAGCAGAAGGTGGACCTCGCCGGCAACAGGCCCTTGCAGTCCGTAAGGTCCTGTGGAGAGTGCATCGCTGACCAATACATGGAGATGAATGTGCCACCTTCTGCTATGTTTGGCTGCGGCGATGTTCAACAGTGCATGAGCGGTGGGGCTTATGATGTACCTGACCATCAACAGAGCAGCAGTAAATCTAGATTGTGCGGTGACCTCGGAAGCAACGCATACAGCTGCCCCGTTGGCATGGGCCCTTCCGAGTTGCGACGCCTCAACACCACCCTGTGCCCTTCGTCCCTTTTGTCTGTGAATGCTGGCTTGCGCGCCTCCACCCCCTGCCTTGCCGAAGGAGGCGGCCGCTCCTATAGCTGCAACCAGCGAGATGAGTTTCGCACCTGTACCATGCTGGGCCCCCGATCGTCCAGGACAGAGGAGCGCCTCTCCATGGAATCCCCTCCGTACGGCCAGTGTGACAGCAAGGGCTATTCCAGGCCCTTCATGGGCATAGCGGACAAGAGGGTGAGGACGCAGCCGTCCCTCCAGCAGCCGTCCCTCCAGCAGCCGGTCCCCTTGTCCCAGTGCCCGCCGATGCCAACTCGTCAGCAGAGTAGGGGCTGGCTCACTTCGTCCGTGGACCTCATCGTGTCAAACCCAGCGCCCTGCACCAGTAACGATTATTACAACAACGACGACCACGGCCTGTCGTCCTCGGCAGGAATGTGGCAATCGGAGAGCGTCGCTCAGTGCGGTCGCCCGAACGGAGGGGCCTTCAGCTGGCAGGCGAGCGAGCCGGACCCGTACGCTCCGCACCCCCAGAGCGGCAGCGGCGGCGTCGTCATGCCGGGCAGGCGGTTCGCGCGGGAGAGCTCGACGTGTTACGAAGACGCTTGCGGGATTTACGGCTACCAGGAGAGCGTGGGTGCAGTTGTGGAGCGGGTGGTGAGGCAACCGAGGCCGCCCTGCCGCTCCCCTCTCTTGCCAAAGCGTCCTTTTGTCGAATCCAATGTTTGAAGGCGTCGCGGGACATTTTTTTCCCTCCCATTATTTTTTTGAACTTGGTATTGAAGCAGAGTTTGACTTTAAAAGTTTACATTTACTTCCATGCCCATCAGTATCGACTTGCGTTTACCTTAATGACCTGTTTTAAAGAATAAATCGTGTATTGTTATTTAAGACAATGGAGAATGCAACTTAAGTCAGCCATATTTGTAATATTGTAATATTTGTTGTTTCGGAGTGCGGGGATGGGTGGCGGCGGTGAGACGGAGTCGGGACTTTATTTCTGCAGTTGAACCACTGTCAACTTAAAAGGAGTTTCATTACAATTAATGTTCATTCCTAAAAATATCAATTTTTGCTTTTGTGATGCCAATGTAAAAGCATTGCTTTGTGAATTATAGAATTAGTTTTACGGACGATATCCCTCGATTGTAAAATAATGGGTGAGCTTGTTGGAGCCACATGCCGTAAGTGCTGGTGATGGGCTTTTTCCCTCTTGTCGCTGTTGTCTGCTTGTGAAAGCTGCACACTGTACTTTCAGTCTCTTGAATGATTGTAAAAAATGTGGAAATATTAAACTCCATTTTGGTTGCAGCCATGAGATGTGTAAGGGCATCTGCCAGCCATCTGAGGAGATGCTTGCGGTGTGGAGCTGGGTGTGGAGTTAGTTTGGAGCTGGTGTGCAGCTACTGTGGAGATGGTGTGGAGCTACTTTGGAGCTGGTGTGGAGTTAGTATTGAGCTTGGTGTGGAGCTACTGTGGAGCTGGTGTCGAGCTGGTGTGGAGCTACTGTGGAGCTGGTGTGGAGTTAGTATTGAGCTGGTGTGGAGTTAGTTTGGAGCTGTTGTGGAGCTACTGTGGAGCTGGTGTGGAGCTACTGTGGAGCTGGTGTGGAGCTACTGTGGAGCTGGTGTGGAGCTACTGTAGAGGTGGTGTGGAGCTATTGTGGAGGTGGTGTGGAGTTAGTTTGGAGCTGTTGTGGAGCTACTGTGGAGCTGGTGTGGAGCTACTGTGGAGCTGGTGTGGAGCTACTGTAGAGGTGGTGTGGAGCTATTGTGGAGGTGGTGTGGAGTTAGTTTGGAGCTGGTGTGGAGCTACTGTGGAGCTGGTGTGGAGCTGGTGTGGAGCTACTGTGGAGCTGGTGTGGAGCTACTGTGGAGGTGGTGTGGAGTTAGTTTGGAGCTGGTGTGGAGCTGGTGTGTAGCTACTGTGGAGCTGGTGTAGAACTCGTGGGGCTGGTGTCGAGCTGCTGTGGAGCTGGGGTGGAGCTCCTGTGGAGAGCTGGTGTATGTATGTTGAACATCGTTCGCACCGTACGTAGCCAACCGTGCTAATCGGAGGTGCCGCGGAAGGACAGCAGAGTGGCCCATCGGCTCATGCTCTTCAATGTTATTTTATTTTTTATTTTTACGTTCCAAAAATAAATAAAGCAACTGTTTATTATTTTGTCACCCACTGTACCACAAGAGCACATTCATTATTGTGCGGTTTGTCGTGATTGCAGTTGGTAAATGTTGCTACAAGTTGAGCCCGCCACAAAAATCTGACAGACGTATCAACATCCATTAAACTGGCTTACATATTGCACAAATCACATCCACGTTAGGAAATATCAAAGGCCCGTAGTGGTAACGGCAGCAGCAGCCTGCTTTACAAGCCCGGCCACCCCAGGTTGTGCGCTCGTATCAGGCAGGTAGGTGTCCGCAAGTTGCTTTGGACTTTGAGCAGAGTTGGGGGGGGGGGGTGGATATGTGACTCTTCCCCGCACACCTTTATCCGGCTAGCGGAGGTCCGTGGGAACCACGCACCCTGCTCGTCCTGCACACGTGCTCCCCCCCCCTCTCTACTGCTCCCCAGAAACTTACCCCTCCTCGGACCCTCTCCAGACGCAGCTTCCCGGCACGTGCTCCCTTCAGGTCCCTGGCTAGGCTGTGTGTTTGGTTTCGGAGGCGTTGAGGACAGGCGAAGCGGCGGATCAGAGCTGTGTGGAGGAGTCCAGCCAGGTGAGAATCGCAACCGTCATCTTACTGCAGGGACCCTAACACCAAACAGCAGCCATACGGGGGCACAACTCATACCTCGCACACAACACACGGCGACGTGAACTGCAAATTATGTTATGACTGTACAATGCGCGTGGAATAACACAGTTGGGTTTTCATCGTGGGCCCCATGCGCATGGTTTTGAGCGGTATTAAACGCCACCTGTAAAATCACCGAAAGTTGCGTCGTGTCTGGGTTTGCGCCGACACCGAACTTGTGTGTTTAGCAGCGAGCGGAATACCTGTGTACATTTATTCCAAAGGCCACATGTTCACTAAGCCGAAGTCTTCATCGTGGAAGAGACCTGCTGCTTTAACGTACGCGGAACGACGCGTCGGCTCGTTGTGACGCGCGTGATTGAGTTGGTGGGGGGGTCATTCTCGGCCGTGAATAAGTATATCAGTAACGATCACGATCCTCCCGATAACGACGAGCGCACCGCTTCAGCGACGACCATCGCAGTCCTCCATTTCACTTCCGTGGGGACTCTGCGCGCACCGAGGCCGCCTCAATGAAGAAGAAGAACTGAAGAAGCCAACACTCGGACCCACGGGGAGGCGCTCCGAGGCCCTCAGTTTTTGAACTCGGGCAATTCCCCCCCCGCCACTCCTGAATCAAACAATCCATTTATTGTAGTCTGAAGAACTTCACTCTGCTCCCCCGTGCCTCGTGATCCCAGTGATGAGCGCGAGAGGTGATGCGGAGGAGGAGGAGTCGCCTCCTGGTGGTTGCTGCGCCCTGCGCCGTGAGATTCACGTGGGGAAAGTGATGTCGATCACGGCGCTTCGACACTGATAACTGGGAGCTCTGGCTGGAGAAGCCCAAGAGGTTGAGCTGGTCAGCTGGGGAGGGGTGTGCTGCTGCGTAGCCGAGCAGGCTTCGTGCCGAGTTGATTCCAGGAAGCAGGGCTGAGCGGGAGCTGGGTAAGGAGCTGGGTTGTTGTTTAGGGGGTGGAATTGTGCTTGGGGACCGAGCTGTACGAGAGCTGAGAAGCTGAGACACGCCGCTGAGCCAGGGAACTGGATGATGGGGAGCTGTGTGGACGCGTTGTGAAGACGCGTGGGCTCTTGACCAAACGAACCCCAATTACGCGCTCCGCCGCGCCAACACGGGGCGCAGCGTCTCCCGAGACGCGCCAGCGAGCGTGAGTGGAATGCGGCGTCGAGCGGAGCTCCGTAAGTACTCTTCCATGTAGCAGCTGCGTCGTGGATGTATACCGCCGTCTCCTCATCCTCCGCCTGCGTACGCGAGTGAGATCGTCGCGGTGTCCCCGCGCGCGTGTTGCTCGGCTTCAGTGAAATGCCACAACCGCGTCTCTCCTTTCGCCAAGAGGGAATTGGCATTTCCGATGAGCTATGCCCTTGCTAATTAAGACGCGCACACGCTTGCGAGTGGCGTGCCTATTGTTTTGTGTGGACAGCCCCCTTAGTCGTTCCTCTGCTGGATGGCGGCCTTCACCCAAGCCGCGCGGGTTTATTCGAGCGCGCTTATCCACCACGCCGGCCAGTGCGGGTTGAAAGAGGGGCGCATAGACGTGGAAGGGTAGAAGTACAGTACACCCAATTGATGTTGCTGCAATATAACCTGTCTGTGCATAGTGGTCGTCCACCCAAGCACTTTCCAGTCTCGAACCCGCTTGGCTTTCGAGATCGGTGCACATTTTCGACCGCGGATTTGTCCCTGGATTTGTCCGTGTAGGCGTTTTTAGACAAGACACGCGGTGGGATCTACGTTGACCGAGCTCATGTAGCCATCGTCCGTGGGAGCGCGTGGAAGGGACGTGCAGTAACCCTGTGCGCTAGGGCAGTCATCGCGCGTCTCTTGTGCCCCCGGGTCCCGCGCATAATCCCTCAATTCGAGTTAATCCTCAAGTCTGTATCACGTAATCAACGAGAAGCCAGCCCGGGGGGGAGGTGGGGGGTGGGGGAATCGCGTGAGTACCCCGGGGCTGCGTGGAACGATGAGCGGTGGACGCAGCCCACCCCCACCTACCCCTGGCACCACAGGTACCGGCGGTTGCACCAGGGCCTCGCCGCGCTCATGGCCCACACTCGGGCCACGTGCGCCGCGTTGGGAGCCCAGCGGGCTCGTCGTCGTCACCACTCTTCATTCGCTACCTCATCCCCCCGCTCGTCATCAGCTGATCACCATCAGTGGCGCGCGTCGTCGATTAATACGCGCAATCGCATCAAATTTGAGTGTCATCACAAAACCACCTCGTCACTCATCGCCTGCTTGTCCCTTGTCACCTCATTACGACTCGTGCACTCATCATCGCTGTCTCATCCACCTTCAACACATACTGCCAGAAATACATCACGCCGTTACCCGGCAACAGCACTCACCGCCGCGTCGATGATTTGCCTGCCACGTTGTTGTGACGCACGGGACGCGCACGAAAGACGGCGACAGCCATGCCGCCTTTGTCTCCCCGTGTCTCTCCGCTTCTCCCTGTCGCCCCGTGCGTCTCGACCCCTCGCCCACCGCCTCGCCCCCCCCTTACAACATTGGGTGCTTTGTGACACGCGTGCCATTTCACCAATTAATCACTCGCATAATTAAGCCTTTCCAACGAGGTCTCGATTAAGTAATGCGCTAATCCGCCGTGCACTGATGCCTTCAATTGACGCGCAAGCTGCAACCGGGCTTCGCGTTGTTGTTGGCGCCAGTTAAGCGCAGTGATCCCGAACTAAAAATATACTGATACCGCTCGTGCCCTGTCGCCCACACGGCTTGGAGACAGTGCGCGTGTGTGCTCCTCTACTCACGGGTACACTCTACACTACACTATACTCTACAAACGAGTACACTATACACTACACACGAGTACACTCTACACTACACACGAGTACACTATACACTACACGGGTACACTATACACTACACGGGTACACTACACTATAAACGACACACGGCCACACTACACTATTCTCACGGGTACACTATACACTACACGGGTACACTATACACTACACGGGTACACTACACTATAAACGACAGGCGGCCACACTACACTATTCTCACGGGTACACTATACACTACACGGGTACACTACACACGGGTACACTCTACACTACACTATACACTACACACGGGTACACTCTACACTACACTATACTCTACACTACACACGAGTACACTATACACTACACACGAGTACACTATACACTACACACGAGTACACTCTACACTACACACGGGTACACTATACACTACACACGAGTACATTATACACTACACACGAGTACACTATACACTACACGGGTACACTATACACTACACGGGTACACTACATTATAAATGACACGCGGCCACACTACACTATTCTCACGGGTACACTATACACTACACGGGTACACTATACACTACACGGGTACACTACACACTACACGGGTACACTACACTATAAACGACACGCGGCCACACTACACTATTCTCACGGGTACACTATACACTACACGGGTACACTACACTATACACTACACACGGGTACACTTTACACTACACTACACACGAGTACACTATACACTACACACGAGTACACTATACACTACACACGAGTACACTATACACTACACACGAGTACACTATACACTACACGGGTACACTATACACTACACGGGTACTCTACACTATACACTACACGGCCACACTACACTATTCTCACGGGTACAAGAATATATCTCGCTAAACGAGCGAGAACCCTTCCGCGGACATTTCTCAGTAAGCAAAATCTCGTTAAACAATCATCGTTTTCCCACTTACCTCCAAGTTAAAAGCTAAGCTACGCTTCAAACCCGGAATGTTCCACACTTGAATAATATTTTAAACGTGAAAAATGCAAATATTGATTAAATAAAGTAATACATCATCAAGTGTAACGCTTACCACACATGAAGAACCACAGTGCAAGATCCCCCGTACAGCCTTAAGAGACTGTTGGGTAACGAGTGCTGTTAGCGAGCACCTATGAAGGCCGGCACTCGAGGGGGTGGGTGGCCAGCATCACACCCGGCCGCCTTTTTGTCCCGAGTGGCGATGTTTACACACCGCACCAGGTACTCATTTGAGGTTGAGTCGACCTCGCGGAGGCCCAGGACCAGTTCAGATAATCGTCACCTGGTGTTGGCCGTGAGCAGGAATCGAACTCGCGTCGCCGGGTTCGCAGTGCCGCACGCTAACCGCTACCGTCGCTCGCCTCCCGCCACCCACCCACCATCATAATTTACATTTAGCAGGCGGAATTCATACGAGGATTTCAGTGCAACATGCACGAAGCTAGGAAATATGAATAGTAGTCGTTGGGCCAGACCAGCTATCGGCACCACCCAAGGTGACAAAACTTCAATGGTGCTATTTTATTTGTGACACCAACAGAAGTAAAATAACACGTGATCACCTTTCCAAATGAGCAGCTGTTTATTTTTTCTCGCAGGAAACCTGTTTTTACACCTATCGCAATCACGCCTATTTGCCCGGACGATTCAAATAAAACATTTCAACACCTCTGCTGTTAATGAAGACAATAAATAAATAAATGGGTGTTTGTCCCCAAGGCATGTATTTCATAAATGTTCTTGCATTTATTCACGCTTGTTCTTCAATTTCAGTGACTTAGGTAAGTCTGGAATAGATTGGCACTGTCTGTTTCCCTTCTGTTTCTAGCAGCTTGTTTGCTCATGATCATTTCCTGGCAGGTGACGCAAGTACTGGTGGTTCTGTATTATTTCTGTTCAGTGAAGAAATCTAAAGTCCTAACTTTACCCTCAATGTATTGTTAATGTACCTGTTAAGATTATTAGTTAAGGCCAGGAACTACTGGCAAAAATTATGATTTTTGTTCAGTTTGTCAATTTTTATGTTTTTTATATTTTGCTTCTATAAATTGTAAACTTTCATAACATGCACACAATTATTACCATTAACTTTGTTATCCTATTTGGACATGGTTGGAATCTTGTTGGGGCTCATCCGAGCATCTAGGGAGGGAGACTGGATGCTGCATTAGGCAAGCTTATTATCTCGGCCTCGCCCTGCGCTGCGTTGCACCGCTAGTCGAGTAGATAACCATGTGTTCAATAAACCCTCGGAGCCAGGATGACCGTCCAACTCCAATCGTCATTTATTGATTGTAACAGGTAAAACTGGTGAGAAAACACAGATACAGCATCTGTTATAATTCGGAAACACCCACACAATGAACACCACAGCATCAGAACATTGTCTCAGATAACAATAGATCCTGGAAGGACCAGGCCCCCACATTACCCCTGAACAACTAGACAAAGGCACAAGCTGGTGCGTTGCATACAGTCACATAGTGTATTCATCCCACTGCACCCCAAATGTACAGCATTACACTTAACACTAAACTGTGGATGAGATACTTCGTCATCACTCTCAGGATCGCAACATAGGCACAAGTCTGACTCGACCTACTAAATCACAAGTAACATCCACAATAAGGAAAGTCACAGGCTTCGTTACTAACTAGGCCTCGTATTTACTACAACAACTTAACGGCACCATAAAGGCATTTACATTGCTATAACGGTCATTCTAACATTACAACAGCATTTCCAATATTATAGGAATATAAACAACTTACAGATAATGCTTCTTAAGCTCCCACAATGGACAAGTGCGGCTGTGGTCTCACTGAGATGCGATGCGTGCCGCCATCTTGACTTATCTGTGTAATGGCTGACGCCTGCGTGGTACAGTGGAAATCTAACATCGTCACTTCCTGGTCACGTGACCAACATTAGCATAAAAAAACAGGAACTTCCTGTGAACGCACGCTCCACATCTGCCGTGAGGCAAGACACTCCCCATCTGGTATCTAGGAGATACCAACATTTATTTCCTATCTCATAAACAAGTGTATAACAACTTCAACGGGTCGACTTATTTGTCCATATCTTTGAGAGAGAGAAGTAGTACTATCTCGACTATGGGCCTGATGAAAGTTCTTGTGACACCTTGCTTCGCAATCATAACCTCGACCTTTCGAACTTTTCCATCGGCACTTGGAATCGACTTGAGGATGCGGCCCATTGGCCACTCATTCCGTTTGGCTTGTTTGTCCTTCAGTAGGACGAGGTCGCCTTCTTGGATGTCTGGTCTATTAGACTGCCACTTGTTGCGCACTTGGAGTGTCGTAAGGTACTCGTTTTTCCAGCGACGCCAGAACGTGTTCGCGAAGCTCTGCACTTGTCTCCATTGACGTCTGTAGAGGTCTGCAGTGCTGGCCTCCTCGGTAGGTGCTGTGAGCACATCTGTCTTCTGGGTAAGAAGTGTAGCAGGAGTCAAGATGAATGGTGACTCCGGGTCGGTTGAGACGGGGATCAGGCGTCTTGAGTTAATTATGGCTGAGACCTCGGCCATGAGAGTGGTCAAGACCTCGTGAGAGAGCCGTGTGGACCCGACATCACATAGCATGGAGTCGAGAATGCGTCGAGCAATCCCGATCATGCGTTCCCAGGCTCCACCCATGTGCGAAGAGTGGGGAGGATTGAAGATCCATGTGCAGCCTTGGTCACCAAGGTATTTCCTGACAGAATAATCTTCGACATTCTCCGTATTGATCTTAAGCTCTTTACATGCTCCTATGAAATTGGTTCCACAATCAGAACGGAGTTGCTTGGCTGGCCCTCTGATGGTGAAGAACCTCCGGAGTGCATTTATAAAGCTCGAAGAGTCCATGGACTCGATGACTTCGATGTGCACTGCTCGTGTACTCATACAGGTGAACAGCACTGCCCAACGTTTGCTGTTCGCGAGCCCTCCTCTGGTGCGGTGGGAGATGACTGTCCACGGTCCGAACACGTCAATCCCTACAGAGGTGAAGGGAGGTTCCACACTGAGTCGATCGGCTGGGAGGTCTGCCATTTTCTGTTCTTCCTGTTTTCCACGTAGCTTGCGACACCGGATACACTTGTGGATTGTGCTGGCGATGCACCTCTTTGCTCCAACGATCCACAGCCCTGCAGATCGGATTGCTCCTTCTGTGAAGTGCCGACCTTGGTGTTTGACCTTCTCGTGGCAGTGGCGCACGAGTAAGATTGCGATGTGGCTCTGGCTTGGGATTATGAGGGGGTTTCGTTCATTCTCATCTAATTTTGCATTCCCTAGCCGACCACCGATCCTGAGCAAGTCGTCTTTGTCCATCCCGGGGTTTAGCTTCCTGAGGATGCTGACCCTAGGAAGGTCTTCTCCCTTGTTAATGGCCTTGATCTCACTTGCATAAGCTGCCTGTTGCACACAGCGGAAGATTGATTTCCTTGCTCTGGAAAGCTCGTCTTCAGTGCGTAGCACTGTGCAGTATTGCCATCCATTGCAGCTACCAGTGGTGCTTCTCATCGGGCGATGGAAGCAGTCTGCGATATGCGTTAAATGTGCTATCGCTCGCACGAGCGTCGTCCATTTCGAGAAATGTTCAAAATGGTGTGGACTCAGTGGACTTTTCGGTCGCACATTTGTTACGAAAGTTGTCACTAGAGGACGAATCTCCTTGTCGGACTCGGGCTCTAAGAGTCCAAAGGTCTCCTTGGTAGTACATGGGCCAATGTCACGTCGTAACAGGAACGCTGGACCTGTCAGCCAGATGGTTTGATTCAGCAGAGATGCAGGGACGGACCTAATTGCGAGATCTGCTGGATTCTGGTCAGTTGGAACGTAATTCCATTGCTCCGGCTGCGTCGATCTCCTGATGCGCTCCACCCGGTTGCTGATGTAGGTGTAGAACCTTCTGGTTTGGTTGTTTATGTAGCCTAGTACGACCTTACTGTCCGTGTAGAACTTGACCGCGTCCAGTTTGACGTCAAATTTGTTTAAGATCAGTTCCGCCACCTCTGTAGCAAGAATGGCTCCACACAGCTCGAGCCTTGAGATGGTATGTTCCGGTTGTGGGGCCTTGCCGTGGAACTCCTTCCAGAATTCCCACTCGGACGATAGCTCCGAGTCGAGGAACGGAGAGGCCACGGTCACAGCGACCACCGCCACGACCACCAGCAGAGCGACGAGCAGCGGCTTCACCTTAGTCTTCTTCCCGTCAGTCAGGACTGGCTTGGAGAAACGTGGAGGAACAAACTCCAACGAAGACGGTGGATGCACAAGCGAAGTCATGGTGGTTTCTTCGTAAGTCTGCACGGTACAGCCTTGACTTCTCTCGCTGAGTTCCTCTTTCAGCGTGAAGTGGTTGGGGCACGGTTTGAAGAGCGACGTGCGTCCATTCGTGAGCACACTCGTTCTGAATGTGCTAATGTGGTCTGGTTTGTGTATTCCCTTCAGACAAACGTCACCTACGATGACCCATCCTAGGTGGAGTCTCTGGGCATAGGGAGCGTCGTGAGGTCCATTGCGTTGGTTACGAACCTTGTGGACTCTCAGCATGTCCCTGCCGAGCAGAAGTAAAATCTGTGCCGCGTGATCCAATGGCGGGAAGAACTCTGCTATGGGTTTCAGGTGTGGGTGGTGACGTGCAACTTCGGGCGTGGGAATCTCACTCCTGTCGTCCGGTATCTCGTTGCACTCTGTCACCGTAGGAAGGGCTAGCTTCATGGTGCTATCTATGGTTTCCACCATGAGGCCGCTCGCTCTTCTTCCCGCTGTCTCCATCAGTCCTGAGCATGTTCTGAGCGTGTATGGAAAGGAATTCCCACCTACACTTAGCTGATCAAAGAACTCTGACCTTGCCAAAGACCTGTTGCTCTGGTCGTCCATTATGGCGTACATCCTTACTGCCTTTTCAGGATGTCCTTTGGGATAGACTCGGTCGAGGCATATCTTTGAGCAAGATCTTCCTTTGAAGCCTTCTCCACAGACTTCTGTGCATTTGGTTGTGATTGACGAAGTGAGTGCAGCGGTCTCGCCTTGCTCCCCGCCGCGCTCTGCTTCGGGATCGGAAGCCTTAGTGCTACTGGGTTTCGAGTAAAATGTGTGCAGAGCAGTTGCGTGTTTGTCGCTGCCACATTCCTCGCACTTGATATCTGCCTTGCAATTCCTTGCAAGGTGGTTTGTAGAAGCACAGCATTTGAAGCACACTCCAAATTCTTTCAGCATGTTCTTCCGCTCTTCCAATGGCTTCCTCCTGAACTCACGGCATTTCTGGAGGGAGTGAGGTTTATCATGCAATGGGCATTGCTTCTCTGGATCCTCTATCTTTTTCTTTGTGGTGGTTGCCTGGACGGAGTTTGCGAATGTCGCAGGAGAGACCTCAGTCTTGTGTACGGAAATTGGCACTCTCGCTGTTCCTCGTTTCGCCGTTGTCCTTTCCATTTTTGGGAGATCTGGACTGGATATCCCCGTGGTGCCAAACATGAAACTCGGGTCATTTCTAGTCTTAGCCAGGTTGCGGATAAACTTTGAGAAAAAAGAGAATGGGGGGAATGCAACCTGATGCTCTGACTTGTATCTTGAACCCGCTGTTCTCCATTTTTCCTGCACGTCAAATGGCAATTTCTCTACGATGGGGTTCACGCCATGGTAGGTATTCAAGAAAATGAGACCTGGTAAGTAGGGATCAGCCTGGGCTGATTCAAGCTCCATCAAAAGATCTCCAAGCTCCTGTAACCTTTTATTGTCTCGACCAGAGATTTTTGGAAAGTTCTGCAACTTCTTGAAGAGAGCCTTCTCAATGGTTTCTGGGCTACCATAGCACTCCTCGAGCCTCTCCCACACCACATGCAGGCTTGAGGCGGGGTCGTCAATGTTTGCTGACCGGATCCTCTTTGCGTACTCTGCAGATTCATTTCATAACCATTTCACCAACAGGTCGAGTTCTTCACTTGCAGAGATGTCTGCATTTCGGATTGCATTCCTGAAGGTAGATCTCCAGGCTCGATAGTTCTCAGAGTGGTCATCAAACTTAACGAGTCCTGTGTTGATTAGTTCGCGGTGAGCCAGGTACCTAGCAAAGTCTCCTAGTCCTGCTGATCCAGGGTGTGTCCATACTGGCGCTTGTGAGGCGGCATTATTGGCTGTATTGCCTAGCATGCCGTCATTTGCGATGGCGTTGGACTGTGGGCCCAAAGGGTTTCGATCACGTTGGTTGGATCCCCTTATGTGACTGTCTGGAATGTGGGTCTGACTTGGTGCATCCACGTCTGACCCCATATGCGCGACGCTGAGTCGGCGACTAACTCTCAGGGCAGGATATGCATTCCCACCATTCCCGTAGTCAGCATTCATGTTCATTCGGTGTGGAGATGGCGAAGCCTGAACGTCCACCATTTGTTCAGTATGGTTTGGTGGAGGAGCATTGATGCATTGTTCAGACCAGTCCAAAATATTTTTTCTGGTGAGTTGATCACGGTCCTTGACAGGTATCTGCGTGCCAAACTCACTCCAATTCTCTTCCTTATCCAGGTTGGCTGCTGCTTCGAGCACCTCTGCCTGGGCCCTTGCAGCAGCTGCTTCCCTTTTGAGTTGTAGGGTGCTTAACTTAGCATCCAGCTCAATTTTCTTCCGTGTGGCAGTAGCCACTAATATACTCTCTTGCTCTTCAAGCTCTTCTTTCTTCCGTGCGGCAGTAGCCACTAATATACGCTCTTGCTCTTCAAGCTCTGCTTTCTTCCGTGCGGCAGTGGCTGCTAATGTACTCCCTTCTTCTTGTATGCGAGCCTTTTCAATTAGAATGGCTTCCTCTTCAGCCATGTAGGCAATACGGGCGTTTGCTGCTTCTGCTGCTGCGCGTGCCTGAGCTGCTGCCATACTAGTAGAAGATGTCTTTGAGTGTGCTGAGGCTTTAGATCTTGTGGTGGACCTGGATGAGATGGAGTGCTGAGATCCTGTCTCTCTTAAGCCATCCACACGGTCCATTGCATCTTGTATCACTGCCTGCACATTATCATCGAGCAGTTCGAGGAAGTGCTCTTGCGTGCGCACTCCCTCAATGCCCTAATCTGTTTTCATCTTCGTCAGGAGGGATATGTATTTATTTGCCAGGAGCTTGTAGCTTGAGCTGCTCACCTTCACTCGCTGGATGGCCCACTGAATTGAGACCACTGTGTCTGAGGCGTTTGAAGCTTCAGATAAATCTGCTTCGACCCGGTCCCATGCCCGTTGTATCCTGGCATCCAGGTCCTGTTTCTCAGCCTCATAGCTTTCCAAGGCCCTTTGCGTCAACCTGACCTCCCTCTGGGGCCTTGAACTCCCTTGGTCCTCTTGAGGCAGGATGGGAGATCCTGGATTGCTTGGTTCACCTTCTTCAGCATCTCTCCCTGCTGAACTGTGGCCTTCCATGCTGCGATGTTTGCAGCACGATTTTAATGTAGACTCGTTGCAGAGCTCCTTGCTTGTTGCAGGCTGACTGCAGGGCTGGCTGCAGAGCTGGCTGCAGAGTTGACTGCAGGGCTGGCTGCAGAGCTGGCTGCAGGGCTGGCTGCAGAGCTGGCTGCAGGGCTGGCTGCAGAGCTGGCTGCAGAGCTGGCTGCAGGGCTGGCTGCAGAGCTGGCTGCAGGACTTCTTGGGAGCTTTTAAGAAGTGTATCTTTTTACTTGGCTGCAGAGAGCTGGCTGCAGCACTGGTTGGGAGCTTCAGGAAGAATATATTTTTACTATCTCGGCCTCGCCGTGCGCTGCGTTGCACCGCTAGTCGAGTAGATAACCATGTGTTCAATAAACCCTCGGAGCCAGGATGACCGTCCAACTCCGATCGTCATTTATTGATTGTAACAGGTAAAACTGGTGAGAAAACACAGATACAGCATCTGTTATAATTCGGAAACACCCACACAATGAACACCACAGCATCAGAACATTGTCTCAGATAACAATAGATCCTGGAAGGACCAGGCCCCCACATTACCCCTGAACAACTAGACAAAGGCACAAGCTGGTGCGTTGCATACAGTCACATAGTGTATTCATCCCACTGCACCCCAAATGTACAGCATTACACTTAACACTAAATTGTGGATGAGATACTTCGTCATCACTCTCAGGATCGCAACATAGGCACAAGTCTGACTCGACCTACTAAATCACAAGTAACATCCACAATAAGGAAAGTCACAGGCTTCGTTACTAACTAGGCCTCGTATTTACTACAACAACTTAACGGCACCATAAAGGCATTTACATTGCTATAACGGTCATTCCAACATTACAACAGCATTTCCAATATTATAGGAATATAAACAACTTACAGATAATGCTTCTTAAGCTCCCACAATGGACAAGTGCGGCTGTGGTCTCACTGAGATGCGTTGCGTGCCGCCATCTTGACTTATCTGTGTAATGGCTGACGCCTGCGTGGTACAGTGGAAATCTACCATCGTCACTTCCTGGTCACGTGACCAACATTAGCATCAAAAAACAGGAACTTCCTGTGAACGCACGCTCCACATCTGCCGTGAGGCAAGACACTTATGATAGGATGAATTGTGCACGCTACCTCCCCTACTTCTACGCCCAGATGTCTCAGCTGCCCATCACACACCCAGATGTGTACACGGAATTAATGGAAGGAGGCTTCTCAGTTCAACTGGGCTCCACCAATCCTTTTGGCCGAATTCCTGTTGACCAAGCTATAGAAGAAAAGGTGAACAAAGACACCCAGACAGCTGGAGGGACAAAGGGATTCAGCTTGGAGCCAGGAGCCGTGACCAAATATTACCTAGCAGCTGAGTACAGAAGCATGTATCTCAGACA
Source organism: Lampetra planeri (assembly GCF_965212315.1). NCBI lineage: Eukaryota > Metazoa > Chordata > Hyperoartia > Petromyzontiformes > Petromyzontidae > Lampetra > Lampetra planeri. The sequence continues at coordinate 1,556,174 of NC_136116.1, read as the reverse complement.
GCTGAGATACCTGATAGGTCAAGGCAGGTCCAAACTGTCCCATCCAGATCTACAGGGTCCAAGGATCAGGAGAGATGAAGCAGACGTCCAGTCTCTCATTGACCTTATAGACAATAACTGGATCAATCCTATGTCCCCTGATGAGACAGATCTGGTTAGCCTCTCCACTGGCACCATGGCTCCACCTGATATTAGCAGGGATCTCTTGAGAGCTCTTGAGATAGGAGAATAGGCCTACCAGGTATTCAAGCAAACAAGGTGAGCTGAGGACCCACCATCTGTGAAATTCCACGACAAGATGACCAAGCAAAGTCTGAAGATATTTTCCAATATCAGCACAAAAACAGCACATGGAAAGAAAGCACAGGATGTGGTTCTGAAGGCACATAAAACCCTGTTCAGCCACATGATCCTGGTGGCTGAAAGCAGGAAGGTGAATATGAAGGATGTCCTTGCCCACCCACTGGGCCCACTGCCATGACCACTGGCAAATGCTGATGGGTCCCTACGAAAAACAAACAAGGCTGCACTTGCCAGAGAGCTTGAAAAGAATGTGTCTCCTGCAGAAGACATCCCAACCCCATCTACTGCCATCATTGATGGAATGAGCCTGGTCCAAAAAATGAATGGCAACAACATAACCTTTGCACACGTGGCAGAGTCAGCCTTGAACCAGGTCCTCCACGAGGGGGCACAGAGTGAGAGGAGTGATGTTGTTTTTGATGTCTGCCGACAGACTTCGATCAAAGATGCTGAACGACTGAACCGGGGTGTAGACACCACTCTCCAGTACAAGAACCTTGCAGGGGGACACCACGTCCAGCAGTGAAGGAAATTTCTGTGCAGTCCCTCCAACAAGACCAGTCTCCTCAAGTTTCTGGTGGCAGAGTGGAAACTCCCACGATACAGAGAGATGCTGCATGGCAAGGTGTTGTACATGACGTGTGAGGAAACCTGCTACAAGTTGACAGAAGATCAGTGTGAGTAAGTAGCAGAGCTGCACTCCACGCAACAAGAAGCTGACACCCGTCTGCTCATGCATGCATTTCATGCAGCAAATGTGGGCTCAAAGGCAGTTATCATCACAGCTGAGGACACTGATGTCATGGTGCTTTGTCTTGGCTTCCAGAAGGACATCACCTGTCCCATCGACCAGAAGAGGGGGACACAGAACCGCACACGGTTTGTCGATATCAGCAAACTGGCAAGGTCACTTGGAGACAGCATCTGTGACAGCCTAATTGGCTTACACGCCGTCACAGGTTGCGCCACTGTCAGTGCATTCGCCGGTCGAGGGAAGCTGAATGCCCTGAAGATGGTGAGAAAGGACACTTCCTGCCAAGATACTTTCAGTCGACTGGGGCAGTCATGGAATGTGAGTGATGAGCTGTTCCAGAAAATTGAGCAGTTCACCTGTCGCATGTATGTTGCTAATAACAGCACTGGTGAGGTGAACGAACTGCACGACCAGCTCATCTGAAACCAAAAGGGGATAAATTGAGTCCAGCCAGCTGCCACCATGTAGAGACTGACTCTTCATGCATGTTCAACGAGCCAACTATCAGGCAGCAATCTGGAAGTGCTGTCTGCAGGCTATGGTGCCAAGCCCTACTGAGTATGGATGGACAGACGATGATGGCAAGCTGGCCATTTACTGGATGTGCTCCCCACCCGCACCAGATGTGGTCTTGGAACTGCTCGCATGCAAGTGTGTGCGTTCATGCAAAATGCCAAGCTGCACGTGCCTGTCAAATGGACTGACATGCACAGACATGTGCAGGTTACAGACCTGCAGTAACCAAAAACTGCAGGATGATCCAGAACCTGACTTTGAACTCGGGGAGTCAGATGACAAGTTCGACGAGCAGTTTCATGAGTGACACAGGTTGGTGATTCTGATGGTATTACAGTGGTAGTAGCAGTATACATTGATTCTGGACTTGGTTACCCTTGTTAACACCATATAAGTACACACAGAGCTTGATAACGATAATGTTACCTTCTTCACATATACCCATCACTAACAATATACATGGGATTACATGTATCATTGACTAAATATATGTGAATGTCAATGTTTCTAATATAGAAGTAATTCTTTACCTCACTATGGTATTCCTTATTATCCTGTGTTTTCATTGTGTATTTAAACCAATCAAGACCAGTTTGTGACCTAACTGGCTTTGGTCTAGGTAGTTTTTCAGTAATAATGCCCATTACATCGTTCCGGATGCCTGTCATAGGGTATGGGTATAAAAGTCATGGTAACTACAACTAAGCTGCCACTCCGCAGAGGTTATCATATCAGAATATGGCCCACACACATGGAGGATTACAAAAATCATTACTAGACTTTGCCAACTCAGGTGGTATCAATAAGCGATTTTTTTGGTCTGGGCCCATGGACTACAGTGCAGAGTCCACTGGTCATACATTTGAAGTGTAGGCCAGGCGAAACAGGTGAGTCGTTAGGGAAGACCGAAACAAGGGGATTGACCTCGCTGTCTCACCACAGGTGGCAAGGCATTCCATCGTCTTGGCGCAGCGCATGCAACGGCCCGATCACCCCAGGTGCAGACTAGCTTTCGACACGTGGAGCAGATATAATGAGGGGATCGTAGAGGTCGTGACGGCACGTGCGAGTGAATCAGCTGTGGAATGTAAAATGGTGCAAGGCCATTTAAGGCCCTTGTATGTTAGCAGCAAAACGTAAAATTGGACCCTAAATTTTTATCGGAAGCCAATGCAGAGATGTTATTATAGGGGTATCATGTTATTATAGGGGTATAATGTTATTATAGGGGTATAATGTGCTCACGGAATGAGGTTCGCGTGAGCATCCTGGCGGCCGCATTCTGAACCAACTGCAGTCGACCCAAGACCTTGGTTATAACCCCGAGTAACAGAGCGTTGCCAATAATTATAATACGAGAGATAATTATCTAAATAATTACAATATCTATATAATTATCTGTAGACTAGCCTTTTACCCGTCCAAGAACGGGTGTATTGCAGTAAATCTGAAACTTGCAAGCGAAAAGCAGACCGCGTAATGATATTCATTGCATCCATTCGTGTGCAATTTGTAAGGGCGCGGTGACACAGACATTTAATTTTAAGGTTATAATCCCTTGTTCATCATGACGTCCTTTTTACTTCTATGTCTCAATAGCGTTACGGAGATCGCGTGACTTGAGGGTTCTGCCTTTGTAGTGAGGGTTGTAAGTTGACGCCGAGGAGGGGGGAGGAGGCGCCTCGCCCCCCCCCCCCATGTAGAGTGACGTCACCCGCTAATTATTATTAATAAGGGGGGTGTCCATTTGGAGGACGTCACCTGTTCATGATTATTAATGAGGGGGGCTGTTCGATGTAGAGTGATGTCACGCGCGTTACATGCTAACATTCTTGGGTAAATATATAGAAATGTGTGCATTGAAGGAGATATACAATCTATAGATATATAATTATCAATACGAGAGAAGACAAGGGGGTGTGCACTCTTCGTTCTAGGTCAGTAGGTGACAGAATGTGGCGTAAGCAGGCAATGTTTCTAAGGTGGAAGAAGGAGATTTGGACCACGTTGGAAATGTGTGCATTGAAGGAGAGCAAATAGTTAAACACGTCAGGGTTATTAACCACTTTCACGGGACAAGTGGCTACATTGTCAATGTCCAGTTTAAACGCCTCATAGGAAACCAAATGTTTTGGAGATCCGTTGAGTAAAATATTGATTTTGGTTATGTTGAGTTGCAGGTAGTTCTGATTCAGCCATAACTTTATTAATGATAGTGAGGTGGTGAGTTATAGGTCAGCTCTAGTGGATTTGGGAGAGAAATGGAATATTTATGTGTATCGTCTGCGTAGCAATGATACGTCGGTCCAAGATGCTTGATGAGTGAACCCAAAGATGTTAAATATATATTAAAAAGTAGGGGTCCAAGGACAGAGGCCTGCGGAACACCGTACAGAACTGGATCGACGGTTGATGTGAAGCCATTTTGCGAAACATTGGGTTCTGGTTGTTAAAAAGGTGTGAAGCCAAATCAGTGCTGAAATTCCCATCAAAGTTTCAAGACGATGGAGAAGAATTCCATGATCGATTGAGTCAAATGCAGCGCTAAGATCGAGAAAGACCAGTGCACCAGTCCCTTGTCAGCCAACTGAAGGTCATTCACGACCAGAAACAAATGCTGTTTCCGTACTGTGGTCCGCTCGGAAGGCTGATTGAAAATGGTCCAGAAGGTCTTTGGATGTCAAATGAGCGGTTATGCGGTGTTCTACAGCACGTTCAAGGACTTTTGAAAGAAATGAGAGATTGAAGATGGGGCGAAGGTTGGAGAGATCACCCCGATCTAAGCCAGGATTTTTTGGAAAAGGTGTGAGAGCAGATGTTGTGAAACTGGTTGGAATGATGCCCGTGTTGAGAGACTGGTTAAAAATGCTGAAAACGAAGGGGATAATTGGCAGGAAGTTGTCTCGGAGGAGTCTGCTGGAAAGGGATCAGGTGGGCAGAGAGTGGGGCGGGAGTCTTCAATAAGATGAATGAGTTCAGTGTTGGTGATGGAAGTAAAAACTGACAATGGAGAGCCTGTAAACCTAGAAGAGGATGCAACCAGCAGTATGGGAATTGATGGCAGAGTGTGTGTGTGTGGGAGCGAATGGTGTAGATTTTCTTCGTAAAGAACCTTTGAATGGAGTTACAAATGGCAGTGGATGAGGGGGTGTTAGGTAATTTTTTCTTACTAAAAGCTGGTGGACAGTGGAAAACAAGGTCATGGGGTTGTTGTTAGTTAGTGGCAGGCGACCGGCTAACTAGGTGGATTTGAACAATTTAACCAACCTGTGAAATAATGTTGAGTTGGTCCTTATAGATTTGGTAGTGCACTTCGAGGCTAGTCTTCCTCCACTTACACTGACCTTCGGGGGAGATTTATTTTCTCCCTTAGTTCAGCGGAGTACCAAGGGGAGGGCAGTAGAGCAGTGGTTGTGCGTGTTTGTAGTGGAGATAGTTGGTTGAGAATGTTGTGTAGTGTTGAACTGTATAATTCGGCACCCTCTTCGGCTGGGAGGTCCACCTCCTGAGTGAGGGGAGTACTGGATAAAACTGTTTGAGCACAGCAGGGGAAATAGAGGAGCAGGGCGGGGTAGATCAAGATCAAGACAGATTAGATTGCAATCGGAAATGGCAGCATTGGTAACAGAGAAGGTGGTGGTTGGGAAGCCGTGAGAACACACCAAGTCCAGAGTGTGTCCTCCTCAATGGGTGGGTCCTTGAACATGTTGGGTGAAGTCGAAGGGACTTATGATAGATTGAAGTTCTGATTCGACTGGTGAGTCGACACCAACACGTATATTGAAGTCGCCTATGAGGAGATTCCATTCCGATTAAGGAGAGAATCTCGGCTAGATTTGGTAGGGATGCAGGATTTGGTTTGGGTGGACGATAAACTATCACTAGAGTGCCAGCACGAGGCCCTGCTCCCCCCACACCACGAGACACGCGGGGCACGCAGCACAGCTGGTCAACAGATGCGGGCCACCTTGTTGCCCCCTCCCAACACGGCACGCATATTTATCGATCGGTCTCGAAAAATGAACATGTTACTCATTTTGTGAACAGATGGGTCTCAATTCAAAATTTCGTTATTGCAAATTGTCGTAGAAAGAACGCTCGTATCTCTGTTATCTTCTTTCGCACCGTATGTAGCCTGTACACCATGCACTCCACACGGTTACACTATACACAGGGGTAGACTAAACAACACACAGGTACACCGTATACTACACACGGTTACACGATATACTAATAGACTAGAGAAATACGCATGATGCGTGTGTCCAAACAGCTCACTGTGCACTTTGTTTCTGCAATCGCCAGTGCCAGACTCGGAGGAGTCTCACCGAGGGTCGTGATCATCTAGGAGCTGTTGCCCTCGTGCTCAGAGACAGTGTGGCCTGGGATACTCGGCCACGTCGCCTCTGCTCTACGACACCAGACGGATTACTCACCCCATGGTGCAGCTCCTAGGTACTCCATCATCCACAAATTGCCATCCGTGATCCATCCTCATTGATTTGTTATCCATTCTCCATGATTCGCCATCCATCTGTCATTCACATCCTTTCTCCATTGCTGTGATGGTTCTGTATGCCTGTGTGCAGATTTTCAATGTGTCATTATAAGGACTTCTCTGGCATTGTTTAAGAAAGTCACTCCAGATAAGCTGATGTCCACGATCATGGAAAATGTTTTGTAGCACCAAATATATTAACCCATCGTGGCAACCGAGATGGGATGAGTCCCCGTGACTCCCGTGCGCTGGAGGTGCCAACCTCGTGCCCACATTTCTCATTCTGTGCCCTCCACCTGCCATTTGCCACTCTCTTCCCGATGCTCAGCAGTTATCTGAGACGTGGATGTAAGCCTGGGCTACTCAGGGTCATGATGCTTTCCTGGGGACCCTCGCCACCGAGGGGCTCTTCCCGGGCCACTCGGACGATCAGGGCCAGGCTTTCGAATTGAGCCACACCAGGCTGGAGGGGGCGACCGCTGCGCGTGGATGGATGACATTTCCTGCATGGGGACGCGCAGATGCCTGGTGTGGAGGTGGTGCCGAGCTACACGGGCCGTGCGCGCTGCGCTGGACCCGGGAGACGGCTTCGGCTGTGCCGAGCTCGAGGGCCTCTTCCAGGACTACAACCTGCGACTGGATCAGATGGGGACGCGCAAGGCCCTAGCGTTGCTGGCTCTCGCCTCGGCCGCCGTGGCCATCTTGGAGCTGAGCTCCACGCCGACGGTGGCGGCGGCCGCCTTCTCGAGCTCCGTGCTCGGCGCCGCGTTCCTCTTACTCTGGGCACTCGTCAAGACGAGGAGGCAGCTGCATCGGTCGCAGCTGCGGTGCGTCGTGACATTCGCCCTGCTCCTCGGGTTCGCCTTCGCACTTTCGTGCTGCCCGTTCCCGCGGCAGGGAGAGGCTCGGGTGCGCGCGTGGCAGGGCGCATGGCAGGGCGCACTCGTCTCGTTCGTGACGCTCACGCTGCTGCCCGCGCACTCGCGCCTCGTGCTGCTCGGAGGGATCGCAATGGCGGTGGCCTACCTGGTGGTGATCGTGTGGACCGCAGCCTCCTTGTCGGTGATCGCTTGGCCCAAGGTAGCTGGCTGTAGTCAATTGCATGAAACGAGTTAAATACAATTTTTGCACTTCATCCAATATAACTGTTGCTAGCTGACCGTGCAATATCAATTTCAAATACCATTGACGGGCCACACATTGCAGTTGCCATAAATCACGTGAGGACCGTTTGTGTTGATTGCTCAGGACAAACGGAAAAACAAAAGGTGACTGAACGATTTAAAATTAGAAACACAGAGTTCCTAGGTCGAAATATGTCCTTGTAGTACCAGATTACTCTGGCTAAGATGCTTGCAGTGACCGAGAAATATTGTTTGCCGGCTGTTTTGACACGTTAGTTCTCATGTGCTATGGGCCGTATGAAATTAACTCATGGGCCGCATGGACCATAGGTTCCCAGGCCCTGTTTTATTGCTTTTAAATTGCACGCTAATTGTAATTCACTTAAATCAATGTTTAAAACACCTATGTCATTCGCGAACTTGTACCGTACTTAACTTTTATTTTGCCCAAATTGTATATTGAGCCAGAACTGGCAGCATTTTGAACATCCTGAGCGACGATCGTTTAATATTTAATGTAACTTTTGTTGTGTATTCACTTCATAGTTTTGCTAGTGTGGAGCTAAATTGTTTGTGGAAATACATCTACTTTTGCAGACATTAATGATGTGCTTCAGAATATATTGAATGGGATTCCAAGCATTTGAGTGCATACTAATGATTATAATAAAAACAAAGACATTAATTTGGATAAAATAAATACTATTCCCACTGTGTACATCAACTCGATATCAAAGGCACTGAAAATTCATATCCATTATGCAACATCTCAATTGTGTCTCCTGAGCTCAGGCTTTATATACATATGTATAATTCATGGATAACTGCTTGTTCCTCAGTAGTTTTAATTGGTTGATTATGTATTGTGGACACTGAACCGCATACTTCCCTTTCCTGCCTTTATTCTCTCCGGTCTACGGCGTCGCGGTGTGCTACTCACCTGGCACACATCTACATTCACCACTCCGACTGTGACCTTACACGACCCTCGCCCCCGTTCTCTGTCTCTCCCCGCACGCACGCACGCACTTGTTCACGCGCGTGCACGTGAACAGCTGCTGGTGAACGCGGTGCTGCTAGTGAGCGCGTGCGCCTGCGGCGGAGCCGTGCGCATCTTCACGGAGCGCGTGCAGCGCAGCATGTTCCGGCGCACGCGGGAGAGCGTCCGACAGCGGCTCCTGCTCGATGATGAGAACGAGAAACAGGCCGGTCTCATGAATACCGCACCCGCACTGTACACCGTGATCCCACCGTACACCGCACTTCCACGCACACCGCACAGCGCACCATTGCACTTGCACCGTACACCGCACTCACGCCGCACCACCGGACTCGCGCCGGTCTCCCGCATACCGGACTCGCAGTTGTCTTGCGCACAGCAGACTCGCAATAGCCTCACACATATTTTCCTCACGCATTACTTAGCGTTTCCACTCTTACACCAATCTCACACTGGTCTCATATGCACACACACAGTTCTCACGCTGGCTATCCACACACCGTTATTATTCTCATTATTAATTTGTCTGCTGTATCCTTGCTTCGCATTGCCCTCAAACCGACCTCAGCCTGTCGCGCACCCGTCTCGCGCACAGGTCACACGCTGGTTTCACGACGCAACACGCTCAGGCCCGCTTGGCACCATTCTCGAGAAATCCAAGTGGCTTCGTGCATTTGTTTTGCGCTTAGTTTGTTGTCCCCCACTTCCCCGCCCGCACCTCCGTTGAGCACGGTTGGCTACGTACGGTGCGAAAGAAGTTCAACATACATTTAAATGTAAATTCCATTTAAATATTTTTAGCAGGTTGGTTGGTCCTGCATGTGTGCTTCACCCTTGCGCAGTATATACTCACCCAATTGGGATTCTGGCGCAATTGCTAGGGGCAGGGTCATAATTTAGAAAGTTGTTACGTGGAGGTTTTGGGTGGACGTCGGGTTCATGTTTGTTTAACAAACAATTCCCCCGTGAAGAAAATTGCGTGGTGGCTTTAGGTGGCTAATCCCCTGTCAGGCCGCTGAGCCAGCACGGTGGAGATCAAGGGCTCCTCCTACTACCAGGCCGCCTCGTCGGTGTGCAACAGCTTATCCTGCTGTTGGGAGTGTGGTGGTCTCGCCCAGTGAACCCAGCCACGACAAAACAACACCAGCGGAATTGCACAGCAGATGATTTAAAGTAGGAATCGTCGCCTCCGGTCACGGTTAAGCCACTGCTGGATGAAATCCTCTACATCCCCCGAGCCGCTCCAATCTCTCACATTCTTGCGATGTCATGAAATGCAAAGATCCTCCGTGTAACCTGAACGGACTCTCAGAGCAAGTGCTGTGAGCGGGCAGCTGTGAAGGCCGCAAGAGTCTGTTAAGGGGAGCGCCTGCGCGCGACCTGTTTTCATCGCTCCGTTTCCTCGGTGGACGTCCTCGTGAAAATAACGGCACGCGTTTTCCTTTCACTGCCACTGAGACGATCTCGATGATTTGGTCAGCTGACCATCACAACTTATTGATCTCAAGGAACTGGTCCAAGAGCACATTCACTGGGCAGATGGAGCGATAACATTTCCTCGTGAGCACGTGCTCATATGGTGGTTTATTACAGAGCAGGATCGTGAGAGCTGGTAGCGTGCTTGTAGAGTCCTTCATTCAGCAGTGGATTGACTTGACCAAGGCTGATGATCATGGTGTTGACAAAGATAGCCTTAGATGTACTGTGGGGGGGGGGGGGTGTGGGGTGTCGGGGTTGATGCTGCCGATGAGGAGCCAATCAGCAGAGGCTGGTGGGCTTTGGCCTGTTTAGCGGAGTTGACACTCGCTGAAGCGAATTGAGTCCTCATGTTAAAGAAAACAAACCTCGTGGACTTCGTCCAGATTAGCTCGGGGACAGGAAAGCGGCACACGTCAACTCGTTGTTGTCCATGACTCGTTTCACACAGCCAGAGCGGCGCCCTCTCGTGGTCAGCACGAGAGGGACCGAGTGAAGCGGCGCTGGGGCCATTCTGTGCCAACTCTCAACCACTGCGTTGCTCACCAGCACAAGGCTCTGTGTCGTCTCTGAAGGGATCGGTGCATACACCACCATCACGCGAACTCCGGGTCATCCTCGCAGCAGCGGCTTTTGGCTGCTGGCCATCGAACGAAGACGGCGGGAACCGCATCGCGCGCTTTCAGATGCGCTTCTGCAGCCGTCTGGAATGCTCTTCCTTTCGAATTAGGAAGTCGCTAGAGCTATGCACTGTTAAATATAGATTGAAAACTCATTTCTTTAGAACTGCTTTTTGTGTTAGCAAGGTTGGCTTGTATTAGCAAGGTTGGCTATGTACGGTGCAAAAGAAGTTCAACATACATGCATATGGTGCTGGCCGTGGGAATATACATTAATGTGGGAACATCGGATAAACTATTCCCAGAAAAATCAAAGCAAAGACGACCAGTAACAAAGAACACCAAGTCTCCGTACTCGTACCACCCCTTGCTAACCTACTGCGAGATGAGCCCCCCCATCCCACTCCGTGGGGGTTGTGGGGATTTATTTGCTCGTACTTCTCTACTCTGGTCAGCGCGGGTTGACGAAGGTGGGCCAGTGCAGATGTGGGAGTGAAGACTTGGGGACGACAGCATTACAGACATCGCCACACGCGACCCTCTGCGGGGAAACTTGTAGCCCCACGGCCTATCACACCTGCCCGTGCATGGCTGGTGGCCCATTCAATTCAAGAACTATGCAGGCGAAACCCTGCTTGGCTTCCTAGATTGTACAAGATCGGGTGATTTGAGATGTGTCTGCGTACCTCGTGAGGCTGATGTGCAGCGGTTCATTTTGGTTTGCTCGTCAGGCTCCTGCTGATGAAGGTTTTGTGTTGGCCGTCAACGTTGGTTTTGTCGTGTGATTTAAACAACAACAAAAACCGACTTGCCGAAAAGCTGAGCGCATGAACGGCCATGCGTGTACAGTCACCAGGGTGGCCACCTCCTCGGCTCAGTGGTGGAAATGGGCCTGAAGGCCCCTGGGGCGCCGTGGCAGGAGTGTAAATGTGACCCCTGTGACTGCGTTCCGGAAGGAATCGAGGACTCATCTATTTATTTCTTACAAAGTTCCCACGCGCGAGTGTGAACTCTCCTGTGTTCTGACTGAACTGCCCTGACCACGTCTCTGTATCAGCCAGCCAATAGAAGACCTAGACATTGGTTTAATTACTACGCAGTATATACACAGTATCTACTTATTTTTGTTGTTAATTCTTAAAATATCATGACAAAGGCATGGCTTTTCTCGATACAGTATGTGCCCTATAATGGGCGTCACTCAACCTTTGGTATAAAAATGGCCTCGATGGGCTTGCCACATAAGCGTTCCCAGAGTGATTCGGTCCCACTTCCACCCTTGCCTATGCTGACAAAACTTCAGCACACCTCTTGGGAAGAAGAATATCTCCCAAAAAGAGGGGAGAGTGGCGTGTATCCTGTTGTCTTGCGTCGTGTGTTATTATACAACTGACAAAAAACCGGGAGTTTCAATTTCCCGGGAAGATTTTCATATTTCACAGGGACATCAGCTACCTTCAACAGTCATCCCATCGTCTCATTTCCCTGCCGCTTGTGACCTTGACCAATGAAAGAAACGCGTTTCGCATTCTTGCCTCTTACAACTCTTGGCAGTGCTGCTTGTTGCTGGCCACGTGGCCTTTTGGGCCTTTGAGCATGTGCTCTGCAACTGCGTGTGTGTTTATTTTTGTATATATGTGTAAAGAGGTCAATCCTGGGAAAAATCGGGGTGAGTGGCTAACCCTTGGCAGTAGCCGCCGCTCAGAGCGAAGGTCGCGCACGCTGCGGCGAGCGTGACGTGGACTTGTCCTGCCTTGTCCTGACAGGAGCGGCTGCTGGTGAGTCTGCTGCCGCGCCACGTTGCCATCGAGCTGCGACAGGACTTCCTGAAGCCGCCCAACCACATCTTCCACAAGGTGTACATCCAGCGCCACGAGAACGTCAGGTGAAGACCTCCCCAACCCTGCCAGGCTCTGGATGTTCCGACTACCCCTGAAGCTTCCAGGAAATAGACATTTTCAAAACTTTATATAAAAACGAAAAAGCCTGAAAGGTGCCAATTTGTAACGCGCACAGTTTACTTCGATTCAAAAGGTGCAAGCAAAACCGCAGGCGAGTGGGAAGGCAGCCAGGGGCAGCGGCAACAATTGCCTGAGCTCTGTGGCCCTACATTGGGATGTTTGGCCAGCTCTGTTGAGTGATTATACACGTGGGAGAAAAGCCATACATGCGAGGCGGTGGTACAGAACCACATGAAAAAAAAAGTAGCATACGGAGTCAAGGTTTTCATAAATAAGACTTTAATAATAATAATAAATTTGGACACAATTGTGCTCCAATTTAACACATCAGTGGCAGGACACGAAACGCATGAGAAAATAATGGAATGTTCCCTCCACGCCAAGTTTTCTAACCGCCGCGACCGTTTTGTGGCGAGGCAGTCCCTGGTTCCCTCCACTCTTTTCTAGAGAGTAACCTAAGCCAGAGTCCACAGTATCGCGTGCATTCATGCCGCAGAAATGATGCCTCCCTCACAACATCCCCGCTAACTTTATGCTGATCAAGGTGGCTGCCCGCAGCCGTTCTCAATTAATATATTTGACGGTATTGCAACCGTCGTGGAAAACGGATGGTTCTATTCGACTGTCCCACAGTGCCACCTGGTGACTATTAATGTACCAATGCCATTATTGATCCCATTGCCTTGTTTTGTTTTACGTTGTCGCCCGCGTGCACGCGCGTGCGTGCGTCCTTCCTCCTCAGCATCCTGTTTGCGGACATAGTGGGCTTCACCGGGATGGCGTCGCAGTGCACGGCGCAGGAGCTCGTCAAGCTGCTCAACGAGCTGTTTAGCAAGTTCGACGAGCTCGCCACGGTAATTAACCTCACGAGCTCGGAGGCCGAACCTGTCACCTCAGCTGCTCCCTTCCAGTGTGTTCCTTGGTCGCGGTCGGACGTCATCACCCCGTGACCCTCCTCAACTGTCAAATCAATAAACACAAACGGCAATTTCAGCAGCACGGGTGCACATTTAAAGTGCAGCTTTTGTGGACAAGAAGAAGGTTCGAGATGAGTGAGTGCTCGCACGATGCTCAAGGGGGGGGGGGGGGGGCGGTGGGGCAGTGGTGTTTGCTCTGCACTCAGAACCTAGTAACCTGAGTTCTGTTACCGGCCATGGCAAACATTACTGGCGAGTGACATCTGAACTGGCCTTGTTGCCCCCATTCAACAGCCCACACTTACCAGTGTGGGGAAGTATGGTCAAGCAACCTCCACGACTGACACGGTGTGTATAATCCTTCATCTGTAAGTGGATTATTTTTCCAATGCTACTTGCATCTGAAAAACACTGCCCACAAGTTCATCTTGAAACTAGTTGCATAACTCACAGCCGGCGACTTGAGCGCGCCCAACTGCGATCACTCGCATCGGTTGAGAGTGAGGACGTGAATTCAAATGTTCATCCCGACGTTTAACCAGGCTTGGGTTAGCGATTGATCCGGGGACTCTGCCGTGGTGGCCACGTCGCGGTCCCCTTGCAGGAGAACCACTGCCGCAGGATAAAGATCCTGGGCGACTGCTACTACTGCGTGTCCGGACTCGCCCTGGCCAAGACGGACCACGCGCACTGCTGCGTCAAGATGGGCCTCGACATGATCGACACCATCGAGTGGGTCTTGCAAGCGTGCGGTAGGGCCGAACGGCGGCGTTGCTGTTCGAGCCTGGCGGATGACCTTGGTTAATACTGCGTGCTCACTGTGATCAATACTCCTTTACTCACTGTGCTGCAAGGTGGCCAGGATAGGGCAGTACAGCAAGTTAGTTTGTGAAGTAATCTGTGGTGGACGAGACCCGTTGAGTGTTATCCCCCTTCTGTGTGCAGGTTTTCTCCAGGTACTCTGATATCCTCCCAGTACTCTGATATCCCTCCCAGGTGAATCCAAACACTTGTTAATAGAGTTGGCCAAACATCCCAATGCAGGACCCTCTTGCAAATAGTATTGAGACTCAGAGATACTTTCACGTATAACATAAACCACAGTATTATCATTTTATTATTTCTCTTCTATGTGACTTTACCGAAAGAACCAAGAATATGAATCCCTATAGTCACGAAAGCTTTAAATAAAAAAAATAAACCACAGTGTTATTCTTGTATGGCATCACCGCACGGCATTGTGGGGAAGCTGCAGAGATGAGTTTCTTATTGGGTACATACGATTTTATTGGATTAAAAAACAATAACGGAGTTGGGTTGTGATTAAATCTGGTTTTAAGATTTAAAATTAATTATTACAAAATGTACTTAGATCTCTACGCAAATGAGGACTGGCAGCTTGCGTTATTTTTGGTTCTAGATCCATGTGTCTGTACCAGTGATGATGGTGGTTAGGGTTTTGAGTCATGATATTGACTAGTTCGTTCAGGATTTGATTGTGGAATTCGTTGTCTTCCTTTGAAGTGTAACTTGTAAAAACAAACTTTCTTATTGTTTGTTCTTCTCTTTTAAAATGTGAAAAATATTTGTACAACTTCGTAACTTTACCAGAAAATAGTTTTCGGGGACCATTTACGATGGGGGGTCTCACAACCGTAGCGGGAGTTAAGCAATCGACAGGATGAAGCAATTTAATGGTTCAACAATAGAAAAAAAGAACAGGATAAAAATGAATGAATTGATACCACAAAAATCTGCAAAAATATACTTGTGAAAACCACACATTTTGTATAAAGTGAAACAAAACAAAGAACTGGGCACTGTGTCTCGTTGAGCCACGTATTTCCATGAAAGCCCTTTAATGGGTGAAACTCCATCTGTTTGGCTGTGGCACTGCATGGCTTCTTAACCACGTGGCATCCGAAGCCAGATTCCGTGGGTCCTGGTTTGTCAGATAAATTATGAGGCACGGGAGTGGTTTCATTTGCCCCTCCGCTATCACTCTGCCCGAGTGCCAACAGGCTCAACCTCACAACGTGCACTCAAACAGGATCGTCATGTGAAATTCAAGTCATGGATCTGTGCCGTTTATACAAGCCTGCCGTGTTTGTGCATGGACACACATACACACACAAATATCGGCGGCATGTGGATATTCCCTGGGTCGACTTGGCACGAATCGACCACTCCGTGTGTAAACATCAGCATCGGGAAGACGAGGTCGGCCGAGCATGGCACTGGTCTCACCACACTGCCTTTTGCACCGTCCCACGCTAAATAGGTGCTCACAAGCAATACTTGCCCCCAATGGGTCTGTATAAATACAAGGTTGATAATTGTTTTGTGTATTCATCTATGTGTGTGTGTGTGTCTGGGCAGCCTGGTAGCGGAGGCCATGGAGGTCAGGTTGAACATGCGTGTGGGGCTGCACACGGGTCGCGTGCTGTGTGGCGTGCTGGGCCTGCGCAAGTGGCAGTACGACGTGTGGTCCAACGACGTAACACTCGCCAATGCCATGGAGGCGGGTGGCCTACCAGGGTGAGTGGAACCACGTGGCCGTGTGGTTTCGACGAAACTGCCAAAAAAAAAAGGAGCCTGGCGATCGTGATCCAAAATACCCTGGTTTTCATTTTCATTGCAGACATGTGGACATCATCTGACTTTAACGAGAAACTGAGAGAGAGTATAGGCTTTGCCAATTTTAAGTTGTTGAAAAGTGGTGCTACCGAAACAAACGGAGGTTCACGTGACTTGCCAATGCAATTGAGGTGGTCAAAATGAGACCACAACGTTGGTAGTTTGGACCACACAGATGCAGATTAAGGTAGCGCCAGGGCTTAACTTCTGCTGGGTCTGTCTGGGTCAAGCAAATCAAATCACATTCGTGCACCCGGCAAACCACCTTCGCTGTGGCTGTGGCTACTCATGACGTGTTACCCCACCAGTCTATGGTCAATTAGCGATGCTGATAACACGATGTAACACAATTCTTTTTTCCTAATTGCTTATACCTAAAAAAATGTAGAAAATGGCTATTATTCCCCACAAACTTTACTTTTGTGACCAGGACAGTGATATTTTGAAATGTACCTATTTTCAATGAGAAAACGGGCGAATTTGTGTCTTTTCATTCACATAAAGTCAGAAAAAAAACCATATGAATCAAAATTAACATGCATTTATACTAAAGTAATACAAAATTACTACCAAAGATTTAAAAGTGAGTAATTTTTCGAGATTTACGATTATACTGCAAATCACTTTCACGAATCAGCCCCCAAATGTAGTATGCCATTATGTTCTCGTTATACTGTCCTTGGTAGCGGCATTCAAAGTCCAGTATATCCTGGTGGAAGTGCTCGCCTTGCTCCTCCGAGTATGCTCCCATGTTCTCCTTTAATTTATCAAGATTAGCATCAAGGATATGGACTTTGAGGGACATCCTACAGACCATTGTGCCGTAGTTATTCACCAGTCTCAACCAGCTCCACATAGTTTTCGACATTGTGATTGCCCAGGAAGCCACGAACCACTGCGACAAAGCTGCTCCAAGCTGCTTTCTTCTTACTAGTGAGCTTCTTGGGGAATTCATTGCACTCCAGGATCTTCTTTATCTGTGGTCCAACGAAGACACCGGCTTTGACTTTTGCCTCAGACAGCTTAGGGAAGAAGTCTTGAAGGTACTTGAAGACTGCCGACTCCTTATCTACAGCTGTGACAAATTGTTTCATAAGGCCCAATTTCTTGTGCAGTGATGGAATCAGCACCTTCCGGGGGTCAACCAGTGGCTCCCACTTGACGTTGATCCTCCCCACAGAGAACTCGGTCCGCTGTGGCCAGTCCCGCCTGTGGCAGTGCGCCTTGGTGTCCCTGTTGTCCCAAAGGCAAAGATATTAGGGAAACTTGGTACAACCGCCTTGGAGACCCATCAGGAATGCCACCATTTTGAAGTCTGCGATGACCTCCCAGCCATACTCATCATACTTCAAGGCATCCAGCAAGGTCTTGATGCTATTGTAATCCTCTTTGAGGTGCACCAAGTGAGCCAGGGGAAGGGACGGGTACTTGTTACCATTATGGAGCAGCACGGCTTTGAGGCTCCTGGATGAGCTGTCAATGAAGAGGCGCCACTCATTCTGGTTACAGGCGATTCCAATGGCCTCGAACAGACTGGTCACATTGTGGCAGAAGCAGAGCCCATCTTGACTGGTGAAAAAACTGCAAAAAGCTTGGTGACGCTTCCTCTGATCTGCGACTTGCTCAGCATTGGACTTGATGAGTCCAAGATCACTGATCAAGTCGTTGAGGTATGTTTGGTTGGGGTAATATGGGTTTCTCTCCGCAGCTCCACCTCTGAAATTGTCATCTGGATTTATAACGTCTTCTTCGCTCTCTGACTTGCTGCTCTCTTCTAAAGATGGCTGCTCTTTCTTCGGAGGAGTGGGTACGGGGAGCTCATGGCAGTGTGGCACCGGGGTGATGGATGAAGGATAGCAGGTGCATTCTTGCCAGTCCGACGTTTGGAAGGGTCCACCATGCAGAAGTAGCATTTGCTTGAGTGGTCAGTGGGTTCCCACCAAATTCTTGGGATAGCGAACTTCATGGTTCTCTTTTCCCCTCTGTACCATCCTACACAAATACATTTATCTCACCCATGACTAATGTGTAAGAGATTAAATCTTGACTTCAAGCTTTCGTGACTGCAGGAATTCATATTCTTTGGGTCTTTAGGTAAAGTCACGTAGATAGGTTCAAAAAATAATAATAAAAAACTAAGAACTACGACGTTTCGATTGCAACACAAGCGATCGTCATCAGGTGAAAAAAGGGGGGTAAATCCACTAAAAGCAAGCTGTTTTAAAGGTTTAAAATGGGCGAAGTCCAAGTTTCCTGGTATCAGAACGAAGTGGGCGGGGTACAAGTGCCCTGTGGCCAGCACAAGCTGAGATGGTTATGTAAATGTCAGATCGGAGAGCAAGAAAACGGTAAACGCATGAACTGTGAATAAATTAACAACTTGTGATACGCCCAACTAACATCGGAAGGTGACAAGATGGAAACATCACAGCCAGTTATGACTTAAACTGGTTGATGACGTCCTTCCAGTGATTGCTGAGTGTGTACCCATCCTCGCGGTTGAAATTGTGTTTGTGTCTGTATATATGTGTAGGACTCGTACTCGGGTTGTCTTTCCGTTCGCTTTATTCACTTAGAGTTCACCTCCTCATCGTCACCGCTCCGTGTCTCCCCGTTCGCTCCGCGATCCCGCTCCGCTCTCTCCGTCTCTCCAAAAGTCCGTACGCTTCTCTCTACCCTACACTCTTCTCTCTCTCCAAAAGTCCGTATGCTTCTCTTCTACCCTACACTCTTCTCTCTCTCCCAAAGTCCGTACGCTTCTCTCTACCCTACACTCTTCTCTCTCTCCAAAAGTTCGTATGCTTCTTTTCTACCCTACACTCTTCCTCCCAAAGTCCGTACGCTTCTCTTCTACCCTACACTCTTCTCTCTCTCCAAAAGTCCGTATGCTTCTCTCTACCCTACACTCTTCTCTCTCTCCAAAAGTCCGTACGCTTCTCTCTACCCTACACTCTTCCTCCCAAAGTTCGTATGCTTCTCTTCTACCCTACACTCTTCCTCCCAAAGTCCGTACGCTTCTCTTCTACCCTACACTCTTCTCTCTCTCCCAAAGTCCGTACGCTTCTCTTCTACCCTACACTCTTCTCTCTCTCCCAAAGTCCGTACGCTTCTCTTCTACTCTACACTCTTCCTTCTACACTATCACAACTACCGTACTCTTCTGCTCTCTCTCTATTACCATTACCGTACTCTCCATCACCGGCCACCATCACTCCAGCTTCCACCAAGACTCCCGTCTCTACGTTACGCTATCCTTTTTATATCCACCCCAATCAGTCCCCCTTAATTATCTCACCCCCCGATTGCCCCTCGCCCCCCAGGCCCCCAGCCTCACGTGGCCTTGTTATTCCCGCCTGGGCGACGCCAGTCATTAAGCACTCAGCCTCTTAACCAATCACCGGCCTGTATCCCCGGTTACCCTTAACACCTGTTACGCCACTTAACGACGTCTCCCTCATGCCTCAGCAACAACAACATCGTCCTCAAATACCCTCCCGCTGTACACTGCTCTCTTGCATAGCAACAGCGCAAGAGAACGCGTGGCGCGCCATATTCCAAGTCCTACATATGGATGGCTTCATGAAAAAATCTTTGTTGATAGCCAGTGGGCTTGCAAAGTACCTTCGTCTTAGAGAAATCAATTTCGCGTGAGCCAACCGCAATTAACAATGATCAGCCACGGCTGAAGTGTTCATCCTGCCATGTTTCAGATCTGCCTTATGCTCACGAACACAGTAATCATTGGAAGGACGTCATCAACCAGTTTAAGTTATAACTGGCTGTGATATTTCCATCCACTCACTTCTAAATCTTTTCTAGTCATTTTTGTATTATTTTAGTATAAATACATGTAAATTTTTATTCGTATGTTGTTTTTTTCTAACTTTACGTGAACGAAAGATACAAATTCGCCCGTTTTCTCATTGAAAATAGGTACATTTCTAAATATCACTGTCCTGGTTACAAAAGAAAGGTTTATGGGGAATAATACCCATTTTCTGTACTTTTGAGGCATAAGCAATTAGGAAATAACACTACCTAGGAACAAAAAAATTTTGTTACACAGTGTGATATAACGTAACAAATGTAATCCCTTTGTTACTGTGCCTGAAAACGGTGGGCAGCACTTGGCACGCGCGCGATGCAACGGTTGCTCCACGTGATGTCTGTGTATCCTTCCAGGAAGGTGCACATTACGAAGGCCACCCTCGATGGCCTGAGGGGCGACTATGAGGTGGAGCCAGGTCACGGGCAGGAGAGGCACTGCTACTTGCGCAAGAACAACGTTGAGACGTTTTTCATCGTCCCGTCCCAGCGCAGCAAGGTTAGTGGGTGCAGTGCTATGAACTATTCATGATTTATATACTCGAGCAGAAAAAAAAGGTCTTTATTTGCTCCGTGTGCAACTATTGATTTGAGAGTTACGCGGCGTGTCGGTCTTTATAGGCATTTCAAATTTAATTCGCTTCTTTCTTTGCGTGTACAAGATGGGAAATAAACATCACGAGAACCTCTGTTGACCCAGGCCTTTCAAAGGGATGAGCTGACAAACGTGCAGCTGGCAAAAAAGATGCGTTTCAAGACGGTCTGCTCCGTCATGGTGCAGCTCATTCATTCCCGCAAGGTGTTCGGCGCAGAGGTCCCATTCTCCGATATCATGGGCCGCGACGATAACAGGGTAAGACGTCACCTCCGACTCTGTTTCAACACTCGGCGACGCACGACACCAATCCGTGCAAGGCAGCATTCATCCATCGCTTCGGCGGTCGTTTTTTGGCACCATTTCTCGTTTTTTATTCCATCGCCTGACGGCGACATCTGCAGCCCTCCGGCGCTTCACACACTGGCTCATTGGTGCCGTGCCCGGCGGCGTCTCTGCTTTCAGGGCCATACATTGCGCGTCTCCTCCCAGCGACCGCGGGGCCATTTGGGGTTCTCCTCCTCGTCCCTTCTGCAGCAAGCCGACCCGAGCTCGCGCGTCAACCGCTACGTCCGGCGACTCATCGAAGCTCGCAGCAGCGAGCGCCCTGCCGCTGACCTGCGGCCGCTGTCCCTCCGCTACAAGCAGGCTGGCCATGAACGACAGGCAGGCGGCCCTCGATCTGCTTCGCGCGGCGGCCACGCATTGCGGCCACATACGCATTCAACGAAATCGCAGTCAAGGAGTGCCGTCGTCCTGTTTGCTGGATTTTTCTGGGTTGATGCAGGAAGGAAAAAAAAACTAAAGAGGTCAAGAGACAGGCTGCACCGGGGGACTCGGCGTTGATCCATACATTTTACGTTGCAGACGAAAGTAGAATATGTACTGAATTTGAGATATTGTGTTTCGCTGTTGTGTTGTTGGATGTTTGTTGCAGTACCACCAGGAGCCAGACGCCCACTTCCACAGTGCGGTGCTTGTCTACCTCGTTACCGACGTTGCCCTGGGCCTTGTGTACTACTTCCTTCTCCCTCTGTAAGTGCCGCAAGCATAAGCAAATTTGACAGATGATTGAAATAAAACGATGTGCTGGCTTTGAGTAAAACTCTGTACTCGGACAACTGCAATGTTGTCAGGTGAGCAGACAGCTGTTTGCTGGTGTTCTCAGTGTGTGTGCTGGTGCCCCTTGTGTGTGTGTGTGCTGGTGTTCTCAGTGTGTGTGTGTGCTGGTGTTCTCAGTGTGTGTGTGCTGGTGTTCTCAGTGTGTGTGTGTGTGTTGGTGTTCTCAGTGTGTGTGTGTGCTGGTGTTCTCAGTGTGTGTGTGTGCTGGTGTTCTCAGTGTGTGTGTGTGCTGGTGTTCTCAGTGTGTGTGTGTGCTGGTGTTCTCAGTGTGTGTGTGTGCTGGTGTTCTCTGTATGTGTGTGTGTGCTGGTGTTCTCAGTGTGTGTGTGTGCTGGTGTTCTCAGTGTGTGTGTGCTGGTGTTCTCAGTGTGTGTGTGCTGGTGTTCTCAGTGTGTGTGTGTGTGCTGGTGTTCTCAGTGTGTGTGTGTGTGTGCTGGTGTTCCCAGTGTGTGTGTGTGCTGGTGTTCTCAGTGTGTGTGTGTGCTGGTGTTCTCAGTGTGTGTGTGCTGGTGTTCTCAGTGTGTGTGTGCTGGTGTTCTCAGTGTGTGTGCATGTGCTGGTGTTATCAGTGTGTGTTTGTGCTGGTGTTCTCAGTGTGTGTGTGTGCTGGTGTCCTCAGTGTGTGTGTGTGTGCTGGTGTTCTCAGTGTGTGTGTGTGCTGGTGTTCTCAGTGTGCATGTGCTGGTGTTCTCAGTGTGTGTGTGTGTGCTGGTGTTCTCAGTGTGTGTGTGTGCTGGTGTCCTCAGTGTGTGTGTGTGCTGGTGTTCTCAGTGTGTGTGCTGGTGTTCTCAGTGTGTGTGTGTGCTGGTGTTCTCAGTGTGTGTGTCCTGGTGTTCTCAGTGTGTGTGTGCTGGTGTTCTCAGTGTGTGTGTGCTGGTGTTCTCAGTGTGTGTGTGTGCTGGTGTTCTCAGTGTGTGTGTGTGTGTGTGCTGGTGTTCTCAGTGTGTGTGTGTGCTGGTGTTCTCAGTGTGTGTGTGTGCTGGTGTTCTCAATGTGTGTGTGTGCTGGTGTTCTCAGTGTGTGTGTGTGTGTGCTGGTGTTATCAGTGTGTGTGTGCTGGTGTTCTCAGTGTGTGTGTGTGCTGGTGTTCTCAGTGTGTGTGTGTGCTGGTGTTCTCAGTGTGTGTGTGTGCTGGTGTTCTCAGTATGTGTGTGCTGGTGTTCTCAGTGTGCGTGTGTGCTGGTGTTCTCAGTGTGTGTGTGCTGGTGTTCTCAGTGTGTGTGCTGGTGTTCTCAGTGTGTGTGCTGGTGTTCTCAGTGTGTGTGCTGGTGTTCTGAGTGTGTGTGTGTGTGCTGGTGTTCTCAGTGTGTGTGTGTGCTGGTGTTCTCAGTGTGTGTGTGTGCTGGTGTTCTCAGTGTGTGTGTGTGCTGGTGTTCTCTGTATGTGTGTGTGTGCTGGTGTTCTCAGTGTGTGTGTGTGCTGGTGTTCTCAGTGTGTGTGCTGGTGTTCTCAGTGTGTGTGTGTGTGCTGGTGTTCCCAGTGTGTGTGTGCTGGTGTTCTCAGTGTGTGTGTGCTGGTGTTCTCAGTGTGTGTGTGCTGGTGTTCTCAGTGTGTGTGTGTGCTGGTGTTCTCAGTGTGTGTATGTGTTTTGGTGTTCTTAGTGTGTGTGTGCTCGTGTTCTCAGTGTGTGTGTGTGCTCGTGTTCTCAGTGTGTGTGTGTTGGTGTTCTCAGTGTGTGTGCATGTGCTGGTGTTCTCAGTGTGTGTGTGTGCTGGTGTTCTCAGTGTGTGTGTGTGCTGGTGTCCTCAGTGTGTGTGTGTGTGCTGGTGTTCTCAGTGTGTGTGCTGGTGTTCTCAGTGTGTGTGTGTGTGCTGGTGTTCTCAGTGTACATGTGCTGGTGTTCTCAGTGTCTGTGTGTGTGCTGGTGTTCTCAGTGTGTGTGTGCTGGTGTCCTCAGTGTGTGTGTGTGCTGGTGTTCTCAGTGTGTGTGCTGGTGTTCTCAGTGTGTGTGTCCTGGTGTTCTCAGTGTGTGTGTGATGGTGTTCTCAGTGTGTGTGTGCTGGTGTTCTCAGTGTGTGTGTGTGCTGGTGTTCTCAGTGTGTGTGTGTGTGTGTGCTGGTGTTCTCAGTGTGTGTGTGTGCTGGTGTTCTCAGTGTGTGTGTGTGTGCTGGTGTTCTCAGTGTGTGTGTGTGCTGGTGTTCTCAGTGTGTGTGTGTGTGCTGGTGTTATCAGTGTGTGTGTGCTGGTGTTCTCAGTGTGTGTGTGTGCTGGTGTTCTCAGTGTGTGTGTGTGCTGGTGTTCTCAGTGTGTGTGTGTGCTGGTGTTCTCAGTGTGTGTGTGTGCTGGTGTTCTCAGTGTGTGTGTGTGCTGGTGTTCTCAGTGTGTGTGTGTGCTGGTGTTCTCAGTGTGTGTGTGCTGGTGTTCTCAGTGTGTGTGCTGGTGTTTTCAGTGTGTGTGCTGGTGTTCTCAGTGTGTGTGTGTGCTGGTGTTCTCAGTATGTGTGTGTGTGCTGGTGTTCTGAGTGTGTGTGTGTGTGCTGGTGTTCTCAGTGTGTGTGTGCTGGTGTTCTCAGTGTGTGTGTGTGCTGGTGTTCTCAGTGTGTGTGTGTGCTGGTGTTCTCAGTGTGTGTGTGCTGGTGTTATCAGTGTGTGTGTGTGCTGGTGTTCTCAGTGTGTGTGTGTGCTGGTGTTCTCAGTGTGTGTGTGCTGGTGTTCTCAGTGTGTGTGTGCTGGTGTTCTCAGTGTGTGTGTGCTGGTGTTCTCTGTGTGTGTATGTGCTGGTGTTCTCAGTTTGTGTATGTGCTGGTGTTCTCAGTGTGTGTGTGCTCGTGTTCTCAGTGTGTGTGTGTGTGTGCTGGTGTTCTCAGTGTGTGTGTGTGTTGGTGTTCTCAGTGTGTGTGTGTTTGCTGGTGTTCTCAGTGTGTGTGTGTGTGCTGGTGTTCTCAGTGTGTTTGTGTGCTGGTGTTTTCAGTGTGTGTGTGTGCTGGTGTTCTCAGTGTGTGTGTGTGTGTGCTGGTGTTCTCAGTGTGTTTGTGTGCTGGTGTTCTCAGTGTGTGTGTGTGCTGGTGTTCTCAGTGTGTGTGTGTGTTGGTGTTCTCAGTGTGTGTGTGTGCTGGTGTTCTCAGTGTGTGTGTGCTGGTGTTCTCAGTGTGTGTGTGTGTGCTGGTGTTCTCAGTGTGTGTTTGTGTGCTGGTGTTCTCAGTGTGTGTGTGTGCTCGTGTTCTCAGTGTGTGCTGGTGTTCTCAGTGTGTGTGTGCTGGTGTTCTCAGGCTGTGTGTGTGTGTGCTGGTGTTCTCAGTGTGTGTTTGTGTGCTGGTGTTCTCAGTGTGTGTGTGTGTGCTGGTGTTCTCAGTGTGTGTGTGTGTGCTGGTGTTCTCAGTGTGTGTGTGTGTGTGCTGGTGTTCTCAGTGTGTGTGTGCTGGTGTTCTTAGGCTGTGTGTGTGTGTGCTGGTGTTTTTAGTATGTGTTTTGTGGACGAGTGGTTGCCTTAACCACAGGTTGATGTAATGCTCCTAGTGCAGCAATCTTGATGAGGTTTGGTGCATGCCCGCTTGCTTGCTTGCCTGCCCGCTGCTTTGTTTGCATGCTTGCTTGCTATATTTTGCTACCCTCACTATCAAATGCTGCCGCTGGCAAACCATCATGGTGAACCAGGAAGTTGAGTGCGTAAGTCATCCTTGCCAGTACAGACCACTCTCCATCATCACGACTCGACTGTGCCTCCGCATTGGCAGCCCACGGTAACGGGTGTCTCGTGACACCAGGCCAAACCGGAGCTGCAGTGGTCCCCAGAGGCATCTACAACTTGCCAACCACTGCCCCACTACCTTGTGGATAAACTTTGGCTAGGGTAGAAAACCCTGACTCCAAACCTGTGGTGGGGACCCGCAACGGCGGTATTCAACAAACCGGATCTCCGGCAGTCCCCTGCAGTTCTGGCCAGGTGAAGGTCGTCGTGAGTTCCTCATGCCACCGGAGTATGTCTGGCTGGAGTGAAGGTGATGGGCGTAGGGACTACACACCCCTACCCTCACCTTAATCAACTCCCTGCGCAGGCTTCTTGCTCCAACCACTCTCGTTCAGAACAAACGACAAGCCCACAAAGCCTTCCTATCCAACCCAGACTCCCCCACTCTCCAATCCTCTCTCTCCCAGGTTAAAGCAGAGTCCCAGCGTGCTCTCTGTGCCATCGAGGACACCTGGTGGGTTCTAAAGGCAAATGAGATCCAAAGCCTCGTGGATACAATCAACACCCAAGGGTTTTATAATGCCATTAAAGCCCTTTATGGCCCCCAAAAACAAACCATCACGCCGGTCAGGTCTGCTGATGGAAACACGCTTTTCAAGGACCACCAAAAGATCTTGGAGAGATGGGTGGAGCACTTTGATAACCTCCTCAACCACACCAACGCCACAGACCCGCTCATCCTTGACACACTCCCAGATATCCCGCCCATTCATGAACCCGACACCCCACCATAGTCTTCTGTTAGCAGGTGGTCAAAGGCCTGAAAAACAACAAAAGTGCTCGACCCGACGGCATCCCAGCTGAGATCCTGAAGCACGGGGGATACCTCCTCCTTCGCCGCTTGCACCTTCTTATCAATGGTACCTGGCTGTCCGAAATCAACCCATAGGAATGAAAGGAGGCAAATATTGTAGTTATCTACAAGAAGAAGGGCGACAAATCGGCTTGTGGCAACAGCAGAGGTATCTCCCTCCTTTCAGTCGCCGTTAAGGTCCAAGCCAGGATAATGCTCATCCGGCTTGCAGAGCACCTATCCAAAACATCCTCCCAGAATCCCAGTGCGGCTTTAGGAAAGGCAGGAGCACCACCGACGTGATTTTTGTGGCAAAGAAACTGCAGGAAAAATGCCGGGAGCAAAACAAAGACCTCTTCGTAGCTTGTATCGACCTCACCAAAGCATTCAACACCATCATCCGCGAGATACTCTGGCAGCAGCTCACCAAACTTGGAGTGCCTCCCAAATTTGAGCATTCTAAAACAGTTCCGTGAAGGAATGTGTGCCAGAGCGGTGCTTGGTGGGCTTCAATCAGAACCCTTCAAACGTGGACGTTGGGGTCATGCAAGGCTGTGTTCTGGCTCCAGTCATATTCAACATGCTCCTTGCTGCTGTCACAAGCCTGGCACACAACTCCCTCAACTCAATCGCCGGAATCCAGCTACAGTACCGTCTGGATAGAAATCTCTTCAAGACGCCTCCAAGCCCACACAAAAACGAGAACCCAACAGATCTTTGAGTTGCAATGTGCAGATGACTGTGCACTCCTGGCTTACACCCCAGAATCCATGCAACACGCCCTCAATCTGGTCCCCTCCTTCTACCACCGCTCCGTTGGTCTCCAAGTCAACACCCAGAAGATAGAAATCATTGCTCAACTCTTATCTGCATTCCCCTCACTCCCTACGTTCAACCTCGGTGGTATTCACCTCAAACTGGTACCCCATTTCACCAACCTCGGTTCTGCCCTCTCCCCTACGTGCTCCCTTGGCGACGAAATCCACACTCTCATCAATAGAGCCTCCACTTTCTTTGGACGCCTCTGGGCCAGGGTCTACGAAAACCATAACCTCAAGACCCACCTCAAGGTGGCAGTTTACAGCGCCGTTTGTGTCTCCACCCTGCTTTACAGCTTAGAGAGCTGGAATCTATATAGGCGGCACATCAACATCCTGGAAGCCTTCCACATCAGATGCCTCCAGCGCATCCTCGGGCTGACCTGAGGGTACAAAGTAACCCACGCCGAGATCCTCAGCAACACCAAGTCGCCCTGCACTGAGGCGAGCATGGCTAAACGACACCTCCGCTGCCTCGGCCACGTGATCCGCACGCCTGATCACCGCCTCCCCCGTCGAGTTCTCTACGGCCAAATCAGCACAGCCAAACGCTCCGATGGAGGACAGAAAAAGCGTTTGAAGGACCACGGCAAGGACCTGCTGAAGTGCTGTAATATCAATCCCTCCAGCCTGGAACCCCTGGCGCTGGACAGTTCCACCTGGCAGTCCACCTGTGCCAGAGGCATTCAGCACCTGGAAGACGCCATCTCACAAAGGACATACGAGAGACACACCCAGAGACACCAACGCGCAGCTGGGATAACACCGTCCGACATCCAACATACACGTGTCCCAGCTGCAGTAGAGTGTGCGGCTCTCGCATTGGCCTCCACAGCCACATGAAGTGGCACGGGCGCCAAAAGCACTAACCCATCCCTAACCCCCATCCACAAGAGGAGCAGCGCCATCATCGTAGTCGATGGACAGCCAAGAAGATATATGTGTGTGTGTGCTCGTGTTCTCAGTGTGTGTGTTCGTTCTGGTGTTCTCAGTGTGTGTGTGCTGGTGTTCTCAGTGTGTGTGTGCGTGCTGGTGTTCTCAGTGTGTGTGTGTGTGTTGGTCTTCTCAGTGTGTGTGTGCTCGTGTTCTCAGTGTGTGTGTGTGTGTGCTCGTGTTCTCAGTGTGTGTGCTCGTGTTCTCAGTGTGTGTGTTGGTGTTCTCAGTGTGTGTGTATGTGCTGGTGTTCTCATTGTGTGTGTGTGCTGGTGTTCTCATTGTGTGTGTGTGCTGGTGTTCTCAGTGTGTGTGTGTGTGTGCTGGTGTTCTCATTGTGTGTATGTGCTGGTGTTCTCATTGTGTGTGTGTGCTGGTGTTCTCAGTCTGTGTGTGCTCGTGTTCTCAGTGTGTGTGTGTGTGCTGGTGTTCTCAGTGTGTGTGTGCTCGTGTTCTCAGTGTGTGTCTGTGTGCTGGTGTTCTCAGAGTGTGTGTGCTGGTGTTCTCAGTGTGTGTGTGTGTGTGCTGGTGTTCTCAGTGTGTGTGTGCTGGTGTTCTCAGTGTGTGTGTGCTGGTGTTCTCAGTGTGTGTGTGTGTGCTGGTGTTCTCAGTGTGCGTGTGTGCTGGTGTTCTCAGTGTGTGTGTGTGCTCGTGTTCTCAGTGTGTGTGTGTGTGTGCTGGTGTTCTCAGTGTGTGTGTGTGCTGGTGTTCTCAGTGTGTGTGTGTGCTGGTGTTCTCAGTGTGTGTGTGCGTGCTGGTGTTCTCAGTGTGTGTGTGTGTTGGTGTTCTCAATGTGTGTGTGTGTGTGCTGGTGTTCTCAGTATGTGTGTGCTGGTGTTCTCAGTGTGTGTGTGCTCGTGTTCTCAGTGTGTGTGTGTGTGCTGGTGTTCTCAGTGTGTGTGTGTGCTGGTGTTCTCAGTGTGTGTGTGTGTGCTGGTGTTCTCAGTGTGTGTGTGCTGGTGTTCTCAGTGTGTGTGTGTGCTGGTGTTCTCAGTGTGTGTGTGTGTGCTCGTGTTCTCAGTGTGTGTGTGTGTGCTGGTGTTCTCAGTGTGTGTGTGTGCTGGTGTTCTCAGTGTGTGTGTGTGTGCTGGTGTTCTCAGTGTGTGTGTGCTGGTGTTCTCAGTGTGTGTGTGTGCTGGTGTTCTCAGTGTGTGTGTGTGTGCTGGTGTTCTCAGTGTGTGTGTGTGTGCTGGTGTTCTCAGTGTGTGTGTGTGCTGGTGTTTTCAGTGTGTGTGTGTGCTGGTGTTCTCAGTGTGTGTGTGTGCTGTTGCTTCTTGCAGGACTAGGCTGGTGTCCACTCTGTTGTCACTCTCAGTTCTTCTTCTCATTGGCTGCCTTGTTTGCCTTCGCATCACCTACATGAAGGTAAAATCGCAGCAATGGTTGCAGTCAAAGCGCCGAGTTAGAAGTTCCTACATCTGCAACTCTGTTTATTGAATACGCTCAGTACACATTAATGCAATGCCCACATTTTTTTTGGGATGTAAGACTTAATTATCCATGAACACATCTGTGCATGTCCCGCCCCATAGACAAGTACAACTGTAACGGTGCAGTCTGTCTCTCTCGTCCTTTCTTTCTTGTCGTCTTCTTTCATGTGCAACGTCAAAAGTTATCTCAAAGTAGTGCCACTCGCGTTGCCAAATGTAGCTCAGTCGCCACGCTCACAGTGGGTAAGTAGCTGGCTGCTCCAGCGCTTCTCGCCACTTGATAGTTTTTGTGCGGACAAGTCGCGTCGAGTTGAATCTTCGTGGAAATGTGCTCAGAGCGTGCTGTTTCTTTCACGATTCTAAAATGAGCCATTATGGCAGGGGTAGCGGAACCTTCTCCTTACGGAGGGTCGAGAGAGAACTTGGAAATCAGTTTGGCAGGCCACACGAAACTTTAATAGTCGTAGAACCGTACGCATTGACCCTGTGTGCGCTCAGAACTACTTGTGAGACAGCCAATGACTTAATCCACTGAAATTAGAAACGCAGTGTTGTTGCCAGCTCAGACATATTCCCCTATGGCCCAATCATTAAGGCTCAGAAGCTTCCAGCGACAAAAACCCATATCGTTCATGGGCCGCTTCAAACGTCATAGGCCTCCTGTGACTGACCGCGGTGGGCCCTGCAAATTTAATGCCGCGTCCCGTGTCTGGTCCGCGAGCCGTGGGTTCCTCACCCTTGCATCATGGAAACAATTTTATAATCGCGTTGCTCAATAAGAAAAAAAGGCCTGTGATTTGTATTCGTCTGGTGATATTCGATGGTTATTGCCGATGCGGCGTTGCCCGCGTTGAGTTGTGCTCTCATGTCGTAGTGCCGCTCGGAATGCGCGACGGTGAATCTGCGGACGGCTATGGCTCTGTCTACTGCCGCCCTAGTCTACTCCGTGTCTCTCAGCTGCATGGTGAGCAGCTGTCCATCCCGCGAGCCATGCCACTGCTGCCCCGCGCGGTGCGGCCCCGGGGCTGTGCAATCTCACCCGCTGCCACTTACACCCGCTGTGCTTTACCACCCGCTTCGCTCTCCCACCCGCTACGCACTCCCACCCGCTGCCACCGGCTGCGCCCTCTCACCCGATGCATCCTTTCCCTCATTACGTGCCGCTCACAGGCGATGAACGTGCCACTTCTGTGGCCCGGCGGCAACTCTACCACCGCCAGCGGCGCATGGGTTGCTGGGACCATGGAGCGGGGCAAAGGCGAGGGTGCACCAACCCCAGCAGGAGCAGTGGAGCGAGGAGCAGAGGAGAGAGGACACAGCCCCGGCCTGGCAGCGCTGGCGGGGACGGGGGACCCGGCCCAGTGTGCCCTGCTGGGCTGCTGGAGCGCCATACTGCCACTGGCCCTGTTCTTGCACGTCCCATCCTTGCCAAAGCTGCTGGCGCTCGTCGCACTCACTGCTGCCAACATCTTGGTGCTTGAGTGCACTGGCTACCGCCATTTTCTTGGGTAGTTACCACACCGGATCGACCGTTACTGCCGATTGTGTTTACGCCATTTTCAAAGCCGGCACGCTCATTCCCGAAAGATGGGGGGAAGTCAGCCGCTAACATTCTGTGCCTCTTCTCTCGTCACATCCACTATCTTCGTATCTCATTCCACCCCACCCTTTCCTCTCACCCTCGGTCTCCCTCTACTGCTTGCTTCTGCCCTTTGCCAGTGACATCAACATAGTCCCTCTAATGTACGATACGCTTTGTGAGTGTCTGTGTGAGTCTACGCGTCTCAAATCTCCTTCTAAATTGGTCCCTTTACTCTCGAGAGCGTTCTGAGAAGGTTGATGTCTGTGTTTGGCCGCTCGTCCCGCCGGGGCCAGTCCCACGCCAGTCTCACGCGTGGCGCTGCTGTGCGTGGTGCCGGGGCAGGCCGGGCCAGGCATATGGCGCGAGGGCGTTTGAGCCGGCGCTGGCTTCCGTGCTGCTGGCGTGCACCGTGGGGCTACACGCGTACCGCCTCGACCTCGGCCTCCGTCTCGACTACCTCTGGTTTCTCCAGGTGCCTGCTGATCCTTCCCTGGTGCTCGTAGCTTTGTCGTTGAGAACGATAACGGTAAAGGAATCACGATTTATGTCTCACGGCCGTGACCCTTCACTAATCGGTTAATTCTGTAGCCACGATAGATGCATTGGCTGGGTTGGCCGCAGTGGCGCAACAGATGCACAGATCACCGGCCCTGTCTGTCCTTTACAGTTACTTCGTGAAAAGTGGAACGTAAGATCACGCCACACGTCCGCGTGCGTGTGAGGGGGCATTGGGAATAATGTTCTTGCCTGCGAGTGAGTGTTGCTTCACCGTCATTTAATTTGCGTTGTGTTTCAAAGGCGGAAGAGGAGAGAATCGAAATGGAACGCGTCAAAGACGACAACAAGAGGATCCTGTTTAACCTGCTGCCAGCGCACGTGGCCCAGCACTTCCTCAAGTCCAACCCCAGGAACATGGTCTCTCTCGCTCACCGCACCATCGGCAAAAGCTGCCACCAGGCAGAGGCCTCAGTGTCCTGCGTCGCCCTATCCACCACAGGACAGCTGCTCGTTATGACTGTGGACCAGGGGCGGTTTCTTCATTAGGGCGATTGGGCGACGCACCACCAATGTGTGAAAGGGACTTTTTCAATCACATTAACAATCTCATTCAACCACAGAGCTATGCTAGCCGTTACTGTGCCTCTGGATATAGTCCAATCAGCGTCATGTCACGTTCTGTGGAGTACCGCCTCTTTTTGGGCGATTTCACTCTGGCTGAGAATCGCCCCGAGTGGTCCCATAGACTTACATTCAAAGGTGTTTTTTTTCTAACGGCGGGCGCTGCAATGCAGTCTCTATGGCTTCCGGGAGGGCTCGCACTAACGTGCTTACGTCATCATATGTCAGCACGTTTCAGTCAACAATATTATATGTCGCCACCTAGTGGAATTTCGATTTAAAGCATTCGTGACTGCAGGGATTCATCTTCTTGGTTCTTTTGGTAAAGTCACGTAGAAGGGAAGTAATAAAATAATAAAAATAAAACATAATAAAATAATTCTCACGACGTTTCGGCCACAACGCAAGTAGCCGTCCTCAGGTGAAAACCAGGTCTGTCGAGGCGACAGCGTCTGAATGAAACAGCACACGTGCTTGGAGCATGTATATAAGCTGGGTTGGAAGGGGGGAAGAAAGGGGGAGCCTTAACAAAAGAATATGAAATATCAACAAGAATTTAGCACATTTATGGGAAATGCAGGTATGTGACTAGTACTGCATATGCCCGTGCATTATGCAGGATTAGCAGCATCAAAGGGAGGGGATATGGGAAATGCAGGTATGTGATATGGGAAATGCAGGTATGTGAATAGTACTATTTATGCCCATGCATTATGCAGGATTAGCAGCATCAAAGGGAGGGGATAAAGGTAGCATTAATGAAGGGAAGGAGTGTTAATACTATGTAGCTTCAGTAACTAAAACCACCACGTAAACAACTAAAGTATAAACTACATATCATCAGTATACTAAATATACTCTACAATACGCTGAGTTACTAACAGTAAGTAATACATTACAATTCTACGTCGTAAAAAATATATATAATATGCTTGCATCTAAACTTTATTCTCTTACGTCACACGAGTCTACACCCTACTATATACTGCCATAGACAAACCCAACATTAAATTATATACTGTATTGCACACCAAAGAAAGGTTCTCCTTTACCGACCACCTTGTAAGTGCCACGCTGCTACAAGGAGAGATGTTTCAACAGCATGGCCATACATTCCCTGTTGAGGCTCTGAACATCACTGTCAGGGCATACCCTATGTTAAATAAGGCGAAGCTGAAGACTGAACTGTCTGTCATTTATGAGAGTCCAGAATTCAAGGGCTGCTGTGGTGCACTAGCGCTGTACCAGGTTTTGCTGAAGTACAACCTCCAGGATACTTTTTCAGAGACTGTTGCTCTGTAGAAACATCCTCATAACCACTCCCATGACAACTGCTGAAGCTGAGAGGTGTTTCTCAACCTTAAAGAGAATCAAGACATTCCTGAGAAATGTAATGGGACAGGAACGTCTGAATGCAATGGCTATGCTTTCCATGGAGAGGGAACTAGTCAGGAACATGCCTGCTTTCAATGAGAGAGTAATTGATCACTTTGCTACTTTGAAAGAGAGAAGAGCAAAATTTCCGTATAAGTAAGCAGTGTATTAAGCGAGTAATGTGATGTAAGTAGTGTAATAATAGTGAGTATAGAAACAAACAAGGAGATGAGAGTCACCTTATTTTTCATTAATATTAAAGTAGTGAAGTTGCCTTTACATGTTTAAGCTGTTAATTTATCCATTGCATGGGTGGACCTTATCCTGATCAATCATCCAAACATTTGCCCCCCCTGAGAGATTTTGCAGGAGCCGCCACTGCTGTGGAATGCCCTCCCGCCAGCGGTTAGACAGAAAAGCCCACTCGACCTGTGTAGGTCTTCTTTTAAAGACTCGCCTGTTTCGCCTGCAGGCCTCCACTTCCCATGTATGACTTGTGAACTCTGTCGTATTTCTATTTCCTAACTTCGTGCATGACGCACTAAGATCCCTGGATGAATTGCGCATTATAAATGTCAATTATTAATGATGTTACTACTCATCGTTTGGAGTTGTGGCTGTTGTGCAGATGAGCGCTCTGGGATGGGTCATGTGTTGTTCCACGTGATGTCCCACGTGTCTCTGAAAGAACTGATTGGAACATGCTCACTTTCTCAATTCCTGAAGACGCTCCCAGCATGTGGAGCGAAACGTCAGACTTTTGTGCCAAAACACCACGCGGTACAACCCCGAAGACATGCCGGTTGTTGTGGTCGTCCTACACACCAACAACCTGCAACGGTTGAATGCATGTTACTTCTAATGAGTCCATAGCCTTTTTATAAGACTACCTATGTTTAGCACACTGCCAATCACTGGAGTAAAGTTGAATAAAATGACGTGCTCCCTATTGCTCTGGGCAATGGAGCATATTCGCAAAATTGCTTTCAATCGCCGATAAAATATTATTTCCCCCCACCATGCTAATTAGTTTTGCGTCCGATGCTGTCTGCAGGACCTGTACCACCAGTCGTATGCCCAGGTTGGCGTGCTGTTCGCCTCCATCGCAAACTTCAATGACTTCTACATCGAGCTGGATGGAAACAACATGGGCGTGGAGTGTATGCGGCTTCTCAACGAGATAATCTCCGACTTTGATCAGGTGGCGCAGCTTTGAAATGCGGCGTTGCTCTCCTAATCTCGGAGCGGAGCATCCCCGCTAATTTTCTACCACGCAGTGAGAACACGTGGTCCCTTTGGCAGAAGCGAATGCAGGTTTGTTTATTTATTTGAAGAAACACATATATAATTCCAGAGGTGATGCGTGCTGTTTTTAGTAGCTGCTCGACAAGATTTGCTACAGCACCATTGAAAAGATTAAGACCATCGGAAGCACGTACATGGCTGCTGTGGGACTGGCTCCATCATCCGAGGCAAAGGTGACTCGAATTACTTGTTTATAGGTCTCGTGTATCGACTTTTAAAAAGAGAACATTGTTAAGCAACTACCTTTTTATATAGCCTTTATCCCTGTGGTTTTTGTGATGCTTCGCAGAGCCAGGATCCTCACTTGAGCACTCTGGCCGATTTCGTAAGAGAAATGTTTGACGCCCTGGATGAATTCAATTACCAGTCCTATAATGACTTCATCCTCCGTGCCGGTAAGTGAAGGAAACCCTGCAGGCTTATGCAAAATGTGGTGCGACAGTTGCGAGTGTGCGTGCACGCACGCGTGGATTTCCGTGTGGTCGTTGCCAGCTCTTGTGCTAATGAAACTCGATCTGCTCAGGAATCAACGTTGGCCCCGTAGTGGCTGGAGTCATCGGTGCTCGCAGGCCCCAGTACGACATCTGGGGAAACACCGTGAACGTGGCGAGCCGCATGGAGAGCACGGGCGTCCCGGGCAAGATCCAAGTGAGCAATTTTAGATTTTGAGACTTTCTTCTTCTGCACTACACTCTGAAAATATAATTTTATAACCTTTTACAAAGCGTGCTGTCACGTGAGCCAATTTTTATTCCTGCTTATGTAATTGCCATGGGAATTAAACTTTTCTAAGAAGAGCACTTGACTGGAGTGCGAGGTCTGAATGGTGCTGGAACCCCTCCAGGTCACTGAAGACGTGTTCCGGATCTTGCAGAGGAGGGGCTACGAGATGACACGCCGCGGGAAGGTGAGCGTGAAGGGAAAGGGGGAGATGGTGACCTACTTCTTAGAGCGATCGCAGAAGAGCAACGACAAGCCAGCTCGCCACCACCAGCCGAGCTCCTGCACGGACAGGTCGACGGAAGTCCTCAAAGGGGTGTTGCGAACCCCCTGCAAGGACCGACGGCCGTTCATGCTTCCGCGTGCGGCGACCTCTGAACCCTGAGCAAGTACCTCGCTCGTCGACCTGTGGCTGACGAAGTCCCAACTGTAAAAGTGCTCGATGGACCCTATCGGGCGAAAATAATGCTGAGTGGCAGTCAGCTTTGTGGGCGCGACAACGAAACGTATTGACTCCTCGTTGAATGTTGTCTCTTGTTGCCTGGAATGTTACCATACGTGTTTTGAAGGCGTTCAAAAAATAAGCACAAATAAATAAATACGTATGTATTTTTGTTGTCACTGGAGCAGGTTAGAATTACGGCCTCCGAGTGGCGTTTGATGCGCAAGCAAGACGGCCGGTGGGAGCGCAGCTGCCGATTCGAGGGACGCGGCTTGTGGGGGTTGTAATTGGCAGCTGGTGAGCAGTTTGAAATGCCATGGAATGTTCCAAGTTCCCGCAGAGGCATTTTTACTTTTCCAATCTCAATAATTTCCCTTGCGCGGACACAGCAGCGTACACAAATGTGCAATTAGTGACATTGGCCAATCGCACTTTTTTACGTGAAATTAAATTCGTGCAGCACCCCCCCCCCCCCCCCACATTTGCGGTGTGAGACCTGAGCACTTGCCTATGGCTCGGGGTTGTCGTGACATGTCAAAGCAAGTCCAATAACTTTTTCTTTAGTTTTTATGTACATGCCAGTTGAGCAAGTGCCTTTGTCGTGTGACCATAGTTGCCATGCTTACGATGGGCTGCACCGCATCCAGAACGTAATGGCATTGTCCATCTCAAAATGATGGCACCGTAGCGTCACAACATGGACATTATCAATGCCATGCCCTGTGTTTGGCAGTGTTCTCTTATGAGCTAAATATACACTCGGCAAATGTTTCCAATTATATCACAACCAAAGTCAACAAAAGCACGAACACGCATAATATATTTTGTATAAACATTGTTCAAATCACCAACCGTGAAGAAAAGTCACAAGATGAGTGTTTCTATTTGTTCGTACCTAATTTATATTCGGGTGGCTTATGCCGAAAAATCTTTGTGAATGTTTTTCCTTTGAATATGGTGCAACAATGGCATGGCCACGCTTCATAGCAACACATGTGTGTGGCTCTAGTACATATGTTGCGGCACCTACATCTTCGCTCTCCGTAAATCGGCAATGCGCCGCGTTGGGTGGGGGCGCTAGGCTGGGGCCCTGCCGGGCGGACGCCTCCGGAGGATTGAGCGTCCCTCTCTCCGATTGCCGGGTCGCCACCGCCGCTTTCGAGCGATTGTTTAAATTCAGCCCGGATGAACGGAGCGGTGCACGGCATGAGTATTCGCGCGTTTCTTCAAAATCGATAACCGTTAACGAAGCAATTGACGGAGCCTTATTTTATACACCCATTTAAAGATGATTCCGTCGTTATGATGCACCGATTTGACGGTGCACTTTTAAGCCTCAATTTTACGTGCGATGAAGTAACCGAATGAATGCATCGATGTGAGAAGTGACTGTACCGAGTGTTTTTACTCAAGTGTAATAAAACTGAATCTTGGTTTTTTTTTTACACGAGGACATCAATGTCTGCCTCCATTTGAATCGAGGGCTATTACCGAGGCGGTCGTGGTAGTTTGTTTTGTGTTGTCACTGTGCAGGTGAGTGGGACTTGTTGGCGATGTGCACGAAGCGGTCACGTTGATGCAAGTCGCTGTCAATGTTGGCAAACGGATGTCCTCTCCAAACTTGGAGAGCTGAATGGAGTTCACAAGAACTCACAAACACCGCCTTGTTGTGAAAGACCCAGCGCGGAACATCCCTGGGTTTGATCTTCCACGAAGCTCATTGGCCACCCTCAACCGCATCCACTGCACAAAACCATGGCAGCAGATGCAGATACCTGATGCACAAATGGAAGATGTTCAACTCTCCAGGGTGCGACTGTGGTCATCCAGAACAGACCATACAACAACATCTGACGACGCAATGCCCAATCCACAAATACTAGGGAGACATCGTAGCGACGCACTCGCCTACTCCTGACGCGATTGTCTGGCTTGACCACCTGAATGTGAGATTGTAGTTGTTGCTCTGCTCAGCAGCCATACGAAAGGAGGAGGGATGTCCTGTCCTCAACGGCTCCCACCTTCTCATCGCGACCTCTTGCGTGTTGCTAAAATGGCAGGTGGCCGCGAGTACGAATCCCATCCTGATGCTTTCCTCTTGCAAGATTTTCACGTAATATACTTCCACGAACAGATGTTTCTGATATACCCAAGTAAACAATGGGTGAAGCAATTCTCTTTGTAAGGCTGCAGTGCGACAGAAAGCGCTAACTCTGTCGAGATATTCCAGTTCCGATGATTAATGCCACTGCACCGTGCAGCCAAGACGATCCCTTTTTTATTTCAGGGCTTTACTGCTTGCCCATGAAAGTCACCACATGGTAAGCATAACGGCATGTTCTGTATAACTAGGCTATCAACGCCGCAGGATTAGCATGCGCTCCCTCGGCAGACGTGGAGCCACGCCGACAGCTCAAGTTGTGTGTGCTGAACGTTATCTTCTCACTGCAGATGTGCGCCGCTGCGCCGGCTAGGAAGCAACTCTGCAACGTCTTTCTGGTTTAATATTTTACGTGTCGTATGTGGGGCGATAGCATGGCCCAGCAGTAGCGCGTTCGCGGCTTGTTGCACAGGTTCATGGTTCTAATCCCAAACGGCCACCCTGGTTAATACTGCGGCGTGTGTAATAGCCATAAATACTAAACGCACTGTCTGCTTCACGGTGGACGTTAAAGATCCAGTGACGTCATTTGAAGGAGTAGCCCCTTTGTGTGCTGACGCCATGATCCAAATTTGAAAAATTATCCGCAAAAAGGCTAATTTGGAATCTACAGAACGATCATCACCCCCTACTGCAAAACTTTGGCAGGACTCTCCTACAACAAGAGTAATGAGACTGCGAGGCTTTCCTGGGTAAACAAACAGAATAGGATGTTTTTTTACGGACGTCAAATTTAGTAAAAAAAAGTAAAAACAAAGTGGCAGATATTGGTAAGAATGCACATTGAACACGGCTATTACTAAATATTTTATTCACTTATGCATGACAACTTAAATACACCAGGGATGGCACAAGGCTGTTCCTTGCATGCTGAAAGGATTGTGAAACTGGAATCCCAGCTGTAAAACAAATCCTTGGGACCCTGAATGACATGGTGCCATCCCTGTACATGATATGACAATGTGACCAAAAAAACAAATGAATACACCAACGTTTTAAATTACAAAATAACATAAATAGCGGAAGTCGTCATTCAGTTTTATGCATGAGGAGGAGGGGATGGGGGTACAGGGGTTGACGGAGAGGGAAAATGTAAAAAAATAATCCACAGAGTTGCATCTCTTTGTTAGATTTGTGTGCTGCGAATGAGCTCCGCCAAAATTGTTTAAATCGCATCGGTGTGTGTGTGCACGCAACACACACCGATGCACACACGCACACGCAAGCCTTGGCACGAGTCTGCACTGGTGCGCACGCACACACGCGCGCGCACGCACACAGACGAACCTCCTTCGCATTAGTCACTACCCCACCCCCTGCACCCAGGAGGCAGGAAGTGAGATCGCTGCAGTTTAAAATTGCCACAAGGTGCCCACTTAATGCTGGCCGAGCGGAAAGTTTGCGTCTAAGCGGCGGAGGTCGCAAGAGAAACGAAGACGTGCCGCCGCTCGTCATCGGCCTCCCCTCGCCATCTCGGCAGAGTCTCGACGGACGCAAGCGAGATTGTGCCGTCGCCACAGTGCAATGGGAGGCCCATCCAGAGTGTTGCTTTGACAAAAACTCAACATCTCGCTCAGCTCTTCATGATTACACTGAAATAACTATGGTTTATGTAGCTTAACTGAAAACTTTAAGTTATAAAAAAAAATGTATCCGTACATCTTTACGTTTCTAACAATGGCATGCCAAGTAAATACTTGTGTTTTTTTTTTATTTTGACCAGTGAAATCTGCCTTTGAATATTTAGATATTAACTGGTTCGTATTATATACACAAGTCACCCTCGATCATCGCACGTCCCCTCTCACCATAGCTCTCGGCGCGCACGTCCCTCTCACAAACACCGGACAACGACCACGGAACACTTCACAACGAATGCACTGCTTGAACAGTAGGTGGGCAGTCTCGGGAGTTGCCTTCCCAGCTCCCAACAGCCAGGCCCCGCAGCGCTCACCCGCGGGCAGCCATCCGTCCCTGCACGGCCCACGTTCCCCGCCCAGCGAGGCAGTGCAATTGACCCAGAGTCACAAATATCCCCCCTCCCTCCCCCGCGTATTCTCCACAATAAGCATGGAATGGATTTTGATTTTTTTACCGTCGCTTTTAAACTACAGCGAAAAAAACAAAGCCACTTCTCTAATGTAGGAGGATTAAGGAGAAACAAACGGAGACACTTTCTTTCCATTTCAACACCAGCTAACGATGGAACGACGAGGAAGGACGCTCAGAAACAAATGGCCGGGTGTCGGGTGGGGGGGTCTCACGGAGGGGGCCTCAGTCACCCTCGATGTTGGGGCAGTGCACGTCCCCCTTTTGGGACTCGGAACCCGGCTGGTGCGTCCCATACTTATCCACGCACCAGCAGATCCCGCGGTGCCGGCCACGCGAAGGGTTGCACTGCAAGGAGACGGCACACGCAGCGCCCCGGTTACGACCGCGAAACGTTACCATAACGGGCGGAAGCCTCTTACGTGAGCGGCAAACGAGCGGATTATTTTTTTGTAATACGGCTTCAATGAAACTCCGATGACCTAGATTATGAGATTTTTAATTACCTCAAAGATTAGAGAGATTTATGTAGCCGATGCCAATTTTAGGCTTTCGGGAAATAATGAAATGAGTTTCTGTGGAGGAAGCAACGTGCAGAGCCAGGGTGGTGAACGCAGTACCTGTTTCTTCTTGAAAAAGCCGCGTCTGTCACAGTTCGGAATGCGGACTCCTTTGAGGGTTGGGCGTGTGGCCGTTTTGAGGTTTTCAAGTATGTTGTCCATTAGCTTGCGACAGGGGCCCTGTGAGAAAATCCAATCAACGTCATCCTGAACAACGAGGCAGCACCGCAGGTTCCGCAACAACCACCCAGGCTGATCGTATCTGGACACCGCCAGGGAGGGCATTTTCGCCGGTGTTTTTTGTAACAGCATTGTGGCCGTTGAAGCACCGATCGTAGAATTGTTAGGGCAGCTGAAGCGCTGTGAAAACCGGGTTTCCCAAATCCCTGGAATCTGCCGCGTGTCTGCCATGATGTCCCGATGTCACTGCCTAATTAGTTGCAAATGTCACCACCGCCTTTGTCTCGTCGTCAGCCGTGCGTTTAGGTTTCGCCACGGGGGCGCTCTGCGGCTCTGTTTGCTGCACTCGAGTTTAGGGCGCATTTAAAACGCAGTCGAAGGTGGCGTGATGTAACGGTAGTAAAGTATCATATCGCTGGAAACTGCTGTTTATCTTTTTTTATGAACTGCCATGATTGATGCCTCTTTATTAAGGCCTGTGCTAACTCGCAAGTATTCTGTATCGTGCTCATTAATTTTCACGAGTTCTTCTTATATGTTGTGCTTACTAATTTACTCACTAAACACTAATTGCTGCGAATACGAATTCATGTCAATATATATACTTACTCGAGTTTTGCCCAATACGTACCCTAATGCTTGGTGATAATTACTACATTGCTTACATTCGGGTACGCCAATGCCAGTGGTTTCCCGCAGTGCTGGCAAGCTCGTGCTCACTATCTCTTACTAATGTTTGCTGTCGTGCTTGCTGTGGTGTGGATTGTGCTGACTAAATGCACTCACGAGCGCTTACCAGTGCTTCGCGGAGCGGCGAGCTAGATTCGCCGTCTAGGCTACGCAGTAGAAATCAATCGTCGTGTTTTACAGTTCACCTCGAGCTCACTTTGCGCGGGCACACGTGCAGCACTAGGGAGACGGTCAGGGGAGGGAGCTGGGCCCAACGCCCTCACCGGAGCTGCTTTCGTAAGGAACCACGCGCGGTGATGGCAAGCCGCTTGCTACGTTCGCGGCATTTGAACGGCCACAGTTCCTGGCGTTTTTACATTTCCAGAATCGCGCACGCGCGTTCACTGCAGCGCGCGTTCACTGCAGCGCGCGTTCACTGCAGCGCGCGTTCACTGCAGCGCGCGTTCACTGCAGCGCGCGTTCACTGCAGCGCGCTACTGCGCGCATCTGCAACCCGCTCGGCAGGGCGCTCACAGCGCGCCGGCATCGCACTAAAACCACGAAGCCCGATCCCCTGCCGTTGAATGCATTATGGCCATTCGACTCGATCGCATTCACGCGATTGTTTTACGTCGTCGTATTTTAGTGGTAGCGCCCCCTAGTGGCTGCAAAGGTGACGTCGACCCATTACTCACAGTGCGTGTAGTCTCCCCCCCACCACCACAGCTCCCGCCCTGCAGGCACGGGGGCTGCGCGCATCGCGACCCGGGAGGCGGCGCTGCAGCTCGCTCATCAGACCCCCCCCATCCCCCTACTCCATTGCGCATCAATTATCCCGCTCGGGAAGGAGGCCCGGCGCTCCAGCAGCAGCCAATAGGCGACCGGGCCCGCGTGTGGCCCCAACCCTAACCCGGTGGTATGGGGGGGGGGCACTCACTTGTTGCTGGAGTCGGGGCCCTCCCGCGGCGACCGCGAAGCCCACGCTGCCTCTCTCGGGGGCGCCCTGCACCAAGCGCTCCCGGTGGCGCTGCGGCGTGCCCTGCAGCAGCTTCTGCCGCTCGCGCTCATTGTTGATGCGGCTGCGGCTCAGCGAGTCGCCCGGCGGCGGCTCGGGGCTCGTGGGCTCCGCCTCGGCGCTCCACGGACCCTCGGGGTCTGCGTCGCGGGCAAACGAACGGAGTTCGTCAGCTGGGCCAAGGAGGGCGAAAAGCCCGACCGAAATCGAAACTGGTTCCGAGCTCGTGCCCCCGAGGTGCGCCGCTCCCAGGTGTGGCTCGGTGTGCCACCTCGCACATCAGGCTCGCCAAACGCGACCGCCCCGCGGCTTCGTCAACATTTAATGATAGCTCCCCCCCCACTCTCCCCCCACATCGGTCACGGCGA
Source organism: Lampetra planeri (assembly GCF_965212315.1). NCBI lineage: Eukaryota > Metazoa > Chordata > Hyperoartia > Petromyzontiformes > Petromyzontidae > Lampetra > Lampetra planeri. The sequence goes on along the minus strand of NC_136116.1, from coordinate 1,513,621 downwards.
TTTGGGTGAAACCGCGGCCGTTGGGACGTAGGAAGAGGTTCGCATTCGCGGCGAGGACACACGGCCACTGGCCTGCAATGAGCGTGACCACGCACGGGCACAGCGCCCCTCGGCACGAGCGCCTGGACCCGCGTCCCCCCCTCCTCCCCCTCCCTGCGTCTCGCTCAAACTGGGGCAGCGGTGAGACCCGCACCGCGCTCGCGGTGACCCCACATGATCTCTCCCTGATTGTGCAAATCGTTTCTGGTCTCCACCAGCAGCCGGGTTCCCTTCGCTCGATGTGAAGCGAACCCCACAGTCCCCCCCGCCCGCAGGCGTTCGTGTTGACCTCCCCATGAGGTCTGAGAACGCCAGATGCGCTGTCCCTACGCGTTCGTGCCCCCCCCCCCGGCTGTTGCCGAGCCATCGCGATGATCGCGGGCTCCTCTGCCCATGCCCTCTGCGGTGCCCATCCCCTGCTCGTTCTCCCCCGTGTATCTCCACCACGCGCCCCCCCCCCCGACCACTCGCACCGGTTCAACGACCCCCGCCGTCTGTGACCCCCTCCCCTCACTCACCCTGCGTGGCCTCGGTGGCCGAGGCCGGCTGCTGCGCCTCGAGGCTCGCGTTCCTGCACACGCCGCGTCCCTCGAGCAGCGACTGGAGCGGGCGGATCTCCCCGGGGGCCGGGCTGCACAGCTGACCGGCGCCGCAGCGCTCCGTGTAGACGCCGCACGGCTGCCCGGGCAGGCGGGCGCAGGTGAGGCAGCAGCCGCAGCCGGGCTCCTTGACGAGCTCGCAGCCCGCCGGCGTGACGCACGCCGAGAGGGCGCGCGAGTCGCACTCCTCGCAGTGCACGGGCGGAGGCGGCGGCGGCGGCGGCACCTCGGCGGCGCGGCCGTCTCGGGCGGCCCGAGCGCACAGCAGCAGCACGGAGAGCAGCAGCGGGGACGAGGGCGCCGCGCCGCCGCGCGCGCGCTTGGCCATCGGCCCGCGGGGTCGACGCGACGGGACGGACGCGCGACCGATTCACTGGGCGCCTCCGAATATATTGCGCAATAACCCGCGGGCAGTTTCTGCAGCCGTGTGCGGTGCGAACTATAACTCTGCCGTGTGCGCAGACGAGACTGCGCGCGCAGCCTACTGCAGGAGCGATAGTCGAGGACAGAGGAGACAGTCTGGAGACGCTCTCGCTGATGCCGTTCTAACCATGGGCGGCTCCGCTCACCCCTCGCACGTGGAGTCCCGTGCGCCCGCTTATATAGAGGCGGGCTGGCGCCCCGAACCGTGCATCGCGGAGTCGGCGTGTGCCGCCCCAAACCGTGCATTGTGAACAATTATATCGGTGGTGTGTGTGGGCATTGGTGGCCCCGGCCCCCAGTAGCCGGGTGCGTAGAGAGATGGAAATCCCGGAGGCCTCCCCTTGGCTGTCACGTGCACGAGCCCAAGTTCTGTGCTGGGTGGATGCATGCCTGTGATCCGGGTGTTTCTAGACAGGGGTTGGTGGATCACATAGAGATGTTTGATACTGCAAGGTGGCCAGTTGGTTTCGGTACATAAAGTTGGATGGATTCGTTGGATTCGTGAGCCCATCCGTGTGGTCCCTTGCGTTATTACCCCCACCCACCTTCCTAATGAGTGGTTTTACTTTGAGTGTGTTAGCTTTCTCCCACACACCAACCACTCATTAGAAGAAGAATTGTCCAAACTTCCCAGTGCAGGACTCTCCTGAAATATTTTGAAGACTCGGGATTCTTTTGGATGGGTAAATAAATAATTAAGGGGGGGGGGGGGGGTAATCATATATTCTGTTATTCACAGATACCTAGGCTGAAAGGGTGTGGGTTCATGAAAGCCGGGAATCAGGTCAAAGTGACCTCTCTATCACCAGAACTGATCATAAAGTCATCGCCAATTCCTCTTGGAAGAATTCCCTCTTACATGCACACGAACATCATGACCCCCAGAATCACCCTCAGTCACCTTTGACTTCCGAAATCATCATTCACCGCCCCCTGAGACTGAACCTCACGATGCTCGGATACTTTGGGTCAGTCTACCTCGGGGCAGTCAACCTCGGGACAGTCAACCTCGGGACAGTCAACATCGGCATTCCCCAAACCGCATTGGCCACCCGCGCGTCGTTGAAAAAAGACGTTTTCTACAGCGTCACTGGAGCTTGTGTGTTCAAAATCAGTGCTGTCATCCTTTGTCATCTTAGGATAGTTTAGCTTGGCCGTCAGCCAGTGGCGTCTGGGCTGAATGCTAAGATGCCAAAGAAACCATCGTACATCATCATCATCAAAACAGAGTAGACTGTCTGCTGGGCAGATATGGGGCCTATGGGGGTTTGAGGCCACCGTGAACGAGGCTAATTAAATAATGAATCATTCCAAACGACTTGGGGGCCGCACATCCTTATTTGTTACAAAACAAAAGAGTCTCGCCACAACGAAAATTAAATATTCACACTTGTGTCAATACTCCGTAGTTCAGGGTCTGTCCGAGTAATCTCGTCACCACTATCTTGCTCAATGCCAACATTATTTGGTTATTTAACGCGATCCTGTTAATAACGGTCATTATTGCAGTGACAATAGTATACCATATTATTTTAGGTGAATGGCACTTCTTCAAGTTGTGAATACTAATTACGAAGGCGGGGGGAGGCGGGGAAAGGCCACGGACAGTTTTTTTGTGATGTAGAAGAATGTGAAATATGTTGCCGTTTGGAAATAGCGATGGAAAGTTCTATAACTAAGTGCGCACAAATTGAGATTGCGCACATTTTTTTTTCAGCCAGTTTGGAATATTTTCTGCCTCTCTGCCACTTTGTCCAAAAAAATATAATTTAAATCAGCTGTGGCTCGGGGCACTTTGAGCAAGAATAATGCAAACCATACACAAGCGGGAGTCACACGAGCTGAGCTGCGTACACGCACACACGCGCACTCACACACGCGCACACGCACAGACGCGGCACACGCGCACCCACACACAAAGACAAAGCTCCCCCGTATGCCCTTTAACAGACCGTTGGGGCAAGTGCTGTTAGCGAGCACCTATGACGGCCAGCACCGCACAGGAGGGGGTGGGTGGCCAGCACCACGCCGGGCCGCCTTTGTCTCCCCAATTGCGATGTTTACACACCGCACCAGGTACTCATTTAAGGCTGAATCTACCTAGGGGAGGCAGAGGACCGCGTCAGATAATCGTCACTGGTGTTGGCCGTGAGCGCGAATCGAACTCGGGTCGTCGGGTTTGTAGCGCAGCGCGCTAACCGCTACACTACCGCTGCCGAAACATAACGCGCACACACAACACACACGCGCACGCGCGCAGGCAGGCTCTCGTACACTTATCCCGAAATCGGCAAACATGTTTAACGGCTGCATATGTGCGATGTCCAGTTTAGTGTGCAGAGACTTACATAGCTGTTGCTGAGCCTTATACAGTATATACAAAGTGTGTAGTATAAGTTAACCCAATAACAATGGGAATAAGACACTTCAAGTACACGCACAGGCCATTTGTCCATCCACTGCTGGATGGGGTCTCCACACCCAGTACGGGTGTTGCAGGTCAGTGCGCATTGTTGGCGGCGGGGAGCATAGCTATTGAAACATAGTACAGTAGAACAATAGGATTTGTATGCACTACCCTGGGCTGTCCACCATATCTTCGTACAACAACTTGCAACAACCCGCTGTGCGTGGTGGTCATCAGTCGAAGCACTATCCGGGCTCACAGCTGCTTAGCTTCCAGTGTCTGATCATATTGCCCACAATCACGCGCTTTCTGTTAATTAATATCCAGTCTCGTAGTGTAACACCCTTTTAACTTGGCTGGAGATGTCACTGAAGATAGCCTGTGGCCTTTGCAAAGCCTGCGTTAACTCAGCTGGCTTTTTGTTGGGGGCTTTAGCTTTGTGCTGTGGCTGAGATAGGGGCAGTAAACTTGGGTTTAAGAGAGCTTTTAAGAAAAGTTCCAAAAGCCATTTTATTGCTGCTCAGCATGATGTGCACTGGAAATTGAAATAAAACATATAATTGGCTTTATTTATAGAGTATTAAATAAATATGTGCGGTAAAATAACAATTCTCTTCTCCGAGAACTCCGTGGGCTCTGCATAATACCCAATAGAATTTAATTAGGACCACTCTTGGCCTGTGCAAAGGGGCGCATGCAACTTTCAATCCAGGTCCACGCACTGTGTTGTCTTTAATTCGCTCAATTTGCCGCAGATAAGTCAGCCGCAGATGGCCAAATCTTCTCTTGCTCTCTTCGTCCAAACGAATTGTGAATTATTCTTTGGAATGAACAAGATAGGATGGAAGAATAGGCGTGTGCCAATCTAGTTTCGCGCTGTTTATATATGATCGTGGGCTATAGTGTTCCATATTCCAGTGAGTGTTATTAGGGGAAGCTGTAACTGCCATTCTAGTGGACTACAGGGTAAATGGATCTAACATTGTAAATGTGATCCATGTGCTTTTCATTATGATTGTATATAACTTCAGCTTGATGCTAACGGCGGCTGCCTTGTAACCCAGTGACCTGGAGGTCGTGGATAATGCTGCGATTGAGCTTGAAGTGCAGCAAGGTGCCTGCAGGAGGCAGTGCAGCAAGTAGGTGTGTACTCTTTTGTGGAATTTGGTTATGTGTAGGTACCCTGGTTTCTTCCCACATTTAAAATACGATTAAATTGAATTGGCCAAATGTCCCCCGCCAGTATATGAGCAGTCGGTGAGACAATCACGAATAGAAACACAACAGTGGAAACAAGTTTTCATTGTTTTTTCCAACATTGCCATTTTTTATGCAATAAAACTCAAATGGAATGTTCAAGTTAAACTCAGATAACGCAATAATTCAAGGTATACATTCTTGGATCATCAACATGATCATCGTTGTTGTGAAACCATGTGGCGTAAGTGGCCTGTTTGAAAGCATGCACTCGCCAAGGGATCTACCTGCGCAAGGAAGACGGGCTGTAGGCAAGGTCCACCCAGTGCCCCACCCCACCCCTCTCATCTCTACACACTTGCCCTTTGCATTGAACAAGAATATTCGAGCGGAAGTCCACTTTTCTTGGTCCTCAATCCAGCCTGACACTGCTACTTTGACTTCTTCACCATTTGAAAATAGACGCTCAAGCAAGTGCGCGCGCGTGTGTGTGGATTCTCCACGTGTTTGAATGGAAAGATGAGCATGCGGTCGCTGTGTGTGGGGGGGGGGTGTGGGCTGCATCGTGTTGCGGTTAAACTCCTCGAAGCCGCACTCTCCTGATGCCCGCCTCGACAAATCGGACTTGTGAACTGGCACGTTGTTGTGAAGAAGCGACGCGTAAAAAAGTCAACTTTCCACGCCGATTTTTTTTTTCGTAAGTGTGGCAGCGTAACCCTTGCCCTGCTATTGTGATGTTGCATGGTATGTAACAAACGAAGAGAAATATCTTCAGAATCACCAAAAAGATGAGACCATGAACTCTACAACTAACGGTTGCATCCAACATGTTTACCCTGCACCGCGTATAATCTGGTTTCGTCTCTGCGTCCCAGAGATTGATATAATGTTTAATCTCCAGTCACAATTTGTGAAAGAAAAAACTTTAGGATTTATTTCAAAACACTGCCGAAGTCTCTTCACAAACTCGAATTTGCTCCGAAAACCGACCAGGGACGTGCCCAGCTTTCATGACAGATTATTGGCATACTGGGTTCTGATATGCTAAGTTCACAAGCAATTTGTAAGAGTGTTGGTTTCTTTCTTGATAGAACCAGATCCTCCACTTTTCGGCACAGTTCTGAAGTTGTCGTTTTCCATTGTACGTCCTGACGATCTACTTCATCAAATTCCTGCCCACATTCAAACTGCTATGACCAGGACTTTACTTGGTCCACTGAAGGCCCCTCATTTCCATAAATAGCCAGCATCCGCCCGTGGATTTCACGAGGTGTATTTATACAACACAGTCTACATTTATATAGCAGCGTCTAAATTCAACCACATATCCAGATGCTTCACAGGGGTGGGAAAAGAGGAGGGGGAAGCGAGATGCACATCATTTTTGACGCAAACAAGGGCAGAGTCTCAACTGCGTTGTAGTTCAAGAGCAAGATAATTCCAGATGTCAAGAAGAGCAGAAGCCTCGAATGAGCGATGACCTCCCACGGATCGATCGCTGACTGTGAGCTTTGTAAGAAAGATGCCTTTAAGCCTGCCGGAGAGTACAATGAGAAGATAAGGAAAAGGAAGGTACGGGGTAGAACCATGAATAAAAAAACAGTCACCTGAATCTTGAATCCGAGACGCGACAGGAAGCCAGTGGAGAGACCGTGGTGCTGGAGTGTTCTGGTCACGTGTGCATGTGTGGGTGAAGAGCTTTGCAGTGGCGTTCTGATTTATCTGTAATCTTGAAATTGGGGGATTTGGGAGACATCTTTAGTGAGGAATCACTGATTGTGCTCAAATTTCTTCACATCCATGACTATCTAACACGCTATTAAAGTTCTGTTGAGGCGGTAGCTGGAATCGTACTGGGCTGAAAGTCTGCAGGAGTCAACAACAGACACGTCACAGCTTGTGCACTAGCATATCTCTGCTCATCACGTAGATAACTAATAGGGCTCTTCATTGTTGAAACGCCCGGTTGCCAAGTCACTGTATTTTGCAAAGTGCATGCATTCACAACAAATCCTTGTGAATATTCAACAAAGATGTTTTTAATTTGCTAATTTTGATTTTTGAGTTTACGTTCGTGGAATACTTTTAATTTTATTTTCGGTTTACATTAAATCCAAGAGCCCCTCTGTTCAAGTTATGAATTACCACGAATAATGCCACCACCTCGTGCTTTATTTGGAATTTCTGTTAGGTTCTTGGATAAATAATTAAATATCTTGGTAATTATAACAGTAATATTTGAGTTTTATTAAATTTCTTTATTCTACTCATAAACCACCGCAACATTTCTATATTTCTATATGACCGTTCATTTTTAGCAGGCAACTCAGTGTGCATTTTGGCACCGAATGTAGCGAGGTCTGCCAAATGGCCAAGTTCAACATGCTGAGAGAGTTGATTCTCAGTGCAACCAGCCACTCTTCCCATAGACCGCTGCTCATCAAGACAGCATTCAGCCAAGCACACGCTTAACTCTATCGGTCGAAGTTGTGGCAGGAGTCCCCGATTGGTCATTCCTGTGTGATATGTGATTTTGTCCGAGTGATAGATTTGGCCGTCAAACCTCAGCTACGAATACTATGGGAAACACATGGACGGCACAATCGCCGCGCTGTATTTCAACCCACCGGAGAGCGATGATATTTATAATTTGCACGATGTTGTGTATGATCTGAATTTACTGACACAAATACACACGAATATGTACACTGCGTGTACAAAGACATCTCTCAAGCCTTATGCAGACGACGAGTCTGTAGGAACCACATGTGAGGCCTTGTTGTCGTTTTAGACCAACTGGCTAACTGGTAGGCAGCAATGAAACCAATACACAACTGTAGACCGGTTTCATGCTTATGAGGACTCATTAGTACAGTACAGTCATCATTGTTCACTGCTATGATATGCCTCTGGGCGCCGTACACATGGAGTGTGTGTTCTTAAATCAATTTGTTTTCTGGCCAGCACTCATGCTGTGATGGGTTGTCTTTTTCATTTACCGATGATAATTATTGTACAGGATATCATCATGGGATGAAGAAAATGTCACATTTCTGCTTTTCAATTGCAGTTTATTATAATACTTGCTGTACTGCCCCGGCTTCGCCCCGGGACTTGGATCCACCACGCCCGGCCGCCTTTGTCTCCCCAGTGGCGATGTTCACACAGCACAGCAGTTACTAGTTTGTGGCTGAGCCGACCTAGAGGAGGCCCAGGACCGGTTTAAATAATCGTCACCGGTTGTGGCCATGAGCGGGAATCGAACTCGAGTCGCCGGGTTCGTAGCGCGGCACGCTAACCACTACACTACAATGCGCTACGCTTCCACACGCGCGGGTCACATGACAGATTTGACGTCACAGCTCACTTGTCGTGCAAAAAAATCAATGCATTATTGAGCTCCCCCCCAAAAAAAAGTTTATTTTGATCATTGTTGCATGGTGTACAGTCTGGAAAATACCCACATGGCAAATGTCAAGTTTGTTGCATGTCGGGAAGTACGCTAAACATTTTGAACAGACAAACATTCACAACTTTGCCTTTTATATATATGGAGATAAATGTACAGCCACTGCTAATTGAAGGCCTTTCCACATCTTGTAAGTCATGGCGGTTGTTTGATCATACTTCACCAAGCTGATTAGTGTGAACTGGTGAATAACCGGCTCGAATATCACTTACAACTGATATTAGCCAGAGCCAGGAATCAAACTCAGGTAACCAGGCTCATGTTTGAGTGTGCAAACCGCTGCAACATCGCATCTTCCATTCGTATGTACAGCACCTGGACAGGCCTATTGTCAATCCACTGCTGGATGAGGGCCTCCACCTGCCATGTGGGTTATTTGGTTATACCTAAATCCCTTAGCATAGACTACTTTATTACATGTACCCCGCAGTGGTAATCCAGAAATTCTGCCCGGTCCCCATGCATTGTTACGTGGTGAGATGTTAACTACCTCGCCTGGTATACAGAAGCGTGTTGGATCGATCCCGACCATGACGCTTTTATATTTGGAGGTTGCGTGTCTCTCTCTCCCCACGGTCGCATGTATTTTTCTCCGGGTCCTCCAGTTTTTTCCCCTCCACATTTAGAACCATGCGTTTAGAGGATTTGGCTGCTGTACATTTCCACATGATAAGCCGCTTCGTTGATCTATCATTTGTGATAGCCAGGTCGCTTCTGAAAAGGAGCTATGGAGATAAGTGGGCCTTAGCTGGTAAAATAAAGAAGCACATTCCTGCGGAGGGAGCTGGTAGGAACGTTGGGTTGCTCTGTCAATGGCTAGGGTCAACGGTGGCGTGGTGTATTCCCCAAATATGCCCGACTGTGAGGGAGGGCACAAGCCGGCGTGAGTAGGTTAAACGTTGAGTTTTATAAGGGCACCACGGAGTAACCAGCCCCTCCCCACCCAGCCCCACCCCACCCACCCCCCACCCAGCCCCACCCTCCCCACCCAGCTCCTTCCCACCCTCCCCACCCAGCCCCTTCCCACCCTCCCCACCCAGCCCCCACCCAGCCCCACCCTCCCCACCCAGCCCCACCCTCCCCACCCAGCCCCACCCTCCCCAGCCCATCCCTCCCCACCCAGCCCCTCCCTGCACGACGGACGGACGGAATAATCCCCTGTGGGCTGGTGTAACCAGGAAGTTCCTACCAGTATAATGTGTTTGTTTCATCTCCTGGCATTATATTCACTCTCTTCCACCCCCACCACCACTGTGTTGCCATTGCCTCTCGCTAAGCCCCTCCCTCCATCCTCCAACCCTGGGGGCAGGAGGGCTGTTCATTTTAAAACGCCCCATGACTGCTAACAGCCACGAAGATCTCGGGCATTTTATGTTCGTCTACATTGCGCAGATGGCCCGAGAGACTAATTTCAGGTGTGGGCTGTACAGTAGTTCTTCGATCTAATTGCAATCGTGCGTCTTGATTGTTTTGCTGTTGGGGCGGGGAGCCGTTAGCTGCGGGGAGCGGTTAGCTGCAGAGAGCGGTGAGCTGCAGAGAGCGGTGAGCTGCGTGAGGTTTAGCGCCGCTGCACTATGGAAACGAGTCACTCGTTTTGATTTACAGCTATGGCTAACGTCAGCGGTGAATTGTATCTGAACCGGTCTTGGTGATCCTGCCGTGCCCTTTAGATCAGCTCGCACTGACCAGCGTGGTGAAGTATGGTCAAACATCCCCCAATGCGAACACGGTGCGAGGAGTCCCTGGTCCAGCATTGGATTGACAATGAACTGAAAATTATGCTGATTATAAGTTGTCTGTTTGCGATTAAACCATCTGCTACTCTATTATAAATACAAAACACAAGTATTTTTACTGTTAGAATATATTAGACATTGGCATACAGCATTTTAACAAATCAGTATTTTGATCTGTGTAGGGTTGTTATTTCTCATTGTTATCGTAAGTTTTTTCTAGCAGTTTTTGGATTTGTGATTTTTTTTTATCATTCTATTAATATATTTATTAAGTGCAATAATATCGTCTAAACGCGATGCAATCCAATATTACAGTCATTTACAAAACAATGGGGCGCTAAAAGGCTACATTTTACAAATATATTTTATTCTTCGAAATCAATGGATGTGTCATCAATGTTCATTTTCAAGTCCTTCCTGAAACACTTAATTTTAGGACCTGGTGTTTGGAGTGAGGTTAAGGCCCTGTCATGCAATTCTATGCTTTTGATTAGGGCACTTGTCATATTTTCTTAGCAGGGAGCATCATATTTAAGCCATATCCCGAAACCAACCATTCACAAAGGAGATGACTCCAAGCCTCCTGGACGGCTATGCAAACCATCGTCGCCTGACCTTGCCTGGATTGCTGTCAGTGACCCTTTGGGTAAGTCCACGGCCATTGACTTGACCTTGAGAGTAAATTGGATTTTCTGCATCGTGTCTTGGGAAATGCTGACTGGAGCACATTATTCCGTTCCCCAAAAAAAATATGGTAATGAAAAACTGCGGAAAAGTTAAAAGTGGCATTTGAATTAATGTCACTTCACAAAACTGGTAACCGTGTACTAAAATTGACATTCCACAGTAAACCAAACAATGCACATTCACTTGTGCCCTTGAATGCCTTCTCATTATATTTGGACATCTTACAGACCTAGCAAATGTGAGAGCGTTAACGTTATTTACAACTAGTTTAACGTGAGCCAAGCGTGTTTTGTTCACGTGGTCGTCTTTAAACCACGTTGCAAGATCACAATGTGGTTCAACTTGTCGGCAAAGTATTCGCCAGATATTTCTGGGATCTGACGGCAATTCATGAATAATAATTAATATATATTTTTTAATAAACAGTATTGTGCTCCGAATAGAGAGACACGCGGGCATTTGTTCGTACAAGGGCAGCTGTGGGCGGTTGATTCCACGCAGGGCTTTGGACCGTGGTGGGCCCCACTGTCCGAGGCCTTGCACGTGATTTGTGTACTTGCTTTCTGATACACGTGCAGTTCAAGTTCTACACGCAGCAACAACAAAAAACGCACACCTCTGTGTTTAGAACATTTACTACACGAATGTATCTCAAGTGTTTATCCAAGGCGTCTTCAAATGTTGACGCAGGTGACTGGAAGCGTTATAAACGTACGCCATCGTCACGCCCGTAACTGCGTAGCTCAAGGCTTAAGTGCACGTGGCCACTTTTGCTATAAACAACACCAACCAGTTGGGTGGTTCAACTCAAAAGAGGTGACGTTGAAAGAGCTGGAATGCTCGGCCGCGTTATTAATTACAGTATAGTGGCCATAAATGTCACTTTGGGTTGGATCTGAAGGCAAGTTGCTGCGTGTCATTGGCTGCTCTAGTCACGTTGACACCGAGAAGGTAAGCAGGAGAGTGACCAAATGTGATTACATCATTGCGATCTCTGGAAAGGCAAAGCTGCCAGGCTCCCGCACCACCCAAACGGGTGGGCGTGACCCAGCTGACTGCAGGACATTGCACTACCCTCTTCCGCGAAACCAAACGATGGAAGCGTGCGTCGTCATCTTGCTGCGGAATGTGTCAAAACAGAGTGGATGTTAACGATCTTGTGACGTCGCTCAGACAGAGACACCTTCGAGGGAGGGCAGGCAAATGTGTGCTGGGATCACGGTCCAACATTTAACGAATTACACTGAAAATTACTTGATTGGGAAATGCATAGCAATCGTTGCCCGCCACTGCTAAACCTGAGCAGGACCCTCGTAAAAATGAGTCTTGAGACTCATCGAGGTTTTTCTGAGTAAACAAGTGGAATAATATACGATAATAATGGTACAAAATATCACTGCGAAGTGTCTGAAATATGCATAAGGGTCAAACAAAGCCTTTCCTTGCCATCATTTTTTAGCCTGAGAGGAAAGTAGATTTTAGTCATCCGTCGATGACTCTGGACATATATCACTAGTCGTGCCACCAAGAGGATTATGTTGAAGTATGTCTGTCTACTATGAATGAGTGCCTAGATTTATATATGTTGTGTCAAAGAATGCCCGTCCCTGCCTGCGCATAGTAACATGCGCCTGATATTTCGCATACGGTGCACGTGTGTGCCCTATCCAACCAGTGGTGACTTCTCCCCTAAATACTACACTGGGGCAACATCCCCCCCCCCCCCCGTTCCAACTTCCTCATTGAGGAACAAGGATGCTTTATTTATGTGTCAATGTCCCAGTCAGTTGATCGATATTCAATGAAACTGCAGGCTGTAATGGCAGTTATTCCTACGGTGGGCACGTGATTAAATCGTATTATCCAGAGGATTGTTGTGTCGATGCTTCCGTGCAACGGTCAACAGTTTTTCCTCAAAACAACGTTGCCATTTTGCATTTTGAAAAATAGTGCAAGGGATTTAATCTCTCTCCGATGTGTGTGTCATACCGCGTGTGGAGGAGGATCGTGAAGGACGCTGCAACTGGGCAGTTGGAGGCAGTCGCCCTCCAACAACAACGGAGGGCAGAGGAGTGACGCTTACAACAACGAGCGGAGTGCCGGGCGTATAAAATGCAGCAAGTTGGCACAGTAGGGGGTACAGCTGGTGCATCTACCGGTCATCTCAGTCAGTCAACCCATGGCACCTGGTGACCTGCCAGCGAGCCTTCAACACTTCACATGGCGTCAAAGTGCACCTGGCCTGGCAGAAGCGCCGTCACTTAGTGGCGAATGGCGGGTATTGGTATTGGTTCGGCTTGATGTGTGACGTAACACCGAATGGCAAGCGGCTTCACGTAAAATTACAGCAGATAGATAAAAAAAAGGTAACAACGCAAACCTGCCCAGAATGTATTTCTGGTCCTCGTGTTTGGGAATCAAGTTTATACATCGAAATTTAATTACGTTCCATGTAATTTATTTTATTTTAGTTTGTTGTATTGAAATGAAAACATATTTCTAAACAAGCCTGTAAATGGAAAATTGACTTCAATAGTATGAAAGTTTGTGCATGTGATACCACCAATGTCAGCATTGTCATAATGCCAGGAATATAAATTGCGCATGAGCATTGGCTGTGGGTATGACATGCCAGCTGCACGTGAAGAGCCACACGCTGCTGTCTCGCTTACACATCATGCCTTTACTGCCTTCATGTGTCCTTGTACAGGGACAGTGGACGGTACCAGTGGATTCCTGCAATTGCCTGCTCACAACCACTGTTGGTGGAAGGACCTCGACGGGAGGGAATACTGGAGAGGCCCTTTTGAGAGTCCATCTAGGGGGTATTTGGCCTACTCTTCCACGCTATCCAGACATCTCTGAAGAGGTGCGAGAACACGTACGGGACCTGCCAGGTGACGAACTGGTCTACCCATATCTAATACTAGGTGGATAGAGACGGTGGTTATTAATGACCTTGCCCGATTCTTCAATTACCATGCCGGGAGATTAAACTGGCGACCTCTGGTTTGCACTGTGGCAGAATTCCTAAAAAAAAGACCTAAAACTATTCGAACAGTTTTTGTTGTTGTTTTAAATGTGGTATTTTTTGTTTAAACGGTCGTGCAAGGTAAACATTCGTAACATCCGACCAGAGGAGCGAGCTTTGTTTACCAAGCTTGGACCGTTGTGCCGGACGGGATGTTATTCTGAGTGGAAATAACAAGTTATTTCGAAAGTTGCGCTCACAAACAACAATACACGTGAAGAGTTGAAGTGACATAACCACGCTCAATTGTAGGCAGGGAATTTCATAGACACGCTAACGTTCAACGCTGCTTTCCAACTGTGGATTTCTTCACAACTCTGACTGTCGCCTGATCATGCTAATTTTAATTACTAGCTAAACATCGTACTGGAATTGTAAATGTTGTGGGTTTTCTCTCGAACACACCGATGTGCTGAACTAGTAGCTTATTGACATGTTTTGTTTACGTGACACCTTACTAATTGGCTGTGTCAGGTGGTGGCGGGTTTAACGACACATTTATATTTACGCAATCTAACAAAAACAAACCTCTATTATGGCTGCTTTCGAAATTCGTTAAGTACGCAAAGAGCGGAGGATGGTCACCAATGACACCGGTTGAGGTTGGCTTTTAATTTAGTACTGGCAGCTCGTGCATTTGGTGATGTGAAACACTTAGACCCGAGCACGATATTTGGCTGTACATAGGACAGCATGAAGTCCAGCTCTTTAAAAGTAAATATTTAGGCAAACATTAAAACAAAATTTACACGATTGCATCAGGAACTATCGTTTTTCTCTGAAATGGAATGTTGCAATCGTGTATTGATAGTTAAATATTAAAAGGGGCACAAATATTATTTTTAACCAAATATTATGGTTGCCTTCAATGGTGCACTTTGCTTGGTCGTCCTATGGTAGCCATACACTGAACAAACAATGTTTCAACCATGATTGTAAAATGTCCTGCTTGGAGCAGGATTGCTAATATCTGAAATGGAGTTCAAATTGGGCCCTCTCCACGCCGCACGCCGCACGGAGTGGGGAGGGCCTAGTCCAGCAGTGGATTGTCAAAGGGGCTGCAAAAATATTCTTAGGTTTTTTCGGTAAAGTCACGTAGGTAAAACATCAAAATTAATGAAAATAAAATGAAATAAAACAAAAATCACGACGTTTCGGAGGCAACACAAGTCTCCGTCATCAGGTGGGACCGTCACAGCCGAATTGCAAAAATAGAAATCTATTTTTGCTTCGTATCAACGTGCAGTCTGGCCACGATTTGTGGATGTGTGCTTGCTTAGTGCGGGCACAGATGGAACGTCTTCCAAGACGGACCCATTGCTCACTCCATTTGCCTCTGAAGGCTGACAGCAGGCATTCGGCGAGGGCGTGTTTGTTTCTCTGGAAGGAACATGATGTTGCTGTGCCGAAGGGATTTTACATACAAACCACGCTGGTCACATTGCATTTGGTTCGGTTTTCAAACAATCCGTACGCCCCCTCCCAGCGGGACTCCATAAATTCAACCTGCCGCGACAAGGTGGTGTGCGTTCTCTATTAAGGGGAACAGAAATCTGCACTAAATCAGAAGTTGTCTCGCCAGTTTTAATGCAGGTGATTTACCGCAGCCGAGCAATGGGTCATCGCGCGTGGTCACTGCAGCGAATTTTAAAAACAATCAGGTCACACGTGGCAAGCTGCCTGTAACTTGTCACGCCGCGGTCACGCCAGACATCCTCGGAACGCATTGTGATGTTTAACTACCTGAAAGTGTTCATAATTTACCGTCGCGCGGACTGTAAACAGAACGCGCTCGCTTGCCGCAGAGCACCGGACTTATTTCTCAGGATTTCTGACGATTGTGCAATTGTTGCAAAAAATACTCGGGGGGTCATTGGCTCCCAGTGTTGCATGGCCCGAGCTTGCTGTCCACACTGAGGCAGGGGAGAGGTGGTGCCCAAACAGGTTGTTAAGCTAAACTGTCCGCGCGATGCAGCCACGGTATGTTTTTGCTTTTGTTGGCGTTAAGGTTGGAGCTGTGCTCGGTGTGTGGCGCTTCACTTACGAAGGCAACACGTATGTAGTTCGGCAACGTCGAGTGCAGGAATAAGACTCGCACGATGTCATTACGGATTACTCGCATTTAAATGTGCCATCGTATGGATCGAGCTTGACCAGCAAGCACTCGCCTATTAAACCGATAACGGCATTTGCATGTCAACGTTCTTACTTTCCCGTCAAGATAACGAGGGTGATTGTATTCTGGAGCATCGTGTGGCAGGGTGACGTTGCGCAGATGATGTTTACTGGGCCCTGATCGTGAGATGCCCAGCGGTGCTGTGTCCTTGCTGGTGTCGCGTGTGAAATTCGAGCTGCGTGTGCCATGGAAGATAATTTTTGTTTGTGCACATTTATTTTCTTACAGAGTTCCGCTTGACAAGATAGAGAGAGCGCGGCCGTTCTGCTTTCCAGAAACAGGCGCTGGCCCTGCTGGCGGTGACCGTCGTAAACTGTTGAACCATGGCACCATCGGTTTATGACACACTAACACACTAATTAAACCTCTTGCTCGAGACCTCTGATAGTGAAGCATATACAGAGGGCGCCTGCAGCTGGTGCTCATGGTTTGTTTGTTTTCACGTGGGCCTTGCCCAGCCGTTAACTTGCTGCACTGTGCCAGATCTCTAATTCCAGAATATCCATTGCTGATTAGACATGCAGCCCTTTTGTCAATCCACTGCTGGATGAGGGCCGCCTGACACCATGTGGGTTGTGGAGGCTATTGAACCATACCTCACCGCGCTGGTCAGCGCGGATTGGTGAAGATAGATGCTGGAATATTACAGTACAACACAATCATGTGTTTATGCTGCCATCTGCTCACACCATCGTCACACAGCAGCCAAGAACATCTGAACTTATAAATGGTGGTTGCCCATCCAAGTACTATCCAGGCAGAATTTAGCTTAGCTCCTGAGCTTGAATTGTTAATAGGCCCTGGCTCGGGGATTGGGCTATTTTCAGGGTTTTCTTGAAGAGCGCGAGTATTTGTCCCTCCTATACCAGAGGGAGAGCTGATGGTAGAGGTGGGTGCGTAGAGTGTTGTACAATCTGCACCGTTATCCAAGCAGACGTGTGACGGCACGCAGCTTCGTGTTGTGATTGTGTGCCCGGTCCTATCAGACCTGGACGGCACCGTCTGAGTGCGCGCTTCTAAATCATTCGCGTCGGTGCGTGCGGGCGGCGTGGAATCCTTTCGATCGGCACATTGCCTGCGACGGGGGTTCGACTCGTTCCACTAACCGTGGAACTCACCTGATGTCATCCTGGCGCCACGTTCACCGCCGCTCTCAAATCTGGGCATGCGATCGTGTTTACTTGAGCTTCCTCCTAGGGCGACTCCTGCGATTTGTCTGAACAATTTGCAGCCCACCCCTTCCTCCCTCTGCATTAAATCATGCCGCTGACTTGGAAACGTCTTGTCGGAAACACATGGGCCCCATGTGGCCCGAAAGCCTTCACGGTTTGGTGTATTTAAGCGCTATTTCTATTTATTTCGCCCACTTCATTGTGAATGCAAACCCAGTTCGCCTGCCGCAATCCACCGGGGGTTTCTCCTTGTGCGTCGCGCCGCAGCTCGCGATTGCAAAGCGCTCACCTCATTTGTCCCCCCCCCACCAACCCACCCCGTCTTGCGCTGCAAACGCCTCCTGCTGCAAACACCTTTGAACCTTAAGTCGGAAAACATTGCATTACTCCGCACAAATACAAAACGCACGACTCTGTAGGAGCATCTGAGCCTCTGCAATTTGCATAAAAAGGTTCCCCGACAGAGCGAGCTGCCCTGTGCGCACAACCCAGAGAGCGCCCGGCAAACACCGAGTCCGATAGTCCGACGCCTGAAGAATCTCACGCCGCTAGTTGCCTCCAAGCGGCACGTTGCCGCCGGCTCGAGGTCAGGAACCCGGAGCGGCACTTTAAGATGACTGGTGAGCTAATTGACATCGTCGCAGAGATCCCGTGCGGGACACAACTCATGGCTCCATTATCGGCACGTTCGCATTTTACGGTAGCGCCGAGTATTGATTGTTTTACTGCGGGGAGGATAGATTGCATTTCTGTCACCGTGTTAGGAGACCGCTGTATTTCCTGGAAAGTTAGGGGGGTGTGCTGCGACTTTTTTTTTAAGCGATTGGACAAAATGTACAGACATCTCAATGAGGCGGGTGTATGTTTCTTGTTGTAAAGATTTGATATATTTTAATCCAACAGCTGTTTCCACATATTTGACATTGTCTCTGCCATTATTCCATCTGGTGCAGAAGGTTCCATTTGGTAACCTCTTTAGGAAATACATCTGGGCCATCCTCCTCCTCATCTGAATTATAATTAGTTTCCTGGGGGTATATAATATTTTTGCTCTACTGAGAGTCATATAATCTTGCGATTATATGACTACCGGGTGTTGTCGCTTCTTCTCCCCCTCTGAGCACGTGTTTATTTCATTTATATATTTAATTATTTTAAAATACCCCAAAGGCCTGAAATTATTCCTCAATCAGTCTACTATTCAAGAAAGAAGCCAAACTTTATTTGAATAATTTCAGACCGATTAGACTCTTATCACGCACATATCAACTGGATTCAAGATCATAGAACGCTGAATAATGATTCGTTTCAAAGCCAGTCAACTGTGAAAGCAAAGCAGTTTTTTTTCAAAGATGCATCTCCCATTAACCAATATACACTGCCCATCGGATTCTCAAACAGACTTCTGCATATTAAATACCAAAAAGAATTGCTTTCGTCACCCGCGTTTGGAACTATTTAAAAGCACTCGGCAGCCATGGACGGCCTCTCGGATGCGATCCATTCCTTGGCTGCAGCTCCACCATGAGTCTTGACCATCGGCCCACATCCCTCACTGAGACGTGTGCCGTGTGACAGCCGAAGATGAGATCATATTTAATGAGCAGCCAACGCAGTGCAGGAGAGTGTCCCACGAATGCAATATTCATGCGCGTCTCGTATTAATGTTGAAGTTTTGGGCAAAGCCGAATGCAAATGACTGTTCTGATTTCAGTGGAATGTAGGGCACACGGGCAGTCGTCACGAGGGCCATTGTGCTCGCTCTGTGCCTGGCCGCGTGTGCGATTGAAAAGGGAGAGCTCCATCCCGTTCGCCACGATCGCAGTGTTGCGTGTGGATCGCGCCGTCGCCATGCGCCTGTTTTGTTCGTTGTCAGAGCTCTGTTGTTCGGTATTTTAGTCCGGTGGTGACGGAAGGGAGGTGGAGAGCACGGGGATGATCTGAGCGGCGGTCACGAGAGGAGAGGAAGACGCTGCGACGTTGGTTGACTAGTCGCCAATCGCCTCCCTCGGGACAGTTTTGCTAGAAATGGAGCCATCGTTCAGACAGAGATTCAAATAAATAATGAAAGCAAGGCGACGAGAGAATGGAGCAATTAATAACTTGATGGAGAAGTATGCGGTGTTTACACAGCTGATGCGCTGGCTCCAGCCAGGTGAATACCTTGGGTGGAGGTGCGAGTATGCGCACATGCGCGCACCTCTAACCAAGGTATTCAAAATGCCTGCTTATTTATACACACGCATGTGTGAGACATGCGTGTGTATAAATAAGCAGGCATTTTGATGTTGGCAAGCCGCGGGGCTCACACTGAGAGCGGGCAGGTTAGTGTTTTCTAATTCTTTCTGCAAGCGTGTCCGAAATGGGTCCTGCAGCGAGCACTGTTTAACCTGGCAGACCGCGCACCAGCGTGAATGTGTGGGTGACGTGTGTGTGTGTGTGTGACGTGTGTGTGTGTGACGTGAATGTGTGTGTGTGTGACGTGTGTGTGTGACGTGTGTGTGTGTGACGTGAATGTGTGTGTGACGTGTGTGTGTGACGTGAATGTGTGTGTGTGTGACGTGTGTGTGTGACGTATGTGTGTGTGACGTGAATGTGTGTGTGACGTGTGTGTGTGTGACGTCTGTGTGTGACGTGAATGTGCGTGTGACGTGAATGTGCGTGTGACGTGTGTGTGTGTGTGACGTGGGTGTGTGTGACGTGAATGTGTGTGTGTGACGTGTGTGTGACGTGTGTGTGTGTGACGTGAATGTGTGTGTGTGTGACGTGTGTGTGTGTCGTGTGTGTTTGTGTGACGTATGTGTGTGTGTGACGTGTGTGTGTGTGTCGTGTGTTTGTGTGACGTGTGTGTATGTGACGTGTGTGTGTGTGACGCGTGTGTGTGACGTGTGTGTGTGTGTGACGTGAATGTGTGTGTGTGTGACGTGTGTGTGTGACGTGTGTGTGTGACGTGAATGTGTGTGTGTGTGACGTGTGTGTGTGACGTGTGTGTGTGTGACGTGAATGTGTGTGTGACGTGTGTGTGTGTGTGTGACGTATGTGTGTGTGTGACGTGAATGTGCGTGTGACGTGAATGTGCGTGTGACGTGTGTGTGTGTGTGTGACGTGGGTGTGTGTGACGTGAATGTGTGTGTGTGTGACGTGTGTGTGTGACGTGTGTGTGTGTGACGTGAATGTGTGTGTGTGACGAGTGTGTGTGTCGTGTGTGTTTGTGTGACGTGTGTGTGTGACGTGTGTGTGTGTCGTGTGTTTGTGTGACGTGTGTGTATGTGACGTGTGTGTGTGTGACGTGTGTGTATGTGACGTGTGTGTGTGACGTGAATGTGTGTGTGTGTGACGTGTGTGTATGACGTGTGTGTGTGTGACGTGAATGTGTGTGTGTGTCGTGTGTGTATGTGTGACGTATGTGTGTGACGTGTGTGTGTGACGGGAATGTGTGTGTGTGTGACGTGTGTATGTGACGTGTGTGTGTGAGACGTGAATGTGTGTGTGTGTCGTGTGTGTTTGTGTGACGTGTGTGTGTGACGTGTGTGTGTGACGTGTGTGTGTGACGTGTGTGTGTGTGACGTGTGTGAGCGTGTGTGTGACGTGTGTGTAACGTGTGTGTGTGAGACGTGAGTTTGTGGGAGAGAGACGTGAATGTGTGTGTGACTGTGTGTGTGTGTGACGTGCTTGCTAACAGCACTAGCCCCTACAGTATGTTAAGGCTATACGTGGGATCTTTGTCTTTGTGTGTGACGTGTGTGTGTGTGTGACGTGTGTGTGTGTGACATGTGTGTGTCTGACGTGTGTGTGTGTGACGTGAATGTGTGTGTGACGTGTGTGTATGTGACGTGTGTGTGTGGCGTGAATGTGTGTGTGTGTAACGTGTGTGTGTGACGTGTGTGTGTGTGACGTGTGTGTGTGTGACGTGAATGTGTGTGTGTCGTGTATGTTTGTGTGACGTGTGTGTGTGTAACGTGTGTGTGTGTGACGTGTGTATGTGACGTGTGTGAGCGTGTGTGTGACGTGTGTGTGTGAGACGTGAGTGTGTGGGAGAGAGACGTGAATGTGTGTGTGTGTGACTCTGTGTGTGTGTGACGTGCTTGCTAACAGCACTTGCCCCTACAGTATATTAAGGCTATACGGGGGGTCTTTGTCTTTGTGTGTGACGTGTGTGTGTGCGTGTGTGACGTGTGTGTGTGTGACGTGTGTGAGCGTGTGTGTGACGTGTGTGTGTGAGACGTGAGTGTGTGGGAGAGAGACGTGAGTGTGTGTGACTGTGTGTGTGTGTGTGACGTGAATATGTGTGTGTGAGACGTGAATGTGTGTGTGTGTGACATGAATTTGTGTGTGTGAGATGTGAGTGTGTGTGTTTGAGAGAGACGTGAGTGTGTGTGAGAGAGAGACGTGAATGTGTGTGTGTGACGTGAATGTGTGTGTGAGACGTGAGTGTGTGTGTGAGACGTGAGTGTGTGTGTGAGAGGTGAGTGTGTGTGTGAGACGTGAGTGTGTGTGTGTGACGTGAATGTGTGTGTGTGACGTGAATGTGTGTGTGAGAGGTGAGTGTGTGTGTGAGACGTGAGTGTGTGAGACGTGAGTGTGTGAGACGTGAGTGTGTGTGTTTGAGACGTGAGTGTGTGTATGAGAGAGACGTGAATGTGTGTGTGTGAGACGTGAGTGTGTGTGTGAGAGGTGTGTGTGTGTGTGAGACGTGAGTGTGTGTGTGTGAGACGTGAGTGTGTGTGTGAGACGTGAGTGTGTGTGTGAGACGTGAGTGTGTGTGTGTGAGACGTGAGTGTGTGTGTGAGACGTGAGTGTGTGTGTGTGAGACGTGAGTGTGTGTGTGAGACGTGAGTGTGTGTGTGAGACGTGAGTGTGTGTGTGTGAGACGTGAGTGTGTGTGTGAGACGTGAGTGTGTGTGTGAGACGTGAGTGTGTGTGTGTGAGACGTGAGTGTGTGTGTGTGAGACGTGAGTGTGTGTGTGAGAGAGACGTGAATGTGTGTATGTGAGACGTGAGTGTGTGTATGTGAGACGTGAGTGTGTGTGTGAGACGTATGTGTGTGAGACGTGTGTGTGTGTGTGTGAGACGTGAGTGTGTGTGTGAGACGCGAGTGAGTGTGTGTGTGAGACGTGAGTGTGTGTGTGAGACGCGAGTGAGTGTGTGTGTGACATGTATGTGAGACGTGTGTGTGTGAGACGTGAGTGTGTGTATGTGAGACGTGTGTGTGTGAGACGTGTGTGTGTGTGTGAGAGACGTGAGTGTGTGTGTGTGTGAAACGTGAGTGTGTGTGTGTGTGAGACGTGAGTGTGTGAGACGTGAGTGTGTGAGACGTGAGTGTGTGTGAGACGTGAATGTGTGTGTGTGAGACGTGAGTGTGTGTGTGTGAGACGTGAGTGTGTGTGTGTGTGAGACGTGAGTGTGTGAGTGTGTGTGTGTGAGACGTGAGTGTGTGTGTGTGTGAGACGTGAGTGTGTGTGTGTGAGACGTGAGTGTGTGTGTGTGTGAGACGTGAGTGTGTGAGACGTGAGTGTGTGTGTGTGTGAGACGTGAGTGTGTGTGTGAGACGTGAGTGTGTGTGTGTGAGACGTGAGTGTGTGTGTGTGAGACGTGAGTGTGTGTGTGTGTGAGACGTGAGTGTGTGTGTGTGAGACGTGAGTGTGTGTGTGTGTGAGACGTGAGTGTGTGAGACGTGAGTGTGTGAGACGTGAGTGTGTGTGAGACGTGAATGTGTGTGTGTGAGACCTGAGTGTGTGTGTGTGAGACGTGAGTGTGTGTGTGTGTGAGACGTGAGTGTGTGTGTGTGTGAGACGTGAGTGTGTGTGTGTGTGAGACGTGAGTGTGTGTGTGAGACGTGAGTGTGTGTGATACGTGAGTGTGTGTGTTTGAGACGTGAGTGTGTGTGTGTAAGACGTGAGTGTGTGTGAGACGTGAGTGTGTGTGTGTGTGAAACGTGAGTGTGTGAGTGTGTGTGTGAGACGTGAGTGTGTGTGTGAAACGTGAGTGTGTGAGTGTGTGTGTGAGACATGAGTGTGTGTGTGTGTGAGACGTGAATGTGTGTGTGTGCGACGTGAGTGTGTGTGTGTGAGACGTGAGTGTGCGTGAGACGTGATTGTGTGTGTGTGTGAGACGTGAGTGTGTGTGTGTGAGACGTGAGTGTGTGTGTGAGACGTGAGTGTGTGTGTGAGACGTGAGTGTGTGTGCGTGTGAGACGTGTGTGTGTGTGAGATGTGAGTGTGTGTGTGTGAGACGTGAGTGTGTGTGAGAAGTGAGTGTGTGTGTGTGAGACGTGAATGTGTGTGTGAGATGTGAGTGTGTGTGTAAGAGAGACGGGAGTGTGTGTGTGAGACGTGAGTGTGTGTGAGACGTGAGTGTGTGTGTGTGAGACGTGAATGTGTGTGTGAGATGTGAGTGTGTGTGTAAGAGAGACGTGTGTGTGTGTGAGAGAGACGGGAGTGTGTGTGTGAGACGTGAGTGTGTGTGTGAGAGAGACGTGAGTGTGTGTGTGAGACGTGAGTGTGTGTGTGACGTGTGTGTGAGACGTGAGTGTGTGTGTGTGAGACGTGAGTGTGTGTGTGTGAGACATGAGTGTGTGTGAGACGTGAGTGTGTGAGACATGAGTGTGTGTGAGACGTGAGTGTGTGAGACGTGAGTGTGTGTGTGTAAGACGTGAGTGTGTGTGAGACGTGAGTGTGTGAGACGTGAGTGTGCGTGTGTGAGACGTGAGTGTGTGTAAGACGTGAGTGTGTGTGAGACGTGAGTGTGTGAGACGTGAGTATGTGTGTGTGAGACGTGAGTGTGTGTTTGTGAGACATGAGTGTGTGTGTGTAAGACGTGAGTGTGTGTGAGACGTGAGTGTGTGAGACGTGAGTGTGTGTGTGAGACGTGAGTGTGTGTTTGTGAGACGTGAGTGTGTGTGAGACGTGAGTGTGTGTGTGTGTGAGACGTGTGTGTGTGAGACGTGAGTGTGTGTGTGTGAGACGTGAGTGTGTGTGAGACGTGAGTGTGTGTGAGACGTGAGTGTGTGAGTGTGTGTGTGTGAGACGTGAGTGTGTGTGTGTGAGACGTAAGTGTGTGTGTGAGACGTGAGTGTGTGTGTGAGACGTGTGTGTGTGAGACGTGTGTGTGTGAGACGTGAATGTGTGTGAGAGAGAAGTGAGTGTGTGAGACGTGAGTGTGTGTGTGAGACGTGAGAGTGTGTGTGTGAGACGTGAGTGTGTGTGTGTGAGACGTGAGTGTGTATGTGAGACGTGAGTGTGTGTGTGTGAGACGTGAGTGTGTGAGACGTGAGTGTGTGTGTGTGAGAGGTGAGTATGTGAGTGTGTGTGTGAGACGTGTGTGTGTGAGACGTGTGTGTGTGAGACGTGAATGTGTGTGAGAGAGAAGTGAGTGTGTGAGACGTGAGTGTGTGTGTGAGACGTGAGAGTGTGTGTGTGAGACGTGAGTGTGTGTGTGTCAGACGTGAGTGTGTATGTGAGACGTGAGTGTGTGTGTGTGAGACGTGAGTGTGTGAGACGTGAGTGTGTGTGTGTGAGAGGTGAGTGTGTGAGTGTGTGTGTGAGACGTGAGTGTGTGTGTGTGTGACGTGAGTGTGTGACACGTGAGTGTGTGTGTGTTAGACGTGAGTGTGTATGTGAGATGTGAGTGTGTGTGTGTGAGACGTGAGTGTGTGTGTGTGAGACGTGAGTGTGTGAGACGTGAGTGTGTGTGTGTGAGAGGTGAGTGTGTGAGTGTGTGTGTGAGACGTGAGTGTGTGTGTGTGTGACGTGAGTGTGTGACACGTGAGTGTGTGTGTGTTAGACGTGAGTGTGTATGTGAGATGTGAGTGTGTGTGTGTGAGACGTGAGTGTGTGAGACGTGAGTGTGTGTGTGTGAGAGGTGAGTGTGTGAGTGTGTGTGTGAGACGTGAGTGTGTGTGTGTGTGACGTGAGTGTGTGACACGTGAGTGTGTGTGTGTTAGACGTGAGTGTGTATGTGAGATGTGAGTGTGTGTGTGTGAGACGTGAGTGTGTGTGTGTGAGACGTGAGAGTGTGTGAGTGACACGTGAGTGTGTGTGTGTGAGACGTGAGTGTGTATGTGAGACGTGAGTGTGTGTGTGTGAGACGTGAGTGTGTGAGACGTGAGTGTGTGTGTGTGAGAGGTGAGTGTGTGAGTGTGTGTGTGAGACGTGAGTGTGTGTGTGTGTGACGTGAGTGTGTGACACGTGAGTGTGTGTGTGTTAGACGTGAGTGTGTATGTGAGATGTGAGTGTGTGTGTGTGAGACGTGAGTGTGTGTAACGTGAGTGTGTGTGTGTGTGTGAGACGTGAGTGTGTGTGTGAGACGTGAGTGTGTGTGTGAGAGGTGAGTGTGTGTGTGTGAGACGTGAGTGTGTGTGTGTGAGACGTGAGTGTGTGACACGTGAGTGTGTGTGTGTGAGACGTGAGTGTGTATGTGAGACGTGAGTGTGTGTGTGAGACGTGAGTGTGTGTAACGTGAGTGTGTGTGTGTGAGACGTGAGTGTGTGTGTGAGACGTGAGTGTGTGTGTGTGAGACGTGAGTGTGTGTGTGAGACGTGAGTTTGTGTGAGACGTGAGTGTGTGTGTGTGAGACGTGAGTGTGTGTGAGACGTGAGTGTGTGTGTGTGAGACGTGAGTGTGTGTATGTGAGACGTGTGTGTGTCTGATACGTGAGTGTGTGTGTGAGACGCGAGTGAGTGTGTGTCTGAGACGTGAGTGTGTGTGTGAGACGCGAGTGAGTGTGTGTCTGAGACGTGAGTTTGTGTGAGACGTGAGTGTGTGTGTGTGAGACGTGAGTGTGTGTGTGAGACTCGAGTGAGTGTGTGTGTGACGTGTATGTGAGACGTGAGTGTGTGTGTGAGACGTGAGTGTGTGTATGTGAGACGTGTGTGTGAGAGACGTGAGTGTGTGTGTGTGAGACGTGTGTGTGTGTGAGAGACGTGAGTGTGTGTGTGTGTGAAACGTGAGTGTGTGTGTGTGAGACGTGAGTGTGTGTGTGAGAGACGTGAATATGTGTGTGTGAGACGTGAGTGTGTGTGTGTGAGACGTGAGTGTGTGTGATACGTGAGTGTGTGTGTTTGAGACGTGAGTGTGTGTGTGTAAGACGTGAGTGTGTGTGTGTGAGAAGTGAGTGTGTGTGAAACGTGAGTGTGTGAGTGTGTGTGTGAGACGTGAGTGTGTGAGTGTGTGTGTGAGACGTGAGTGTGTGTGTGTGAAACGTGAGTGTGTGAGTGTGTGTGTGAGACGTAAGTGTGTGTGTGAGACGTGATTGTGTGTGTGTGTGAGAAGTGAGTGTGTGAGACGTGAGTGTGTGTGTGAGACGTGAGTGTGTGAGACGTGAGTGTGTGAGACGTGAGTGTGTGTGTGTGAGACGTGAGTGTGTGTGAGACGTGAGTGTGTGTGTGTGAGACGTGAGTGTGTGTGAGACGTAAGTGTGTGTATGTGAGACGTGTGTGTGTGAGACGTGTGTGTGTGTGAGACGTGAGTGTGTGTGTGTGAGACGTGAGTGTGTGTGTGAGACGTGAGTGTGTGTGTGTGAGACGTGAGTGAGTGGGTGTGTGTGAGACGTGAGTTTGTGTGTGTGTGAGACGTGAGTGTGTGTGTGTGTGAGACGTGAGTGTGTGTGTGAGACTCGAGTGAGTGTGTGTGTGACGTGTTTGTGAGACGTGAGTGTGTGTGTGAGACGTGAGTGTGTGTGTGAGACGTGAGTGTGTGTGTGAGACGCGAGTGAGTGTGTGTCTGAGACGTGAGTGTGTGTGTGAGACGCGAGTGAGTGTGTGTGTGACGTGTATGTGAGACGTGAGTGTGTGTGTGAGACGTGAGTGTGTGTATGTGAGACGTGTGTGTGAGAGACGTGAGTGTGTGTGTGTGAGACGTGTGTGTGTGTGAGAGACGTGAGTGTGTGTGTGTGTGAAACGTGAGTGTGTGTGTGTAAGACGTGAGTGTGTGTGTGAGAGACGTGAATATGTGTGTGTGAGACGTGAGTGTGTGTGTGTGAGACGTGAGTGTGTGTATGTGAGACGTGAGTGTGTGTGTGAGACGTGGGTGTGTGTGATACGTGAGTGTGTGTGTTTGAGACGTGAGTGTGTGTGTGTAAGACGTGAGTGTGTGTGTGTGAGAAGTGAGTGTGTGTGAGACGTGAGTGTGTGTGTGAGACGTGAGTGTGTGTGTGTGTGGGAAACGTGAGTGTGTGAGTGTGTGTGTGAGACATGAGTGTGTGTGTGTGTGCGACGTGAGTGTGTGTATGTGAGACGTGAGTGTGTGCGACGTGAGTGTGTGTGAGACGTGAGTGTGTGTGAGACGTGAGTGTGTGTGTGTGAGACGTGAGTGTGTGAGACGTGAGTGTATGTGAGACGTGTGTGTGTGAGACGTGTGTGTGTGTGAGACGTGAGTGTGTGTGTGAGACGTGAGTGTGTGTGTGAGACGTGAGTGTGTGTGAAAGAGAGACGTGTGTGTGTGTGAGAGAGACGTGAGTGTGTGTGAAACGTGAGTGTGTGTGTGAGACGTGAGTGTGTGTGTGAGACGTGAGTGTGTGTGAAAGAGAGACGTGTGTGTGTGTGTGTGAGACGTGAGTGTGTGTGAGACGTGAGTGTGTGTGTGTGAGACGTGAGTGTGTGTGTGAGACGTGAGTGTGTGTGTAAAAGAGACATGTGTGTGTGTGAGAGAGACGTGAGTGTGTGTGTGAGACGTGAGTGTGTGTGTGAGAGAGACGTGAGTGTGTGTGTGAGACGTGAGTGTGTGTGTGTGACGTGTGTGTGAGACGTGAGTGTGTGTGTGTGAGACGTGAGTGTGTGTGTGTGAGACGTGAGTGTGTGAGACGTGAGTGTGTGTGAGACGTGAGTGTGTGAGACGTGAGTATGTGTGTGTGAGACGTGAGTGTGTGTTTGTGAGACGTGAGTGTGTGTGTGTGAGACGTGAGTGTGTGTGAGACGTGTGTGTGTGAGACGTGAGTGTGTGTGTGTGAGACGTGAGTGTGTGAGTGTGTGTGTGTGAGACGTGAGTGTGTGTGTGTGAGACGTGAGTGTGTGTGAGACGTGAGTGTGTGTGTGTGAGACGTGAGTGTGTGAGTGTGTGTGAGACGTGAGTGTGTGTGTGTGAGACGTAAGTGTGTGTGTGTGACGTGAGTGTGTGTGTGAGACGTGTGTGTGTGAGACGTGAATGTGTGTGAGAGATAAGTGAGTGTGTGAGACGTGAGTGTGTGTGTGAGACGTGAGTGTGTGTGTGTGAGACGTGTGTGTGTGTGTGTGTGAGACGTGAGTGTGTGTGTGAGACGTGAGTGTGTGTGTGTGTGTGTGAGACGTGTGTGTGTGTGTGTGTGAGACGTGTGTGTGTGTGTGTGAGACGTGTGTGTGTGTGTGTGAGACGTGAGTGTGTGTGTGTGTGAGACGTGAGTGTGTGTGTGTGTGAGACGTGAGTGTGTGTGTGAGACGTGAGTGTGTGTGAGACGTGAGTGTGTGTGTGTGAGACGTGAGTGTGTGTGTGTGAGACGTGAGTGTGTGTGTGAGACGTGAGTGTGTGTGTGAGACGTGAGTGTGTGTGTGTGTGAGACGTGAGTGTGTGTGTGTGAGACGTGAGTGTGTGTGTGTGAGACGTGAGTGTGTGAGACGTGGGTGTGTGTGTGTGAGAGGTGAGTGTGTGTATGAGAGAGACGTGAATGTGTGTGTGTGACGTGAATGTGTGTGTGTGAGACGTGAGTGTGTGTGTTTGAGAGAGACGTGAGTGTGTGTGAGAGAGAGACGTAAATGTGTGTGTGTGTGACTTGAATGTGTGTGTGTGAGACGTGAGTGTGTGTATGTGAGACGTGAGTGTGTGTGTGAGACGTGAGTGTGTGTGTGTGAGACGTGAGTGTGTGTATGAGAGAGACGTGAATGTGTGTATGTGAGACGTAAGTGTGTGTATGTGAGACGTGAGTGTGTGTGTGAGACGTATGTGTGTGAGACGTGTGTGTGTATGTGAGACGTGAGTGTGTATATGTGAGACGTGTGTGTGTCTGAGACGTGAGTGTGTGTGTGAGACGCGAGTGAGTGTGTGTCTGAGACGTGAGTGTGTGTGTGAGACGCGAGTGAGTGTGTGTGTGACGTGTATGTGAGACGTGTGTGTGAGAGACGTGAGTGTGTGTGTGTGTGAGACGTGTGTGTGTGTGTGAGACGTGAGTGTGTGTTTGTGAGACGTGAGTGTGTGTGTGTGAGACGTGAGTGTGTGTGAGACGTGTGTGTGTGAGACGTGAGTGTGTGTGTGTGAGACGTGAGTGTGTGTGAGACGTGAGTGTGTGTGTGTGAGACGTGAGTGTGTGAGTGTGTGTGTGTGAGACGTGAGTGTGTGTGTGAGACGTGAGTGTGTGTGTGTGTGAGACGTGAGTGTGTGAGACGTGAGTGTGTGTGTGTGAGACGTGAGTGTGTGTGTGAGACGTGAGTGTGTGTGTGTGTGAGACGTGAGTGTGTGAGACGTGAGTGTGTGTGTGTGTGAGACGTGAGTGTGTGTGTGTGTGAGACGTGAGTGTGTGTGTGTGTGAGACGTGAGTGTGTGTGTGTGTGAGACGTGAGTGTGTGTGTGAGACGTGAGTGTGTGTGTGAGACGTGAGTGTGTGTGTGTGAGACGTGAGTGTGTGAGTGTGTGTGTGTGAGACGTGAGTGTGTGTGTGCGACGTGAGTGTGTGTGTGTGTGAGACGTGAGTGTGTGTGTGAGACGTGAGTGTGTGTGTGTGTGAGACGTGAGTGTGTGACACGTGAGTGTGTGTGTGTGAGACGTGAGTGTGTGTGTGTGTGAGACGTGAGTGTGTGTGTGTGAGACGTGAGTGTGTGACACATGAGTGTGTGTGTGTGTGTGAGACGTGAGTGTGTATGTGAGACGTGAGTGTGTGTGTGAGACGTGAGTGTGTGTGTGTGAGACGTGAGTGTGTGTGTGTGAGACGTGAGTTTGTGTGTGTGTGAGACGTGAGTGTGTGTGTGTGAGACGTGAGTGTGTGTGAGACGTGAGTGTGTGTGTGTGAGACGTGAGTGTGTGTGAGACGTGAGTGTGTGTGTGTGAGACGTGAGTGTGTGAGTGTGTGTGTGTGAGACGTGAGTGTGTGTGTGTGAGACGTGAGTGTGTGTGTGTGAGACGCGAGTGAGTGTGTGTGTGACGTGTATGTGAGACGTGAGTGTGTGTGTGAGACGTGAGTGTGTGTATGTGAGACGTGTGTGTGAGAGACGTGAGTGTGTGTGTGTGTGAGACGTGTGTGTGTGTGAGAGAGGTGAGTGTGTGTGTGAGAAACGTGAATATGTGTGTGTGAGACGTGAGTGTGTGTGTGTGAGACGTGAGTGTGTGTGTGTGAGACGTGAGTGTGTGTGAGACGTGAGTGTGTGTGTGAGACGTGAGTGTGTGTGTGAGAGACGTGAATATGTGTGTGTGAGACGTGAGTGTGTGTGTGAGACGTGAGTGTGTGTATGTGAGACGTGAGTGTGTGTGTGAGACGTGAGTGTGTGTGATACGTGAGTGTGTGTGTTTGAGACGTGAGTGTGTGTGTGTGTAAGACGTGAGTGTGTGTGTGTGAGACGTGAGTGTGTGTGAGACGTGAGTGTGTGTGTGAAACGTGAGTGTGTGAGTGTGTGTGTGAGACGTGAGTGTGTGTGTGTGTGAAACGTGAGTGTGTGAGTGTGTGTGTGAGACATGAGTGTGTGTGTGTGAGAGACGTGAATGTGTGTGTGTGAGACGTGAGTGTGTGTGTGAGACGTGAGTGTGTGTGAGACGTGAGTGTGTGTGTGAGACGTGATTGTGTGTGAGACGTGAATGTGTGTGTGTGTGACGTGAGTGTGTGAGACGTGAGTGTGTGAGACGTGAGTGAGTGTGTGTGTGCGACGTGAGTGTGTGTATGTGAGCCGTGAGTGTGTGAGACGTGAGTGTGTGTGTGTGAGACGTGAGTGTGTGTGAGACGTGATTGTGTGTGTGTGTGAGACGTGAGTGTGTGTATGTGAGACGTGTGTGTGTGAGACGTGTGTGTGTGTGAGACGTGAGTGTGTGTGTGTGAGACGTGAATGTGTGTGTGTGAGACGTGAGTGTGTGTGTGAGACGTGAGTGTGTGTGTGTGAGACGTGAGTGTGTGTGTGTGAGACGTGTGTGTGTGTGAGACGTGAGTGTGTGTGTGTGAGACGTGAGTGTGTGTGTGTGAGACGTGAGTGTGTGTGTGTAAGAGAGACGTGTGTGTGTGTGTGAGAGAGACGTGAGTGTGTGTGTGAGACGTGAGTGTGTGTGAGACGTGAGTGTGTGTGTGTGAGACGTGAGTGTGTGTGTGAGACGTGAGTGTGTGTGTGAGACGTGTGTGTGTGTGTGAGACGTGAGTGTGTGTGTGAGAAACGTGAATGTGTGTGTGTGAGACGTGAGTGTGTGTGTGTGAGACGTGAGTGTGTGTGTGTGAGACGTGAGTGTGTGTGAGACGTGAGTGTGTGTGTGAGACGTGAGTGTGTGTGAGACGTGAGTGTGTGTGTGAGACGTGAGTGTGTGTGTGTGTGAGACGTGAGTGTGTGTATGTGAGACGTGAGTGTGTGTGTGAGACGTGAGTGTGTGTGATACGTGAGTGTGTGTGTTTGAGACGTGAGTGTGTGTGTGTAAGACGTGAGTGTGTGAGTGTGTGTGTGAGACGTGAGTGTGTGTGTGTGAAACGTGAGTGTGTGAGTGTGTGTGTGAGACATGAGTGTGTGTGTGTGAGAGACGTGAATGTGTGTGTGTGAGACGTGAGTGTGTGTGTGTGTGAGACGTGAGTGTGTGTGAGACGTGAGTGTGTTTGTGAGACGTGAGTGTGTGAGACGTGAGTGTGTGAGACGTGAGTGAGTGTGTGTGTGCGACGTGAGTGTGTGTATGTGAGACGTGAGTGTGTGAGACGTGAGTGTGTGTGTGTGAGACGTGAGTGTGTGTGAGACGTGATTGTGTGTGTGTGTGTGTGAGACGTGAGTGTGTGTATGTGAGACGTGAGTGTGTGAGACGTGAGTGTGTGAGACGTGAGTGTGTGTGTTTGAGACGTGTGTGTGTGTGTGTGAGACGTGAGTGTGTGTGAGACGTGAGTGTGTGTGAGACGTGAGTGTGTGTATGTGAGACGTGAGTGTGTGAGACGTGAGTGTGTGAGACGTGAGTGTGTGTGTGAGACGTGAGTGTGTGTGTGTGAGACGTGAGTGTGTGTGAGACGTGAGTGTGTGTGTGAGACGTGAGTGTGTGTGTGTGAGACGTGAGTGTGTGTGTGAGACGTGAGTGTGTGTGTGAGACGTGAGTGTGTGTGTGTGAGACGTGAGTGTGTGTGTGTGAGACGTGTGTGTGTGTGAGACGTGAGTGTGTGTGTGTGAGACGTGAGTGTGTGTGTGTGAGACGTGAGTGTGTGTGAGACGTGAGTGTGTGTGTGAGACGTGAGTGTGTGTGAGACGTGAGTGTGTGTGTGAGACGTGAGTGTGTGTGTGTGTGAGACGTGAGTGTGTGTATGTGAGACGTGAGTGTGTGTGTGAGACGTGAGTGTGTGTGATACGTGAGTGTGTGTGTTTGAGACGTGAGTGTGTGTGTGTAAGACGTGAGTGTGTGAGTGTGTGTGTGAGACGTGAGTGTGTGTGTGTGAAACGTGAGTGTGTGAGTGTGTGTGTGAGACATGAGTGTGTGTGTGTGAGAGACGTGAATGTGTGTGTGTGAGACGTGAGTGTGTGTGTGTGTGAGACGTGAGTGTGTGTGAGACGTGAGTGTGTTTGTGAGACGTGAGTGTGTGAGACGTGAGTGTGTGAGACGTGAGTGAGTGTGTGTGTGCGACGTGAGTGTGTGTATGTGAGACGTGAGTGTGTGAGACGTGAGTGTGTGTGTGTGAGACGTGAGTGTGTGTGAGACGTGATTGTGTGTGTGTGTGTGTGAGACGTGAGTGTGTGTATGTGAGACGTGAGTGTGTGAGACGTGAGTGTGTGAGACGTGAGTGTGTGTGTTTGAGACGTGTGTGTGTGTGTGTGAGACGTGAGTGTGTGTGAGACGTGAGTGTGTGTGAGACGTGAGTGTGTGTATGTGAGACGTGAGTGTGTGAGACGTGAGTGTGTGAGACGTGAGTGTGTGTGTGAGACGTGAGTGTGTGTGTGTGAGACGTGAGTGTGTGTGAGACGTGAGTGTGTGTGTGAGACGTGAGTGTGTGTGTGTGAGACGTGAGTGTGTGTGTGAGACGTGAGTGTGTGTGTGAGACGTGAGTGTGTGTGTGTGAGACGTGAGTGTGTGTGTGTGAGACGTGTATGTGTGTGAGACGTGAGTGTGTGTGTGTGAGACGTGAGTGTGTGTGAGACGTGA
This sequence comes from Lampetra planeri, assembly GCF_965212315.1. Lineage (NCBI taxonomy): Eukaryota > Metazoa > Chordata > Hyperoartia > Petromyzontiformes > Petromyzontidae > Lampetra > Lampetra planeri. Next base: position 1,480,429 of record NC_136116.1, on the reverse strand, counting down.
GTGTGTGTGTGTGAGACGTGAGTGTGTGTGTGTGTAAGAGAGACGTGTGTGTGTGGGAGAGACGTGAGTGTGTGTGTGAGACGTGAGTGTGTGTGAGACGTGAGTGTGTGTGTGTGTGAGACGTGAGTGTGTGTGTGAGACGTGAGTGTGTGTGTAAAAGAGACGTGTGTGTGTGAGAGAGACGTGAGTGTGTGTGTGAGACGTGAGTGTGTGTGTGAGAGAGACGTGAGTGTGTGTGTGAGACGTGAGTGTGTGTGTGTGACGTGTGTGTGAGACGTGAGTGTGTGTGTGTGAGACGTGAGTGTGTGTGTGTGAGACGTGAGTGTGTGAGACTTGAGTGTGTGTGTGTAAGACGTGAGGGTGTGTGAGACGTGAGTGTGTAAGACGTGAGTATGTGTGTGTGAGACGTGAGTGTGTGTGTGAGACGTGAGTGTGTGTGATACGTGAGTGTGTGTGTTTGAGACGTGAGTGTGTGTGTGTAAGACGTGAGTGTGTGTGTGTGAGACGTGAGTGTTTGTGAGACGTGAGTGTGTGTGTGAGACGTGAGTGTGTGTGTGTGTGAGACGTGTGTGTGTGAGACGTGAGTGTGTGTGTGTGAGACGTGAGTGTGTGTGAGACGTGAGTGTGTGTGATAGAGAAGTGAGTGTGTGAGACGTGAGTGTGTGTGTGTGAGACGTGAGTGTGTGTGTGAGACGTGAATGTGTGTGATAGAGAAGTGAGTGTGTGAGACGTGAGTGTGTGTGTGTGAGACGTGAGTGTGTGTGTGAGACGTGAGTGTGTGTGTGAGACGTGAGTGTGTGTGTGTGTGAGACGTGAGTGTGTGTGAGACGTGAGTGTGTGTGAGACGTGAGTGTGTGTGAGACGTGAGTGTGTGTGTGTGAGACGTGAGTGTGTGTGTGAGACGTGAGTGTGTGTGAGACGTGAGTGTGTGTGTGTGAGACGTGAGTGTGTGTGAGACGTGAGTGTGTGTGTGTGAGACGTGAGTGTGTGTGAGACGTGAGTGTGTGTGTGTGAGATGTGAGTGTGTGACACGTGAGTGTGTGTGTGTGAGACGTGAGTGTGTATGTGAGACGTGAGTGTGTGTGTGTGAGACGTGAGTGTGTGAGACGTGAGTGTGTGTGTGTGAGAGGTGAGTGTGTGTGTGTGAGACGTGAGTGTGTGTGTGTGAGACGTGAGTGTGTGACACGTGAGTGTGTGTGTGTGTGAGACGTGAGTGTGTGTGTGTGAGACGTGAGTGTGTATGTGAGACGTGAGTGTGTGTGTGAGACGTGAGTGTGTGAGACGTGAGTGTGTGTGTGTGTGAGACGTGAGTGTGTGTGTGTGAGACGTGAGTGTGTGTGTGAGACGTGAGTGTGTGTGTGTGAGACGTGAGTGTGTGTGTGTGAGACGTGAGTGTGTGTGAGACGTGAGTGTGTGTGTGTGAGACGTGAGTGTGTGTGTGTGAGACGTGAGTGTGTGTGAGACGTGAGTGTGTGTGTGTGAGACGTGAGTGTGTGTGTGTGAGACGTGAATGTGTGTGTGTGACGTGAATGTGTGTGTGTGAGACGTGAGTGTGTATGAGACGTGAGTGTGTGAGTGTGTGTGTGTGAGACGTGAGTGTGTGTGTGTGACGTGAATGTGTGTGTGTGAGACGTGAGTGTGTGTGTGAGACGTGAATGTGTGTGAGAGAGAAGTGAGTGTGTGAGACGTGAGTGTTTGAGTGTGTGTGTGTGAGACGTGAGTGTGTGTGTGTGAGATGTGAGTGTGTGTGTGAGACGTGAATGTGTGTGAGAGAGAAGTGAGTGTGTGAGACGTGAGTGTGTGTGTGTGAGACGTGAGTGTGTGTGTGAGACGTGAGTGTGTGTGAGACGTGAGTGTGTGTGTGTGTGAGACGTGAGTGTGTGTGTGTGAGACGTGTGTGTGTGAGACGTGAGTGTGTATGTGAGACGTGAGTGTGTGTGTGTGAGACGTGAGTGTGTGTGTGTGGGAGACGTGAGTGTGTGTGTGAGACGTGAGTGTGTTTGTGTGAGACGTGAGTGAGTGTGTGTGTGAGACGTGAGTGTGTGAGACGTGAGTGTGTGAGACGTGAGTGTGTGAGACGTGAGTGTGTGTGTGAGACGTGTGTGTGTGTGTAAGACGTGAATGTGTGTGTGTGAGACGTGAGTGTGTGTGTGAGACGTGAGTGTGTGTGTGTGAGACGTGAGTGTGTGTGAGACGTGTGTGTGTGTGAGACGTGAGTGTGTGTGTGTGAGACGTGAATGTGTGTGTGAGACGTGAGTGTGTGTGTAAGAGAGACGTGTGTGTGTGTGAGAGAGACGTGAGTGTGTGAGACGTGAGTGTGTGTGTGTGTGAGACGTGAGTGTGTGTGTGTGTGACGTGAATGTGTGTGTGTGAGACGTGAGTGTGTGTGTGTGAGACGTGAGTGTGAGTGAGACGTGAGTGTGTGTGTGTGAGACGTGAGTGTGTGAGTGTGTGTGTGTGAGACGTGAGTGTGTGTGTGTGAGACGTAAGTGTGTGTGTGAGATATGAGTGTGTGTGTGAGACGTGTGTGTGTGAGACGTGAATGTGTGTGAGAGAGAAGTGAGTGTGTGAGACGTGAGTGTGTGTGTGAGACGTGAGTGTGTGTGTGAGACGTGAGTGTGGGTGTGAGACGTGAGTGTGTGTGAGACGTGAGTGTGTGTGAGACGTGATTGTGTGTGTGTGTGAGACGTGAGTGTGTGAGACGTGAGTGTGTGAGACGTGAGTGTGTGTGTGTGTGAAACGTGAGTGTGTGTGTGAGACGTGAGTGTGTGTGTGTGAGACGTGTGTGTGTGTGTGAGACGTGAATGTGTGAGTGTGAGACGTGAGTGTGTGTGTGAGACGTGAGTGTGTGTGAGACGTGAGTGTGTGTGAGACGTGTGTGTGTGAGACGTGAGTGTGTGTGTGAGACGTGAGTGTGTGTGTGTGTGAAACATGAGTGTGTGTGTGTGAGACGTGAATGTGTGTGTGAGACGTGAGTGTGTGTGTGAGACGTGTGTGTGTGTGTGAGACGTGAATGTGTGTGTGTGAGACGTGAGTGTGTGTGTGAGACGTGAGTGTGTGTGAGACGTGAGTGTGTGTGAGACGTGAGTGTGTGTGTGTGTGAAACGTGAGTGTGTGTGTGAGACGTGAATGTGTGTGTGAGACGTGAGTGTGTGTTTAAGAGAGACGTGTGTGTGTGTGAGAGAGACGTGAGTGTGTGTGAGACGTGAGTGTGTGTGTGTGAGACGTGAGTGTGTGTGTGACACGTAAGTGTGTGTGTAAGAGAGACGTGTGTGTGTGTGAGAGAGACGTGAGTGTGTGAGACGTGAGTGTGTGTGTGAGAGAGACGTGAGTGTGTGTGTGAGACGTGAGTGTGTGAGTGTGACGTGTGTGTGAGACGTGAGTGTGTGTGTGTGTGAGACGTGAGTGTGTGTGTGAGACGTGAGTGTGTGAGACGTGAGTGTGTGTGTGTAAGACGTGAGTGTGTGTGAGACGTGAGTGTGTGAGACGTGAGTGTGTGTGTGTGAGACGTGAGTGTGTGTTTGTGAGACATGAGTGTGTGTGTGTGAGACGTGAGTGTGTGTGAGACGTGTGTGTGTGAGACGTGAGTGTGTGTGTGTGAGACGTGAGTGTGTGTGAGATGTGAGTGTGTGTGTGTGTGTGTGAGACGTGAGTGTGTGTGTGAGACGTGAATGTGTGTGTGTGTGTGTGAGACGTGAGTGTGTGTGTGTGTGAGACGTGAGTGTGTGTGTGAGACGTGAGTGTGTGTGTGTGTGAGACGTGAGTGTGTGTGTGTGTGTGTGAGACGTGAGTGTGTGTGTGTGTGAGACGTGAGTGTGTGTGTGAGACGTGAGTGTGTGTGTGTGTGAGACGTGAGTGTGTGTGTGTGTGAGACGTGAGTGTGTGTGTGAGACGTGAGTGTGTGTGTGTGTGAGACGTGAGTGTGTGTGTGAGACGTGAGTGTGTGTGTGAGACGTGAGTGTGTGAGTGTGTGTGTGTGAGACGTGAGTGTGTATGTGTGTGAGACGTGAGCGTGTGTGAGACGTGTGTGAGACGTGAGTGTGTGTGTGTGTGAGACGTGAGTGTGTGTGAGACGAGAGTGTGTGTGTGTGACACGTGAGTGTGTGTGTGTGAGACGTGAGTGTGTATGTGAGACGTGAGTGTGTGTGTGTGAGACGTGAGTGTGTGAGACGTGAGTGTGTGTGTGTGTGAGACGTGAGTGTGTGTGTGAGACGTGAGTGTGTGTGTGAGACGTGAGTGTGTGTGTGTGTGTGAGACGTGAGTGAGTGTGTGTGTGTGAGACGTGAGTGTGTGTGAGACGTGAGTGTGTGTGTGTGAGACGTGAGTGTGTGTGTGTGAGACGTGAATGTGTGTGTGTGAGACGTGAATGTGTGTGTGAGACGTGAGTGTGTGTGTAAGACGTGAGTGTGTGTGTGTGAGACGTGAGTGTGTGTGTGAGACGTGAGTGTGTGTGTGTGACGTGTGTGTGAGACGTGAGTGTGTGTGTGTGTGAGACGTGAGTGTGTGTGTGAGACGTGAGTGTGTGAGACGTGAGTGTGTGTGTGTAAGACGTGAGTGTGTGTGAGACGTGAGTGTGTGAGACGTGAGTGTGTGTGTGTGAGACGTGAGTGTGTGTTTGTGAGACATGAGTGTGTGTGTGTGAGACGTGAGTGTGTGTGAGACGTGTGTGTGTGAGACGTGAGTGTGTGTGTGAGACGTGTGTGTGTGTGAGACGTGAATGTGTGTGAGAGAGAAGTGAGTGTGTGAGACGTGAGTGTGTGTGTGAGACATGAGTGTGTGTGTGTGAGACGTGAGTGTGTGTGTGTGTGTGTGAGACGTGAGTGTGTGTGTGTGTGAGACGTGAGTGTGTGTGTGTGTGTGTGTGAGACGTGAGTGTGTGTGTGAGACGTGAGTGTGTGTGTGAGACGTGAGTGTGTGTGTGTGAGAGACGTGAGTGTGTGTGTGTGTGAGACGTGAGTGTGTGTGTGTGTGTGTGAGACGTGAGTGTGTGTGTGAGACGTGAGTGTGTGTGTGTGAGACGTGAGTGTGTATGTGTGTGAGACGTGAGCGTGTGTGAGACGTGTGTGAGACGTGAGTGTGTGTGTGTGTGAGACGTGAGTGTGTGTGAGACGAGAGTGTGTGTGTGTGACACATGAGTGTGTGTGTGTGAGACGTGAGTGTGTATGTGAGACGTGAGTGTGTGTGTGTGAGACGTGAGTGTGTGAGACGTGAGTGTGTGTGTGTGTGAGACGTGAGTGTGTATGTGAGACGTGAGTGTGTGTGTGTGAGACGTGAGTGTGTGTGTGAGACGTGAGTGTGTGTGAGACGTGAGTGTGTGTGTGTGAGACGTGAGTGTGTGTGTGTGAGACGTGAATGTGTGTGTGTGAGACGTGAATGTGTGTGTGAGACGTGAGTGTGAGTGTGTGAGACGTAAGTGTGAGTGTGAGACGTGAGTGTGTGTGTGAGACGTGTGTGTGTGTGTGTGAGACGTGAGTGTGTGTGTGAGACGTGAGTGTGAGTGTGTGAGACGTAAGTGTGAGTGTGAGACGTGAATGTGTGTGTGTGAGACGTGAGTGTGTGTGTGTGAGACGTGAGTGTGAGTGTGAGACGTGAGTGTGTGTGTGTGAGACGTGAGTGTGTGTGTGTGAGACGTGAGTGTGTGTGTGAGACGTGAATGTGTGTGTGTGAGACGTGAGTGTGTGTGTGTGAGACGTAAGTGTGAGTGTGAGACGTGAATGTGTGTGTGTGAGACGTGAGTGTGTGTGTGTGAGACGTGAGTGTGTGTGTGTGAGACGTGAGTGTGAGTGTGTGAGACGTAAGTGTGAGTGTGAGACGTGAGTGTGTGTGTGAGACGTGTGTGTGTAAGACGTGAGTGTGTGTGTGAGACGTGAGTGTGTGTGTGTGAGACGTGAGTGTGTGTGTGTGAGACGTAAGTGTGAGTGTGAGACGTGAGTGTGTGTGTGAGACGTGTGTGTGTAAGACGTGAGTGTGTGTGTGAGACGTGAGTGTGTGTGTGAGACGTGAGTGTGTGTGTGTGTGTGAGACGTGAATGTGTGTGAGAGAGAAGTGAGTGTGTGAGACGTGAGTGTGTGTGTAAGACGTGAGTGTGTGTGTGAGACGTGAGTGTGTGTGTGTGTGTGAGACGTGAATGTGTGTGAGAGAGAAGTGAGTGTGTGAGACGTGAGTGTGTGTGTGAGACGTGAGTGTGTGTGTGAGACGTGAGTGTGTGTGTGAGACGTGAGTGTGTGTGTGTGTGTGAGACGTGAATGTGTGTGAGAGAGAAGTGAGTGTGTGAGACGTGAGTGTGTGTGTAAGACGTGAGTGTGTGTGTGAGACGTGAGTGTGTGTGTGAGACGTGAGTGTGTGTGTGTGTGTGAGACGTGAATGTGTGTGAGAGAGAAGTGAGTGTGTGAGACGTGAGTGTGTGTGTGTGAGACGTGAGTGTGTGAGACGTGAGTGTGTGTGTGTGAGACTTGAGTGTGTGACACGTGAATGTGTGTGTGTGAGACGTGAGTGTGTATGTGAGACGTGAGTGTGTGTGTGTGAGACGTGAGTGTGTGAGACGTGAGTGTGTGTGTGTGAGAGGTGAGTGTGTGTGTGTGAGACGTGAGTGTGTATGTGAGACGTGAGTGTGTGTGTGTGTGAGACGTGAGTGTGTGTGTGAGACATGAGTGTGTGTGAGACGTGAGTGTGTGTGTGTGAGACGTGAGTGAGTGTGTGTGAGACGTGAGTGTGTGTGAGACGTGAGTGTGTGTGTGAGAGACGTTAGTGTGTGTGTGTGAGACGTGAATGTGTGTGTGTGTGACGTGAATGTGTGTGTGTGAGAGGTGAGTGTGTGTGTGTGAGACGTGAGTGTGTGAGTGTGTCTGTGTGAGACGTGAGTGTGTGTGTGTGAGACGTAAGTGTGTGTGTGAGATGTGAGTGTGTGTGTGAGACGTGTGTGTGTGAGACGTGAATGTGTGTGAGAGACGTGAGTGTGTGTGTGTGTGAGACGTGAGTGTGTATGTGAGACGTGAGTGTGTGTGTGAGACGTGAGTGTGTGTGTGTGTGTGAAACGTGAGTGTGTGTGAGACGTGAGTGTGTGTGTGTGAGACGTGAGTGAGTGTGTGTGTGAGACGTGAGTGTGTGTGTGAGACGTGAGTGTGTGTGTGTGTGAGACGTGAGTGTGTGTGTGTGTGAGACGTGAGTGTGTGTGTGAGACGTGAGTGTGTGTGTGTGTGAGACGTGAGTGTGTGTGTGAGACGTGAGTGTGTGTGTGAGACGTGAGTGTGTGTGTGTGAGACGTGAGTGAGTGTGTGTGTGAGACGTGAGTGTGTGTGTGTTAGACGTGAATGTGTGTGTGTGAGACGTGAGTGTGTGTGTGTGAGACGTGAGTGTGTGTGAGACGTGAGTGTGTGTGTGTGAGACGTGAGTGTGTGTGTGTGAGACGTGAGTGTGTGTGTGTGAGACGTGAGTGTGTGTGAGACGTGAGTGAGTGTGTGTGTGAGACGTGAGTGTGTGTATGTGAGACGTGAGTGTGTGAGACGTGAGTGTGTGAGACGTGAGTGTGTGTGTGTGAGACGTGAGTGTGTGTGTGAGACGTGAATGTGTGTGTGTGAGACGTGAGTGTGTGTGTGAGACGTGAGTGTGTGTGAGACGTGAGTGTGTGTGAGACGTGTGTGTGTGAGACGTGAGTGTGTGTGTGAGACGTGAGTGTGTGTGTGTGTGAAACGTGAGTGTGTGTGTGAGACGTGAATGTGTGTGTGAGACGTGAGTGTGTGTTTAAGAGAGACGTGTGTGTGTGTGAGAGAGACGTGAGTGTGTGTGAGACGTGAGTGTGTGTTTGTGAGACGTGAGTGTGTGTGTGACACGTAAGTGTGTGTGTAAGAGAGACGTGTGTGTGTGTGAGAGAGACGTGAGTGTGTGAGACGTGAGTGTGTGTGTGAGAGAGACGTGAGTGTGTGTGTGAGACGTGAGTGTGTGTGTGTGACGTGTGTGTGAGACGTGAGTATGTGTGTGTGAGACGTGAGTGTGTGTTTGTGAGACATGAGTGTGTGTGTGTGAGACGTGAGTGTGTGTTTGTGAGACATGAGTGTGTGTGTGTGAGACGTGAGTGTGTGTGAGACGTGTGTGTGTGAGACGTGAGTGTGTGTGAGACGTGAGTGTGTGTGTGTGAGACGTGAGTGTGTGAGTGTGTGTGTGTGAGACGTGAGTGTGTGTGTGTGTGAGACGTAAGTGTGTGAGACGTGAGTGTGTGTGTGAGACGTGTGTGTGTGTGTGAGACGTGTGTGTGTGTGAGACGTGTGTGTGTGAGACGTGAGTGTGTGTGTGAGACGTGTGTGTGTGTGAGACGTGAATGTGTGTGAGAGAGAAGTGAGTGTGTGAGACGTGAGTGTGTGTGTGAGACATGAGTGTGTGTGTGTGAGACGTGAGTGTGTGTGTGTGTGAGACGTGAGTGTGTGTGTGTGTGAGACGTGAGTGTGTGTGTGAGACGTGAGTGTGTGTGTGAGACGTGAGTGTGTGAGTGTGTGTGTGTGAGACGTGAGTGTGTATGTGTGTGAGACGTGAGCGTGTGTGAGACGTGTGTGAGACGTGAGTGTGTGTGTGTGTGAGACGTGAGTGTGTGTGAGACGTGAGTGTGTGTGTGTGACATGTGAGTGTGTGTGTGTGAGACGTGAGTGTGTATGTGAGACGTGAGTGTGTGTGAGACGTGAGTGTGTGAGACGTGAGTGTGTGTGTGTGTGAGACGTGAGTGTGTATGTGAGACGTGAGTGTGTGTGTGTGAGACGTGAGTGTGTGTGTGTGTGAGACGTGAGTGTGTGTGTGAGACGTGAGTGTGTGTGTGTGTGTGAGACGTGAGTGAGTGTGTGTGTGTGAGACGTGAGTGTGTGTGTGAGACGTGAGTGTGTGTGAGACGTGAGTGTGTGTGTGTGAGACGTGAGTGTGTGTGTGTGAGACGTGAGTGTGTGTGTGTGAGACGTGAGTGTGTGTGTGAGACGTGTGTGTGTAAGACGTGAATGTGTGTGAGAGAGAAGTGAGTGTGTGAGACGTGAGTGTGTGTGTGAGACGTGAGTGTGTGTGTGAGACGTGAGTGTGTGTGTGAGACGTAAGTGTGAGTGTGAGACGTGAGTGTGTGTGTGAGACGTGTGTGTGTAAGACGTGAATGTGTGTGAGAGAGAAGTGAGTGTGTGAGACGTGAGTGTGTGTGTGAGACGTGAGTGTGTGTGAGACGTGAGTGTGTGTGTGTGAGACGTGAGTGTGTGTGTGTGAGACTTGAGTGTGTGACACGTGAATGTGTGTGTGTGAGACGTGAGTGTGTATGTGAGACGTGAGTGTGTGTGTGTGAGACGTGAGTGTGTGAGACGTGAGTGTGTGTGTGTGAGAGGTGAGTGTGTGTGTGTGAGACGTGAGTGTGTATGTGAGACGTGAGTGTGTGTGTGTGTGAGACGTGAGTGTGTGTGTGAGACATGAGTGTGTGTGAGACGTGAGTGTGTGTGTGTGAGACGTGAGTGAGTGTGTGTGTGTGAGACGTGAGTGTGTGTGTGTGTGTGAGACGTTAGTGTGTGTGTGTGAGACGTGAGTGTGTGTGAGACGTGAGTGTGTGTGTGTGAGACGTTAGTGTGTGTGTGTGAGACGTGAATGTGTGTGTGTGTGACGTGAATGTGTGTGTGTGAGAGGTGAGTGTGTGTGTGTGAGACGTGAGTGTGTGTGAGACGTGAGTGTGTGTGTGTGAGACGTGAGTGTGTGAGTGTGTCTGTGTGAGACGTGAGTGTGTGTGTGTGAGACGTAAGTGTGTGTGTGAGACGTGAGTGTGTGTGTGAGACGTGCGTGTGTGAGACGTGAATGTGTGTGAGAGAGAAGTGAGTGTGTGAGACGTGAGTGTGTGTGTGAGACGTGAGTGTGTGTGTGTGAGACGTGAGTGTGTGTGTGAGACGTGAGTGTGTGTGTGAGACGTGAGTGTGTATGTGAGACGTGAGTGTGTGTGTGAGACGTGAGTGTGTGTGTGTGTGTGTGAAACGTGAGTGTGTGTGAGACGTGAGTGTGTGTGTGTGAGACGTGAGTGAGTGTGTGTGTGTGAGACGTGAGTGTGTGTGTGTGTGTGTGAGACGTGAGTGTGTGTGTGTGAGACGTGAGTGTGTGTGAGACGTGAGTGTGTGTGTGTGAGACGTGAGTGTGTGTGTGTTAGACGTGAATGTGTGTGTGTGAGACGTGAGTGTGTGTGTGTGAGACGTGAGTGTGTGTGTGTGAGACGTGAGTGTGTGTGTGTGAGACGTGAGTGTGTGTGAGACGTGAGTGAGTGTGTGTGTGTGTGTGTGAGTGAGACGTGAGTGTGTGTGTGAGATTTGAGTGTGTGTGATACGTGAGTGTGTGTGAGACGTGAGTTTGTGTGTGTGAGACGTGAGTGTGTGTGAGACGTGAGTGAGTGTGTGTGTGAGACGTGTGTGTGTGTGTGAGACGTGAGTGTGTGTGTGTGTGTGTGAGACGTGAGTTTGTGTGAGACGTGAGTGTGTGTGTGTGATACGTGAGTGTGTGTGTGTGAGACGTGAGTGTGTGTGTGAGACGTGAGTGTGTGTTGAGACGTGAGTGTGTGTGTGATACGTGAGTGTGTGTGTGAGACGTGAGAGTGTGTGTGTGAGACGTGAGTGTGTGTGTGTGAGACGTGAGTGTGTGTGTGTGAGACGTGAGTGTGTGTGAGACGTGAGTGTGTGTGTGTGTGAGACGTGAGTGTGTTGTTAGACGTGAGTGTGTGTGTGTGTGAGACGTAAGTGTGTGTGAGACGTGAGTGTGTGTGTAAGACGTGAGTGTGTGTGAGACGTGTGTGTGTGAGACGTGAGTGTGCACGGCTCCATTGAATGCGACGTGCACCGGACACGGCGCGCGTCGAGAAGGGGCCGTGCGAGCCACGCGGGCTCCTGCGTGGCATTCCGCGACCTTTGCACGACGCTTCGATCGTTTTCTTGGTTTTAAGCCAATCAATTTCAGTCGAAACGTCAAAGAGAGAAATTAAATATTTCGTGGCGAGACTACGAATTACCCCAAAATAACGGAGGTTATAAGGCCGTGTTTTTAGCTAGTATTAAGATATTTAAGGCTTGCAAGGGGCATGTTGGGTTCGTGATGACAAGGGATCGAGCAGGCATGTTCATTAGAAACGCGCGATTGAGCAATCGTGTGCATAGGGAGCGGTAGCGCTGCTGTCAGGACATTGCATTACGAAACCCAGCTCCCTGGGTTAAATTCCTGGTGACAGCTGACATTAGCGGCAAATATCTGAACTGATCCTGGGCCTTGCGTTGATGGACTCATCCTTAAGTGAGAGCACGGTGCGGTAAAATGTGTAACACTTCATCACTGAGAAGAAAGGGGCGGCCGGGGTGGGGTCGGGCCACACCACCACCTCGTGCGTTGTGCTGGCCCTTGTAGGTGCCCGCTATCAACACTTGCCCCAACGATCCTTTCGGCTATGGCGTGGGGGGGGGGGGCTGGAGGAGTGGCGTGCCTGCGTGTTAACGCATCACGAGCAGATCACGCTACCTTTGCAATTCCGTGCGTTTTTTTAAATATGTATTTGTCTGGTGTCATTCGCCGCGCGTGTCTTCACGATTCCGTGGCCCACGGAGGTCGCTGGGCTGCAAAGGTGCGAGGAGAGTTCAGACACTGTGCAGGGCCCTCTGTCAAGCAGCCGCATTGTCCTGGGCTCGCGCCACCCCACCTGTCAAAAATCTCTCGTCGCGTGCCCACTCTCCCTCGGGCCAATTACAGAGCGGGAACCTCGCCTTACCAGCAAAATGAGACCAGCGCGTAATTCATTTGTTATTTATTACGTATCTGCGAAACAAGTTTGTCTGTTTTTGACGGAACGTTAGTGGCTAATTATATATGTACTGTACACGTACAGCCCTTTGCCAATCCACTGCTCTATGAGGGTCACCCCCCACGCCATTCAGGTAATGGGGGATAATTAGCCATACTTCACCATACTGGGAACTGAGGGTTTGTGAAGGCGGGGAGCATAGACAAGTGAACATGAAGTGCAGTAGAACAATGGATATTGTGGCACTGCCCTTTGCTGCCTAGCAAGGCCTTCAATCTGCCTTTGCGTCCCAGTTGTGCCCCTCCAACAAAATATCGGCCAACTTTTCAACCTTCTTTTGGGACATATCTGTAATAATGTCCTATAATTAACGTCATCAACCATCTGAGATGTTTCTACAATTGTGCATGTGGATTTATATTTCCAATGCAATTTTCTAGTAAATCATCTTCTAATGTAGCTGTGAGCAACTTTGGCGAGAGCGCGTCTTCTCGTCTGACTCCCCTTCTGACATTTATCGCGTTACCTTCTTCCTATGTGCAACGTCAGCGCACCTATTCCATCCTGATCATTGGCATTCATCATTTATAAATATGTAGTCCTTAGTTTGAAACCAACACTCTGGAACATTTAGTTCTTGGGGTCAAAAAGTCACCAGGAAAAGGTCATTTTTCCTGGGGTTAATAACTAATTTGGGGCCCTTAAACTTCCATGGACTTTGTCCCAACATGGGCATTGAGAGATCGTCAGTTGTTTACCCCCCACGATGACAGAAACGGTCACCTCTATACAGTATTGCTTTTGTAAGATAACATTTGGCATCTCTGCTATGCCTGTGACGCGGCAACATAGACAACGATGGTGCCCATTGTAAACGATCCATCCGCCGAGCAGGGCAGGCGACAGGTAAGGCTGGCGAGCACGGCTGGATGTGTGCCGCTCTCAACAAAATAATTTCTCTGCCACTTGCCTGGTGTGGGACCAGTCTGGCCAGGCGCCGCGGTGGCGAGATGTTAACTACCTCGCCTGGTGTGCAGGAGGTCGCGAGTGCAATCCCGACCCTGAGGATTCTTGTATATTTAGAGATTTGCATGTTCTCCTCCGTGGTCGTGTGGATGTTCTATAGGTCCTCCGGTTTTTCCCTCCACATGTATGAATGTTGAACTTCTTTCTCACTGCACGTAGCCACCGCACTAATCGGAGTTGCGGGGGAAGGACAAGAACTGAGAGTATTTGGCTGCTATACATTTCCACTTAATAAGCCACTTTGTTGAGCTATCATTTGTGATCAGGTTGCTGCTCAAAAATAGCTATCAGAATTAGAATATTTCAACTGGAGGAATCCGATGAGCTATGAAGCTCCTTTTCACAGATGTCCAGTCGGGGTGGGTCAGTGGGCCTTACCTAGCAAAATAAACAATACAAAGTTTAGTACCATTGGAACCTCATTTGCCAGTAGAAAAATATGATAATTGGTTTGTTACCCTTATATCTGGCAACAAAACTGATACCTTTATACAAGGCATCATGATTGCAATACACATCAGATATCAGTTTTTGTACCAGTTGAAAGGGTAAAACCCTATTACTATATTTTGCCACTGGTAAAGGATGTCTCATAGTGTAAATGCTTACCCCGAGCTCTCAATACTCTGATAGTGCGCTGTTTTTGAGTTGTACGCTTTTTGGCGTCATCTGGTCCAACACCAATGGAGACTAGGCTCTAAGAAAAGCTGTCTCGGGTGTGGACCAATCAACTTCAAGGACAGTGCATATCATTATCATTATCAGAGTTGTTTCTTTTTGTTTGCATTTTGACTGCTTGTGTTGTGGTTATTGCAAACATGATGCCTTGTATAAAGGTATCAGTTTTTGTACCAGTTGAAAGGTTAAAAACCTATTACTATATTTTGCCACTGGTAAAGGATGTCTCATAGTACATTATCAGAGTTATGTTTTTTGTTTGCATTACGACTGCAGGTATTGTGGTCTATGCAAACATGACTCCTTGTAAAAAAAAGGTGTCAGTTTTTTTGCCAGATAAAAGGGTAAAAAAACTATTGTTAAAGTTTTGTACTTTATGGACACAGAATGTGTTCCAAGGGTTAATCTCCAGTGTGATTAATGAGTTATTTGACTCATGTGTAGTGACAGAACGGTCACTACTGTGTTGGCCCGTACGAGGGCTGGGGGCCCAAGGGGGTGCCTGGGGGGTCACGTGCTGGAGGGATCCGGACCTTCCCAGAGGTGGGGGAAGTGAGGCGTGTCCTGGGAAGGGAGGCGTGGCCTGAAGAGAGCCAGCCACGCCTGGGCGGAGCCAGCCACGCCAAAGCAGATATAAGCGTGGTGTGAACGCAGAGCGAGGCTGTTGTACTGTACTCCAAAGTGAAGACATCATCGGTCGTCAAGTCCCGAGTCGTCGTCCTGGGCCAGGCAGGCCGTTGCCTGCCTGGTCCAGTCTGTGTCGTGTTCCAGAGTGTTAGTGAGTTGAGGAAGGTGGTCACCACCTTATGTACAGTGTTATATTAGTTACCGTTTAATAAATAGTGTTGCCTCCAAGCTGCGTGTGTGTGCACCTAATTCGAACCTACTACACATGTATCGCCTGTCAATTTGAATTGACTCACATTTGAATAGACAGACAGTTAATAATAATAATACATCTATGGACCAGGCAGCAACATTTTCCTCGACTGGATCCATGCCATGTCGCCCCCTCTAAGAGCAGAAATACGAATGTAAAACTATTTTTTTTACTTGTGCCAAGCAGAACACACCTGTTGTTTTCTATAATGTAAGTCAAATGTTAATCCCATTCATTATATTCATCTAAGCTATATTTTGTAATTCGTGTTCCACGTTTCAAGTGGAATTGTCGGTGGCCTCCTAAATGCAAGGAACACAATGGTTCCGTGTGGAGCGGCCGTTTTACTTCCTTGGTCCCCCTGCCCACGGCTCAAGTTTCCTCGGATGACTGCGTGCACTTTCCCATGAGCTTCCATGGTGACGTGGCTTCGCAATGGATAGAGTCTTCAGCAAGGAAAAAAAAATCTTAATAAGGCACTTTTTTCTTTACTCATAAAGATTATCAAGGATGATGCTGTATGCGAGTCTGCTATAATGCAGCCCCCAGGCATAGCAAGTATTCTTTTAAAACCTACTCCACTATTTATTACTCTGGCAAACATTAATTCTCTTTGGGTCTTTCGGTAAAGTCACGTAGATAGAAAAGATCCAAAGAACATGAATTCCTGCAGTCACGAAAGCTTTAAGTCAAACATTCATTATCATCTTCACAAGCCACGGTCAATCCACTGCTGTACGAAGGCTCCCAAAGCTGCCAACACCTCTCACAATGCTTTTCACCCAGAGTCTGCTGCCAACGACTGATTTCATCGCTCCATCTCCCCTCTCCTCGATGGGCGTCCCGTCTGGCACGTTGCAATTTCTTGGCTGGCAAAAAAACTTCATCACTTTGTGGAAAACAGTTGCCGCTCTTTTTCTGCCCCCCCCCCCTTCGGTCACGTTTCCAAACCGAGTGTATTCGCATTACCCTGTCATCGTGACATTATAATAAACGCTGAAAGGAGTTTACAGAATGTTGTGTTCGGGTCGTTAAAGTGCCAATAGAAATTGTTTCTGCGACATTCATGGGTTTGCGCCTCTGTTGGTTCCTGTGGGCACACCAAGCCCGACTCGTCTGGTGTGCAATCAAAACGTGGAACGCGGAGTGCAGCCACGGGGGCTCTCAGAAGCGCAGTTGTTTGAAAATGTTACAAAAAACAAGCAGACGGAAATAAGCGCACGCCCTGGGAATTTTCCACGAAGTTTTTTTACGGCTTTTTTTTATTAACAGGAATTTAAGAAAAATGTTTCGATGACATTTTC
This sequence comes from Lampetra planeri, assembly GCF_965212315.1. NCBI lineage: Eukaryota > Metazoa > Chordata > Hyperoartia > Petromyzontiformes > Petromyzontidae > Lampetra > Lampetra planeri. The sequence goes on along the minus strand of NC_136116.1, from coordinate 1,464,768 downwards.
GATGATAATAGTTTAATGGTTCAACGATTGCATCGAACGTTTATTATTGTTATTATCCTTATGTTTGTACCGATGACTGGATGATTTGTAGGCAGCTGAAGTGCAGTGCAGGGCACGTGCCAGTGCTCTGTGCACCTGAATGTTAGATGCCCTTCTCAGGAATGTCCATTTTTTATCAATTCAAACTCTAAAAATTGGGGGGGGGGGGAGGATTTCAATAAATGAGGCAAGTGAGGGAGACACCAACTGATTATAATTGCGAATGAGACTCTTGGCTTTTCAGACCGAGCGGAGGTCCAAGTGCTGGGGTTACAGAGGTGTCGCCGGAGCTCGTGTCTCAGCGCTCAGGGTTAATTCTGCGTCGCGTTTAACCGACCCCATCCCTAATCCCCTCCGCGGCCAGCTGATCATTCCTAATGCTGTTTTTAACAAGAGAACATTGGCTCAGTGGTGCGTGGGGACCCCTGCAAGTGTGAGTGATGATGAGGTCTGCCTGCAGGAGGTCATTATGCTCACTGCCAACTATACTTGTTTATTGGTTATTAAATGCTTCTAAAACATGCAAAAAAGCCAAACCCTGAAAATGAAGAGTTAAGGATCTTACACACACAGTCTTAAATAATAATACATATAAAAACTCGTATCACAGAACCCAAAAACATGAAGATGATGATGATGCAGGGCAATACTTAAGCAAACCAGCTGAAACCAAACATTAAAAAAAATGTGTTTTGTCTCATCGCATCTGTTGAGTTTTTTTAAAATAAGTTTCCAGGGCTGTTATTGTTTCTCTCCAAGCAAATCCCAAGTCGGTGTTGAGAAATGAGAGGAAACAAAACAGAGCTAAACATAGTCATCTGAAGGTCCCCCGGTGAGCGATAGCTGGCCACGGTGCAGCTATGCGCTCGGAAGGTTACTCCGGTGCGGCATGCAACGGTCGTCTTCCATCTGCACGTCTTAGGCAAGAGCCTAAGACGTGGAAAAATGTTACCGTAGAGTCCGGAGAGAAGGAGGGAGGGCAGTGAGGAGAGAGAACGGAGAGGAGGAGGGGGGGCGTGGAGAGGAGGGGGGAGCGTGGAGAGGAGGTTGGAGGGGGAAAGGAGGAGGGGGAGTGTGGAGGGGAGGGGGGAGCGTGGAGAGGAGGAGGGGAGCGTGGAGAGGAGGAGGGGGGGCGTGGAGAGGAGGGGGGAGCGTGGAGAGGAGATTGGAGGGGGAAAGGAGGAGGGGGAGTGTGGAGGGGAGGGGGGAGCGTGGAGAGGAGGAGGGGAGTGTGGAGGAAAGGGGGAGTGTGGAGGAGAGGGGGTAGCGTGGAGGGGAGGGGGAGCGTGGAGGAGAGGGGGGAGCGTGGAGAGGAGGAGGGGGAGTGGAGGAGAGGGGGGAGTGTGGAGGAGAGGGGGGAGTGTGGAGGAGAGGGGGGAGTGTGGAGGAGAGGGGGAGTGTGGAGGGGAGGGGGAGCGTGGAGGGGAGGGGGAGCGTGGAGGAGAGGGGGAGTGTGGAGGAGAGTGGGAGTGTGGAGGAGAGGGGGTAGCGTGGAGGGGAGGGGGAGCGTGGAGGAGAGGGGGAGTGTGGAGGAGAGGGGGAGTGTGGAGGAGAGGGGGAGTATGGAGGAGAGGGGGAGTGTGGAGGGGAGGGGGGTAGCGTGGAGGAGAGGGGGGTAGCGTGGAGGGGAGGGGGAGCGTGGAGGAGATGGGGGAGCGTGGAGGAGAGGGGGAGTGTGGAGGAGAGGGGGAGTGTGGAGGGGAGGGGGAGTGTAGAGGAGAGGGGGGAGTGTGGAGGAGAGGGGGAGTGTGGAGGAGAGGGGGAGTGTGGAGGAGAGGGGGAGTGTGGAGGGGAGGGGGAGCGTGGAGGAGAGGGGGAGTGTGGAGGAGAGGGGGGAGTGTGGAGGAGAGGGGGAGTGTGGAGGAGAGGGGGGAGTGTGGAGGAGAGGGGGAGTGTAGAGGAGAGGGGGGAGTGTGGAGGAGAGGGGGAGTGTGGAGGAGAGGGGGGAGTGTGGAGGAGAGGGGGAGTGTGGAGGAGAGGGGGGAGTGTGGAGGAGAGGGGGAGTGTGGAGGAGAGGGGGAGTGTGGAGGAGAGGGGGAGTGTGGAGGGGAGGGGGAGCGTGGAGGAGAGGGGGAGTGTGGAGGAGAGGGGGAGTGTGGAGGAGAGGGGGTAGTGTGGAGGGGAGAGGGAGCGTGGAGGAGAGGGGGGTAGCGTGGAGGGGAGGGGGAGCGTGGAGGGGAGGGGGAGCGTGGAGGAGAGGGGAAGTGTGGAGGAGAGGGGGGAGTGTGGAGGAGAGGGGGAGTGTGGAGGAGAGGGGGTAGCGTGGAGGGGAGGGGGAGCGTGGAGGGGAGGGGGAGCGTGGAGGAGAGGGGGAGCGTGGAGGAGAGGGGGGAGTGTGGAGGAGAGGGGGAGTGTGGAGGAGAGGGGGGTAGCGTGGAGGGGAGGGGGAGCGTGGAGGGGAGGGGGAGCGTGGAGGAGAGGGGGAGTGTGGAGGAGAGGGGGTAGCGTGGAGGAGAGGGGGTAGCGTGGAGGGGAGGGGGAGCGTGGAGGAGAGGGGGAGCGTGGAGGGAGGGGGAGCGTGGAGGGGAGGGGGAGCGTGGAGGAGAGGGGGGAGTGTGGAGGAGAGGGAGAGTATGGAGGAGAGGGGGAGCGTGGAGGGGAGGGGGAGCGTGGAGGAGAGGGGGAGTGTGGAGGAGAGGGGGTAGCGTGGAGGAGAGGGGGTAGCGTGGAGGGGAGGGGGAGCGTGGAGGAGAGGGGGGAGTGTGGAGGAGAGGGGGAGTGTGGAGGAGAGGGGGTAGCGTGGAGGGGAGGGGGAGCGTGGAGGTGAGGGGGAGTGTGGAGGAGAGGGGGAGTGTGGAGGAGAGGGGGTAGCGTGGAGGGGAGGGGGTAGCGTGGAGGGGAGGGGGAGCGTGGAGGAGATGGGGGAGCGTGGAGGAGAGGAGGTAGCGTGGAGGGGAGGGGGTAGCGTGGAGGGGAGGGGGTGGCGGAGGTTGTGTTTGGGGTGACACTGTTCCGAAGAAGTAACCTAAACATATCCCATTAAATAGCCGCCGTTTCTTTTTTTTAGCACGGATCCTTCTATTTACGGGCTGAAGGTTCAGTTGCCGTTGAATGGCGAGAGCTGGGGCTCGCGGGCTCTCGCCGAAGTGTGCCCCTCAATGCGTTCTAAGGGCATTTATCTTCTGCAGCTGCTGTTAGGCCACGCGAGTCACGCTGCCACAGGGCTCGTCGGTGTTGTTGGAGTTGTTGATTTGTTGCTCAACAATAATGCAATTTGTGTGCGCACGCAGCTGCAGCAGGGGTAAAGCATCCAAAACATGTCACTTTATCATACCAACTGTACACGGCATTAAGCAGCACGGAATGGCAACACGTTGTTAATAACAAAAACATTTACATTCGAAATAAATAAGTAATCGTGAAGTGTCGCATTATTAATGTGTGGTCCGCAGTGACACGCGGCACAAAGGCGTGGTTCGAGGTCGCCAAAGTTCGTCTGTGGGTGAAGGGCGGTGCGGGCACCACGGGTCGCTGTTGGTCCTCGCGAGACGTTGACCCCGCGGAGAGCGCAGCAGCCCTCCAACTCCACTTCGTCACCCACACTGGTCCAGCGTTAGACACAAGATTGGGTGACGCCACTGCGTCGCAAATTGTGCACGAGCACAATTAACAAGAGCACTCGACGCATTCGTCAATAACATTGCCCTTTGAATGTAAAAAAATAATGTAATTGGCGATGTTTTTTTGCCAATGGCTTTTCTTCTTCGTAGCGCGTAATTAAGCTCCTCCGACATCGCGCCAAGCTGCACGTAGCTTCTCACTTGGTGTGCCGGTGAGCCGCGTAGCCTGGAATCTGACGAGGCATTTCACCCGCAGGACTTTGTGAAATTGTGGTTTGAGTGCGTGCGTGGCGCCACCGCGCCAGGAAAAAAGACGCTTTTTTTAATTCCGAACATTTGGACAATGACTGCACGCCGTGGAGATGCCAGAGCTGTACTGCAGCTGCCGTATCTCATGAGCGCACACAGCAGCTCTGTGTGGAACAGCGGGGAACTGACTGATTAACCGAAAAAACACAGCATCTGTCCAGGCCGGAAGAGCTTTTTGCCGATACAAATACTGGAAGGTTTGCATATGGGAAGTCTCATGTGTCCTCTTTCCCAGGCCACTCAAACCTTTCCAGTGAGCGTGGAACAGACAGCGAGTCTCGCTCTGGGTTTGATGCCCAAGCCAAGGCAGGCAGAAGATGTATTCTCGTGAAATACAAGATCACATGCCGACGTTTTTGCATGTGCTACTTAATTTTCCCACACCTAAGCATGTCCATAATAGAGTTGTTTTGGGTTAGATCACGTAAATGTACGTGTCGTTAAAACACGCCACCACCCGGTACAGCCAACTAGTGAGGGTTGTCACGTAAACAGAACGTGGCCAATTCGTCACGAGTACAGCACACCGGTGTGTTGGAGAGCCAAGCCACAACATTTACAATCTCAAACACACCGGTGTGCTGTACTAGTGACGAATTGACATGTTCTGTTTACGTGGAACCCCTTACTAGTTGGCTGTGTCGGGTGGTGGCGGGTTTTAACGACACATTTATATATTTACGCGAAAGCCTACGTGTTAAACTGCCCTAAACAAGTGTTAGTTGGAGCAGCGGTTGCAGTGGTTCATGTAACGCCCTTCAAGCCCAGCGGCCTCATCTTGATTCCCAGTCACGGATGACATCAGTGACAAGTGATGTTTTGAAACAAGTCCTGTCCTGCCTTTTTACAAACCTGGTGAAGTATGGTAAAAAAAACAGTGCCAGGACCAACATATCGTAGCGAGGCATTCATCCAGGAAATGGCTGTTATAGAAAGAGGTTTTTGGATGGAGCTGAGATTTGATTTTCAAAATCACTTTCCATGTTCCCGAGTTTCAAACTTCAATCAGTCTCGGACACTGTGACGAAATCTGCCCAAAGGCTTATACGACTGCTACTCTCTCACTATAATCTGTATTGTGGTGAGCAATGACTAACTCGCTTTGCATCAGGGTGTTGGTTAATGCTGTGGTGAAGGAGAGCGAGAGGAGCCAAGGGAGGAGAGGATTTCTTGTGTTCAAGGCTACCCTGAAACTTCAACGGCTGGCCTTTAATGGCCAACTCTTCCCACTGAGGAGTTTTGCATATGCACGCACAAGAAGATAACGACATGGGTACAATCGTACTGGAAACCTTTCATCACTGGCGACCCTGCTGTCTTCCTGCCTCAACCTGAGCAGGATTTTGAAGGAGAGTATTGCAGCCGTCTTTCAGATCTAACGCGTGACACACCCCGTGGTGTCAATATGCCAAGAGAGTCTTCGCTCAGTACCTTGCGGCTGAGCCGGGCCACTGTACCTGATTTTGTTATCTGCACTCTCGTGCAAATGCAATGCAATGCTCTGTTGCATATTAGCATGCGCGCTGTGTCACATGGGGTGCCCTGGCTGAGCACAATGAAACCAATTCATTGCAGTGTTTTTTTTTGTCAAACCGCGCTTAACATACGGCACATTACATTCGACCATTGTTTAAATTACAATGAGACGGCACATTTTCTGTGTGTGTGCGGTTCCAGGGCAATTTTTTTTAAGTTAATTTTTTGGACCAGTGATTTTTATCACCGCCAGTGATTGTGCGACGCCTCGCAGTGTATGTGTGTGTGCATTTCATCTTTGGGAGGAAGGACTCGAGTGCGGCTCGCCAGCAAGGGGCGTCTGAGCACTCGGCAGTTGTCGTGATGTGGGAATTTTACGAGCCGCACGCGCGCGTGCCACGCACTTTCGCCGGGAATCGGGAGCCCGCTGCGGCCAATGCAATTGAATAAAGATGGCATCACAATAGGGCCAGTTCTGGACTCCATTTACTACAATGGGCGGAGCGATCCGCCTGGGCCGATGTGCCGCACTGAGCGCCCACTGTGCTCGCAGCCCTGACCTCTGTCCCTGTACGGGCTCACAAATGCCACGTGGAGGTGGCACACAGCAAGGTCCACTCATAAGCTTGCTTGAGATGCGTGCCCCTGCCCTCAAAAGACCTCCTGACTGCCAACTTGGTATACATCCAGCTCCTTAGTTCTTTTATGAAAATGACCTGTATTAATAACGCCGTAATTAAAATTCATGGAAAATCACTGCACTGCATCTGAATTTAATCCACGGGCAGCCAATTACTTTTCCGCATGCGTTGCCCCAAAAGAGAATGTGGTGCATTTCATAACATAGGACTCCACGGTGTGTAATACTCATGTTGATAGAGTACAATTATAAATGTATGCAAGTCTACGTTGTGTCTTACGCACGTCTGAATAAGCATTGCGTTTGATTGGGAAAAGTATCCGTGCTGCAGCTGCCATGCATTGACGTGACCTTACAGATCGCCTGCAGCGTGGACGAGCACTCGCCTTGTGTTGTACTTCCATCCGCACCTCCGATTAGCACGGTTGGCTATGTATGGTGCAAAAGAAGTTCAATGTACATACGCTCGTCTGCACCCGCTCTCCGCCTCCTTAACCCCCCGCTGTCCATGCCCCCTCGACGTAGCATGCGGAAAAATTTTATAGCTCCACCGCTGTGTAGTAGTGGATTGGGGAGATTTTTTTTTCATACAAATTGTTACGCAGTTAATTCAGTACATGTCTTGTTTTTTTATAGGTAAGGGAAAATATGAAGGTGCAGTCTCTCAGCCTCGCTGTGCGCTGCGTTGCACCACTATCCGAGTAGTTAACCTCGCATTCAATAAACCTTCAGAGCCAGGGTGAACATCCAACTCCAACGTATTTAATGAATAAAACGAGGTAAAACTGATGGAAAAACACAGCACATAATACAGCATCTGCTAATACTTGCAATATCAATACAATGAATGAACACTGCAGCATCATAACATTGTCTTAGATAACATGAATCTCAACAATAGGTCCTGGATGGACCAGGCACTTACATTAGCACTGAATATCTATACAACAAGAGAATAAGCTACTGTGTTAAATAAGGTCACTTTGTGTAATCACCATACTGCAGCCCAAATGTACAGTGCTGCACATAACACTGAACTGTGAATGAGATACTTCTTCATCCTTGCTGTCAAGAACGCATTAAAGTTACATGGGCACAAGTCTGGCTCGACTTATCCAACTACAAATAACATTCACAATAATGCAAATGGCAGGCTTCGCTGTTAACTAGGCCCCATATTCATCATAACAATTTAACAGCATTATAAAAGCATTTACAGCATTATAACGGCAATCCTAACATTATAACAGCATTCCCAGTATTATAAGAACATAAACTAACTTACAAACAATGCTTCTTAAAGTCCCGCAATGAACAGATGCACCCGTCTTCACTGAGACGCTAATTGTGCCTCCAATTTGTACTCTGTGTAATGGCTGACACCCCTGCCTGGCCTTGTGACTTAAAGACCCTTAACTCGCAACTTGATGGTCACGTGACCAAATTCAACACCATCATATCAGGAAGTTCCTGTGTAAGCCCACCCCCATATCTGCCGTGGGACAGAACATGCAGCGCTGCAATTTCTTGCTCACGCCACTGCTGGTGAGAAGGCCTCCATGAGAGGGAGCTCTGGAAATATCCTGTACAGGGCATTTGGCCTACTCTTCCACGCTGGCCATGCATTATCTCACCACACGCCAACTGCCTATTGACTAACCGTGGTGTATTCGTTTATACTGCTGGGTGGACAGAGATGGGCGGATTTATGAGTCTTGCCCATAGTTGCCACTGCCGTGCTGCTAGGAAATCCACTCGGCAACCTCTGGATTGCAGGTCCAGTATTCTCAGCATTACACCCAGGACAATGCATTCATAGGTATGAGCTGAACATTACACAGCTAATGGTGCCAAACAAAATAAGTCGCTAATATATAAGCTGTGGGATGGCATTTCAGAAGCATCCGTGGTCTAAATCGTTAAGGTTCTTGAGCCTTACAGAGGAGTCCATGCTGTGTCAATAGCCCTGACGGTAGATGGCATATTGACGAGCACGCGGACTCAATGTCACTCGTGAAGACACCAGGGTGCATTGCGATGGCTTCTGGAGCACCTGGCACTGTCAAGGAATGGGATCTGCAGAGCAGGTAAACGTCTTTTTTGGGCATTAAACACAATCATTTGCAACACTAATATTTTGATATGTTGATGTTTAGGGTTCATATTTAATATTAGATCTGGCCCATTCGATTATTTAAGTAATCGATTGGTCCAGCGTTTGTCGGTTCAATTTCTTGACCAATCGGATTGTACAAAAATAGTTTGAAATAAAAGTCTTCCCTGGACACGAGATGATAGAAAGGGCTTGGTGACATCATCAGTATGAAAAGCCCAGTCGCACTGGGCTTGGCTTGAAGGGGGTATCTCGCCTTCAACAGGCAGGATGTGGGAGTGGCCCAGTAATCGACCACAGTTATTGGCAGTGTTTATTTGGCTGATCGAGTTCATTGTCGAATGGTCCCAGCTCTGGTTATAATATTCGTGAGCCTGCAATTGTAAGGAGAGAAGCAGACACGTGTGCATTGCGCCAAATAGGGGCACCATGGTGGCTAGGAGATGTTAACTATCTCGCTTGGCATACAGGAGATGTTAACATACAGGAGATGTTAACTACCTCGCTTGGCATACCGGAGGTCGTGGTTCCATTTCGACCCTGACGCCAGTACATTTGGAGTTTAAATTTTCTCCTCGTGGCCACGTGGATTTTTCTCCTGGTCCTCCGGATTTTTCCTCCACATTTATAAACATGCGTTTAGAGTATTTGGCTGCTATAAATTTCCGCACGATAAGCCACGTCGTTAAGCTTTCATTTTTGGCCAGGTCGCTTCTGAAAAAGAGCTATATAGCTCAGTGGGCCTTAACTGGTAAAATTCATTATGCCCTTTAGCTTGCAGTCGGCAGTGCAAGGCCCCTTAGGTTAGCGTGGGGCGATACTTTGCCAAGACAGTCACGGCATATTTCTGATTGTCATATTGAACGAGCCTATTTTAAGCCGACGCATTTGCTTTCTGTGGCCGAAACGCACATGCATGTTGTGTGTTAAGGACAAGGTGTCCTTGCCAGTTTTCCATTCCAGCTCTGCCTTCCCTCACCGCGCTGCAAGATTGCACAATTAAAGCACCTCAGCGGTGAGCAGCAGCTTGTGCATTTTCACGAGGATGTTTGGTTTGGGGCTGCTCTGGCGTTTCCTAATTTGGGGAGAGCGGTTGATATGAAAAAAAAAGCAGCTGAAACAACAGCCTAATGAATTGCAGCCTCCTCCGGCCACAGCTCTGTGCCACGAGTCGTTTCAGGTTGGCTGGTAATGCTTTCCGATTGCTGCTAGTGTTTTACACCACGTTTTTTCCAGTGGCCTTTAGCCGTTTCCGAGTTGCGTCCGACAAATAAATATATATCCGAATTGGACACTCTGAAAAGGAAACGTTTTTTTGTGATTTATATATATATGAATAACTGTTGAAATAAACATTAAAATATATATATTTTTTGTCCAAACAAAAAAAGTCAAACTCATTAAATAAGTGACACCACCCGCGTCAAGTAAATTGCCTTACTAGTTGTACAAAAGAAACATGTGCGTGGTTGTTACTATTTTAGTGTACCATGTACATTTACAGTTTAATCGCAAACACATTCACAACCGCCTTGGCTCATGTTGCCTTCTTGAGGGGAGACATTCCGCTGCTCAAACCGTGAGCCTCCGATTCTCCTTCGTTGCCAGACTACATTCCCACTGTCACCGATATCATGTCATGGGACGTGGACGTTTGCATTTGGAACTCTTGCAATGCAGCAGTGAACCACCCGGTGTCAGAAAAAAAAGACGGCATCGTACAGCTACACTCTTTCCACAGTCGCACCAATCGGCCATCCTATCCACGTGATATGCACGGTGCAAAGAATGCCCCATGCTAATCAAACCAAATGTTTAAATTATCAGAGCTGTCATGAACCCAATTGTGTTGAAACCATCATTAATATAACTAGATTTTTAGACGTCCTTCCTGACTGGGCTGCATTATGAATTCACGACATATCTTGATTTAATCATGGGGTGACTGAAAACCAGATTCGAACTTGGGCTCATAGCAGAGCTGGCTTATTGCCCTGACCCCTGAAACAGCCACCTTCGTTTGGAAGCCTCCTTTATTATTATTATTAGCATCACGAAGTGTGCTTGTGCACTCCCGCCAACGCAATACCATGCTTTCAGTCTACACTCTACACTGTATATAGATACTGTTTGTCAATACCGTACGTTGTTTGATACCTTCCCCCCGCCCTTCACAAATAAACTGCAGATTTTATGTTCTCTCTGAGATTAACGGCCTTCCGAGAAGGCACATGTCGTAGCGTGCCAGCCGTGCGGATGCGTGCGGAGCCACAGTCCGAGTCTCCATTGCGAGTTGTGTTGATCCTGACCATGTCCGGGCAGTGTGTGCGGTGCGCCGTTCACGCTGCTCTTGGCACGGAGAATGTGTAGTGACGTATATTGAGTCACTTTGGCGTTGGCGCCAGCCACTGAGAGAAGAGTGTAACTGTGAGTCTTGGAGCCTCTCTCTGTCACCAGAGTACGTATGAGATACGGGACAGTCTGGGTGAACCCAAGAGGGCACGTGACCATCAGAGGATAAGGACGGGGGGCAGAAGGGGACCGAAGGGACACGTGATGTGAGGTCCCAGAACCTTCTGGGAAGATCCCGAAGGGGGCGTGGCCGAGGGCGGAGCGGGGCCACGCTCAGGGGATAAGAAGGGCTACGCTCTTCGGGCTTCGCTCTTCGATCTTCGCGCACGACACCGTGGACCAGGCAGCGTGTTAGCTGACCTGGCCCGATTATATCGTCATCCCGTCAAGTGGTTGCGTGGTGGTCACCGCCCCAGGAAAAAAATAGTTGAGGATGGAATTACGGTACTATTGTCCAAATGCGGACACCTCAAGCCTCGACGCTGGGAAACGTTGTGTGCCTGTTATTATACTCTGCCCAATATATTTACAACCGCAAGCCTCCATATTTGTCGAGTGGCTATTTTAATTTTTACAGCCCTTTGGTATATCAAATTCTGGATGAGGCCACACCTCGCCATGTCATTTGTGGGAGTCGTTTGGCAGCTTGGTGAAGCAGGGGTAGAGCCAGCGTCCAGTTCAGATATCACTCCCCAGTCGAGTTGCCACCTCTGAGGTACCAAACAACTGGGACATGTAACGAGAAGAGGAATAATTAGCAGTGTTGGAAGAATTTCGATTTAAAGCTTTCGTGACTGCAGGGATTCATCTTCTTGGTTCTTTCGGTAAAGTCACGTGAGAATTATTTTATTATGTTTTATTTTTATTATTTTATTACTTCCCTTTCTACGTGACTTTACCGAAAGAACCAAGAAGATGAGTGTTGGAAGAGTGGAGAACTGCATGCAGTAACGCTGTGTTAAGTCATGCTATATTTTGCAACTTTTATTATTTCCCGGAAGACTTGCAGATTTCCCAGGACAGGCACCTCAACAAGAGGAACGATCCTGGAAAAAATAGGACAGGTAGCAACCATACCCACTAATTAGTTAGTTGTGGCCATGGGTGAAACTCAGGTAGCCTAGTTCAGACGGAGCGAGCGATTGAGCGAGCTAACCATTGCACCACTGTCTTGCCTCATGGCAGATGGGGAGCGTACGTTCACAGGAAGTTCCTGTTTTTTTATGCTAATGTTGGTCACGTGACCAGGAAGTGACGATGTTAGATTTCCACTGTACCACGCGGGCGTCAGCCATTACACAGATAAGTCAAGATGGCGGCACACATCGCATCTCAGTGAGACCACAGCCGCACTTGTCCATTGTGGGAGCTTAAGAAGCATTATCTGTAAGTTGTTTATATTCCTATAATATTGGAAATGCTGTTGTAATGTTGGAATGACCGTTATAGCAATGTAAATGCCTTTATGGTGCCGTTAAGTTGTTGTAGTAAATACGAGGCCTAGTTAGTAACGAAGCCTGTGACTTTCCTTATTGTGGATGTTACTTGTGATTTAGTAGGTCGAGTCAGACTTGTGCCTATGTTGCGATCCTGAGAGTGATGACGAAGTATCTCATCCACAGTTTAGTGTTAAGTGTAATGCTGTACATTTGGGGTGCAGTGAGATGAATACACTATGTGCCTGTATGCAACGCACCAGCTTGTGCCTTTGTCTAGTTGTTCAGGGGTAATGTGGGGGCCTGGTCCTTCCAGGATCTATTGTTATCTGAGACAATGTTCTGATGCTGTGGTGTTCATTGTGTGGGTGTTTCCGAATTATGACAGATGCTGTATCTGTGTTTTCTCACCAGTTTTACCTGTTACAATCAATAAATGACGATCGGAGTTGGACGGTCATCCTGGCTCCGAGGGTTTATTGAACACATGGTTATCTACTCGACTAGCGGTGCAACGCAGTGCACGGCGAGGCCGAGATAGTAAAAATATATTCTTCCTGAAGCTCCCAACCAGTGCTGCAGCCAGCTCTCTGCAGCCAAGTAAAAAGATACTCTTCTTAAAGTTCCCAAGAAGTCCTGCAGCCAGCTCTGCAGTCAGCTCTGCAGCCAGCCCTGCAGCCAGCTCTGCAGCCAGCCCTGCAGCCAGCTCTGCAGTCAGCTCTGCAGCCAGCTCTGCAGCCAGCCCTGCAACCAGCTCTGCAGCCAGCTCTGCAGTCAGCTCTGCAGCCAGCCCTGCAGCCAGCTCTGCAGCTAGCCCTGCAGCCAGCCCTGCAGTCAGCTCTGCAGCCAGCTCTGCAGCCAGCCCTGCAGTCAGCCTGCAACAAGCAAGGAGCTCTGCAACGAGTCTACATTAAAATCGTGCTGCAAGCATCGCAGCATGGAAAGCCACAGTTCAGCAGGGAGAGATGCTGAAGAAGGTGAACCAAGCAATCCAGGATCTCCCATCCTGCCTTAAGAGGACCAAGGGAGTTCAAGGCCCCAGAGGGAGGTCAGGTTGACGCAACGGGCCTTGGAAAGCTATGAAGTTGAGAAACAGGACCTTGATGCCAGGATACAACGGGCATGGAACCGGGTTGAAGCAGATTTATCTGAAGCTTCAAACGCCTCAGACACAGTGGCCTCAATTCAGCGGGCCATCCAGCGAGTGAATGTGAGCAGCTCAAGCTACAAGCTCCTGGCAAATAGATACATCTCGCTCCTGATGAAGGTGAAAACAGATGAGGGCATTGAGGGAGTGCGCAGACAAGAGCACTTCCTCGAACTGCTCGATGATAATGTGCAGGCAGTGATACAAGATGCAATGGACCGTGTGGAGGGCTTAAGAGAGACACGATCTCAGCACTCTGTCTCATCCAGGTCCACCACAAAATCTAAAGCCTCAGCACACTCAAAGACATCATCTACTAGTATGGCAGCAGCTCAGGTACGCGCAGCAGCAGAAGCAGCAAACGCCCGTATTGCCTACATGGCTGAAGAGGAAGCCATGCTAATTGAAAAGGCCCACATACAAGAAGAAGCAAGCATAGCAACTGCTGCCGCACGGAGGAAAGCAGAGCAAGAAAGTATATTAGCAACTGCTGCCGCACGAGAGCAAGAGAGTATATTAGTGGCTACTGCTGCACGGAAGAAAGCAGAGCTTGAAGAGCAAGAGAGTATATTAGTGGCTACCGCCATGCGGAAGAACATTGAACTGCATGCTAAGTTAAGCACCCTACAACTCAAAAAGGAAGCAGCTGCTGCAATGGCCCAGGCAGAGGTGCTCGAAGCAGCAGCCAACCTGGATAAGGAAGAGAATTGGAGTGAGTTTGGCACTCAGAAACCTGTCAAGGACCGTGATCAACTCACCAGAAAAAATATTTTGGACTGGTCTGAACAATGCATCAATGCTCCTCCACCAAACCATACTGAACAAAGGGTGGACGTTCAGGCATTGCCATCTCCACTCCGAATGAACATGAATGCTGTCTACAGGAATGGTGGAAATGCATATCCCGCTCTGGCAGTTAGTCGCCAACTCAGCGTCGCGCACGTGGGGTCAGATGTGGATGCACCAAGTCAGACCCACATTCCAGACAGTCACATAAAGGGATCCAGCCAACGTGATCGAAACCCTTTGGGCCCACAGTCCAACGCCATCGCAAATGACGGCATGCTAGGCAATACAGCCAATAATGCCGCCTCACAAGCGCCAGTATGGACACACCCTGGATCAGCAGGACTAGGAGACTTTTCTAGGTACCTGGCTCACCGCGAACTAATCAACACAGGACTCGTTAAGTTTGATGACCACTCTGAGAACTATCGAGCCTGGAGATCTACCTTCAGGAATGCAATCCGAAATGCAGACATCTCTGCAAGTGAAGAACTCGACCTGTTGGTGAAATGGTTAGGAAATGAATCTGCAGAGTACGCAAAGAGGATCCGGTCAGCAAACATTGACGACCCCGCCTCAAGCCTGCATGCGGTGTGGGAGAGGCTCGAGGAGTGCTATGGTAGCCCAGAAACCATTGAGAAGGCTCTCTTCAAGAAGTTGCAGAACTTTCCAAAAATCTCTGGTCGAGACAATAAAAGGTTACGGGAGCTTGGAGATCTTTTGATGGAGCTTGAATCAGCCCAGGCTGATCCCTACTTACCAGGTCTCATTTTCTTGAATACCTACCATGAAGTGAACCCCATCGTAGAGAAATTGCCATTTGACGTGCAGGAAAAATGGAGAACAGCGGGTTCAAGATACAAGTCAGAGCATCAGGTTGCATTCCCCCCATTCTCTTTTTTCTCAAAGTTTATCTGCAACCTGGCTAAGACTAGAAATGACCCGAGTTTCATGTTTGGCACCACGGGGATTTCCAGTCCAGATCTCCCAAAAATGGAAAGGACAACGGCGAAACGAGGAACAGCGAGAGTGCCAATTTCCGTACATAAGACTGAGGTCTCTCCTGCGACATTCGCAAACTCCGTCCAGGCAACCACCACAAAGAAAAAGATAGAGGATCCAGAGAAGCAATGCCCATTGCATGATAAACCTCACTCCCTCCAGAAATGCCGTCAGTTCAGGAGGAAGCCATTGGAAGAGCGGAAGAACATGCTGAAAGAATTTGGAGTGTGCTTCAAATGCTGTGCTTCTACTAACCACCTTGCAAGGAATTGCAAGGCAGATATCAAGTGCGAGGAATGTGGCAGCGACAAACACGCAACTGCTCTGCACACATTTTACTCGAAACCCAGTAGCACTAAGGCTTCCGATCCCGAAGCAGAGCACGGCGGGGAGCAAGGCGAGACCGCCGCACTCACTTCGTCAATCACAACCAAATGCACAGAAGTCTGTGGAGAAGGCTTCAAAGGAAGATCTTGCTCAAAGATATGCCTCGTCCGAGTCTATCCCAAAGGACATCCTGAAAGGGCAGTAAGGATGTACGCCATAATGGACGACCAGAGCAACAGGTCTTTGGCAAGGTCAGAGTTCTTTGATCAGCTAAGTGTAGGTGGGAATTCCTTTCCATACACGCGCAGAACATGCTCAGGACTGATGGAGACAGCGGGAAGAAGAGCGAGCGGCCTCATGCTGGAAAGCATAGATAGCACCATGAAGCTAGCCCTTCCTACGGTGACAGAGTGCAACGAGATACCGGACGACAGGAGTGAGATTCCCACGCCCGAAGTTGCACGTCACCACCCACACCTGAAACCCATAGCAGAGTTCATCCCGCCATTGGATCACGCGGCACAGATTTTACTTCTGCTCGGCAGGGACATGCTGAGAGTCCACAAGGTTCGTAACCAACGCCATGGACCTCACGACGATCCCTATGCCCAGAGACTCGACCTAGGATGGGTCATCGTAGGTGACGTTTGTCTGAAGGGAATATACAAACCAGACCACATTAGCACATTCAGAACGAGTGTTCTCACGAATGGACGCACGTCGCTCTTCAAACCGTGCCCCAACCACTTCACGCTGAAAGAGGAACTCGGCGAGAGAAGTCAAGGCTGTAGCGTGCAGACTTACGAAGAAACCACCATGACTTCGCTTGTACATCCACCGTCTTCGTTGGAGTTTGTTCCTGCACGTTTCTCCAAGCCAGTCCTGACTGACGGGAAGAAGACTAAGGTGAAGCCGCTGCTCGTCGCTCTGCTGGTGGTCGTGGCGGTGGTCGCTGTGACCGTGGCCTCTCCGTTCCTCGACTCGGAGCTATCGTCCGAGTGGGAATTCTGGAAGGAGTTCCACGGCAAGGCCCCACAGCCGGAACATACCATCTCAAGGCTCGAGCTGTGTGGAGCGGTTCTTGCTACAGAGGTGGCGGAACTTATCTTAGACGAATTTGACGTCAAACTGGACGCGGTCAAGTTCTACACGGACAGTAAGGTCGTACTAGGCTACATAAACAACCAAACCAGAAGGTTCTACACCTACATCAGCAACCGGGTGGAGCGCATCAGGAGATCGACGCAGCCGGAGCAATGGAATTACGTTCCAACTGACCAGAATCCAGCAGATCTCGCAACTAGGTCCATCCCTGCATCTCTGCTGAATCAAACCATCTGGCTGACGGGTCCAGCATTCCTGTTACGACGTGACGTTGGCCCATGTACTACCAAGGAGACCTTTGGACTCTTAGAGCCCGAGTCCGACAAGGAGATTCGTCCTCTATTGACAACTTTCGTAACAAATGTGCGACCAAGAAGTCCACTGAGTCCACACCAATTTGAACATTTCTCGAAATGGACGACGCTCGTGCGAGCGATAGCACATTTAACGCATATTGCAGACTGCTTCCATCGCCCAATGAGAGGCACCACTGGTAGCTGCAATTGATGGCATCACTGCACAGTGCCACGCACTGGAGACGAGCTTTCCAGAGCAAGGAAATCAATCTTCCGCTGTGTGCAACAGGCAGCTTATGCAAGTGAGATCAAGGCCATCAACAAGGGAGAAGACCTTCCTAGGGTCAGCACCCTCAGGAAGCTAAACCCCGGGATGGACAAAGACGACTTGCTCAGGATCGGTGGTCGGCTAGGGAATGCAAAATTAGATGAGAATGAACGAAACCCCCTCATAATCCCAAGCCAGAGCCACATCGCAATCTTACTCGTGCGCCACTACCACGAGAAGGTCAAGCACCAAGGTCGGCACTTCACAGAAGGAGCAATCCGATCTGCAGGGCTGTGGATCGTTGGAGCAAAGAGGTGCATCGCCAGCACAATCCACAAGTGTATCCGGTGTCGCAAGCTACGTGGAAAACAGGAAGAACAGAAAATGGCAGACCTCCCAGCCGATCGACTCAGTGTGGAACCTCCCTGCACCTCTGTAGGGATTGACGTGTTCGGACCGTGGACAGTCATCTCCCGCCGCACCAGAGGAGGGCTCGCGAACAGCAAACGTTGGGCAGTGCTGTTCACCTGTATGAGTACACGAGCAGTGCACATCGAAGTCATCGAGTCCATGGACTCTTCGAGCTTTATAAATGCACTCCGGAGGTTCTTCGCCATCAGAGGGCCAGCCAAGCAACTCCGTTCTGATTGTGGAACCAATTTCATAGGAGCATGTAAAGAGCTTAAGATCAATACGGAGAATGTCGAAGATTATTCTGTCAGGAAATACCTTAGTGACCAAGGCTGCACATGGATCTTCAATCCTCCCCACTCTTCGCACATGGGTGGAGCCTGGTAACGCATGATCGGGATTGCTCGACGCATTCTCGACTCCATGCTATGTGATATCAGGTCCACACGGCTCTCTCACGAGGTCTTGACCACTCTCATGGCCGAGGTCTCAGCCATAATTAACTCAAGACCCCTGATCCCCGTCTCAACCGACCCGGAGTCACCATTCATCTTGACTCCTGCTACACTTCTTAACCAGAAGACAGATGTGCTCACAGCACCTACCGAGGAGGCCAGCACTGCAGACCTCTACAGACGTCAATGGAGACAAGTGCAGAGCTTCGCGAACACGTTCTGGCGTCGCTGGAAAAACGAGTACCTTACGACACTCCAAGTGCGCAACAAGTGGCAGTCTAATAGACCAGACATCCAAGAAGGCGACCTCGTCCTACTGAAGGACAACCAAGTCAAACGGAATGAGTGGCCAATGGGCCGCATCCTCAAGTCGATTCCAAGTGCCGATGGAAAAGTTCGAAAGGTCGAGGTTATGATTGCGAAGCAAGATGTCGCAAGAACTTTCATCAGGCCCATAGTCGAGATAGTACTACTTCTCTTTCGCAAAGATATGGACAAATAAGTCGACCCGTTGAAGTTGTTATACACTTGTTTATGAGAGCGATTGAGCGAGCTAACCATTGCACCACTGTCTTGCCTCATGGCAGATGGGGAGCGTACGTTCACAGGAAGTTTCTGTTTTTTTATGCTAATGTTGGTCACGTGACCAGGAAGTGACGATGTTAGATTTGCACTGTACCACGCGGGCGTCAGCCATTACACAGATAAGTCAAGATGGCGCCACGCATCGCATCTCAGTGAGACCACAGCCGCACTTGTCCATTGTGGGAGCTTAAGAAGCATTATCTGTAAGTTGTTTATATTCCTATAATATTGGAAATGCTGTTGTAATGTTGGAATGACCGTTATAGCAATATAAATGCCTTTATGGTGCCGTTAAGTTGTTGTAGTAAATACGAGGCCTAGTTAGTAACGAAGCCTGTGACTTTCCTTATTGTGGATGTTACTTGTGATTTAGTAGGTCGAGTCAGACTTGTGCCTATGTTGCGATCCTGAGAGTGATGACGAAGTATCTCATCCACAGTTTAGTGTTAAGTGTAATGCTGTACATTTGGGGTGCAGTGGGATGAATACACTATGTGCCTGTATGCAACGCACCAGCTTGTGCCTTTGTCTAGTTGTTCAGGGGTAATGTGGGGGCCTGGTCCTTCCAGGATCTATTGTTATCTGAGACAATGTTCTGATGCTGTGGTGTTCATTGTGTGGGTGTTTCCGAATTATAACAGATGCTGTATCTGTGTTTTCTCACCAGTTTTACCTGTTACAATCAATAAATGACGATCGGAGTTGGACGGTCATCCTGGCTCCGAGGGTTTATTGAACACATGGTTATCTACTCGACTAGCGGTGCAACGCAGCGCACGGCGAGGCCGAGATAACCACAAATGCGCCATATCAACTCAGTATTGGCTACACATTAACATATGAATGTTCATAAATTGTGAAATGAGTTATTAGAAATTCTCATGGCAGTCTTGTATCCTATGTCTGGAGACTTTAATTTAAATCGTCAATCTTAAGTAGATTAGAAATCTTGCTAATCAACTTGAGATAAACGTTTATGCAAATTAATTGATCACCATGGTACAGTAATGAAACTGATGCTCTTGAATTAAATAAACACATACGCAAATAGACTGGTGACAGTATTAACATGCCATATTTTTTACATGGCATTTTTTGTTTAGCATATGCATAGCGTCGACTCATACGATGCAATCAGGTCATAAACTATACTTGTCCTAATACGCACACTGTGCAAATGCTGCCTATCTGTAATTGCCAAAAACTTTTTATATTGTTTTCATATGCTTTGCAGGATGTAAATGTCCATGCCAAAATTGCTGATACATTATTCCTAGAACTTCGCCGTTGCTCGGGTTGAGAGTTTTGGCCGTCGTCCAACGATTTTCCCCCTCTGGGTTAAAAATTCCTAGAAATCTCCGCCCCCTCTCCCCACCCCCCCAAAAAAGGCAAACACCAAAGCAGATAGCTGCGGCCAGGCAAGTCACGCAACCTCCTCGCCCCCGTGGCTCGAACGGGCAGGCCGCACGAAGCGAGCAGATAGGCTTTCACTGGGCGCCGCGCGACAGGGAGTGGAGTGGAGGGGCACCCGGCGGTGAGGAGTATGGAATTTCGGGCGGGAGCTCCTCGCGCACGAGGGCCACGTAATGTGCGCGTGGCGGAGTTGAAGGCAGTGCCAACGTGCAGCTCGCTTGCACTGTCACCGGATTTTTTTTATCTCGCACTTAAGGGGGTTACATTGATCGTGAATATTAATGACATCAATTGTCACGGTAATTGTAGCGCCACTGCCTCCCCCACTGTGAGCCTAATGGAGTTTACCCGATCCCACTTGGCAACTCTCGTTCACTGCTGCTGGGTGACCTGGCAGCCCAGATGACTGGACCCACAAGCTCAAGATTGGCACGTCCACTCATTCCTTTCACACAATAAATGCCTATTCATTCCAAGGTAAATGACCCTACCAGGAGCTATTGTAGTGATGATTAATTGGTTGTTTTGAATTTAATGGAAAAGTTAAGGAAAAAGTGGCATTCTTTTAATAGAAATGTAAACTCCTTGCTCACACGTGTGCTTCTGAGATCATGTAATAATTAATTTACATTTGTAAGGCGCATTTCATCCAAGGATCCCAATGCGCCGTATGTGATAAAGGCATACAGTCGCCTCGCGTTTTACACGAGATTACGTAACGCGATTTTGAAATCATTCGTTCGATAAATTGACGGAACTCGCTGCGAGCTGATCGTTAGTCAGGCAGCAAAGTTCAGTGGCGATGCTGCCTGAGGTGCAGCAGCAAGTCAACCACAAGCGCGGGCAGCAAGCATCAGCATCTACTTATCACGCGCCACTTTGATGATCTTGTCCGCGTGAACTTTGTCTTGTTTACGTTATGTTTAACCGGTGCGATTTTGAGTGACACTCCCCGTGTAAAACGAGACGTAGCTTGCGTGTGTAATTCCCACCGTGGTTTCACTGTAAGATAACATTTCAACAAAGACCTGAGGTGATATTCAGTCACCATGAAATGACGTATCAATTTATTGACTTAAAATTGTTATATTATTTTGTAATTATTACGATTGTTTAACCCGGAAAGCCTTATTCTGTCTCCTCATATTTAGGGGGAGTCCTGCCAAAATTTTTTTTCTCAGGATGGAGCGATGTGACTGCTGCTGCGTGTAATCCCAATTGAGTCATTTGCATGCCAATACCAGTTACATTGTATGTCCTTTGCGTTGTGGGAGGAAACCCATGCAGAATAGGGGTAGAACATACTAACTCTACTCAGAAAGCCACCCTGGTTGGGAATCAACCCCAAGTTTTCTTGCTGTGAGGCACAAGGGTGAGCACTGCTCTACCCTGCCACCAATGTCGTGTTGATATTGGTTCATGTTACCATTGCAGCCACTAGGGGCGCTGCAAAGCACCTAAGTGTTAAACAAGATAACGTTCTGTATTCATGCATCAACTTGGGATCCCGAATTGTGGTAATCCATTGATCAGTGAGAATGCGGTTCATTATAGCTATAGTATCTATACATATACATAATTGAGCCCATAAACGCATTAGCTGCAGTTGAAATGACACCGCTATTATGTTCATTAACTCTCTGTAGTCTGGTGGTTGTCGTAATCAGTATGTCATCAGTGCATCTGAGATGGTCAATTTTTTCTACATTTTTATTTATAAAAATTTTTCTCCAATCCGGTTTTTCAGAAAACACTTTCGAATGCCACCGTGAATAACTGCGAAGAGAGCCTAACTCAACTATGCTATTTTGCCAGGCAAAGCAAATCTGACTGGGACCACCAAAAGGAGGCCGTAGAAAGAGCGGCGAGCCAAATTCCCGCGACACCGGAATGTTATCACCGTTTTGTTGCCTTCCTTACTGCAGCTGTTAATAAGAGCATCCCCCGAGGCTGCCTGCTGGATAACAGAGACCCAGGACCTGCTCCGATAGTCCAACCAGTCAGGCAGTCCACAGGTTGGAAAGGCCCTGCTAGAGTATTTAAACTCAGCCAGACGTTAGCGGTGGATTGAGTGCGTTAGAGGCTCTGAACTTCACACACTTTAGCCGCCATGCCTGGGCCCTACTACGACATCTGGGTGCTGCTAACCCGACAGAATACGGGACTGTAATAGTCCTGCCCAACTATATTGCCTCCAAACTAGTGGAGAACACAAAAGAACAGCTCGACAAAAAACATCAAGTGAGATATCAATTGCGAATTACACCAGACATTGGCCTCAATCTCCTCACCGCCATCAACACAGAAGAAGTGAGTGAGGAAGGGTTTGGCTTAAATTGGGAAAGGCAAGGCGCTAGCAGAGATGGTATCCCCCCAGAATTCCGCTATCACTTCGGCCCTCGGGGACTCTGGTGGCTAGCAAACCTGTACATCAGAACATGAAAACCAGATGCATCTCAAAGGCATGGCGGGATGCAATGGTCATTGCAATACCCAAACCGGACAAGCCAACCAGTGACCCGGGAAGCTATAGGCCGTTATCACTCCTGTGCACGACATAGAAACTCGTGAAACCCATCATCCTCCAGATAATTATCCCCCTTGTCAAGTTAGTGATCTCTGAAGAACAAGCGGGATTCCAGCCCTTGCGATGCACATTGAGGCCAGATTCCGGAAGAAATCCAAGACTGGTCTAGTCTTCGTGGACTTGTCATCGACTTATGACACAGTCTGGATTAAGGGCTTGATGTTGAGGTTCACAAGGACCATTCCCTGCCTCGAAACAATACGCCTGATATGGACGATGCTGAGCAATAAGCAAGTTCACGTCTATATGAGCAACAAAATTCAGTACTCGCGCCAACGCTCTTCAATGTCTATACAAGCGACATGCCGCCAACTGGGTTACGCACATTTGTATATGCGCATGACTTTGCCCTGGCAACACAAGCAGCCAATTTCAATGAGATTTAATCCATTCTGAACCAAGAACTAAACACCACCAGAAATAGAGGCTCGAACCAAATCCCCACAAAACAAGAGTCACTGCATTTCATCTTGATAATTGACGAGCCAAGCACACTCTGAAAGTGACATTCTGCAGCAACACTGTGCAACCTTCCATGACCACCTTAAAAAGGTAGCTGCCAAGACCAAATCAAGGGTCAACCTGGTCCAGAAACTGATGAGCACAAACTGGGGAGCATCAGCACCAGTCCTACGAACATCAACGATGGCCCTTGTGTACTCTGTAGCCGAGTACTGTGCACCAGTATGGACAAGAAGTAGTCAGACTCGACTTGTTGATGTCCAACTGAACACTACAATACAGTGTATCACTGGAACCCTCAAGTCGACCCCAACACTCTGGCTGCCTGTGCTGTCACACATCGCTCCCCCACCCATCCGCGCAACGCTGCAACCCTCCGGAAAGTCCTGCGAATCGAGAAAAACAGTCGCCTTCCCATTCATCAGGACCTCAATAGTACCCCTCATCATGGCTTTGAATTACGCAAGCCCTTTTGGACCCATGCGCTTAACCTTCAACAATGCAAGTTTAACCCGAGTGAAGTCTGGAGAGCTAATTGGATTTCTAAAGAACTCACAAGCAAACACCGAGTTGTGAAAGACCAAATGCAGAAGATCCTTGGGTGTGATCTTCCACGAAGCTCATGGCCCACCTTTAACCGCATCTGTACAAACCATGCCAGATGCGGATACCTGGTAATCCAGAACAGGCCATACAACATATAACGACGCAATGCCCAATCCATAAATACGAAGGAGACACAGCGCAGAGACTGAGTGGTAATTTCAGCACGTGTGCAGGTGCGGGACGGATTGTTCATCACCCCGGTACCGTGGTGTACGGTGATGGCTTTGGGTATTGCTTCATCCAGCAGTGACTGGATCATGGATTATCATGATAATGAATATACTTCATTACGCTCTGTGCAGAAAAAGCTGAGGATGCAGTGAAGCGTGCATCCCATTCCATCGCCACCGCAGCCCCTGACCCGATGCCCCAGGCAGAGCGGTTGGCGATTAATTCAGAGGTTTTTAAATCATTATACTTTGTATGAGGATGGGCTGGTACACACCCACTGTTTGCGTGTTGGTGTGGGGAGTGGTACTGTCGTGGTTAGCGAATTGTGCTGCAGACTCGGCGAGCCGCATTGGATTCCAGCTCATGATCAACACCAGTGACGAATATATAAGTCGGTCCAGAGCCTTCCCATTGATAGCCTCAACCATAAATGAGTATCCGCTGTGGTGTGGTGTGTAACTGTCAGCACAAGGGCATCAAAGGTGGCAGGATGTGGTGCTGGCCACCCACTCACGTGTACCCTGTTAGCAGCACTTACCCCAACAGTCAGTTCGTGGCTATGTGGGAGATCTTTGTCTTGTGTGTTGGCATGGCATATACTGTACACGCATGAAAAGTTGAACAGGTGGGCGGTGTGGCACCTGTTTTTTTCGACGACAGTTGTAGACATGCGAATGATTGGCACCGTTACCCTTGGCCTACGTTTCCTCTAAGGCTGGTTCAGCGGTCCTATGTGATGCCTTAATTAAATAGCAGCGTTGGCAAATATGGACAGCCAGGTGTGGTGCAGGCCGCAGCATGAGCTCACCCAGCAGCACTCACCCGAACGGAGCGAGGGTGAAAGGGGCTCTTTGTGTGTACGTGTTGGTTGTTTAGCACACGGGCATGTAGCGTGCACGAGTATGTAGCACTGTCAAAGAAAGCGCAGATGTGCAGCATTGCATGTTTGGAATCTTGAGGCTCAACACGTTATTAACTTCCAGTGAAAACATTTGCAATCTATTTGTTCAGCGGTTAATGCGAACAGGAATTCAGCGTCGCGAATCCGACAGTGCGATCATCATGTATCCCCCGGCTAGTGTTGAGACCTGTGTTTGAGGAGAAGAAGAAGAAGAGAAAGAAGAAACCCGTGCATTTGGACCTTAATGTGACCACACCATTTGCTGCTCTTGGCATTGGTTTCCTCTTATATTGCAATGACGGCTTTGTCAGTTTTGGCCAGGTGTATACTATAAAGAAATTTAACGAAAATATTATAAATACCTCTCCTCAGCAATGAAAACGGCACACCTGCCAGTTTACACAGAGGGCGGAATGCTCAGTGTCTGAACAGAAATGAATGCGTCTCGCTGGCCATAACAGGAAGAAGGCTCGGAGCGGTCGCCGAAGCCTCGCCACTGAGAAATCGGCGCATTCCATCCCCCATCCCTCGTACAGTTCGGAAGGCTCCAGCGTCGAAGAAGCTGGAGCCGGAGAATGCGCGCTATGGCGTCGCTCCTCGCGACACGAGAATGGGGCCCTGGGTGGGTTAAAGTACCGCAACCGTGGGTCTCCTGCCTCTGGTGGTTAAGGAAAAAACAAAGTGACCCCCTGCATGGCGTTTATTTGTACAGTGTTGGCCTTGTGGGACGCGCTCATTAAAGATGCATTTTTTTAGTTTTCGCTAGAAAAGTGAATGCTGAGCGATTTTGATTGAGCTTTGGATGAACGAGGGGAGGGATTCCATTACAGTGCGAAAAATACTGCTTTGTTGACGTCCTTGTCATTATCATCATCAGACACTGTTTATTCATGACAGCAGACGTCCTTTGCTGATCTTTAATGTTTACAATGGCTCGTTGTAGTCACTGTAAAAATGTCACTTCAGTTATGGTACTTCTGCAATAGGTTTTCAATGTTTGTATCATGACCATCAGAAGCAGCTATGATCAATCCACTGCTGGATGAAGGCCGCCCCAAGCCGCGAGGGAATCAGGCTCATACTCTCTTTTGGCTGCTACTCCATTGTTAGTGTAAAGCGCCGGCCACTGTCCCTTCTAGAGACATCTCCTACCCAAGCCCACCAACTTTTCTTCATGGTCTCAACATGTATCTCTCCCCTAATATCCGTACGTTGCTTGCCGGATGTAAGTGGGATGTAGGTGGGTGTTTCATTAAATGTATTGTATAATCGTTGGACGACCTTGAAATGAAATAATAATGGAGGCCTTGAATTTAACCACAAGCATTCCCACTTTATTGCTTGGCTCGTTACTCTTGGCTCTTGCTTGTCGATAGGAAGGCGATAGCAATGGCTTGGACAACCCAGAGATGCGTTGTACTTCTCCACCACGCCGCACTCCAGGCTGGCTTTAATAGAGCGTGTGCTGGGCTGGAAGCCTGTGGTTGTTCTCCGAGCCAGACGATCTGGACTGGTTGAGAAGGCTCTGGACAGGGCCCTTATCGGCAGCGCCAGTGCAAATCTGAACATCCAATAATTGAATTAAACTAAATATTTGGTTTCTTTGGTGGGAAAAAAACCCCAGCGGAATTATCTTCGACAAACGTCTCGTTTGCCATCTTTAATTCATTTCGTGTCAACGTGAACTTTATTATTTCGTAATTGATTATAACGTTGCATCAGGACGCTAATCTCCCGTAGTTTCCTTTTGGGTTCAGTTTCCTCTTGGGCTTTGAATGATCTCGTCGATTGTTTGTCGCACTCAAGTACTGCGTGCTGTTCTCATTCTGCAACCACTTGACTATTACATGTGACATGCACGTGCCTGGCCTTAATGGGAACTCGCTAACATCACCTGTTCTGAGAATGTGCGTGGCTAAACGGGAGATCTCTGTCTCTTGTTTTTTGAGCCTTCAAACTGCGGATTTAAAAAACTCCATACAAAATGTATTCGATTTTAGTGATAACTCTACAAAGAGCAAGGCAGGCCTCTTCAGATCACAAAATACAGTCACCCTTCAAGCTGCTTTCAAGCTATGTGTTCTGTATTATATGAGGTCTGTTTGAATTCATAACCTATAGTATATGAATGTATTGAATGCTTTTGATAGTTTTATACATGCTCACGTGCATAATTTTTTAATATATTTTCATTGTAACCCATGGATATTTTTTTATCTAACCGATGATGATGTATATTTTACTTTGCAGTGGAAATAAATTTGAATCAAACAAACAATCGTTATGTTTTTATAATGAGATGCAGCACATGACCCACGTTCCACTCACATGATCGATTTTTGGCTTCCACCCTCCCACGAGCTCAGCGCCTCATTTGTGAGAGGCCTCTGTAATGAGGCGTGAATTTGCCTGTCAAGGTTTTCCTACTGCAAAAAAATGAAGCACAAACGTTCTGTAAATATTTCTTTCCTTGGACTAAGACTTTGTGTGACTGGAGAGAGTAAGAAAAAAAATCTGATTTTCTTTTTAAACTATTGAAGTGAGGACCCAATAATTATATTTTTAATTTTAGCGCTTTACATTTCAGATTGCGGTCCTTGTCTGCCCATTTGGGATCTGTTAACACTTTATACAACCGCAGTATTTTGGGGGATGCTAAAGTTCGACAGCTCGTGTGATGTGTTAATGCCATGTGTGCACGTCCGAGGCATTTGCGTACTCTGGATGCCGACGAGTGCTGGGCGGACGCAGCAGCAGCGGCAGCATCAGCGCTTGTGTCTCACGCTGCTCTTGCTGAAAAATAAAACACGCATTTTCCACAGATACTTCTCAAGTGTCCGAATTTTATTGAATGCTTTTGCAGAGAGTTCACTGAAAAGGCAACAAGGAATGTGCAGGGCGGGGGGGGTTCTCCTTGTTTACAAGTGGGAGAAAGCTTTCTCTGCCATCCTGCTTTGTCTCCCAGAGCCTGCACTAATTGAGTGTCCCATTGAGATTCTAGGGAGTTCCACAGCTTCTTGTTTGGATTATTTTTTCCAGCAACAATTATTTGATTATGGCCGTGGAACCACACAAATAATCAATTTTTATATAGCCAAGTGGACAAGAGACTCCATGAGCATGTAAAGTATGCGTTTTATTATAGAGTGGGCTTACAGTCAGGCGGCGAACAAACTGTACAGAGTTCATCCACCACCGCTCGAATAAACGTAAAGTTAACTGCCGTTTGGCAGCCACCTCTGTCATTTTCACAACATGGCAGAGTATTGATTGTGCCGGTTTCATATTTGCTGTATATCCTGGATCTGCAGTGGCGACAATTGGGACCCCCTTTGGCAGCTTATTTCGGAGCGAACGATCGGTGATTAAGTGCTATTTTTTTTCCCTTTTAACTTTTTTCCTGAGAAAACGCGGGCACTGTTTTATTTATTTGTAATGGTACATGCTGTGTTTTGTATTTTGCAACTTTACATAGGAAATTGAGGGGGGGGTTTCTTTGTAATGCTTGGAACGCGCCTCGCTGTACCGAATATTATGGCCGCAACAACAACAAAAAGCGTTTAAATCTGTCTCAAAATTGTGTCTGGAGAACGCGGGGCGAACGTGCAACGACTGAGTAGTTTTACATATGTCCCGTACTCGAGGCTGTAGCCTCTTCATTTTTCTATGACCACTGGAGAATATAATTTGCTTCATAATGCCTAATCATTCTTTTCGGAATAGAAAAAAACCGTAGGGAGCTTATATAATTTGTTTTTCGTACAAACTTTCATATTTGTATGGAAGGCCAGGGCTAGGGCATGGGGAAAAGAGAGTTTTATGTGCACTGTGCTCCACACGAGAGAGAGCAGCTGATAAAATATTTATTTCGCATATTTACCGATGTCATTAGTAGCGCACCAATTGGCGTGCGAAGGGGGGGGGGGCATTTGGCGTCGTGCGCCGCTCGGTGTGGGAGCCGGCGAGGTGACACGGAGCCAACGTGAGCGGGACTCGTCGCAGCACCAGCGGCGTGGCACAATGACAGATGCCGAATCCCCTCCTTTGTCGAGGGATGGCCGTGGTGAATGGGATATGCGGTGGCAATAAGGGGACTCGCTAATCTTGGGAGCCTGCGGCTGCTACTTGAGCAGCATGTGAGCAAGCAGCAAGTAAGGTGTCTTTTTTTGTGTTTGTCAAATGTTGGGAAGATACTCCGTAATCGCGTTTTACAATCAATTTGGTGAACAACCCGGTGAAATGGTGGCGCAGTGGTTAGTCCACAACGCTATGAACCCCGGCTTCTTGAGTTCGATTCTCAGCCGAGGCTAACATCATCAGTAAAGTGATATTCCAAATGGTCCTGGGTCACTCTCCCTCCCCAATATCATTGACAATCAACTCTCATGATGCACAACGGCGTGGGGAGGCCTTCATCCAGCAGTGGATTGACAAAGGGCTGAACATTGTTAGAATGTGCATGAACTGCGCAGATCCTTCTGGTTTAACTGCTTATAGTCCGCTCAACCTTCTGATGGCCAAATTCATAGTGAGCATCCGTTTACTTTGAAATATTTAAATATCACCATCCGTGGGTAGAAAATGCCTCCAGGAGCATTTTGCCTTTCATCGTCGGCCTCTGCCGCTTGAGTACGTCTCCGTTATTCTGCTCTAGCCCGCACGACTGAAACAAAAGTGCTCCGAGTGACATTGGCTGATGCGCACTATTTTCATGTAACGTGGAGCGTACGGCTAACGGGGAGCATTCGCATTACTTTCTACAAACCGGAGCTCCCGAATTTGCCTATAAAGTGCTTGCGCATTAGACTGTGACTGTTAGTCTCATCAAACTCCACACCGTCGCGAGCAGCAGCAGCGGCGGTGTGTGTGGTGTGTGTGTGGTGTGTGTGTGTGGCGTGTGTGTGTGGCATGTTTTTTTTTAAAGAGTGGTTTGTTTATTGCCTGGAGAAAACATGCCGGCTCGCGGCATGATTGCCGCGTCAGCAGAATGCGCCTGCGAGGCGCGCCAACGCGAGGTGTCACGGGGCTACGGCCTGACCCCATGTCACGTCTCCGCGCTGGTACAAAAAAAAAGGCAGCTTGTAAAAAAAAAATTACTTTTGACTGAAAATAAATAAACCAACGGAGGAATTCTGCACATAAGTCCTGGGGCTTGCTACCAGCAGATTTTTTTTTTGCGGGGGGGGGGGGGTTTGTTGGTAAATGTCCATGCCACGCTTTATTTATTCTGAAACCGGCAGGAATAATTGGTGGCGTTTGTGTGTGTGTGGGTCTTCTATCGTGGTGAGCTCGCGTGTGTTGTTCGCCTGTCATCGTTGGCGGCTGTGAAGGCCGTGGCGCCCTGCCTGGCAGCGCTCTAGCCGACCTATTTTAGAGGCCACGTGCGGAGGGTTAGGTCGGTCATCGGGCACGACGGGCGACGCGGTAAAAATCAAAAAAATGTGTTGCTCTTCCGATGCGGGATCCACTCGTGTTGCACTCGTGTCTGTAAGCAGCATCGGCTACGAATGGGACGGCACTCACTCAGACAAATTGCACAGGAATGTATTTGCCGTTTAAAGGGATGTTGCTCTGCAGTGAACACGTGCTGGAATCCGAAAAAAAAGATGTTCGTCGTAAAAAAAACAAGTTCACTTCATATGCGAACATCGCTGTTGAGGGAGCGAGCACTCTCAAGCGAACAGCATGGGCAGAGCACAGCTCCTGGCAGCGACGTCGCCATACCATCACCAACACCGGGACATGTGTAAATTCGTTTCTCGATCATTTTTGCTGGCCATGACCCTTGTTTCTCTCTGCTTGGAGCATCGTTCTGGTGGATATTTCCAACTTGTCTCGTCAGCGAGACGTTGTTCCAGATCCCAAACGAAGCTTCCCACAGAGGAACGTGGACACGTCCTGCCTCACTGCTGCGCGCGTTCTCGTGGTTGCGCTTCCTCGCTCCCCTACCTTATACTCGGGTCGCACCGCATCTTGTTTCGGCACGATGTCCGACGTTTCGCTCCATGTGCTGGACTCAAATTCCTGAAGCAGCTCCCAGCATGGAGAGCGAAACGTGGCACATGATGCAAAACGACACGAGGTACAACGATGAAAAACACACACACACCGGGGGAGCTGTGTCTGCCTTGCTCCCTGCAAGTGACACGGGACGAGGGGAGGAGGGGTGGTGGCAAGGACAGCAGCTGCCCCTGTTGGGGAAAGTCTTGCCCCTGCTAAACGTTTGAGCACGCGGTGTTTGTGATACAATTAGTCTCCCACTCTGGCTGCCCGCCCGCTAACAGAATACACCAGCGAGGCATGACGCTGTTGACTTTCTAACTGAACGATGTCAAAGTGGCGCCATTGTCGCCGTAGCAAAGAGGAGGCTGTGTGCTCTGGGCTATTATTTCTGGGGTGACCATGCCAATGTTGTTAAAATCACAGCGCGAAGAATAAATTGGCTCCGCACAATGGAATTGGCACTTGTTCACGGCACTTAACTGATTCCAGAAATGGCAGCACACAATGATCTTTAGTTTTCAATGATGCAAAAGCAATGTCTGCGTTAATATGAAGTTCGTTTAGAGTCACCCATTATAATGAGGCACGTGTAAGCACAGAGAGAGACGCTAAAGTCATGCAAAAGTGATTCAAAGGTTCTGAGCCGAGATGGTTGGTGAGTTTGGCAGTGCTCTGACATATGAATCAGACACACGAACACTTATAAAATAAAAGGGAGCACATGCTTACATGACGCATGGAGAGGTATACTGATTGGAATTGCGCCGAGAGACGCAAGGATTAGTGCACCAATCGGGGAATAAATGAGAAACATCGCGTAGACACTGCGAGAACAAGGGGCCGGACAAGACACATGGCTAGAAGGGACGATGGCCAGCGGTCAACACGGGCGATAGAGTGAGAGCCACGAGGAGATAGAAGATGTCCGAGAGGACGTCCACCGTGGAGAAAGAGACGTGAGGTGAGCTCATGTGCAGGAGCGAGATGGGATGTTGCATCGCGAGGCTGTGATGGATGGCGATGGACAGCCAAGGTGCTTTCCTGCTCAAACAAGAATGGTACGAATGTATGTTGAACTTCTTTCGCACCGTACGTAACAACCGTTCTGATCGGAGGTGCGGGGAAGGACAACAAACCAAACACAAAAAGCAGCGCTAAAGAAGTGAGTTTTCAACTGAGGCGGTGCTCATCTCCTGTTTACAGACCTTGAGCCAGTGCTGGAAATTCCACACTCCTTTGGCGGGCGTGGGTGTTTCCATAGGACAGGCACCTGTGACTTTTTATAAAGTGTTACCAATGTTTATTTATCAGGGACGGATGACAGGTTGAATCAACGCCAGACCAGGACTTGAACTCCCAACCTTCGGATTGCGAGCCGCCCGCTCTATTTATTTATCTGAGCAAATAAGGCCCCGCTGAGCAACGCGGCTCTTTTTCAGAAGCGACCTGGCTATCACAAATGATAGCTCAACGAAGTGGACTATCGTAGGGACATTTGTAGCAGCCAGATACTCCAGAAACACGTTTCTATCGCTGAGCCACCTGGAATATTTCATGGCTGATTACGACAATAATGATGTGTCACGGCGTGCGTGTAATAGAATTTACGGAGTTGCCGTATCCCCGTGCGCCCATGTCTCCTTGCCCTCGTGCTTCAATTGCAAACGCCCCGTTGAGGCCTTTGCTCGGTTGCCGGTGCCCTGTTGGTGCGCGCCACCTGGCGGACGGCACCGTCTGGTGCAGCGGTGGCCCCGTGGCTGTCCCCGCACACGGGCAGCAGGTGGCGCTGTCCGCCCGTCGAGGCCGTGGCGATTGAAACCGTGGTCCTCACGACCGAACGGTGACCGAGTTGAGCCTCCCGCCTTGTCCTGCTGATGAGCCCTGCGGCGGGCGGTGACCGCCAGTCACTTGAATCTACAGCTTCTACATCGGGTTTCTCAGACTGCAGTTGTCACGATCCACCACGCGCGCTCAAGTACAAGTGAACGCGTTACGCATTTGCACGCACGTGATGATTGGTCAACATGACACACCATCACCACCGCGCCGTGAAAGTCACACTCCGTCCTGGCGCTGTTCTCAAGTCACAGCCACCATGGTTGGGTCGCGATAGCTTCACAGCAGAGCCCAACAATCTCTCCTCGCATGCAAGGCGTTTTCCCCAGGGTAGGCGATTTACCTCGATTCACGACTGAGAAGATGCTCCTCAATCGCCCCGCATTTGCGCGTCGATGGAAGAGAGCTATAGACCTCAGCGAGGCTTTTATTGCCAACGTGAGAAACACGTGGTGTGTGTTTGCGTGCTGACTAATCGGATTTTCTCGCTTTATATCGGCTTTAGCGTCACACTCCACGGGAGGTAAATCGCTTGGTTTAGATGGGTTCGTGTGTTTACCCTGAGTTTTAAAGCAAGTTAGTAATTTAAGCTGGCCCCTTCTCTGCGAGTGACTTGAACCATGATTTTTTTTTGGGGGGGGGGGGGCAAAATCTGATTAGTTTTTGTTATAAGCATAGGACGATATTTGTGCCACATTTTTGCATTCTCATGGAACGCAGTTAGGGCACCGTGGCACTTGTGCCAGGCTAGGTGCACAGAAGGCCTGCTGACAGCTTCCTGGCAGAGTCTTAGGCCTTGCGGGTTAGCTGACTGAATGTCCTCCAGTCACTCAGTCACGGCCGGCTGGTCGCAGTCGATTCTGAGAGGGAAGTTGGTTCGGTGGGAAGGTGATTCATGACGGAGGATTGTACAGATTGGGATGAAATCTGTTCATGCTATAGCTCAGAGATGAATGCTAGACCCCGGTCAGGCCTGGTGGTAACGCGAATGGTCCATCAGAATGTCATTGGCAGTACCTATAGGGTGTCCATAAAGCTATCACCCGTCCTTGAATGAGCATAATTCGATAACTGTTTGGCTTTATTGATAAAACTACACACAGACTTGGTCGTGTGAATATTGTATCATATTGACTGTCATCTCCTCTAATTCTTCACGTGTCCACCAATATTTTTGGCGGCACACATCGCATCGACATTTGAGAAGTCCCTGCGGTCTTCTTCAACATATTGACTGCGATCATTTCGATTGCCTCTGGTCGTGTGCAGTTGAAGACCACACTTGTGGAGCTATTGGTAATGTTTTCGATTTAAAGCTTTCGTGACTGCAGGGATTCATCTTCTTGGTTCTTTCGGTAAAGTCACGTAGAAGGGAAGTAATAAAATAATAAAAATAAAACATAATAAAACAATTCTCACGACGTTTCGGCCACAACGCAAGCAGCCGTCCTCAGGCGACGTTTCGGCCACAACGCAAGCAGCCGTCCTCGCCTGAGGACGGCTGCTTGCGTTGTGGCCGAAACGTCGTGAGAATTGTTTTATTATGTTTTATTTTTATTATTTTATTACTTCCCTTCTACGTGACTTTACCGAAAGAACCAAGAAGACTATTGGTAATGCACAATTACAGTGCAACGTGAATCAAATACACACAATTACAGTGCGATGTGAATCAAATACACACAATTACAGTGCAACGTGAATCAAATACACACAATTACAGTGCAATGTGAATCAATTACACACAATTACAGTGCAATGTGAATGAAATACACACAATTACAGTGCTATGTGAATCAATTACACACAATTACAGTGCGATGTGAATCAAATACACACAATTACAGTGCAATGTGAATCAAATACACACAATTACAGTGCAATGTGAATCAAATACACACAATTACAGTGCAATGTGAATCAAATACACACAATTACAGTGCAATGTGAATCAAATACACACAATTACAGTGCGATGTGAATCAAATACACACAATTACAGTGCAATGTGAATCAAATACACACAATTACAGTGCAATGTGAATCAAATACACACAATTACAGTGCAATGTGAATCAAATACACACAATTACAGTGCAATGTGAATCAAATACACACAATTACAGTGCAATGTGAATCAAATACACACAATTACAGTGCGATGTGAATCAAATACACACAATTACAGTGCAATGTGAATCAATTACACACAATTACAGTGCAATGTGAATCAAATACACACAATTACAGTGCGATGTGAATCAATTACACACAATTACAGTGCAATGTGAATCAAATACACACGATTACAGTGCAATGTGAATCAAATACACACAATTACAGTGCAATGTGAATCAAATACACACAATTACAGTGCGATGTGAATCAAATACACACAATTACAGTGCAATGTGAATCAAATACACACAATTACAGGGCAATGTGAATCAAATACACACAATTACAGTGCAATGTGAATCAAATACACACAATTACAGTGCAACGTGAATCAAATACACACAATTACAGTGCAATGTGAATCAATTACACACAATTACAGTGCAATGTGAATCAAATACACACAATTACCGTGCGATGTGAATCAATTACACACAATTACAGTGCAACGTGAATCAAATACACACAATTACAGTGCAATGTGAATCAATTACACACAATTACAGTGCAATGTGAATCAAATACACACAATTACAGTGCAATGTGAATCAAATACACACAATTACAGTGCGATGTGAATCAATTACACACAATTACAGTGCAATGTGAATCAAATACACACGATTACAGTGCAATGTGAATCAAATACACACAATTACAGTGCAATGTGAATCAAATGCACACAATTACAGTGCGATGTGAATCAAATACACACAATTACAGTGCAACGTGAATCAAATACACACAATTACAGTGCGATGTCAATCAATTACACACAATTACAGTGCAACGTGAATCAAATACACGCAATTACAGTGAAATGTGAATCAAATACACACAATTACAGTGCAACGTGAATCAAATACACACAATTACAGTGCAATGTGAATCAATTACACACAATTACAGTGCAATGTGAATCAAATACACACAATTACAGTGCAATGTGAATCAAATACACACAATTACAGTGCGATGTGAATCAATTACACACAATTACAGTGCAACGTGAATCAAATACACACAATTACAGTGCAACGTGAATCAAATACACAATTACAGTGCAATGTGAATCAATTACACACAATTACAGTGCAATGTGAATCAAATACACACAATTACAGTGCAATGTGAATCAAATACACACAATTACAGTGCAACGTGAATCAAATACACACAATTGCAGTGCTACGTGAATCAATTACACACAATTACAGTGCAATGTGAATCAAATACACACAATTACAGTGCAATGTGAATCAAAGACACACAATTACAGTGCAATGTGAATCAATTACACACAATTACAGTGCAATGTGAATCAAATACACACAATTACAGTGCAACGTGAATCAAATACACACAATTACAGTGCAACGTGAATCAAATACACACAATTACAGTGCGATGTGAATCAATTACACACAATTACAGTGCAATGTGAATCAAATACACACAATTACAGTGCAATGTGAATCAAATACACACAATTACAGTGCAATGTGAATCAAATACACACAATTACAGTGCGATGTGAATCAAATACACACAATTACAGTGCAATGTGAATCAAATACACACAATTACAGTGCAATGTGAATCAAATACACACAATTACAGTGCAACGTGAATCAAATACACACAATTACAGTGCAATGTGAATCAATTACACACAATTACAGTGCAATGTGAATCAAATACACACAATTACAGTGCGATGTGAATCAATTACACACAATTACAGTGCAACGTGAATCAAATACACACAATTACAGTGCAATGTGAATCAATTACACACAATTACAGTGCAATGTGAATCAAATACACACAATTACAGTGCAATGTGAATCAAATACACACAATTACAGTGCGATGTGAATCAATTACACACAATTACAGTGCAACGTGAATCAAATACACACAATTACAGTGCAACGTGAATCAAATACACACATTTACAGTGCAACGTGAATCAATTCCACACAATTACAGTGCAATGTGAATCAATTACACACAATTACAGTGCAATGTGAATCAAATACACGCAATTACAGTGAAATGTGAATCAAATACACACAATTACAGTGCAATGTGAATCAATTACACACAATTACAGTGCGATGTGAATCAAATACACACAATTACAGTGCAATGTGAATCAAATACACACAATTACAGTGCAATGTGAATCAAATACACACAATTACAGTGCAATGTGAATCAAATACACACATTTACAGTGCGATGTGAATCAAATACACACAATTACAGTGCGATGTGAATCAATTACACACAATTACAGTGCAATGTGAATCAAATACACAAATTTACAGTGCAATGTAAATCAAATACACACAATTACAGTGCAATGTGAATCAAATACACACAATTACAGTGCGATGTGAATCAAATACACACAATTACAGGGCAATGTGAATCAAATACACACAATTACAGTGCAATGTGAATCAATTACACACAATTACAGTGCAATGTGAATCAAATACACACAATTACAGTGCGATGTGAATCAATTACACACAATTACAGTGCGATGTGAATCAAATGCACACAATTACAGTGCAATGTGAATCAAATACACACAATTACAGTGCAATGTGAATCAAATACACACAATTACAGTGTAATGTGAATCAAATACACACAATTACAGTGCAATGTGAAACAAATACACACAATTACAGTGCGATGTGAATCAAATACACACAATTACAGTGCAATGTGAATCAATTACACACAATTACAATGCAATGTGAATCAAATACACACAATTACAGTGCGATGTGAATCAATTACACACAATTACAGTGCAATGTGAATCAAATACACACGATTACAGTGCAATGTGAATCAAATACACACAATTACAGTGCAATGTGAATCAAATACACACAATTACAGTGCGATGTGAATCAAATACACACAATTACAGTGCAATGTGAATCAAATACACACAATTACAGTGCAATGTGAATCAATTACACACAATTACAGTGCAATGTGAATCAAATACACACAATTACAGTGCAACGTGAATCAAATACACACAATTACAGTGCAACGTGAATCAAATACACACAATTACAGTGCGATGTGAATCAATTACACACAATTACAGTGCAATGTGAATCAAATACACACAATTACAGTGCAATGTGAATCAAATACACACAATTACAGTGCAATGTGAATCAAATACACACAATTACAGTGCGATGTGAATCAAATACACACAATTACAGTGCAATGTGAATCAAATACACGCAATTACAGTGCAATGTGAATCAAATACACACAATTACAGTGCAACGTGAATCAAATACACACAATTACAGTGCAATGTGAATCAATTACACACAATTACAGTGCAATGTGAATCAAATACACACAATTACAGTGCGATGTGAATCAATTACACACAATTACAGTGCAACGTGAATCAAATACACACAATTACAGTGCAATGTGAATCAATTACACACAATTACAGTGCAATGTGAATCAAATACACACAATTACAGTGCAATGTGAATCAAATACACACAATTACAGTGCGATGTGAATCAATTACACACAATTACAGTGCAACGTGAATCAAATACACACAATTACAGTGCAACGTGAATCAAATACACAATTACAGTGCAATGTGAATCAATTACACACAATTACAGTGCAATGTGAATCAAATACACACAATTACAGTGCAATGTGAATCAAATACACACAATTACAGTGCAACGTGAATCAAATACACACAATTGCAGTGCTACGTGAATCAATTACACACAATTACAGTGCAATGTGAATCAAATACACACAATTACAGTGCAATGTGAATCAAAGACACACAATTACAGTGCAATGTGAATCAATTACACACAATTACAGTGCAATGTGAATCAAATACACACAATTACAGTGCAACGTGAATCAAATACACACAATTACAGTGCAACGTGAATCAAATACACACAATTACAGTGCGATGTGAATCAATTACACACAATTACAGTGCAATGTGAATCAAATACACACAATTACAGTGCAATGTGAATCAAATACACACAATTACAGTGCAATGTGAATCAAATACACACAATTACAGTGCGATGTGAATCAAATACACACAATTACAGTGCAATGTGAATCAAATACACACAATTACAGTGCAATGTGAATCAAATACACACAATTACAGTGCAACGTGAATCAAATACACACAATTACAGTGCAATGTGAATCAATTACACACAATTACAGTGCAATGTGAATCAAATACACACAATTACAGTGCGATGTGAATCAATTACACACAATTACAGTGCAACGTGAATCAAATACACACAATTACAGTGCAATGTGAATCAATTACACACAATTACAGTGCAATGTGAATCAAATACACACAATTACAGTGCAATGTGAATCAAATACACACAATTACAGTGCGATGTGAATCAATTACACACAATTACAGTGCAACGTGAATCAAATACACACAATTACAGTGCAACGTGAATCAAATACACAATTACAGTGCAATGTGAATCAATTACACACAATTACAGTGCAATGTGAATCAAATACACACAATTACAGTGCAATGTGAATCAAATACACACAATTACAGTGCAACGTGAATCAAATACACACAATTGCAGTGCAACGTGAATCAATTACACACAATTACAGTGCAATGTGAATCAAATACACACAATTACAGTGCAATGTGAATCAAAGTCACACAATTACAGTGCAATGTTAATCAATTACACACAATTAAAGTGCAATGTGAATCAAATACACACAATTACAGTGCAATGTGAATCAAATACACACATTTACAGTGCAACGTGAATCAATTCCACACAATTACAGTGCAATGTGAATCAATTACACACAATTACAGTGCAATGTGAATCAAATACACGCAATTACAGTGAAATGTAAATCAAATACACACAATTACAGTGCAATGTGAATCAATTACACACAATTACAGTGCGATGTGAATCAAATACACACAATTACAGTGCAATGTGAATCAAATACACACAATTACAGTGCAATGTGAATCAAATACACACAATTACAGTGCAATGTGAATCAAATACACACATTTACAGTGCGATGTGAATCAAATACACACAATTACAGTGCGATGTGAATCACATACACACAATTACAGTGCAATGTGAATCAAATACACAAATTTACAGTGCAATGTAAATCAAATACACACAATTACAGTGCAATGTGAATCAAATACACACAATTACAGTGCGATGTGAATCAAATACACACAATTACAGGGCAATGTGAATCAAATACACACAATTACAGTGCAATGTGAATCAAATACACACAATTACAGTGCAACGTGAATCAAATACACACAATTACAGTGCAATGTGAATCAATTACACACAATTACAGTGCAATGTGAATCAAATACACACAATTACCGTGCGATGTGAATCAATTACACACAATTACAGTGCAACGTGAATCAAATACACACAATTACAGTGCAATGTGAATCAATTACACACAATTACAGTGCAATGTGAATCAAATACACACAATTACAGTGCAATGTGAATCAAATACACACAATTACAGTGCGATGTGAATCAATTACACACAATTACAGTGCAATGTGAATCAAATACACACGATTACAGTGCAATGTGAATCAAATACACACAATTACAGTGCAATGTGAATCAAATGCACACAATTACAGTGCGATGTGAATCAAATACACACAATTACAGTGCAACGTGAATCAAATACACACAATTACAGTGCAATGTGAATCAATTACACACAATTACAGTGCAATGTGAATCAAATACACACAATTACAGTGCAACGTGAATCAAATACACACAATTACAGTGCAATGTGAATCAAATACACACAATTACAGTGCGATGTGAATCAATTACACACAATTACAGTGCAATGTGAATCAAATACACACAATTACAGTGCAATGTGAATCAAATACACACAATTACAGTGCAATGTGAATCAAATACACACAATTACAGTGCGATGTGAATCAAATACACACAATTACAGTGCAATGTGAATCAAATACACACAATTACAGTGCAATGTGAATCAAATACACACAATTACAGTGCAACGTGAATCAAATAGACACAATTACAGTGCAATGTGAATCAATTACACACAATTACAGTGCAATGTGAATCAAATACACACAATTACAGTGCGATGTCAATCAATTACACACAATTACAGTGCAACGTGAATCAAATACACGCAATTACAGTGAAATGTGAATCAAATACACACAATTACAGTGCAATGTGAATCAATTACACACAATTACAGTGCGATGTGAATCAAATACACACAATTACAGTGCAATGTGAATCAAATACACACAATTACAGTGCAATGTGAATCAAATACACACAATTACAGTGCAATGTGAATCAAATACACACATTTACAGTGCGATGTGAATCAAATACACACAATTACAGTGCGATGTGAATCAATTACACACAATTACAGTGCAATGTGAATCAAATACACAAATTTACAGTGCAATGTAAATCAAATACACACAATTACAGTGCAATGTGAATCAAATACACACAATTACAGTGCGATGTGAATCAAATACACACAATTACAGGGCAATGTGAATCAAATACACACAATTACAGTGCAATGTGAATCAAATACACACAATTACAGTGCAACGTGAATCAAATACACACAATTACAGTGCAATGTGAATCAATTACACACAATTACAGTGCAATGTGAATCAAATACACACAATTACCGTGCGATGTGAATCAATTACACACAATTACAGTGCAACGTGAATCAAATACACACAATTACAGTGCAATGTGAATCAATTACACACAATTACAGTGCAATGTGAATCAAATACACACAATTACAGTGCAATGTGAATCAAATACACACAATTACAGTGCGATGTGAATCAATTACACACAATTACAGTGCAATGTGAATCAAATACACACGATTACAGTGCAATGTGAATCAAATACACACAATTACAGTGCAATGTGAATCAAATGCACACAATTACAGTGCGATGTGAATCAAATACACACAATTACAGTGCAACGTGAATCAAATACACACAATTACAGTGCAATGTGAATCAATTACACACAATTACAGTGCAATGTGAATCAAATACACACAATTACAGTGCAACGTGAATCAAATACACACAATTACAGTGCAATGTGAATCAAATACACACAATTACAGTGCGATGTGAATCAATTACACACAATTACAGTGCAATGTGAATCAAATACACACAATTACAGTGCAATGTGAATCAAATACACACAATTACAGTGCGATGTGAATCAATTACACACAATTACAGTGCAATGTGAATCAAATACACACGATTACAGTGCAATGTGAATCAAATACACACAATTACAGTGCAATGTGAATCAAATGCACACAATTACAGTGCGATGTGAATCAAATACACACAATTACAGTGCAACGTGAATCAAATACACACAATTACAGTGCAATGTGAATCAATTACACACAATTACAGTGCAATGTGAATCAAATACACACAATTACAGTGCAACGTGAATCAAATACACACAATTACAGTGCAATGTGAATCAAATACACACAATTACAGTGCGATGTGAATCAATTACACACAATTACAGTGCAATGTGAATCAAATACACACAATTACAGTGCAATGTGAATCAAATACACACAATTACAGTGCGATGTGAATCAATCACACACAATTACAGTGCAATGTGAATCAAATACACACAATTACAGTGCAATGTGAATCAAATACACACAATTACAGTGCAATGTGAATCAAATACACACAATTACAGTGCGATGTGAATCAATTACACACAATTACAGTGCAATGTGAATCAAATACACACAATTACAGTGCAATGTGAATCAAATACACACAATTACAGTGCAATGTGAATCAAATACACACAATTACAGTGCGATGTGAATCAAATACACACAATTACAGTGCAATGTGAATCAAATACACACAATTACAGTGCAATGTGAATCAAATACACACAATTACAGTGCAACGTGAATCAAATAGACACAATTACAGTGCAATGTGAATCAATTACACACAATTACAGTGCAATGTGAATCAAATACACACAATTACAGTGCGATGTCAATCAATTACACACAATTACAGTGCAACGTGAATCAAATACACGCAATTACAGTGAAATGTGAATCAAATACACACAATTACAGTGCAATGTGAATCAATTACACACAATTACAGTGCGATGTGAATCAAATACACACAATTACAGTGCAATGTGAATCAAATACACACAATTACAGTGCAATGTGAATCAAATACACACAATTACAGTGCAATGTGAATCAAATACACACATTTACAGTGCGATATGAATCAAATACACACAATTACAGTGCGATGTGAATCAATTACACACAATTACAGTGCAATGTGAATCAAATACACAAATTTACAGTGCAATGTAAATCAAATACACACAATTACAGTGCAATGTGAATCAAATACACACAATTACAGTGCGATGTGAATCAAATACACACAATTACAGGGCAATGTGAATCAAATACACACAATTACAGTGCAATGTGAATCAAATACACACAATTACAGTGCAACGTGAATCAAATACACACAATTACAGTGCAATGTGAATCAATTACACACAATTACAGTGCAATGTGAATCAAATACACACAATTACCGTGCGATGTGAATCAATTACACACAATTACAGTGCAACGTGAATCAAATACACACAATTACAGTGCAATGTGAATCAATTACACACAATTACAGTGCAATGTGAATCAAATACACACAATTACAGTGCAATGTGAATCAAATACACACACTTACAGTGCGATGTGAATCAATTACACACAATTACAGTGCAATGTGAATCAAATACACACGATTACAGTGCAATGTGAATCAAATACACACAATTACAGTGCAATGTGAATCAAATGCACACAATTACAGTGCGATGTGAATCAAATACACACAATTACAGTGCAACGTGAATCAAATACACACAATTACAGTGCAATGTGAATCAATTACACACAATTACAGTGCAATGTGAATCAAATACACACAATTACAGTGCAACGTGAATCAAATACACACAATTACAGTGCAATGTGAATCAAATACACACAATTACAGTGCGATGTGAATCAATTACACACAATTACAGTGCAATGTGAATCAAATACACACAATTACAGTGCAATGTGAATCAAATACACACAATTACAG
Organism: Lampetra planeri; assembly: GCF_965212315.1. NCBI lineage: Eukaryota > Metazoa > Chordata > Hyperoartia > Petromyzontiformes > Petromyzontidae > Lampetra > Lampetra planeri. The sequence goes on along the minus strand of NC_136116.1, from coordinate 1,420,908 downwards.
TGCGATGTGAATCAATTACACACAATTACAGTGCAATGTGAATCAAATACACACGATTACAGTGCAATGTGAATCAAATACACACAATTACAGTGCAATGTGAATCAAATGCACACAATTACAGTGCGATGTGAATCAAATACACACAATTACAGTGCAACGTGAATCAAATACACACAATTACAGTGCAATGTGAATCAATTACACACAATTACAGTGCAATGTGAATCAAATACACACAATTACAGTGCAACGTGAATCAAATACACACAATTACAGTGCAATGTGAATCAAATACACACAATTACAGTGCGATGTGAATCAATTACACACAATTACAGTGCAATGTGAATCAAATACACACAATTACAGTGCAATGTGAATCAAATACACACAATTACAGTGCAATGTGAATCAAATACACACAATTACAGTGCGATGTGAATCAAATACACACAATTACAGTGCAATGTGAATCAAATACACACAATTACAGTGCAATGTGAATCAAATACACACAATTACAGTGCAACGTGAATCAAATACACACAATTACAGTGCAATGTGAATCAATTACACACAATTACAGTGCAATGTGAATCAAATACACACAATTACAGTGCGATGTGAATCAATTACACACAATTACAGTGCAACGTGAATCAAATACACACAATTACAGTGCAATGTGAATCAATTACACACAATTACAGTGCAATGTGAATAAAATACACACAATTACAGTGCAATGTGAATCAAATACACACAATTACAGTGCGATGTGAATCAATTACACACAATTACAGTGCAACGTGAATCAAATACACACAATTACAGTGCAACGTGAATCAAATACACAATTACAGTGCAATGTGAATCAATTACACACAATTACAGTGCAATGTGAATCAAATACACACAATTACAGTGCAACGTGAATCAAATACACACAATTGCAGTGCAACGTGAAACAAATGCAAACAATTAGAGTGCAACGTGAATCAATTACACACAATTACAGTGCAATGTGAATCAAATACACACAATTACAGTGCAATGTGAATCAAAGACACACAATTACAGTGCAATGTTAATCAATTACACACAATTAAAGTGCAATGTGAATCAAATACACACAATTACAGTGCAATGTGAATCAAATACACACATTTACAGTGCAACGTGAATCAATTACACACAATTACAGTGCAATGTGAATCAATTACACACAATTACAGTGCAATGTGAATCAAATACACGCAATTACAGTGAAATGTGAATCAAATACACACAATTACAGTGCAATGTGAATCAATTACACACAATTACAGTGCGATGTGAATCAAATACACACAATTACAGTGCAATGTGAATCAAATACACACAATTACAGTGCAATGTGAATCAAATACACACATTTACAGTGAGATGTGAATCAAATACACACAATCAAAGTGCGATGTGAATCAATTACACACAATTACAGTGCAATGTGAATCAAATACACACAATTACAGTGCGATGTGAATCAAATACACACAATTACAGTGCAATGTGAATCAAATACACACAATTACAGTGCAATGTGAATCAAATACACACAATTACAGTGCAACGTGAATCAAATACACACAATTACAGTGCAATGTGAATCAATTACAAACAATTACAGTGCAATGTGAATCAAATACACACAATTACAGTGCGATGTGAATCAATTACACACAATTACAGAGCAACGTGAATCAAATACACACAATTACAGTGCAATGTGAATCAATTACACACAATTACAGTGCAATGTGAATAAAATACACACAATTACAGTGCAATGTGAATCAAATACACACAATTACAGTGCGATGTGAATCAATTACACACAATTACAGTGCAACGTGAATCAAATACACACAATTACAGTGCAACGTGAATCAAATACATAATTACAGTGCAATGTGAATCAATTACACACAATTACAGTGCAATGTGAATCAAATACACACAATTACAGTGCAATGTGAATCAAATACACACAATTACAGTGCAACGTGAATCAAATACACACAATTGCAGTGCAACGTGAATCAATTGCACACAATTAGAGTGCAACGTGAATCAATTACACACAATTACAGTGCAATGTGAATCAAATACACACAATTACAGTGCAATGTGAATCAAATACACACAATTAAAGTGCAACGTGAATCAAATACACACAATTACAGTGCAATGTGAATCAAATACACACATTTACAGTGCAACGTGAATCAATTACACACAATTACAGTGCAATGTGAATCAAATATACGCAATTACAGTGAAATGTGAATCAAATACACACAATTACAGTGCAATGTGAATCAATTACACACAATTACAGTGCGATGTGAATCAAAAACACACAATTACAGTGCAATGTGAATCAAATACACACAATTACAGTGCAATGTGAATCAAATACACACATTTACAGTGCGATGTGAATCAAATACACACAATTACAGTGCGATGTGAATCAATTACACACAATTACAGTGCAATGTGAATCAAATACACACAATTACCGTGCAATGTGAATCAAATACACACAATTACAGTGCAATGTGAATCAAATACACACAATTACAGTGCGATGTGAATCAAATACACACAATTACAGTGCAATGTGAATCAAATACACACAATTACAGTGCAATGTGAATCAAATACACACAATTACAGTGCAATGTGAATCAAATACACAATTACAGTGCAATGTGAATCAATTACACACAATTACAGTGCAATGTGAATCAAATACACTCAATTACAGTGCAATGTGAATCAAATACACACAATTACAGTGCAACGTGAATCAAATACACACAATTGCAGTGCAACGTGAATCAAATGCACACAATTAGAGTGCAATGTGAATCAATTACACACAATTACAGTGCAATGTGAATCAAATACACACAATTACAGTGCAATGTGAATCAAAGACACACAATTACAGTGCAATGTTAATCAATTACACACAATTAAAGTGCAATGTGAATCAAATACACACAATTACAGTGCAATGTGAATCAAATACACACATTTACAGTGCAACGTGAATCAATTACACACAATTACAGTGCAATGTGAATCAATTACACACAATTACAGTGCAATGTGAATCAAATACACGCAATTACAGTGCAATGTGAATAAAATACACACAATTACAGTGCAATGTGAATCAATTACACACAATTACAGTGCAATGTGAATCAATTACACACAATTACAGTGCGATGTGAATCAATTACACACAATTACAGTGCAATGTGAATCAAATACACACGATTACAGTGCAATGTTAATCAAATACACACAATTACAGTGCGATGTGAATCAAATACACACAATTACAGTGCAATGTGAATCAAATACACACAATTACAGTGCAATGTGAATCAATTACACACAATTACAGTGCAATGTGAATCAAATACACACAATTACAGTGCAACGTGAATCAAATACACACAATTACAGTGCAATGTGAATCAAATACACACAATTACAGTGCAATGTGAATCAAATACACACATTTACAGTGCGATGTGAATCAAATACACACAATTACAGTGCGATGTGAATCAATTACACACAATTACAGTGCAATGTGAATCAAATACACACAATTACAGTGCAATGTGAATCAAATACACACAATTACAGTGCAATGTGAATCAAATACACACAATTACAGTGCGATGTGAATCAAATACACACAATTACAGTGCAATGTGAATCAAATACACACAATTACAGTGCAATGTGAATCAAATACACAATTACAGTGCAATGTGAATCAATTACACACAATTACAGTGCAATGTGAATCAAATACACACAATTACAGTGCAATGTGAATCAAATACACACAATTACAGTGCAACGTGAATCAAATACACACAATTGCAGTGCAACGTGAATCAAATGCACACAATTAGAGTGCAACGTGAATCAATTACACACAATTACAGTGCAATGTGAATCAAATACACACAATTACAGTGCAATGTGAATCAAAGACACACAATTACAGTGCAATGTTAATCAATTACACACAATTAAAGTGCAATGTGAATCAAATACACACAATTACAGTGCAATGTGAATCAAATACACACATTTACAGTGCAACGTGAATCAATTACACACAATTACAGTGCAATGTGAATCAATTACACACAATTACAGTGCAATGTGAATCAAATACACGCAATTACAGTGCAATGTGAATAAAATACACACAATTACAGTGCAATGTGAATCAATTACACACAATTACAGTGCAATGTGAATCAATTACACACAATTACAGTGCGATGTGAATCAATTACACACAATTACAGTGCAATGTGAATCAAATACACACGATTACAGTGCAATGTGAATCAAATACACACAATTACAGTGCAATGTGAATCAAATAAACACAATTACAGTGCAATGTGAATCAAATACACACAATTACAGTGCGATGTGAATCAAATACACACAATTACAGTGCAATGTGAATCAAATACACACAATTACAGTGCAATGTGAATCAAATAAACACAATTACAGTGCAATGTGAATCAAATACACACAATTACAGTGCGATGTGAATCAAATACACACAATTACAGTGCAATGTGAATCAAATACACACAATTACAGTGCAATGTGAATCAATTACACACAATTACAGTGCAATGTGAATCAAATACACACAATTACAGTGCAACGTGAATCAAATACACACAATTACAGTGCAATGTGAATCATATACACACAATTACAGTGCGATGTGAATCAATTACACACAATTACAGTGCAATGTGAATCAATTACACACAATTACAGTGCAATGTGAATCAAATACACACAATTACAGTGCGATGTGAATCAATTACACACGATTACAGTGCAACGTGAATCAAATACACACAATTACAGTGCAATGTGAATCAATTACACACAATTACAGTGCAACGTGAATCAAATACACACAATTACAGTGCAATGTGAATCAATTACACACAATTACAGTGCGATGTGAATCAATTACACACAATTACAGTGCAACGTGAATCAAATACACACAATTACAGTGCAACGTGAATCAAATACACAATTACAGTGCAATGTGAATCAATTACACACAATTACAGTGCAATGTGAATCAAATACACACAATTACAGTGCAATGTGAATCAAATACACACAATTACAGTGCAACGTGAATCAAATACACACAATTGCAGTGCAACGTGAATCAATTACACACAATTACAGTGCAATGTGAATCAAATACACACAATTACAGTGCAATGTGAATCAAATACACACAATTACAGTGCAACGTGAATCAAATACACACAATTACAGTGCAATGTGAATCAATTACACACAATTACAGTGCAATGTGAATCAAATACACACAATTACAGTGCGATGTGAATCAATTACACACAATTACAGTGCGATGTGAATCAAATACACACAATTACAGTGCAATGTGAATCAAATACACACAATTTCAGTGCAATGTGAATCAAATACACACAATTACAGTGCAATGTGAATCAAATACACACAATTACAGTGCAATGTGAATCAAATACACACAATTACAGTGCGATGTGAATCAATTACACACAATTACAGTGCAATGTGAATCAAATACACACGATTACAGTGCAATGTGAATCAAATAAACACAATTACAGTGCAATGTGAATCAAATACACACAATTATAGTGCGATGTGAATCAAATACACACAATTACAGTGCAATGTGAATCAAATACACACAATTACAGTGCAATGTGAATCAATTACACACAATTACAGTGCAATGTGAATCAAATACACACAATTACAGTGCAACGTGAATCAAATACACACAATTACAGTGCAATGTGAATCAAATACACACAATTACAGTGCAATGTTAATCAAATACACACAATTACAGTGCAATGTGAATCAAATACACACAATTACAGTGCAATGTGAATCAAATACACACAATTACAGTGCAATGTGAATCAATTACACACAATTACAGTGCAATGTGAATCAAATACACACAATTACAGTGCAATGTGAATCAAATACACACAATTACAGTGCAATGTGAATCAAATACACACAATTACAGTGCGATGTGAATCAAATACACACAATTACAGTGCAATGTGAATCAAATACACACAATTACAGTGCAATGTGAATCAAATACACACAATTACAGTGCGATGTGAATCAATTACACACAATTACAGTGCAACGTGAATCAAATACACACAATTACAGTGCAATGTGAATCAATTACACACAATTACAGTGCGATGTGAATCAATTACACACAATTACAGTGCAACGTGAATCAAATACACACAATTACAGTGCAACGTGAATCAAATACACAATTACAGTGCAATGTGAATCAATTACACACAATTACAGTGCAATGTGAATCAAATACACACAATTACAGTGCAATGTGAATCAAATACACACAATTACAGTGCAACGTGAATCAAATACACACAATTGCAGTGCAACGTGAATCAATTACACACAATTACAGTGCAATGTGAATCAAATACACACAATTACAGTGCAATGTGAATCAAAGACACACATTTACAGTACAACGTGAATCAATTACACACAATTACAGTGCAATGTGAATCAATTACACACAATTACAGTGCAATGTGAATCAAATACACGCAATTATAGTAAAATGTGAATCAAATACACACAATTACAGTGCAATGTGAATCAATTACACACAATTACAGTGCGATGTGAATCAAATACACACAATTACAGTGCAATGTGAATCAAATACACACAATTACAGTGCAATGTGAATCAAATACACACATTTACAGTGCGATGTGAATCAAATACACACAATTACAGTGCGATGTGAATCAATTACACAATTACAGTGCAATGTGAATCAAATACACAAATTTACAGTGCAATGTAAATCAAATACACACAATTACAGTGCAATGTGATTCAAATACACACAATTACAGTGCGATGTGAATCAAATACACACAATTACAGGGCAATGTGAATCAAATACACACAATTACAGTGCAATGTGAATCAAATACACACAATTACAGTGCAACGTGAATCAAATACACACAATTACAGTGCAATGTGAATCAATTACACACAATTACAGTGCAATGTGAATCAAATACACACAATTACCGTGCGATGTGAATCAATTACACACAATTACAGTGCAACGTGAATCAAATACACACAATTACAGTGCAATGTGAATCAATTACACACAATTACAGTGCAATGTGAATCAAATACACACAATTACAGTGCAATGTGAATCAAATACACACAATTACAGTGCGATGTGAATCAATTACACACAATTACAGTGCAATGTGAATCAAATACACACGATTACAGTGCAATGTGAATCAAATACACACAATTACAGTGCAATGTGAATCAAATGCACACAATTACAGTGCGATGTGAATCAAATACACACAATTACAGTGCAATGTGAATCAAATACACACAATTACAGTGCAATGTGAATCAATTACACACAATTACAGTGCAATGTGAATCAAATACACACAATTACAGTGCAACATGAATCAAATACACACAATTACAGTGCAATGTGAATCAAATACACACAATTACAGTGCGATGTGAATCAATTACACACAATTACAGTGCAATGTGAATCAAATACACAATTACAGTGCAATGTGAATCAAATACACACAATTACAGTGCAATGTGAATCAAATACACACAATTACAGTGCGATGTGAATCAAATACACACAATTACAGTGCAATGTGAATCAAATACACACAATTACAGTGCAATGTGAATCAAATACACACAATTACAGTGCAACGTGAATCAAATACACACAATTACAGTGCAATGTGAATCAATTACACACAATTACAGTGCAATGTGAATCAAATACACACAATTACAGTGCGATGTGAATCAATTACACACAATTACAGTGCAACGTGAATCAAATACACACAATTACAGTGCAATGTGAATCAATTACACACAATTACAGTGCAATGTGAATAAAATACACACAATTACAGTGCAATGTGAATCAAATACACACAATTACAGTGCGATGTGAATCAATTACACACAATTACAGTGCAACGTGAATCAAATACACACAATTACAGTGCAATGTGAATCAAATACACACATTTACAGTGCAACGTGAATCAAATACACACAATTGCAGTGCAACGTGAATCAAATGCACACAATTAGAGTGCAACGTGAATCAATTACACACAATTACAGTGCAATGTGAATCAAATACACACAATTACAGTGCAATGTGAATAAAAGACACACAATTACAGTGCAATGTTAATCAATTACACACAATTAAAGTGCAATGTGAATCAAATACACACAATTACAGTGCAATGTGAATCAAATACACACATTTACAGTGCAACGTGAATCAATTACACACAATTACAGTGCAATGTGAATCAATTACACACAATTACAGTGCAATGTGAATCAAATACACGCAATTACAGTGAAATGTGAATCAAATACACACAATTACAGTGCAATGTGAATCAATTACACACAATTACAGTGCGATGTGAATCAAATACACACAATTACAGTGCAATGTGAATCAAATACACACAATTACAGTGCAATGTGAATCAAATACACACATTTACAGTGCGATGTGAATCAAATACACACAATTACAGTGCGATGTGAATCAATTACACACAATTACAGTGCGATGTGAATCAAATACACACAATTACAGTGCGATGTGAATCAAATACACACAATTACAGTGCAATGTGAATCAAATACACACATTTACAGTGCGATGTGAATCAAATACACACAATTACAGTGCAACGTGAATCAAATACACAATTACAGTGCAATGTGAATCAATTACACACAATTACAGTGCAACGTGAATCAAATACACACAATTACAGTGCGATGTGAATCAAATACACACAATTACAGTGCGATGTGAATCAATTACACACAATTACAGTGCAACGTGAATCTAATACACACAATTACAGTGCAATGTGAATCAAATACACACAATTACAGTGCGATGTGAATCAAATACACACAATTACAGTGCGATGTGAATCAAATACACACAATTACAGTGCAACGTGAATCAAATACATACAATTACAGTGCAATGTGAATCAATTACACACAATTACAGTGCAACGTGAATCAAATACATACAATTACAGTGCAATGTGAATCAATTACACACAATTACAGTGCAACGTGAATCAAATACACACAATTACAGTGCAATGTGAATCAAATACACACAATTACAGTGCAACGTGAATCAAATACACACAAATACAGTGCAATGTGAATCAAATACACACAATTACAGTGCGATGTGAATCAAATACACACAATTACATTGCAACGTGAATCAAATACACACAATTACAGTGCAATGTGAATCAAATACACACAATTACAGTGCAATGTGAATCAAATACACACAATTACAGTGCAATGTGAATCAAATACACACAATTACAGTGCAATGTGAATTAAATACACACAAATACAGTGCAACGTGAATTAAATACACACAATTACAGTGCAACGTGAATCAAATACACACAATTACAGTGCAACGTGAATCAAATACACACAATTACAGTGCGATGTGAATCAATTACACACATTTACAGTGCAACGTGAATCAAATACACACAATTACAGTGCAACGTGAATCAAATACACAATTACAGTGCAACGTGAATCAAATACACACAATTGCAGTGCAACGTGAATCAAATGCACACAATTAGAGTGCAACGTGAATCAATTACACACAATTACAGTGCAATGTAAATCAAATACACACAATTACAGTGCAATGTGAATCAAATACACACAATTACAGTGCAATGTGAATCAATTACACACAATTACAGTGCAATGTGAATCAAATACACACAATTACAGTGCAATGTGAATCAAATACACACAATTACAGTGCAACGTGAATCAATTACACACAATTACAGTGCAATGTGAATCAATTACACACAATTACAGTGCAATGTGAATCAAATACACACAATTACAGTACAATTTGAATCAATTACACACAATTACAGTGCAACGTGAATCAAATACACACAATTACAGTGTGATGTGAATCAAATACACACAATTACAGTGCGATGTGAATCAAATACACACAATTACAGTGCAATGTGAATCAAATACACACAATTACAGTGCAAAGTGAATCAAATACACACAATTACAGTGCAATGTGAATCAAATACACAAAATTACAGTGCGATGTGAATCAAATACACACAATTACAGTGCAACGTGAATCAAATACACACAATTACAGTGCGATGTGAATCAAATACACTCAATTACAGTGCAATGTGAATCAATTACACACAATTACAGTGCAATGTGAATCAAATACACACAATTACAGTGCGATGTGAATCAAATACACACAATTACAGTGCGATGTGAATCAAATACACGCAATTACAGTTTAACGTGAATCAAATACATACAATTACAGTGCAATGTGAATCAATTACACACAATTACAGTGCAACGTGAATCAAATACACACAATTACAGTGCAATGTGAATCAATTACACACAATTACAGTGCAACGTGAATCAAATACACACAATTACAGTGCAATGTGAAACAAATACACACAATTACAGTGCGATGTGAATCAAATACACATAATTACAGTGCGATGTGAATCAAATACACACAATTACAGTGCAACGTGAATCAAATACATACAATTACAGTGCAATGTGAATCAATTACACACAATTACAGTGCAACGTGAATCAAATACACACAATTACAGTGCAATGTGAATCAATTACACACAATTACAGTGCAACGTGAATCAAATACACACAATTACAGTGCGATGTGAATCAAATACACATAATTACAGTGCGATGTGAATCAATTACACACAATTACAGTGCAACGTGAATCAAATACACACAAATACAGTGCGATGTGAATCAAATACACACAATTACAGTGCGATGTGAATCAAATACACACAATTACAGTGCGATGTGAATCAAATACACACAATTACAGTGCAATGTGAATCAAATACACACAATTACAGTGCAATGTGAATCAAATACACACAATTACAGTGCAACGTGAATCAAATACACACAAATACAGTGCAATGTGAATCAAATACACACAATTACAGTGCGATGTGAATCAAATACACACAATTACATTGCAACGTAAATCAAATACACACAATTACAGTGCAATGTGAATCAAATACACACAATTACAGTGCAACGTGAATCAAATACACACAATTACAGTGCAACGTGAATCAAAAACACACAATTACAGTGCAATGTGAATCAAATACACACAATTACAGTGCAATGTGAATAAAATACACACAATTACAGTGCAATGTGAATTAAATACACACAATTACAGTGCGATGTGAATCAAATACACGCAATTACAGTGCAACGTGAATCAAATACATACAATTACAGTGCAATGTGAATCAATTACACACAATTACAGTGCAACGTGAATCAAATACACACAATTACAGTGCAATGTGAATCAATTACACACAATTACAGTGCAACGTGAATCAAATAAACACAATTACAGTGCAATGTGAATCTAATACACACAATTACAGTGCAATGTGAATCAAATACACACAATTACAGTGTGATGTGAATCAAATACACACAATTACAGTGCGATGTGAATCAAATACACACAATTACAGTGCAACGTGAATAAAATACACACAATTACAGTGCGATGTGAATCAAATACACACAATTACAGTGCAACGTGAATCAAATACATACAATTACAGTGCAATGTGAATCAATTAAACACAATTACAGTGCAACGTGAATCAAATACACACAATTACAGTGCAATGTGAATCAATTACACACAATTACAGTGCAACGTGAATCAAATACACACAATTACAGTGCGATGTGAATCAAATACACACAATTACAGTGCGATGTGAATCAATAACACACAATTACAGTGCAACGTGAATCAAATACACACAATTACAGTGCGATGTGAATCAAATACACACAATTACAGTGCAACGTGAATCAAATACATACAATTACAGTGCAATGTGAATCAATTACACACAATTACAGTGCAACGTGAATCAAATACACACAATTACAGTGCAATGTGAATCAATTACACACAATTACAGTGCAACGTGAATCAAATACACACAATTACAGTGCGATGTGAATCAAATACACATAATTACAGTGCGATGTGAATCAATTACACACAATTACAGTGCAACGTGAATCAAATACACACAAATACAGTGCGATGTGAATCAAATACACACAATTACAGTGCGATGTGAATCAAATACACACAATTACAGTGCGATGTGAATCAAATACACACAATTACAGTGCAATGTGAATCAAATACACACAATTACAGTGCAATGTGAATCAAATACACACAATTACAGTGCAACGTGAATCAAATACACACAAATACAGTGCAATGTGAATCAAATACACACAATTACAGTGCGATGTGAATCAAATACACACAATTACATTGCAACGTAAATCAAATACACACAATTACAGTGCAATGTGAATCAAATACACACAATTACAGTGCAACGTGAATCAAATACACACAATTACAGTGCAATGTGAATCAAATACACACAATTACAGTGCAATGTGAATCAAATACACACAATTACAGTGCAATGTGAATAAAATACACACAATTACAGTGCAATGTGAATTAAATACACACAATTACAGTGCGATGTGAATCAAATACACGCAATTACAGTGCAACGTGAATCAAATACATACAATTACAGTGCAATGTGAATCAATTACACACAATTACAGTGCAACGTGAATCAAATACACACAATTACAGTGCAATGTGAATCAATTACACACAATTACAGTGCAACGTGAATCAAATACACACAATTACAGTGCGATGTGAATCAAATACACACAATTACAGTGCGATGTGAATCAAATACACACAATTACAGTGCAACGTGAATAAAATACACACAATTACAGTGCGATGTGAATCAAATACACACAATTACAGTGCAACGTGAATCAAATACATACAATTACAGTGCAATGTGAATCAATTAAACACAATTACAGTGCAACGTGAATCAAATACACACAATTACAGTGCAATGTGAATCAATTACACACAATTACAGTGCAACGTGAATCAAATACACACAATTACAGTGCGATGTGAATCAAATACACACAATTACAGTGCGATGTGAATCAATAACACACAATTACAGTGCAACGTGAATCAAATACACACAATTACAGTGCGATGTGAATCAAATACACACAATTACCGTGCGATGTGAATCAAATACACACAATTACAGTGCAATGTGAATCAAACACACACAATTACAGTGCAATGTGAATCTAATACACACAATTACAGTGCAACGTGAATCAAATACACACAAATACAGTGCAATGTGAATCAAATACACACAATTACAGTGCGATGTGAATCAAATACACACAATTACATTGCAACGTGAATCAAATACACACAATTACAGTGCAATGTGAATCAAATACACACAATTACAGTGCAACGTGAATCAAATACACACAATTACAGTGCAATGTGAATCAAATACACACAATTACAGTGCAATGTGAATCAAATACACACAATTACAGTGCAATGTGAATCAAATACACACAATTACAGTGCAATGTGAATTAAATACACACAAATACAGTGCAACGTGAATCAAATACACACAATTACAGTGCAACGTGAATCAAATACACACAATTACAGTACAACGTTAATCAAATACACACAATTACAGTGCGATGTGAATCAATTACACATTTACAGTGCAACGTGAATCAAATACACACAATTACAGTGCAACGTGAATCAAATACACAATTACAGTGCAATGTGAATCAATTACACACAACTACAGTGCAATGTGAATCAAATACACACAATTACAGTGCAATGTGAATCAAATAAACACAATTACAGTGCAACGTGAATCAAATACACACAATTGCAGTGCAACGTGAATCAAATGCACACAATTAGAGTGCAACGTGAATCAATTACACACAATTACAGTGCAATGTAAATCAAATACACACAATTACAGTGCAATGTGAATCAAATACACACAATTACAGTGCAATGTGAATCAATTACACACAATTACAGTGCAATGTGAATCAAATACACACAATTACAGTGCAATGTGAATCAAATACACACAATTACAGTGCAACGTGAATCAATTACACACAATTACAGTGCAATGTGAATCAATTACACACAATTACAGTGCAATGTGAATCAAATACACACAATTACAGTGCAATGTGAATCAAATACACACAATTACAGTGCAATTTGAATCAATTACACACAATTACAGTGCAACGTGAATCAAATACACACAATTACAGTGCGATGTGAATCAAATACACACAATTACAGTGCAATGTGAATCAAATACACACAATTACAGTGCAACGTGAATCAAATACACACAATTACAGTGCAATGTGAATCAAATACACACAATAACAGTGCAATGTGAATCAAATACACACAATTACAGTGCAACGTGAATCAAATACACACAAATACAGTGCAATGTGAATCAAATACACACAATTACAGTGCGATGTGAATCAAATACACACAATTACATTGCAACGTAAATCAAATACACACAATTACAGTGCAATGTGAATCAAATACACACAATTACAGTGCAACGTGAATCAAATAAACACAATTACAGTGCAATGTGAATCAAATACACACAATTACAGTGCAATGTGAATCAAATACACACAATTACAGTGCAATGTGAATCAAATACACACAATTACAGTGCAATGTGAATTAAATACACACAATTACAGTGCAATGTGAATCAAATACACACAATTACAGTGCGATGTGAATCAAATACACACAATTACAGTGCAATGTGAATCAAATACACACAATTACAGTGCAATGTGAATCAAATACACACAATTACAGTGCAACGTGAATCAAATACACACAAATACAGTGCAATGTGAATCAAATACACACAATTACAGTGCGATGTGAATCAAATACACACAATTACATTGCAACGTAAATCAAATACACACAATTACAGTGCAATGTGAATCAAATACACACAATTACAGTGCAACGTGAATCAAATACACACAATTACAGTGCAATGTGAATCAAATACACACAATTACAGTGCAATGTGAATTAAATACACACAATTACAGTGCAATGTGAATCAAATACACACAATTACAGTGCGATGTGAATCAAATACACACAATTACAGTGCAATGTGAATCAAATACACACAATTACAGTGCAATGTGAATCAAATACACACAATTACAGTGCAACGTGAATCAAATACACACAAATACAGTGCAATGTGAATCAAATACACACAATTACAGTGCGGTGTGAATCAAATACACACAATTACATTGCAACGTAAATCAAATACACACAATTACAGTGCAATGTGAATCAAATACACACAATGACAGTGCAACGTGAATCAAATACACACAATTACAGTGCAATGTGAATCAAATACACACAATTACAGTGCAATGTGAATCAAATACACACAATTACAGTGCAATGTGAATCAAATACACACAATTACAGTGCAATGTGAATCAAATACACACAATTACAGTGCAACGTGAATCAATTACACACAATTACAGTGCAACGTGAATCAATTACACACAATTACAGTGCAATGTGAATCAAATACACACAATTACAGTGCAATGTGAATCAAATACACACAATTACAGTGCAATTTGAATCAATTACACACAATTACAGTGCAACGTGAATCAAATACACACAATTACAGTGTGATGTGAATCAAAAACACACAATTACAGTGCGATGTGAATCAAATACACACAATTACAGTGCAATGTGAATCAAATACACACAATTACAGTGTGATGTGAATCAAAAACACACAATTACAGTGTGATGTGAATCAAATACACACAATTACAGTGCAACGTGAATCAAATACACACAATTACAGTGTGATGTGAATCAAAAACACACAATTACAGTGCGATGTGAATCAAATACACACAATTACAGTGCAACGTGAATCAAATACACACAATTACAGTGCAATGTGAATCAAATACACACAATAACAGTGCAATGTGAATCAAATACACACAATTACAGTGCAACGTGAATCAAATACACACAAATACCGTGCAATGTGAATCAAATACACACAATTACAGTGCGATGTGAATCAAATACACACAATTACATTGCAACGTAAATCAAATACACACAATTACAGTGCAATGTGAATAAAATACACACAATTACAGTGCAACGTGAATCAAATAAACACAATTACAGTGCAATGTGAATCAAATACACACAATTACAGTGCAATGTGAATCAAATACACACAATTACAGTGCAATGTGACTCAAATACACACAATTACAGTGCAATGTGAATTAAATACACACAATTACAGTGCAATGTGAATCAAATACACACAATTACAGTGCGATGTGAATCAAATACACACAATTACAGTGCAATGTGAATCAAATACACACAATTACAGTGCAATGTGAATCAAATACACACAATTACAGTGCAACGTGAATCAAATACACACAAATACAGTGCAATGTGAATCAAATACACACAATTACAGTGCGATGTGAATCAAATACACACAATTACATTGCAACGTAAATCAAATACACACAATTACAGTGCAATGTGAATCAAATACACACAATTACAGTGCAACGTGAATCAAATACACACAATTACAGTGCAATGTGAATCAAATACACACAATTACAGTGCAATGTGAATCAAATACACACAATTACAGTGCAATGTGAATCAAATACACACAATTACAGTGCAATGTGAATCAAATACACACAATTACAGTGCAATGTGAATTAAATACACACAATTACAGTGCAATGTGAATCAAATACACACAATTACAGTGCGATGTGAATCAAATACACACAATTACAGTGCAATGTGAATCAAATACACACAATTACAGTGCAATGTGAATCAAATACACACAATTACAGTGCAACGTGAATCAAATACACACAAATACAGTGCAATGTGAATCAAATACACACAATTACAGTGCGATGTGAATCAAATACACACAATTACATTGCAACGTAAATCAAATACACACAATTACAGTGCAATGTGAATCAAATACACACAATTACAGTGCAACGTGAATCAAATACACACAATTACAGTGCAATGTGAATCAAATACACACAATTACAGTGCAATGTGAATCAAATACACACAATTACAGTGCAATGTGAATCAAATACACACAATTACAGTGCAATGTGAATTAAATACACACAATTACAGTGCGATGTGAATCAAATACACGCAATTACAGTGCAGCGTGAATCAAATACATACAATTACAGTGCAATGTGAATCAATTACACACAATTACAGTGCAACGTGAATCAAATACACACAATTACAGTGCAATGTGAATCAATTACACACAATTACAGTGCAACGTGAATCAAATACACACAATTACAGTGCGATGTGAATCAAATACACACAATTACAGTGCAATGTGAATCAAATACACACAATTACAGTGCAATGTGAATCAAATACACACAATTACAGTGTGATGTGAATCAAATACACACAATTACAGTGCGATGTGAATCAAATACACACAATTACAGTGCAACGTGAATCAAATACATACAATTACAGTGCAATGTGAATCAATTACACACAATTACAGTGCAACGTGAATCAAATACACACAATTACAGTGCAATGTGAATCAATTACACACAATTACAGTGCAACGTGAATCAAATACACAAAATTACAGTACGATGTGAATCAAATACACACAATTACAGTGCGATGTGAATCAATTACACACAATTACAGTGCAACGTGAACCAAATACACACAATTACAGTGCGATGTGAATCAAATACACACAATTACAGTGCGATGTGAATCAAATACACACAATTACAGTGCAATGTGAATCAAATACACACAATTACAGTGCAATGTGAATCAAATACACACAATTACAGTGCAACGTGAATCAAATACACACAAATACAGTGCAATGTGAATCAAATACACACAATTACAGTGCGATGTGAATCAAATACACACAATTACATTGCAACGTGAATCAAATACACACAATTACAGTGCAATGTGAATCAAATACACACAATTACAGTGCAACGTGAATCAAATACACACAATTACAGTGCAATGTGAATCAAATACACACAATTACAGTGCAATGTGAATAAAATACACACAATTACAGTGCAATGTGAATCAATACACACAATTACAGCGCAATGTGAATTAAATACACACAAATACAGTGCAACGTGAATCAAATACACACAATTACAGTGCAACGTGAATCAAATACACACAATTACAGTGCAACGTGAATCAAATACACAATTACAGTGCAATGTGAATCAATTACACACAATTACAGTGCAATGTGAATCAAATACACACAATTACAGTGCAATGTGAATCAAATACACACAATTACAGTGCAACGTGAATCAAATACACACAATTACAGTGCAATGTAAATCAAATACACACAATTACAGTGCAATGTGAATCAAATACACACAATTACAGTGCAATGTGAATCAATTACACACAATTACAGTGCAATGTGAATCAAATACACACAATTACAGTGCAATGTGAATCAAATACACACAATTACAGTGCAATGTGAATCGAATACACACAATTTCAGTGCAATTTGAATCAATTACACACAATTACAGTGCAACGTGAATCAAATACACACAATTACAGTGTGATGTGAATCAAATACACACAATTACAGTGCGATGTGAATCAAATACACACAATTACAGTGCAATGTGAATCAAATACACACAATTACAGTGCAACGTGAATCAAATACACACAATTACAATGCAATGTGAATCAAATACACACAATAAGTGCGATGTGAATCAAATACACACAATTACAGTGCAAAGTGAATCAAATACACACAATTACAGTGCAATGTGAATCAAATACACAAAATTACAGTGCGATGTGAATCAAATACACACAATTACAGTGCAACGTGAATCAAATACACACAATTACAGTGCGATGTGAATCAAATACACTCAATTACAGTGCAATGTGAATCAATTACACACAATTACAGTGCAATGTGAATCAAATACACACAATTACAGTGCAATGTGAATCAAATACACACAATTACAGTGCGATGTGAATCAAATACACACAATTACATTGCAAAGTAAATCAAATACACACAATTACAGTGCAATGTGAATCAAATACACACAATTACAGTGCAACGTGAATCAAATAAACACAATTACAGTGCAATGTGAATCAAATACACACAATTACAGTGCAATGTGAATCAAATACACACAATTACAGTGCAATGTGAATCAAATACACACAATTACAGTGCAATGTGAATTAAATACACACAATTACAGTGCAATGTGAATCAAATACACACAATTACAGTGCGATGTGAATCAAATACACACAATTACAGTGCAATGTGAATCAAATACACACAATTACAGTGCAATGTGAATCAAATACACACAATTACAGTGCAACGTGAATCAAATACACACAAATACAGTGCAATGTGAATCAAATACACACAATTACAGTGCGATGTGAATCAAATACACACAATTACATTGCAACGTAAATCAAATACACACAATTACAGTGCAATGTGAATCAAATACACACAATTACAGTGCAACGTGAATCAAATACACACAATTACAGTGCAATGTGAATCAAATACACACAATTACAGTGCAATGTGAATTAAATACACACAATTACAGTGCAATGTGAATCAAATACACACAATTACAGTGCGATGTGAATCAAATACACACAATTACAGTGCAATGTGAATCAAATACACACAATTACAGTGCAATGTGAATCAAATACACACAATTACAGTGCAACGTGAATCAAATACACACAAATACAGTGCAATGTGAATCAAATACACACAATTACAGTGCGATGTGAATCAAATACACACAATTACATTGCAACGTAAATCAAATACACACAATTACAGTGCAATGTGAATCAAATACACACAATTACAGTGCAACGTGAATCAAATACACACAATTACAGTGCAATGTGAATCAAATACACACAATTGCAGTGCAATGTGAATCAAATACACACAATTACAGTGCAATGTGAATCAAATACACACAATTACAGTGCAATGTGAATCAAATACACACAATTACAGTGCAACGTGAATCAATTACACACAATTACAGTGCAACGTGAATCAATTACACACAATTACAGTGCAATGTGAATCAAATACACACAATTACAGTGCAATGTGAATCAAATACACACAATTACAGTGCAATTTGAATCAATTACACACAATTACAGTGCAACGTGAATCAAATACACACAATTACAGTGTGATGTGAATCAAAAACACACAATTACAGTGCGATGTGAATCAAATACACACAATTACAGTGCAATGTGAATCAAATACACACAATTACAGTGTGATGTGAATCAAAAACACACAATTACAGTGTGATGTGAATCAAATACACACAATTACAGTGCAACGTGAATCAAATACACACAATTACAGTGTGATGTGAATCAAAAACACACAATTACAGTGCGATGTGAATCAAATACACATAATTACAGTGCAACGTGAATCAAATACACACAATTACAGTGCAATGTGAATCAAATACACACAATAACAGTGCAATGTGAATCAAATACACACAATTACAGTGCAACGTGAATCAAATACACACAAATACAGTGCAATGTGAATCAAATACACACAATTACAGTGCGATGTGAATCAAATACACACAATTACATTGCAACGTAAATCAAATACACACAATTACAGTGCAATGTGAATCAAATACACACAATTACAGTGCAACGTGAATCAAATAAACACAATTACAGTGCAATGTGAATCAAATACACACAATTACAGTGCAATGTGAATCAAATACACACAATTACAGTGCAATGTGAATCAAATACACACAATTACAGTGCAATGTGAATTAAATACACACAATTACAGTGCAATGTGAATCAAATACACACAATTACAGTGCGATGTGAATCAAATACACACAATTACAGTGCAATGTGAATCAAATACACACAATTACAGTGCAATGTGAATCAAATACACACAATTACAGTGCAACGTGAATCAAATACACACAAATACAGTGCAATGTGAATCAAATACACACAATTACAGTGCGATGTGAATCAAATACACACAATTACATTGCAACGTAAATCAAATACACACAATTACAGTGCAATGTGAATCAAATACACACAATTACAGTGCAACGTGAATCAAATACACACAATTACAGTGCAATGTGAATCAAATACACACAATTACAGTGCAATGTGAATCAAATACACACAATTACAGTGCAATGTGAATGAAATACACACAATTACAGTGCAATGTGAATCAAATACACACAATTACAGTGCAATGTGAATTAAATACACACAATTACAGTGCAATGTGAATCAAATACACACAATTACAGTGCGATGTGAATCAAATACACACAATTACAGTGCAATGTGAATCAAATACACACAATTACAGTGCAATGTGAATCAAATACACACAATTACAGTGCAACGTGAATCAAATACACACAAATACAGTGCAATGTGAATCAAATACACACAATTACAGTGCGATGTGAATCAAATACACACAATTACATTGCAACGTAAATCAAATACACACAATTACAGTGCAATGTGAATCAAATACACACAATTACAGTGCAACGTGAATCAAATACACACAATTACAGTGCAATGTGAATCAAATACACACAATTACAGTGCAATGTGAATCAAATACACACAATTACAGTGCAATGTGAATCAAATACACACAATTACAGTGCAATGTGAATTAAATACACACAATTACAGTGCGATGTGAATCAAATACACGCAATTACAGTGCAGCGTGAATCAAATACATACAATTACAGTGCAATGTGAATCAATTACACACAATTACAGTGCAACGTGAATCAAATACACACAATTACAGTGCAATGTGAATCAATTACACACAATTACAGTGCAACGTGAATCAAATACACACAATTACAGTGCGATGTGAATCAAATACACACAATTACAGTGCAATGTGAATCAAATACACACAATTACAGTGCGATGTGAATCAAATACACACAATTACAGTGCAACGTGAATCAAATACATACAATTACAGTGCAATGTGAATCAATTACACACAATTACAGTGCAACGTGAATCAAATACACACAATTACAGTGCAATGTGAATCAATTACACACAATTACAGTGCAACGTGAATCAAATACACAAAATTACAGTACGATGTGAATCAAATACACACAATTACAGTGCGATGTGAATCAATTACACACAATTACAGTGCAACGTGAACCAAATACACACAATTACAGTGCGATGTGAATCAAATACACACAATTACAGTGCAATGTGAATCAAATACACACAATTACAGTGCAATGTGAATCAAATACACACAATTACAGTGCAACGTGAATCAAATACACACAAATACAGTGCAATGTGAATCAAATACACACAATTACAGTGCGATGTGAATCAAATACACACAATTACATTGCAACGTGAATCAAATACACACAATTACAGTGCAATGTGAATCAAATACACACAATTACAGTGCAACGTGAATCAAATACACACAATTACAGTGCAATGTGAATCAAATACACACAATTACAGTGCAATGTGAATAAAATACACACAATTACAGTGCAATGTGAATCAATACACACAATTACAGCGCAATGTGAATACAATACACACAAATACAGTGCAACGTGAATCAAATACACACAATTACAGTGCAACGTGAATCAAATACACACAATTACAGTGCAACGTGAATCAAATACACAATTACAGTGCAATGTGAATCAATTACACACAATTACAGTGCAATGTGAATCAAATACACACAATTACAGTGCAATGTGAATCAAATGCACACAATTACAGTGCAACGTGAATCAAATACACACAATTACAGTGCAATGTAAATCAAATACACACAATTACAGTGCAATATGAATCAAATACACACAATTACAGTGCAATGTGAATCAATTACACACAATTACAGTGCAATGTGAATCAAATACACACAATTACAGTGCAATGTGAATCAAATACACACAATTACAGTGCAATGTGAATCGAATACACACAATTTCAGTGCAATTTGAATCAATTACACACAATTACAGTGCAACGTGAATCAAATACACACAATTACAGTGTGATGTGAATCAAATACACACAATTACAGTGCGATGTGAATCAAATACACACAATTACAGTGCAATGTGAATCAAATACACACAATTACAGTGCAACGTGAATCAAATACACGCAATTACAATGCAATGTGAATCAAATACACACAATAAGTGCGATGTGAATCAAATACACACAATTACAGTGCAAAGTGAATCAAATACACACAATTACAGTGCAATGTGAATCAAATACACAAAATTACAGTGCGATGTGAATCAAATACACACAATTACAGTGCAACGTGAATCAAATACACACAATTACAGTGCGATGTGAATCAAATACACTCAATTACAGTGCAATGTGAATCAATTACACACAATTACAGTGCAATGTGAATCAAATACACACAATTACAGTGCGATGTGAATCAAATACACACAATTACAGTGCGATGTGAATCAAATACACGTAATTACAGTGCAACGTGAATCAAATACATACAATTACAGTGCAATGTGAATCAATTACACACAATTACAGTGCAACGTGAATCAAATACACACAATTACAGTGCAATGTGAATCAATTACACACAATTACAGTGCAACGTGAATCAAATACACACAATTACAGTGCGATGTGAATCAAATACACACAATTACAGTGCAATGTGAATCTAATACACACAATTACAGTGCAATGTGAATAAAATACACACAATTACAGTGCGATGTGAATCAAATACACACAATTACAGTGCGATGTGAATCAAATACACACAATTACAGTGCAACGTGAATCAAATACATACAATTACAGTGCAATGTGAATCAAATACACACAATTACAGTGCAATTTGAATCAATTACACACAATTACAGTGCAACGTGAATCAAATACACATAATTACAGTGTGATGTGAATCAAATACACACAATTACAGTGCGATGTGAATCAAATACACACAATTACAGTGCAAAGTGAATCAAATACACACAATTACAGTGCAATGTGAATCAAATACACACAATTACAGTGCGATGTGAATCAAATACACGTAATTACAGTGCAACGTGAATCAAATACATACAATTACAGTGCAATGTGAATCAATTACACACAATTACAGTGCAACGTGAATCAAATACATACAATTACAGTGCAATGTGAATCAAATACACACAATTACAGTGCAATTTGAATCAATTACACACAATTACAGTGCAACGTGAATCAAATACACATAATTACAGTGTGATGTGAATCAAATACACACAATTACAGTGCGATGTGAATCAAATACACACAATTACAGTGCAATGTGAATCAAATACACACAATTACAGTGCAACGTGAATCAAATACACACAATAACAGTGCGATGTGAATCAAATACACACAATTACAGTGCAAAGTGAATCAAATACACACAATTACAGATAAATGTGAATCAAATACACAAAATTACAGTGCAACGTGAATCAAATACACACAATTACAGTGCGATGTGAATCAAATACACTCAATTACAGTGCAATGTGAATCAAATACACACAAATACAGTGCGATGTGAATCAAATACACACAGTGCAATGTGAATCAAATACACTCAATTACAGTGCGATGTGAATCAAATACACACAATTACAGTGCAATGTGAATCAAATACACACAATTACAGTGCAACGTGAATCAAATACACACAATTACAGTGCGATGTGAATCAAATACACTCAATTACAGTGCAATGTGAATCAATTACACACAATTACAGTGCAATGTGAATCAAATACTCACAATTACAGTGCGATGTGAATCAAATACACACAATTACAGTGCAATGTGAATCAAATACACACAATTACAGTGCAATGTGAATCAAATACACACAATTACAGTGCAATGTGAATCAAATACACACAATTAGAGTGTGATGTGAATCAAATACACACAATTACAGTGCGATGTGAATCAAATACACGTAATTACAGTGCAACGTGAATCAAATACATACAATTACAGTGCAATGTGAATCAATTACACACAATTACAGTGCAATGTGAATCAAATACACTCAATTACAGTGCGATGTGAATCAAATACACGTAATTACAGTGCAACGTGAATCAAATACATACAATTACAGTGCAACGTGAATCAAATACACTCAATTACAGTGCAATGTGAATCAAATACACTCAATTACAGTGCGATGTGAATCAAATACACACAATTACAGTGCAATGTGAATCAAATACACACAATTACAGTGCAACGTGAATCAAATACACACAATTACAGTGCGATGTGAATCAAATACACTCAATTACAGTGCAATGTGAATCAATTACACACAATTACAGTGCAATGTGAATCAAATACTCACAATTACCGTGCGATGTGAATCAAATACACACAATTACAGTGCAATGTGAATCAAATACACACAATTACAGTGCAATGTGAATCAAATATACACAATTACAGTGCAATGTGAATCAAATACACACAATTAGAGTGTGATGTGAATCAAATACACACAATTACAGTGCGATGTGAATCAAATACACGTAATTACAGTGCAACGTGAATCAAATACATACAATTACAGTGCAATGTGAATCAATTACACACAATTACAGTGCAACGTGAATCAAATACACACAATTACAGTGCAATGTGAATCAATTACACACAATTACAGTGCAACGTGAATCAAATACACACAATTACAGTGCGATGTGAATCAAATACACACAATTACAGTGCAATGTGAATCTAATACACACAATTACAGTGCAATGTGAATAAAATACACACAATTACAGTGCGATGTGAATCAAATACACACAATTACAGTGCGATGTGAATCAAATACACACAATTACAGTGCAACGTGAATCAAATACATACAATTACAGTGCAATGTGAATCAATTACACACAATTACAGTGCAACGTGAATCAAATACACACAATTACAGTGCAATGTGAATCAATTACACACAATTACAGTGCAACGTGAATCAAATACACACAATTACAGTGCGATGTGAATCAAATACACACAATTACAGTGCGATGTTAATCAATTACACACAATTACAGTGCAACGTGAATCAAATACACACAATTACAGTGCGATGTGAATCAAATACACACAATTACAGTGCGATGTGAATCAAATACACACAATTACAGTGCAATGTGAATCAAATACACACAATTACAGTGCAACGTGAATCAAATACACACAATTACAGTGCAATGTGAATCAAATACACACAATAACAGTGCGATGTGATTCAAATACACACAATTACAGTGCAAAGTGAATCAAATACACACAATTACAGTGCAATGTGAATCAAATACACACAATTACAGTGCGATGTGAATCAAATACACACAATTACAGTGCAATGTGAATCAAATACACACAATTAGAGTGCGATGTGAATCAAATACACACAATTACAGTGCAATGTGAATCAATTACACACAATTACAGTGCAACGTGAATCAAATACACACAATTACAGTGCAATGTGAATCAATTACACACAATTACAATGCAACGTGAATCAAATACACACAATTACAGTGCGATGTGAATCAAATACACACAATTACAGTGCAATGTGAATCTAATACACACAATTACAGTGCGATGTGAATCAAATACACACAATTACAGTGCGATGTGAATCAAATACACACAATTACAGTGCAACGTGAATCAAATACATACAATTACAGTGCAATGTGAATCAATTACACACAATTACAGTGCAACGTGAATCAAATACACACAATTACAGTGCAATGTGAATCAATTACACACAATTACAGTGCAACGTGAATCAAATACACACAATTACAGTGCGATGTGAATCAAATACACACAATTACAGTGCGATGTGAATCAAATACACACAATTACAGTGCAATGTGAATCAAATACACACAATTACAGTGCAACGTGAATCAAATACACACAATTACAGTGCAATGTGAATCAAAACTCCCTGAACCCCAACATTCAACCACGCAACTCGCTCAACCCCAACATCAACCACGCAACTCCCGCAACCCCAACACTCAACCACGCAACTCGCTCAACCCCAACATCAACCACGCAACTCCCTCAACCCCAACATCAACCACGCAACTCGCTCAACCCCAACATCAACCACGCAACTCCCTCAACCCCAACACTCTACCACGCAACTCCCTCAACCCCAACACTCAACCACGCAACTCGCTCAAC
The DNA here is from genome assembly GCF_965212315.1 of Lampetra planeri. Taxonomy (NCBI): domain Eukaryota; kingdom Metazoa; phylum Chordata; class Hyperoartia; order Petromyzontiformes; family Petromyzontidae; genus Lampetra; species Lampetra planeri. Next base: position 1,392,878 of record NC_136116.1, on the reverse strand, counting down.
CCCAAAACTCAACCACGCAACTCGCTCAACCCCAACATCAACCACGCAACTCGCTCAACCCCAACACTCAACCACGCAACTCCCTCAACCCCAACATCAACCACGCAACTCCCTCAACCCCAACACTCAACCACGCAACTCGCTCAACCCCAAAACTCAACCACGCAACTCGCTCAACCCCAACATCAACCACGCAACTCGCTCAACCCCAACATCAACCACGCAACTCGCTCAACCCCAACACTCAACCACGCAACTCCTTCAACCCCAACATCAACCACGCAACTCGCTCAACCCCAACATCAACCACGCAACTCCCTCAACCCCAACACTCTACCATGCAACTCCCTCAACCCCAACACTCAATCACGCAACTCGCTCAACCCCAACACTCAACCACGAAACTCGCTCAACCCCAACATCAACCACGCAACTCGCTCAACCCCAACACTCAACCACTCAACGTCCTCAACCCCAACATCAACCACGCAACTCACTCAACCCCAACACTCAACCACGCAACTCCCTCAACCCCAACACTCAACCACGCAACTCCCTCAACCCCAACATCAACCACGCAACTCACTCAACCCCAACATCTACCACACAACTCCCTCAACCCCAACACTCTACCATGCAACTCTCTCAACCGCAACATCAACCACGCAACTCGCTCAACCCCAACACTCAACTTCCTCAACCCCAACATCAACCACGCAACTCCCTCAACCCCAACACTCAACCACGCAACTCCCTCAACCCCAACACTCAACCACGCAACTCCCTCAACCCCAACATCAACCACGCAACTCACTCAACCCCAACATCTACCACACAACTCCCTCAACCCCAACACTCTACCATGCAACTCTCTCAACCGCAACATCAACCACGCAACTCGCTCAACCCCAACATCAACCACGCAACTCCCGCAACCCCAACATCAACCACGCAACTCGCTCAACCCCAACAATCAACCACGCAACTCGCTCAACCCCAACATCAACCACGCAACTCCCGCAACCCCAACATCAACCACGCAACTCGCTCAACCCCAACACTCAACCACGCAACTCCCTCAACCCCAACATCAACCACGCAACTCGCTCAACCCCAACACTCAACCACGCAACTCGCTCAACCCCAAAACTCAACCACGCAACTCGCTCAACCCCAACATCAACCACGCAACTCGCTCAACCCCAACACTCAACCTCGCAACTCCCTCAACCCCAACATCAACCACGCAACTCCCGCAACCCCAACATCAACCACGCAACTCGCTCAACCCCAACACTCAACCACGCAACTCCCTCAAACCCAAAATCAACCACGCAACTCGCTCAACCCCAACACTCAACCACGCAACTCGCTCAACCCCAAAACTCAACCACGCAACTCGCTCAACCCGAACATCAACCACGCAACTCGCTCAACCCCAACACTCAACCACGCAACTCCCTCAACCCCAACATCAACCACGCAACTCCTTCAACCCCAACATCAACCACGCAACTCGCTCAACCCCAACATCAACCACGCAACTCCCTCAACCCCAACACTCTACCATGCAACTCCCTCAACCCCAACACTCAATCACGCAATTCGCTCAACCCCAACACTCAACCACGCAACTCGCTCAACCCCAACATCAACCACGCAACTCGTTCAACCCCAACACTCAACCACGCAACTCCCTCAACCCCAACATCAACCACGCAATTCCCTCAACCCCAACACTCAACCACGCAACTCCCTCAACCCCAACATCAACCACGCAACTCCTTCAACCCCAACATCAACCACGCAACTCGCTCAACCCCAACATCAACCACGCAACTCCCTCAACCCCAACACTCTACCATGCAACTCCCTCAACCCCAACACTCAATCACGCAACTCGCTCAACCCCAACACTCAACCACGAAACTCGCTCAACCCCAACATCAACCACGCAACTCGCTCAACCCCAACACTCAACCACTCAACGTCCTCAACCCCAACATCAACCACGCAACTCACTCAACCCCAACACTCAACCACGCAACTCCCTCAACCCCAACACTCAACCACGCAACTCCCTCAACCCCAACATCAACCACGCAACTCACTCAACCCCAACATCTACCACACAACTCCCTCAACCCCAACACTCTACCATGCAACTCTCTCAACCGCAACATCAACCACGCAACTCGCTCAACCCCAACACTCAACTTCCTCAACCCCAACATCAACCACGCAACTCCCTCAACCCCAACACTCAACCACGCAACTCCCTCAACCCCAACACTCAACCACGCAACTCCCTCAACCCCAACATCAACCACGCAACTCACTCAACCCCAACATCTACCACACAACTCCCTCAACCCCAACACTCTACCATGCAACTCTCTCAACCGCAACATCAACCACGCAACTCGCTCAACCCCAACATCAACCACGCAACTCCCGCAACCCCAACATCAACCACGCAACTCGCTCAACCCCAACAATCAACCACGCAACTCGCTCAACCCCAACATCAACCACGCAACTCCCGCAACCCCAACATCAACCACGCAACTCGCTCAACCCCAACACTCAACCACGCAACTCCCTCAACCCCAACATCAACCACGCAACTCGCTCAACCCCAACACTCAACCACGCAACTCGCTCAACCCCAAAACTCAACCACGCAACTCGCTCAACCCCAACATCAACCACGCAACTCGCTCAACCCCAACACTCAACCTCGCAACTCCCTCAACCCCAACATCAACCACGCAACTCCCGCAACCCCAACATCAACCACGCAACTCGCTCAACCCCAACACTCAACCACGCAACTCCCTCAACCCCAAAATCAACCACGCAACTCGCTCAACCCCAACACTCAACCACGCAACTCGCTCAACCCCAAAACTCAACCACGCAACTCGCTCAACCCGAACATCAACCACGCAACTCGCTCAACCCCAACACTCAACCACGCAACTCCCTCAACCCCAACATCAACCACGCAACTCCTTCAACCCCAACATCAACCACGCAACTCGCTCAACCCCAACATCAACCACGCAACTCCCTCAACCCCAACACTCTACCATGCAACTCCCTCAACCCCAACACTCAATCACGCAATTCGCTCAACCCCAACACTCAACCACGCAACTCGCTCAACCCCAACATCAACCACGCAACTCGTTCAACCCCAACACTCAACCACGCAACTCCCTCAACCCCAACATCAACCACGCAATTCCCTCAACCCCAACACTCAACCACGCAACTCCCTCAACCCCAACATCAACCACGCAACTCCCTCAACCCCAACATCAACCACGCAACTCGCTCAACCCCAACACTCAACCATGCAACTCGCTCAACCCCAAAACTCAACCACGCAACTCGCTCAACCCCAACATCAACCACGCAACTCGCTCAACCCCAACACTCAACCTCGCAACTCCCTCAACCCCAACATCAACCACGCAACTCGCTCAACCCCAACAATCAACCACGCAACTCGCTCAACCCCAACATCAACCACGCAACTCCCGCAACCCCAACATCAACCACGCAACTCGCTCAACCCCAACACTCAACCACGCAACTCCCTCAACCCCAACATCAACCACGCAACTCGCTCAACCCCAACACTCAACCACGCAACTCGCTCAACCCCAAAACTCAACCACGCAACTCGCTCAACCCCAACATCAACCACGCAACTCGCTCAACCCCAACACTCAACCTCGCAACTCCCTCAACCCCAACATCAACCACGCAACTCCCGCAACCCCAACATCAACCACGCAACTCGCTCAACCCCAACACTCAACCACGCAACTCCCTCAACCCCAAAATCAACCACGCAACTCGCTCAACCCCAACACTCAACCACGCAACTCGCTCAACCCCAAAACTCAACCACGCAACTCGCTCAACCCGAACATCAACCACGCAACTCGCTCAACCCCAACACTCAACCACGCAACTCCCTCAACCCCAACATCAACCACGCAACTCCTTCAACCCCAACATCAACCACGCAACTCGCTCAACCCCAACATCAACCACGCAACTCCCTCAACCCCAACACTCTACCATGCAACTCCCTCAACCCCAACACTCAATCACGCAATTCGCTCAACCCCAACACTCAACCACGCAACTCGCTCAACCCCAACATCAACCACGCAACTCGTTCAACCCCAACACTCAACCACGCAACTCCCTCAACCCCAACATCAACCACGCAATTCCCTCAACCCCAACACTCAACCACGCAACTCCCTCAACCCCAACATCAACCACGCAACTCCCTCAACCCCAACATCAACCACGCAACTCGCTCAACCCCAACACTCAACCATGCAACTCGCTCAACCCCAAAACTCAACCACGCAACTCGCTCAACCCCAACATCAACCACGCAACTCGCTCAACCCCAACACTCAACCTCGCAACTCCCTCAACCCCAACATCAACCACGCAACTCCCGCAACCCCAACATCAACCACGCAACTCGCTCAACCCCAACACTCAACCACGCAACTCCCTCAACCCCAAAATCAACCACGCAACTCGCTCAACCCCAACACTCAACCACGCAACTCGCTCAACCCCAAAACTCAACCACGCAACTCGCTCAACCCCAACATCAACCACGCAACTCGCTCAACCCCAACACTCAACCACGCAACTCCCTCAACCCCAACATCAACCACGCAACTCCTTCAACCCCAACATCAACCACGCAACTCGCTCAACCCCAACATCAACCACGCAACTCCCTCAACCCCAACACTCTACCATGCAACTCCCTCAACCCCAACACTCAATCACGCAACTCGCTCAACCCCAACACTCAACCACGCAACTCGCTCAACCCCAACATCAACCACGCAACTCGTTCAACCCCAACACTCAACCACGCAACTCCCTCAACCCCAACATCAACCACGCAACTCCCTCAACCCCAACACTCAACCACGCAACTCCCTCAACCCCAACATCAACCACGCAACTCACTCAACCCCAACATCAACCACGCAACTCCCTCAACCCCAACATCAACCACGCAACTCCATCAACCCCAACATCAACCACGCAACTCCCTCAACCCCAACACTCTACCACGCAACTCCCTCAACCCCAACATCAACCACGCAACTCCCTCAACCCCAACATCAACCACGCAACTCCCTCAACCCCAACACTCTACCACGCAACTCGCTCAACCCCAAAACTCAACCACGCAACTCGCTCAACCCCAACACTCAACCACGAAACTCGCTCAACCCCAACATCAACCACGCAACTCGCTCAACCCCAACACTCAACCACTCAACTTCCTCAACCCCAACATCAACGACGCAACTCCCTCAACCCCAACACTCAACCACGCAACTCCCTCAACCCCAACACTCAACCACGCAACTCCCTCAACCCCAACATCAACCACGCAACTCACTCAACCCCAACATCTACCACGCAACTCCCTCAACCCCAACACTCTACCACGCAACTCTCTCAACCGCAACATCAACCACGCAACTCGCTCAACCCCAACATCAACCACGCAACTCCCGCAACCCCAACATCAACCACGCAACTCGCTCAACCCCAACAATCAACCACGCAACTCGCTCAACCCCAACATCAACCACGCATCTCCCGCAACCCCAACATCAACCACGCAACTCGCTCAACCCCAACACTCAACCACGCAACTCCCTCAACCCCAACATCAACCACGCAACTCGCTCAACCCCAACACTCAACCACGCAACTCGCTCAACCCCAAAACTCAACCACGCAACTCGCTCAACCCTAACATCAACCACGCAACTCGCTCAACCCCAACACTCAACCTCGCAACTCCCTCAACCCCAACATCAACCACGCAACTCCCGCAACCCCAACATCAACCACGCAACTCGCTCAACCCCAACACTCAACCACACAACTCCCTCAACCCCAACATCAACCACGCAACTCGCTCAACCCCAACACTCAACCACGCAACTCGCTCAACCCCAAAACTCAACCACGCAACTCGCTCAACCCCAACATCAACCACGCAACTCGCTCAACCCCAACACTCAACCACGCAACTCCCTCAACCCCAACATCAACCACGCAACTCCTTCAACCCCAACATCAACCACGCAACTCGCTCAACCCCAACATCAACCACGCAACTCCCTCAACCCCAACACTCTACCATGCAACTCCCTCAACCCCAACACTCAATCACGCAACTCGCTCAACCCCAACACTCAACCACGCAACTCGCTCAACCCCAACATCAACCACGCAACTCGTTCAACCCCAACACTCAACCACGCAACTCCCTCAACCCCAACATCAACCACGCAACTCCCTCAACCCCAACACTCAACCACGCAACTCCCTCAACCCCAACATCAACCACGCAACTCACTCAACCCCAACATCAACCACGCAACTCCCTCAACCCCAACATCAACCACGCAACTCGCTCAACCCCAACACTCTACCACGCAACTCGCTCAACCCCAACATCAACCACGCAACTCCCTCAACCCCAACATCAACCACGCAACTCCCTCAACCCCAACACTCTACCACGCAACTCCCTCAACCCCAACATCAACCACGCAACTCCCTCAACCCCAACATCAACCACGCAACTCCCTCAACCCCAACAATCTACCACGCAACTCCCTCAACCCCAACATCAACCACGCAACTCCCTCAACCCCAACATCAACCACGCAACTCCCTCAACCCCAACACTCTACCACGCAACTCGCTCAACCCCAACATCAACCACGCAACTCGCTCAACCCCAACATCAACCACGCAACTCCCGCAACCCCAACATCAACCACGCAACTCCCTCAATCCCAACATCAACCATGCAACTCGCTCAACCCCAACACTCAACCACGCAACTCGCTCAACCCCAACATCAACCACGCAACTCGCTCAACCCCAACATCAACCACGCAACTCCCGCAACCCCAACATCAACCACGCAACTCGATCAACCCCAACAATCAACCACGCTACTCGCTCAACCCCAACATCAACCACGCAACTCCCGCAACCCCAACATCAATCACACAACTCGCTCAACCCCAACACTCAACCACGCAACTCGCTCAACCCCAACATCAACCACGCAACTCGCTCAACCCCAACATCAACCACGCAACTACCGCAACCCCAACATCAACCACGCAACTCGCTCAACCCCAACATCAACCACGCAACTCGCTCAACCCCAACATCAACCACGCAACTCGCTCAACCCCAACACTCAACCACGCAACTCCCTCAACCCCAACATCAACCACGCAACTCCCTCAACCCCAACACTCAACCACGCAACTCGCTCAACCTCAACACTCAACCACGCAACTCGCTCAACCCCAACACTCAACCACGCAACTCGCTCAACCTCAACACTCAACCACGCAACTCGCTCAACCCCAAAACTCAACCACGCAACTCGCTCAACCCCAACATCAACCACGCAACTCGCTCAACCTCAACACACATCCACGCAACTCGCTCAAACCCAAAACTCAACCACGCAACTCGCTCAACCCCAACACTCAACCACGCAACTCGCTCAACCCCAACACTCAACCACGCAACTCGCTCAACCCCAACATCAACCACGCAACTCGCTCAACCCCAACACTCAACCACGCAACTCCCTCAACCCCAACACTCAACCACGCAACTCGCTCAATCCCCAACATCAACCACGCAACTCGCTCAACATCAACCACGCAACTCACTCAACCCCAACATCAACATCGCAACTCCCTCAACCTCAACACTCAACTACGAAACTCCCTCAACCCCAACACTCAACCACACAACTCGCTCAACCCCAACATCAACCACGCAACTCCCGCAACCCCAACATCAACCACGCAACTCGCTCAACCCCAACACTCAACCACGCAACTCGCTCAACCCCAACATCAACCACGCAACTCCCTCAACCCCAACATCAACCATGCAACTCCCTCAACCCCAAAACTCAACCACGCAACTCCCTCAACCCCAACACTCAACCACGCAACTCCCTCAACCCCAACATCAACCACGCAACTCCAGCAACCCCAACACTCAACCACGCAACTCGCTCATCCCCAACACTCAACCACGCAACTCGCTCAACGCCAACATCAACCACGCAACTCCCTCAACCCCAACACTCAACCACGCAACTCCCTAAACCCCCACACTCAACCACGCAACTCGCTCAACCCCAACATCAACCACGCAACTCCCGCAACCCCAACACTCAACCACGCAACTCCCTCAACCCCAACACTCAATCAGGCAACTCGCTCAACCCCAAAATCAACCACGCAACTCCCTCAACCCCAACACTCAACCACGCAACTCGCTCAACCCCAACACTCAACCACGCAACTCGCTCAACCCCAACATCAACCACGCAACTCCCTCAACCCGAACACTCAACCACGCAACTCCCTCAACCCCAACATTCAACCACGCAACTCCCTCAACCCCAACATCAACCACGCAACTCCCGCAACCCCAACACTCAACCACGCAACTCGCTCAACCCCAACATCAACCACGCAACTCCCTCAACCCCAACATCAACCACGCAACTCCCTCAACCCCAACACTCAACCACGCAACTCCCTCAACCCCAACATCAACCACACAACTCCCTCAACCCCAACACTCAACCACGCAACTCCCTCAACCCCAACACTCAACCACGCAACTACCTCAACCCCAACATCAACCACGCAACTCCCTCAACCCCAACATCAACCACGCAACTCGCTCAACCCCAACACTCAACCACGCAACTCGCTCAACCCCAACATCAACCACGCAACTCGCTCAACCCCAACATCAACCACGCAACTCCCGCAACCCCAACATCAACCACGCAACTCGATCAACCCCAACAATCAAGCACGCAACTCGCTCAACCCCAACATCAACCACGCAACTCCCTCAACCCCAACATCAACCACACAACTCGCTCAACCCCAATACTCAACCACGCAACTCGCTCAACCCCAACATCAACCACGCAACTCGCTCAACCCCAACATCAACCACGCAACTACCGCAACCCCAACATCAACCACGCAACTCGCTCAACCCCAACATCAACCACGCAACTCGCTCAACCCCAACATCAACCACGCAACTCGCTCAACCCCAACACTCAACCACGCAACTCCCTCAACCCCAACATCAACCACGCAACTCCCTCAACCCCAACACTCAACCACGCAACTCGCTCAACCTCAACACTCAACCACGCAACTCGCTCAACCCCAACACTCAACCACGAAACTCCCTCAACCCCAACACTCAACCACACAACTCGCTCAACCCCAACACTCAACCACGCAACTCGCTCAACCCCAACATCAACCACGCAACTCCCTCAACCCCAACATCAACCATGCAACTCCCTCAACCCCAACACTCAACCACGCAACTCCCTCAACCCCAACATCAACCACGCAACTCCCTCAACCTCAACACTCAACCACGAAACTCCCTCAACCCCAACACTCAACCACACAACTCGCTCAACCCCAACACTCAACCATGCAACTCCCTCAACCCCAACATCAACCACGCAACTCCAGCAACCCCAAGACTCAACCACGCAACTCGCTCAACCCCAACACTCAACCACGCAACTCGCTCAACCCCAACATCAACCACGCAACTCGCTCAACCCCAACATCAACCACGCAACTACCGCAACCCCAACATCAACCACGCAACTCGCTCAACCCCAACATCAACCACGCAACTCGCTCAACCCCAACATCAACCACGCAACTCGCTCAACCCCAACACTCAACCACGCAACTCCCTCAACCCCAACATCAACCACGCAACTCCCTCAACCCCAACACTCAACCACGCAACTCGCTCAACCTCAACACTCAACCACGCAACTCGCTCAACCCCAACATCAACCACGCAACTCCCTCAAACCCAACACTCAACCACGCAACTCCCTCAACCCCAACACTCAACCACGCAACTCCCTCAACCCCAACATCAACCACGCAACTCCCTCAACCCCAACACTCAACCACGCAACTCGCTCAACCTCAACACTCAACCACGCAACTCGCTCAACCCCAACACTCAACCACGAAACTCCCTCAACCCCAACACTCAACCACACAACTCGCTCAACCCCAACACTCAACCACGCAACTCGCTCAACCCCAACAACAACCACGCAACTCCCTCAACCCCAACATCAACCATGCAACTCCCTCAACCCCAACACTCAACCACGCAACTCCCTCAACCCCAACATCAACCACGCAACTCCCTCAACCTCAACACTCAACCACGAAACTCCCTCAACCCCAACACTCAACCACACAACTCGCTCAACCCCAACACTCAACCATGCAACTCCCTCAACCCCAACATCAACCACGCAACTCCAGCAACCCCAACACTCAACCACGCAACTCGCTCAACCCCAACACTCAACCACGCAACTCGCTCAACCCCAACATCAACCACGCAACTCCCTCAAACCCAACACTCAACCACGCAACTCCCTCAACCCCAACACTCAACCACGCAACTCCCTCAACCCCAACATCAACCACGCAACTCCCTCAACCCCAACACTCAACCACGCAACTCGCTCAACCTCAACACTCAACCACGCAACTCGCTCAACCCCAACACTCAACCACGAAACTCCCTCAACCCCAACACTCAACCACACAACTCGCTCAACCCCAACACTCAACCACGCAACTCGCTCAACCCCAACATCAACCACGCAACTCCCTCAATCCCAACATCAACCATGCAACTCCCTCAACCACAACACTCAACCACGCAACTCCCTCAACCCCAACATCAACCACGCAACTCCCTCAACCTCAACACTCAACCACAAAACTCCCTCAACCCCAACACTCAACCACACAACTCGCTCAACCCCAACACTCAACCATGCAACTCCCTCAACCCCAACATCAACCACGCAACTCCAGCAACCCCAACACTCAACCACGCAACTCGCTCAACCCCAACACTCAACCACGCAACTCGCTCAACCCCAACATCAACCACGCAACTCCCTCAAACCCAACACTCAACCACACAACTCCGTCAATCCCCAACACTCAACCACGCAACTCGCTCAACCCCAACATCAACCACGCAACTCCCGCAACCCCAACACTCAACCACGCAACTCCCTCAACCCCAACACTCAACCACGCAACTCGCTCAACCCCAACATCAACCACGCAACTCCCTCAACCCCAACACTCAACCACGCAACTCGCTCAACCCCAACACTCAACCACGCAACTCCCTCAACCCCAACATCAACCATGCAACTCCCTCAACCCCAACACTCAACCACGCAACTCCCTCAACCCCAACACTCAACCACGCAATTCCCTCAACCCCAACATCAACCACGCAACTCCCGCAACCCCAACACTCAACCACGCAACTCGCTCAACCCCAACATCAACCACGCAACTCCCTCAACCCCAACATCAACCACGCAACTCCCTCAACCCCTACACTCAACCACGCAACTCCCTCAACCCCAACATCAACCACACAACTCCCTCAACCCCAACACTCAACCACGCAACTCCCTCAACCCCAACACTCAACCACGCAACTCACTCAACCCCAACACTCAACCACGCAACTCCCTCAACCCCAACATCAACCACGCAACTCCCTCAACCCCAACACTCAACCACGCAACTCGCTCAACCTCAACACTCAACCACGCAACTCGCTCAACCCCAACACTCAACCACGCAACTCGCTCAACCTCAACACTCAACCACGCAACTCGCTCAACCCCAAAACTCAACCACGCAACTCGCTCAACCCCAACATCAACCACGCAACTCCCTCAACCCCAACACTCAACCACGCAACTCGCTCAACCTCAACACTCAACCACGCAACTCGCTCAACCCCAACACTCAACCACGCAACTCGCTCAACCCCAACATCACCCACGCAACTCGCTCAACCCCAACACTCAACCACGCAACTCCCTCAACCCCAACACTCAACCACGCAACTCGCTCAACCCCAACATCAACCACGCAACTCGCTCAACCCCAACATCAACCACGCAACTCGCTCAACCCCAACATCAACCACGCAACTCCCTCAACCTCAACACTCAACCACGAAACTCCCTCAACCCCAACACTCAACCACACAACTCGCTCAACCCCAACATCAACCACGCAACTCGCTCAACCCCAACATCAACCACGCAACTCGCTCAACCCCAACATCAACCACGCAACTCCCTCAACCCCAACATCAACCATGCAACTCCCTCAACCCCAACACTCAACCACGCAACTCCCTCAACCCCAACACTCAACCACGCAACTCCCTCAACCCCAACATCAAACACGCAACTCCAGCAACCCCAACACTCAACCACGCAACTCGCTCAACCCCAACACTCAACCACGCAACTCGCTCAACCCCAACATCAACCACGCAACTCCCTCAACCCCAACACTCAACCACGCAACTCCCTCAACCCCAACACTCAACCACGCAACTCGCTCAACCCCAACATCAACCACGCAACTCCCGCAACCCCAACACTCAACCACGCAACTCCCTCAACCCCAACACTCAACCACGCAACTCGCTCAACCCCAATATCAACCACGCAACTCCCTCAACCCCAACACTCAACCACACAACTCGCTCAACCCCAACACTCAACCACGCAACTCCCTCAACCCCAACATCAACCACGCAACTCCCTCAACCCCAACACTCAACCACGCAACTCCCTCAACCCCAACACTCAACCACACAACTCCCTCAACCCCAACATCAACCACGCAACTCCCGCAACCCCAATACTCAACGACGCAACTCGCTCAACCCCAACATCAACCACGCAACTCCCAAAACCCCAACATCAACCACGCAACTCCCTCAACCCCAACACTCAACCACGCAACTCCCTCAACCCCAACATCAACCACACAACTCCCTCAACCCCAACACTCAACCATGCAACTCCCTCAACCCCAACACTCAACCACGCAACTCCCTCAACCCCAACATCAACCACGCAACTCCCTCAACCCCAACATCACCCACGCAACTCGCTCAACCCCAACACTCAACCACGCAACTCGCTCAACCCCAACATCAACCACGCAACTCGCTCAACCCCAACATCAACCACGCAACTCCCGCAACCCCAACATCAACCACGCAACTCCCGCAACCCCAACATCAACCACACAACTCGCTCAACCCCAACACTCAACCACGCAACTCGCTCAACCCCAACATCAACCACGCTACTCGCTCAACCCCAACATCAACCACGCAACTACCGCAACCCCAACATCAACCATGCAACTCGCTCAACCCCAACATCAACCACGCAACTCGCTCAACCCCAACATCAACCACGCAACTCGCTCAACCCCAACACTCAACCACGCAACTCCCTCAACCCCAACATCAACCACGCAACTCCCTCAACCCCAACACTCAACCACGCAACTCGCTCAACCTCAACACTCAACCACGCAACTCGCTCAACCCCAACACTCAACCACGCAACTCGCTCAACCTCAACACTCAACCACGCAACTCGCTCAACCCCAAAACTCAACCACACAACTCGCTCAACCCCAACATCAACCACGCAACTCCCTCAACCCCAACACTCAACCACGCAACTCGTTCAACCTCAACACTCAACCACGCAACTCGCTCAACACCAACACTCAACCACGCAACTCGCTCAACCCCAACATCAACCACGCAACTCGCTCAACCCCAACACTCAACCACGCAACTCCCTCAACCCCAATACTCAACCACGCAACTCGCTCAACCCCAACATCAACCACGCAACTCGCTCAACCCCAACATCAACCACGCAACTCGCTCAACCCCAACATCAACCACGCAACTCCCTCAACCTCAACACTCAACCATGAAACTCCCTCAACCCCAACACTCAACCACACAACTCGCTCAACCCCAACACTCAACCACGCAACTCGCTCAACCCCAACATCAACCACGCAACTCCCTCAACCCCAACATCAACCATGCAACTCCCTCAACCCCAACACTCAACCACGCAACTCCCTCAACCCCAACATCAACCACGCAACTCCCTCAACCTCAACACTCAACCACGAAACTCCCTCAACCCCAACACTCAACCACACAACTCGCTCAACCCCAACACTCAACCATGCAACTCCCTCAACCCCAACATCAACCACGCAACCCCAACACTCAACCACGCAACTCGCTCAACCCCAACACTCAACCACGCAACTCGCTCAACCCCAACATCAACCACGCAACTCCCTCAAACTCAACACTCAACCACGCATCTCCCTCAACCCCAACACTCAACCACGCAACTCGCTCAACCCCAACATCAACCACGCAACTCCCGCAACCCCAACACTCAACCACGCAACTCCCTCAACCCCAACATCAACCACGCAACTCGCTCAACCCCAACACTCAACCACGCAACTCCCTCAACCCCAACATCAACCACGCAACTCCCTCAACCCCAACACTCAACCACGCAACTCGCTCAACCTCAACACTCAACCACGCAACTCGCTCAACCCCAACACTCAACCACGCAACTCGCTCAACCTCAACACTCAACCACGCAACTCGCTCAACCCCAAAACTCAACCACACAACTCGCTCAACCCAAACACTCAACCACGCAACTCGCTCAACCCCAACATCAACCACGCAACTCGCTCAACCCCAACACTCAACCACGCAACTCCCTCAACCCCAATACTCAACCACGCAACTCGCTCAACCCCAACATCAACCACGCAACTCGCTCAACCCCAACATCAACCACGCAACTCGCTCAACCCCAACATCAACCACGCAACTCCCTCAACCTCAACACTCAACCATGAAACTCCCTCAACCCCAACACTCAACCACACAACTCGCTCAACCCCAACACTCAACCACGCAACTCGCTCAACCCCAACATCAACCACGCAACTCCCTCAACCCCAACATCAACCATGCAACTCCCTCAACCCCAACACTCAACCAGGCAACTCCCTCAACCCCAACATCAACCACGCAACTCCCTCAACCTCAACACTCAACCACGAAACTCCCTCAACCCCAACACTCAACCACACAACTCGCTCAACCCCAACACTCAACCATGCAACTCCCTCAACCCCAACATCAACCACGCAACTCCAGCAACCCCAACACTCAACCACGCAACTCGCTCAACCCCAACACTCAACCACGCAACTCGCTCAACCCCAACATCAACCACGCAACTCCCTCAAACCCAACACTCAACCACGCAACTCCCTCAACCCCAACACTCAACCACGCAACTCGCTCAACCCCAACATCAACCACGCAACTCCCGCAACCCCAACACTCAACCACGCAACTCCCTCAACCCCAACACTCAACCACGCAACTCGCTCAACCCCAACATCAACCACGCAACTCCTGCAACCCCAACACTCAACCACGCAACTCCCTCAACCCCAACACTCAACCACGCAACTCGCTCAACCCCAACATCAACCACGCAACTCCCTCAACCCCAACACTCAACCACGCAACTCCCTCAACCCCAACATCAACCACGCAACTCCCTCAACCCCAACATCAACCACGCAACTCGCTCAACCCCAACACTCAACCACGCAACTCGCTCAACCCCAACATCAACCACGCAACTCGCTCAACCCCAACATCAACCACGCAACTCCCGCAACCCCAACATCAACCACGCAACTCCCGCAACCCCAACATCAACCACACAACTCGCTCAACCCCAACACTCAACCACGCAACTCGCTCAACCCCAACATCAACCACGCAACTCGCTCAACCCCAACATCAACCACGCAACTCGCTCAACCCCAACATCAACCACGCAACTCGCTCAACCCCAACACTCAACCACGCAACTCCCTCAACCCCAACATCAACCACGCAACTCCCTCAACCCCAACACTCAACCACGCAATTCCCTCAACCCCAACATCAACCACGCAACTCCCGCAACCCCAACACTCAACCACGCAATTCCCTCAACCCCAACATCAACCACGCAACTCCCTCAACCCCAACACTCAACCACGCAATTCCCTCAACCCCAACATCAACCACGCAACTCCCGCAACCCCAACACTCAACCACGCAACTCGCTCAACCCCAACATCAACCACGCAACTCCCTCAACCCCAACATCAACCACGCAACTCCCTCAACCCCAACACTCAACCACACAACTCCCGCAACCCCAACATCAACCACGCAACTCCCTCAACCCCAACATCAACCACGCAACTCCCTCAACCCCAATATCAACCATGCAACTCCCTCAACCCCAACATCTACCACACAACTCCCTCAACCCCAACACTCAACCACGCAACTCCCTCAACCCCAACACTCAACCACGCAACTCCCTCAACCCCAACACTCAACCACGCAACTCGCTCAACCCCAACATCAACCACGCAACTCGCTCAACCCCAACATCAACCACGCAACTCGCTCAACCCCAACATCAACCACGCAACTCCCTCAACCTCAATACTCAACCACGAAACTCCCTCAACCCCAACACTCTACCACACAACTCGCTCAACCCCAACACTCAACCACGCAACTCGCTCAACCCCAACATCAACCACGCAACTCCCTCAACCCCAACATCAACCATGCAACTCCCTCAACCCCAACACTCAACCACGCAACTCCCTCAACCCCAACATCAACCACGCAACTCCCTCAACCTCAACACTCAACCACGAAACTCCCTCAACCCCAACACTCAACCACACAACTTGCTCAACCCCTACACTCAACCATGCAACTCCCTCAACCCCAACATCAACCACGCAACTCCAGCAACCCCAACACTCAACCACGCAACTCGCTCAACCCCAACACTCAACCACGCAACTCGCTCAACCCCAACATCAACCACGCAACTCCCTCAACCTCAATACTCAACCACGAAACTCCCTCAACCCCAACACTCTACCACACAACTCGCTCAACCCCAACACTCAACCACGCAACTCGCTCAACCCCAACATCAACCACGCAACTCCCTCAACCCCAACATCAACCATGCAACTCCCTCAACCCCAACACTCAACCACGCAACTCCCTCAACCCCAACATCAACCACGCAACTCCCTCAACCTCAACACTCAACCACGAAACACCCTCAACCCCAAAACTCAACCACACAACTCGCTCAACCCCAACACTCAACCATGCAACTCCCTCAACCCCAACATCAACCACGCAACTCCAGCAACCCCAACACTCAACCACGCAACTCGCTCAACCCCAACACTCAACCACGCAACTCGCTCAACCCCAACATCAACCACGCAACTCCCTCAAACCCAACACTCAACCACGCAACTCCCTCAACCCCAACACTCAACCACGCAACTCGCTCAACCCCAACATCAACCACGCAACTCCCGCAACCCCAACACTCAACCAAGCAACTCCCTCAACCCCAACACTCAACCACGCAACTCGCTCAACCCCAACATCAACCACGCAACTCCCTCAACCCCAACACTCAACCACGCAACTCGCTCAACCCCAACACTCAACCACGCAACTCCCTCAACCCCAACATCAACCACGCAACTCCCTCAACCCCAACACTCAACCACGCAACTCCCTCAACCCCAACACTCAACCACGCAATTCCCTCAACCCCAACATCAACCACGCAACTCCCGCAACCCCAACACTCAACCACGCAACTCGCTCAACCCCAACATCAACCACGCAACTCCCTCAACCCCAACATCAACAACGCAACTCCCTCAACCCCAACACTCAACCACACAACTCCCGCAACCCCAACATCAACCACGCAACTCCCTCAACCCCAACATCAACCACGCAACTCCCTCAACCCCAACATCAACCACGCAACTCCCTCAACCCCAACATCAACCACACAACTCCCTCAACCCCAACACTCAACCACGCAACTCCCTCAACCCCAACACTCAACCACGCAACTCCCTCAACCCCAACATCAACCACGCAACTCCCGCAACCCCAACACTCAACCACGCAACTCGCTCAACCCCAACATCAACCACGCAACTCACTCAACCCCAACATCAACCACGCAACTCGCTCAACCCCAACATCAACCACGCAACTCTCTCAACCTCAACACTCAACCACGCAACTCCCTCAACCCCAACACTCAACCACGCAACTCCCGCAACCCCAACACTCAACCACGCAACTCGCTCAACCCCAACACTCAACCACGCAACTCGCTCAACCACAACATCAACCACGCAACTCCCTCAACCCCAACACTCAACCACGCAACTCCCTCAACCCCAACACTCAACTACGCAACTCGCTCAACCCCAACATCAACCATGCAACTCCCGCAACCCCAACACTCAACCACACAACTCCCTCAACCCCAACTCTCAACCACGAAACTCGCTCAACCTCAACATCAACCACGCAACTCCCTCAACCCCAACATCAACCACGCAACTCCCTCAACCCCAACACTCAACCACGCAACTCGCTCAACCCCAACACTCAACCATTCAACTCCCTCAACCCCAACATCAACCAAGCAACTCCCTCAACCCCAACACTCAACCACGCAACTCCCTCAACCCCAACACTCAACCACGCAACTCCCTCAACCCCAACATCAACCACGCAACTCCCGCAACCCCAACACTCAATCACGCAACTCGCTCAACCCCAACATCAACCACGCAACTCCCTCAACCCCAACATCAACCACGCAACTCCCTCAACCCCAACACTCAACCACGCAACTCCCTCAACCCCAACATCAACCACGCAACTCCCTCAACCCCAACACTCAACCACGCAACTCCCTCAACCCCAACACTCAACCACGCAACTCCCTCAACCCCAACATCAACCACGCAACTCGCTCAACCCCAACATCAACCACGCAACTCCCTCAACCCCAACATCAACCACGCAACTCCCTCAACCCCAACATTCAACCACGCAACTCGCTCAACCCCAACATCAACCACGCAACTCCCGCAACCCCAACACTCAACCACGCAACTCGCTCAACCCCAACATCAACCACGCAACTCCCTCAACCCCAACACTCAACCACGCAACTCCCTCAACCCCAACACTCAACCACACAACTCGCTCAACCCCAACACTCAACCATGCAACTCCCTCAACCCCAA
The DNA here is from genome assembly GCF_965212315.1 of Lampetra planeri. Classification (NCBI taxonomy): domain Eukaryota; kingdom Metazoa; phylum Chordata; class Hyperoartia; order Petromyzontiformes; family Petromyzontidae; genus Lampetra; species Lampetra planeri. The sequence continues at coordinate 1,373,565 of NC_136116.1, read as the reverse complement.
CATCAACCACGCAACTCCAGCAACCCCAACACTCAACCACGCAACTCGCTCAACCCCAACACTCAACCACGCAACTCGCTCAACCCCAACATCAACCACGCAACTCCCTCAAACCCAACACTCAACCACGCAACTCTCTCAACCCCAAAACTCAACCACGCAACTCGCTCAACCCCAACATCAACCACGCAACTCCCGCAACCCCAACACTCAACCACGCAACTCCCTCAACCCCAACACTCAACCACGAAACTCGCTCAACCCCAACATCAACCACGCAACTCCCTCAACCCCAACACTCAACCACGCAACTCGCTCAACCCCAACACTCAACCACGCAACTCCCTCAACCCCAACATCAACCACGCAACTCCCTCAACCCCAACACTCAACCACGCAACTCCCTCAACCCCAACACTCAACCACGCAATTCCCTCAACCCCAACATCAACCACGCAACTCCCTCAACCCTAACATCAACCACGCAACTCCCTCAACCCCAACACTCAACCACACAACTCCCGCAACCCCAACATCAACCACGCAACTCCCTCAACCCCAACATCAACCACGCAACTCCCTCAACCCCAACATCAACCACGCAACTCCCTCAACCCCAACATCAACAATACAACTCCCTCAACCCCAACACTCAACCACGCAACTCCCTCAACCCCAACACTCAACCACTCAACTCCCTCAACCCCAACATCAACCACGCAACTCCCGCAACCCCAACACTCAACCACGCAACTCGCTCAACCCCAACATCAACCACGCAACTCACTCAACCCCAACATCAACCACGCAACTCGCTCAACCCCAACATCAACCACGCAACTCCCTCAACCTCAACACTCAACCACGCAACTCCCTCAACCCCAACACTCAACCACGCAACTCGCTCAACCCCAACACTCAACCACGCAACTCCCGCAACCCCAACACTCAACCACGCAACTCGCTCCACCCCCACACTCAACCACGCAACTCGCACAACCACAACATCAACCACGCAACTCCCTCAACCCCAACACTCAACCACGCAACTCCCTCAACCCCAACACTCAACTACGCAACTCGCTCAACCCCAACATCAACCACGCAACTCCCGCAACCCCAACACTCAACCACACAACTCCCTCAACCCCAACACTCAACCACGAAACTCGCTCAACCTCAACATCAACCACGCAACTCCCTCAACCCCAACATCAACCACGCAACTCCCTCAACCCCAACACTCAACCACGCAACTCGCTCAACCCCAACACTCAACCATTCAACTCCCTCAACCCCAACATCAACCAAGCAACTCCCTCAACCCCAACACTCAACCACGCAACTCCCTCAACCCCAACACTCAACCACGCAACTCCCTCAACCCCAACATCAACCACGCAACTCCCGCAACCCCAACACTCAACCACGCAACTCGCTCAACCCCAACATCAACCACGCAACGCCCACAACCCCAACATCAACCACGCAACTCCCTCAACCCCAACACTCAACCACGCAACTCCCTCAACCCCAACATCAACCACGCAACTCCCTCAACCCCAACATCAACCACACAACTCCCTCAACCCCAACACTCAACCACGCAACTCGCTCAACCCCAACACTCAACCACGCAACTCCCTCAACCCCAACATCAACCACGCAACTCCCGCAACCCCAACACTCAACCACGCAACTCGCTCAACCCCAACATCAACCACGCAACTCACTCAACCCCAACATCAACCACGCAACTCGCTCAACCCCAACATCAACCACGCAACTCCCTCAACCTCAACACTCAACCACGCAACTCCCTCAACCCCAACACTCAACCACGCAACTCGCTCAACCCCAACACTCAACCACGCAACTCCCGCAACCCCAACACTCAACCACGCAACTCGCTCAACCCCAACACTCAACCACGCAACTCGCTCAACCACAACATCAACCACGCAACTCCCTCAACCCCAACACTCAACCACGCAACTCCCTCAACCCCAACTCTCAACCACGAAACTCGCTCAACCTCAACATCAACCACGCAACTCCCTCAACCCCAACATCAACCACGCAACTCCCTCAACCCCAACACTCAACCACGCAACTCGCTCAACCCCAACACTCAACCATTCAACTCCCTCAACCCCAACATCAACCAAGCAACTCCCTCAACCCCAACACTCAACCACGCAACTCCCTCAACCCCAACACTCAACCACGCAACTCCCTCAACCCCAACATCAACCACGCAACTCCCGCAACCCCAACACTCAACCACGCAACTCGCTCAACCCCAACATCAACCACGCAACTCCCTCAACCCCAACATCAACCACGCAACTCCCTCAACCCCGACACTCAACCACGCAACTCCCTCAACCCCAACATCAACCACGCAACTCCCTCAACCCCAACACTCAACCACGCAACTCCCTCAACCCCAACACTCAACCACGCAACTCCCTCAACCCCAACATCAACCACGCAACTCGCTCAACCCCAACATCAACCACGCAACTCCCTCAACCCCAACATCAACCACGCAACTCCCTCAACCCCAACATTCAACCACGCAACTCGCTCAACCCCAACACTCAACCACGCAACTCCCTCAACCCCAACACTCAACCACACAACTCGCTCAACCCCAACACTCAACCATGCAACTCCCTCAACCCCAACATCAACCACGCAACTCCAGCAACCCCAACACTCAACCACACAACTCGCTCAACCCCAACACTCAACCACGCAACTCGCTCAACCCCAACATCAACCACGCAACTCCCTCAAACCCAACACTCAACCACGCAACTCCCTCAACCCCAACACTCAACCACGCAACTCGCTCAACCCCAACATCAACCACGCAACTCCCGCAACCCCAACACTCAACCACGCAACTCCCTCAACCCCAACACTCAACCACGCAACTCGCTCAACCCCAACATCAACCACGCAACTCCCTCAACCCCAACACTCAACCACGCAACTCGCTCAACCCCAACACTCAACCATGCAACTCCCTCAACCCCAACATCAACCACGCAACTCCCTCAACCCCAACACTCAACCACGCAACTCCCTCAACCCCAACACTCAACCACGCAATTCCCTCAACCCCAACATCAACCACGCAACTCCCGCAACCCCAACACTCAACCACGCAACTCGCTCAACCCCAACATCAACCACGCAACTCCCTCAACCCCAACATCAACCACGCAACTCCCTCAACCCCAACACTCAACCACACAACTCCCGCAACCCCAACATCAACCACGCAACTCCCTCAACCCCAACATCAACCACGCAACTCCCTCAACCCCAACATCAACCACGCAACTCCCTCAACCCCAACATCAACAAAACAACTCCCTCAACCCCAACACTCAACCACGCAACTCCCTCAACCCCAACACTCAACCACGCAACTCCCTCAACCCCAACATCAACCACGCAACTCCCGCAACCCCAACACTCAACCACGCAACTCGCTCAACCCCAACATCAACCACGCAACTCACTCAACCCCAACATCAACCACGCAACTCCCTCAACCTCAACACTCAACCACGCAACTCCCTCAACCCCAACACTCAACCACGCAACTCGCTCAACCCCAACACTCAACCACGCAACTCCCGCAACCCCAACACTCAACCACGCAACTCGCTCAACCCCCACACTCAACCACGCAACTCGCTCAACCACAACATCAACCACGCAACTCCCTCAACCCCAACACTCAACCACGCAACTCCCTCAACCCCAACACTCAACTACGCAACTCGCTCAACCCCAACATCAACCACGCAACTCCCGCAACCCCAACACTCAACCACACAACTCCCTCAACCCCAACACTCAACCACGAAACTCGCTCAACCTCAACATCAACCACGCAACTCCCTCAACCCCAACATCAACCACGCAACTCCCTCAACCCCAACACTCAACCACGCAACTCGCTCAACCCCAACACTCAACCATTCAACTCCCTCAACCCCAACATCAACCAAGCAACTCCCTCAACCCCAACACTCAACCACGCAACTCCCTCAACCCCAACACTCAACCACGCAACTCGCTCAACCCCAACATCAACCACGCAACTCCCTCAACCCCAACATCAACCACGCAACTCCCTCAACCCCAACACTCAACCACGCAACTCCCTCAACCCCAACATCAACCACGCAACTCCCTCAACCCCAACACTCAACCACGCAACTCCCTCAACCCCAACACTCAACCACGCAACTCCCTCAACCCCAACATCAACCACGCAACTCCCGCAACCCCAACACTCAACCACGCAACTCGCTCAACCCTAACATCAACCACGCAACTCCCTCAACCCCAACATCAACCACGCAACTCCCTCAACCCCAACATCAACCACGCAACTCCCTCAACCCCAACATCAACAAAACAACTCCCTCAACCCCAACACTCAACCACGCAACTCCCTCAACCCCAACACTCAACCACGCAACTCCCTCAACCCCAACATCAACCACGCAACTCCCGCAACCCCAACACTCAACCACGCAACTCGCTCAACCCCAACATCAACCACGCAACTCACTCAACCCCAACATCAACCACGCAACTCGCTCAACCCCAACATCAACCACGCAACTCCCTCAACCTCAACACTCAACCACGCAACTCCCTCAACCCCAACACTCAACCACGCAACTCGCTCAACCCCAACACTCAACCACGCAACTCCCGCAACCCCAACACTCAACCACGCAACTCGCTCAACCCCCACACTCAACCACGCAACTCGCTCAACCACAACATCAACCACGCAACTCCCTCAACCCCAACACTCAACTACGCAACTCGCTCAACCCCAACATCAACCACGCAACTCCCGCAACCCCAACACTCAACCACACAACTCCCTCAACCCCAACACTCAACCACGAAACTCGCTCAACCTCAACATCAACCACGCAACTCCCTCAACCCCAACATCAACCACGCAACTCCCTCAACCCCAACACTCAACCACGCAACTCGCTCAACCCCAACACTCAACCATTCAACTCCCTCAACCCCAACATCAACCAAGCAACTCCCTCAACCCCAACACTCAACCACGCAACTCCCTCAACCCCAACACTCAACCACGCAACTCCCTCAACCCCAACATCAACCACGCAACTCCCGCAACCCCAACACCCAACCACGCAACTCGCTCAACCCCAACATCAACCACGCAACTCCCTCAACCCCAACATCAACCACGCAACTCCCTCAACCCCAACACTCAACCACGCAACTCCCTCAACCCCAACATCAACCACGCAACTCCCTCAACCCCAACACTCAACCACGCAACTCCCTCAACCCCAACATCAACCAAGCAACTCCCGCAACCCCAACACTCAACCACGCAACTCGCTCAACCTCAACATCAACCACGCAACTCCCTCAACCCCAACACTCAACCACGCAACTCCCTCAACCCCAACACTCAACCACGCAACTCCCTCAACCCCAACATCAACCACGCAACTCCCGCAACCCCAACACTCAACCACGCAACTCGCTCAATCCCAACATCAACCACGCAACTCCCTCAACCTCAACACTCAACCACGCAACTCCCTCAACCCCAACATCAACCACGCAACTCCCTCAACCTCAACACTCAACCACGAAACTCCCTCAACCCCAACACTCAACCACACAACTCGCTCAACCCCAACACTCAACCATGCAACTCCCTCAACCCCAACATCAACCACGCAACTCCAGCAACCCCAACACTCAACCACGCAACTCGCTCAACCCCAACACTCAACCACGCAACTAGCTCAACCCCAACATCAACCACGCAACTCCCTCAAACCCAACACTCAACCACGCAACTCCCTCAACCCCAACACTCAACCACGCAACTCCCTCAACCCCAACACTCAACCACGCAACTCGCACAACCCCAACATCAACCACGCAACTCCCTCAACCCCAACACTCAACCACGCAACTCGCTCAACCCCAACACTCAACCACGCAACTCCCTCAACCCCAACATCAACCACGCAACTCCCTCAACCCCAACACTCAACCACGCAACTCCCTCAACCCCAACACTCAATCACGCAATTCCCTCAACCCCAACATCAACCACGCAACTCCCGCAACCCCAACACTCAACCACGCAACTCGCTCAACCCCAACATCAACCACGCAACTCCCTCAACCCCAACATCAACCACGCAACTCCCTCAACCCCAACACTCAACCACACAACTCCCGCAACCCCAACATCAACCACGCAACTCCCTCAACCCCAACACTCAACCACGCAACTCCCTCAACCCCAACACTCAACCACGCAACTCCCTCAACCCCAACATCAACCACGCAACTCCCGCAACCCCAACACTCAACCACGCAACTCGCTCAACCCCAACATCAACCACGCATCTCACTCAACCCCAACATCAACCACGCAACTCCCTCAACCTCAACACTCAACCACGCAACTCCCTCAACCCCAACACTCAACCACGCAACTCGCTCAACCCCAACACTCAACCACGCAACTCCCATAACCCCAACACTCAACCACGCAACTCGCTCAACCCCAACACTCAACCACGCAACTCGCTCAACCACAACATCAACCACGCAACTCCCTCAACCCCAACACTCAACCACGCAACTCCCTCAACCCCAACACTCAACTACGCAACTCGCTCAACCCCAACATCAACCACGCAACTCCCGCAACCCCAACACTCAACCACACAACTCCCTCAACCCCAACACTCAACCACGCAACTCGCTCAACCTCAACATCAACCACGCAACTCCCTCAACCCCAACATCAACCACGCAACTCCCTCAACCCCAACACTCAACCACGCAACTCGCTCAACCCCAACAATCAACCATTCAACTCCCTCAACCCCAACATCAACCAAGCAACTCCCTCAACCCCAACACTCAACCACGCAACTCCCTCAACCCCAACACTCAACCACGCAACTCCCTCAACCCCAACATCAACCACGCAACTCCCGCAACCCCAACACTCAACCACGCAACTCGCTCAACCCCAACATCAACCACGCAACTCCCTCAACCCCAACATCAACCACGCAACTCCCTCAACCCCAACACTCAACCACGCAACTCCCTCAACCCCAACATCAACCACGCAACTCCCTCAACCCCAACACTCAACCACGCAACTCCCTCAACCCCAACACTCAACCACGCAACTCCCTCAACCCCAACATCAACCACGCAACTCCCGCAACCCCAACACTCAACCACGCAACTCGCTCAACCCCAACATCAACCACGCAACTCCCTCAACCCCAACATCAACCACGCAACTCCCTCAACCTGTTGTATTCTAGCCTTCTTCCATCATTGATATATAATGAATGAAAACACACCAAAGCGCAGCAAACTGCAAAACACCAGGTGTTGTAGTAATGAACGGGAGGAGGGCTAGGATGGCAGAATTACAACCTTGCTTCGAGGAGAGATAAGGGCAGTGTCGACTCGAAGCAGAGGCGCCTTTGTCTGGATCACGGCCACAGAAGGCCGGGGGGGTCATCACTGATTGTGTGTCAGGGATTTCGAGCTAATTGGAACACGTGCACACAGAGAGGAGAAACACGCCTTGTTCTCTGCAGCTGAAAGAGCCAAGATAAACTCAGCTCAAGGTTGTGTACACAGGAGAGGGGGCTGATTAACAACCACTGCACGTCTGAACGTGAGGGGGCCTTGTCCTGGAATTAATCACCCTCCCAGGACAGAAGGTTGGATGACCACAGTGAGACGAGAATAAGGGTGTTGCGTCACTCTCAAGGTTGCAGGCTCAGCTGAACAGCGAGGCTGCGGGGGCCGCCGGGAGTTCGTGTTCGCTTAGTTTAGTAAAAAAGCTCAATTATTTGGTATTGCTATTAAAGTCACGTTAAAGTCGGAATTTAACAACAGGGTAGGCTAAAGTTATTGATACAACTCGACCCGAAGCATAACGGGATGAATCACCACCAGGTCGAATATAAATACATAATAAAAGAGCGATGTTAAACCCAGGGTCGGAGAGAAGGGAGATCCCGGCCGTCTTTGTATCCCCGCAGCGCGGGATATGAGTGTGTATACGCTCGGGGAAACACCTCCACTTGAGTCAAGCACCACGATGGGAAATGACAGACGGTAGGTTAAATACAGAATCATAACTGGGAAATGGTAAGGGACAAATGTTAAAACTTTTAATCATTTCTTCGTGTGTCAGCGAGGGTCGGAGGGAGAGTGCCCCTCCCTCCAGGTGGTGCAACACGGACAAAAGACGCCTATGAGACGATTTGTAACGTCCGTGTTTTGGTTCATGAAGAAGGCCAAACAAGAGATAATATCGCACCCAGAGAGACGACCTCGAGGCAATTTGTAACACTTGACTGTTTGCTCGTGGATTTTATGGAGGGAATATGACAACGGAATATACCGTGGGTGATGCACACAAGGACACACGGACGTACGGACACACACATGAACACACCTACACACGGACAGATCCTGACACAGTAAATCAAAAGAAACCCCGCCTTGTGGCATAAAAGGAAGGACTCTGAGCATTGGAAACCAGTTCGACCAGGAGAGTCAACTCATCACGAGTTCGACCAACAGGGTCGGCTCAGGAGCGAGCTCGACCGGGAGGGTCGGCTCGACTCATCTTGAGTTCGACCGAGCGGGTCGACTCAAGGGCGAGCTGCGACCAACGGGTCGGCTCGACTCTTCAGCTTCTGGGACTCAGCCGAGTTCAGCCGGCTCTCGGGGCTCGACTCAAGCGGCTCCCCGTCTCCTCTGCAGGCGGGCAAGACCCGCTTGACAGCTCAACCTCTGCCGAGTCGGAGGTCCCTGCTGCAGCTGACAATCGCGGTTTGGCGACGAGGCGACGACCCAGCACTGCGCGCTGCGAGCGAGCTGTGGGCGCCACCTACCGACCGGGTTCCGAACTACGACAGCGTACCGACCGAGCATCCAAACCAAATTCCCCACGGCGACAGAGGAGCGACTAATACGTATGACGCGCACCGCCCCCTCACCACACGACCACCAGGCGTCTGTTTGACATAAAGAACCGACTCCGAACACTGACTATTGAAGACAACTCTTACCACTCAAACCCACTCGAACCCATAAGCCGTCCGTGGCTGTGAAGGCATCCCAACGACCGAGTGATGGCCATCCGTCGTTTATAAGAGTATTCGTAATTTTATCTTTAATATTTAGTGGGCTGTACTCTTAATCGCATAAATTCCCAACAGATCCATCAATACGAATTGATTCTTGGCACCTCCTTCCGCCGAGCAACGTTCACGTGGGGAGTGGTGGCCCACCAGATCCTTAACAGGTGATCTGGTCCCCAATTAGTAAACTTGATAAGATAACGATCTTCGGAAAAGGAGAACCGTCGCAGGCCCTTACTCCGAGCCATTCTGTTGTCAGATAACCTGCCGATGTATCTGTTGAGATTGGTGCCTTTAAGAATAATAACTGTCTTGATTGTGTTTTTATCGCCGTATAATCTTTCAAGTATAATCATTCATTAACGTTAAGGTTTTCTTAGCATAGTATTTGCATGTTTTAACGACTCTCTCTCTCACTAACAACCATCGCGTTATGCGGGATCCATGTGCCGTTGTCAAAGTGAAATCAGACAATCATTGATGATACTGTATTGATGCCGTGTTGACGTTCCGGGATTGAGAGTTCGCATACTATATCATAGTTGAGGTTGAATTAGTAATAAATTGATTAATACAGAAGTGGTTGTGTGATTCTTTCCTGAAGTCTATGCATAAGATCTGCTTCTGCGTTGAGATCTGAACTTGGTGACCTTAATAAACACACTAACACATACTCAGTAAATGTTAAAGCGATAACGGGGTGAACCGGGGACCTAAAGATAAGCGAGAATGAGACGAACCTAGACAACGATGCCGAGTTAATCTAAGTTAATCTTGCATACTTACACCACACCTGCATAACTGCATACGATTAATTGCCTTATTCCGATCGATAACCCACCCTCGTCACCGAGGCGGGGTCTGGTTATCATAACGACTTGCATCATCATAATTACACCCACTCGCATAATTACTACAATTACCTCTCGAATTGGCATAATTAAATGTGCATAATTACATAAAATTAACATATTTCCGGATAATTACACATTTGGCCAAATTTCATTTGATTACTATTATTTTCACTGAATATTCATAACCCACACATACAACATAATAATTTCACCCACGCACGCATACAACATATCAAAATTTTCATACCCAACATATACAACAAACCCCAACATTCAACCACGCAACTCGCTCAACCCCAACATCAACCACGCAACTCCCGCAACCCCAACACTCAACCACGCAACTCGCTCAACCCCAACATCAACCACGCAACTTCCTCAACCCCAACACTCAACCACTCAACTCCCTCAACCCCAACACTCAACCACGCAACTCCCTCAACCCCAACATCAACCACGCAACTCCCGCAACCCCAACACTCAACCACGCAACTCGCTCAATCCCAACATCAACCACGCAACTCCCTCAACCTCAACACTCAACCACAAAACTCCCTCAACCCAACACTCAACCACACAACTCGCTCAACCCCAACACTCAACCACGCAACTCCCTCAACCCCAACATCAACCACGCAACTCCAGCAACCCCAACACTCAACCACACAACTCGCTCAACCCCAACACTCAACCACGCAACTCGCTCAACCCCAACATCAACCACGCAACTCCCTCAACCCCAACACTCAACCACGCAACTCCCTCAACCCCAACACTCAACCACGCAACTTGCTCAACCCCAACATCAACCAAGCAACTCCCGCAACCCCAACACTCAACCACGCAACTCCCTCAACCCCAACACTCAACTACGCAACTCGCTCAACCCCAACATCAACCACGCAACTCCCTCAACCCCAACATCAACCACGCAACTCACTCAACCCCAACACTCAACCAAGCAACTCCCTCAACCCCAACACTCAACCACGCAACTCCCTCAACCCCAACACTCAACCACGCAACTCCCTCAACCCCAACATCAACCACGCAACTCCCGCAACCCCAACACTCAACCACGCAACTCGCTCAACCCCAACATCAACCACGCAACTCCCTCAACCCCAACATCAACCACGCAACTCCCTCAACCCCAACACTCAACCACGCAACTCCCTCAACCCCAACACTCAACTACGCAACTCCCTCAACCCCAACACTCAACCACGCAACTCCCTCAACCCCAACATCAACCACGCAACTCCCGCAACCCCAACACTCAACCACGCAACTCGCTCAACCCCAACATCAACCACACAACTCCCTCAACCCCAACATCAACCACGCAACTCCCTCAACCCCAACATTCAACCACGCAACTCGCTCAACCCCAACATCAACCACGCAACTCCCGCAACCCCAACACTCAACCACGCAACTCGCTCAACCCCAACATCAACCACGCAACTCCCTCAACCCCAACACTCAACCACGCAACTCCCTCAACCCCAACACTCAACCACGCAACTCCCTCAACCCCAACATCAACCATGCAACTCCCGCAACCCCAACACTCAACCACGCAACTCGCTCAATCCCAACATCAACCACGCAACTCCCTCAACCTCAACACTCAACCACAAAACTCCCTCAACCCAACACTCAACCACACAACTCGCTCAACCCCAACAATCAACCACGCAACTCCCTCAACCCCAACATCAACCACGCAACTCCAGCAACCCCAACACTCAACCACACAACTCGCTCAACCCCAACACTCAACCACGCAACTCGCTCAACCCCAACATCAACCACGCAACTCCCTCAACCCCAACACTCAACCACGCAACTCCCTCAACCCCAACACTCAACCACGCAACTTGCTCAACCCCAACATCAACCACGCAACTCCCGCAACCCCAACACTCAACCACGCAACTCCCTCAACCCCAACACTCAACTACGCAACTCGCTCAACCCCAACATCAACCACGCAACTCCCTCAACCCCAACACTCAACCACGCAACTCGCTCAACCCCAACACTCAACCACGCAACTCCCTCAACCCCAACACTCAACCACGCAATTCCCTCAACCCCAACATCAACCACGCAACTCCCGCAACCCCAACACTCAACCACGCAACTCGCTCAACCCCAACATCAACCAAGCAACTCCTTCAACCCCAACATCAACCACGCAACTCCCTCAACCCCAACACTCAACCACGCAACTCCCTCAACCCCAACATCAACCACACAACTCCCTCAACCCCAACACTCAACCACGCAACTCGCTCAACCCCAACAATCAACCATTCAACTCCCTCAACCCCAACATCAACCAAGCAACTCCCTCAACCCCAACACTCAACCATGCAACTCCCTCAACCCCAACACTCAACCACGCAACTCCCTCAACCCCAACATCAACCACGCAACTCCCGCAACCCCAACACTCAACCACGCAACTCGCTCAACCCCAACATCAACCACGCAACTCCCTCAACCCCAACATCAACCACGCAACTCCCTCAACCCCAACACTCAACCACGCAACTCCCTCAACCCCAACATCAACCACGCAACTGCCTCAACCCCAACACTCAACTACGCAACTCCCTCAACCCCAACACTCAACCACGCAACTCCCTCAACCCCAACATCAACCACGCAACTCCCGCAACCCCAACACTCAACCACGCAACTCGCTCAACCCCAACATCAACCAAGCAACTCCCTCAACCCCAACATCAACCACGCAACTCCCTCAACCCCAACATTCAACCACGCAACTCGCTCAACCCCAACATCAACCACGCAACTCCCGCAACCCCAACACAACCACGCAACTCGCTCAACCCCAACATCAACCACGCAACTCCCTCAACCCCAACACTCAACCACGCAACTCCCTCAACCCCAACACTCAACCACGCAACTCCCTCAACCCCAACATCAACCATGCAACTCCCGCAACCCCAACACTCAACCACGCAACTCGCTCAATCCCAACATCAACCACGCAACTCCCGCAACCCCAACACTCAACCACGCAACTCGCTCAACCCCAACATCAACCACGCAACTCGCTCAACCCCAACATCAACCACGCAACTCGCTCAACCCCAACATCAACCACGCAACTCCCTCAACCTCAACACTCAACCACGCAACTCCCTCAACCCCAACACTCAACCACGCAACTCGCTCAACCCCAACACTCAACCACGCAACTCCCGCAACCCCAACACTCAACCACGCAACTCGCTCAACCACAACACTCAACCACGCAACTCCCTCAACCCCAACACTTAACCACGCAATTCCCTCAACCCCAACATCAACCACGCAACTCCCGCAACCCCAACACTCAACCACGCAACTCGCTCAACCCCAACATCAACCACGCAACTCCCTCAACCCCAACATCAACCACGCAACTCCCTCAACCCCAACACTCAACCACGCAACTCCCTCAACCCCAACACTCAACCACGCAACTCCCTCAACCCCAACATCAACCACACAACTCCCTCAACCCCAACACTCAACCACGCAATTCCCTCAACCCCAACATCAACCACGCAACTCCCGCAACCCCAACACTCAACCACGCAACTCGCTCAACCCCAACATCAACCACGCAACTCCCTCAACCCCAACATCAACCACGCAACTCCCTCAACCCCAACACTCAACCACGCAACTCCCTCAACCCCAACATCAACCACGCAACTCCCTCAACCCCAACACTCAACCACGCAACTCCCTCAACCCCAACACTCAACCACGCAACTCCCTCAACCCCAACATCAACCACGCAACTCCCGCAACCCCAACACTCAACCACGCAACTCGCTCAACCCCAACATCAACCATGCAACTCGCTCAACCCCAACATCAACCACGCAACTCGCTCAACCCCAACATCAACCACGCAACTCCCTCAACCTCAACACTCAACCACGCAACTCCCTCAACCCCAACACTCAACCACGCAACTCGCTCAACCCGAACACTCAACCACGCAACTCCCGCAACCCCAACACTCAACCACACAACTCGCTCAACCCCAACACTCAACCACGCAACTCCCTCAACCCCAACATCAACCACGCAACTCCAGCAACCCCAACACTCAACCACACAACTCGCTCAACCCCAACACTCAACCACGCAACTCGCTCAACCCCAACATCAACCACGCAACTCCCTCAACCCCAACACTCAACCACGCAACTCCCTCAACCCCAACACTCAACCACGCAACTTGCTCAACCCCAACATCAACCACGCAACTCCCGCAACCCCAACACTCAACCACGCAACTCCCTCAACCCCAACACTCAACTACGCAACTCGCTCAACCCCAACATCAACCACGCAACTCCCTCAACCCCAACACTCAACCACGCAACTCGCTCAACCCCAACACTCAACCACGCAACTCCCTCAACCCCAACACTCAACCACGCAATTCCCTCAACCCCAACATCAACCACGCAACTCCCGCAACCCCAACACTCAACCACGCAACTCGCTCAACCCCAACATCAACCACGCAACTCCCTCAACCCCAACATCAACCACGCAACTCCCTCAACCCCAACACTCAACCACGCAACTCCCTCAACCCCAACATCAACCACGCAACTCCCTCAACCCCAACACTCAACCACGCAACTCCCTCAACCCCAACACTCAACCACGCAACTCCCTCAACCCCAACATCAACCACGCAACTCCCGCAACCCCAACACTCAACCACGTAACTCGCTCAACCCCAACATCAACCACGCAACTCCCTCAACCCCAACATCAACCACGCAACTCCCTCAACCCCAACATTCAACCACGCAACTCGCTCAACCCCAACATCAACCACGCAACTCCCGCAACCCCAACACTCAACCACGCAACTCCCTCAACCCCAAAACTCAACCACGCAACTCGCTCAACCCCAACATCAACCACGCAACTCGCTCAACCCCAACATCAACCACGCAACTCCCTCAACCCCAACACTCAACCACGCAACTCCCTCAACCCCAACACTCAACCACGCAACTCCCTCAACCCCAACATCAACCACGCAACTCCCGCAACCCCAACACTCAACCACGCAACACGCTCAACCCCAACATCAACCACGCAACTCGCTCAACCCCAATATCAACCACGCAACTCGCTCAACCCCAACATCAACCACGCAACTCCCTCAACCTCAACACTCAACCACGCAACTCCCTCAACCCCAACACTCAACCACACAACTCGCTCAACCCCAACACTCAACCACGCAACTCCCGCAACCCCAACACTCAACCACGCAACTCGCTCAACCACAACACTCAACCACGCAACTCCCTCAACCCCAACACTTAACCACGCAATTCCCTCAACCCCAACATCAACCACGCAACTCCCGCAACCCCAACACTCAACCACGCAACTCGCTCAACCCCAAGATCAACCACGCAACTCCCTCAACCCCAACATCAACCACGCAACTCCCTCAACCCCAACACTCAACCACGCAACTCCCTCAACCCCAACATCAACCACACAACTCCCTCAACCCCAACACTCAACCACGCAATTCCCTCAACCCCAACATCAACCACGCAACTCCCGCAACCCCAACACTCAACCACGCAACTCGCTCAACCCCAACATCAACCACGCAACTCCCTCAACCCCAACATCAACCACGCAACTCCCTCAACCCCAACACTCAACCACGCAACTCCCTCAACCCCAACATCAACCACACAACTCCCTCAACCCCAACACTCAACCACGCAACTCCCTCAACCCCAACACTCAACCACGCAACTCCCTCAACCCCAACATCAACCACGCAACTCCCGCAACCCCAACACTCAACCACGCAACTCGCTCAACCCCAACATCAACCACGCAACTCGCTCAACCCCAACATCAACCACGCAACTCGCTCAACCCCAACATCAACCACGCAACTCCCTCAACCTCAACACTCAACCACGCAACTCCCTCAACCCCAACACTCAACCACGCAACTCGCTCAACCCGAACACTCAACCACGCAACTCCCGCAACCCCAACACTCAACCACGCAACTCGCTCAACCCCAACACTCAACCACGCAACTCGCTCAACCACAACATCAACCACGCAACTCCCTCAACCCCAACACTCAACCACGCAACTCCCTCAACCCCAACACTCAACTACGCAACTCGCTCAACCCCAACATCAACCACGCTACTCCCGCAACCCCAACACTCAACCACACAACTCCCTCAACCCCAACACTCAACCACGCAACTCGCTCAACCTCAACATCAACCACGCAACTCCCTCAACCCCAACATCAACCACGCAACTCCCTCAACCCCAACACTCAACCACGCAACTCGCTCAACCCCAACACTCAACCATTCAACTCCCTCAACCCCAACATCAACCACGCAACTCCCTCAACCCCAACACTCAACCACGCAACTCCCTCAACCCCAACACTCAACCACGCAACTCCCTCAACCCCAACATCAACCACGCAACTCCCGCAACCCCAACACTCAACCACGCACCTCGCTCAACCCCAACATCAACCACGCAACTCCCTCAACCCCAACATCAACCACGCAACTCCCTCAACCCCAACACTCAACCACGCAACTCCCTCAACCCCAACATCAACCACGCAACTCCCTCAACCCCAACACTCAACCACGCAACTCCCTCAACCCCAACACTCAACCACGCAACTCCCTCAACCCCAACAGCAACCACGCAACTCCCGCAACCCCAACACTCAACCACGCAACTCGCTCAACCCCAACATCAACCACGCAACTCCCTCAACCCCAACATCAACCACGCAACTCCCTCAACCCCAACATTCAACCACGCAACTCGCTCAACCCCAACATCAACCACGCAACTGCCGCAACCCCAACACTCAACCACGCAACTCGCTCAACCCCAACATCAACCACGCAACTCCCTCAACCCCAACACTCAACCACGCAACTGCCTCAACCCCAACACTCAACCACGCAACTCCCTCAACCCCAACATCAACCACGCAACTCCCGCAACCCCAACACTCAACCACGCAACTCGCTCAACCCCAACATCAACCACGCAACTCCCTCAACCTCAACACTCAACCACAAAACTCCCTCAACCCCAACACTCAACCACACAACTCGCTCAACCCCAACACTCAACCACGCAACTCCCTCAACCCCAACATCAACCACGCAACTCCAGCAACCCCAACATCAACCACGCAACTCGCTCAACCCCAACATCAACCACGCAACTCCCTCAACCTCAACACTCAACCACGCAACTCCCTCAACCCCAACACTCAACCACGCAACTCGCTCAACCCGAACACTCAACCACGCAACTCCCGCAACCCCAACACTCAACCACGCAACTCGCTCAACCCCAACACTCAACCACGCAACTCGCTCAACCACAACATCAACCACGCAACTCCCTCAACCCCAACACTCAACCACGCAACTCCCTCAACCCCAACACTCAACTACGCAACTCGCTCAACCCCAACATCAACCACGCAACTCCCGCAACCCCAACACTCAACCACACAACTCCCTCAACCCCAACACTCAACCACGCAACTCGCTCAACCTCAACATCAACCACGCAACTCCCTCAACCGCAACATCAACCACGCAACTCCCTCAACCCCAACACTCAACCACGCAACTCGCTCAACCCCAACACTCAACCATTCAACTCCCTCAACCCCAACATCAACCACGCAACTCCCTCAACCCCAACACTCAACCACGCAACTCCCTCAACCCCAACACTCAACCACGCAACTCCCTCAACCCCAACATCAACCACGCAACTCCCGCAACCCCAACACTCAACCACGCACCTCGCTCAACCCCAACATCAACCACGCAACTCCCTCAACCCCAACATCAACCACGCAACTCCCTCAACCCCAACACTCAACCACGCAACTCCCTCAACCCCAACATCAACCACGCAACTCCCTCAACCCCAACACTCAACCACGCAACTCCCTCAACCCCAACACTCAACCACGCAACTCCGTCAACCCAAACAGCAACCACGCAACTCCCGCAACCCCAACACTCAACCACGCAACTCGCTCAACCCCAACATCAACCACGCAACTCCCTCAACCCCAACATCAACCACGCAACTCCCTCAACCCCAACATTCAACCACGCAACTCGCTCAACCACAACATCAACCACGCAACTGCCGCAACCCCAACACTCAACCACGCAACTCGCTCAACCCCAACATCAACCACGCAACTCCCTCAACCCCAACACTCAACCACGCAACTGCCTCAACCCCAACACTCAACCACGCAACTCCCTCATCCCCAACATCAACCACGCAACTCCCGCAACCCCAACACTCAACCACGCAACTCGCTCAACCCCAACATCAACCACGCAACTCCCTCAACCTCAACACTCAACCACAAAACTCCCTCAACCCCAACACTCAACCACACAACTCGCTCAACCCCAACACTCAACCACGCAACTCCCTCAACCCCAACATCAACCAGGCAACTCCAGCAACCCCAACACTCAACCACACAACTCGCTCAACCCCAACACTCAATCACGCAACTCGCTCAACCCCAACATCAACCACGCAACTCCCTCAACCCCAACACTCAACCAAGCAACTCCCTCAACCCCAACACTCAACCACGCAACTCGCTCAACCCCAACATCAACCACGCAACTCCCGCAACCCCAACACTCAACCACGCAACTCCCTCAACCCCAACACTCAACCACGCAACTCGCTCAACCCCAACATCAACCACGCAACTCCCTCAACCCCAACACTCAACCACGCAACTCGCTCAACCCCAACACTCAACCACGCAACTCCCTCAACCTCAACACTCAACCACGCAACTCGCTCAACCCCAACACTCAACTACGCAACTCGCTCAACCCGAACACTCAACCACGCAACTCCCGCAACCCCAACACTCAACCACGCAACTCGCTCAACCCCAACACTCAACCACGCAACTCGCTCAACCACAACATCAACCACGCAACTCCCTCAACCCCAACACTCAACCACCCAACTCCCTCAACCCCAACACTCAACTACGCAACTCGCTCAACCCCAACATCAACCACGCAACTCCCGCAACCCCAACACTCAACCACACAACTCCCTCAACCCCAACACTCAACCACGCAACTCGCTCAACCTCAACATCAACCACGCAACTCCCTCAACCCCAACACTCAACCACGCAATTCCCTCAACCCCAACATCAACCACGCAACTCCCGCAACCCCAACACTCAACCACGCAACTCGCTCAACCCCAACATCAACCACGCAACTCCCTCAACCCCAACATCAACCACGCAACTCCCTCAACCCCAACACTCAACCACGCAACTCCCTCAACCCCAACATCAACCACACAACTCCCTCAACCCCAACACTCAACCACGCAACTCCCTCAACCCCAACACTCAACCACGCAACTCCCTCAACCCCAACATCAACCACGCAACTCCCGCAACCCCAACACTCAACCACGCAACTCGCTCAACCCCAACATCAACCACGCAACTCGCTCAACCCCAACATCAACCACGCAACTCGCTCAACCCCAACATC
The DNA here is from genome assembly GCF_965212315.1 of Lampetra planeri. Classification (NCBI taxonomy): domain Eukaryota; kingdom Metazoa; phylum Chordata; class Hyperoartia; order Petromyzontiformes; family Petromyzontidae; genus Lampetra; species Lampetra planeri. Next base: position 1,353,792 of record NC_136116.1, on the reverse strand, counting down.
AACCACGCAACTCCCTCAACCTCAACACTCAACCACGCAACTCCCTCAACCCCAACACTCAACCACGCAACTCGCTCAACCCGAACACTCAACCACGCAACTCCCGCAACCCCAACACTCAACCACGCAACTCGCTCAACCCCAACACTCAACCACGCAACTCGCTCAACCACAACATCAACCACGCAACTCCCTCAACCCCAACACTCAACCACGCAACTCCCTCAACCCCAACACTCAACTACGCAACTCGCTCAACCCCAACATCAACCACGCAACTCCCGCAACCCCAACACTCAACCACACAACTCCCTCAACCCCAACACTCAACCACGCAACTCCCTCAACCCCAACATCAACCACGCAACTCCCGCAACCCCAACACTCAACCACGCACCTCGCTCAACCCCAACATCAACCACGCAACTCCCTCAACCCCAACATCAACCACGCAACTCCCTCAACCCCAACACTCAACCACGCAACTCCCTCAACCCCAACACTCAACCACGCAACTCCCTCAACCCCAACAGCAACCACGCAACTCCCGCAACCCCAACACTCAACCACGCAACTCGCTCAACCCCAACATCAACCACGCAACTCCCTCAACCCCAACATCAACCACGCAACTCCCTCAACCCCAACATTCAACCACGCAACTCGCTCAACCCCAACATCAACCACGCAACTGCCGCAACCCCAACACTCAACCACGCAACTCGCTCAACCCCAACATCAACCACGCAACTCCCTCAACCCCAACACTCAACCACGCAACTGCCTCAACCCCAACACTCAACCACGCAACTCCCTCAACCCCAACATCAACCACGCAACTCCCGCAACCCCAACACTCAACCACGCAACTCGCTCAACCCCAACATCAACCACGCAACTCCCTCAACCTCAACACTCAACCACAAAACTCCCTCAACCCCAACACTCAACCACACAACTCGCTCAACCCCAACACTCAACCACGCAACTCCCTCAACCCCAACATCAACCACGCAACTCCAGCAACCCCAACATCAACCACGCAACTCGCTCAACCCCAACATCAACCACGCAACTCCCTCAACCTCAACACTCAACCACGCAACTCCCTCAACCCCAACACTCAACCACGCAACTCGCTCAACCCGAACACTCAACCACGCAACTCCCGCAACCCCAACACTCAACCACGCAACTCGCTCAACCCCAACACTCAACCACGCAACTCGCTCAACCACAACATCAACCACGCAACTCCCTCAACCCCAACACTCAACCACGCAACTCCCTCAACCCCAACACTCAACTACGCAACTCGCTCAACCCCAACATCAACCACGCAACTCCCGCAACCCCAACACTCAACCACACAACTCCCTCAACCCCAACACTCAACCACGCAACTCGCTCAACCTCAACATCAACCACGCAACTCCCTCAACCCCAACATCAACCACGCAACTCCCTCAACCCCAACACTCAACCACGCAACTCGCTCAACCCCAACACTCAACCATTCAACTCCCTCAACCCCAACATCAACCACGCAACTCCCTCAACCCCAACACTCAACCACGCAACTCCCTCAACCCCAACACTCAACCACGCAACTCCCTCAACCCCAACATCAACCACGCAACTCCCGCAACCCCAACACTCAACCACGCACCTCGCTCAACCCCAACATCAACCACGCAACTCCCTCAACCCCAACATCAACCACGCAACTCCCTCAACCCCAACACTCAACCACGCAACTCCCTCAACCCCAACATCAACCACGCAACTCCCTCAACCCCAACACTCAACCACGCAACTCCCGCAACCCCAACACTCAACCACACAACTCCCTCAACCCCAACACTCAACCACGCAACTCGCTCAAACTCAACATCAACCACGCAACTCCCTCAACCCCAACATCAACCACGCAACTCCCTCAACCCCAACACTCAACCACGCAACTCGCTCAACCCCAACACTCAACCATTCAACTCCCTCAACCCCAACATCAACCACGCAACTCCCTCAACCCCAACACTCAACCACGCAACTCCCTCAACCCCAACACTCAACCACGCAACTCCCTCAACCCCAACATCAACCACGCAACTCCCGCAACCCCAACACTCAACCACGCACCTCGCTCAACCCCAACATCAACCACGCAACTCCCTCAACCCCAACATCAACCACGCAACTCCCTCAACCCCAACACTCAACCACGCAACTCCCTCAACCCCAACATCAACCACGCAACTCCCTCAACCCCAACACTCAACCACGCAACTCCCTCAACCCCAACACTCAACCACGCAACTCCGTCAACCCCAACAGCAACCACGCAACTCCCGCAACCCCAACACTCAACCACGCAACTCGCTCAACCCCAACATCAACCACGCAACTCCCTCAACCCCAACATCAACCACGCAACTCCCTCAACCCCAACATTCAACCACGCAACTCGCTCAACCCCAACATCAACCACGCAACTGCCGCAACCCCAACACTCAACCACGCAACTCGCTCAACCCCAACATCAACCACGCAACTCCCTCAACCCCAACACTCAACCACGCAACTGCCTCAACCCCAACACTCAACCACGCAACTCCCTCAACCCCAACATCAACCACGCAACTCCCGCAACCCCAACACTCAACCACGCAACTCGCTCAACCCCAACATCAACCACGCAACTCCCTCAACCTCAACACTCAACCACAAAACTCCCTCAACCCCAACACTCAACCACACAACTCGCTCAACCCCAACACTCAACCACGCAACTCCCTCAACCCCAACATCAACCAGGCAACTCCAGCAACCCCAACACTCAACCACACAACTCGCTCAACCCCAACACTCAATCACGCAACTCGCTCAACCCCAACATCAACCACGCAACTCCCTCAACCCCAACACTCAACCACGCAACTCCCTCAACCCCAACACTCAACCACGCAACTCGCTCAACCCCAACATCAACCACGCAACTCCCGCAACCCCAACACTCAACCACGCAACTCCCTCAACCCCAACACTCAACCACGCAACTCGCTCAACCCCAACATCAACCACGCAACTCCCTCAACCCCAACACTCAACCACGCAACTCGCTCAACCCCAACACTCAACCACGCAACTCCCTCAACCTCAACACTCAACCACGCAACTCGCTCAACCCCAACACTCAACTACGCAACTCGCTCAACCCGAACACTCAACCACGCAACTCCCGCAACCCCAACACTCAACCACGCAACTCGCTCAACCCCAACACTCAACCACGCAACTCGCTCAACCACAACATCAACCACGCAACTCCCTCAACCCCAACACTCAACCACGCAACTCCCTCAACCCCAACACTCAACTACGCAACTCGCTCAACCCCAACATCAACCACGCAACTCCCGCAACCCCAACACTCAACCACACAACTCCCTCAACCCCAACACTCAACCACGCAACTCGCTCAACCTCAACATCAACCACGCAACTCCCTCAACCCCAACACTCAACCACGCAATTCCCTCAACCCCAACATCAACCACGCAACTCCCGCAACCCCAACACTCAACCACGCAACTCGCTCAACCCCAACATCAACCACGCAACTCCCTCAACCCCAACATCAACCACGCAACTCCCTCAACCCCAACACTCAACCACGCAACTCCCTCAACCCCAACATCAACCACACAACTCCCTCAACCCCAACACTCAACCACGCAACTCCCTCAACCCCAACACTCAACCACGCAACTCCCTCAACCCCAACATCAACCACGCAACTCCCGCAACCCCAACACTCAACCACGCAACTCGCTCAACCCCAACATCAACCACGCAACTCGCTCAACCCCAACATCAACCACGCAACTCGCTCAACCCCAACATCAACCACGCAACTCCCTCAACCTCAACACTCAACCACGCAACTCCCTCAACCCCAACACTCAACCACGCAACTCGCTCAACCCGAACACTCAACCACGCAACTCCCGCAACCCCAACACTCAACCACGCAACTCGCTCAACCCCAACACTCAACCACGCAACTCGCTCAACCACAACATCAACCAAGCAACTCCCTCAACCCCAACACTCAACCACGCAACTCCCTCAACCCCAACACTCAACTACGCAACTCGCTCAACCCCAACATCAACCACGCAACTCCCGCAACCCCAACACTCAACCACACAACTCCCTCAACCCCAACACTCAACCACGCAACTCCCTCAACCCCAACATCAACCACGCAACTCCCGCAACCCCAACACTCAACCACGCACCTCGCTCAACCCCAACATCAACCACGCAACTCCCTCAACCCCAACATCAACCACGCAACTCCCTCAACCCCAACACTCAACCACGCAACTCCCTCAACCCCAACATCAACCACGCAACTCCCTCAACCCCAACACTCAACCACGCAACTCCCTCAACCCCAACACTCAACCACGCAACTCCCTCAACCCCAACAGCAACCACGCAACTCCCGCAACCCCAACACTCAACCACGCAACTCGCTCAACCCCAACATCAACCACGCAACTCCCTCAACCCCAACATCAACCACGCAACTCCCTCAACCCCAACATTCAACCACGCAACTCGCTCAACCCCAACATCAACCACGCAACTGCCGCAACCCCAACACTCAACCACGCAACTCGCTCAACCCCAACATCAACCACGCAACTCCCTCAACCCCAACACTCAACCACGCAACTGCCTCAACCCCAACACTCAACCACGCAACTCCCTCAACCCCAACATCAACCACGCAACTCCCGCAACCCCAACACTCAACCACGCAACTCGCTCAACCCCAACATCAACCACGCAACTCCCTCAACCTCAACACTCAACCACAAAACTCCCTCAACCCCAACACTCAACCACACAACTCGCTCAACCCCAACACTCAACCACGCAACTCCCTCAACCCCAACATCAACCACGCAACTCCAGCAACCCCAACATCAACCACGCAACTCGCTCAACCCCAACATCAACCACGCAACTCCCTCAACCTCAACACTCAACCACGCAACTCCCTCAACCCCAACACTCAACCACGCAACTCGCTCAACCCGAACACTCAACCACGCAACTCCCGCAACCCCAACACTCAACCACGCAACTCGCTCAACCCCAACACTCAACCACGCAACTCGCTCAACCACAACATCAACCACGCAACTCCCTCAACCCCAACACTCAACCACGCAACTCCCTCAACCCCAACACTCAACTACGCAACTCGCTCAACCCCAACATCAACCACGCAACTCCCGCAACCCCAACACTCAACCACACAACTCCCTCAACCCCAACACTCAACCACGCAACTCGCTCAACCTCAACATCAACCACGCAACTCCCTCAACCCCAACATCAACCACGCAACTCCCTCAACCCCAACACTCAACCACGCAACTCGCTCAACCCCAACACTCAACCATTCAACTCCCTCAACCCCAACATCAACCACGCAACTCCCTCAACCCCAACACTCAACCACGCAACTCCCTCAACCCCAACACTCAACCACGCAACTCCCTCAACCCCAACATCAACCACGCAACTCCCGCAACCCCAACACTCAACCACGCACCTCGCTCAACCCCAACATCAACCACGCAACTCCCTCAACCCCAACATCAACCACGCAACTCCCTCAACCCCAACACTCAACCACGCAACTCCCTCAACCCCAACATCAACCACGCAACTCCCTCAACCCCAACACTCAACCACGCAACTCCCTCAACCCCAACACTCAACCACGCAACTCCGTCAACCCCAACAGCAACCACGCAACTCCCGCAACCCCAACACTCAACCACGCAACTCGCTCAACCCCAACATCAACCACGCAACTCCCTCAACCCCAACATCAACCACGCAACTCCCTCAACCCCAACATTCAACCACGCAACTCGCTCAACCCCAACATCAACCACGCAACTGCCGCAACCCCAACACTCAACCACGCAACTCGCTCAACCCCAACATCAACCACGCAACTCCCTCAACCCCAACACTCAACCACGCAACTGCCTCAACCCCAACACTCAACCACGCAACTCCCTCAACCCCAACATCAACCACGCAACTCCCGCAACCCCAACACTCAACCACGCAACTCGCTCAACCCCAACATCAACCACGCAACTCCCTCAACCTCAACACTCAACCACAAAACTCCCTCAACCCCAACACTCAACCACACAACTCGCTCAACCCCAACACTCAACCACGCAACTCCCTCAACCCCAACATCAACCAGGCAACTCCAGCAACCCCAACACTCAACCACACAACTCGCTCAACCCCAACACTCAATCACGCAACTCGCTCAACCCCAACATCAACCACGCAACTCCCTCAACCCCAACACTCAACCACGCAACTCCCTCAACCCCAACACTCAACCACGCAACTCGCTCAACCCCAACATCAACCACGCAACTCCCGCAACCCCAACACTCAACCACGCAACTCCCTCAACCCCAACACTCAACCACGCAACTCGCTCAACCCCAACATCAACCACGCAACTCCCTCAACCCCAACACTCAACCACGCAACTCGCTCAACCCCAACACTCAACCACGCAACTCCCTCAACCTCAACACTCAACCACGCAACTCGCTCAACCCCAACACTCAACTACGCAACTCGCTCAACCCGAACACTCAACCACGCAACTCCCGCAACCCCAACACTCAACCACGCAACTCGCTCAACCCCAACACTCAACCACGCAACTCGCTCAACCACAACATCAACCACGCAACTCCCTCAACCCCAACACTCAACCACGCAACTCCCTCAACCCCAACACTCAACTACGCAACTCGCTCAACCCCAACATCAACCACGCAACTCCCGCAACCCCAACACTCAACCACACAACTCCCTCAACCCCAACACTCAACCACGCAACTCGCTCAACCTCAACATCAACCACGCAACTCCCTCAACCCCAACATCAACCACGCAACTCCCTCAACCCCAACACTCAACCACGCAACTCGCTCAACCCCAACACTCAACCATTCAACTCCCTCAACCCCAACATCAACCACGCAACTCCCTCAACCCCAACACTCAACCACGCAACTCCCTCAACCCCAACACTCAACCACGCAACTCCCTCAACCCCAACATCAACCACGCAACTCCCGCAACCCCAACACTCAACCACGCACCTCGCTCAACCCCAACATCAACCACGCAACTCCCTCAACCCCAACATCAACCACGCAACTCCCTCAACCCCAACACTCAACCACGCAACTCCCTCAACCCCAACATCAACCACGCAACTCCCTCAACTCCAACACTCAACCACGCAACTCCCTCAACCCCAACACTCAACCACGCAACTCCCTCAACCCCAACAGCAACCACGCAACTCGCTCAACCCCAACATCAACCACGCAACTCCCTCAACCCCAACATCAACCACGCAACTCCCTCAACCCCAACATTAAACCACGCAACTCGCTCAACCCCAACATCAACCACGCAACTGCCGCAACCCCAACACTCAACCACGCAACTCGCTCAACCCCAACATCAACCACGCAACTCCCTCAACCCCAACACTCAACCACGCAACTGCCTCAACCCCAACACTCAACCACGCAACTCCCTCAACCCCAACATCAACCACGCAACTCCCGCAACCCCAACACTCAACCACGCAACTCGCTCAACCCCAACATCAACCACGCAACTCCCTCAACCTCAACACTCAACCACAAAACTCCCTCAACCCCAACACTCAACCACACAACTCGCTCAACCCCAACACTCAACCACGCAACTCCCTCAACCCCAACATCAACCACGCAACTCCAGCAACCCCAACACTCAACCACACAACTCGCTCAACCCCAACACTCAATCACGCAACTCGCTCAACCCCAACATCAACCACGCAACTCCCTCAACCCCAACACTCAACCACGCAACTCCCTCAACCCCAACACTCAACCACGCAACTCGCTCAACCCCAACATCAACCACGCAACTCCCGCAACCCCAACACTCAACCACGCAACTCCCTCAACCCCAACACTCAACCACGCAACTCGCTCAACCCCAACATCAACCACGCAACTCCCTCAACCCCAACACTCAACCACGCAACTCGCTCAACCCCAACACTCAACCACGCAACTCCCTCAACCCCAACATCAACCACGCAACTCCCTCAACCCCAACACTCAACCACGCAACTCCCTCAACCCCAACATCAACCACACAACTCCCTCAACCCCAACACTCAACCACGCAACTCCTCAACCCCAACACTCAACCACGCAACTCCCTCAACCCCAACATCAACCACGCAACTCCCGCAACCCCAACACTCAACCACGTAACTCGCTATACCCCAACATCAACCACGCAACTCCCTCAACCCCAACATCAACCACGCAACTCCCTCAACCCCAACATTCAACCACGCAACTCGCTCAACCCCAACATCAACCACGCAACTCCCGCAACCCCAACACTCAACCACGCAACTCCCTCAACCCCAAAACTCAACCACGCAACTCGCTCAACCCCAACATCAACCACGCAACTCCCTCAACCCCAACACTCAACCACGCAACTCGCTCAACCCCAACACTCAACCACGCAACTCCCTCAACCCCAACATCAACCACGCAACTCCCTCAACCCCAACACTCAACCACGCAACTCCCTCAACCCCAACACTCAACCACGCAATTCCCTCAACCCCAACATCAACCACGCAACTCCCGCAACCCCAACACTCAACCACGCAACTCGCTCAACCCCAACATCAACCACGCAACTCCCTCAACCCCAACATCAACCACGCAACTCCCTCAACCCCAACACTCAACCACGCAACTCCCTCAACCCCAACATCAACCACACAACTCCCTCAACCCCAATACTCAACCACGCAACTCCCTCAACCCCAACACTCAACCACGCAACTCCCTCAACCCCAACATCAACCACGCAACTCCCGCAACCCCAACACTCAACCACGCAACTCGCTCAACCCCAACATCAACCACGCAACTCCCTCAACCCCAACATCAACCACGCAACTCCCTCAACCCCAAAATTCAACCACGCAACTCGCTCAACCCCAACATCAACCACGCAACTCCCGCAACCCCAACACTCAACCACGCAACTCGCTCAACCCCAACATCAACCACGCAACTCGCTCAACCCCAACATCAACCATGCAACTCCCTCAACCTCAACACTCAACCACGCAACACCCTCAACCCCAACACTCAACCACGCAACTCGCTCAACCCCAACACTCAACCACGCAACTCCCGCAACCCCAACACTCAACCACGCAACTCGCTCAACCCCAACACTCAACCACGCAACTCGCTCAACCACAACATCAACCACGCAACTCCCTCAACCCCAACACTCAACCACGCAACTCCCTCAACCCCAACACTCAACTACGCAACTCGCTCAACCCCAACATCAACCACGCAACTCCCGCAACCCCAACACTCAACCACGCAACTCCCTCAACCCCAACACTCAACCACGCAACTCGCTCAACCCCAACATCAACCACGCAACTCCCTCAACCCCAACATCAACCACGCAACTCCCTCAACCCCAACACTCAACCACGCAACTCCCTCAACCCCAACATCAACCACGCAACTCCCTCAACCCCAACACTCATCCACGCAACTCCCTCAACCCCAACATCAACCACGCAACTCCCTCAACCCCAACATCAACCACGCAACTCCCACAACCCTAACACTCAACCACGCAACTCGCTCAACCCCAACATCAACCACGCAACTCCCTCAACCCCAACATCAACCACGCAACTCCCTCAACCCCAAAATTCAACCACGCAACTCGCTCAACCCCAACATCAACCACGCAACTCCCGCAACCCCAACACTCAACCACGCAACTCGCTCAACCCCAACATCAACCACGCAACTCGCTCAACCCCAACATCAACCATGCAACTCCCTCAACCTCAACACTCAACCACTCAACACCCTCAACCCCAACACTCAACCACGCAACTCGCTCAACCCCAACACTCAACCACGCAACTCCCGCAACCCCAACACTCAACCACGCAACTCGCTCAACCCCAACACTCAACCACTCAACTCGCTCAACCACAACATCAACCACGCAACTCCCTCAACCCCAACACTCAACCACGCAACTCCCTCAACCCCAACACTCAACTACGCAACTCGCTCAACCCCAACATCAACCACGCAACTCCCGCAACCCCAACACTCAACCACGCAACTCCCTCAACCCCAACACTCAACCACGCAACTCGCTCAACCCCAACATCAACCACGCAACTCCCTCAACCCCAACATCAACCACGCAACTCCCTCAACCCCAACACTCAACCACGCAACTCCCTCAACCCCAACATCAACCACGCAACTCCCTCAACCCCAACACTCATCCACGCAACTCCCTCAACCCCAACATCAACCACGCAACTCCCTCAACCCCAACATCAACCACGCAACTCCCACAACCCTAACACTCAACCACGCAACTCGCTCAACCCCAACATCAACCACGCAACTCCCTCAACCCCAACATCAACCACGCAACTCCCTCAACCCCAACATTCAACCACGCAACTCGCTCAACCCCAACATCAACCACGCAACTCCCGCAACCCCAACACTCAACCACGCAACTCGCTCAACCCCAACATCAACCACGCAACTCCCTCAACCCCAACACTCAACCACGCAACTCCCTCAACCCCAACACTCAACCTTGCAACTCCCTCAATCCCAACATCAACCACGCAACTCCCGCAACCCCAACACTCAACCACGCAACTCGCTCAACCCCAACATCAACCACGCAACTCGCTCAACCCCAACATCAACCACGCAACTCCCTCAACCCCAACACTCTACCACGCAACTCCCTCAACCCCAACACTCAACCACGCAACTCGCTCAACCCCAACACTCAACCACGCAACTCGCTCAACCCCAACATCAACCACGCAACTCGCTCAACCCCAACACTCAACCACGCAACTCCCTCAACCCCAACATCAACCACGCAACTCCTTCAACCCCAACATCAACCACGCAACTCGCTCAACCCCAACATCAACCACGCAACTCCCTCAACCCCAACACTCTACCACGCAACTCCCTCAACCCCAACACTCAACCACGCAACTCGCTCAACCCCAACACTCAACCACGCAACTCGCTCAACCCCAACATCAACCACGCAACTCGCTCAACCCCAACACTCAACCACGCAACTCCCTCAACCCCAACATCAACCACGCAACTCCCTCAACCCCAACACTCAACCACGCAACTCCCTCAACCCCAACATCAACCACGCAACTCCCTCAACCCCAACACTCTACCACGCAACTCGCGCAGATAGTTCTCCTCTAACGCGGTGGTTGCGTTCCTGAAGGACACCGCTTTTTGAAGAACCAAGTTGCGTTATAATCAATAATACTGGTAGGAACGAAGTGGACCAGCCTACAATAGTTCATATCGTCCGTCCGTCCGTCCGTGTAGCAACATCACCCCCTACTGCAAACACTTGGCATGACCCTACAAAAACCTTTAGACTCAGTGACGCTTTCCCGGCTAAACAAGTGTAACATTCCCTTTAATTCCCTCAGATAGCTTTAAATTAAAACATTTAAATTAATTAGGCTTTCCTGGCTAAACACGTGTAACATTCCCTTATAATTCCCTGAGATAGCTTTTGATTAAAACTTTGAAATTAAATAAAAAAACTCACAGCACCCTAAAGCCTACGGCTAGGCCTAAAGCCTAGAACTAGGCCTCAAAGTCTCCTTTCGTATCGTACCCCCGCGTGTGTGAAAGGGAGTTAATGTTTAAAATGTTACATTCCCTGATGTTTTAAAATAGAAACATTTACATTTAAAGCTTTTACATTAATACTTAAACATTTAAATTATACATTAATAATTAAAACATTTAAATAAAAAAATAACTCACAGCGCCCTAAAGCCTACAGCTAGGCCTAAAGCCTAGACCTAGGCCTCAAAATCTCCCTTCGGATCGTTAGGTGTAGCAACATCGCCCCCTACTGCAAACACTTGGCAGGACCCTACAAAAACCTTTAGACTCAGTGAGGCTTTCCTGGCTAAACAAGTGTAACATTCCCTTATAATTCCCTGAGATAGTTTTTAAGTAAAACATTTCAATTACAAATGTACTCGCAGCGGCCTAAAGCCTACAGCTAGGCCTACAGCCTAGAAATAGGCCTCAAACTCTCCCTTCGTATTGTACCCCCCCGCGTGTGTGAAAGGGAGTTAATGTTTTATCAATGTTACATTCCCTGATGTTTTTAAATAGAAACATTTAAATTTACAGCTTTTACATAAAAATAAACTCCCTACCCCCCCGTCGTCGGCGGGTCTCCAGCCTAGAGCCAGGCCTGGGAATCTCTCCCCCGCTCGGGGTGTATTGGGCGGGGCTACAGCGGTAGGGGACGGGGCTACGCGGGGCTGGGCGGGGCTACTGCGGCAGGGGGTGTGGCCACGCGGTGCTGGGCATGGCTACGTGGGGTTGGGGCGGGGTTACAGCGGTAAGGGGCGGGGCCACGAGCTGGGGGCGGAGACACCGAGATGGGGCGGGGCCACGGGTGGCCGGGGCGGGGTTACGCGGGTGGAGGGCGGGGCCACGGGGCATCCACTTATTGGCGGCCATTTTTTGCCATTTCATTTTATTATAGCCATTCAATTGTTCGTTCTTACCAGCCCACCCCGCAGGGTCCTGTTATATAATGTGGGGTCATGCAGAGTCGGCGATAACGAGATATAAGTACGCAGGCTGAACAGAGACTGAGGCGCGTGGGTAGCACCTCGCAGCATCCAGCAGCATCCCGCTGCCTTGTGCGATGTTACGCAGAGGCATCTGTACAACCGCTTATTCCTAGGGACCGTCCATAAATGACGTCACGCGATTTTGGACGATTTTTGACCCCCCCCTCACACGTCGTCACAAAAAGTCAGACCCCCCCCCTCAAATATGACGTCACAAAGCTCTGCCCCCCCCCCCCCCCAAAAAAAAATAAAACATGCTTCAAATCGCTTTAAACTATTGTCATTGTAGTGCGTATTTAATGTGGCACTGCACTCTGATGTAGGAGAAAACATTTATCAAAAAGTATATTTAACTAAGTAGAACGTGTTGTCAATATTTATCTAAAGTTGCGCATTTTGATGTGACGTCACATTTCTCACCCCCCCCTCGTCACAAATGTCTGACCCCCCCCTAGGTGCATGACGTCATTTATGGACGGTCCCCTACTCATGCGACGTAGATATGTTCACTCAATCGCGTTATATCCAATTCGCTTCCGCGTTATACAAAAAGTGTCCCACAATACATCCATCTGGTTGTATCCAATTCGCGTTACGAAAATTTCACCTTCACGAACACCTTGTATATTGTAGTCTGCGCCGTGTGATGTGGTCTTAGGTATCTGGCAGGGAACGCGAGGAGATTTTTAATGAGGCGATGTTTCTCCGTCGATGGCTTTGAGACCGTTATTGCTCTGCGCGTGGTGAAATATGGTGAAATAACCCCCGTGACCTACAAGGTTTGAAGGTAGCCGTAATGCAGCAGTGACTTGACAAACGGTTGTACATTATTTCTCTATTCATGTACAACTGCGTAGGTTTTCGCGATTGTCCTGGGTAGCTCCCCGATATATTCTCGGGCTGTGCCGTGTTTTGTTTAGTACGATGTCCGACGTTTCGCTCCCTGGGTACGATCCCGAAAGCACAGCAACGAAAGTCCCCAGTTAAAGCCACTTGGGCGAGGCATTGACGCAACTGGCCACTGGCGTCCGACAGCCTTCCCCTGACGTCAGCCCCTGCGGGAACTCCCCTCGTGGCCCCTCCCCGGCCCGCGCGCTCTGCCCCGGTGCTGGCATGGAGGGAGAGGCGCGGCGCACACGGAGGAGGCACGGCCCCAGGTGTGCCGGCCCGCCAGGTGAGGCAAACCTCCACGTGAGCCCGCCCGCCAGGTAAAGCCCCGGTACCAGGTGAGCCAGACCCTACCATCGGAGGCGCCTCGGCTCGAGCATGGGGAGACAGCCCCGGCAGGTTCTGCTCCCCGTGGGTCTCCGGCTCATTCTGGCCTCTTCCCTGCTCGCCGTGGTCACCCCTGCGACTCCTGCCACCGCTGCTGACACTGAGGCGAGCATAAACGGTGAGATGTCATAGCACACGGCTCATCTCCGTCCGCCGCCAAACCCTGCTCCTACTCGCTCGGGGATGCGAAACGGGAAGAGCGCCTTGTGCCCGGAGTGTGCGGTGGTGACGACGGCTGCGATTTCTTTTAAAGAATTTCAGCGAATGTCCTTGTGACATTGCTATAGGAGGATGGGAAGACGAGACGATAATGATGGTGGTGGTGATGATATGCTCGTGTAGTCATCGTATCGTGAACATGTACTTTTCGCTTGCTCGGCTGTCGACTGAATCCTCCAGTGTCAATAAATATTCTGATTCTGAATCTGTGCAGCACTGGGTTCGTGAACGCCCCCCCCTGATTAACCCATTAACTCAAATCCAAACTAATTAACTAAAATCTCTCTAAACAGTTAACCCATTTTCGCTGCGTGTCCAGGTCACGGCATGTGTCGTGACAACTCTTGTGCGACCACAAACTGGGTCACGAATCGAGAGTCTGTGCGCGCGATATATCTCGTCAGTCTCCTTCATCGTCTCTTTATTCACTTCATGTTCCAGTTTGCGTCTTCAACTCAACGCCTCGACTGATTCACATTCAAGCAATTACACTTGCAATGTCTTTGTTTACAACGTTCACAGCGGACGTTAAAGGTCCCGTGATGTCTTTGGCAAGAGTGGTCCCATTGTGTGCGGCGGTGTCATGCTCCAAAAATTGAAAAACGACACCGCAAATAACTCAAATGGAATATTTATAGCAAACATCGCCCCCCTACTGTGGCGACTTTGGCTTTCTTCTGGGTAAACAAGCGGATTCAGTGACCGTGAGATATATTTTTTTATAGCCTTTAAATGTAATCGAACATGAAAACACTGCGCGCGAACGGGGACGTGAGTCTTCAGTGGTGCAAGGGGATTGTTCGCGGTGGCCGAGACTGACGAGAGAGTGGCGACCGTAACCGGGATCATGTCCGAGAGGACGTCAACTGCGGAGATAGAGCAAGGAAATCAGCTGGTGTGCTGATGATAAATAATGTGGGTGCCACGGTGACTAGGAGATGTTAGCTACCTCGCTTGGCATAGAGGAGGTCGTGGTTTCGATCCCGACCCTAACGCCTGTTGTATATTTGGAGTTTGCATGTTCTCTCCGTGGTCACGTGGATTTGTTTCCCGGTCCTCTGGTTTTTCCCTCCACATTTAGAAACATGCGTTTAGAGTAATTGGCTGCTATAAAGTTCCACGTGATAAGCCACTTTGTTGAGCTATCATTTGTGGCCAGGTCACGTCTGAAAAAGTGCTACATAGCTTAGTGGTCCTTACCTGGTAAAATAAAAAGAAAAGTGTATTTTAGTGTGGTTAGTGTTGAAGGTTGAGCACGCATTGTGGCAGGTTGGTGATGTGCAAGTACCCACACTTTACCCCACTACTTGTGATGTACAATTCTAGTTTAAAAGTTATTTAATTGCTGAATAAAGGGGTGATTTTTTTCTTTAATCTTACGTTTCCAACCTGCTTCACTCGGAATTGAACCTAGCTCTCCTCCAGAGATGTGACAATGTACAACAGTGATGCAGTTCAGGATTCAAATTATAGCTCAAAGTACACTTTCATGTCATACTTGAGTAGAGTAAACCATCGCGATTAGCGATTTTTGGATTTGCGAGTTTCGCATATTGGCGAGTTACTTACTGAATGTATATTAATTCTCTATCGTGACCCACTAGACTCCAGAGTATTCGCGAGTGTGCGTAGTGCCAGGCCACCGACACTGGAGCAGTGTGCACAGAACGTGGTTACGTTTGAAACTGCGAAGATTAGGCACGCCACCTCGGTTGCCCGCTTAGTTCTCAACCTCACAGTAATCCCGCTCTGAATTCGCTGATGTGCATTGTTTACTCCATACGTACTTAAAGCCGACTCGTTTAAACATTTTGGTATAAACGAGTCGACTGTGAGGTCCATTAAAGAGAACGCGAATGCAATCAAGATTAGTGTTGCAGCGAGCGCTACCCCAGAGTGCTAAAACGATAACAGCTGTGTGGCGTTGTTATCAAATACCTGCCTCTCGCGAGGAGTCATCCTCCTGAATTACTCACCATCACCACCTCCATCGTCGGTAAATCATCATCATCATGAAAGGTAATTAAAACAAAAACCCACCTTGTTCCTTATAATGTATTACTCATTTATTGTTGTCGTTGTTATTAAACATTTACCATTTCCCTACCTATGTTCACCCGTACCAGGGACGTAATCCCATTTTTCCCATTGGAACAAAGTTTCTGCATTCGCGAATTCTGCATTCACGAGCGTGGAAAGAGAGAGTATTACTGGACGTGAATGTAATGAGTTTGTATCTTGACATAAATTAATTATTTGGTGCCGCTGCTACATTGGCAGTAGTGCACAAGCACAACAAATAAAATAAAGACCTCAAAACATTCTTCAATAACACCGACCCTTACAATTCAACATATATGATAGGCCACGTTATGCGCAGTGGCGCTTGTTTATATGCCATTAAGAAGGTCCTTAGCCTAAAACATCACCTGTTATATATATTTTTTAAGGCCACAGCGTTTGTTGACGAATGGTTTGAGTCTTTCCAGCAGACTCAAGTGAGAGCTACATCTCTGGGCTTGGGGGCTGACGAGCGCAACGTGGCACGGGCTCGCGTCACTCAACGCCAGCGACGATGGCGTCCTTCTTGAACGGACCGCTCTGTTCGCCGTGCCCACGGCAGTCATTCATTTCGGCCTGGGCTTCATTTTTCCGCCGATATGCATCGTGCCAGCGTCGCGATGACCTGCAACGGGAGATGGCATTCTCCGCCCGGGCCTCCGTGCTCGAGTTCCCCTCCGTTTTGGCCCTCTATCGCTCTCGGTTTTCTGCCCGTCGTGCCAAGCTGGCGCCCCCTCACAATGGGGCGCCTGTTGGACATGGGGGGGGTGGGGGGGGTGGGGGAGGGGTGCTGGAGGCCCCCGACCCAGGTGCACTCGCAACAGAGCTGCCCACATCTTTTAGGAATGGACACACAGCGGCTCTCTCGTTCAGAAGCACGTAATTGCTCATGACCAGATGATTACAGGCAAACTTTTTAGTGTGTGACAAGTCTTGTTGTTGGGCACTCTTTTATGCAAACGATGGCACAAATTGACAACCCGTGGTAATGTAACGAGTTACAATGACTCCCGTGTGCGTGCACGTGTCTCCTGCATGCCGCAGGCTCGTCTTGGTTCCAGGGGTGCCTGCTCGCCCCTAATTCGTCGTCGGCGGGTACTGGCGACCTGCAGTGGCTTGGGGCAGTTGACCTCGGTGGAGGAGGAGGCGTCGGTGGGGTGCCAGGTTGCTGTCAGCTCTGCCTGCAGCTCAGGTGAGTTCACGACCCAGGGCTATGGGACAAGTCGCTTGGTCAGTCCTCGGCTCTGGTACAGCCGAACCTAGCCAGCACGGGGTCCTCACGGTACGTGGGGCGGGGGGGGGATCCACTGGCTATTGGCTGTGCCAAGATAGGACTGAACTGTGATTTGCCGACCTCACAAGCCATATCAATCTGGCTTGAGGCCAAGCAAGGCCAGGGATGGGGCTAACGACTTCTTGCATTTTACATCAGTGGCACGCCTTGGCTTTTGCAGTGGAAAAACAACCTGACACCTCCTGAGCCGTGTTGGCTTGGCTCCGCACGGCTCCGGTCTGGCTCAGTTATGCCGTTGTGCGATTTCACCCTGAAGCAATGAGTGTGTGATTTCATCACGAAGCAATCTTGCAAAGCCCTTCACTTAGAGCTTCAGCCGGTGGTGGGAAAGAAGGGACCACATTTCCTGGAGGAAGGCTGCTCTCTGCCTGTGCCCGATGCCACAGGCATATGGCTCAGCACCGTGTGCTCGACAGATTACACAGCAAGGTTCCCCAATTAACACTCGCGAGGTGATAATTGCATTCGAGTGAGTTTCGCGGGGCGCTTTGCGGAGCCGATTAATTAAGAGCCAGTCGTGCCTTTTAAAGCTGCGGCTAATTCGATCCCCTGTCGATCCGGCAGGGAAGAGCGACGCGCGTTTTTAATTCACGGTGCAAGGCAACCTGTGCACAATCGCTGGCGGAAATCAAACATGTGCCACTGGGCTATATAGCTATTTTACAGCAGCGACCTGACCACAACTTAGTGGCGTATCATGTGGAAATCTATTGGAGCCATAAACCTTAAATGCATGTTTCTAAATGTGGAGGACCCGGAGAAAAATCCACGCGACCACATCCAGGCATCAGGGTCGGGATTAAATCCACGACCTCCTGCATAGCAGGCGAGGTAGTTAACATCTCGCCACTGTGGCGCCATTCTCACCCAGTGCGCATCTAAGTGACCGAATTCCCACGTTTCGTTGGCCTTGGTGTTGGATTCTATTTTCGTAAAGCTTTATTGGATGCACACCGTTCCTGTGTCTGGCGAACTGCGTACAAAGCTCGGCCATTTAACTGATCGCCCCACCACGGGAGGCTGATCTCAGCTCCGCAACTCCTTGACCGCATTCGATCTTGATGAATGACTTTGGGCAAGTCCTCTCTTGCTCTTGATATGCTTTGTGAGTCACGACCCCATGATAATCCCATCGAGCCATCGTCGTCATTAACTCTCACTTGCCCAGGTTATGGAGCAACCAGGGTAGTCCTGGCACAGGGACGAACACGTACGAATGTGTACGCGCATAGGAGCAAATGTACGCACACGTACGAACACGTACCCACATGTATGTACACGTACGAACACGTACCCACATGTACGCACACTGGAGCACACTGGAAGACACGGGAGCTTTTCATCTGCCCCATCCACAGAGGTTTGTGTGGCATAAAACAATTAATCGCGACTTTGGATGCTGGAGATTCTGCTGCTGCCGCCAGTGTTGTCATCATCTCCGGAGATGTGTTCTCTTCAATGAGCTGAGCGGCCGGACCGCTGTGCACAAGGGCTCCTTGCTGCGCGCTTCTGTTTGGGCGATGGGCATTCGGGATTGGCTTGTGGATGCGGCTGTCAGATTACCACACCCACATCGGCGCCTCTGTGGGGCTAATTGTTAGCAGCTTTTGTATAATTCATTAAAACATATGTTTTTTACCAACATACAGTACATCTTCCTCGAGTGTTTAAGAAGCGCAGATGCGAGTTAAACATTACGTGGGGTTCATTAAGTGCGGGGTAAATCATTAACGCGCGTAACGGTGTCGTCGTGACGCCAAACATTTCCAGAGAGCACCGTGTGATTCCCGGCGCGTGGCTGCGGTGCGCGCGGATTCACAGTCCCTCTCGTGAATTGAACTCGATGATTCTTTAGTCGTGCGCGGTCTCTTGCGCGTCGGAGCGTTTCCTGCAGCTCTGCCTCGGTGGCGTCTGCCGTGCGTGCATTCAGACGTAGTCCCGGGGGGGGGGGGGGGGGGTGAACCTGTTCTTCCTCATACCTGCCGGCCAGAGCTGGCTTTTTTCTGCAACAATCGGCGAAGGGCTTTGAATGGAATGATCAACATTTAAATAAAAAAAACTAAATCGGACAGTCACGCAGCTCAAGACTACTCTCCTGCACTTCCTTTCGTAGGTGTGTGTACAGGTGTGTGTATGTATGTACATTCCCTCTACGCTTGCGAAACGTGGACCCCCCTAATGGAGCATCTTTACCGGTTGGAAACATTTAGGCTGGCCTGCCTACGATCCATCCTGGGTTTAACCAGGCTGGATTGTGTGAGGAGCTCACAAATCCTTGAAAGATCTGGGCAAAGTCCCATCGGTGAGCCCCCTCGGCAGGCAAGGCTGCGTTGGCTGGGTCATGTAGCCCGCATGCCCAGTCACCACATGCCTAAACAGCTTTTGTTCGGCTGGATAGAGGGGGTTAAACGGGTGCGGCACGCGTTAGAGAAGAGATGGAGTGATGTGGTACAGGAGGATGTGGAGCTGAGTGAACTTGCCGATGACTGGTACCAGTGGTCTCAAGATCGGCCTCTGTGGAGCAGGCTCGTGAAGGACGCTACTGGGCAGTTGGAGGCAGTCGCCCTCCAACAACAACGGAGGGTGGAGGAGCGACGCTCACAACAACGAGCGGAGCGCCGGGTGGCTAAAGCACAGCAAGTTGGCACAGTAAGGGGCACAGGTGGTGCATCAGCCAGTCATCTCAGTCAGTCGACCCGTGGCACTTGGGTCTGCCCCGTGACCTCCTGCCAGCGGGCGTTCGACACTTCACGTGGCCTCAAGGTGCACATAGCCTGGCACAAGCGTCGTGGTGACGTCACCACCACTTAATTGCGAATGGCGGTTGTTGTTGTTGTGTGTGTGCGCGCAATGTGGGCTGTGGCATCGTCTGCAATGTTTCCCTTGGCCGGGTCCTCCTTCCTCGAGGGGTGGCCGCTGCCAGTGAACAAATTGCCAGGAATTGAGACAAATGGATCGTCACGATGACCCAGGGAGGCTCTCGCTCTCGCCAATTGTGGTGATTGTATACTCCTGGATGGGGGGGGGGGGTAACCTCTTCGCTCCTTCCCCCGCCGGGTTCACGGAAGGCTGTGGCACAGGCCGTGACTGGCTGCCTGCCAGCTCTTGATAAAGTACCCCTGTGTCTCGCGACGTGGTCGATTTGCCTTTTAATTAAGACGCCCGGCACCGCCAGCGACGATATGTGCGCTTCTCCCACACAGTCACGGATCTCCGTGCGCCTGCCGGGGGAGTGAGGGGCAGCGCTGGGGGAGGGAGTCCTCGCCAGCGAAGGTTCGAAGCCTGCATGCAGGAACATGTTGTGATGAACATTCTCAAATGAACAATCATCTGTATACTCGTAATGTTGTTAATCAATTGGAGCCCGTTGTCGATCCACTGCTGGATGAAGACCTCCCCCGTGTCTTGGGGTCGTTGGAACATGCTTCACCACTCCGGGTCAGTGCAGATTGGGGAAAGAGGTAGAGATGTCGCTCAGCCGCTGACATTAGCCATGGGCAGGAATCTAACTTGGGTGAAGCGGTTGGTGGCAGGGTTTATGGTTTACGCAATTGCTTTGTGGAGCAGGACGCGCCTGGAGTATTGAACGCAAAGGCGGCGTTAAAACGGGGCGCGCTAACACGGCCTCACAATTGCCCCGTGAGCACATTGAATCTGTGTGTGTTTTTTATTTGTTGTTGTTCAAAAGAGGCCATTTTCGTGGGAACGTATTGGCCGGCAGAGTCCACTTCCTTCAGCCCAGACAGGAATGACTGCTGCGCCCCGGACGCCGCTCTGGCTGGGCGAGGGGTCAGCCTCTCGCCGGAACCCGTCCGTCTTGTATCCTCGCCGATCGCGTGACTGCAGCAGACGCCGAGCCAAAGAAAGGGCTCTGGGGACTGCGTCACACGAGGGGTGGGGGGTCTCTTAGCCGTGGCAGTGACGTTCGGCGCCCGACGCCGCCTCACGCCGCACCCCACCAGCCCCAGGGTCCGCGCCTCCAGCCCGGCGAGCGATGCGCTTGTGACGACGACGACGTGGAAACACGTTCGTTGTGTCTGAGAGATGTGACAAAGACATTCCCCCCCCCCCCTATAGTCTCAACATGCTTTTGGGTTTCACACGTAGGGGCTTTCGCGACCAATATCATCCATAATACAAGGTTTTTTGTGGGTTAGGTCGTGTAAATATATAAATGTGTTGTTAAACCCACCACCACCCGACACAGCCAATTAGTATGGGTTGTCACGTGAACAGAAACGTCGTACTCAGATTGTAAATGTTGTGGCTTGGCTCTCCAACACACCGGCGTGCTGTGCTAGTAACGAATTGGCCACGTTCTGTTTACGTGACAAATCTTACTAGTTGGCTGTGTCGGGTGGTGGCGGGCTTTAACGACACATTTATATATTTACACGATCTAAACCAAAAACCTGCATTGTGGATGCTTTTGGGTGCAAGTGCTGTTAGCGAGCACCTATGAACGCCGGCACGGTACACGAACCGGGTGGGTGGCCAGCACCACGCCCGAACGCCTTTGTCTCCCCAGTGGCGAAGTTTACACATCACGCCAGGTACTCGTTTGAGGCTGAGTCACCCTAGGGGAGGCCCAGCACCGGTTCAGATAATCGTCACTGGTGGTGGCCGTAAGCGGGAATTAAACTCGGGTCGCTGGGTTCGTAGCGCAGCTAGCTAACCGCTACACTACCGCTCCTCACCAGAGACATTAAACTTACAAGAGGGATTCCTGTCAGCACTCGGATTAATCATCATGCACATTGCATGTCATTCCATTTTAATACCGTTGACACATTTGAGTTAGCTTAGGTTACATCGACCTCTGGCCAGTTGCCTTATATCATAACAAACGTTTGTATTTCATGGCTTTCCCAACTCAACACCGCCTGCTTTTGCTAATCCGTGTGTTATATCCCAAGCGTGTCGCACAGCTATGTAAAGATACGTGGTGTACGGTATTGAATAGGTGTGTGTGGATGTGCATGAACATGTGGTTGGATCGGCCGGTGCGACAATGCACCCCGCACTGTGGCACATCGCAATGTGGCACACCGCACGGTGGCACACCGCACGGTGGCACATCGCACTGTGGCACACCGAACGGTGGCACATCGCACTGTGGCACACCGCACGGTGGCACACCGCACGGTGGCACACTGCACGGTGGCACACCTCACTGTGGCACACCTCACTGTGGCACACCGCACGGTGGCACACCGCACGGTGGCACACCGCACGGTGGCACACCCTGAAGGCAGGGCAGGGAGCCACGCCAGCTCGAGAGTCGCGGGCTCGCGATGATGAAATGAGACTTCGTAACCGACACCGGAGGCCACGCTCGCCGGTGAACCAACATATTAATTCCAGCCAGAGTGCTGTGCTGCATTGCGTCTCGTGCCCGGGCCCACGATTAACTCGTTGCTGCTTGTTTGTCGCTTTGCTAAGAATGAGTTAATTGTTGCAATGCCATTCTCTTGTGTGCACTGCATTCCCGTTGGTTTGTGCACGCAGGTGCCGGTTTGCTGGGATCTTCTCGGGCTCGGAGTGCGCGTGCCTGAATGAGACGACGTCGCTCCCTCCTGCCAATGACACCGCCTGCTCACAAAGGCGAGTGCTGGAGCAGACTTTTGATAATGACCCTCAATTTTCCTATTTGAATATCCTGCTTGCATAATTATGGTGCATTATACCATTTATTCTTGCCATTAGTGGTATATTTTTTCTTCACTTTCTATCCCAAGGAAGGCTCGCACACAGAGCAGAGCCAGAGGAATTCTCTTCGTGGTAAAGTGAATAATGGTTTCCTCCCTGTGACAGAGACATTGGGTGGTGAAGGATGTTTTGGAGCTTGCACCTCGATGTATTGCGTCAGCAATGCCCCGTCTAGAGGGCCTTAGTGACGAATCATGGTTCAGTGTCAACAAGGCTACCCTGCATTTTTACAGAACTCTTTAAGCTACTTTTTTTCACAGTGACCGTAGCTTGATGTTGTTTTGCAAAACACGACTCGGCTTCCTCGTAAACACGTGTCTGCTGCAATCGAGCACCACTGCCGGAGGATCTCACTTGAGAAAATAAACCGACGGGCAGTAATGAACAGGCCATAAGTGAATGCATCCCTGTCCCCCCGTGACACCCCACGCTGCGGTGCAGCTGCGATGGAGCCACGTGCCTCCCAGTGGGAGGGGGGGACGACACGCTGGCCGTGTACGAGACGAGCGGACCCTACATCCTGGGCCTGCGCGTGTCTCTGCTCTACCGCTCCATCCCTGCAGGGCGCCACTTCCTGCTGGAGGCAATGGGCAGCTTGGCGGCACCCAGCACCAACCACAGCACGGGTCGGCATCGCATCACAAACCCACCGTCAGTCTCCTGAGCACGCTCCTAGAACACGCGGCAAATTGATGTACGAGCCGAGTTTTGTACCCTTGCCTCGTTTGGAGGTAGCAGCGCATGCCTCCAATCTCTTGCTCGTGCCACTGAAGGGAGCTCTAGAGAGCCCCCCTAGAAAATAATTGGCCTACTCTTCAATGCGTTAGCACCTCCGATTAGCACAGTTGGCTTTGTATGGTGCGAAATAATGTCAAGGTATATACATAGAATGCTTGCCTGACTTCTTGTAAGAGGTAGGACTACCCACACATTACACCACCAAACACGACCTGCCTAACAACTAACTCTGGTGTATCCATTAAAGCTGCTGGATGGGCGGAAGGAGGCAGGGCGATTTAAAAATCTCGTTTTTTATTCCAAATGTCGTTTTGTTGACACCAATATGGTGACATCTGTGTGCTTAAACCATGACCACCGCATCAGCGCCCCCTTTATCATCGCAATCATTATCGCCGTCGTGCCTGCTTTTACGCTTCACCGTGTTCTCTGCAGGCCTGGCTCTGCTGCCATGGCTGAACCTCACGCTGGTGGAGGTGGAAGTGGCGTGGGGGAACGGTCAGGTGGACGTCACCACACTCCACTGCCTCCAGTCCGGCGAGTTCAGCCGGGGCCCAGCCTACGTTTACGAGCAGCCTGGAAATTACACCATTGGTAGGCATTGCTCATTCGTTGCAGGCGGGGCAGGATGAGATGTTGAATACGTGCTTTGCTCTTCCCCCTCTCGTCTTGTGCCACTCTCCGCCAGTTGCTCTCCACTCCAAGTAACCAAGGCCTCCTCTCTATTGCTGCCCTAGCTGTCCGGAACACCCCCTGGCTGTCCCTACTGCTGAATATTTTTTCAAGTCTTGCCTACGATTCACCGTGCCCATCTCCCTCCGTGTCTGGAAATGTCATTCTCCAGCCCACTGCTCTCCCTCTCTCTTTCCCCTATTCGTTGTCTAATCGATTGTACGTCTTGTGTTTTTGTTTTTTGTACAGCATCTGGTCACGTGTACGCGCTTCGTAAATTCAAACTGTCTTGTGGTTGTTTTGCACCTGCCCATCGGTGGCGGTGGGGTGACTTTTCCCCCCGTCCGTTGGCCGCGTGCAGTCGTCTCGGCGCACAATTCCATCTCGAGCGCGGTGGCGAGCGTCTCGCTGGTCGTGGCGCTGCCCTCCCCCACCGGCCTGAACGTGGACGTCGCCTACGGCTCCTCGTCACGCCCCACCTGCGTGCCCCGCGCTCGCGCCGCCCCGGCCAATCCGGTGCCCACCTCCTCCCCGGCGGGAACCCTGTTGCCCGTCTTCCTCGGGGAGCCCTACCGCCTGGAAGCGTTCGTTGTGACCGGGCGCAACATCACCTTCCGGTGGAGGTTCGCGGGAGAGGGCGGCGCGGACGCGGTATCGCGAGCTCCGGACGACTGCGACGAGTACAACGGGACGCTGTGCTCCAGAGACTCGCAGGTGCATGGCTCTGACCGCGGCTGCGGTTTAGTCGATGGTTAACGATGAGGGCTGTGCGCCACATCACCTTGGTTGGTCGTTTTCAAATGAGCTGCTGCTTTGTGCCCGCTTTGCAGTTGCCAAAATGAAACAGAAGGTCTCTGTTTGTGATTTGAACACATTTTATTCTCTTTCATGCCCTGATTGGGCTGATCCGCGAGGATGTAAAGAGTTGACAGCAGTCCTTGATATGCATCTTTAACGTAATTAGCTTGAGCGTGTGTTGCATAAGCCCTGGTTTGTATATGTGGGTGTGTGCTTTTTGTATAGTAGGGAGCGGTAGCATAGCGGTTAGCATGCTGCGCTACAAACCTGGCGACCTGAGCTCTATTCCCGCTCACGGCCAACATCAGTGACGATTATCTGATCTGGTTCTGGGCCTCCTATAGGTCGACTCAGCCTCAAATGAGTACCTGGTACGGTGTGTAAAAACATCGCCACTGGGGAGACAAAGGCGGCCGGACATGGTGCTGACCACCCACCCCCTTGTGTGCCATGTCGGTCTTCATAGGTGATCGCTAAAAGCACTTGCCCCAACAGTCTGTTAAGGCTATACGGGGGATCTTTGTCTTTATATAGCACAGTTGACGTCAGCTTGCACAACGTCTAGCTTTGTTGTCTTTGTATCTGCGGTCTACACAGATCCACACATTCGCAGAAGAAGGTGCCTTCACTGTCGAAGTTATCGCGTCAAACATTCACGGCGCAGTTTCAAAGAGCATTGAGGTGGTAAGTAGAATTTTATTTTATTTCTAATCATGATCGCAAGCGTATTTCAGAGACACGAGGGATCGCACCGATCTTCCACTGCTGCCACTTCTCTCCACACGTCTGCACTTGCGGCAGTAACACCCCCGCCGCTCGTGTCGTCTTGCACATGCCCCACGCCCCCCCGCTGCCCAGCGCCAACCTCCCCTATGAAGGCCGGCATGGCAGACAAGGGGGTGGGTGGTCAGCACCATGGCCGGCCACCTTTGTCTCCCCAGTGGCGATGTTGACACATGGCACCAGGTACTCATTTGTGGCCGTGTCGATTTAGGAAAGGCCTAGGATCAGTCAGATAATCGCCCCCCGCCCCGTTACACAGGTCGTGGTGCCGAAGCTCCTCGCTAATTTCACGCTGCGGGTGGCCGGCGGGCCCACGTGGGACACGCACACACCGGTGGAGCTCTCCACATCCGTGGTGACCACGTGCCGGCACGAGCTGGAGCTGCTCGCCTTCCTGGAGCCCGGCGTCGTACACCGCCACGCTCTGCGTGACAGTTACAGCGCCTTTATCGGCGGCCTGGGCCATGTGAATTTGGCGCAGAGCTACGGGGAGGACGACTGCGAGCTGCGGCTGACGCTGCGGCACCGCTACACCGTCGCCGGCACCTACCGCGTGTTCGTCACGCTCGCCGCAGGGAACCTGTCGGTGGAGGCGGCCTTGCCCGAGCCCGTCAGGGTTTATGACCTCGTGAAGAAGTTCGACATCGACGGCCCCGCCGTCGTATCCACCTCGGACGGCGCTCGAATCTACGCCATGTGGAATTTCTCGGACGGATTCGAGCCAACGGCTCACCCTGAGAACTTCACTGAATGCGAGTATCTCTGGGAGGTCACCACTCCTCACGGCGAGCTGGTGCTGGAAAACACGACACAGCTGCTGTACGACTTTGAGGAGGTTGGGAAGTATTTGATCAACGCGAGTTTCACGAACCCCGTGAGCAGAGCCAGCGACTTTTTGGAAGTCACGGTGCAGGAGCCGGTGTCCGAACTCACGCTTCACTCGCCCAGCCCACACGTTATAGCCACGGGGACCACGGTAACGGCCAACGCCACGCTGGCCACGGGCACGAACGTCGACTTCCTGTGGACGTTCGACAGTGGCGAGGCGCCCATGTCCACGGGAGGGAACGCGTTCGCCGAGCACGTGTACACACGGAGCGGGGTGTACGGCCTGGGCGTCGCCGCACGCAACGCCGTTGGCTTCGAACTTGCCACCTTGCCGGCTCGCTTCACCGTGCAGCGGCCCGTGGAGGGCGTGGCGGTGTCCGTCCCCTCCACCGTGACTGCGGGCGTCCCCACGGACTTCGCCGTCATTCTGACCGAGGCCACCGACCTCACGCTCACCATGTCGGTGGACTCCGAGCTGATTCTCAGTGTGGTCGTGGACGAGCGGTGGCAGCAGCAGCAGCAGGAGGAGGATGGCGTTCCGGGCCTGGTGACCCTCGACCTCTCCTGGGTGTTCAATGGCACTGGGCAGCACCAGCTGCGTGCGGACGTCAGCAACAAGTACGTGGCTCGGCACCGCCTGCGCCCGCACCTTGCGCCCATTCCTCTTGGGAAACTTGACATCCCTACCGATCGACGGCTGGTTTATTTAGCTGTTCATTATCTTAATGGAACGCGCTATTCGTACGAGGTAATTCTAATCATCACTTCGAATGTTGTTGCTGTTTGACAGTGTGTCGCACGTGAGCCAATCGGCAAGCGTGACGGTGGTGCCCGAGCTGACCGTGGCAGCGATTAATGCCTCTCAGCCAGCAGTGGTGGGGCAACAGCTGCTGCTTTTGGCGACTGTTAATGGTGAGACACTTAAACAGCCACCATCATATCACCCTGTAACAGTGTACAGCTATGTAACAACATGCTTCCTAGAAACAGCATACCTCCAGTGCTGTCATAGGCTGCCATCATGAGAATATCATGCACAATTTTAACATGCACCGCACAATGTAAAATAGTTTCCCTCGATTATAATATAAATAAAGTCATGG
This sequence comes from Lampetra planeri, assembly GCF_965212315.1. Classification (NCBI taxonomy): domain Eukaryota; kingdom Metazoa; phylum Chordata; class Hyperoartia; order Petromyzontiformes; family Petromyzontidae; genus Lampetra; species Lampetra planeri. The sequence continues at coordinate 1,325,420 of NC_136116.1, read as the reverse complement.
GGAATCTAATTGTTGTATTACGGTAATCGTAGATTAATGCAATTTGAACCAATTGCGCACACAGGCCAGGTGTGGAGGGCCAGAGAGTACGTTTACTCCTGGACTCTGCCCACCTCCTTGGAGGCGCCGCTCGGCGAGACGGCCGCCCCCCCATCCCGCCCCTCTGGCTCGGTGGCCCCCGGCCGTGAGCTCGCGTCTGGCAGCCCCCTCTTGGGCGTGATGTGCCTGCGAGCGGGGCCTGCGCTGGTCTCGGTCTCCGTGTCCAATGGGGCGGCTGCCGTCACCGGGCAGCTCTTGCTGAACGTCAGCGAAGGAGGAGCAGGAGGAGGAGGGCCGATGCCAGGACCCAGGCTGCTCCACGCCACGTACTGGGAGGTCGGGCGGCAACTCGATTTCACGCTCGTGGTAAGCGCACTGAAAGCTGTGGCGGGGCGGGGGGGGTGCACTGTGCGAGCCACCGTCGCTGATTGAAAACTGCACTACACGTGGAAGTGTTCGCCAATCATGACCAGTGATGAGATTGACAAGGGCGTAGAAATGATTTCGTCTTTTAATTACCGCCCGCTTAGCACAAAGGCATCGACATTTGCATATTGGTTGACTTGTGTGTAAAGTCTGCAATGAGAAAAAAACTCAATCTGGGCTGATAAACTCGTCTTGTTTTTTTAATTTCAGAACATCCTTTCATCAGCAGTTTACAACATAAGCTTTGGAGACAAGCAATATCTACTCATAAATACCACGTCGTTCCTCAACCACAGGTGCGGTACACGATCCCTTCATTTTAAACGCGCAGCAATCAGAGTGTTGAAAAATGCACGAATTGCATCTCTTTTGCCATTTTTAAGAAAATTCGATACGAAGAGCCTCGTGTTTTACACCGACCGCTCCGTTTGTTTGTCGTGCTCCGCTGGAACGGCCGCAGCTTCGCGCACGAGTACACCCGGCCTGGCCTCTACGCCGTGGAGGCCTGGTCCCAGGGTGCCATGCGGGCGCGTTCGCTCGTGCAGCTGCTGCTGCCCCTGCAGGGGCTGCGCGTCACCGGCGCCGATCGCGTGGTGGCACTGCCCTCCAGGTACCCGCGCGTGCCGCACCTCGCACCGCCAGGCTACGCGAAAGTGCATACGCACGCTCCCGCAGCCCGGCGATGAAGCGACGCGATGTGTTGGGCCTCATCATCGTCATCATCAGCCACGGTCAATCCACTGCTGGATGAAGGCCTCCGCAAGCCGCCACCTCCACCTATCACGATCTTACTATGCAAAAATATATCCGGCACATGCACATGAACCGATTTCGTCGCTCCATCTCCACTTTGGACGTACACTAGGACACATTCCATTCCTTGGCTGTTATGCCTCATTACATAATCATGTTTTAAGAAAATCTTCGCTGAGTCTCAATATGATGTTTTAGGAGGGCCCTGCATTGTGATGCGCGACCCCTTCCTTTGGTAGCCTCTGAGGCGCGAAGCAGCAGAAGACAACGCTGACCGCACCATCGCGATGATTCCTGCCGGACGCATTCACTCGCGGCTTCGACTTTATTCACCTGTGAGCACACAGACAACGACCAAATTGTCCGTAACGAGCACCGATCTCATCAGATCACGAAAGCTAAGCAGGTTTTGAACCTCGATGGCGCTCGGATGGGCGAACACCGTGCACAAAAGACCGCCGTGGTCGGCGTTGTGGGCAGCAGTGGGCAGTGTAGAAACGTCCACTGTTGTTCTCCACTCACCTTCACCAACCCGCACTGACAGGCGCGGTTGAATTATGGTCAAATATTCCTGCACGGCTCTTAAGGCTTGGGGGGAGGCACTCATCCAGCAGTGAATGCGACGGGACAGGCGGCACAAGTGCAAGCAGGCCCTTGCGCGCACGGCCCCAGTCCGTTGTGCGCCTTTGAACGCGGCCGTGCGTGCGTTCGCGTTTGTTTTTTCCCGGGCAGCGGTCTGACCGTGCCGGTGAGCCTCAGCGCCGAGCTGGCCAATGGCTCCAATGCCGTCTACCGCTGGGAGGTCTACGGCCCCAACGCCAGCGAGGCGAGGACAGGCAGCAGCAAGGTGAGGCCCCCTCCCGCGACGCGTGTGGCGGCGGTAACGTCGCCACCTGTAGCCACTCATTTCGTGCAATTAAACCGCCGATATATTGTGAACGTTACATTTTAAATGTAAATTCCATTACTTCAAATACAAATGTAACCTCGAAGTGTAACAGTACATGTTTTGCCCATTGGCCAAGTCACTATTGGACGAGGGTGGGGGGAGTGCAACAATGAAATGTGTTGCACTGCCCTCCGCTGCCCACAACATAGCTGCGCAGGAGCAGCCCATAGCACCTGTTTCACAGGGTGGTCACCTTCCTAGCACTATACAGGCTCAAACCTGCTTAGCTTATGGTATCTGACAGGATCGGACGCTTTCCAGAATTTATCTATTTGGTCGTCGGCAATTGCGACTTGAACGCGTAAATAAATCACGTAGTGAACCTTGGTGGGCCTGTGGAGGTGGTGTGTGCCGCTCGTGTCGCCGGCTGACACGTGCTCCGCTGGTTCAGTTCCAGCTCGAAGTGAACGCCACGGGGACGTACGAGGTGCGGCTCACGGCCACGAACGAGCTCGGCTCCGCGGGCGCCGGTGCCTGGCTCAGGGCAGAGCGCCCCTTCACCGCCCTGGCGCTGTCGCTCCTGCACCTCGACGACTCCGCGTCCACCCACTTCTCTCTCGCCGTGGCGCCCGCGCAGGAGTTCACCCTGCTGCTCGATTTTGGCGACGGCGTCCGGGAGGAGCTGTTGTCCGGCCAGCTGGGGTCTGCGTTGGCGTGGGTGACCGAGTGTCCCGGCGACGACCTGTTCGCCGAGCGGTGGGGCTGCTACAATTTCACCGTCGCCCACCGGTACGACGCGGCTGGGCGCTTCGAAGTGAACGCGACGGTGAGGAACGACGTGAGCTCGCGGAGCGTGAGCCTGCTCGTGTCACTGCCCGACAGCGCCTGGCACCTGCGCCTGGTGCTCAACTCGGCTTACTCAGTGCCGCTGTGGGGCGTGATAAACGCCACCGCCTCAGTGGAATCCGCCGCCGGCGGAGTGGACTTCACGTGGCGCGTCGAGACGCTGTGGCAAGTGCCCCTCGACTGCTCCATCGAAGCCAGGTTGGGATTGGTTCGTTGTCGTTTTCCCGATATCTGAACATCGTGCCGCAAAAACCCCACCCCCCCTCCCTTGGCCCTCCTTGAGCCTGCGCTCATCAGCACAGTGAAATAGTTACAGCTTGGAGCACATTCTACAGGAATCAACGGTGTGCACCATTTAATTTGTATTTTTTATGCATATGTGATATTCATTGTGTAAATGCAAGCCATGTAAGTGTAATAAAGGACTCTTTCACTGTGTCTGTCTCCGTTGTCCTTTACTTGGGTTCTTACAACTTTGCCCACACGGCCCTCGCTCAGAGCCTTCTCCGCCTCCCGCTTGGCAGCTTGGCAGCTGCCGTCGCTCACGTAGCCTTTTCTCTTAGCCTCTCCGCCTTTGTGCTGCTCTCTCTGCAGCCCCACCGCTGCTCTCCGTATCCCCCGTGCCCGGACACCGCTGGCCAACGGTGCCGAGTCCCGTCCTGTGGCGATCACGCCACTCTCCACTCTCTGCCCTGTGTGGCCTCCCGTCTTTATTCTTCCACTCTCCTCCCGTCCCTTCCGGTTACCGCCCTTAAGAGCTTTCCCTTCTCCCCCACGTGACCTAACCCCTCCCCCCGTTACGTCATATCCGCGAGGCCGTTTACGCCCGCATTACACCACCCTCCCCCGTGGAGAAAATTCCAGCCGTCCTCGGCTGAACAACAACAAGTAATGCGAGCGACCACCAACCATCAGACATGCAAGGACAACGAGGCATACAATAAATATAACAATAACAACAAGAACAAGAACAGCATTAATCAATGAAAAGTAAGAGACTTCGACCGCGTGCGGGTCGCCGGCCCGTCCCGGACGGGCGGCGGCCCCCCTGCAGACCGAGAACGCGACGGGGTTTTAGGAGCGACAGGTTCAAAACTGCCTGTCACTATTGGAGGCCCGCCAACGCCATGGTCCCGTTTCCCCGAAGGACCAGAGTCCGGGGTGTCCCGCAATCGAGTCTGTGGCGGGGTCGGAAGGGCGGCAGGGCTCGGCGTCCCCGCAGCCGTGGTAGGCCCACCCCGAGCAGAGTCCCCTGTCTCCTGCGGTGTCACGGCCGGTTTGTCTGTAAAAGGCACGACAGGTGCTCTTGCAGGGTCAACAGGCACAGGCAAGGGTGCGTCGGCAGCAACAGACACCGGCAAGGCAACATCAGGAGATGACGCATCCGTTCGAGGGGCCACGTATGGTTTCAAGCGAGACGTATGGACGTACCAACGCCGAGATCCGAACCGAACGCGTGCAGACTGTGGGTTGGGAACCTCGATGAGCCGAACAGGCCCCTGCCATGGTTTATGTAATTTAGGGGAGGTCCCTAGCCGCACCTGTGGGCAATGCAGCCAGGCCATGTCCCCCACCTTCCAGGGGTACTTCCCCCAACAACTTGGAAGAAAAATTTTGGCCCTGATCCGGGAGGAGCCTCTTCAGCGCCCCCTTGTCCATAACGTACCCGAATAGAAAGGCGTCCGTAATGGACGCCGCCGACTGGTCGGGCAAGGGCCAGGCCATCGGCCAGCGGGAGAGGTACTCCACCCCAACTAGCAAGTATTTATTACCTTTAGCGGATGGCGGGAAGGGTCCCAAAATATCTAACGCCACCAGCTCATTAACTCGAGACACTTGAATAGACTGTATTGGTGGCACATATGGGTGTTTAGGCGGCTTCCGCCGGGCACATTCGGGACACGCGCGAACATGCGCGACGACATCCGTCGTCATGCCGTGCCAAAAGTAATCTCGCTGCAACGTCAATAGGGTCTTCTGCACCCATAGATGTAACAGCGTGTCGCAATGCAGAGTCCTAATCAATTCGTACCACAATGATGCCGGTACAACAAGACGCCAGCATTCCTGTAACCCTTCCCTCCACATCAGCAGTCCATCGAGGAGAGCGGTTCCCGGCGTTCCTCCGGAACCTGGTCCCCCACTCTCCTTCGCAGGCCGACTCCGCAGGGTCCCCAATGAATCGTCCAGCATTTGTTCACGAATCCATACAGCCCTTGGAAGGTTCAAAATCCCATCGGCCGGTCCCGGCCACACTGGAGCCTCAGGCACCTCGACCGCCAACACAACAGGCCGAGGGGGCTGCTGGATTGGCATACACCTATGCGTCCCCGACGCGCACGCGCAAGGGGATCGCTGCGGTAACCTAGAGAGCGCGTCCGCATTCGCGTGACGCACCCCCTTCCGATGTTGAATTTGGAAGGAAAACTCCTGCAGCGTGTCCAACCATTGCGCCAACTGGCCGGATGGTTGGTCCACCTTCAGGGCATACCGCAAAGCCGCATGATCCCTGCGCACAATAAACGAACGGCCATAGAGATACGGTCGAAATTGGCGGAGAAAGTAGACAATAGCCAAAAGTTCCCGGCGAGTGACGCAGTAGCGGGTTTCGGCGGGAGACAAAACCCGGCTACCGTACGCCACCACGCGCTCCACACCGCCTTTGGACTGTGACAACACGGCCCCAACGCCCGTGTCACTCGCGTCCATATCCAGAATGAAGGGGTGATCAAAATCTGAATAATCCAACGTCGGCGCCGTAGCCAACCGATCGCGCAAGCCTTTAAACGACGCCTCCTCCGGCGGTCCCCAATCAAATTTTCGTCCTTTACCCGTAAGGAGGTGCAGAGGCCTCGCAATCGTTGCAAAATTGGGAACAAACCTACGATAATATGAGGCAAACCCCAAAAACCGACGCACATCCCCCACCGTGGCCGGGGTTGGCCAGTCACGGACGCACGCCGTCTTGTCCGGATCCGTGGCAACCCCGACCGCACTAACGATATGTCCCAAATAGCGCACGGACCGTTGCAGTAGGTGACATTTCTTAGGTTTAAATTTCAGATTGGCGGAGCGCATCCTGGCGAACACCGCCTCCAACCTCAATAAATGTTCGTCAAATGTGCGGCTGAAGGCGATAATATCGTCTAAATATATCAGACATGTCTCCCACTGCAACCCCGTTAATACCAGTTCCATCAACCTCTGAAATGTGGCAGGGGCAGCATTTAACCCCATCGGAAGACAATTAAATTGAAATAACCCCTGCGGCGTACGGAAAGCAGTCTTTTCCCGTGAGGACTCATCGAGGGGAAGCTGCCAGAATCCCGAAGAGAGATCCAGCGTCGAAAAGAACTTTGCCCCCGACAAGGCATCGAGGGAATCGTCCATATACGGCAGGGGGTACGCATCTGCCACGGACACTTTATTTAATTTCCGAAAATCCACGCAAAATCGCAATTTCCCGTCTTTCTTTTTAAACAAGACAACAGGCGCGCCCCATGGGCTGTTAGATGGAGATATTATGTCCGCAGCCAACATGTCATCCACTGCCCCTCGAACATGATCTCGCTCCGCCGGACTCATCCGATGCGAGTTCAACCGAATAGGAGCAGCATCCCCTGTGTCAATATGATGGGAAAGCAGGGAGGTGCTTCCCAAGTCCAGATCGTCGGAGCTAAACACATCGGAATAACTCAACAATAGCGCGCGAAGCGCGGAACGTTGATCCCCGGAAAGGGAAGAATTTTCTCCGCACAATTCAGCGATCCAGCGATTATCTGGGGCCGCAGGGCCCGAAACACCGGCAACCATCTCCCGGCGGCCCAGATAGTCCTGGGCCGTAAACGCTGTAGTGGCATGTGCCACAACCATTCCAGCCGGCACACACACATTTTCCGTACTCCCATTAAGCACCTGCAAAAATGGCTGCTGGTCCGGCCGGATAATAGTCTGTGCCCCGACGAGCGCCGATCCGCCCGTTATAGTAGCGGACGGCGATAACAAAACTCCAGTTGCTCCCTCCCGACCAGGTACAGGTTTCCGATATCGCAAGGGGATAAGCATCTGTGAGCCAGGTGGAATGTCAACAGATACCTCGGACAGCGCCTGCACCTGGCAGACCGGAGCAGGTTGCCCCCAGGGCGACGGCAGAAATGTAATTTTTCGACCCCCCGGTAATTCGATACAGTTTTGATTAACTCTAATTCGAATGGGCATTTTGGCCAGAAAATCAGTTCCCAACAAACACGGAACCGCAAGGGACCTCGAGATTAACACAATTCTCGAGGCTGACACTCCCCCGATAGATATATTGGCGTCCACCTGGCCCACAATGCCCATACTACCCCCGTTCGCCGCAACGCAGGAATCGTAAACCGGACGCACGGCCTCTGGTGGGATGCCCAACAGATGGAAAATTACATCCGATATAATGGTCGCGGACGCACCGGAGTCCACTAAAATGCGCACGTCAACCCCCTGTATAGAACCCGGTACAGTGGACGAACCAGTAGCGGCCGCGACAACCCGCCGTGCCAATTTACGCCACTGTGTTACTGAGCGACATGGCCCAGTCGATGGCCTCCCGTTATTAACAACACCCAGATCGCGCAGCAATGGTGATGAATGAGGTGTCAAGCCTTGCCGGGTGTCTGGTGCGCACCGACTTGCCTGTCCAAGATGGTCCTTCCCCGGCACGTCTGCTGTCGAGACCTCCTGCTGGGGCAGTCCTGGGATACGGGCCCAGCAGTCCCTGGCGTAATGGCCCTTACGACCGCAGCGGAAGCACTCGATGTTGTTGCGCCGCGCCGCAGGCCCCCCATCCCGACGCTCCCGCGTCGGCGGCGCAGATCGCGGCCCCGGTCCACCGCAGGCCGACCACTGCGCAGAGGCGGCTGTCAGCTCCTGCGGGCCCCCCCCGTCAGAAAAGTACACCACCTTCTTGGGATCCCAACCCACGGCACCTCCCTCGACGATGGGCCCCCCCGTCCACGCCGTGACTTGCTTCCAACGGCGTAGATTAAACTGGGCATCCAGACACTTTGCGGCCGCCCGGGATGTCAGCTTTTCATTGCCACACACCGGCATAGGGATCCCCAAATCCCTGGACAGCTCGAGCATCTTGCCCAAAATGAGGGGTTCGAGTAGGTCAGGCTCCGGCTCCGGGTATGCGGCCATGGCTAACTCCAAGACAGCACCCCTGTTTTCCACCGGCGACTCTTCGGGTGCCCGCTGGCGTTGAACGAACCGGCGGTGAGCATCATCCGGCGGCTCGTACGCATCTGCCATCTCGTCAAAAATTCCTCTCAATGTTTTCTTTTTCTCGGCCTTTATGGAACGGAAGAATCGCACCGACTCGTCGTCGAGAAGAGTTGGCAGAACTTCCAGGGCCTCTGCGTCAGTCCACCTGGCGGAGCGCACCGCCGCCAAAATCTGCAGGTGAAAGCACTCCAGTCGCCACCGATGGAGAATTCTTTAACAGTTGTCAAGTGATGGCTACGACTCCTTGCTGCGCCGTCCTCCGCAGGTGACTCGTCGCGTGGCATATTCAAGATGACGTCGCACCACAACGTGTCCAAGATGGCGGCCCCCCGCCGCGGAGGGCGCAAGATGGCGGCTTCCCACTGTTCTTCCCCTGCCACGCCCAAGATGGCGTCTTCGTGCCGCGTGGCAGATGGCGCTTGCAGCGCAGGCAAGACCGCGGCCTGCGGATCACTCCCGGGCCTCCCCGACGCCGTCGCCGGCGTGACGAGGTCGCACAGTTGCGCCAGTACGGTTTTCAAGGTCTCCAGCTGCGCCGCCATCTGCCTCCATCGTAAGTCAGCATCCTCTGGCGCGGACGGGTCCACCGACGCGGCGACATCTTGAACTCTCGGATCTCCTCCTCCATCGCAGGCAGGTCCACTGCCTGAGGAAGGTCGTCGTCGTCGGATGATGCAGCAGACGATGGTGCAGGAATATTCTTTCTTCTGAGCTGTTTTGACATGCCGTTTCACTTCTGACACCAGTGTAATAAAGGACTCTTTCACTGTGTCTGTCTCCGTTGTCCTTTATTTGGGTTCTTACAACTTTGCCCACATGGCCCTCGCTCAGAGCCTTCTCCGCCTCCCGCTTGGCAGCTTGGCAGCTGCCGTCGCTCACGTAGCCTTTTCTCTTAGCCTCTCCGCCTTTGTGCAGTCTCTCAGCTGCTCTCTCTGCAGCCCCACCGCTGCTCTCCGTCTCCCCCGTGCCCGGACACCGCTGGCCAACGGTGCCGAGTCCCGTCCTGTGGCGATCACGCCACTCTCCACTCTCTGCCCTGCGTGGCCTCCTCTCGTCTTTATTCTTCCACTCTCCTCCCGTCCCTTCCGGTTACCGCCCTTAAGAGCTTTCCCTTCTCCCCCACGTGACCTAACCCCTCCCCCCGTTACGTCATATCCGCGAGGCCGTTTATGCCCGCATTACATAAGTAATACATTTTACTTCTTTGTATACGTGCTCACTTTGTGTTTGCTACTCTTTTTTCGGTAAAGTCACGTAGGGGAAAAAAATAATAAATAACAAATAATAGAAATAAAATAATAAATCACGACGTTTCGGAGGCAACACAAGTCTCCGTCATCAGGTGGGACCGTCACAGCTGAATTTACTGTATCAAGTGAGGAAAAATCCAAGAGACAAGCCCTTAAATACAAGTTAAGGGGGAAGGGGGGGCTTGTCTGAATGTGGTAGCCAGGGGATGGCCTGATGGGCGTTTGTGTTTGCTGTGTATGTGTCAATCGACACCCTGTGGAGGACACCTTTGCTCATGATACATTCCATCTCAAGATTTTCCAGGAGAAATATTTGAATAGAAAACTATGTGCTAACAACTCCCATGACCATGACACTGCATGGACGAGTTCTGCATCCAGCAGTGGATTTCTGAAGGGCTGTCAATGATTGTTATTATTGTTGTTGTTTTGCCGCAAAACATTGAAAGTATGTGGCATTTCATTTTGGCATGACAGGTTGAATTCTCAATGTCAAGGGGGTTTATTTGCGAGGTGGCTTGATTCGTTTGCAATCTGTGCTACTTTCAGGACACATAAAGCTGCGTGATTGTGTGTGTGCTCGTACCAATTGAAATCGGCCTTTACCCAATGGCATTGCTCACTGCCACCACAGCGTTACCGACCGGCACTGTTGTTACGAACCCGGCGACCCGACTTTGATTCCCACGGCCACCACCAGTGGCGATTATCTTTCTTCGGTCTCAAATGAGTGCCAGGTGCAGTATGTAAACATACAGACGGCCTATGTCTCCCACTAGGGAGACATAGGCCGTCGGGCTTGGTGCGGCCCACCCACCTCCTCGTGTGCCATGCCAGCCTTCATAGGTGCTCGCTAACAGCAGTTGCCCCAACAGTCTATTCAGGCTATACGGGGGGGGTCTTTGTATGTATGTGTGAATGCAGCGATGGCTTTCATAGCACCGTGGTCTGCCCAGCGGTTGAGATCAACGACTACGCCGTGAGTGTGACGGCTGAGAGCACCCTGCTCGACAAGTCGGCGAGCGCCAGCCTGGATCGTCCCGTGCGCGTGCTGTCACCAATCACGAATGTGGAGCTGTTATATCCGTTCAACAAGTCCCTGAATCGGTAAACCTGCCCCCGCAACTGCCGCAGGGCACTAGGTGACATGGTGTGCTTTTCCAAATTGGAAAATGTTTAGGGTGAAACATCATGAATATTGCCAATGTAAGATGATGCAATAGAGGACCTGGTAATTGTTTTACTGAACAAGATAAGTCATGCTGGGTGTTGGCCGGTGCCCTCCAGGTGACAGAACCCAGTGCTATCACGTTCACCAGTTGTGGTACGAATCAGCGAGGCCATCCTGATGACTACCCTGGGTGAAATATTATAAATATCATAAATACGTGCCCCTCTGATTCTCAGTGGACATTAAAGATCCTGAGATGTCATTCTGAAAGAGTCTGCCATTGCCATCATAGTATCAATTTCTCTGCAAATGAGTGATTACGCATGGCAATCATCGCACTGTACTGGCAGACTAAATGCCCACTTGCACCTTGTTCCCCACAGTGACAGCTGCCATCAGGGAGTCCCCGAGCCACAATATTAAATGCACTCTGGGATGTTTCGTTATATTATAGTCTGAATAAAAGTGTAAGTTATTATTATTATTATCATCCCACAAGGAGCCAACCGTATCCATGATCTTATTCATCAGCCATCCAATGCCCCTCCCTGCCTTAATTATTTAGGTTATCGTGCCAAGCTTCTTTATCGTTTGCGTTTGTATGTGCCCCAACATTCTGTTAAGGGCTATACGGGGGATACCTTTCTTTGTGTGGCAGATATGTGAATTTTGCGACGCTGAATGAACACCTGAATGGTTCGTGGCAAACGGAGTTGCAGGTGTTTGAGGCGCGGGCAAACCCCGTCTCTCTGCTGAGCTTTCTCTTCACCCTCGGAAACACCTCCCAGCTCGTGGAGGCCTTGATGGGCTTCGAACCTTATTATTCTGCCACGTGGCAGCACACATTCACCGAAGGTAATCGCTAGAATTGCAGTCACGGCTGCGTCGCATTCACGCCTGCACTCCTCATCGCGCGGAGCAATCCGGCCATCGCCGTGGCCATGACGCGTGTAATCGGACGAACGTGCACCCGTGTTTTAGAGGGAGCGTACAACGTGACGGTGACGGCGTTGAGCGAGCTGGAGAGCGTCACCAGCATGGTGGGTCCCTTCTACGTGCAGCGGGCGCCAGTGGGGCTCAGCATCGACACGCCGCCCAGTGCGGTGCCGCACGGAGAGCCCGTCAGCTGCTCGGCGCGGCTGCGCTTCGGTTCAGAGCCACTCTACAACTGGTCCATGGGAGACGAGACCAACTACCTGGCCGCCGGTACACACGTGATCACCCTGCATCGCACCCCTCCCCGCCCCGTGCCCCACCATGTGGTCTGACACGTGGTGGAGTCTGGGAGTCTGCATTCCTAATGGACAGGCACAGGATGCTGATGCGTCCTCTACGCTTTGGTATACTGTCTGTGCGTGTGCCCGTAACTGCCTGTGTGTGTGTCTGTAGCTGCCTGTGTGTGTGTCTGTAGCTGCCTGTGTGTGTCTGTAGCTGCCTGTGCGTGTGTCTGTAGCTGCCTGTGTGTGTGTTTGTAGCTGCCTGTGTTTGTGTGCGGCAAAAACAACCTCCTACCTCCTCGTGGTGCCGGACGGGCAACGTTGTCGTGGACAATGCTGTGGGAGGGAGGGCCAATTCCGATTGACCTTTCCCCTCAGGGCATTTGTAACCACCACAGCAGCTAAATGGGGACTCTGGATGGGTGTGAGGGGCTGGTAACCCCTCCACCTTCAATAAATTACCACAAAACCAAGTAAAAAATATATCATTAATAAGCTTGTGTCGGAGGCCCCAGGGGGATAGGCGTCTATGACGACTCCTGGCCAAACCCCATTTGGCGGAGCCAGGACATTGAATTTTTACCCCCGGGGCTCCTCCAGAAACAACAAAAAGTCACTACGGATGGCCACGTGGAATGTTCGAATGCTCATTGCAGAGGAGAGGCTGCCACTCCTCTGTCAGGAGCTGGAATGGTACCGCCTGGATCTCTGGTATTCAGGAGGTCCGGTGGACCGGCTCTGGCTCCTGCCATCATGAGGGGTGGACAGTTCTCTACTCGGGGCAGGAGACTGCCAAACAACAGGGAGTGGCTCTTCTTCTGAACATAAGAATGAAGGGGGCGTGGGAGCGTGGCGGTGAGGTGTGGGAAGCTGTAAGCCCCAGGCTACTTTGGGCTCGCCTTCCCATCAACCGGAGGTGAGGAGTGGTGGTCATGGTTACTTATGCTCCCACCGAAGACGAACATCCGTGGAGGGATGCAGGCAAGGCCGATAAGACAGATGCCTTCTATGACCTCCTGTCACAGGTGCTGGCTAAAGTGGCCCCTCGGGATAGTCATCTTGTTGGGTGACTTCAATGCCTGATGATGCTGGCACCTGGTATGGAGTGATTGGAAGGCATGGGCCAGATCAGCTCAATAACAACAGTAGGAGGCTGCTAGATTTTTGTGCAGCCCATGGGCTTGTAATTACCAAGACGCTGTTACGGCATCGGCGCATCCACACAACATCATGGATGCATGCCGGGTCCAAGGAAGAACATCTGCTGGACTACATAGTGACAGAACAGCAGATGCGGGCCCATGTCCTTGACACCAGAACCTGTGTCTGCAGCTGCCTGTGTGTGGTGTCTGTAGCTGCCTGTGCGTTTGTCTGTAGCTGCCTGTGTGTGTGTGTCTGTAGCTGCCTGTGTGTGTGTCTGTAGGTGCCTGTGTGTGGTGTCTGTAGCTGCCTGTGTGTGTGTCTGTAGCTGCCTGTGTGTGTCTGTAGCTGCCTGTGTGTGTGTGTCTGTAGCTGCCTGTGTGTGTGTCTGTAGCTGCCTGTGCGTGTGTCTGTAGCTGCCTGTGCGTGTGTCTGTAGCTGCCTGTGCGTGTGTCTGTAGCTGCCTGTGTGTGTGTCTGTAGCTGCCTGTGCACGTGTCTGTAGCTGCCTGTGTGTGTCTGTAGCTGCCTGTGCGTGTGTCTGTAGCTGCCTGTGTGTGTGTTTGTAGCTGCCTGTGTTTGTGTGCGGCAAAAACAACCTCCTACCTCCTCGTGGTGCCGGACGGGCAACGTTGTCGTTGACAATGCTGTGGGGAGGGAGGGCCAATTCCGATTGACCTTTCCCCTCAGGGCATTTGTAACCACCACATCAGCTAAATGGGGACTCTGGATGGGTGCGAGGGGCTGGTAACCCCTCCACCTTCAATAAATTACCACAAAACCAAGTAAAAAATATATCATTAATAAGCTTGTGTCGGAGGCCCCAGGGGGATAGGCGTCTATGACGACTCCTGGCCAAACCCCATTTGGCGGAGCCAGGACATTGAATTTTTACCCCCGCGGCTCCTCCAGAAACAACAAAAAGTCACTACGGATGGCCACTTGGAATGTTCGAATGCTCACTGCGGATGAGAGGCTGCCACTCCTCTGTCAGGAGCTGGAATGGTACCGCCTGGATCTCTGGTATTCAGGAGGTCCGGTGGACCGGCTCTGGCTCCTGCCATCATGAAGGGTGGACAGTTCTCTACTCGGGGCAGGAGACTACCAAACAACAGGGAGTGGCTCTTCTTCTGAACATAAGAATGAAGGGGGCGTGGGAGCGTGGCGGTGAGGTGTGGGAAGCTGTAAGCCCCAGGCTACTTTGGGCTCGCCTTCCCATCAACCGGAGGTGAGGAGTGGTGGTCATGGTTACTTATGCTCCCACCGAAGACGAACATCCATGGAGGGATGCAGGCAAGGCCGATAAGACAGATGCCTTCTATGACCTCCTGTCACAGGTGCTGGCTAAAGTGGCCCCTCGGGATAGTCATCTTGTTGGGTGACTTCAATGCCTGATGATGCTGGCACCTGGTATGGAGTGATTGGAAGGCATGGGCCAGATCAGCTCAATAACAACAGTAGGAGGCTGCTAGATTTTTGTGCAGCCCATGGGCTTGTAATTACCAAGACGCTGTTACGGCATCGGCGCATCCACACAACATCATGGATGCATGCCGGGTCCAAGGAAGAACATCTGCTGGACTACATAGTGACAGAACAGCAGATGCGGGCCCATGTCCTTGACACCAGAACCTGTGTCTGCAGCTGCCTGTGTGTGGTGTCTGTAGCTGCCTGTGTGTGGTGTCTGTAGCTGCCTGTGTGTGGTGTCTATAGCTGCCTGTGCGTGTGTCTGTAGGTGCCTGTGTGTGGTGTCTGTAGCTGCCTGTGCGCGTGTCTGTAGCTGCCTGTGTGTGTGTCTGTAGCTGCCTGTGCGTGGTGTCTGTAGCTGCCTGTGCGTGTGTCTGTAGCTGCCTGTGTGTGTGTCTGTAGCTGTCTGTGTGTGTGTCTGTAGCTGCCTGTGTGTGTGTCTGTAGCTGCCTGTGTGTGTCTGTAGCTACCTGTGTGTGTCTGTAGCTGCCTGTGCGTGGTGTCTGTAGCTGCCTGTGCGTGTGTCTGTAGCTGTCTGTGCGTGTGTCTGTAGCTACCTGTGTGTGTGTCTGTTGCTGCCCGTGCGAGTGTCTGTAGCTGCCTGTGCGTGTGTCTGTAGCTGCCTGTGTGTGTGTCTGTAGCTGCCTGTGTGTGTGTCTGTAGCTGCCTGTGTGTGTCTGTAGCTACCTGTGTGTGTGTCTGTTGCTGCCCGTGCGAGTGTCTGTAGCTGCCTGTGCGTGTGTCTGTAGCTGCCTGTGTGTGTGTCTGTAGCTGCCTGTGTGTGTGTCTGTAGCTGCCTGTGTGTGTGTTGTAGCTGCCTGTGTGTGTGTCTGTAGCTGCCTGTGTGTTTGTCTGTAGCTGCCTGTGTGTGTGTCTGTAGCTGCCTGTGCGTGTGTCTGTAGCTGCCTGTGCATGTGTCTGTAGCTGCCTGTGCGTGTGTCTGTAGCTGCCTGTGCGTGTGTCTGTAGCTGCCTGTGTGTGGTGTCTGTAGCTGCCTGTGTGTGTCTGTAGCTGCCTGTGTGTGTGTTTGTAGCTGCCTGTACGTGTGTCTGTAACTGCCTGTGTGTGTCTGTAGCTGCCTGTGTGTGTCTGTAGCTGCCTGTGTGTGTCTGTAGCTGCCTGTGCGTGTGTTTGTAGCTGCCTGTGCGTGTGTCTGTAGCTGCCTGTGTGTGTCTGTAGCTGCCTGTGTGTGTCTGTAGCTACCTGTGCGTGTGTCTGTAGCTGCCTGTGCGTGTGTCTGTAGCTGCCTGTGCACGTGTCTGTAGCTGCATGTGTGTGTGTCTGTAGCTGTCTGTGTGTGGTGTCTGTAACTGCCTGTGCGTGTGTCTGTAGCTGCCTGTGCGTGTGTCTGTAGCTGCCTGTGTGTGTGTCTGTAGCTGCCTGTGTGTGTGTGTCTGTAGATGCCTGTGTGTGTGTCTGTAGCTGCCTGTGTGTGTGTTTGTAGCTGCCTGTGTGTGGTTTCTGTAACTGCCTGTGCGTGTGTCTGTAGCTGCCTGTGCGTGTGTCTATAGCTGCCTGTGCGTGTGTCTGTAGCTGCCTGTGCGTGTGTCTGTAGCTGCCTGTGTATGTGTCTGTAGCTGCCTGTGTGTGGTGTCTGTAACTGCCTGTGTGTGTGTCTGTAGCTGCCTGTGTGTGTGTCTGTAGCTGCCTGTGTGTGTCTGTAGCTGCCTGTGCGTGTGTCTGTAGTTGCCTGTGCGCGTGTCTGTAGCTGCCTGTGTGTGTGTCTGTAGCTGCCTGTGCGTGTGTCTGTAGCTGCCTGTGTTTGTGTGTCTGTAGCTGCCTGTGTCTGTAGCTGCCTGTGTGTGTGTCTGTAGCTACCTGTGCGTGTGTCTGTAGCTGCCTGGGCGTGTGTCTGTAACTGCCTGTGCGTGTGTCTGTAGCTGCCTGTGCGTGTGTCTGTAGCTGCCTGTGTTTGTGTGCGGCAAAAACAACCTCCTACCTCCTCGTGGTGCCGGACGGGCAACGTTGTCGTTGACAATGCTGTGGGGAGGGAGGGCCAATTCCGATTGACCTTTCCCCTCAGGGCATTTGTAACCACCACATCAGCTAAATGGGGACTCTGGATGGGTGCGAGGGGCTGGTAACCCCTCCACCTTCAATAAATTACCACAAAACCAAGTAAAAAATATATCATTAATAAGCTTGTGTCGGAGGCCCCAGGGGGATAGGCGTCTATGACGACTCCTGGCCAAACCCCATTTGGCGGAGCCAGGACATTGAATTTTTACCCCCGCGGCTCCTCCAGAAACAACAAAAAGTCACTACGGATGGCCACTTGGAATGTTCGAATGCTCACTGCGGATGAGAGGCTGCCACTCCTCTGTCAGGAGCTGGAATGGTACCGCCTGGATCTCTGGTATTCAGGAGGTCCGGTGGACCGGCTCTGGCTCCTGCCATCATGAAGGGTGGACAGTTCTCTACTCGGGGCAGGAGACTACCAAACAACAGGGAGTGGCTCTTCTTCTGAACATAAGAATGAAGGGGGCGTGGGAGCGTGGCGGTGAGGTGTGGGAAGCTGTAAGCCCCAGGCTACTTTGGGCTCGCCTTCCCATCAACCGGAGGTGAGGAGTGGTGGTCATGGTTACTTATGCTCCCACCGAAGACGAACATCCATGGAGGGATGCAGGCAAGGCCGATAAGACAGATGCCTTCTATGACCTCCTGTCACAGGTGCTGGCTAAAGTGGCCCCTCGGGATAGTCATCTTGTTGGGTGACTTCAATGCCTGATGATGCTGGCACCTGGTATGGAGTGATTGGAAGGCATGGGCCAGATCAGCTCAATAACAACAGTAGGAGGCTGCTAGATTTTTGTGCAGCCCATGGGCTTGTAATTACCAAGACGCTGTTACGGCATCGGCGCATCCACACAACATCATGGATGCATGCCGGGTCCAAGGAAGAACATCTGCTGGACTACATAGTGACAGAACAGCAGATGCGGGCCCATGTCCTTGACACCAGAACCTGTGTCTGCAGCTGCCTGTGTGTGGTGTCTGTAGCTGCCTGTGTGTGGTGTCTGTAGCTGCCTGTGTGTGGTGTCTATAGCTGCCTGTGCGTGTGTCTGTAGGTGCCTGTGTGTGGTGTCTGTAGCTGCCTGTGCGCGTGTCTGTAGCTGCCTGTGTGTGTGTCTGTAGCTGCCTGTGCGTGGTGTCTGTAGCTGCCTGTGCGTGTGTCTGTAGCTGCCTGTGTGTGTGTCTGTAGCTGTCTGTGTGTGTGTCTGTAGCTGCCTGTGTGTGTGTCTGTAGCTGCCTGTGTGTGTCTGTAGCTACCTGTGTGTGTCTGTAGCTGCCTGTGCGTGGTGTCTGTAGCTGCCTGTGCGTGTGTCTGTAGCTGTCTGTGCGTGTGTCTGTAGCTACCTGTGTGTGTGTCTGTTGCTGCCCGTGCGAGTGTCTGTAGCTGCCTGTGCGTGTGTCTGTAGCTGCCTGTGTGTGTGTCTGTAGCTGCCTGTGTGTGTGTCTGTAGCTGCCTGTGTGTGTCTGTAGCTACCTGTGTGTGTGTCTGTTGCTGCCCGTGCGAGTGTCTGTAGCTGCCTGTGCGTGTGTCTGTAGCTGCCTGTGTGTGTGTCTGTAGCTGCCTGTGTGTGTGTCTGTAGCTGCCTGTGTGTGTGTTGTAGCTGCCTGTGTGTGTGTCTGTAGCTGCCTGTGTGTTTGTCTGTAGCTGCCTGTGTGTGTGTCTGTAGCTGCCTGTGCGTGTGTCTGTAGCTGCCTGTGCATGTGTCTGTAACTGCCTGTGCGTGTGTCTGTAGCTGCCTGTGCGTGTGTCTGTAGCTGCCTGTGTGTGGTGTCTGTAGCTGCCTGTGTGTGTCTGTAGCTGCCTGTGTGTGTGTTTGTAGCTGCCTGTACGTGTGTCTGTAACTGCCTGTGTGTGTCTGTAGCTGCCTGTGTGTGTCTGTAGCTGCCTGTGTGTGTCTGTAGCTGCCTGTGCGTGTGTTTGTAGCTGCCTGTGCGTGTGTCTGTAGCTGCCTGTGTGTGTCTGTAGCTGCCTGTGTGTGTCTGTAGCTACCTGTGCGTGTGTCTGTAGCTGCCTGTGCGTGTGTCTGTAGCTGCCTGTGCACGTGTCTGTAGCTGCATGTGTGTGTGTCTGTAGCTGTCTGTGTGTGGTGTCTGTAACTGCCTGTGCGTGTGTCTGTAGCTGCCTGTGCGTGTGTCTGTAGCTGCCTGTGTGTGTGTCTGTAGCTGCCTGTGTGTGTGTGTCTGTAGATGCCTGTGTGTGTGTCTGTAGCTGCCTGTGTGTGTGTTTGTAGCTGCCTGTGTGTGGTTTCTGTAACTGCCTGTGCGTGTGTCTGTAGCTGCCTGTGCGTGTGTCTATAGCTGCCTGTGCGTGTGTCTGTAGCTGCCTGTGCGTGTGTCTGTAGCTGCCTGTGTATGTGTCTGTAGCTGCCTGTGTGTGGTGTCTGTAACTGCCTGTGTGTGTGTCTGTAGCTGCCTGTGTGTGTGTCTGTAGCTGCCTGTGTGTGTCTGTAGCTGCCTGTGCGTGTGTCTGTAGTTGCCTGTGCGCGTGTCTGTAGCTGCCTGTGTGTGTGTCTGTAGCTGCCTGTGCGTGTGTCTGTAGCTGCCTGTGTTTGTGTGTCTGTAGCTGCCTGTGTGTGTGTCTGTAGCTGCCTGTGTGTGTGTCTGTAGCTACCTGTGCGTGTGTCTGTAGCTGCCTGGGCGTGTGTCTGTAACTGCCTGTGCGTGTGTCTGTAGCTGCCTGTGCGTGTGTCTGTAGCTGCCTGTGTGTGTGTCTGTAGCTGCCTGTGCGTGTGTTTGTAGCTGCCTGTGTGTGTGTCTGTAGCTGCCTGTGTGTGTCTGTAACTGCCTGTGTGTGTCTGTAGCTGCCTGTGTGTGTCTGTAGCTACCTTTGCGTGTGTCTGTAACTGCCTGTGTGTGTCTGTAGCTGCCTGTGCGTGTGTCTGTAGCTGCCTGTGAGTGTGTCTGTAGCTGCATGTGTGTGTGTCTGGAGCTGCCTGTGAGTGTGTCTGTAGCTGCATGTGTGTGGAGTCTATAGCTGCCTTTGTGTGTGTCTGTAGCTGCCTGTGTGTGTGTCTGTAGCTGCCTGTGTGTGTGTCTGTAGCTGCCTGTGTGTGTCTTTAGCTGCCTGTGTGTGTCTGTAGCTGCCTGTGCGTGTGTCTGTAACTGCCTGTGTGTGTGTGTAGCTGCCTGTGTGTGTCTGTAGCTGCATGTGTGTGTGTCTGTAGCTGCCTGTGTTTGTGTCTGTAGCTGCCTGTGCGTGTGTCTGTAGCTGCCTGTGCACGTGTCTGTAGCTGCCTGTGAGTGTGTCTGTAGCTGCCTGTTCGTGTGTCTGTAGCTGCCTGTGCATGTGTCTGTAGCTGCCTGTGCGTGTGTCTGTAGCTGCCTGTGCGTGTGTCTGTAGCTGCCTGTGCGTGTGTCTGTAGCTGCCTGTGAGTGTGTCTGTAGCTGGCTGTGTGTGGAGTCTATAGCTGCCTTTGTGTGTGTCTAGCTGCCTGTGCGTGTGTTTGGAGAGTGAAGTGGCAGCGGAGTAGTTGGCACCATGCTACAAACTCCACGAATCAAGAGCAAGTCCGTGGCGTATATCTGATCCAGACCACGTGGTTGGGCTTGGTACTTACTGCACAACCCCCTGGAGTGCTGCCCCCTACATTTGTAGTTGCTGGCGAGAGTAACGCTTGCCCCGACGGTCTCTTATGGCTAAACGGGGTATCCACGCATTTTTATTAGTGTGGAGAGGGGTTGCTAATTGTTGCGTGTGCTGCGGCTGTGTTGCAGGTCCACAGGTGCAGCACACGTACGCGTCCACCGGCCTCTACAACGTGACCGTGGTGGCCTATAACCTCGTGGGCTCACTCAACGCCACGGCGCAGCTCTCCGTGCAGAACGCCATGCACGGTGCGCCCCGCTGACCCACACCCCCGCGGCCCTGCCAGTCCACCGCACCGCAATACGCCGACCTGCAACCTCATTGCACCGTCAAACATTCGCAGTGATGTATAAAAGAGAAAACAAATATCGTTCTGGTGTGAGCCAATATGGTTTGCTGTGATAGATTATAAATGAATATAAAACAAACACCTGCCAGGTGGCTAGCAATTGGAAGGTTACGAGTTCTAATCAAGATTGGAGGTGCAATCGGGGCCCCTCATTCCTCCCAGGTGAATAAAATAGGTAGCACTTTGTGCAGAAGTCAGCAGCGATTGTCCTATGGAGAAGTCGCCCCTGCCATAGGATTTTGCAATTTCAGTCACTGGTTCAGGGCTGTAAACGGGAAATGAGCACTGCCTTGATGCTCATGTGAGCAGGAAATCACTTCGATTGTTATTGTTATAGATAATAGGAGATAACGTTTTTTTTATATATATATGGTTGCTTTTAGACTCTTCAAACATTCAAATTGTATTTCATTGTACTTATTGGTTATCAGTGAGTTTACTGGACTTGAGACTGTTGCCTGCATTTTCATTAAACGCTTCTACTTAGTTGCAACTAAGTAAGACTTTAGGATTCCGTTTTTGTCCCTAAACGACAATGAGAGGTGAGTGTAAAACAGTCGCGGTGTAGAAAGTCTCGTGTGTGCCATTAACCCGGCTCATGCCTTTTGGCTCGCACAGCTGTGATGATCGAGACGACTTCCAAGTATTTTGCCGTGAAAAGCACTGTGGGCTTCTCCGTCATTCCGGCCGACACTGTGTCCGTCACGTTCGAGTGGCACTTTGGGGACGGCACGGACCCTGTCACCGTACGGCTCCCTTACGCTACTTACAGCTATGAGTACGCCCGCACGTGAGTACCGAAGTTCTGCCACCATCCTGGCCTCTGCCGACGTGGCTAATTATTATTGTTGTTACTACGTTTTTTGAATGTTGAATTTAAGCGGCACGCTTGTCTACGCCACTGCTGGCTTGGCCCCGTCCGCTGGCCCGGCACCTGCCTCTGTGGAGTGTCTGTCACCGCGCCACCGTCGTGCTCCGTTCCTCACCACTCGTCTGGTTCCGCTCACGAGGGCGCACCGCTCGCGGCAGGTACAACGTGTCGGTGCGCGCCTGCAACGGCATCAGCTGCACGGTGTCCAACGTGCTGTCGCTGGAGGTGCAGCAGCCCGTGGCGATCAACAGCCTCATGGTGAACGGGACCAAGAGGGTGCCGGGGCTGCTGCTGGGTAGGCCCGTGACGTTCCAGATCTTCATGAACTCCAACTCTGCTCTGCGCTACAACTGGAGCTTTGGGGATGGCGACGTGCGGACAGGAAACGGCTCGGAAGTGCACACCTACCAGAGGTGGGCCGGGGAGGTAGCCCATCCTGCACTTTTGGTTCTACCCCACAGAGCACGGCGTCTCTTTGAGAATGAAAAACAAGAATAGGTCTTACCCTTTCTGGCAATTAAACAGGGTTAAGATGTCTGTTTCAATATCACTTCAGCAGCAGGACACTTTTCGATGTTGAGTGTTAGCCAGGCTTGTGTGTTGATTGGGATTGGGACGAATCTGTTTAATGTAATTGAATTGCCAAACTACTTGTGCACAGCATTGCCACCTGTCCTAGACTTACCAGGTTCGTCCTACCTGTTTTTGTCAGTTATGTACTAATCAAGTACCACCTACGACAATGACACATTTACATCCACTTCTCTGCCTCTACTGGTCTTGTGAACGATTCCTCTTCTTCCCATAGTGAATCGTGGTTTATTTTTGGTACCTGAAAGGTGGCAGCCCTACTTGTTGTGCAGTCTGTCTAATAATGGCGTCTCTGGTTTGGCGGTGCTGTCGTGCAGGCAGGGGGAGTTTGAGGTGGAGGTGACGGTGTGGAACGACGTCTCGTCGGGTCAGCTGCAGAAGACGGTGTTTGTGGTGCTGGAGCCGTGCTCCCCGCCGCTCGTCAAGCTGCACGTCTCGCTGCCCATCAAGGCCCGTGCTCCCAAAAGCACCACAGATTGAAACGCACGAACGCTTGAACCTTTTCACACGCAAAGCGCTTTCCAACCGCACAGCACCCTGCAGCCAGAAAATGTATTCTGTTAACATGGTCAGTTAAATTTTTGGTAAATAAAAAGCTAAATGAGTGAGACATGGGGGCCCAAGTCCTGAATTGCAATATTGTTATTTCCCCAGATGTTGTCACTAGATGGAAACAGACACGTCATGTAAGTGGCCTGCGAAAAAATAGCTTAATTTGGGCTTACGTGAAATATCCATGCACAGGAGGGTATTGCGGGGTCGTGAGAAGAGACAGGATTGGCTGTAATTTTTTATTAGATACTGAAAATGTATTTTTCTTCGTGAAAATACGCGCGGTGCCATGTATCAAGGGCTTTGTCCTCATGCTGCCTCTGCCCCTAGCAGATGGTCCGCCGGCGACCACTGGCGCTGGCTGTGAGTCTGGAGGATGAGAAAGTCGACTGCGTCACCTCCCGGCTGCTGCTTTTCAACTGGACCGTCGTTGACAAGGACGGCTCTGTGCTGGCGCTGCCGCCATCTGTGGCCACCAACAACCGGGGGCTTGTCATTCCGGCGAACACCCTGAGCTACGGGAACTATACCGTGGCCACCAAGGTGAGCGTGTGGCTGCACTCTTAGTGACGGCATCGTTCTCCGCACAACGGTACGCCGTGTACATTCATACGAGTGCCGCGTGAAAACTGTCTCTGTCGCCGCCGTACAACGGCAACACCTCCAGTCAGCTAATATTTCAGACAACAATGGCTCTTCAGCATAAAATTTGGCTCCGGTTCTTCCTGATGTTCCTGTTTTGTTTTCATGACGGTGAACTCAGAAGTACGCTGACCGTGGCCTGGTTTCAGCTCCTCAGCAGTTGGTGTGATGTAGATCTGAGCCGGCGAAGCCGCGTCAGTGGCAACGAGGATGCAGTTGTAGTGAGGCATGGGGGCCTCAATACCCAACGTGCTGGTGACGGTCAGCACGACGGCATAGGTCTGGTTGTCCGTCAGCATGTTGGGCCGCAGGGTCAGGGTGTCCCCACTCAAGCCTTTGTCAATGAGAGAGAGAGTGAGAAACTTGGCACCGAGCGGCATCTTTTGTGGCGTGGCGAACCGCGCCCAGGTGCAGATCGCGGGCACGATTGTGTACGCGGTGTACGCGGTGAGCGTCGTGGTGGAGCCCTCGCCGCTCGTGAGCATCATCTCCGGCGGCACGAGGGTGTTCCTCACTCGGCAGCAACACGTGCTGCTGGACGGGTCGCGTTCCCTCGACCCCGACGACCCGGAGGCCTCGACCGACCTCAGGCGAGTTGGGTCATCGCCTCCACCATGTCCTTTACATTTCGGGTTCATTCAGGATGGCCCGGTAAAATAATTTTGTGAACAAAGGATTGTTTCATTTATGAATACTTTTTACACATTTACAAGTTTTAATGTTATTGCAGTTGATTTTTTTTTTTTTACAAAATTCTGGAACTCACAATCCACTGCTAACTGGACCGAGAGCTGGCTGATGTGTGACGTTTCTGTGCAGCATGGAGACGCGGCTCACAACGAGAGTCGGCGTGCCTTGCACTCTGCGTTCAGTGGTTGATCTCTCGCAGAGTGCAGTTGACCGTTCTTAGTTCCAATGTTATGGGTGTGGCAAAAAAAAATCCCGGTAAATGCAGGGCACAGTTATATGTGCCCATCGTAGTTTGAGGGCGCACTATAGGTTTGATAAAAAACCTCGTTTGCTTAATGGTTTCAGCAATGTAAGACACTCGCCTTGTGCTGCGATGATGGATGATGGGTTATGACGAGAAGTAGTGCTAACAAAAGGTATAATTTAGAGCTGAGCTATGGGCCTCTTTTCTTATCATCAACCATCACCTATTCCTCCTCCATTATCGACGTTTCCGCAGAGGGGAAAGGGCAGTGAGTGTGGGCCTGCAGGTTTTCGCAGCGGCAACTTTCTCGCGTGTCCGTTGCCCGACCGCCGGGGCGCTTTTGACTCTCTTGTTGGCGTCAGGGGACCCCGGGGAGTAAACAATCACGTCCGGCTGCCGCAGGTTCAGCTGGGGCTGCTACCTGAAGGGGAAGCCGCGCACCTCGTGCTGGGACGTGACTTCCCTGGGCGGCGGCCTCAGCCCCCTCGAGTCGAGCGCCATGCGCCTCGAGTTCCCCGCCGCGCTGCTGGTGCAGACGGACGCCTTCGTCATCTCGCTCACCGTCGGCAAGCCCGGACGGGACGCCGTTACCGCCAAGCAGTTCGTCACCATCTACCAAGAAGCCCCCCTCCGGTGCGTGTCGTGTTGTTGTTGTTTTGTTGTGGTGTTGTTGTTGTGTTGTTATGTTGCTGTTGTGTTGTTGCTGCTGGTCGTACCCTTTGTTTAATGAAGAGATAAAATAAACCCGTTGAGGGCATGAAACAACGTGGCCTCTTTTGCAAGCGCAATCCTGGGTTGCGTCAAGCGCTGGCAGAGAATCGCATTTGCTCTGAAGCAAAACGAGTTTATGCATCTCTCTCTCTCCAATAAGAAGCCAACTGCAACATGGTTACCCAGGATTTGTCAGCAACTTTGAATAATTATGCCTTTAATACAAATGAGTGTATGTATTAATATGTTAGATTTTAAAACGGTTTGTCCCTTCCTCCATATCTACTCATGAGTAACTGGTCATGCACCAATTAAAAACTTAATTCGGAAACATTCTTAAGTAAAATTTCCATCAGGGCCATATCGTGTACAGGTGTATAGTGTAGTCTCCAACTATGACTCCCTCCATCTCTCTGGCACTGGCCTCTCTATCCTTGTGCTATGATGATGGGCCACTGCTCAAAACGTCATCGATTAGATATTTTTCTAGGGCAGTGTTTTTGATCAATGTGTTCAGTTTCTGAACATAAAAGTTAGTCTTAACAATACTGTCAATATTTGTAACAATGCCCTCCATTTATGAGAGAAAGCTTCAATGAATCTTCAGACGTATTATAAGGAGTGCCCCGCATTGCGATGTTTGGGTATTTCAATAACGAGCGTTCTTTCCTGAGACTCAAGCAGAACCGTTGCTTTGATTGGAAGGCTTCGCACACGAGTAGGTAGTTGCCATGCGGCGCACACGCTGTTAGTTTCCTTGAAACATCTGTGCAACAATCACCGTAAGTATATGTTGATGTTTCCGTAATTTTATTTCACTACCTACAATTTTTTTGTATTTTATTTGTTACTCTTAGTTCTTTCGGTAAAGTCACGTAGGTAAAAATTAATAAAAATAAAACAATAAAAATCACGACGTTTCGGAGGTAACACAAGCTTCCGTCATCAGGTGAAACCGTCACAGCAAAATATCTGTACCTTATATAGTGGTTAAGGGGGGAGGAGGAGTTGTGAAGTGATCAATTACTGTTTTTGTTATAATGCTGGGTGGGTAAATGAATTAGATACGATTAAGCCGCTCTTTGTTATGCTGTTTGTGCGCAAGTCACTGTGGGATGAATGGACTCGTGGTTAGGGAGGTGTTGCGCAAGTAACGGTGGATGTACATAATAGTAAAGGAGCGGAAATGCCCATGTTTATACCAGTGTTGGCTGACAATAAAGAGTACTGTTAAACGTTAGGGATGTTAACACTCAGTGAAGTAAAATAGTGCCTGTCAGATAAGATGGTCCAAAAGTGTGTAATTAACTCTTTTTTGCATGGTTGATAACATCTTTCCAATGAGGGGACCGTCACAGCCGAATTAGCTGCATCAAGTGAGGCAATGATTCAAGATGTAATCCCTTATAAGCAAGTTGAAGGGGGGAGGAGAGGGGGGGGCTCATCAGAATGTGGTAGCCAATGAATGGAACGTATCGGGAGGGAGGGGGGCGGGGCTCAAAGACAGCACGGAGTGCTAAGTACAACGCATCGGGAGGGGGAGGGGGGGGGGCGGGGCCAAAAGCATGGACGACGGCTTGGACGCGGTTGCTGCTGCACACGCCAACACAATGGACAGAGAGGGGGAGGGGAGGCCTGATACACATGATAGACAAAAGAACGAAAATGCCCATGTTTATACCAATGCTGGCTGAACAATGAAGAGAGTACTGTTAAAAAATAACTGGGGATGTTAACACTCGGTAAAGTAAAGTAAAATAGTGCCTGTCAGATAAGATGGTCCAAAAAAGTGTAATTAAGTCTTTTTTGCGTGGTTGATAACATCTTTCCAATGATTACTAAGTTTGTACCCATCATCACGGTTGAAATTATGTCTGTGTTTGTATATTTGTATGGCTTCGTGTACAAACCTTTGATGGTAGCCAGGAGGTTTGCAGAGAACCTTGGTCTCGGAAAAGACAATTTCATGAGAGCCCACCGAGTTGTAGCAATGATCGGCAACGGCAGAAGAATCAGTTCTGCCGTGTTTCAGATCTGACTTGTGCTCGCGGACACGATCAGAAACATGACGTTTCGTTTCTTCAATGTAGCAATCACCACAAATGCAACTCAATTTGTAGACTCCAGGATACTGTAAGTCAGGAACGACATCCTTCACAGATGGAATCAGATCACGGATTTTATGCACTGTACTGAATCGGACTTGGATCTTATGTTTGTTTAGAATTTTGGAGATCTTTTTGGTCACGCCTGCTATGTATGGTAATGTGATGGTTTTGGTCGGAGTTTCATGTGGCTGTTTCTGTGTGGTGGGAGAGACAGCTTGGCGGATAGTACGGTCAGAGTATCCGTTCATCCTGAGGGCCCGATGTACATGTCTTAATTCACCGGTCAGGTGGTGTTTGTCAGAAATGCCATGGGCTCTGTGGTATAGCGTTTTGATGAGAGAATTCTTTTGAGATGGGTGGTGGTGGGAATCCGGTTTCAAGTAGGAATCTCTGTGGGTGGCTTTCCTGTAGACAGAATGTCCCAAGGATCCGTCAGGCCTCCTCTCAAACAGAATATCCAAGAATGGTAGTTTACCGTCTTTCTCCACTTCCATGGTGAATCTGATGGATGGGTGTCTAGAATTGATGTGGTCCAAGAAGTGGTTCAATGCTGGGAGGCCATGTGGCCAGATGACGAAAGTGTCATCTACATACCTCTTCCACAGGGAAGGACGCAGGGTGGATGTCTGGATGGCGTCTGATTCAAACTTTTCCATGAACATGTTGGCTATAACTGGTGACAAAGGGGAGCCCATAGGGGTACCCTCATTCTGTTTGTAGAAGGTGCCATTCCAGGTAAAATAGGTGTTGGTGAGGCAATGCCTAACCAGCGCAGGTGCATCAGAATTCAATCCATGTTGGACTAAGTCCTCAATTATTGTTAGGGTGTCCGGTACTGGGACTTTGGTAAACAAAGATACTACATCAAAGCTGACGAGGATGTCATCAGGAGATAGTACCATGTCCTTAACCATAGAGACTAATTGGGTTGAGTTGAGTACTGCCGAAGAGGTCTTGCCTGTGAAAGGGAGCAGAGTATCTGATAGAAAACGGGCTAGTTTGTACGTAGGAGAGTTTATCGTCGACACAATGGGTCGTAGCGGGGTGCCTTCCTTATGGATTTTGGGAAGACCATAGAGTCTGGGAGGTCTTGCCGCCGATGGTTTTAGAGAGGGACGTTTGCTTGGTTCGATTAGGGAAGTCGAACTCGTGATGATACTGTTGGTTTTCGTCGTTAGGCTTTTAGTGGGATCCTTTTTAATTTTGGAGTAACTCCCATCATTAAGAAGGTCCAGGATTTTGTTGTTGTATGAATCTTTATCCATGATGACCGTGGCATTGCTCTTGTCTGCCGAGAGGATGACTATATCATCTCTCTTTTTTAGGTCAGCGAGTTCAGAGCGTTCGTTTTTGCTGATGTTACTAGTGGGTTTCTTAGCATTCTTAAGAATAGTAGCTATTTCAGCTCTTGCTACATCCGCATGGATGTGTCCTATGCCTCTGAGGGCTACATCAATCTGAGAAATCATATCCTCTACTGGTATATATTTAGGGGTGACGGCGAAATTTAGTCCTTTGGCCAGTACCGTTTTTAGAGTGTCAGAAATTGGGATGTTACTCTGATTAATCACGGTCTTGTTAACATCCAGCTTTGCGATGTGTGGCTCTGGTTTCTTCTTAGATAGGAGGTTGAATTTAGAAATCAGGTTAGCTTTGCATTTGGCTGACATTGAGTCAGCAGAAGCATAAGTCATGTTATCAACGTGGTTCCAATCAGAAGGTGACATTTTTTGTGTTAACATTAAATGTGTTTGTAAGAGAGTCTTGTCTAAATTATCGAGTTCAGATCGGAGTAACCTTATTCTCTCTGAGATTAGTGATAGGCTAGCTTAAAAAAAGATCTGTTTAGAGTTCGGTGAGGACACAGCAGCGGATGTGAGTGTGAAAGCGATGGGTATTACCTTGTTATCTCGGCATCTCTTGAGGAAGGCCAGCGTCTCGAGAAGCTGTGACTTCTTGTCTCGTTGTCTGTTAAAAACTCTAACAGATAGGTGGAATTCCTCCCCGTAGAGGGCATTAATTCTAGATTTGAAGCTTTCGTGACTACAAGGATTCATATTCTTAGGTTTTTTCGGTAAAGTCACGTAGGTAAAATATCAAAATTAATGAAAATAAAATAAAATAAAACAAAAATCACGACGTTTCGGAGGCAACACACGTCTCCGTCATCAGGTGGGACCGTCACAGCCGAATTAGCTGCATTAAGTGAGGCAATGATTGCCTCACTTGATGCAGCTAATTCGGCTGTGACGGCAAAATTGAGTCGTCCGCCGTTGCCGATCATTGCTACAACTCGGTGGGCTCTCATGAGATTGTTTTCTCCGAGACTAAGGTGCTCTGCAAGCCTTCTGGCTACCATCAAAGGTTTGTACACGACGCCATTCAGATATACAAACACAGACATAATTTCAACCGTGATGATGGGTACAAACTTAGTAATCATTGGAAAGATGTTATCAACCATGCAAAAAAGAGTTAATTACACACTTTTGGACCATCTTATCTGACAGGCACTATTTTACTTCACCGAGTGTTAACATCCCTAACGTTTAACAGTACTCTTTATTGTCAGCCAACACTGGTATAAACATGGGCATTTCCGCTCCTTTTCTATTATGTACATCCACAGTTACTTGCGCAACACGTCCCTGACCACGAGTCCATTCATCCCACAGTGACTTGCACACAAACAGCATAACAAAGAGCGGCTTAATCGTATCTAATTCATTTACCCACCCAGCAGTATAACAAAAGCAGTAATTGACCACTTCACAACTCCTCCTCCCCCGCTGCCCTTCCTGGCTCCTCCCCCCTTAACCACTATATAAGGTACAGATATTTTGCTTTGACGGTTTCACCTGAAGACGGAAGCTTGTGTTGCCTCCGAAACGTCGTGATTTTTATTGTTTTATTTTTATTAATTTTTATTTCATTTTTTACCTACGTGACTTTACTGAAATAACTAAGAGTATGAATCCTTGCAGTCACGAAAGCTTCAAATCTAGAAATTGTATTTGTTGTTGATTGAGTTTGTGCACTGTTCTCTATCTATCGCATAACATGGTTGTTTTTTTCTCTCTGTTTTAGATTTGTGTCTTTGTTACGCTTAGGTTTCATGTTTTTGCTGTTGGCATTTTGGGGACCCAGATCACTCTTGCAAATGGGCATCACCCTGGTCTCTTGCGCATTCACCTGGTTCAACGAAATCAACTTGTAACTCGAAAACCAACTTTCTCCTTGCAGGGTGGCGTTGTGGTGCCCGGTGTGTGAGAGCGGCGTGGTCCGGTGGGATCAGGAGCTCACCGTGCACGCCTCTTGCCCTGGTTGCAGCCTCTCGGCCAACATCTCCTACGCGTGGGCCCTCAAGCCCGTCCTCTCACAACTGCCGACAATCAATCACAGTACTGAGCCCACTTCTGCACTGTGTCCACAATGCCTCCTCACCCTTTGCCTGACAGACCGCGACAAGGCACAGACTCTCTGCTCGATTATTTCCGTACGTGCTGCCATACATAGAGTGCTGTTACTGTGTACCCGATAGGGGAGTTGATGCGGCCTTAAGAAAATGAGGTTTATGTCTGGTTTTCTCATTTCAGAAAATTTCTGTATCCTGAGGGACGGGCAATCCAGCAGCCTATTTGGGCCTACCACATCGGCACCTCCCACAGACACCATGTCACCAATTCCCACATCCTCATCCGTGGCCAATGACACCTACGCTGCATCCTCCATCACCGTGCTCTCCTCCAGAGCCACACCCTCCTCCATCGCATCCTCCACCGCCTCCTCCACAGCCTCCTCCATTCGTTCAACGTCCACCACTTCCTCCACCTCCTCGACCTCCTCACAGGCCACAGCTCCCGGCGCGACACAAGCAAACAAGACGGCACCCGCCGTGGCCATCCCCACGAGCTCTCGTGCCTCCACGCAGGCCGCCAACCCGCCGGCATGTGAAGCCTCTGTCTCCAGCACGGCCGCGCCCACTGAGACGTCGTCGCAGGACATGTTTCCCCCACTAGATCCGGGGAACGTGGAGGAGGGCGAGGCGTCAGAGGGCAGGCCGTCCTTGAATCGCAAGAGGAGAGCTGCCACCTCCGAGGATTCCGCAGGCGAGTGGCTCTGCTGTTTTTCCCAGTTAATGTCAAAAGTTGAACCAAAGAAACGTTGGTGTTTTCACTCTTTGCTGGAGCTATGGCCATAGAGACCGACGTTATCCAGCGAAAAATGTCTAAGCAAGCCCAATGAGACCCAGAGGGTCAAAACTGTCCCAGAGTTTGCTTTCTTAAGGAAATGAGGCTGGATAATGTTGGTCTGGAAAGAGAATAGTGCACTATAACACATGTTTATATCTATGCGGAGACACAGAACAGAGCTCTGCTTATATTTGCTATTGCACATAATGCTCTGCAACAACACACAATGAGTTTGTATACAATGGCCATACCTGATAGCTCCACACAGCCATCTGTGAGAGTTGTACGATTCCTCCGACTGCTCGCAGGTCACCCTGCCAACTGCTCGAACTCGACGGCGACAAACGCGACGGCCGCACCTCCCACGATGACTCCTCCTGTGACCAGCGAGTGGCTCCCAATGTTGCCTCCAGGTCTCGAAGAGGGAGCCAACGTTTTCCAAAGACCCCAGCGTATGGGTGAGTGCACGGCCGTCTCTACGCGCTCAGCCTGCTTGGCTC
The DNA here is from genome assembly GCF_965212315.1 of Lampetra planeri. Lineage (NCBI taxonomy): Eukaryota > Metazoa > Chordata > Hyperoartia > Petromyzontiformes > Petromyzontidae > Lampetra > Lampetra planeri. Next base: position 1,293,911 of record NC_136116.1, on the reverse strand, counting down.
TGCAAGTAGACGCAGAGGCTGCTAAGCGTTGCCTAACGTGCCCACGGATGTCACTGTTGACACAAGGGTCGGGTTCGGATTATCGCGGAAAAACGGGATGTCACAGGCAAATACCGCTTCCCTATCGCGCGGGCTTCCGGCTTCAAGCGAACGCCGCTGTCGTCGTGTGCCCAGTGACGAGCAATGTGAGCAGCGAGGCTCCGAGCAACGTGAGCAACGAGGATCCAGGCCCATCCACCACCCGGAGCGCGCCGTCCATGGCGAGCAAATCCACTCCCCAGGCCGGCTCGTCGGGTAGCATTGTCGATTCGGGCGGGATCTCCAGTAACATCTCCGAGGGCACCGTGAACTCTGGTAGGAGCCCCGAGTGACGCACCGCGTCGTTGCACGCCGCCACGCCTTCCGTTTTTTGCACCCGGCTGCATCACAATCGCATGCTGGCCACATTAATGGAACGCGCGCTCTTTGAATATTTCAGGAAGAGGCTCCGGCTCTGGCTCCGTGACGGTGCCGCCCAACAGTGAGTCTTCCCAGTTCATCTACCTTTGATTTGCCCCGCACTGCTTTACTCTCGCTCCAACGGCGTGGTTATATTATTAACGTGGAGCATCGCTTTATTATCCCGTGGTAATACGCGTCCTCTGCTGACAATGCACCCGTGGGAAAATTACTGCGGTGAAGTGTGCGAGTGCCTTTTAATTATGGTTGCATTTAATCTCACAGTTGCCACAAATACCACAAAACCAGGAGACGAAGTGATCCAGGAAGAGCCAAAGGTCGAAGTTGTCAAAGAGTCGATAGACTACGTTCTGGAGATCAACCTTCTGAGAGAAGACATGACGTCTACCGGTGAGACTGGCGGGAGCTGCCGTGCATGGCCAGCCACCGCCATAGTTGTGCACACGAGCTCCGGCTACCCCATGCACGTTTTTTCTTTTCACAAAATCCCACCAGGGTCCTGCCGTGGCAGTGACGCGCGTTTCCGTTACTCTCTCTTTCTCTCATCGACAAAGGCTTGAGTGGGGACACCCTGACCCTGCGGCCCAACATGCTGACGGACAACCAGACCTACGCCGTCGTGCTGACCGTCACCAGCACGTTGGGTAATGAGGCCCCCATGCCTCACTACAACTGCATCCTCGTTGCCACTGATGCTGCTTCGCTGGCTCATGTCTACATCACACCACGTGGCCCCCTATTTAATGCTGCGTGGGTGCGTTCGTGTGTGCATGCACTGTGGTAGTCACATGACATGCGTGCAAGGCACGATGGGAGTCGTGCCTTGCTGCTGTTTGTCGGCACATCTTTGCGTGTTGTTAAATCTTCGTGTGCATGTGTATATTGTGCACGTGTGCGTGTGTGTTTGTGTGCACATGTATTTGTGTCCATGCACTTACGCCTGCGTGCATGTGGGTGCGTGTGTGTGTGCGTGTATACGCTCATCCGTACAACACTGGTCCGCAGGCACGGCGGTAGAGAAAGGGTACGTACATCTTCTGTTCACGGCTGCCCTCTCTCCGAACCCGGAGGTCTACTGTACCATCAGTCCCAACGATGGTGTGGAATTGCTCACCGTATTCAGCATCTTCTGCAGCAGCTCCAACGCCAAGGTGAGTGGCCACAGGAGGGGCGGAGTGCGGAGAGGAGCGCGATGCCCCACGTTCTCGTTCGGTGCTTCCCAGCTTGCTTCGATCGCCACGGGAAGTGGGCATCCACTTATTGCGTGACGCTCCCGACCATGTCTCCTCCTTGAGCAGCACCAGCCCCTGGAGTACGAGTACAGCTACAGCGCCAGCGGAAGCTCTATGCAGCCCACCCTGCTCTACCAGGGGCTTGACAACGAGCGTATCTTCGTCCTCCCAGCTGGCCGCGTGCAAGATGCCAACATGGGTATGACGCCTGACCTTGGCCACGACGCTTACCGTGCTTGCGCCGGACCTGTCGCGGCGACACTAACGACGCGTGCTGTGTTCCGCAGTGAACGTCTCCATCTTGGCGAGGAACAGCCTGGGCGTCCCGACGGAGCTCTGCTCGCAACGCGTCAAAGTCGATAACCTGTCGGCACCCAATGGCACGACCCTTGACCAGTACATGTGAGTCCGTGATGCAGGAGGGGCAGTGTTGGCACAGTTAGAGGCCAGCGAGAGCCCATTGGAACCCAAGTGTCTTTAAAATATATTTTATTTTGAGTAACGATGCAGAACTGTCAAAAACAGAAAGTTGAGTATTTACAATTGCATACGAAATATTGTGCTGTATTCCTCGGCCATCATGCGAACATAAGGGGAAAAGCTAAGCAGGTGTTTGGTGGCTAGGAGAGGAAAGGAATAGAGAGGAAAGGGGAAGGAAGGGGGTATCCAGGGAAGTACGCGCGATGAATGAGTGATCCACGTGATGGAACCCGCGTCGTTGTCTTTGGGAAGAAGAGCGAGAGTGTTACGTGGGCTCCTTAGCACGTGAACGTTTTGTTAACGGGCGGCGCCTCTCTTGACTCCCCAAGCCACACGGCGCTGGTGACGCCCGGCGCGAAGCTGACGGAGGTGCTCGGGCTGGGAGATGCCCGCCTGACGCGCATCTTCCTGGGCATCGTGGCCTCCGTCCTCAACCGACTCGTCAGCACCGACAATGCCAGCATGACGCGGCAGATGGAAATTCGGGAGAGGCTCATCCAGACCTTGTGCAACCTGCGTATAGCCACAGAGGTAACAGTGCCCCTCTGTGCACAAGCACGGACACCTAGCAGCACCATCAAGTAATCATATGGTGATCGCAAAATTTTCTGTGCAAAAGCGAATGACCCCAAATACACGATATCTGTTTGCAGGAAGAGTTGCGAGACACAGCAACGAGGCTAGCGGAGCTCACGAGCACGCTCCCGCAGGTACCCACTCTCCAACGCGCACTTGGCCTGGCACCCACCCACTCTTGCCGTACGCACTGTCCGCCGTGCACTCACCCTGTCTCCACCACGCGCGCACCCAGCTCCCCATCGCGGTCTCGCGTGCCCTGCGCGTCCTGCGGACGGTGTGCGAGTAACACGCCCGCCGCTGCATCCCGTGCAGCTGGGCAACAACACCTTGTCGATGCTGAGCGAGCTGGCGTGGCTGGTCGCCGCGGATGACGACGCCGCTCCGACCCCCGACTGGGTCTCGGTGACGCAGCTGCTGAGCGCCGTGGGCCGCAGCCTGTGGGTTGTGTCGGCGCGAGAGGATCCCTCCACCCGCCGGCTGCTCCCGCGCGCCGTCGCCTCCATCACCCGCCTCCTGCAGGTGCCCGGCCAGGGACCGGATGCTCGCTGACGGGGACCATCCCTGGGTCACGCGTGTTTAGGGGTGTGCGGTGTGACGGCACACGCGCACTGTTGAAGCGTTTGTTACGTGACTGTCGAGCGGGTTTTAAGTGGCGACCAACAAAAATTAGAAAGGCAAAACGAGTTGATTCGTCGGTCTTCACGGGTGTGCTGCGTAGCTCTCCGACGTGTTTCGGGTTGTGCCGGGTGCTGTACGGCACGCTGTCCGACGTTTTGCTCCACGTGCTGAATGTTCAGCACCCATCACTTATTTGCAAAGTACAAGCATGATCGGCAAGGTTCCTTTATTAAGACCATGGTACACGAGAGCGTATATTAAGAGCAGTCTTCGCCAGCAACCCATTGGCCACGGGCAACTGTGGTAACTTGTACAGAGATCGCGTAGAGTAATGGAGGTATGTCTAGGAGACACGAGAAGACCGTGTGGCAGCTGCCGCTCACAATCGCGAGCGACGATTGCTCTAAAATTGCAGAGCAAACCCTCGCTACTCGCGTGAGTTTCGCATATTCGCGAGTTACTATATGTATGCTCATTTCCTATCCGCGACTCGCCAGACCCCAGAGTATTCGCGAGTGTGCGTAGTGCCGCACCACCGACACTGGGAGGTACGCGCAGAACGTCGTGCCACCTCGGCTGCCCGCTTAGTCCTCAGCCTCACAGCAATCCCACTCTGAATTTGCTGATGTGCATACGTAATTACAGCTGACTCGTTTAACATGTTTGTATAAACGAGTCGACTGTGAGGTCCATTAAAGAGAACGCGAATGCAATCAAGATTAGTGTTGCAGCGAGCGCTACCCCAGAGTGCTAAAACGATAACAGCTGTGTGGCGTTGTTATCAAATACCTGCCTCTCGCGAGGAGTCATCCTCCTGAATTCCTCACCATCACCACCTCCATCGTCGGCAATTCATCATCATCATCCTCCTCATCAAAGGTAATTTTAAAAAAACATTGTTCTTAGTAATGTATTCATTTATTGTCGTCAATGGTCTTAAACATTTGCAATTTCCCCACGTATGTTCACTCGTACTAGGCGCGTACCTAATTTTTCCCATCGGAACAAGGTTTTTTCATTCGCGAATTCTGCGCTCGCGAGCATGTTTATTTACTCTGTCACAATCCTTCAAGGCTTTGTCGCTTGCCGAGCGTGCGACTGCCCCTGCCGTTTGTTTGTCGCCCGTGCCGCAGAGGTACGTGGCGCTCGCGAGCGAGGCGGAGGCGAGCGTGGAGCTGGAGGGTCTGACCGTGCGCGTGGAGCGCCTCGACTCCGTGGGGGGAGTGGTTGCCCGGGTCCCCGTGAGCGGGGGAGCCGTCTTTTACCTTCCGCGGGATCTCGACGGGCAGATCACGCGCCAGCCCAACGGCAGCGTCTACACCCGCACCGTGCACTTCAACGCAAACCCGTACTTCTGGGGCAGCCGCTATCACGAGGTGACTTTCAGAATCTCAATATGCATTTATGGCAAACGTCGTACTCAGATTGTAAATGTTGTGGCTTGGCTCTCCAACACACCGGTTAGTGCTGTACTAGTGACGAATTGGCCACATTCCGTTTATGTGACAACCCTTACCAATTTGCTGTGTCGGGTGGTGGCAGGTTTAACGACACATTTATATATTTACGAGATCTAACCCCAAAAAAACTGTATTATGGATATTTATATTCTTAGGTTTTATCGGTAAAGTCAACGTAGGTAAAACATCAAAATTAATAAAAATAAAATAAAATAAAAATCTCGACGTTTCGGAGGCAACACAAGTCTCCGTCATCAGGTGGGACCGTCACAGCCAGATTAGCTGCATAAAGTGAGGCAATGATTCAAGATGTAATCCCTTAAAAGCAAGTTGAGGGGGGAGGAGAGGGGGGGGAGCTCATCAGAATGTGGTAGCCAATGAATGGAACGTATCGGGAGGGAGGGGGGCGGGGCTCAAAGACGGCACGGAGTGCCACGTACAACGCATCGGGAGGGGGAGGGGGGTGGGGCCAAAAGGATGGACGACGGCGTGGACGCGGTTGTGCGCAAGCAACTACTACTGCACACGACAACGCATTGGACAGAGAGGGGGAGGGGAGGCCAGATACACATGATAGAAAATAACGAAAATGCCCATGTTTATACCAATGCTGGCTGAACAATGAAGAGAGTACTGTTAAACACTGGGGATGTTAACACTCGGTAAAGTAAAGTAAAATAGTGCCTGTCAGATAAGATGGTCCAAAAAAAGTGTCATTAAGTCTTTTTTGCGTGGTTGATAACATCTTTCCAATGATTACTAAGTTTGTACCCATCATCACGGTTGAAATTATGTCTGTGTTTGTATATTTGTATGGCTTCGTGTACAAACCTTTGATGGTAGCCAGGAGGTTTGCAGAGAACCTTGGTCTCGGAAAAGACAATTTCATGAGAGCCCACCGAGTTGTAGCAATGATCGGCAACGGCTGAAGAATCAGTTCTGCCGTGTTTCAGATCTGACTTGTGCTCGCGGACACGATTTTTATTAATTTTTATGTTTTACCTACGTGACTTTACCGAAAAAACCTAAGAATATGAATCCTTGCAGTCACGAAAGCTTCAAATCTAGAATTATGGATATTTATTTATACTGCAGGAGGAATCCAATGAACTATAAAGCTTTTTTGTCACAGAGGTCCAGCAAGGTGGGTCGGAAAGCTACAACAATAAAGAGTTGATTGAGTGTGCTGATTTTAAAGGTGCATTGAAAAATTATAATACTCCGATTGATGCTCCTGCTGTTGTGGAGTGACTCATGCAGCCAGATATGGCTGCAGGGTTTTGGTAATACATGTTGTTTATGTCATTTATTGTGAAAATTCCGTCACAGTTCCTATGATCACTGTTTCATTGCTTTCATGGCTTTATTTTGGTGATTTCGAAAAGTGTATTGGTTTAGCCATGTTTGTTTGTTGTTGTACAGAGTTAGACTGATGGCCTTAATCTAAGTTGTCTTGTGGTTGTTGTTGTTGTTGTTTGACTTGCATCCCACTGGGATTTTTGCACACAGCGTTGGTGTACGGTGTTTTTTCTGCAATATTTTGCTGTCTTTTCTTGGATTTTCTGTTTGCACTCAGTCACATATTCACTTTAAGATGTTTTTTTGTTCATGTTTTTTTGTTTGTTGCGGTTTGCACTCGATTCAAGAGCCGAATGGCTCACAGGGCTATACCTAATAAATGAACTTAAACTTGAACACAAACATGCTCGAGGTGCGAAGTACAAGAAAGGAAACAAATCACCCAAACACAAACAAATTAAACACTAAACCATCCCCATGCCACCAGGCAAAGCCCACTGAGTGCCATAATAAACATGTGTTTGCCGCGCAAGTACATTCAAAGGTGTAGTTGGCTAGATATTGTTTTAGTTAAGGGGTCAGCAACCAAAGTAATAAAAGAACCATTTTTTTATTCAGTAAAAAACTCAGCGATTCAAGAGCTGCAAAGCACGCAAACACAAGGCAGTGGTCTTAGTAAACAACACGAGGTGGTGGTGCTTAGTAAACAACTTCATGAAGTTGTCCTTAAAGAGCCGCATGCAGCTCTGGAGCCGCAGGTTGCTGACCTCTGTTCCAGCGAAGTTCAGAAAGAGTTTCATTTTAAACGTATATACCGTAAATGTTACACATGTGTGCGCGCACACATGTGTAACACATGTGTAACACGATTCTTGTGAATCAGGTCCTTGGGACAGTGGCCGACCTGACGCTGTACACTCACAAGGGACTAAGCATCAAGGTGTCAAAACTCTCCACGCCCATCACCATCGAGCTGCCCCTGCCGTCTCTGCAGGTCAGTCTCTGTCGCCTTAGCGATTCACTTGGAACGGTCACTCGGGGGTGGAGCGGTGGTCACAGTGATTACCGTTCCGTTCTTGGCCACGGCTAACATCAGTGACTAATGCTATCTGAACCGGTTGCGATGCACGTGAATGTGCATCACTGCCAGTTCATTTCCATAATTTCATGATGTTTTATGTTTCATTTGAAACATAACTGCCAATGCTACATCAAACCCATACTGACCAGCACGGCGAGGTATGGTTAAACATCCCACGTGATTGATATTGCATGGGGAGGCCTTCATCCAGCAGTGGATCGACGAAGGGCCGTATACACACAATGGTGTCTCAACTACAGCCGTGCGTGGCGCCGTGTCGCGGACGACTGAAGCTTGCGTCGTCGGGTAATCCCGAGACGTTTACATGAAGGCCCTCTCCGCGTGCCTGTGGCCTGTGAGGGCGTGCGGCCACTGGGCTGAGAGCGTCTGTGTGGGGTCGCCTGCAGAGCGAGGCGGCTTGGTTCTCGCTGGCGCGCCCGACGATGAACGTGCACGCGTTCAACGTAAGCGCCGGGGAGGTGCGCGGGACGCTGCAGATCTCCTTCACCTTCCAGCGGCCGAGCCAGCGGCCCTTCCCCATCACAGTGCTCATGAGGTGAGCTGCCTCCACTCACCCCCTCCTCAAGGTTTGTTCTCTGAACCGGTCCTAGGCCTCCCCTAGGTCGACTTAGCCTCAATTGAGTACCTGGTGTAATGTGTAAAAACATTTCCACATGGGAGATAAAAAACGGCCGGGCGTGCTGCTGGCTAACCACCCCCTCATGTGCCGTTCCGGCCTTTATAGGTTTTTGCTAACAGCACTTGCCCCAACAGTCTGTTAAGGCTATATTGGGGGATCTTTGGTTTGGCGGAGTGGTAACATCGTGGTTAGCGTGCTTTACTACAAACCCGGCGGCCCGAGTTCGATTCCCGCTCATGGCCAACATTGGTGGCATTATATCTGAACCGATCCTGGGCCTCCTCTAGGTCGACTCAGACTCAAATGAGTACCAGGTGCGAAGCGTAAACATCAGCATTGAGAAGACGAAGGTGGCCCAGTGTGGTGTTGGCCATCCACTTCCTCGTGTGCCGTACTGGCCTCCGTAAGTGCTCGCTAATTACGCGTGCCCCAACAAGACGTTCAAGGCTGCTTAAAACGACCGTCTAGATTTTCACCCTTGTGCTGTACAGCTCTCCACCAGTGTGTTGTTTGGGTTGTGCCGCATGTTGTCGTTTGGCAAGGTGCCTGACGTCCCGCTCCACGTGGTGGGAGCTTCTGCAGGAACTCAGTCGGGCATCGTGCCAAACGACAGCACGCGGCGCAACATAAAATTATCGCTGAAGCGCTAGAGGTGCTTCAAGGCGAACCTGCACTTTCTGTTCGTGATAACCGTAAACAAATGCCAGATCACTAGTGAAAGCGTGTGGAATGGCGGTGGGTAGCATCTGGCAACTTCTGTGCGAATTGACGTCCTCCCTCCATTGACGTTCTCCTTCCATGCTCCTCCCATGACTGCCAGGCCCCGGGCCGAACCGGCGCCGGACAACTTCACGTACAGACAGAGCTACGAGTGGCAGAGCGACAGCGTGCGCCTCCTCCTGTCTCCCGCCAAACTCAGCTGTGGGTTCCTTGCCTACCGCATAACTGCGGGACAATAGAACGTGAGACCGTACGTGACACTAGGCTCACATGTCAGGCAACGAGCACTCGCAGTTATTTGCTTCTATGTTATAACGATGGACTTGGTGAGGTGTATTTTATGCACATGCATCACTGCCGATGCAGTTCCTTAATTATTTTAATTTACAAAATAGTCAACAATGCCACATCCTCCTGGATGCTGTGACGTGGAAGCGTGTTTGCCGCTTGCTGCAGGACATCACGGTTCAATCTCAGTGGCTGCCCTGGTTAATAGTGGGGGTATTAATCACTTGATTATGCCCTGTCTGTTTCACAGTGGGTGTTAAAGATCCTGTAATATTATGCAAAAAAAGGGTAGGCTATGTCTGGCAGTATCACGGTCCAACTTTGCCCAATTAAAAACAAAATCCCAAAGTTACTTAATCGGGTAAGGCCACATGGCATCATCACGCTTTCCTGGCAGACTACATCCATCGATTAAAAATAGCGCCTTCGTGATAGCCTTGCTCTATAAGAATGACACGAATACCCGCTCGACTGAAGAGTTATCTGTGACGCAGGATGCATCCATTGTGTGCGTCGGAGTTAGGATCCTTCTCTGTCTGCTCGGCTCTCGCAGACAAAGGCGTCTACTACCTCGCTCTGCTCGACTCCACGTTCGACCGCGTGCCACCACGCCGCCACCTCGCACCGTCTGTCAACTACTCGCTGAGTGTGGATTGGCTCGAGTGTCTCTACTGGGATGGAGAAGGAAGCTGGAGGCCCGATGGATGTGAGACTGTTACCGCCTTGCAGTCCAACAGGATCAACTGCAGGTACCAGTCATGTGACGCGGTATCGTGTGACACGGGCACGTGAGCGAAAGCATCCTGCGGTACGTGCGCAAAATGATAAAGGTCTCGTGCCGTAGTTGGTCAAGAGAATTTTGCGTGCGTGTTGAACTTCTTTCGCACTGTACGTAGCCAACCTTGCTCATGGGAGTAGGCCAGTGTGGACTGGCGTGATAGTCCAAATTACTAATAATTTGTCAGATTACACCGCAAATCACTCATTTGGGATTATCACAGAGTAATCATCGCCCCTTACTTTGTGACCCTAGGGGGAATTTTAAATACAAGTATTAAAATAAAATGCAAGTTTTACGGTTGGCCTCGCATTCTGCGGGTGCCTTGGCTCAGTTTGCGCCGACTCTCTCCGGACGCCGTGCTCGGTGAGACCGACCGCGCAAGTTTTTTCTTGGGGTCCACGAGGCGGCGTGCGTGCCACGGGACTCCTCCGTGAGGGTTCTGCGCCGTCCCCGTGTCGTTGCAGCTGCGATCACCTGACCACGTTCACCGCCGTCGCGTCCCGGGTCGCCAGCTCCCCGTCACAAACGCCAGTGCTTAGCTTCATCAGGTAAACACAATGACCGATGCACACCCGTCCCCGTCCACAGCAGCCGCGCACTTCCCACCTGTACGTGTATTATTAATTCTAGAAACTTGATTAGTTTGATTGATGTAGAAGTTTTCACCATTCGTGAATGGGGCAAGGCCTCTTGGTGTGGTCCGTGTACTGATTTGTTTAATTTTCAAGATGTTGCTACTAGATGGCAGCAGATGTGTCACATGCGTGGGCCCACAAATTAAACGTTCATTCGCCCACGTGAAATATCGGGACTGCCCACAGGAGGCATTGCCGAGTCTCGGGAGGAGATGGGACCAGCTGAGAAAGGGTTAAAACGGATAGCCCTTGATTTACGAAAGGGATGCGTTCTTCAAAAAAACCCAAGTAAAACGAAATTTTGTAAATGGGAACAGCTTTTCCCATGAATTTAATTTAAAAATTCTGGATGTGTTTTGGACAGCTGTATTTCTAACCTTAAAAAACCCATCTACATCACTTTTCGCGATACAAAAATAATAATAAAAAAAATAATTTTTAACACGATTGAATATTAATTAATAAAAAAATGATTAACCTTTTCAGGGAACTCACCAACAGATCTACATGTTGGAATGCCTGGAAAGGTAATGTGGAGGCGTTACCGTTGCACTGCAGGGACACGGTGACGCTGTCGCGGATGGATGATGCAGCCTCCCGGTTGCTTCTCGTTTGATGGTCTCATGGCGCTTGCCGTGTGACATTTCGTTAACGTGGAAATTAGATTTCGTTAATCGAAAGTGTCCACAATTTGCCAATTGCGTACGCGCGGAATTCCTAAACCGAATGTTCGTAAATCGAGGGATACCTGCATTTCAAAAGGTTACCAGTAAACATGACATGAACTGCACCTGTGTTAATCCACTGCTGGATGAGGGCCTCTGCTGGAGGTTGTTCGATTGCGTTTCAGCACGCTGGTCAGTGTGAGCGAGTGAAGGTGGGGAGCGTAGACGTGAAAGCAAAGAAGTACAGTACAATAACGGATGTTGCTTTACTGCCCTCACATGCACACCTTGCTTAGGCCTGGAGTGACGATCATGCAGCGATGAGCATAGCTGCCTTCCAAACAGCACAGCTTGGATTTAAAGAGCATGTGAATGCAGCTACAGTTTTTCTGATGTAAAAAATGTGGAAGCGTTTAAATATCGAATGCACTCATTTTGTCCGATAACGTCTCAGTAAATAGAGAACTGCAGAGCTTGGGGGATTGGGGGGCTGCTTCTGCCTGTCCCTCTGGTCTGCGGTTCCTCCTCGCGTCTCCGAGTCGTCATTCATCGCGGGCAACCTACTTCAGTCTCCCAGGGACTCGGTGACAAGTCCACCTTGGGGTGGGCGATTTGATTTTACCTGAACGCGACCTCGGCCGTGGCCGCCCTGCCAGGCCGCTGGAGAACTTGTTCCCGTGCGCCGTGGTGCTGCTCGCGCTCGCCCTGGCGGTGCCGGGGTTCGTGCTGTGCCGCCGCTGGGACCGGCATGACGAGCGTAAGGCCGGGGCCATCCCGCTGCAGGACAACCTCCCGAGCGACCAGCAGCTCTACGAGGTCACGCTGGAGACCGGGTTCCGTGCCGGGGCCGGCACTACCGCCAAGGTGCCGCCACCCACCCCCTGCCCTCGTCGATAGAAAATCACCATGACCGCCGTCCCTCGTTGGTCGGTAGTCCGGGGCACACTCCTGCCTCCATCAACCCCCCTGGCACCACCTGCCGTGCCTGCGGTCGAGCGTGCGGATCTCGGATTGGCCTGCTTCAGCCACCGCCGGGTGCGGAAGGCTGTCATCCTCGTACCCGTGGGACCACTGCCGATGACATCCATTATTCAGCATAAAAATCACATCTCTCCTTCATCGCACACACACAGAAATACACAGGTGTTGTCTATAGTTCGGGGCACTATGCTCGTGGGAAAAGTGTGGACAAATCTGAATGGTTGCTCATTGGTTGCCTCTCGTTCACAAAGGCACTGCACGATCATTCGCAAGCAGCAGATTTTAGCTTCACTCTGGATTATCTTGCAACAACGTTCGAAAGCATCTCATAGCCACTTCTGCCTCTCTGTCCACATCAGGCGAACGTGATCCTTCACGGAGAGCACGGGACGTCGGAGACTCGCGAGCTCCACTGTGAAGACAAGCCGCTCTTCGAGAGGAACTCCACTCACACCTTCATCATGAGGTGACGATGAACGGACGTCGCTGTTGCTGGATGCTAAGCGCCTGACACACGAAGCTCCCCCGTCGCCCTCTCCCGCGCACGCTCCCATTAACACAAGTAGCTCGAGGCCGTCCCTGTTATGTTCACGTACAACATACAATGCTATTTGCAGATGAACATTTACGTTAATGAAATTCATGAATGTGAAATGTGCATTGGTGGGTGGCCAGGCGACTCGCAATCGGCAGGTTGCGAGTTCCAACACTGATTGGGGGTTGACTCGGCCCGCCATCCCGGTGGGTAAAAACGAGCACCACTTTGGTGGGAAGTCAACAGTGCAATGGATAAACTCGCCCTCACCATAGTAATGAGGAATTTCCACCACTGACTTTGGGCTGTAAACGGGGATATGAGCGCCGTCTCGGTGCTCATTTAAGCAATAAAAAATCACTTCGACTCATTTCATTGACTGGAATAACTGTTTTCAGCTGTGTGAGTGGTCGTGTCCAAAGTAGCAACGATCGCCAGGTAAAACGTGTTGGCTTCCCGTTGACACGCCCCCCCCCCGCCGATGTCTCCGCCTACCCCCCTCAGTGTCCCCGACAGTCTGGGCCCCATCTGGAAGCTGCACCTGTGGCACAACAACCGCGGCGCGTCCCCCAGCTGGTTCGTGAGCCGCGTGACGGTGCGCGACCTGTGGAGTGGCTCGGCCTGGCTCTTCCCAGCTGAGTGCTGGCTGGCGGCGGAGCGCGGCGACGGCAGGGTCGAACGGGAGCTGCTGGCGCTCAGTGGCGCTCTGCGCTTCACCGCGGTGAGCTGGGACGCCGCGGCCGAGGTGCCGCAAGTACAGCGGCTCGCAAAGGGCTCTATGGCAATGGTGTGGAGAGGCCCTCTTGCAGCGGTCCATAGACAATGGCTGACGATCATCAAGATGACTGAGCAAGGTTATGGTCAACATGTCGGCGTGGCTACTGATGCCGATGCCACCACCACTTTCCATTACCCGCTACGTCTCACGGTCGTCCCAATGTTAACGTCTGGCTAGGGGGTGACACCCGTTTCACGAGGTGCGTGATCTCTGCTATGAACGCTCTGTCGAGGTGCACGGACCCGGGTCACCGGCTGCTGGTATTTCACTTGACGTTTAAAAGGGTCAAACGTCCCCATTAGTTTAGCGAGCCACGTCGAACGAACTCGGACGAAACAAGTTGTTGAAGCCACAACAAAGAGTTTCTCATCGTGCAGATGGATTGTCCGTGTGTATCCACCTCGGCTCCTGAAATTGCTGCAACACTGGTTGTGAATATTGACCGTGCTAGGTGTGGACTTAACCAATGTTCGCACGGCTGTCGCCCGTCGCCTTGAGAGCGTGCGCCGTCCTTTCTCTGTTGTTGCTTTGCTGGCCGCTCTTGAGACGGCCGCTCTCACGTCCACTCAGCACGACGGCGAAATGCGCTCGTCAGCAAGACGGAGGCCATTTGACGCAGCTCACGTTTAACTCGTTTATGTCGTGCCCTCGTCCGTCTCTTGTGCCGGGCCGTCCCTCCCTCAGCTGCTGTACAGCAAGGTCACCGCCTACCTCGAGGACTTCCACTTGTGGGCGTCGGTGTACAGCCGCCCCTCCTGCAGCCGCTTCACGCACACGCAGCGCCTCTCCGTGTGCCTCTGCCTGCTGCTCGCGTACGCCGGGGCCAACGCGCTGGTGGTCGCCCTCAGGGAGGACAAAGTGCGGCGCTGCCAAACGCACACGCGTGCACGCACAGACACACACGCGTGCACGCACACACACGCGCGTGCACGCACACACATGCACGTATACACACACACGCATGCACGCACAGACACACGCGCGTGCACGCACAGACACACGCGCGTGCACGCACACACATGTTCATTGTGCACGCGTACATGCACACACGCGCGTACGCTCATACACGTGCGTACACTCACACACACATGCACGTATACACACACATGCGTGCGTACACTCACACACGCGCATACACGCACACACACACACGAATGTACACTCACACACACATGCCGTACACACACAAGCGTGCGTACACTCACACACGAGCGTACACACACAAACAGGCACGTACACGCACACAGAGACGCACACTTGAACACATACCTTCGCATTCACATGCGCACAACGCACTCGCACACAGGTGCACCCACGTGCGTGCATGCATAATCAGCACAAAATCACTATCCATCACTAAGTGGCATTGATGCCACCACAGTCCTTGTGCCAGGCTAGGTGCGCTTTGAAGCAACCGTTGTTGTGTTGTATGTTCGTGCACTGCCGCTCGTGTGCGCTGCTGCTTGTGCGTGCTGCTGTGCGTATATTGCTTTGTGTATGTTTGCTCTTGAGGGGAGCGGTAGTGCAGTGGTTAGCGCACTTCACTACGAACCTGGTGACCGGCCAATACCAGTGACGATTATCTGAACCGATCCTGGGCCACCCCTAGGTCGACTCAAATGAGTACCTTATGCGGTGTGCAAATGTTGCCACAAGGGAGACAAAGGCAGCCGGGCGTAGTGCTGGCCACCGAACCCCTCGTGTGCTGTGCCGGCCTTCATAGGTGTTCGCTTAGAGCATTTTCTCTAACAGTCTGTGTGTTGTGCAGTGTCTGCTCTGTCTGCTGCTATTTGTGTTTTGCTCACGTGTTGCTGTGTGTGCCCTGGTGTGTGTCTCACTGTGTATGTTACTGTTGTCTGGGGAGTGGTAGTGTAATGGTTAGCCCTCTGCACTACGAACTCGGCGACCCGAGTTCAATTCCCACTCAAGGCCACCAACACCATCAGTGACGGTTATCTGAATCAGTTGCTGGGCCTACCCTAGGTCAACTCGGCCTCAAATGAGCACCTGGTGTGGTGTGTAAAACATTACCACTGGTAAGACAAGGGCGGCGTGGTGCTGGCCACCCACCCCCTCGTGTGCCATTCCGGCCTTCATAGGTGCTTGCTAACAGCACTTGTCCCAACAGTCTTGCGAAGCGATTTGGGAGATCTTTGTCTTTGCTACTGTTGTGTGCTGCTAGCCTGCTACTGTGTGTTGCTGTAGATGTGCTGCTGGTGTTGCTATGCATTTGTGCTATTCTAATTTATGTTGTTTTCTGCTTTGCTGCTGTGTCTCTACCGCTGTGTGTGTACTGCTGTGTTGCTGTGTGTGTACTGCTGTGTGTACTGCTGTGTTACCACTGTTTACTGCTGTGTGTGTACTGCTGTGTGTTGCTGTGTGTTGCTGTGTGTACTGCTGTGTTACTACTGTGTACTGCTGTGTGTGTACTGCTGTGTTACCACTGTTTACTGCTGTGTGTGTACTGCTGTGTTGCTGTGTGTTGCTGTGTGTACTGCTGTGTTACTACTGTGTACTGCTGTGTGTGTACTGCTGTGTTACTACTGTGTACTACTGTGTGTGTACTGCTGTGTCTGCTGTGTGTGTACTGCTGTGTTACTGCTGTGTGTGTACTGCTGTGTCTGCTGTGTGTGTACTGCTGTGTTACTGCTGTGTGTGTACTGCTGTGTTACTACTGTGTGTGCTGTGTATGTACTGCTGTGTACTGCTGTGTGTACTGCTGTGTGTGTACTGCTGTGTTACGACTGTGTCTGCTGTGCGTGCTACTGCTGTGTGTGTACTGCTGTGTTACTACTGTGTACTGCTGTGTGTACTGCTGTGTGTACTGCTGTGTTACTACTGTGTACTGCTGTGTGTGTACTGCTGTGTCACTACTGTGTGTGCTGTTTGCTGTGTGCGCTGCTGCTATGCGTGAGCAGCACGCGGTGGAGCTGGGTCGCGTGGAGGTGTCGCTTGAGTCACTCGTGGTCGGCCTGCTCTGCTCCGCCGTGGTGCTCCCGCTCGCCGGGCTCGTTTCCCTTCTCTTCCGCTGGAGCCAGGTTCGTGTGGAGCGGGGTGGTGGGGAGCGTGGTGGGAAGCGTGGTGGTGGGAAGCGTGGTGGTGGGGAGCGTGGTGGGAAGCGTGGTGGTGGGAAGCGTGGTGGTGGGGAGCGTGGTGGTGGGAAGCGTGGTGGTGGGGAGCGTGGTGGGAAGCGTGGTGGTGGGAAGCGTGGTGGTGGGGAGCGTGGTGGTGGGGAGCGTGGTGGTGCAGAGCGTGGTGGGAAGCGTGGTGGTGGGAAGCGTGGTGGTGGGGAGCGTGGTGGTGGGAAGCGTGGTGGTGGGGAGCGGGGTGGTGGGGAGCGAGGTCGTGTGGCTCCGTCCGAATGCCATGAACAGTTCAATCCTCCAAAGGCATTGAGAGGATTCTCACAATTCAGGCTCATGATTAATTTTCAAAATCCTATTTTTTTTTATCCATTTCATTGTGGTCTCTTTAGTACAGTTTTGTTTTCTAAGTTAGCCCGAATGTCGCATTAGCATTTCATTTTTATATAACTTGCATAAATAATACATACCGTATATTTTCACACTCATTATTTGATGGATGCGTAATTAATTTCATTCATAGTGAAACCCTTACAGTGAAGGGTAAATACGAGATGAGCAATTCATGTTTAAACTTCATCGCATGTTGTCTGGGACTCTGTGAATGTAATTTTCTAATTAATTAATTTTGATTTGAGTTACAGTAGACTGAGTTGCTGCCTTGCTGAGTTACTGTAGACTGTTGCTGTAGACTGTGTTGCTGTAGAGTTGCGTTGTGTGTTGCTGTGTCGCGCGCCGTCGGTGCAGGTTGACAGGGGCTGCGCTCACTCCATCCTGGAGCAGTACAAGCTCAAGCAGCTGCAGGAGACGCACGCCGGTACTTGGGGGGGAGGGGAGGGGGGAGTCCCTCCACTGCCACGACCGCCGTTCCGGCTCGCACCACAGCAGCGGCAGCCTCACTCTGTGCACCCCTCGCCGAGTGCTCAGTCGCCTTGTTTGTTGCTAAGCTCTTCTACCTGGAAAAGCCTCACTGAGACTCACGACTATTTTTCAGGAGGGTCCTGCCACATATTTGCAGTAGGGCGCGCAGTGCCACGGTGGCAAGATGTTAGCTGTATATTTGGAGTTTGCGTGTTCCCTCTGTGGTCGCGTGGATTTTTCTCGTCCACATTTTCCCTCCACATTTAAAAAACATGCGTTTGGAGTATTTGGCTGCTATAAATTTACCCGTGATAAGCCACTTGGTTGAGCTATCATTTGTGGCCAGGTCGCTTCTGAAAAAGAACTACATAGTTCAGTGGGCCTTACCTGGTAAAATACAAATAATTTACTTTGAGTGAAACGATCGCTGTGTATATTCCAATTGTGAGCGAGCATTGCATTGATCCTTACACTCACGCTGCATGCATTGAATTATGTGGGGGAGGATGGTTTAATTGATCTGCATGCAAATGCTTTGCTAATGATACACTGATGTAACGTATAGGATAATTGGGCAAACAAAATCTTGGTAAAAAGCCGAATAACTGAGAATACGAATGACATGGTGAAAAGGAAACAAAGGAATACAGATGTTTACGTTTACATTTACTTCTGACTGCGGATTGTGACGATTCATGGGATCTCTGGGGGAGGTCGATCGTCACACATTTTACGCTCAGTGTGTTAATGTGATGACCGCGCGCGTGCGTGTGAGGACCTAGCATGCGTGTGTGTGATGACCACGTGCGTGCATGCGTGTGATGACCGTGCGTGTGATGACCGTGCGTGTGATGACCGTGCGTGTGATGACCGTGCGTGTGCGCATAATGCAGCCGGGGGCAGTCCGAGCCTAACGGCTGGAGACAGCGGCGCCGATTCCTACTTGTCGTGGCAGAGCCTGCAGCAGTGGGCCCAGGAGGCTTGGAGGAAGAAGCACGAGGTCTTCCTTGTGAAACACCTCCCTTGTCACGAGCACCAAAAAACACGCATCGCTTCTCCCTCACCCACAATCGCGTCGTCTCATCGATAAATAATTATTCGTGCCGGTCCTAGCTCGACCAAATTCTTGCTCATTTTACCATCTCCGGATGGTGTGACTGGGGGGCCTGTGTGTGGTTGTAGTCTTCCGTGGAGGACGGGCTCAGCGAGTTCGGGGACTCGGACCTCGCGAGCGTGACCGGCGCCAAGAGGCCGAGCCCCGTGCCCGCCGCCACGGATCGGGCGGCCAGGCGCCTCCAAGAAACGGTTGGGGCTCCCGAGCAGAGGCCCGCCGGGGTGCGGCAGAGCCGGGGTCTTCCCGGCAACGGGAGCCAAGGGCAGGGCGCGGAGCCGGTGCTGGGGAGCGCTGCCCCGCACTGCCCCTCGGAGGGAGACTCGAGCGGCTTTGAGGACGGCAGCTCCCAGGAGCAGGGGAAGCCCTCGGGGGGGAGGCGGCCGTGCCCCGGGGAGAGCTCCTCGGACTTGCACTCTGACTTCTCCGGTGCAGTTGCCTTTCTCTCTCCCCTGGTGTGCGATTGTCATTCGCCGCGTGCGGCCTCCATTTGGTCCACCGCCGAAGCAGCGGGCTGCGTAAATGACGATGATTCACCGGACCCCCGTGCCTCTCGCCACCCCCAGATGGCAGCAGCCTGTACGGGCGAGGTCGCGGCGTCGGGGCCCGGGTGCGGCTGCCGTCGCGCTGCTGTTACCTCGCCTGGATGCTCTGCATCTTGCTCGGCCTGGCCTCGGCCGCTGCCACCGCCGTCCTGGGGTTCAGGTGAAGCTCGGTCAGACGTCTCCGCCCCCCACCCCCCCAAATCCTATTCCCACTGATCTCTTGCTGGATTGTGCGTGGGTCACGTTATTTTATTTTGATGCCTGTCTATTCATATTTGTTAGTATCTGCTGATGATGTTTCAGTGTTAGTCTCTCTCTTTCTATGGATTGAATTTGTAGTTGTTGAGAAGTCCCCGCGCGCTTGCCAAGCATCGCGAACGGATAGCTCTGACAGCGTGCGTGATGTCCCCTGCAGGTTCAGCCGCTCCAAGTGCATGGCATGGACGCACTCGTTCTTCTTTTCGCTCGTCGTCTGCTTCTTCATCATTCAGCCGGCGGTTGTAAGTGACCACTGCACCCCATCACGCGGGCCTCGGTGTTCACGAGCGTCTACGTCTCTAGCGCGGCACGCAGCGGCTTTCTAGCAAACCACTCTATTCTCGCGGGTTCTGTAGTTGGTGTTGGCGGCGCTTACCGTGACGGTTTGGTGGCGGAGAGACGCCCAGTGCCTGCAGGCTCAGTGCCTGGACGCCGCCTGTCCCGTCGACACCTGGAGGACCAAGCTCATGGGCCGCGCTGCTTCTCACTCACACGGCAACCCGCAGGACTTCACGGACATCTCCAAGGTAAGCAACCAAACCAAGGCGGGTAGCTGTTGCAAAGTTGAGGCACCACGGTTTCTCCTAAAATTTCAGAGAAATCGTTCTTGATTTACCGGGAAATCTCGTGAGAAGGAAGGTGGCTTATGCAGATCATCTCCACAGCTGGAGAAGTGATGAAGATGATTCCTCAAGGGAAATTTGGATCGGGGGGGTTAGGAGAAGAGGAAGGAAACGGAGAAATTTGTGAGACAATGTGAGCATGAGAACAGACGCTGAAGATGACAAAATATGGAAATCATCTGTCGGGGCCATCAATCCTCGGTTATGAGGATGACTCTGGGTAGCCAGATGAACTCACGCTTGTGTGTGTAAAGACGTTGCCACGAGGGAGACAAAGGCGGCCGGGCGTGGTGCTGGCAACCCACCCCCTTGTTTGCCGTTCCAGCCTTCATAGCTGCTACTCGCTAACGGCACTTGCCACAACAGTCTGTTAAGGCTATACTGGGGGATCCACGTCCTTATCTATGTGTGCGTCACCCTGGGCTCCACTACCTCCCTGTTCCCACCCTTGCCCCCTCTCCCCCCGCGGCCCGCGGTGGGCACGCTAGAGCCTGGCGGCCCGACGGCGCGCACGCCACCTCCGCCTGGCGCGGCCCCCGAGCCGCGAGCAGCTCAAGCGGTGCCGCGAGCGCCTGCGCCTGCGCCGCCTCGTGGTGCGCTCGCTCCGGTGAGCGCCGGCCTCCTCCACACCCACCCCGGGAGTGTGCACGATAATCGGCATCCCCGATCAGCATCATCATCGTCAGCATCATCATCGTCAGCATCGTCAGCAGCAGTAGCAGGCATTATCAATCCACAGCTGAATGAAGCCCCCCCCCTCCCCCCCACCCCCAAGCTGCCGTTACTACCCACGGTCCCGCAATGTAGTAATAATCCACCTGGCACGCGCGCACGCACCAGCTGATTGGATTGCTCCCATCTCTGCAGTGGGCGTCCTCTCAGGCACGCTCCATCACCACTTGGCTAGCTGGGCACAACGACACCGAGGGAAGGAACTCCTCATGCCCTTCATTTGCCCAGGAAATCCTCACTCTAGCTCTTATAATATTGCTCCATTGAACGAACGTGTCACTTCCTTCCTATTACAACTTTGATAGTGCTCTTTGTTGCTGGCAACTTTACAATTCGACAAGTGCATTAGAAGAAAGAAAAACAAACAAGGCCCAAGCCTCTTTATTTTTTACAAATCTCCATTATTGGGATCTTTGCCTAATTGCATGAACCAAAGGGGTTTCACGTGTGAGGAAACTGGAGTGCTTGGAGTGAACTCACGCGTGTAAAGGAATAAGACTGAAAGGTCTGCATAAGACAGATTCAAGGATAAAATACTGTATCCAAATACCAACCAGGCCCCCAACCTACCTATCATCTGAGATAACGGGTGTGTTCCCGCTTAGTAACATACTCTGCAACCGGCCCGGGAGTGTTTTCCTGCTTCGCCGGCGTGCAGCTGCGGCAATGCCAGCAGTGATCGTATCCACTGCCGTCGGCGTGGGGAGGACGAACGGACACCATTGTGACGGAGCAAGCTTCCTCAATGTGGCCATGTTCGTGCTCGTTCCCAGGAGCTGCTGCCTCTATGTCCTCATGCTCTCGCTCCTGGCCTTCGCGACATTTGCCGAGTTCTCCACCGACGAGTTCTACCTGCAGCGAGCCATCCGCGGTCACTTCAACAGGTGCCCCCCTGCCGTGCCCGCCACTTTCTTCCCATTCACATTGATTCCAAGCGCTTCTTGGGAACCGCTAGAGCCATGAAGGAATTGTGATTGCGGGGATGTGACGGCTGGAAATAAAGCCCATGGGGGCTCAATCGCTTTTGCAAGTTTGGTTGTGAAATGTTACTCTGTTGATTGTCGGAGATTCGGCTACCTTAGCTTTGATGTAACCCAAAGGCAGTCTCCGGGGTTTTAACTATAAAGTACGAGAAGTAGCTCAGCATAAATTCAAAGAACAATGTATTTGTATTCGAGCAACGTTAATGTGTGTGGCTGCATTAGGGCCTGGAATCTGATGTTGTTTATGACGAGACCAGGTATGAATTAAAAATGCTCCATTATGTTGGGAACTCACCGTTGTCCAACACGGGGTTATTTCTCCGTGCATTAAAGTGTACATTTTTCCCCCTAAAAACGTAATATGTGAATTACAGAATGCATCATGATGTGTCGGTTAGGGTAAAATAGTTGTTGATATAAAATGTAACCTTGGGATGCAAAATACACTCCAATGGTAGAATTAATTACCCTTAGAACAAGCACACTTGTGCATAGATTGTAATTAATGTATTCCACTGCTGGATGAAGGCCTCCACACACGATGGGGGATTTTTGGCCATACTTGCCCATGCTGGGTATTGTGGGTTAAGGAAAACGAGACTCAGGACTTGTTCTGATATCACTCGCCACTGACGTTTGCCCCGGCCTGGAAATTGAATTCAGGTGACCGTGTTCATAGTGCGGTGGTCAACTCACTGCGCCACCACTACCCCCAAAGTATTTATAGAAGACCGTAAGTTACTCGTAGATGCAGCAGCATGAATGTGTATGGTTATGAATAGACTGGGTATGTATTTGGTATGTATATCGGCAGTATGCGCTGCCAAGTTGGTGTTTATCAGTAGCCTCTTATAAACCCCGCGGGGATTAAGTGTACCCCGGACGCAAAGGCATCCGGGGTGGAGGAGGTGCTTTCTCTGAGCCGGCCTCCTCCACTGCCTTTCCCTTCAGGAGTGCGGAGACTTCGTTCCTGGGCGTGCGCACGGCTGACGAGTGGTGGCGCTGGAGCGAGGCGGCCATGGTGGACTCGCTGTATGCGGCGGGGAGCACCAACGGTGGCGAGGCGCCACCACCCACGGGGAGCCGGGAGGTGTGCCCGGGCGCAAGGCCCCCCCCCCCGCACTCGAACACATCCCGGCCACGGCAACATCTCCCCCACGTGCCGTCGTGCTCCGCCATTAACGCTCCGCAGGCACGCAACGCCGCACGCGGTGGCAGGCAGCGCAGAGCGATGTGACGGAGTCCAAATCTAGCCACAGCTGCGGTTTAACGTGGTTGTTGGTCGGTGCCGTACTAACCGGTGACAGTCAACTCCTGATCATCTAGGGGTAACGGGAGGGCGTGAGGGATGACCCAGATAGAGCAAAAATGTGTCTGATAATTGTTTTTTTACCCTTCTATCTGGCAACAAAACTGACACCTTTTTTTACAAGGAGTCATGTTTGCATAGACCACAATACCTGCAGTCATAATGCAAACAAAAAACCTAACTCTGATAATGTATGCACTGTCCTTGAAGTTGATTGGTCCACACCCGAGACAGCTTTCCTTAGAGCCTAGTCTCACATGGTGTTGGACCAGATGAAGCCAAAAGGCGCACGTGGGTTGGACCAGATGACGCCAAAAGGCGCACGTGGGTTGGACCAGATGACGCCAAAAGGCGCACGTGCGCCTTTTGGCGTCATCTGGTCCAACCCATGTGAGACTAGGCTCTAAGGAAAGCTGTCTCGGGTGTGGACCAATCAACTTGAAGGACAGTGCATACATTATCAGAGTTATGTTTTTTGTTTGCATTATAACTGCAGGTATTGTGGTCTATGCAAACATGACTCCTTGTAAAACAACAAAAAGGTGTCAGTTTTGTTGCCAGATAAAAGGGTAAAAAACCAATTATCATATTTTTTACTGGCAAATGAGGTTTCAATAGTGTAAAAATGTGTCTGTTTCCCCTTCTAAACGAGGAGTTGAGGGGCTCCAGTTCGACGCCAACACATTTATTTTGAATATCTGTGAAACGCAACGACATGCAAATCTCACCGAGCAGGTCTGCACCAGGCCTCCATTTAGCCATCTACTGCCCCAAAACCCACAGCAACTGGTGACCTTATATAAACAGACCCATTTTGCATTTCCATCGTGCCACAAAGAGAATGTAAAAAAATATATTAATTAGGCTAGTAAACTTTTTATTGTTTCCATGCGTAGATTTGTTGTGAAAGCATATAATATATGAGCTTCATTGTTAAGCAAGCAGTTTACTTTCTGAAGCACATACGCTGTGATAAGTGAGGAGCAGATGATGATTAAACCAGCGTGCGAGTCAAACTTTGCAAACTAGCGCGGATTTTCAGCGACCTCGAAAATCCGCGCACGGATAACAGGCTGAGCTGCATGGTGTCAAGAGCGCAGGAGGGCGGTGGCCGGCACTTTCTCCAGCTCGTCGTGCGGCTCTCTAGTCTGCGTGTCCCCTGTGCAGGTGGGGCCGCTGCAGGGGAACTATCACCTCGTAGGCCAGCCGTCGGTGAGGCGCCGGGACATCGACGGCCCGAGCTGCACGGTGAGACTCGCGAACCTTGCGTCGGAATTTTTGGAAACTTATTGAGAACAAATTGAAAAAGCATTTTGCAGCATCTGTGACACAGCAGAACCGGGCTGTGCAGGCCGTGCGAGCTTTGCTGAGGCTGATAGACGACAGCGTCGGGTTTATTTTCAACGGGTCCAGTGAACGTCTTGTTCCATTTGTTTTTTTGTCCAGGGCTGTGCGGAGCTGTCGCCAACCGCAGCCATCAGCCTCGGCAGCACTCGGTAAGTCTGACGGGATGCCACCATACTGTACTTGTACTGTACAAACATGAGCTGCAGCAACGATCACTCAACTGTCCCAATTTCAAATGTCACATTATGTTTGCCTTCCTTGAGTTGAGATCCGCTCAACCGTCACGACACCCGCAGTCATATCCCGCGGTTTGTTTTTTGCTCGCAGGGCTGAGGCGTTGGGGGTGCTGAGCGGGCTGCGGGCGGCCGGCTGGCTGGACCAGGCCTCTCGGGCCTCTGTCCTGGTGGAGTTGGCACTCTACAGCCCGCCGTCCCAGCTGTTCGTCAGCGTGGCGCTGCTGGCGCGCGTGCCCTCTTTGCCGGGGGAACGGCCTAGCATCGGCGTACAGTCTGCTCGCCTCTACAAGCTCGGCACACCGCTCAACTATGCCACCATGATCTGCGAGGTACTCCTCACCCGGATAATTGCACATTTGTCCTCGTGAAGTTCGCGCGCAAACAGGCTGTGAACCACTACAATACTCGTGCCCAATAATTGTTATGTTTTTAAGAACGCGATGGCTCGTGTGGCAGAGAGTGCCCCTGTGCAACAGCGCTGCGAGATGGGCCAGGTGTGTGCGCGCGATGACGCCTGTGCCTCCTGCTTTGCAGTTGCTGTTCCTGGTACTCATCCTGTTCCAGCTGTACCTGCAGCTGTGCCGCCTGAGTGACCGTGGGCTCGTGACTCACTGCTCCGAGCCCTGGAACTGGCTGGAGGTCAGTGAAGCTACGTGATTTCGACTCTCAGTAGATTTGTTTGAATCTTTACAGCTAAATGTTTTGCCCTCCTTTTAACCTAAATGTATCCCTTGTTAATCCACTGCTGGATAGGGGGGGGGGCGTTTACACACCACGTGGGTTGTGGGGGTTATTCGACCGTAAATTACCACGCTGGTAAGTGCGGGTTGTTGAAGGTGGAGTGCAGAGATACGGGAGCATATAATTACAGTACAATAATGGTTGTTGCTGCACCGCTCTCTGCTGCCGACAGAGTATACCCACAGCAGCCTACAACAACGTGGCGTGAATGGTGACGACCCATCAAAGGACTATCCAGACTCAAGCCCTCCTTAACTTCTTAGCTTCGCATCGCCCGCTCGTTGCGGATGATGTGAATGCTGCGCGTGTCATTGTTGCTGCGGCTCATCCCCTAGCCTTCCCTCCTGTGAGCTGTGGGCCGTCTCATACCTGGAGCGGCGCCTAACCGCGCGCGCCACGCTCTGCTGTGGGTCACAGGCCGGCATGGTGGTGGTGGCGCTCGCCCACTTTGCGGTTTATGTGAACCGCTTCGTGGTGGCAATGACGCTGATCGAGTACCTGGAGGTGACCTTCCTGGAGGCAACGCTGGACGTGGGCCCTCTGGCCGCGTGGGATCAGGTTATGTGTTTTATTCATCGGGCGCTCATCTTTCCAGCGCATCATCATCGGGGATTAATTTGACAGCCGCGAATGTCTCCTGTGTATATGCAACCGTGGCAAGCCAAGCGTGTGTTGTCAGTGGAGTCATATTACAAACGGGGCTTGGGTAGATTTATGCTAACAGGAATGGCATAAGTTAGTAATATCTGCAACGCTATTGTCTTCGTATCAGTATGACTGTTGTCGCACGATGTTATTGCTAGTGTCTTGAAATGCAGTTGCATTGAGATGCTATTAAAATCCAAATTGTAGAGTTTAGAACAATGTTAATGGGCAAGACCTTCTGCACATAATGAGTGGACCAGCAGGCGACGTGAGAAGCGTGACCTGCGCCATTACTAGCGGAGCACACCTCCTGTGGTATTTATCACCCTGCCTTACCTGGCCGCTCTCCTTTATACCATAATGCACCAGGGCAGCCTTCAACGGCGGTCGTTGCCGCACCATTTGCTTTTGTTCCCTTGTCAGAGGTTGATGTTAATTGCGTGCAAGTCGCCATGTGTGCTCGCATGGTGAACGCATTACCAGTGGAGTCCATCGTGACCGTAACTCATCGTGGGGTC
This sequence comes from Lampetra planeri, assembly GCF_965212315.1. Lineage (NCBI taxonomy): Eukaryota > Metazoa > Chordata > Hyperoartia > Petromyzontiformes > Petromyzontidae > Lampetra > Lampetra planeri. Next base: position 1,267,688 of record NC_136116.1, on the reverse strand, counting down.
TCCCCGTGCTCCCGCAGACGTCTCGCTGGCTCTCGGCGGTGGTGCTCTTTCTGCTGCTGGTGCGGACGCTGCACGCGCTGCGCTGCTTGGGCCCCATGGCCGTGTGTCTGTCACCCCTGAACTTCGGGCGCACACACCTCCCCCCGCTCGTGGTGAGCGCCTCTTCTCACACGAGCACCGCACTGCAAGACTGCGCTCGCGACATTTAGGCTGAACCAATGTGCAGACGTGCATGTTCACCACAAGTATATGTGGTTAATGCAGACATGATTCTTTGCACAACTGTTTTGTTGCCAGAAAGGGTAAACCTATTCTTATATTTTTATATTGGCAAGATAGGTCCCATGATGTACAGAAGTTTATTGGGATCACGCGTGGGCAATCATCGCCCCCTGCTGGCAGACCAATGGCCCCTTGCAGGCCAAGTGCCGAGGCACCATGCGCCACACAGGGACGGCTGCCAACGGGTTTGCCCTTTGAAATGTGTCGGGATGACATGCGATGCAAGTTGCATATCGGGCGCAAAGCGCTCTGAGACGACCTGATATGAAGGAGGGCGGCTCTATAAAACACGAGCCTTCAAGATGTCTGGCTTAGCGTGCATCACAGAGACCACGTTGCTGTGCTCGTTCCAGCTGTGCCTGGCACTGCTGCTACTGGCCTTCTCCAGCCTGGGCTACGTGTGCTTCGGGAGGTTGACGCGTGCCTACGTGGATCTGCTGTCGGCCTGGGAAACACTTCTGCTGACCCTGCTGGGCGCCAGCGGCACGCGCCATGTCTCGGCCCTCTCCCGTTCCGAGGGAGCCGCTGCGTTCTACGTCACCTTCCTCCTCGCCGGAGGTCTCCTCTGGATCGCCGTTGTGAGAGACGCCCCACACTCACCGCGCTGCTGCTGTCATCCGCTCGGCTGATTTACTCAGGCGTTTAACCACCGCGTGAGTGGGGAATTAAGAAGTCGTCTTATTGTGACTGCGGTGAAATGAAAGCCATTACCCACATCCCGTTACATTGCATGGTATGGGTCTCTACGTGAGACTGCGGGTCTCCACGGGAGTCCATGTGCACCTAATAGCGATTGCAGTTAAGTTCAATGCATCACTCGCATCACATCGTAAAGTATAGGTTGGTGAAGACACTGACATGGAGAACTCAGAAATACAGAGATGAAAAAAGCTCATGTGCAGGTGCTGGGTAGATTGCTACGTCGCAGGACCGCGAGAGATAGCGACGGCTTTGGGAGGCCTTCACCCGGCAGTGGATTGATCATGGCCATTGATGACGGGTAGTTAAACTTCCAGAGCTGGAAGCTTTATCTCACCCTGTGATTCTCCCCGTGGCTGCGTCGCGTGCAGCTCTACAGCATCCTGCGAGCCGTCATGCGGCGGGCTCGCCGTGCAACCCTGCGGAGGAGGCACGTGGTGTGGCCACGCGAAGTTGCCGGGTTCTTGCTGCGCGAGCTCGCCGTGCTGCTGGGCCGAAGGGTTCCATCGCAGGATCTCGAGCCGCCCGTTCCGCCGGTGGGCCTCGCATCCTGCTGAGTGTCTCTGATGTCCCCTGTCACCCCAGTGTGCGTGTCAGTGTCGCGTTCTTGCGTGTGTGTGTTTTTTATAAATGGTTGGAGTGGTGGCGCATGCTCCGCTATGAATTGCGGTGGCCTGAGTTCGATTCCCGGCCATGGCCATCATCAGTGGCATAATCTGAATTGGTCCACAGCCATAAATAAGCATCTGGTGCAAGTGTGTAAGCATCAGCTCTGGGAAGACAAAGGTGGCCAGGTGTGATTCTAGCCACACCACCCCGTCGTGTGCTGTACCGGCCTCAATAGGTGCTCACAAAAAGTAGTTGCAGGATACAACTCTCGACAGGCTATGCGGGAAATCTTTGATGTGGTTGAAGCAGCAATGCTCACTTGGTACATGGGCAGAGCGCCAGGTGGCTTAAACGCAGCAAGTTGGCACAGCGAGCAGCACAGGTGGTGCACGTGCTCGTCATCTTGGTCCATTACACCATGACACCTGGGTTTGTCCCATGACCCTTCTGCTAATGAGCCTTTCACTTCACATTGCCTCACAGTGCACCTACCCTGGCACAAGCGCCATGATGGCATCACCACCACCTGGTGACAAATGGTAGCCATTGTTGTTCTTCGTTGTTTTTGACGTTATATTCAACCCCGTACGTAAGTGGAGTAACCGTGCGGTCTCATCCTGTGCGCGTGCTCGCGTGTGTGCTTGCATGTGTGTGTGCACGCGTGTGCTTGCATGTGTGCGTTTGTGCATGTGTGTGCGAGTGCGTGTGTGCGGGTGTATGCGTGTGGTGTAGGGAGCGGTAGTGTAGCGGCTAGCGCGCTGGGCTATGAACCCGGCGATCCGGGTTCGATTCCTGCTCACGGCCAACACCAGTGACGATTATCTTAACCGGTCCTGGGCCTCCCTAGGTCGACTCAGCCTCAAATGAGTACCTGGTGCGGTGTGTAAACATCGCCACTGGCGAGACAAAGGCGGCCGGGCGTGGTGTTGGCCACCCAACCCCTCATATGCCGTGCCAGCCTTCAAAGGTGCTCGCTAACAGCACTTGCCCCAACAGTCTGTGAAGGCTATATGTGGGATATTTGTCTTTGGTTTTTTTTGTGTGCGTGCATGTGTGCATGTGCGCCCGTGCAGGGTCTCATGCTGGAGGAGTTTGAGGGCCAGGTGGACGAGCTGCTGTTCCGCATGAACGCGCTCACAAACAGCCTCCACCACTCGCTGCAGCCGAAGCCTCCCAACTACCTGGACGAGGACAACGCCTACAACTCGGCCTCCGAGGGCTCCTGCGCTCACGGCTCTCAGGTTTACCCAGGGTGCACCGCGTCCCTGCGCCGGCATGGGGGGCAGCTCATGCACACGTCCCCTGTCTGCTTACACACTCGTGCAATATTCACCCTGAATCTGGGTTGATATTTCTGTTAGTTAATTTGACTCTGAATGGTTCGTAAACCTACTTTGTCCGATTCAACTTTCATTCCAGGAAATTTGATACAGGTTTACGAAATTTCACATTCACGCAATTGACAAACTATGGCCATTTTTCCATTATCAAAATCGAATTTGCATGTGAACGAAATGTAACATGGCACACACCATAAGACCATCAAACGAGAAGCACCTGGGAGCCTGCATCATCCATCCGCTCCAACGTCACGGTATCCCTACAGTGCAAATGTAATGCTTCCACATCGCCTTTCCGAGCTATTCCAACATGTAGATGTTTTGGTGACTTTTCCTGAAAAGGTTAATAATTTTTGTCTTCTTATGATTAAATCGTTTTGATATCTATATTCTTTATTATTATGTTTTGTATCGTGAAAAGTGATATCGGTGTATTATATTTTTAGGTTTGGAGTAAAGTTGGAATGTCCAAAACACATCCTTAATTTTTAGTATGAAATGAACGGGCAAAGCCATTCCGATTTAAGAAATTTCGCTTTACGCGCGTGTTTTTTGAAGAACGCATCCCTTTCGTAAATCGAGAGGTGCCTGTGCTTGGCCACGTCCTACACCGTTTCCATTTCGTCTGCACAGCGGTTGTTTGTGCACCACTTTCTCGTTGGTTGCCTCCGCTCTCATTGCTCTGTGCTTCGTCGTTGTTCTTGTGTTTACGTGAGCGATTTTAGTCGTCTCGGTGAATCAGAATCTTTATCAGGATCGGATTCAGATTCAAACGGGATTTCATCCTTGTCCTTCGAGTACTCACCTGGGAAAACAAAGTTAACTGACGCAGATGAATTAACTATGAAGTGCCCCTACCATTTCCTTTAGAGCGAGTTCCAGCTTTGTATTTTACACATGAGGTGTAGCTGTCTTTGGTAAGTTTATGAATGTAGAAACCTATAAACCCAATATACGTACACTGACGTAACGTTTGACCATACTTCACCAGGCTGGTCAGTGCGAGTTTGTGAAGCGGGGGCCACCCAAGACCGGTTAAGATATCACCGCCACTGATCTTAGCCGTTGGAGAATTTAACTCAAGTCGCCGGGCTGTAGTATGGTCAAAACAAATTGCGCTGACTAGCCTTATATGGGGAAACCTTCATCCAGCAGTGGATTGCCAAAGTGCTGTTTATAATTATAAAATTACTGTCAAGCAATGTTTGTTGTACGTTACCAACAAGCGTATGCATGTGTAAGCAAGTGAGTGGAGAGCGGGGCGATGCAACCAACACGTATCGAATTCAACAGAGTTACATGGCTGTCAGAAATAATCACAAGCCCAATAAATCAAATCCACTCCGGGGCACCTTGGATCACAAACGTTCCACACGCCACTGCGTTGGCAGTTCAACAAATGCGCACAGGTGCTGCGCTCAGCCACTTGACCGCACACGCGCCCTTCGCGTAAACCACCGGAATTGGGAAGCGTCGAGAGGGGCTTGGCGGGGGCGGCGGCGTTATGAGTCGTATCTCGTGTTCGGATATCAAGGCGTTGGGCGGTAACAAAGTTGGGTAGCCTCTGGTCTCAGCAGGCGAGTGGTGGTCAATGGAGAAGGCGTACCGATACTAATGTACACGTGATACGGCTGCTTCCCTTCCCTTTCTGGCTTCGTGAAAAATGAAAACACTCTGCGGGCCTGTGTGATGTCTCATGGTATGAGTTTCCCTTGAGAGCCATCCATCATATTCACGCCATTGTTGCAGCGCCAAAGCTCGCGGTTGTGTTCTTTGAAGCCGAAGTGGAGTGTCGCTCGCTGAAAATATCAGTTATCATGAGCCATGCTTCGGTTAGAGAGCCGTGAACATCTACCAAGGCCGGTTAAAATCGGAAGGCACGGCTAGAGCAGTTCTACCCCCTTAATTTTAGAACTTTCGTGACTGCAGGAATTATTATTTGGTTCTTTCGGTTAAGTCACGTCTAAAGATAAAATAATAAATTAAATTAAATAATAGAATACGACGTTTCGATTGCAACACAAGCAATCATCATCAGGTATAATGAAATAGCGACATAAAATCTAACCAGAAAACTATAGACAGACATATTAGCAGACAGATATCACCAAGATACATAGCGGGAGCAACACAGGTAACAGAGAGGGGTGATCGTCTCTGTGGGGTGGCCTTAAATAGACAGAGGGGGGGGACGGAGGCAGAGAGAAGGAAGGGGGGTTAGAGAAAAAATTTGCAAATCAATGAGTGGTCAACAGACGTGGTGCTGCACGGCAAGTAAGCCTGAAAATCAGGAGGACACACTAAAATTAAATAACCTAGTAAAATATCGAAATGTAATGTAATACAACACAGAGGGTCGGTCAACACACAATTAACGCATAGCCTGGTTGATTACGTATTTCAAAGATTGCTAAGTTAGAATTTAAGTGTGAACATTCTAAAGAGGACACAGGCAGAGAAAACAAGTCGCCAGAGAGAGAGAGAAAAAGATAAGCTTAAAACTTCCCCGTAGAAGTGGTTCATTCTTAATTTTAGAACTTTCGTGACTGCAGGAATTATTATTTGGTTCTTTCTTTTTATCTTTAGACGTGACTTAACCGAAAGAACCAAAAAATAATTCCTGCAGTCACGAAAGTTCTAAAATTAAGATTGAACCACTTCTACGGGGAAGTTTTAAGCTTATCTTTTTTCTCTCTCTCTCTGGCGACTTGTTTTCTCTGCCTGTGTCCTCTTTAGAATGTTCACACTTAAATTCTAACTTAGCAATCTTTGAAATACGTAATCAACCAGGCTATGCGTTAATTGTGTGTTGACCGACCCTCTGTGTTGTATTACATTACATTTCGATATTTTACTAGGTTATTTAATTTTAGTGTGTCCTCCTGATTTTCAGGCTTACTTGCCGTGCAGCACCACGTCTGTTGACCACTCATTGATTTGCAAATTTTTTCTCTAACCCCCCTTCCTTCTCTCTGCCTCCGCCCCCCCCTCTGTCTATTTAAGGCCACCCCACAGAGACGATCACCCCTCTCTGTTACCTGTGTTGCTCCCGCTATGTATCTTGGTGATATCTGTCTGCTAATATGTCTGTCTATAGTTTTCTGGTTAGATTTTATGTCGCTATTTCATTATACCTGATGATGATTGCTTGTGTTGCAATCGAAACGTCGTATTCTATTATTTAATTTAATTTATTATTTTATCTTTAGACGTGACTTAACCGAAAGAACCAAATAATAACAGTTCTACCCCCCTCAACTTTGATGATTTGTCGTAATGCAGGGTCGTGAGTCAAATCAATGTTTTTTAAAAATTTATATTGTGAGTGTAGCAGCCTCCAGTGGCTGCAGGCGTCGCGCGAACACCAATACATATAACATGTACGAAAGTAAAGTAATACATTAAAACGCACACCAAGCGGCAAGGATTGTTACACCCCCACATAATTATGGTACATTTTAAAACGTACACAACAAGTGGGCCCCATATAATTACTTGGAATAATAGTTATCTGTACTTGTAAGGCGCCTTTCACAAAAAAAGTCTCAAGGCGCCGTGCAATTGAAAGAACTGAGTGGCATCTAAAGATGTCATTTTTCTCCTATGTGCACCTATGAGTCTGATCTCCATCTGATGTCAAAAGCTAAGCTCAGCAGTGTAGAGCCTTTAACAGGCGGCCACTATGCACGTCAAATTGTTCTAGACAGCCGAGTTATTTGGAGGTGCAGTAGAAGTCAGGGCAGCATAATCCATTGTTGTAGTGTACTGTACTTATATTCTTGGGTCTTTCGGTAAAGTCACGTAGATAGGTTAAAATAAAAAAAATAAAAAATAACAAACACACTAAAAACTACGTCGTTTCGATCGCAACACAAGCAATCGTCATCAGGGGAAAAAATAGTGGGAAAGCTGCTGAGGCAGGATGTTTTAAAGGTTTGAAATGGGTGTAGCCCAAGGGTCATAAGCGACGTGGGCGGGGCTAGTGATGTCAAAGTGAGAAATGTGCATGTCAATGTAAGATCGGAAAGCTACCTCCACGACGACGAAGCTGCGGAGGTGGCCATTGTCTTGTGAGAGATTAGCATGTCAATGTAAGATCAGAGAGCCACCGCCACATCGAGGAAAACGAGCAACGGTGGCTGTGTTAGTGAGACATTTAACCTGTTAATGTAAAGACATTTAACCTGTTAATGTAAAACCAGAGACATTTAACCTGTACTTCTATGTCCCCGCGTCTACAAGTCCTGCCTTCAACCTGCATGCACGAACGTGGTGAAATATGGTCAAATAAACCACATGCCCTGCAAGGCATGGGGTGGCCCTCATCCAGCAGTGGATTGACAAACGTTCTAACTACGTGACTTTACCGAAAGAACCAAAGAGTACGTGCTGTGCACGTACACCGGGGCTGCCCCGTGCATTGCCGGGGCCGCTTGGCGCATTCACTCGGCAAGCGACGAACGCTCCATGCCATTCATGTTTACCAGCTGGCGGCGCTGGATCTGGAGCGGGAGCTGGAGCAGGGCCTGGAGCGCGACTGTCCGCAGCTGGGGGATCTGCTGCAGCAGTGGCGTCACGGCGAGAGGGACGCCAACTTCCTGCACAAGGAGCATGTTCTCAGGTACGGCGGCCGGCCCCAGCCCCACGGAAATGTCGTCCTTCATCGCGATGCTGAAACTTACCCTTCATACTTCACCACGCTGATCCCCGGGTAATGACGAGGAGCTGGCTGCTCGTCCGTGGTCTTTGTTAAGTATCGCCATCGGTTATTGTCGATCCACTGCTGGTTGAAAGCCACTCCACACCGCCACCGTCCATCACGGTCCATTGCTGCTCCTATCCACGTCGCTCTCCTGCACGTCAACTGATCTCATTGCTCCATGTCTGCAGTGTTTCTTCACCAGCCTTGTCCATCAGCCATAATCTCATCTGACGCTGTGTCCTGCCTAAGCCCTTTGGCCTATCGTAATTGTAAATATGGTGTCTAATTTGTGTTTGTTATATGACAATTGTGTTCCTCTTTCCCTCTCTCGGTGTGGTTGAACAAAATGACTTCACCTCTAATCTGACCCACGATGGTGTTAGCGTCTCAAGGTCAGCACGCTGCGTGGTAACGTGGCTGTGGTTTCTGTTTCCACCCAGGGCTCAGCTCGAGCTGGAGATCATCGAGAGGCTCCAGCTGTGCGTGGAGAGCGCGCCAGGCGAGGAGCCTATGGGCCACTTAGACAGCCCTTGCTCCAGCGATCACCTCGAGCTCACGCAGAGCATTTCCCGAGGCCTTCACGGTGGCAGCACCTCCAGTGTCGCACACTCTGACAACAGTCAGGCGCGGCACCCTCTCCATTCTCCGGAGGTCAGCCCAGCTGTGTCAAATCTCTCTGCGGAGGACTCACAGTGGAGTCGACTCGAAGGACAAAGTCATGCAGAGCCGGCAGCGGCAGGCTCAAAACAAAAACACGGGGTCTCTGCCCAAAATGGTGCCGTTGCAACGACGGGTGCTAAAGTGGCTGCTTCGCCTCTGCTCCCTGGTGGGAGACTTGGTGAGAAGACCGCATCGTCAAGATCTCCAGAAGCCCCGGCAAAGGAGCGTCAGCGGAGGCCCGTCGCGGCTCACCAGAACAAGCCGCGCAGGTTGAAGAGGTCTCACGCCACACTCATTCCTACCTTCGACGATCCCTCGTTCCTGGAGGATTGCGTGGACTTCCTTAGCGATCCCGCAGAGGAGCAGGCTCCCGGCGGTGGGTTGCTGTTGGTTGCCCCACAAAACGTCAGCTCCGTGGACGTGATGGTTCACTCGCACGCGTCCCAAGCGGAGTCCGTCAGCGACTGTTTCTCCGGGGAAGAGCCCAGAAACTTGGCACGCGACCAGGAGCACCAGCCTCCCCCGCCGGCGGCGTATGTTGGCAAAGCTCCTCATCAACCCGGTGGCGACCACCCTGCAGCAAGCTCTCCAGCCCAGAAACTGAGCAAAGTGAAGAAGAAAAAGAAGAAAGCGAGAAAGGAACTGGAAGCGATGATCAGGGACTTGGCGTGCGAGCCGCCGGCGACCGTCGGGGAGAGCGACGTGACCCCCGCTGAGAGCGAGGCACCCGGCGTGCTCAAGCGATGCTGGTGACTTGCGGCCACAGCTGGACAAAGAGTGGCGCCTTCTGGGTTCCCTATTTATATATATTTATTTCAGACTCATTCTCTTATATAAGGCTACATCTGCATTTTTACCGATGGTTATGTTTGAAGTAAATAGGATCGTTTAAACCTGTGCTTTTTACGCGGGGGGCGATCAAAACATTGTGAGAGTGAGATGGTGGCAAAACGACGATTCGCGTCGTGCCGTAGCACGGCGAGCCACTCTGAGGACACCAGATCCACCGCAGGGCTTTAGCAAAGTGGCTGGACCCCTCCCTTACTCCGCCTGCCCAGTGTCTGTATCTTATATCCCATTGCCAACGAATATGTTAATGAGCAAAGCTTATTTGAAAAGCTTAAATACATTTGAAAATTACCTTGATTTGAATATCCTTGTCAAGAATATTTTTTTTCTATTTACATTTCTCGCGCATATGTGTGTGGTTTGAACGTGTGTTGTTTGGGCACCACGGTGGTGAGATGTTAACTCCCGCGCCTGGTATACAGAAGGTCATGGATTCGATCCCGATCCCGACCCTGACGCCTGTATATTTGAAGTTTGCATGTTCTCCCCGTGGTCGCGTGGTCCACTGCTTTTTCCCTCCACTATTAGAAACATGCGTTTAGAGTATTTGGCTGCTGTAAATTTTCATGTAATAAGCCTCTATGTTGAGCTTCCAATTGTGGCCAGGTCGCTTCTGAAAAATAACTATTTAGTGACTGCAGGAATCCGTACTTTTTGGTTCTTTCGGTAAAGTCACGTAGGTATAAAAAAATATTTTTTATTTTATACCTACGTGACTTTACCGAAATAACCAAAGAGTATAGTTAGTATATTTAGTTAGTTCGAATGACCACGGACAAAATGACAATTGCTGCTGCGTGTCGTGTTGCACCAGGCTGGAGTGCGGTGGAGTTGAACACACACACTCACCGACGATGCCTTCTTGGTAATCTAGGATTGAAGCTTTCGTGACTGCAGATGAGTATGATGCCTCCTTGGCTTTAGTAGTTACGCACTCAGTAAGATGCACACTTAATGTTTCATGGACAATGCATTCCACGCGCGGTAAGACGAACGTCGCAGCGTGCAGCGCGCGTCGCTTCGGCAAGTTGTGTCATGATCGCGCAGACAACTGTGTCGTCTTGCGGATGCGAGTAGCAAAGGTGGGAATATCTCCAGCAACTTAAAATCGCTCGGCCCCAGTGAGAAACTCCAGCGTGAGCAATGACTGGCAGTACCTGTAATTGTTCGCAATTACCGACCGCAAGCGTTCGTCGACCCTGTGAGCGTGATTTTCAGACACGGTAGTTGGTTTTTACGAAAATGTTTTCGCAGTAAAAATAAAGATTTTCTTTACATTCTCACTCTGTGATCTATTCTTACTTTGTGCATGCATAATTCCCTTCCCTGTTTGCACTGTGCTGTCTTGTTCACGAATACATTTATTCAGCAAATATTTCAGAAACGTCCATTATCGTTCCGATGACATGACTTGCTTAGCCACTTGGCAAAGTGCACATTTGCAGCTAAGCCTTTGTCAAAAAGTAAACGGGGGCTTGATGCAACCATTTGAGGTTCATTTAAAATAGGTGTACGCAGTGAAGCGATCATCATCATTGATCGTCATGATTCATCCACTGCCGATTGAAGACCCCAAGTTGTCACCACCCCGCCACCGGTCTTGCGACGCAACAATTCGCGTGGCTCCTGCGTACGAGCTGTCCTCGTCGTCGCTTCTTCTCGACCGTGGGCACCTCGGCCATGTTTGTCCTCCTTTGGCCGCCACTCCATCATCAATCTCGACCCGTCGGCTGTCGTCCCCTTCCAGCAACGTGTCCTGCCCAAGCGCACTTACTTGTCATAATTTAACATAAAAAAAATGCAGCCCTTTTTCGATGAAGTTATTGAATGATTTCCTGTAATTATGTTCCATTGGTTATTATATAAACAATTCCATCTGAAAAATATCGAGATTGTACATTTTCTGCAATCCAATTTTTCAGAAACAATCTTCCATTGTCAGTGTAAATAACTTTGGCAGGTGGGCATCCCCTTACCTGACTTCCCCTCATGACGGGTTTATTCCCACTAAATGTGGAGCGTTGGGCAACGGTCAAAACCACACACCAATCAAGGTTGGCTCAACGTTGCATGTTTACTGGCTTGTTACTTTCTTCACATTCTTGGTGTCCCCGTTGCAACCTCATAAATAATGAAGCCAGCTATGGGTTCGGCTAAAGCGCGGCCTGGGTGGTACTTCTGATAAAGACTTTGAGTCAAAGATTTGGTTCTGACAAACATCTGCCAGGCCTGCACACCCCCACCCACATGAGCCTGCACAGCTCCTGGCACAGCCCCGCCTCATCAACACCACCCTCAGACACTCAAGAAGTTATTTAAAAATTTCGTAATGAATTAAAGAGCAATGAATAACCCAGGGGGAATAGGCTCGCAGCATGCGAGCTCGCAAGCGTTGCGGCAGCGCTTGGCGGCTCTGACGAGCGGCGCTGTTTGTTTTGAGTCCTCGGCCCGGCCCTGTGAGGACGGTGTGGCCGTGAGTCGCGTGTGGTGCTGTAACTTCACGCTGTGGGAAAACCCAGCCAAGCACGCCCATATTTGAGGCTTTCTTTAATTGAGCCTCACATAATGGTAAAGCGACTAAGCCCCCATGCCATCCACTTCACAGCTCCGTGCCCATTATATTTTGAATGCGGTGCAAAACTCCGAGGATCGCTTTTTAATGTGTGAGATTCATACAGTCATTTGCCTCTTTTATTTGGTGCCAGAAATTCATTTGTGGAGGTGTTTTTGAAACCCGATGTGCACCCTGGTATCAAATTACATCGCAGCAATGCCTTTCAACCTCATTAATGCCAGGCTTCACACCTGTGGGGCCCAGTCAAGATAACACTTCAAACGAGCAATTCATTTTTTTCATGTTTTGCTTTTACATTAAACGTTCTCTTTTTAAGAGTTAAGGGGGTGCGCTTTGCAGACGCCTTGGCCTCTGAGATACGAGACTGCGCCGTCCGTGTAGCGCTGCCGAATGGCAAATGCGAAATGCGAAGTCACGCTCACCCGAGGGCCTTTATAAATTGTAAAAAAAGGAAGACGGCCGACCATTGTGAATAAGCATTGCGGCATTAACGATGGGCGTTTATAAGCGAGCATTCTTCATGCGTTTGACGAGAGTGACACGTGTCTTGGCTTTGTCGCCGCAGGAAGTCGCGTGGAAGAGACCACCTGTCGATGGTCTTGTGCCCGTGTTTGTGCAAGTGTGTCGTCGCCTATCCAAAATATTGTTGCAGGGATGCCACCCACGCTTCGCAAAGTCTCCGCAGAATGTGTGCAAGTTGGTTCTGCAGTTTACCCATTAGACCGCACTGTCTTTATAGAATTCCAAAAGATTGAATGCAGTGTGTTAAAAATTGTAACCGTGTTTCTTAAGTAAAATACATATATATTTTGTACACGTGATGTATTCAGCGGGGAGGAAGCTGCACGCTTTTGACAAGGAATTCAATGCCTTCACTTAGCCAACAGCGTGGGAGCAATGAGGCATGCTGGGGAGGATTCCAGATTTCCACAAGCGTCCAATCTCAGTGGGATGCTTCCGAGTGGAGGTAGACTGGAGGGCAGCAGCAGCCGCCCAATAACTTCAGGTCTCCACTCAGGAGGCTCATGCGGCATATGGGGGGGGGGGGGTGGGGGGGGGTTGGAGGAGGAGGTGGGTGGTGGCCGAGTGACCACCGAAGGGAAACATCACGCGGGCGGCACGCCTGCTGAGACTCGCGAGCCGAGGAGCTGCTGCAAGAGTGAGAGGGAGATGCTCTAAGCACCGTGAGTGGCCAGGGCTATAAGCAGAGTACAACCGTACGCGTGTGTGGTTATTCGTGATTTGTTTTTGCTGTATGAGTTTGAAGTCAAGACTTTGTTTCAATGTTGTCTTCAGGGATACTTTTTTCATCTCCAGGTACTATAGTTCACAACCGATCCTATGAAAAGGCAACGTCTCCGTGGATTGAAGTCAGTCAGCTTCATTTAACCAGCAGATGAAACGAACCCATTGAGACTCGACGGGATGACCTGGGTTACGTGTGTGCTGACCGTCTTCGCTGTGCACATCACATATATGCGCGCGTGTGTGTTCGCGCATTGCATTGCAATGTGTAAGGAGTAACCTCTGGAAGCAAGTTCTGAGTGAGTCTGCGACCGCCCGTATGTCCCCGCAGGACGTTCCTCCGAGGAGGTCGGGGGGGTGTGGACTCCGCCACGGTCATGATGAGCGCGTGCTGCTGTGCAGGGAGGTCCCTTCATCAGGAGTGGTGCGCCAAGGTGGGTCACATTTCCAATTTCTCGGCGCGCGCGTAACAACGCAGCCCCTTGGCCGCTGCTCGTGGAAAATAAATACGCGGACGGATGGGTTGATGGGATGGGGAGGACGAATGGGGAGGGAAGTGTGTTTGGTAACTCTGGAACCGATTGCGTAGCTAGTGACTTTTACAATGTGGATTGAGATCACACGCTGAATAAACGTACTTGTACGTAATCCTTGGCTGTGTACACACGCGACAATCCGTCGCAATTCGCACACTCGTGGGCTTTCACATGCACAGCATTAGCACAGCGGAGTGTCAATGCATGTCCTCGTTGGCCCCCGTCCAGTCACCAGGGGCCCCCTATGACCCCGTACCAAGGTCATGCCAATGCCGGGCAAAGTACCTGTTCGGGCCTAGGACTAACGAGATTGACTTTTTTATTTCCACCTATTGATCCCGGCGGAACGTTTGGCGAATGGGATGGGATTCTGTCGACGATGAGGGCCGGTGGATTCAGTGAGCGAGAGAAGCGTTCGCGGTGGGGGGGGGGGTACAATGAAGAACCCTAAGAGGCCACGGTGCTCGCAGGAGCAAGCACGGACTTGCATTTGCGGCCACGTTTCCCTGCTCGTCTTTCTCACCGCAAGCTCACCGCTGCCAGTAAAGAATGCGATCGGCGCACCAAAGCTCGCTCTCCTCCGCAGGCACAAGAACTGCATATATCTCACTTCGCGTGAGTGTTACATGAAGATTATTAGCAGATTGTTTTCATACACGTTGGGGTATGGCTGCTGCTGCTGCTGTACCAAAAAAAATCTGGCTCGCTCTGTATGAATCAACATATTCGCTTGCCGAGTGATTCCCTGCATCGCTGTGGTCTCTGTCTTAGCCATGAGTGATCATATGGCGGTTCGTGGATTAATGAAAACAAAGCCACAGCTCAATCACCGTGTGACTCCAAAACCACAAGTTGACAGTGATCTCGTGTGAGGCTCAATTACATTGAGTGATGTATATTCACTAAAGGTCACCAAAGGCCATCGTCTCTAGCTCTGGGATACTCACGAGAGCGTGTGCGACGGAGCGCGGTGTTGCCCACGCTGCTCCACACTTACCAAGGTTAGAACTTCTCTCTCGCGTGCAGCGGATTTGAGTAACACAGCTTGGAGGGCTACAGATGGGTCCTTTTGGTCTGTCACGTGTTTTAAAAACTGTAGAGCGCTGGTCTTGGTTTGCCAGGAATTACACTGCTGATGGAATCGTTTAATTAAACAAAAATATCAGATCTCTGTAACTTTCAAGGTGGAACTTGGAACGATACCATGTGTTATTATGAAACATTATTGGAACCTACGTGGGTACATATTCGACATGAGTCCTTGTAAATGCTCCGAACAGTTCGTGTTGATGCCGAATGAAGGAGCCTTGCGTGCTTGAACATGAGTCCAAATGAAAACCGCATCAGTGCCCCCCAGTAGCTATCACAGCAGTGTGCCCATATAATAATAATGAATTGATAATAACACTGTGATTAATTCTTTATTTAGGCATCCCTCATGGGGTCTCAAATAAAGTGTCGCTTTCATTGTGTCACCAGTTGCTGATTGGGCCATTGCATTGAAACTATCTTCATCATAACACTTTCAGATTTGCTTCACCAGTCATAAACTGCAGTTTAATCCACACACAGATAAATTACATTATAAATACGAAATTGGAACAATTACAGCTCTATCTTTGTTTATTTTGTGACCCTGTTGAGGCGGAGCAGCGGCGCAGCATTTAGCCGTGCCGTGAACTGGGACGACCTGCAATTGATTTCCGGCCAAAGGCAGAGAAACATCTCAAGCGGTCCTAACCTACCCCCTCCCCCGTCCCGACTTCACCAATCCACACTGACCAATGTAGTGAAGTATGTCCAAACAATCCCCAATCATCATCAAGCATGTTTAGGCTGTGGCGTTATCAGCCGGTGGAAGCCACTGAGATAAGGAGCACAGTGACTTGGGGCGAGTCAGTTACAATGTACGACAGGCCTGGCGATTCCCCTGTGGGTGTCACGACCAGCATGGCAGGCGTATGGAGCATTCCCATACACAGACCTGGCCTCAACTCTCCAGCTATCTCCCATGCGATAACGACTCTCTGTATGAATCCACTGTGCCATACATAAGCAGTATAATTGAAGACATATTTACAGGTATTTGTCAATCCACAGCTGGATATAGGACTCCCGATGCCTTGTGGGTTATAAGGGGGGGGGGGGGGGGTTCTGACCATACTTCACCACAGTGGTTAGGTATGGCCCAGAACCAGGTCAGGTATGACTCGCCACTGATATAAGCTGTGGCTGGGAATCGAACTCAGATTGATGGGTTCATAGTGTGGTGCGCTAATCACTGTTCCACCACTCTCCATCACAAAGAGATATTAGTGCTGGTCAAATGGCTGTGTACATGTAGAACAGGACGAACACGGTTATTCCTAAACCTCATAATGGGATTGTTTTGCAATCCCACATTAATGCAGGGGTTTCGCAACACGCTTTAGCATCGGACAGGATGATTCATTTATACGGGTGTTGGAAATTGAACTGATGAGTCTGAGATTGTACCTACACTTAAAATGCCTTTATAAAAACATTCATCTTTGTCAGGCGCACACGGGTATAATCTCTATGTACACAGCTTATTATTATTTCCATAACAGGAAGCCGATTTTATGCAAACATAGATTGTTTAAAACTTGCAGATCAGTCTGTGCCAGTTTCTGTATTCCAGAAGCGGCGTGGAGAGTGGGCGCTGATGAATGTCCGCAGCCTGAATGTGTATTTATACAATTGTCCAAGCCCATGGCACATATGGTTAAACTCTCTGAATATAGAGTGGAGTGTGCATGCCGAACATCAATGTGTATTTTCTCAGCTTCTCTGTATTTGCTGTACTCTATCTGCCGTGTGCACGGTTCTAAAAATGGTATTTTGCAATGTGAAAGGGAGGTTTGTACATTTCCATCTGGTGGGATGTTTGTTTAAATTACTGCTCTTGGATGTGCGCTTGCGATGTCATCGATGATATTTTTAGTAAAATCGGTTTGGGCGCGTCGGGTGGCTTTGTTATGCGCTCGCGGCTCCTCCACGCCCATTTATTTCCCTTTCTGGCTCCAAACTAAAAATATACAACCGCTTTTGGCCAACTTTCCCGATATCCTTAGCACGGCACGTCAACAATGGATCGGGAATGTGTGGAACGGCGCGCGGGCACACGGAGCAGAGGACCCGGCCGCCCCCAGGCAACTCTCGCTTGTGCCGCAAGAGCCCCGTGTATCTGGGCCCCTCTCTCCTGGCCCTGTCCGCCGCTGTCCCTCACCCCGCTGTAGGTCCCACTGCCACCCGCGCGGGACTCGCGTAGATGCTTGCGGCAGTAAAACCCCACGATGGTATTTCACACAGGTTATTTTGATATGCTGCTCCTTATGCACTGCAAATATAATGAAGCAGTGATGCGTTGGTTAGCACCTCTGCTCCCCGAACCTGAATACCTGAGTTCGATTCCTCTATCACTAACCCACTTGACAAGATGTTTACTCCCTCGCCTGGTATGTAGGAGGTCGTGGGTTCGATGCCTGTATATTTGGAGTTTGCATGTTCTCCCCGTGATCGCGTTCATTTTTCTCTGGGTCCTCCGGTTTTTGCCTCCACATTTAGAAACGTGCGTTAAGAGGATTTGACTGCTGTACATTTTCACATGATGAGTCACTTCGTTCATTTGTGGCCATGTCGCTTATGAAAAAGAACAATATAGCTCAATGGGCATTACCTGGTAAATTAAAAATATAATGTTTAGTTTTAATCCACGCTCCTGGTAAATTAAAAATATAAAGTTTAGTTTTAATCCACGCTGACTGGCGTGGTAAAGTATGGTCAAACATCCCAATGACTGGCACAGCATGGGAAGGTCTAATGCAGCAGTGGATTTGCAATGCTGTAAATTATTAATATTATTTTATACGTAGTTTTATCAGTCACATTTTGTGTGCATGGCAGGCATTCTCCAAGGCTGTGAAGCATGTAACTCTATGATTGGCAAAGCTAATGGAGCCAGTCTGGCACTGATTGTGTAACGGTAGGTTTTTGCTTGATTTGCTTTATCAGTAATAATGTTTGATGTGCAGCTGCCATAATCAGATAATGGCCAGCGTCTGGATGAACACAAAAAAAAACAATGTTGCTAATCTGCAGGCAGAAGTCATTATAGCCGAGTACCAAGCTGGCCTGGTCTGCGTCACTGGCACATCAAGAGCAGCATGTGTCAGGGCCCAGTCTCGATGCTCAAGCAGTCTGCCTTGCACACGGAATCTCACCTGCATTGCGATCGCATTCACAGCTCGCCGACATGATCATCACTATTGAGATTGTTTTGAGAGGCAAAGTGGCAGTGCATGCTCTATAGGTGTAATCCATTCTGAGATTCCCATTGAGCACTCGCGAACCTGGTACCTGGTCAATTTCACATGTTTATATTGGACGCTTTGTTACGCTGTCACACCTTGGCGAAATGCGGTCTTCGGATGTGATTCGGTGCACGGGACACGCCATTCTCGCGGTCGTAAATACGGTATTCAGATTGCAGAAGTGTTGTTGAGACTCTCACGGACACCTGTCCACTTGGTGCGACGTGACCAGGCCTCGGAAAAGAATGTTACACACAGTTCTTTACCAAGGAAATTGCAACATGGCCCTACTCTCCATAATTATTTTTTCCAGAATCTATTCTTAACAGTTATGGAAATTCAGTTCAGTGTGGGCGGTGGGGGGGTTGCCGGATTGCACACGTGTTTTGCGGTGCTGTGTCTGAGCAAAAATCGGCATGGGAAATCAACTTCAGCAGCGGTGGAGATGACTGCGTGCGGGTGTGGGGGAGACCGTTGTTTGAGCCAGGATTTTAAGAGGTTAATTCGTAAGTGTGCAGATCGTTGAGTTGCCTTCCCGCGCCTCTCGTTCGGTTTTTTTTTCTTCTTCCCAAAGCTCTGCAAGAGCCAAGCGCGAGTGACAAGGCCGAGCGCGAAGCGTCACGCGCGACATTCGTTTGCGTCACCGTGATGAAGTGAAAAAAAACGAAACCTGGCCACTTGATCGGGCTCCCGTGAATTCTGACAGCGTCCACGCGTCCGGGACCCGCGCACCTGGACCCGTTGCTCTCCTGCAACGCGCGCGCAGCAGCTACAGTGCATAAGTGCAACCACATTGGGTGAATGCGCGGCGACGGAAAGCTTCATGGAAGCGGGCGGACCCTGCAGTGGTTTAGTGCGGGCGCGTGCACGCACGTGTGTGTGTGTGCGTGTGCGCTGCGACCCAAGTTCGATTCCCGCTCACGGCCAAAACCAGTGACGATTATCTAAACCAGTCCTGGTCCTCCCCTAGGCCGACTCAGCATCAAATGAGTACATTGCTTGATGTGATCTGTAAACATCGCCACTATGGAGACAAAGGCGAGGCTCGGGCGTGGTGCTGGCCACCCATCCCCTCGTGTGCCGTGCCGACCTTCATAGGTGCTTGGTAACAGCACTTGCCCCAAGAGTCTATTGAGGCTATATGGGGGATCCTGGTCTTTGTGCACACGTGTGAGTCTGTGATTGTAAATCTGGAAGGACGGGGAGAAGCCGCTCTCTGCTCGAGCAGAGTGTCGAAAATTGGCACCGAATTACAGGAAGCGAGTGTCTGCTTTGTGTACCGAAATCCTTTTAGGGTGTATAAAGAATTACACGTGGGGTGGGGTTGTTATTTTTTAGAAAATTAGACTTGAAAACCAGACGGTCCCATCTTGAGAGCATTTCACGTTTTGCTGCTCTACTCCGCCTCCGCCTCCACCGCCGCCGCTGCTGCTGCTGCATGAGCTCCGCGCTCGTGCCGTCTGGCCCGTGTGCCGCGCCTGTCGTGGGCGTGAGTGCACCTCGGTTCAGTCGTGCTCGCTGCGCCGTGCTCCTGCCTTGCTGGGAGCCCGCAGCCTTGGGCCCGCTTTGAAAGGAACAATTTGTCAGATTCATTGGGGTGACGTGCAGTGTTGAAACCTGACCTTTTTTTTGTTCAGGCCACAGTATAAAGCTGCCTACATTTCTGTGGAAACAGCAGCCTCTTGCTGTTTCTCCTTAATCTCCCCGCTTGTCTTCGCAATGCATTTTCCTGCTTCATCAACGGTACGAGTTTGGGAGCATTCATTAGGGCATTACCAGTTTTCATTTGGTGGGGATTAATGTTGTGGCGTCTTAGCTGCTCCCAACGCCGCTTGCCTCGGGGGGCAGCACTTAGCCGTCACTCGGGCAGCGTTTGCCGTGCGTGAAATGTGCTAAATAGGGCAGCATCTCTTAGGCCAGGGGTGTTAAGTGCATTACATGATGGAATGTTGACAAGTCTAAAGGCATGTATTGTGTGATGCCGGTGTGTGCGCTAAGCATATTTGATTAATGTTTCTAGATAGGTAATACAGAAAAGGGCACGTTTATAACGTATTTAATGCGACATTATTTCCCTTGTGTGCGGACGTTTCCCACATGATTGGGTGCTTCAGCTTCATGTTAGCTGTAAAATCACACTTCCACCGACTTCTCCTCCGCACGTGCCTGAGCCACAGGGCCGCAAGGATAGTGGGAGCTGAACGTATCTTTACCTCACCCGCAACAGCATCAAGTGACTTATACACTGTGGGGTGATACTGTGGTGGAAGCGGGAATTAATGTCTTAAGATGTCAAATCCAGTCCCTGGTCAGGAATTTAACTCGCCCTCCCCCACCCTGGATGTATGTATGTTGAACTTCTTTCGCACCGTATGTAGCCAACCGTGGTAATGGGATGTGCGGGATTGTGAGGTCAGTATAGCAGCTCATTTACAGGCATACATGTGGATGGAGGGGGCACGTCAAAAAGTATTGAAATGGCGATATCCAAGTATGCACGTGCGTGGAAGCACACAGTTCCAACGACCGGCTTGCACTCCCCACTGCTGAAGGCATAGCGTTTGGGAAATTACAACCAGCAGGAAATGGGAAATGCCATGCTGTGTTAAGATTAATTAGAAATGGAGGGCAGTAATTCTTTCAGACGTTGTTTTTCCCCCAGCTACCTTTTATCCCTCTGAACGCTGGCATCGCTGTTGATGTTATACCTGCGAAGCCCTTTTTCAGCGCCTCTCAAAGCGTTTAAAGGAAGTCCATTATAGCCTCAATTTGACATCATAAGTCCTGCCGCCACCGCTTCCATTGTGGGTGTCGCGAAGACGTCGGGGTGCGTTAGAGGGAGGTGTGTTGACTCTGGCGCGCGGGACGCATTCCTTGTTCTCTCGCTGCCGGTGCGAGATGCACGAGGAGGGGGGGGGGTATTGAACTCTCCCTCTTTCCGGTAACGAGGCGCCCACGAGGCGCCCGCTTGCACGCAGCCTTCCCACTCCGTAAGGCGATATCGCGCAATAGCGTGCCTCGCATAGCGTGTCTCTCGCACACAGCGTGCCTCACATAGCGTGTCTCTCTCACATAGCGTGTCTCTCTCACACAGCGTGCCTCACATAGCGCGTCTCACACAGTGTGTCTCACACAGCGCGTCTCCCACAGCGTGTCGTCTGATAAAGCGCGTCCATCACGGCGCGTCTCACACGGCGTGTCCATCACGAGGCGTCTCACACGCGTGTCTCACATGCGCCGCTGTTACTCTGAGGCAGGAGTCCAAGTGCGGGTAAATAAAAGGGGTGCGGGTGGGCAGCAGAGCGAAGCTGTGTGTGAGCACCCCGCCATTGTCAAGTTTTGTTCGCTCTCAATTAACTGTGTTACTCTTCTAACCCAGTGCAGCCCATTTCACCTGAATTAAGGGCTCATTTGTGGTTGGTGTGGAGTGGACATCCCAGTAATCTACTTTGAAATACAATTGCCCAATAATGTCACATGTTACGTGTAATATTCCCCCCTTTCAGGTAGCGCTGTTGACGAATGTTTTTGTTTATTCGTCTTTACGCTCCATTGCCGACGCAGTGCTGCCAAATAATGTGTTCGCAGTGCCACTGGTTAGACTTGGATTATTGAAGCAGTTTAATGCAAAAAACACCCTTAAACTTCAAAAATGAATTAAAGAATGATCCCTCCAGCGTTCTCTCAGTAACCATGAACCAGTGCGAATTTTGTGAAACGTTGAGAAAAGTTCACCTCAAAGCCACTTTAACACCGACTGCTCTGCATCAAACGGGGAATGTTTGGCAAGGGATGCACAGATTGCATCTGTACAAATAGAGCCTGCTCCGAACGACTCCACTCGGGAGGCACCGGCGGGGGGCTCGCGGACAATCACGCGCAGCGACGTCTCGCCAGGCAGCGCGTGCGTGGCTCTTGCGCCACGGCTCGCCTGCGGAGCCGGGGTACACCTCTGGGGAAAGTAACCTGTGAGTGGTTGCGGCCGGCATGCCGCTGCCTGCATGGCTCATGCCAGAGCACATGGGTGGGACACTGAAGAAAAAAAAAGTTTCATCCCGGAGCGTATAATACCGCGTGGAGTCCCTGCAGGGGCACACTTTCGGCAGAATCCTTCGCTCCGACGCTGAAGATGTTAGCCGTGCTTGTGACGGCCGGGAGTGTGAATCGATCAGCAGCGACTCCGCAGTTGAGCGAGAGGGAGAGATCGTTAGCGCCGTGATGGTGTAATAAGCTAGCAGGGGGCCACAGAGGGGAGGGAACAGAGCTGGGCTGGGCTGGCGTGCAGTGATAGCTGCTTGCAGACGGGCGCGCACGCACACAAAACCTGCACATGGGCTGCACCACCAGCCTCGGCTGCTGCGCCGAGGAGAATCTGCAGGGAGCACCGGGGCATCCGTCGGCCATGAGGACAGAGAAAGAGAGAGGAAGGAAAAAAGCGGCGAAGAAATGTGACGATGACGTGAAGGAGATGAGGAAGGTAAGAGGGAATTTCAGACGATACTTTTATGCTAAGCAACTTTCCACTACTCCCAAGCTACTTGCTGAAATGTCTAAATTATTTCCTGTTTTACGTGCCGCTCTAAAGCTGGGAAGCAATATAATGTACGAATCATGTTGAGAATACAGCACTCGATTTATGAACATTTTATTGTACGTTGATTGCGGTCTACTCCAGATATGTTAGCGTGTGAATATAAAAGCTTATTTGGCTCACATTTCTGGGCGTGCTCCACAAAACGTGCAACAGCCCTCACTGTTTGGGGGTTCGGGGGCAAAGGTCAAGGTCGTACGACCCATAGATATTTTGACAGCTTCTTTCTTGTGCTGTTTGTTGCCATATTATGTTTGTGCAAGCGTTTTCTTTAGATCGCTTTTCACTCAAATTCTTCTGAATTACAAGGAGCTATGTAGGGCCGTTTCTCTTTTAAATCCTGGCGTTATGACACTGACGAGAAGAGGCTCGCTAAAGGGGTACGTGGGGGTGGGGCAGAGAGTCGCCCTCCACCTGAATGTAGAGAAATGTGGAGACAACAGCCCTCGGAGAGTCACGTGGGAGGGCTCGTAGCCTTCTTGACAGCCTTACTGTGTGGATGACATTATGACAGCTGCAAAGAAAATTACGGGAGAGACGCAGAAGCACGGAGAGAATGAGAGAGGGGAGGCAGACATGTAGGTGGTGGGCTCTCAAAAGGGTTTAGCATCTACTTTCAACACGGTATGGAAATTTAATATTTCTGCTGCAGAAACTTGGAAAATTCTTGCTCAGACAGAAGGCTGTTGTACGAGCACAGCAGACGTGACATCCTGTAAGCGAACGTGATGGCAGCACTTCCCAGCGGTATCGCCGTCCGCCAGCCTGTCAGCGCGCTGATCCCGTGGCACGAAACTAGAGAGATGCCGCTCCCCCAGTTGCCCTTGCCTTACGGACGGTTCGGCTCCGGCGACTGCAACCTTGAATTCCTAGGCCTCTTTGCGGCCCCAGGGAGCAATTCCTCTCATAAACGCGTTCACTATACATGCGACTCGCAGGATAATCACTCAACGGCAATTGCCGCTATGTGAATCGATAGCCTTCTTTCAAAGCAGTTTATGCAAATGACCACGTAGCTCATTTCTTATCTGCGCCACCTCCCATGTGGGTCTCTCCAGCACTTGGGGGCACGAACATTGCAACGTTTCTTGTAAAATTTGTCAAAAAGTTAGAACAGAGGATGATATATGGTTTTACACTAACATTGGTAAATCAAGCGCTTGTCGTAACATGACCTCGAGCCACTCTGACTTATTCATGGACTTGAACAGTAGGTGTCCTCCCAGATAATCCTGTGGTGTAGCACTGGTAATGATGCTGCTCTCAATAACACGATCGTTGGCTTCAAGCTGCTGCACTGAAGTTGATTCACCAAGCACCGCCAACGTGGTGTCCCCAAAGTATTTATAACTTAAATCTATCAACATCAGGCCGTTATGTATCCACTGCTGGATGCAGGCCTCCCCAAATTGTAGCCATCCGTCACTATCCCATGATGCCAAAATAAGTATTGTGCCCACGCACGAGTTCAGCTCATCACCACCTCTCTGTGCTGGTCATCCTCTTGGGTGTGTTCCGTTCTTTGGCTGCCATTCCATCTCCAGTCTCGTCTATCAGCTATCATCATCTTGGTTCTTTCAGTAAAATCACGTAGAAGGGAAGTAATAAAATAATAAAAATAAAACATAATAAAATAATTCTCACGACGTTTCGGCTACAACGCAAGCAGCCGTCTTCAGGTGAAGAATGAGACACTGCCAAGCTTGGAGCTTATATATAAGCTGGGTTGGAGGTGGAAGAAGAGCGCCTTAACAAAAGAATGTGCATATCAAGAGGAATTTAGCATATTCATGGTAAATGCGTAGGAGGTGGGCGGGGGGGTTTCAAAGTCATATTATGTCCATACATTATGCAGGATTAGCAGCATCAAAGGGAGGGGGTAGGGGGTAGCATTAACAAAGGGAGGGAATGTTAATAGTATGTTGAAGCAATGAAACATGTCAATGGGAGAGCGGTGGCAGGAGTCCCGCAGCGGAGCAAATAATGCATTCCCTGTGGAGAACACAAGATACACAGTCAATGCCAGTGAGTGGACTGCGGTCTGAAAGTCACCGTAAACGTGAACAACAATCAGTTAAGATCCGAAATGCTGAAGCATTTGTTTCTTGCTGTGGTTGTTTCTTGCTGTGGTTGTTTCACCTGATGACGGACGCTTGTGTTGCGCCCGAAACGTCGTGATTTATTATTTTATTTATATTATTACTTCTATTAATTTTATTTTTTACCTACGTGACTTTACCGAAAAGCCTAAGAGTATGAATCCTTGCAGTCACGAAAGCTTCAAATCTAGAATCGCAGTATAATTCCTAGCGTGGATCTCTGGTATGTATGTATGTTGCATTTATTTCGCACCTTCCGCAGCCATCCGTGCTAATCGGAGGTGCGGGGGAAGGGAAACTAAACCAAAAAATCAGTTTTTCGTGCTTTTCTGTTTTTGTTTAACGCTGTTTGCCAGAACCATGTTTCCATTCCATGTTGTGGGAGGTAATATGCAATGATTTAAACACATCTTAAGGCATGTTGCATGTGTGTGTTGCTTTGCACTTAAAATGCATTTATCAAAAAGCAGCCCAACTTACTCTCGCTTATATTCCGCCTTTGATCCTGGTCTGCCTTAAATAAATGCCTACATTTACATTGTTGTGTTTTTCCGTTGTAATTTCCTTTAGTTCAGCAAACATATTAGAGCATACATGTTAGGTCCTTCACTCATTTGCGATGGCACGTATCCAATTGTTGCGAGAATGACTGTGTCAGCGAATCTGAGATGGTGAACACCATCACTGTTGAAATATTTGGCTTTATTTCTCGAAATCAATGTTTAATGACAGTAAACCGCAACGGACTAACCAGTGGTCAGGTATTGTCATTGACTGGAGAAGAGGTTTGGGGAGCTCCATGGCTACCCAGAGGCGACCTGTACCTCGAGGTGGTGGCATGTGTTCGGTGTAACGTGGGTGAGGTATGGGTCATGTCAGCACCAACGTTTTCCAAACAGCGGCAGTAAAAGTGGCTGGCACAGATAATTGAGACACTGAAATGTGAGCGGTGGAGCAGTACACCGCATTCGAAACCCGATTAACTGAGATTGATTCCTGGTCACGGCTAACATCAATGGCAAGTGGTATTTGAACAGAATTTACAAGTGTGATTAAGTATGGTCAAACAACCCCCCATAATTGATATGGGCATGGGGAGGCCCTCATGCAGCAGTTGACTGTCAAAGGGCCGTACATTATCATTATTGTTTATACTTTGACACGCTCGACTACCCTTTGTGTAGTGAGTGTGGAGGAGAACCTGTCTGCTAGGTTGGGTTTCATTACCCCAGTCCCAGAGCAGTGGTGGTGAGAAGCGCTTGGGCTGCACTCGCTGGGACAAAAAAAACAACGAAACTCGCAAGTGCCGATAGTGTTGCCGCTTGCAATAATCGCGGCGGCGCCGTTCGGCCTCACCACGCTCAAGAGATCTTAGAGTGGTGAGCGGAAGGTCGATTTTGAAACTTCCCTGCGAGCTCGTGCCACACGAGACGTTGCGACAGCAGGCCGCTGTGCCACATCCACCACCGCCGCTGCTGCTGCTGATGTTGTTGTGATGTGGCCCGCACCTGCTGCATCGCAGTTCCGCTCTCCGCCCCGTGAATACTGTAGTGGGGTCGGGCCGAGAGGCAATGATTGAGGATGTGAATAATGCAGATACTTTTGCAGGCAGAATGAAGCAGGCCGAGGTTTTGACTTTCACTCTGAAAGGTTAGCACACTTTTAACAACGGCATGTTCCGGTAATAAGGTTATTTGACATTTACCCTTCCATTATATGAGGGCATGTAATCAGAAATGACCCTGAGAGACGGTGTATCTCATTGTGTGAGTTCAGTCGAGGGCAGAGCAGAGGTTTTACGTCCAGAGTTTTGGTGGTCGTGACATTGAGGTAAGCCACTCACTTAATCTGCCCGGATTCGCTACACAGTGACTTCATTGACAGCTAAAACAACCCCCCTTTCACACACACACACCAGCCCTGCGCGCCACGCGTGCCCGGCTTGATCCACGTGTTGGGAGCGTGGCCACTTTCCCGTGGCGGCTCAGCCGGGTGGGGTGGTGGTGGCGGGGGTGGCGGTGGTGGCGGTGGCCTCACCGCGGGCCTCCTGACGGTGGCGCTCTCGTGAAGTGTCGAACAACAACAGCAGCAGCAACCCCCGGGGGGGGGAGTCGTCGTCGACTTTTACAGCACCCCCCCTGCCTAGTTTAGGACTGGTAACACAGACCGCATCAACTCGTTCTCGCTCGGCCACAGGTCGAAGCCTCACGTCGGATTCCGTGTACAACACAGCAGGTGCGGTGACGGACCCTTGTAGGTATGATTCGTGGAGGTGTTGGCGTTCATTTGTGAGAAGAACAACAAGAAACACGTGACCATGCTGCTGTAAGAGCAAGAAAACGCGAGGCCTTCTCCCTCCACTCTCCATCTCGCAGTGAGGCCCTGCAAGCGTGCAAGTCGGTCCACACGGTCGCCAACCATGCGAAGTCAACCTCTGCTTCTTGTCTGATCACTGCCCCCCACAGAGCGCCCACGTTGTTGCGGTACGATTAGTTGTCCTCTTGTGTCGTCTGTAGCCGTCATTAGCCGGCCATGGTCGACCCCGCTGTGTGGGTAAAGCCCTTCCACGTGTCAAGGCATTAGACCGTCGTGAATCAACCCAACCTGCCTTGTCGGGTCGCCGGTGTGTGTGAGACTCTTAATCCTTCAGCATTTCCTCAGGGACCCACACGCAAGCGTGGCTGTGGGATTAACGCAAGTGTTTAACAGGTTCACAGATGGTGTCAGAGCAACCGAGCACCTGAACTTATTAGATGTAAGCTCTTGTCGGGGTTGACACGTGTCTTATTGCTCGAGTATCTCCATCGCGATGGAAATATAATGAACGTAATCGTATGAAGCGGCATGTTGCTGTCGGCTCTGCCCGTGGTGGATGGAGTCGTGGGTTCTCTCTTGATGTTGGCCCGCATCTGCGTGGGGGACGTTTGGGGGGCCCTCGTGATGGGACGCGGGGCCACTGCCCTGAGACGTGGGACAAAGGGAAGCCAGCCAGGCCCCCGTCACGGCCTCATTTACAATTCAGGGTGGCGACGGACTCGTGAAGAATGTAATTTTCCATTAGAATTGACCTCGCAGTCAACCCGCTGCGGGCACGTGGGATACACGCGACTGTTGCCTCTCACGTTTTGAATCATCCCGCGAATTCAAATCGAGACCGCGGCGTGTCTGTTTATATTAACTTCTAAAGTAACGCCGAGGAACACGCGTTCAACTAGCATGCCGATTTGAACACTCGGGAGCAAGGCGCATGGCAAATATCACAACAATTTGCACCGTCTCGTCACCTTCCGAGGAAAGTCGTCCATCAGTGACTGATATTCGCCTCGGAGTGAGCGGGTAAAGACGCGTCTGCAAATGAGTTCTTCACGAAGTTTAATAATTACAGCCCCAGCTGCCGTTATGTAAACAGTCATAAATGAATTTCAGATATTAAAAAAGGCGTCTAACAACCCGTGACGGGCAATGGTAAACAGTTGAGTTGTGGGTGTGTGTGGTGTGTCCCGCGGGTTTGGTATGTGCCACGCTAATGCACGGCTTGGCAGCCCTCCATCCACAGAGTTCTCGTCTCTCCTCATCACCCCCTCTCTCTCCCCGTCTCAGATTGTCTCCCTTTAGATTTTCACTCACTGCCCCTTTTTGCTCTTCTCTGTTAAATTGGCTCTCTGCTTCTTAACCCCCCCACCCCCCATAAGGTGCGTTAGGTGGGGTGACTGGTGGTGGAAAAGCCTTCATCAGATCTCTGTGTTCTTGTGACATGGGAAACAAATTCGCATCCGTAGCAGGTTTTTTTGGGGTTCGCGTAAAAATAAATGTGTTGTTAAACCCGCCATCACCAATTTGTACAGTTTGCCACGTAAACAAAACATGACAATTGGTTACTAGTTCAGCACACCCGTGTGTTGGAGAGTAAACCCACACCATTTATAATTTGAGTACTGTACGACCTTTTGCCAGTAATTACAACCAGTTTCATCAGGCTACAGCCATAATTTTTTATGTAGCCTGACGAGGCATTTCTATTTACGCGATCTAACCCAGAAAAAACATAAGGCATAATATTGGTCGCGAAAGCTTGCGACGTGTTAAACAGAAATTCGTATTTCCATTCATCCGCATGCTGCAGTGCACTCTGGGCACGGGACAAATCCACATTGAAATGGAGTCTTGCAGCGGGCTTCTTGGTGGGAACTTGAGTCTTGGTTCACTTTTATGTGATGTTAACTACCTCGCCTAGTATACAGGAGGTTGTGGGTTTGATCCCGACCCTGACGCCTGCTGTATATTTCGAGTTTTGCATGTTCTCTGCGTGGTCGCGTGGATTTCTTCTCCTGATCCTCCCATTTTTCTCTCCACATTTAGAAACATGCGTTAGATTATTTGGCTGCTATAAATTTCCACATGATAAGCCACTTCGTTGAGCTATAATTTGTGGCCAGGTCGCTTCTGAAAAAGAACTCATAGCTCAGTGGGTTTTACCAGGTAAAATAAAAGTTTAGCTTTAATGTGTTTATTTCTAGTAATTTGCTTACCTTTCCTATATTTAGCAGTCCTATCATGTTTTTTTTATCTTACCCGCCCCTACTCAGCATCAGTGAAAACGAGCTTCATAGTTCATCAGATTCTCCAGGATAAATACAGATTCTGCTGGCGCGTGTATCGATTGCTCTTCTCAGCGCACGCCCATTCCTGGAATTGTATGCGCTCTACCGTTTGCGTTAATGCCCCATGCGTTGTCATATATATTGTGGTTGTCTCACGTTTTATGTCTTACAATTCCATTAATGCAGAGGGAGGTTGGGAGAGAGAGAATTGGCAGCCAGTAACCTGACCAAGTATAATTTGTGTCTCAATGTTACATCACATGTTTTGTTTCGATTTAAAGCTTTCGTGACTGCAGGGATTCATCTTCTTGGTTCTTTCAGTAAAGTCACGTAGAAGGGAAGTAATAAAATAATAAAAATAAAACATAATAAAATCTAATAATTCTCACGACGTTTCGGCTACAACGCAAGCAGCCGTCTTCAGGTGAAGAATGAGACACTGTCAAGCTAGGAGCTTATATATAAGCTGAGTTGGAGGTGGAAGAAGAAGAGAGCCTTAACAAAAGAATGTGCATATCAAGAGGAATTTAGCATATTCATGGAAAAATGCGTAGAAGGTGGGCGGGGGGGTTTCAAAGTCATATTATGCCCATGCATTATGCAGGATCAGCAGCACCAAAGGGAGGGGGGGTAGCATTAACAAAGGGAGGGCATGTTAATAATATGTAGAAGCAATGAAACATGTGAATGGGAGAACGGTGGCAGGAGACCCGCAGCGGAGCAAATAATGCATTCCCTGTGGAGAACACAACATACACAGTTAATGCCAGTGAGTGGACTGCGGTCTGAAAGTCACCATAAACGTGAACAACAATCAGTTAAGATCCGAAGTGGTTTATTACGTCCTTCCAATGATTGCTGAGCCAGAATCCATCTTCTCGGTTGAAATTGTCTCTGTGTTTGTATGTGTGGATCGCCTCATGAACGAATCTCTCATGGTAGCCAGATGGCTTGCAGAGAACCTCTGTCTTGGAGAAGTCAATGTCATGTGAGCCCACTGAATTGTAACAGTGATCTGCCACGGCTGAGGTGTTTGTCCTACCGTGTTTCAGGTCTGCTTTATGTTCACGGATGCGATCCGAGACATGTCGTTTGGTTTCTGCTACCACAGAGGCAACTTAGTTTGTAGACGCCAGGGTACTGTATGTCTGGAACCACGTCTTTTACAGACGGGACCAGATCACGGATTTTATGTACTGTGTTGAATCGTACCTGAATCTTGTGTTTAATCAGGATTTTTGAGATCTTTTTTGTGACCCCAGCAATGTAGGGTAAGGTGATGGTTTTGAAAGGTTCCTCAGCAGGATCCTTCTTGACGGTTGGAGTGAGGGCCTTGTGGATTGTGTAGTCGGAGTAACCATTATCCTTAAGAGCTTGGCATACGTGTTTGAGTTCACTGGCAATGTGTTCCTGGTCGGAGATGCATTGGGCTCTATGGTATAGAGTCTTGATGAGGGAGTTCTTCTGGGATGGATGGTGGTGTGAATCCGGTTTTAGTTTGGCATCCGTATGGGTGGCTTTCCTGTCGACAGAATGGCTCATTGAACCATCAGGTATCCTTTTAATTAGGACATCCAAAAAGGGTAGCTTGCCATCTTTTTCGACTTCCATGATGAATCTGATGGCTGGGTGTTTGGAATTGATGTGGTCGAGAAATTGGTCTAGAACAGGCCGGCCATGTGGCCAGATGACAAAAGTGTCATCTACGTACCTCTTCCATAAGGTCGGGTGTAGAGTGGCAGTCTGGATGGCGTCAGTCTCAAATTTCTCCATGAAAATGTTGGCTACAACCGGAGATAGGGGGGAGCCCATTGGGGTGCCCTCAGTTTGCTTGTAGAAGGTTCCATTCCAGGTGAAGTATGTATTGGTTAAGCAGTGTCTCACCAGGGGGGGTACCCCAGTATTCAGTCCTTGATGAACCAAGTCTTCAATGATTGCGATGGTGTCAGGCACAGGAACCTGTCCCCAGACGACCTGCTTGTCAGTTTTGATGTGGTTTCCTTGTTCACCAAGGTTCCTGTGCGCGACCTTGTGCGTTAGTGTAAATTTCCACGCGGGCATGAATATTAATGAAGGGGTGGGGGGCTCTTTTGCAGAGCCGTCATGCACGGATGTAGCACTGTGCTGCGTATATTTATTTTTTACCGTCACTTTCTGTAAAGAAACGTCAGATTTGAAGCGACTGCATAATACATGATTTAATTCAGCTCGACCTTCCTCTGCGTTGGTGTAAAAATCCACCCACTTATGAATATTAATAATCGAGGGGTGGGCCTCATGTGGGGTGACGTCACCCGGGGGGGGGGTGCTCATGTGGAGTGACGTCACACGCGGGACGGACAGACATTTCTTGGTTGATTATAGAAGGGAATGCGACTCAAAGCGGTAAAATTTCTCCCATAAGAAGCAATGGAATAAGGTAGGGATAGGGAGTGTAACTTAGGGAAACGTGTTTCATACTTAGCAACCAAAATACGTACTGTACTTGTACAGTATCTGTACTATATTTACAATACAATACACAACCAATTCTGAGTTCAAGGACCTTTCAACAGCATTTATAATTTAACAAACACTGAATTGAAAACTATTTTTATGAGCATTTCAAAGCAGCCCTGTACACTTTAACACGTTTTTATTTTTCTAATGACTTGAAGAGAAATACATTTTTAGTGTAAGAGCACAGAATCTTAAACAGCATTTTATTTTACCTTCACCTTTAATTTGTATGATCTTTGAGGCGTGGATGAGTTATGCTCGATTGGCTTGATTGGAGGTGTTGGGAGAGGATTAGGACCGATTACAATGAGCACTCGCTACGCACAATGTGAGAGAACATGATGGGGCTGAGAAGCAGCAGACAGGAGTTACACGTTTTCTGTACAGTGTTAAGCAGAACTGAGTCAAAATCGACGTGACGACGTATGTGCGGGGACATTTTACATTGGGTTCCTCAAAAAGTCAGCGACGTGACGGTGTGAAACAACGTATATCGTGGCGACGTATATCGGGGACCCCTTATAAAACAATCCCAGTGACTGACAGCATCGGAAGGCTTTCATCAAGGAGTTGGATCCTAAAGGGCTGCAGATTAGTGATTTGATTTTTGGTTGGTTGTGCTGTGTGTCATAGAGGTGTATG
The DNA here is from genome assembly GCF_965212315.1 of Lampetra planeri. Classification (NCBI taxonomy): domain Eukaryota; kingdom Metazoa; phylum Chordata; class Hyperoartia; order Petromyzontiformes; family Petromyzontidae; genus Lampetra; species Lampetra planeri. Next base: position 1,235,425 of record NC_136116.1, on the reverse strand, counting down.
GGGAACGGTAGTGTAGCGGTTAACATGCTGCGTTACGAACATGGCAGCCCGAGTTCGATTCCCGCTCATGGCCCACACCAGTGACGATTATCTGAACCGATCCTGGGACTCCCCAAGGTCGACTCAGCCCCAAATTAATACCTGGTGAGGAGTGTAAACATCGCCACTGGGAGACAGACAGCCGGGCGTGGTGTTAGCCACCTCTCGTGTGCCGTGCAGGTCTTCATTTCTGCTTGCTAACAGCACTGGCCCCAACAGTCTGTTCAGGCTACATGGGGTGTCTTTGTCTTCTTTTAGGGTGTGTGGGGGAAGTAGTCAACTGGTTAGTACACTGAGCTATCAACCTGGCGACGCAAGTTCGATTCCCGCTCACGACCAATAACAATACCAAATATTTGAACCAGTCCTGGACCTCCCCTAGATCGACTCAGCCTTAAATCAGTACAGTACCTCGTGCTGTGTGTAAATATCAGCACTGAGGAGACAAAGGCGGGATTGGCGTGGTGCTGGCCATCCACCCCCAAGTGTGCTGTGCCGGCCTTCGTAGGTGCTCGCTCACAGCACTTGCCCCAACTGTCTGTTGAAGGCTGTACGGCAGCGGTCGGGAACCTATGGCTCGCGATCCATATATGGCTCTTCCGGTGACGGCATATGGCTCCCAGACAATTTTGAGTTGAAAAAAATAATAAAAAATAAATTAAAAAAATCAGTTTGGAACTGATTTTAAAATACTTGTGATATTGCTTAATAATACTGTATGATTTTAAAGTAAACAGACCCGTGACCCGTGGGTCGGGTCGGGAACCAATGGCTCGCGAGCATGTCACGGGTCATTGTAAAGGTGAAGAAATCCATTTGATCAGATAGCCAACTAGTTTATCCGCTTCAACCCTTGTAACGGAAAAGATGGCGAAAAGAAAAAAAGACGATGATTACCGTGCATTCCAGGCTGCGTAGACAGAGGAATTTGCATTTGTGGAGAGAGCAGGATCTGCGGTATGTCTTATATGCAATAATAAAATTGCATCGATGAAACGGTCAAATATAAAGCGGCACTTCGATACGCACCATGCTTCATTTGCATCGAAATATCCAGCGGGGGACAGCAGGAAAAAGGCATGCGAAGAGCTATAGCAGAGAGTGCAGACGAGTCAGCAGCAACTACGTGTGTGGACCAAGCAAGGTGACGGGAATTCCGCTAGCTTTGCGGGTGCTTTGGAAATAGTAAGGAATGGAAAGCCATTCACAGATGGCGAGTATGCCAAAACATTCATGCTTGATGTGGCCAATGAACTGTTTGATGACTTCCCAAATAAAGACAAGATAATCAAACGAATAAAAGACATGCCTCTGTCAGCAAGAACTGTTCACGATCGTAGCATCATGATGGCAAATCAAGTCGAGGAAACACAAATTAAGGACATAAACGCCGGGACATACTTTTCTCTCGCGTTAGATGAGTCAACAGACGTTAGCCATCTATCTCAGTTCAGTATAATTGCCAGGTATGCTGCAGGTGACACACTGCGTGAGGAAAGCTTGGCTGTTTTGCCAATGAAAGGGACAACAAGAGGAGAGGATTTATTCACGTCTTTCATGGAGTTTGCTAAAGAAAAAAAAACTACCGATGGATAAACTTATTTCTGTCTGTACTGATGGTGCACCCTGTATGTTGGGGAAAAACAAAGGATTTGTAGCACTTCTCCGTGAACATGAAAAGAGAGCCATCCTAAGTTTTCATTGCATCCTACACCAGGAGGCGCTTTGCGCTCAGACGTGTGGCCAGGAGCTTGGTGAGGTGATGTCGCTGGTCAATCGAGTGGTCAACTTTATTGTTGCCCGAGCTTTAAATGATCGCCAGTTTAAAGCTCTGTTAGTAGAAGTTGGGAATCATTATCCCGGTCTGCTTTTACACAGCAACGTGCGTTGGTTGTCAAGGGGGGAGGTGCTCAGCCGTTTTGCAGCTTGCCTGAGGGAAATCCGGACTTTTCTTGAAATGAAAGGTGTCAAGCATCCTGAACTAGACAACACTGACTGGCTCCTGTAGTTTCACTATCTCGTGGACATAACTGGACATCTGAACCAGCTCAATGTGAAAATGCAAGGTATTGGAAATACAATCTCATCCCTTCAACAAGCAGTGTTTGCATTTGAAAGCAAGCTGGAAGTCTTTCTCAGGGACATTGAAACAGGTCGTCTTCTGCACTTTGAAAGACTGCGACAATTTAGAGGTGCATGCTTAGCAAGTGACTCCACTTAACATCTGGATCTCCAGCAGCTAGCTGGCTTTACGTCCAATCTCCTGCAGTCATTCAAAGCACGTTTTGGAGAATTTCGTGCGCCCACTGGTCTTTTCAAGTTCATCACTCATCCACATGAGTGTGCAGTGGACAAAGTCGACCTGACATGCATCCCCGGGGTCTCTATCGGAGACTTTGAGCTGGAAGTTGCTGACCTGAAGGCATCAGACATGTGGATGAGTAAGTTCAAGTCACTTAATCGAGAGTTGGAAAGTCTTGCGCGACAGCGAGCAGAGCTGGCGAGGGAACACAAGTGGACAGAAATGAAAAATCTTCAACCTGAAGACCAGCTGATTCTTAAAACTTGGAACGAGCTTCCTGTGACATACCACACAATGCAGCGTGTGAGTATTGCCGTATTGACCATGTTTGGCTCTACATATGCATGTGAGCAGTCATTCTCGCATATGAGGAACATTAAGACCAACCTACGCTCACGTTTAACTGATGGAAGCCTCAACGCCTGCATGAAGCTCAACCTCACCACGTATGAACCAGACTACAAGGCCATCAGCAAAACCATGCAGCACCAGAAGTCGCATTAAAAGACATATTTAATTTATTATGCGTTAAAAATACTATATGGCTCTCAATGAAATATATTTAGAAATATTTGGCTTTTATGGCTCTCCCAGTCAAAAAGGTTCCCGACCCCTGCTGTACGGGGATCTTGTTTGATGGGGGTATGGGACTGCATGTCATTTTACATAAAATATACATTGTGCACCCTAAGAAGCTGTCGGCGCTGCGAATTATCACCGTGATTTAATACTATTTTAGGCGTACACTAATACAAAAATAATAGGCGTGCTCACATGCAAATGATACAAATATGAGGGTGTCGTATAAACTATTTTCAGCCCAGGCAAAATCTGTGCGCCAAGATTAGTGCTCATTTCCTATGCCGCGTGTGTCAGTTGACTGGCTGCCAACCCTCTCCCTCCCACCTCCCACTGCTCCCCACTGCAGTAATGGAATTAAGATGCCTTACTTCTGCTGGGTACCACGAGAGAATGTCCTTTCGTATCCCCAATGCATTGCTGGGACTGTTTTCGCTCCGAACACCTGAACGTACGAGTCCTTCGACCAAGCTCAGGAAGTTGTCATAGGAGCCACTTTTGAATTTGCGAAAGTGGCGGCCAACTTCACATCGACGTTTTGTGGAAGGTAAAACTGGGTGTGGTGGAAAACGGTGGTGCCCCTGGACCCTGGCTGAGCGGCCATCGGTCACGGAACATCGCGCATCGACGCGTGACGTGCCCACTGCCGCCAGCACCATGCCCGGCGTCCAGCCGTGCTGCAACCTCGCCCTGCGGTCTCTCAAGGCACTACTATCCTTCCTCCTGCCCGGCTGGTTTCATAAGAAGCCAATGGTAATAATGTATTATGATGATCATCGCGATTGCGTAACAGCAGTCAGTGATCGTGTCCGGTGGTGTTGGTGTTTAATCACTGGAATGTTCTCGAGGCTCCGTGATCTCTGACTCGTGCGTCGTACTTTCTGTAATGGCACCAGGACATATTTTTGGAGCTACAATGTGCTTGTGTCCAGATGCTGCCTGTATGTGAACATGTACTGGAACATGTTCACTAACCGCTAACCTGATATAATATTCGATGAACAACTATCGGAATTGTAAATGTTTCCGTTTGTAATGCAGATAAGCACTGAACTAGCAGCTGTGTAACTGCTGCTCAAAAACTCTTTGATCGTGTGTATATCTGTGTGTGTTTTGTATATTGGGGAGCGGTGGCATCGCGGTTAGTGCGCTGCACTTCGAAACCGGTGACCCAAGTTCCATTTCCGCTCACGGCCAACGCCGGTGATGCTCATCTGAATCGGTCCTGGGCCTTCCCTAGGTTGACTTAGCCTTAACTGAGTGCCTGGTGTGGCACATAAACATTGCCACTGAGGAGATGAAGGCAGCTGGGCGTGGTGCTGGCCACCCACCACCTCGTGCCGTGCTGGCCTTCAGGTGCTCGCTAACAGCACTGGTTAAGGCTCTACAGGGGATATCTATATTTTTCTTGTGTTTTATATCTGTGTTGTGTATTATATATTTGCGCGTATGTGTTGTATATCTGTGTGTGTATTATATATCTGTGTGTATCTGTTTGTGGAAGGGGATTTGAATGTCAATAGGGGTGGCATGGTGGTAAGCACATAGCACTCCAAACCAAACCCAGTGACCTGGCTTTGATTTCCAGCCATGGCTAACATAAGGGACAAGTGGCATTTGAATCTGTACTGCACCTATTTTTGGGTGACTGCCTTAAATTAGTACATGGTGTGGTGATTTGTCTATATAGAACTGGGGAGACCAAGGTGGCCCTGTGTGATGTTGCACGCTCTAGCACGATATATTGTGTCGGCCTTTAAAAATGACCATTCATAGTAATTGCCTCACTGTATGGCTGTACAGGGGATCTCTTTGCATCTCTCTATGTGCGTCTAGCTGTGTGTATGCCCTCACTTGACTTGGTGGGTTATCCCAGGTAAACGCTATTTTAAATTGTATTGTGAAGCAAAAATGTTATTTGGAGACCATTTTTTAATCTAGTAAGCAGACATGAGCAGGGCAATAGTCCAATGCCACGGGAGGGATTATTGCCCTTGAACCCATGATCTTCCACTGCAAAAATTCAAAGGCGTTCTGACAGGAGGCTTAGTTCATTTGGAACTTATGACAATTTTGCTGGAATGCTTTTATTCTGATCTTTTCTGGCAGCAGACGTTGTTGGTCACACACTGTATGAGCGGGAGACGATTTAAAAATTCCACGCGAATCTCACCTGTAGGGCGTGTTGTTTGTCCACGAGGCCCGTGGCATTAATGCATTGTTCGTCTCGGCCACGCCATCGCCGTAAATTCACAGCACTCACCTTGAGATGATTAAATTACTGCAGTCGCACGAGCGGTCGTGGCAAAGGGCTCCACCCGCCAATAAATCTCTGGGTGCATTAACCCGATTGGAAAAGGCGTCCAGTGCTTTCTGCGACGTTGCTCGCCGCGTGCGCGAGACGGATGTGCTCGGCGCGATGTGACAGCGAAGCAGCCAGGGGTCACTGTCTGTGCCGCGTGTCCTCGGGGGTGGCGCAGCCAAGAATCCCTGTCCACCCCCATTTCTCTCCGCTGGATTTAATGGAGGGTAATGCTGTCTGGCAATGGGCTTATATCAATTAAATTGTGAGGCTCGGAGAAAGAAATAGAGTGAATTACGTGCACCACATCATACTTTGTGCCTCTCCATCACGCTGATGTAGCTTGCACTTAGTGGCAGGAAACTTTTTTTTGTAAATGTGCATAGCTTTTACGCAGTGTTTCGTGGCCCAAGGGTTCTCAGCCTTTCATTTACTTTTAGACAACATTAACCCCTGGCGGGTTTTTCCGTGCATTTCCCCCTCTTGAGGTGATGTGCGTACCCTCTGTCTCTGCTGGGTGGGGCGGGTGGGTGCGGGTGGGGAATTGGAGAAGGCAGCGAGTAAAAGGGCTGGGCGGGGGTGGGAGCTGAGTGCAGCAGACGACAGCTGCTGGCGGCTCGTTAGAGTTGCCACCGCCTCTTCCCCGGCAGCGCCGAGGCTCTGCTGGAGAACTCGCGTGGGATCTGCAGCGTCCTCTCTCCAGTTCCGTGTGCCGCGTTGTGGGTCTGCCCTCATATCCCAACAACAATGGAACTCTGAGATGAAGCGGTTCACTGCTTCTCTATGGGGGGAGGGGGGGCGTACCGGTCGGTGACGGACAAATGATAAAGCTCTGCGCGAGCACCGGCATGAAACACTCGAACGTCTCGGCGACCGCACGGCAACTCGCGGGCCTCTCGGTCCGTGCGCAGACCCAGCCGTGGCTTGAGGGGGCACGGGGCAATTAAATTATGAGAGAGCTCAGGATTCAGGAAACGAACTCAAGCCGGGGGTGATCGTGTTTGAGGATTTGCATGGAGAATTAACAACCACACCCTCTTTCTTTCCTTTTGAGCTAACTTTTTAAAGGGAAGAGAGGGGGGGACGACGACTTTGGGTGCAGAGCGGGTTTGGGGACGGAAGGAGGAAGGCGGCATTAGGACCGGGTGGGGTAGAGACGGGAGGTAGAGGAGTGGGAGGTGAAACTTAGAAGGGGTAGGGCCAGCGGGGGTGCGGGAAGCTCGGGGAGAAGGGGAAGAGGGGGCGGAGTCGGGGATAAGAAGAAGGGGCCAGCAGGGGCGGCTTGAGGTTTGGGGGTGGGTCAGGGGGTGATCTTAGGGATGCAGAGCAACATTTGAAGTGGGGAGGGGGGGGACGGCAGCCCCGGCAAACGGTTGGGTAGGGATGGCGAGCGTTTGTTTTGTAAATGGTGTGAGCGGTGCGGGGCCGGGTGTCTGGGTGGGGTCCTAATGCTCCTTGGCGGGAAGGTGTGCGTGCGTTGAGTTTGCGTGCGCGTGCTGCGCCCTGCCTGTGAGCGTAGCGAGATCTGGAGTTGGCCGGCTGCCTGCGCGGAGTGCACGTGTGCCCGGCGCACACGCGTGGCGTGCACATGTAGCACGGCTGACTGGACCAGGTGGGTGCCGTCGAGCTCAGGAGGTCCACCATCGCCCGGCGCTGTCCACGGCTCGGGCATCGCGCCAATGTCCCTCTTCTGTGGGTCGTGCGCACTCTGGGTACGTAGCGGTGTGCCTGGTCATCCTTCACGTGCGCGGCGCTCTGCGCCGTCGTCCGTTACGAACGCTCGTCGTGGCCGTTGGGATTTCGGTTGAATGTCTAAACAATCTTGGGTAAGGAAAGCTCTCTCCAAGAAGGTGAGGCTCTTCCCACCCAAGCAATTTTATCACTGGACATTTCTCTTGTCTGTGCCGCTCAATGTCCTCTCTGGGGAACAGAAGTCGAATTGTTTCAGCCTGTAAATGTGTACATTGTGTCCAGGCAGAAAACAATTACCTAGATGTGAATTACAGATTTTATAAATGCAATGAACAAATGGATGAGAAAATGTATTTTCTGTGTTTTCCATGATTCATTCCTGTGCTTGGGAAATTATATAAACATTTATTTCTCATTGATTGTTTGTAGTTATGCTCAAAGTCCTCTTGTGTGTTTTTCAATTTATATTGAGAATTATAAAAGGGTTCTGTACTTTCATTCAGTGTTTGCCTTGAAAGTTTATATATATGTCAAAATATGTGGACTGACGAGTTCTTTCATAGAAATTGTTATATTCTCAAAAAAAGTATTGACATTTTATAAGCTATTTCATTGATTAGACGCAAACTGCGATTGTTTGTGCTGGTGAGTGCATTGAGCATGAGCAGAAATTATTGTGTTCCTTTAATGGCGATATAGTATGATGCAATGTGATGTGTGCTTAAATCGTTTAGAGTTGGAAGCAAGCACTACCAAAACATGTTTTTGTTGGTGTGGCTGGCTGTATGTATGTTCAACTTGTATTCGCATCGTACGTATCCAAACGTGCTAATCGGAGGTGTATTCTGGTCCATTGCCCGTTAGTCTGGGTCAGGTGTCAGTCTATGGTCGGTGTACATTGGTGACTTGGTTGTCGGTTGAAGTATATTGGGTTATATGGGTACTTGTTGGTATTTTTTGGTATGTGTTGGGTGGGACGGTGCGTGTCGTGTGGATTGGTGTAGGTGCATGTATCACTATGTATTGGCATGGTTGGTGTGGTTTCTATACGTTGGCGTGTCTTGGTGTGGTTGATGTACATTGATTACATGTTTGCCGTATTTAGTGTGTTTTTGTAGGCTGGCATGAGTTGGTATATATTGGTATAATCATGTCGTTGATGTAGTTGGTGTAGTCGGTGTGTACTCTTGTGGGTTGGATTGGGTTGGTATATGTTGGTCTGGTTGTGGTCGGTGAGGGTGATGTGGTTGGTGTGCTTGTGGGTCGGTGTGGGTGGCTTCGCATCGGACGGGCAATTGGGAGGCTTTCAATCGGCGTGCCCTCCTAGGTGGGCTGCTGTCATTGTGCAGAGCTAACAAAGGACCCCCGAGCACCCACAGGTGTCCCACATGATTTCACTCGATACCCACTGGACTGCAAGGAGGGGAAAAGACAAAGGAATTACTCTCATTTACGAATAAGAAGTGGGAGACATTGGGACCAAACACAGCAGCACATTGCAGCTGAGGTAGTGCGCAGTCCTCTTTACACGTACGCAGGACGATTGTGTGGCGTGTCACACAAAAGCAAAAGTGCTCTGAAAAACCATTCGAGTGTGCTGCTCGCCGCTAATCAGATTGTGGTGAAGCGATGTGTGAGCTGATAGGGAGCCATGTAGCCCACCCAGCGAGTTCAACCGTCCCGCACGCACGCAGATTTATTTTCTGGGCCATGTCATTCAACCGCATTTCAAATTTGACGCGTAGCGAACGCGATGTGAACATGTGGGGAGCAGTCTACCATTGCATTTGCCCAATGTTATCGGTCTGCGAGAGCAGAGATTTATTTTGGGCAGACGGCAGGCATAAATTCCTTGCTGCCGTCCGGCTGAAGTCTTAATATTCGGGCTCTAGCTCACTGTGCACCGTGGCAGGGTCACGACGCGCTGTAACTCACCTCAGCAAAGTGCGTGACTTGAGACTGTGACTTGAGGATGTGAAGGAGCTCACACTGGTGTTTACTTTCATCACTGTGAGCTGATAAATACACCCTGCCTCCACGGCACACGGCTCCCCTCCCCCGCCTTGCAAACCTACACGCTCCTCCTTCAAAACAGAAATTCGGAGGGAACGGAAACCGAATTGTATGGCGGATAATACAATGCTGCCTGGCCCACTCTCTCGCCCCACACCCCGCACCTCACAGCCTCCGCACATTTGCTCGAACCGTATGCACTTTTTTTGATCCAGTTGTCACTCGAGCGACGAGGGCCCAAGTCTAGGCCAAACGCCGCTGCCCCGGTGCCATCGTAGCTCAGTGGGGAGTGCACAAATGCATTTGGACCCGGCCGTGGACTGACGGACGAACTTGATAGCCATCTGCCGATGTGCTGCGTGTGGTGCATCATATCGTATTATAACACCGTTGGAAGTGCACTGGCCTGTTAGACGGCATTCACTTCGCAGCACGTAAATAGACAGCACGGTTGGCTACGTATGGTGTGAAAGAAGTTCAACATACAGATAGATATGCGCTTTGGAAATGTGTCCGAGACTGCTGCTGATGAGGAGCAACACGTGAAAGTTGCCGCATGCACAGACACGGGGTGAGGAGCGGCGCCGTTTCTCGCCGCGTGCGCTCCCACGCAGCACCCACGCTGTGCTAATCCCACCGTGATTCATTACCTCTGCCGAGCGCAAGCACAGCGGGGTGCGCCGCTGCCTTCACATGGCTCCCGGGGAGTCCCACCTGGGCCTCGAATAGTTGGCATTCTGAGCGCTCGCTCACATATCGTGCCCTCCGATCTCACGCTGTACGCGACCCCGTCGACGTGAGAATGCGGGGCCCTCGCAGGGAGAGGGGTCTGCACCGCAGTGTGAACATTTGGGCCTCCCTGGGGCCTGGCCTGGTGCTCACCTCTCCGCACCTCAACTGCGCGTGCAGAGCAGCTAAAAATCATCACAACCATAGAGCGGTATTAAATTAGGGCACCTTTGCTCCTGGTTAATTGAGCCTGAGGTTTTTGTTGGCCTCTGGACAAGCCCCCTGCTTATCAATTGTGTTGCATAAGCTATAAATAATGCAATACATTTTGGGAAGCTGCCATTATTATTGACATGGCAATGGGTAGTATTTAAGTTGAGGACATGTTTTATTAACTGCATGGTGACTTAGCTCGAGGCAGCCAATTAAACTGCCGCCCAGTGTGCACGGCTGGTTCGCAAGATTAACTCCTCTGGAATCCTCCAGATGGGTTATTTACATAACATTCAACTGAAGCTGCTTAATTCCGGCAGTTCTGCCAAGGAAGTTGAGCACAAAAGGCGTCAGATTAACCCAGCAGCACCGGATGGCTGATTCTGGGGCCACGGAGGAAGGGGGGGGGGGCGTTGAGGACCGCGAGAGATTCCCACACCATCCCGCTGACGGCCCTGTTCAGGGAAAGCGTGGCAGAGCACAGGGTCTGGGGCGAGGTGGAAGGGTGGAGGGGTGAGCTGGGGAGGCGCGGATGGGAGAACGCTCTTAGGTTTGCTCACGATGATCAAAAGGAGAGCCTGTGAACTCTTTGACATCCGCGAATCCTTGAGACGTGCCTGCCATCCTCCCACGTTCACCGCCGTCGTACGTCTCCATCTGTCGTCTGTTATCTCTGGCGTTAATTACATTGTCGTTTTCATCAATCGTGCATTCCCATTATCACCCATCCCATTATGATCATTATTCGCCTTTGTTCTTATTGTTAAATCTCTGCAGGTGCTTTCTGCACACGTATAGGCCAAGCCCCTAGGAGCTGTCAGTCACTCGGGAAAAGCAGTTGTCAAACAACAATGGCAATGGATTGCATTAGCAAAGTGAAGAGAAATTAACAAACGATGGTCAGCGTTTCAGCCGACAGAGCTTTACAAAGGTCCAGAGGTGCAATGCACATCTTATATTCCTGTCTCTCTGTGCACTGGATTTTTCTTGGCTATTTTTGTCAGTGACTTGCAATGCACAAACTGTGAGGAATGTATAGTTATGAAGGCCTGTTGCATTCTGGGAAAGGGCCAGGGACCCTGAGCTCCTGCTGTGACCAGAATTGGAAAAGCCGAAGCGACAGCTCAGCCATGTGTCCTGACAAAATGATTCAAACAAACACGCAAATGGTGAAGATATAAGCAATGCTGGCGTAAGTTGGCAGCGTGCCAGCCCATTAGCGAAGAGCCAGACGTGCGGGTTGGGGGTGTGGGCGGCAAAAGGGGGAAAGAGGGGAGCACATGGAGGTGCCCGCTTGACAAGGCATGCCAAAGGTCACTTGTAAAGTCTCCACTTCATTAAAGAGTCGGCGGCCGATTCCTGGCCCGTGTTGCGAGTGCTCCCCTCTCACCACCGCTCCCCGCACCCCGCCCTCCCCTGTTTTGTTCAGGCCGGTGGAAACCCAGAAGCCTCTCTCCTGCTTGGTGATTAAATGATCAGGCTGTGGGTCAATCACTATTTGTTTAGGCTATTGTGGAGCGGCTCGAGCGTGTGTGCACGGCACGCCGGCCGTGGCGCGTTCGCCGGTAGCTACTGTTTCCGCGGTGGCGGGCGAGGCGGCGCCGTCCGCGCCGGTTGCGTGGTCCCGAGGGAGTACCCGCGTCGCCCCGACGCCCCGACGCCCAAAGATTTACCCGATGAGCGGCGCGGAGAGGAAAACAAATCTCCGGGGGCGTCTACCGTGGCCGGTGAGCACTGGCAGGAGAAGAACTTGTTGTGGTTAAATATCGCGGCGATGATTTTCACTTCTTGGATCCTTTGGCGCTGGGATGACCCGCGGGGCACGGCTTAGGGGTGTGTTTACATCCGTCACCAGGGCTGCCGTGACAGACATGCGGTCACCAGCTGTGCATGCCTCTCTGCACCCGCCTGGAGAGGCTCTGCGCTGGCTGGGCTCGAGCCTCACGCCAGCGATTCCTCGCTTCCGCTCGCGTGTGCATTTGTTAGTAGGGTGCGGCGGTTAGCACACTGCGACATGAACCTGTAAATCCGAGTTTGAATCCCAGTCCATGGCTAATAGTGGTGAGTGATATTTGTATTGTTTCTGGGCCTCCCCTCAGCGGATACAGGCATAATTTGGTAACTGACGTAGTGTGTAAAAGACAAAAGTGTTCAGGCATTGTGCTGGCCCCAGCACTCGCTCATGCACCATGCATGCCTACTTAAATAGGTGATCGCTAACAACACTTGTCCCAACAGTCGGTTAAAGGCTATATGGGGTCCTTTGCCTTTTTTGTATTTAAATTGAAGTCATACCGAGTAGTGGATTGAAGTGAAAATGTTAATTACGTTCATGCAAGTCAATTACAATTATATCGGCACAAGTCAATAAACGCAGTGGATGCCCGCAAATGAGAGCCAAAGGTCTGGTTCAGTTTGAAGGTCGGCTATCAGTGTGTCTGGCGAAGCTTGAAGTTTGAGTGGTCGGTTAATGTGGCTACTAAACCCCCACTCATCTTACGGGGTGCACGACCAGGTCTGCGATAAAACACCTCCGCCAGCGCATTCCAAATTAAAGACAAGTGACATTTGAGCCGTAAGTGGGTCAGCTCGCCTGCGAGGACATCCTGTCCCCGCTATGCTCGCCAGCGTTTTGAGATGCCTTGAAGTAGTGTTCTCGTGCGTGAGATCCTGCCGGGGTTGGGAGGTCGCCACTTCAGACTGTGATCTATTGCCCGTTTGTTTTCATGCGCGGTTGAATGGATTGGCAGCTGCATCTCCGAGCTGCTGTTGGGCGCCGTTATCCAGTTAACAGTGGATGGGCTTGGTGGTTTTATTTCCACTTCTCGCTGGACCAGGGGGGACCTGGGTTGACACCGGGGGGGCAGGAGGGGATGGCGGTGGCTTTTGCCGCAGCAGCTGCCTTGCATTGACACTCGCCGCCTCAGTGTGGGGATCACGCAAAACACGGTTATTGAGTGCGCCTGCCCTGTCGTGTTTCAACGCCGTTAGAAGGCCTCTGGCGCACGGTGTGACCTGGCGTGAGATGTCGTGCCACGTGCTTACTTGCAAAAACGAGAGAAGTGTTGCTTTGGTCAGTGATGCTTCTTGAGCCCTTGGGGCTGTGCTCAAGCCCCACCAAGTCTCAAGACTGTTTCAAAAAGGGAACCCGCATTGATTGGGATTTTTTCACTAAATCCATTTATAATGAGTGTTTTACCTTTGCAAGGAAATCAGAATAGCCGGATAAACTCCACCCAAACAAGCTCTAAACGTTCTGTGACATATGCTTTCATTAAGCTACTTGCTCTACTGCCATTTCCTGGCCATCTTGCAACTCAGCTGCTTTGGGAGTAAAATCACTATTATTGGGGAGCAGCACGTCGCCTGGCTCCATCAAAGTATTAATCATCATCAACCACTGTTTGCCCTCTGCAGGAGGAAGGCAGTTCAGTGCCACTATCCATCTCGCTCCTGCACATAAACCGATCTCATCGCTCCATCTCCACGGTGCTCGTCTTCTGTGACGTGTTTTCTCCTTTGGCTACCATTCCATCACCGGTCTCAGCCATTGGCCATCATCCCATCTAGCGATGGGTCCTGCCCAAGCCCACTTTTTTTTTATTAATTGTCATTTCGATGTCTCAAGTTTGCGTTTGTTCCTATTGGAGTTGGCACCATCGCTGGTGGCACGGACCAGGACCTCCTGCAGCCAGAGCTGACACTGAGCAGGAGCTCACCGCTGTGTCCACATGGCCCCGTCTGTTTGCTCTTGCTGCTGTCGGGGCGATTCGACAATTCCTCATGCGGCGTGTAATGAATAGAGTCGCTGTTGACATTGCGTGCAGGAAACTTTCCCGTCAATTAAGAAAGCGTTTGTGTTTCATGCTCAGTGAAATGGATGGGCTGCTTTCTTTTATTAACAAATGCCATCCTCGGCAGCACGCTGAGCCGAAAGTTAATATTGCCACTCGGACAGCCTTTTAAAACGATTGTTCATTGATGCAACCCATTCCGAGATTTGTTAATGATTCATAGAATAGTAGAGCGAACAGAATGTAATCGGATGCTTAATCCTGGTACATAGAAATAGAATATCGGTGGTTGGAAGTGTATTCTATTCAATTTACATCACGAATGAATGAATAAAAAACAAACGCACATTTGTGGGAAATGAGAGAATGGGAGGCCGCAGACTGTGCCGTGCCGGCTGTGGCGCGAGGAGCTGCCTGAATGGGTCCTGGGGCTCGGGGACGAGCCAAACAAACATTCTCTCCGGCCAACTTCCCCCATGTGTCAACAGCGGGGCCCCATTATCATAGGCTCATTGTTTACAATCGCGTGGTGATATTAAAGGAGAAGTTTTGGGCGAGGTGCTCAGTCGGGCCGAGGCTCGGCAGCTGGGTTCTCCGCCGTGGATTCTGACGCCGCGAGTCGACGCCGAGCACGCATGGCCGCTGCTGGGTTCAGGAGAGACGAGGAAAGAAAGAGGTCGGCAGCTGACGCCACCGGGAACTCGTAAAGCGGCGCTGGCTCGGGGTGAGTGTCTGCTCACACTACTTCCTCGAGTGTTCTCGCATGATTGCGAGCAGCGGCAGCAGCTGCTAAGATGAGAGTAGCAGAGACTCTTCTCATCGGAGTCAGAACAAACCGCAGGCGATCTAGCGATGCTTGAACCGCCTCTGTACCAGTGCCGGCTGAGGCAAATCAAACCTCAGGAAGTGGGGTCCATCCCAACCAGGCCCAGAACAGGTATCATGTTTTATGCATCAATGTGTGTGATTTACCAGTCATCAACTTACTTACTCTTAGGTTTTTTTCGGTAAAATCACGTAGGTAAAAAATAATAATCTTGATACAGTAAATTTAGCTGTGACGGTCCCACCTGAAGACGGAGACGTGTGTTGCCTCCGAAACGTCGTGATTTATTTTTATTTAATTTTATTATTTTTTACCTACGTGACTTTACCGAAAAAACCTAAGAGTATGAATCCCTGCAGTCACAAAAGCTTAAAATCTAGAATCAACTTACTTTTTGCTGCTTTAAAGCTTCCACTGTTTGTTATGAGATTCATTCAAGTTTGTGTTTTTAAATGTCTTATTTCTTTCCTAATGAGTTTTCATAGCTCTGTATATTTTATCTTTTATCTGGCTTGTTTTTCACTTTTCATGGGTCTCCTTCAAAATGCTCTTTGCAGTTGTAGATTATAGAATAAACATGAGGCGTGTGGAAGCCCTCGTTCAGCTGTGAATTCAAAAAGTTCTGGACATGGCTTCTCAAGGTGGTGTACAGAAACAGTGGGTGTCTTTATTTATTTTACAGAGAGAGGCAGTCAGTCATCGACAAAATAAAATGAAGGTCTTGAGCCTGGACTTGAAGAGGGACAGGGAGTCGACAGCACGGACGGCTGGCCGAAGGGAATTCCTGATAATGATGGCAGCAGAGGAAAATGAGCGACCTCCCACTGAGCGAAGGTTGACTGGGCTTCGACAAAAAGCCTCGCTTGCTGGAGCTGAGAGTGCGTCGAGAGGAGTACAGTGAGATAAGCGGGAATAAGTAGAGTGCACAGAGATGAGTACTGTGCTAAGATGAGAGGGGAGAGGTAGGAGAATGTTTGGAGGCGAGTAGAGTGAGATGAGATGATATAGAGGAGAGTCTGTGGAAAGGAGTAGCGTGAGATAAGAGGTAGGCAGGCACAAGTCCACAAGATCTCGAAGAAAATTGCATGTGATTTTAAAATTGATCTGGGGTTGGATTGGGAGCTAGCTGAGTGATCGGCCTGGAACGACTGTGCATAGAGCCTACAAAGGTTGACTGCTTGGACAATGTTGGCTGTGACTCCTGCCTACAAGAGGGTTCAGCTGGAGGGCCTGGCTGGAGGATCTGCTGGAGGTTTCGGCTGGAGGGTTCAGTTGATGGATTGGCTGGAGGGCTAAGGTGGAGGGCCTGGCTGCCTTGCTGTGCTGTGTCTGTGCAGTGTCCCAGCGGCTTTGCAGACAGCTCCCAGCAACCAGGCTTCTCCCAGCATCTTTAATTAAACTCACTCTGTAATTCCAAGCAATATCTAGAGCTACTAAGAGGCTGTGACATTTTATCAAACCCACTGAGACCTATAATTAGTCTGTAGAAGTATATATAAAAGAATGTGCATGTGTGTGTAGCTGTTAGCGCACAAACCCGGCGACCCGAGTTCGATGCCCGCTCACTGCCAAAAACAGTGGCGAATATATGAACCGGTTTTGGGCCACCCTTAGGTTAACCCAGACTTTAAAGAGTACCTGGTGCAGTGTGTAACCATCAGCACTGGGGGAGACAAAGATGGCCAGGCATGGTCTTGGCCGTGCCAGCCTTCATAGGTGCTTGTTATGATTAACACAGAGGCTATATTGGAAACGTTTGCATACACTGTATATATATGTGTAGGCTGGATAGGTAATGTAATAAGAATGGTGAGTTAATAATTAATTCACCTGTATTGGAAATCATATTTTCATATTTATCCTCTAAAGGGTATATCTTTGGTCACCTTAGTTACTTACAATTGCTTTTAGAATTCGATTGCAATTTTTTTTTTAAATGTGGGCCTTCCCCTGTGACACAGACGCGCAGTTGCCATTTGGGGCACAGAAGTGCGTGGGAGCCAAGGTCTCCAAGGGCTTCGTCTCGGCCTCACCGTCGGTGCCTCTTGTCCGCAATCGCTGGATCTGTCGCTTGTGTCATGCGCGCATCGTATCTGGAGGGCGCACAGCACCGTGATGTGGCTGTGGGTTTCTGTTGCAACGCTCGGGCGCACGGGAAGTGGCGTTGGTGCGCTCGCAGGGGGTTCAGGGTTACCCGCCTGTGGCCGGGCGTCTCCGCAGACCGCGAGCAGAATAAATCAAGAGATAGAGAGAGAGAAAGAAGCGAACACCTAAACAAACACACATCTCGCCCGCGAAAACAAACACGTGTACCGATGAAACAAACATTTTTCAGTCTCACCTGTGTCAGGGTCGTTGCGGCAGATGGAGCAGCAACACTTGTTCATTTTGAGCACGAAAAAAATGCTCGGCACTGTGCCCCAGGGCTCGAAATTTGTTTTTGGAGATGTGCTGTTTTCATTCCTTGGCACTGAAGCAGCTCTAACGGTGAAATGTGTTTTTGTTGCGCAATCATTGGCAGCAAATGCCAGCTGCTGACCTGTGCACAGGTGGGGGGGGGGGGTTTGGTTGAGAATGTTTTGTTGTTTGATGTTTTTTTTCTGTTTGTAAGGTGCGTATACTCCTGTTTGTGTGGGTAATGTCTTCATGAATGCGGTCAGTGCACTGCGGTGCGCAACTTTGCGATGCGAGTTTGATACAGACCCACGACTCAATGTCAGTGGCGAGTGAACTCAGCGCGACATCATGAGTTTCTGGTGCAGCGGTGGTCAACATGAGTACACTTTATTGGGGAGGTGACGGAAAGCTGAGAATTATGCTGCTTGCCCCGCCATCTTGCGTGCAATGTCAGTCTTAATAGGTGCTCACAAACAGCACTTCCACCAACAATCTACAGCCCTATTTGCCATGTATTGTTCGAATGTGTTCGCATTGAGAAAGAATTGATTTCATTTTTTTTCCCTGTCAATGTCATGCCCTCTCACGCACAAGCATGGTGACGCTTGCCAGGCAGTTTGTGCTGGGGGCTGATTACTGTGTGTGGGAGAGTGAGGTGGTGTGTGTCTGGGGCTGATCACTGTGTGTGGAGAGTGAGGTGGTGTGTGTCTGGGGCTGATCACTGTGTGTGGGAGAGTGAGGTGGTGTGTGTCTGGGGCTGATCACTGTGTGGGAGAGTGAGGTGGTGTGTGTCTGGGGGCTGATCACTGTGTGGGAGAGTGAGGTGGTGTGTGTCTGGGGCTGATTACTGTGTGGGAGAGTGAGGTGGTGTGTGTCTGGGGGCTGATCACTGTGTGGGAGAGTGAGGTGGTGTGTGTCTGGGGCTGATCACTGTGTGGGAGAGTGAGGTGGTGTGTGTCTGGGGCTGATCACTGTGTGGGAGAGTGAGGTGGTGTGTGTCTGGGGCTGATTACTGTGTGGGAGAGTGAGGTGGTGTGTGTCTGGGGCTGATTACTGTGTGGGAGAGTGAGGTGGTGTGTGTCTGGGGCTGATCACTGTGTGTGGAGAGTGAGGTGGTGTGTGTCTGGGGCTGATCACTGTGTGGGAGAGTGAGGTGGTGTGTGTCTGGGGCTGATTACTGTGTGGGAGAGTGAGGTGGTGTGTGTCTGGGGCTGATCACTGTGTGGGAGAGTGAGGTGGTGTGTGTCTGGGGCTGATCACTGTGTGGGAGAGTGAGGTGGTGTGTGTCTGGGGGCTGATTACTGTGTGTGGGAGAGTGAGGTGGTGTGTGTCTGGGGCTCATCACTGTGTGGGAGAGTGAGGTGGTGTGTGTCTGGGGGCTGATCACTGTGTGGGAGAGTGAGGTGGTGTGTGTCTGGGGGCTGATTACTGTGTGGGAGAGTGAGGTGGTGTGTGTCTAGGGCTGATCACTGTGTGGGAGAGTGAGGTGGTGTGTGTCTGGGGGCTGATCACTGTGTGGGAGAGTGAGGTGGTGTGTGTCTAGGGCTGATCACTGTGTGGGAGAGTGAGGTGGTGTGTGTCTAGGGCTGATCACTGTGTGGGAGAGTGAGGTGGTGTGTGTCTGGGGCTGATCACTGTGTGGGAGAGTGAGGTGGTGTGTGTCTGGGGGCTGATTACTGTGTGGGAGAGTGAGGTGGTGTGTGTCTGGGAGCTGATCACTGTGGGAGAGTGAGGTGGTGTGTGTCTGGGGCTGATTGCTGTGTGGGAGAGTGAGGTGGTGTGTGTCTGGGGCTGATCACTGTGTGGGAGAGTGAGGTGGTGTGTGTCTGGGGCTGATCACTGTGTGGGAGAGTGAGGTGGTGTGTGTTTGGGGCTGATCACTGTGTGGGAGAGTGAGGTGGTGTGTGTCTGGGAGCTGATCACTGTGTGGGAGAGTGAGGTGGTGTGTGTCTGGGGGCTGATCACTGTGTGGGAGAGTGAGGTGGTGTGTGTCTGGGGGCTGATCACTGTGTGGGAGAGCGAGGTGGTGTGTGTCTGGGAGCTGATCACTGTGTGGGGAGAGCGAGGTGGTGTATGTCTGGGGGCTGATCACTGTGTGGGAGAGTGAGGTGGTGTGTGTCTGGGAGCTGATCACTGTGTGGGAGAGCGAGGTGGTGTGTGTCTGGGGGCTGATCACTGTGTGGGAGAGTGAGGTGGTGTGTGTCTGGGGGCTGATCACTGTGTGGGAGAGTGAGGTGGTGTGTGTCTGGGAGCTGATCACTGTGTGGGAGAGTGAGGTGGTGTGTGTCTGGGGTTGATCACTGTGTGGGAGAGTGAGGTGGTGTGTGTCTGGGGGCTGATTACTGTGTGGGAGAGTGAGGTGGTGTGTGTCTGGGGGCTGATCACTGTGTGGAGAGTGAGGTGGTGTGTGTCTGGGGCTGATCACTGTGTGGGAGAGTGAGGTGGTGTGTGTCTGGGGCTGATTACTGTGTGGGAGAGTGAGGTGGTGTGTGTCTGGGGCTGATCACTGTGTGGGAGAGTGAGGTGGTGTGTGTCTGGGGCTGATCACTGTGTGGGAGAGTGAGGTGGTGTGTGTCTGGGGCTGATTACTGTGTGGGAGAGTGAGGTGGTGTGTGTCTGGGGCTGATCACTGTGTGGGAGAGTGAGGTGGTGTTTGTCTGGGGCTGATTACTGTGTGGGAGAGTGAGGTGGTGTGTGTCTGGGGCTGATCACTGTGTGGGAGAGTGAGGTGGTGTGTGTCTGGGGCTGATCACTGTTTGGGAGAGTGAGGTGGTGTGTGTCTGGGGGCTGATTACTGTGTGTGGGAGAGTGAGGTGGTGTGTGTCTGGGGCTCATCACTGTGTGGGAGAGTGAGGTGGTGTGTGTCTGGGGGCTGATCACTGTGTGGGAGAGTGAGGTGGTGTGTGTCTGGGGGCTGATTACTGTGTGGGAGAGTGAGGTGGTGTGTGTCTAGGGCTGATCACTGTGTGGGAGAGTGAGGTGGTGTGTGTCTGGGGGCTGATCACTGTGTGGGAGAGTGAGGTGGTGTGTGTCTAGGGCTGATCACTGTGTGGGAGAGTGAGGTGGTGTGTGTCTGGGGGCTGATTACTGTGTGGGAGAGTGAGGTGGTGTGTGTCTAGGGCTGATCACTGTGTGGGAGAGTGAGGTGGTGTGTGTCTAGGGCTGATCACTGTGTGGGAGAGTGAGGTGGTGTGTGTCTGGGGGCTGATTACTGTGTGGGAGAGTGATGTGGTGTGTGTCTGGGAGCTGATCACTGTGGGAGAGTGAGGTGGTGTGTGTCTGGGGCTGATTACTGTGTGGGAGAGTGAGGTGGTGTGTGTCTGGGGCTGATCACTGTGTGGGAGAGTGAGGTGGTGTGTGTCTGGGGCTGATCACTGTGTGGGAGAGTGAGGTGGTGTGTGTCTGGGGCTGATCACTGTGTGGGAGAGTGAGGTGGTGTGTGTCTGGGAGCTGATCACTGTGTGGGAGAGTGAGGTGGTGTGTGTCTGGGGGCTGATCACTGTGTGGGAGAGTGAGGTGGTGTGTGTCTGGGGGCTGATCACTGTGTGGGAGAGCGAGGTGGTGTGTGTCTGGGAGCTGATCACTGTGTGGGAGAGCGAGGTGGTGTGTGTCTGGGGGCTGATCACTGTGTGGAGAGTGAGGTGGTGTGTGTCTGGGGCTGATCACTGTGTGGTAGAATGAGGTGGTGTGTGTTTGGGGGCTGATCACTGTGGAGAGTGAGGTGGTGTGTGTCTGGGGGCTGATCACTGTGTGGGAGAATGAGGTGGTGTGTGTTTGGGGGCTGATCACTGTGTGGGAGAGTGAGGTGGTGTGTGTCTGGGGCTGATCACTGTGTGGGAGAGTGAGGTGGTGTGTGTCTGGGGGCTGATCATTGTGTGGGAGAGTGAGGTGGTGTGTGTCTGGGGTTGATTACTGTGTGGGAGAGTGAGGTGGTGTGTGTCTGGGGCTGATTACTGTGTGGGATAGTGAGGTGGTGGTTGTCTGGAGCTGATTACTGTGTGGGAGAGTGAGGTGGTGTGTGTCTGGGGCTGATTACTGTGTGGGAGAGTGAGGTGGTGTGTGTCTGGGGCTGATCACTGTGTGTGGAGAGTGAGGTGGTGTGTGTCTGGGGCTGATTACTGTGTGGGATAGTGAGGTGGTGGTTGTCTGGGGCTGATTACTGTGTGGGAGAGTGAGGTGGTGTGTGTCTGGGGCTGATTACTGTGTGGGAGAGTGAGGTGGTGTGTGTCTGGGGCTGATTACTGTGTGGGAGAGTGAGGTGGTGTGTGTCTGGGGCTGATCACTGTGTGTGGAGAGTGAGGTGGTGTGTGTCTGGGGCTGATCACTGTGTGGGAGAGTGAGGTGGTGTGTGTCTGGGGCTGATTACTGTGTGGGAGAGTGAGGTGGTGTGTGTCTGGGGCTGATCACTGTGTGGGAGAGTGAGGTGGTGTGTGTCTGGGGCTGATCACTGTTTGGGAGAGTGAGGTGGTGTGTGTCTGGGGGCTGATCACTGTGTGGGAGAGTGAGGTGGTGTGTGTCTGGGGGCTGATTACTGTGTGGGAGAGTGAGGTGGTGTGTGTCTAGGGCTGATCACTGTGTGGGAGAGTGAGGTGGTGTGTGTCTGGGGGCTGATCACTGTGTGGGAGAGTGAGGTGGTGTGTGTCTAGGGCTGATCACTGTGTGGGAGAGTGAGGTGGTGTGTGTCTAGGGCTGATCACTGTGTGGGAGAGTGAGGTGGTGTGTGTCTGGGGGCTGATTACTGTGTGGGAGAGTGAGGTGGTGTGTGTCTGGGAGCTGATCACTGTGGGAGAGTGAGGTGGTGTGTGTCTGGGGCTGATTACTGTGTGGGAGAGTGAGGTGGTGTGTGTCTGGGGCTGATCACTGTGTGGGAGAGTGAGGTGGTGTGTGTCTGGGGCTGATCACTGTGTGGGAGAGTGAGGTGGTGTGTGTCTGGGGCTGATCACTGTGTGGGAGAGTGAGGTGGTGTGTGTCTGGGAGCTGATCACTGTGTGGGAGAGTGAGGTGGTGTGTGTCTGGGGGCTGATCACTGTGTGGGAGAGTGAGGTGGTGTGTGTCTGGGGGCTGATCACTGTGTGGGAGAGCGAGGTGGTGTGTGTCTGGGAGCTGATCACTGTGTGGGAGAGCGAGGTGGTGTGTGTCTGGGGGCTGATCACTGTGTGGAGAGTGAGGTGGTGTGTGTCTGGGGCTGATCACTGTGTGGGAGAATGAGGTGGTGTGTGTTTGGGGGCTGATCACTGTGGAGAGTGAGGTGGTGTGTGTCTGGGGGCTGATCACTGTGTGGGAGAATGAGGTGGTGTGTGTTTGGGGGCTGATCACTGTGTGGGAGAGTGAGGTGGTGTGTGTCTGGGGCTGATCACTGTGTGGGAGAGTGAGGTGGTGTGTGTCTGGGGGCTGATCACTGTGTGGGAGAGTGAGGTGGTGTGTGTCTGGGGTTGATTACTGTGTGGGAGAGTGAGGTGGTGTGTGTCTGGGGCTGATTACTGTGTGGGATAGTGAGGTGGTGGTTGTCTGGAGCTGATTACTGTGTGGGAGAGTGAGGTGGTGTGTGTCTGGGGCTGATTACTGTGTGGGATAGTGAGGTGGTGGTTGTCTGGGGCTGATTACTGTGTGGGAGAGTGAGGTGGTGTGTGTCTGGGGCTGATTACTGTGTGGGAGAGTGAGGTGGTGTGTGTCTGGGGCTGATCACTGTGTGTGGAGAGTGAGGTGGTGTGTGTCTGGGGCTGATTACTGTGTGGGATAGTGAGGTGGTGTGTGTCTGGGGCTGATCACTGTGTGGGAGAGTGAGGTGGTGTGTGTCTGGGGCTGATCACTGTTTGGGAGAGTGAGGTGGTGTGTGTCTGGGGGCTGATTACTGTGTGTGGGAGAGTGAGGTGGTGTGTGTCTGGGGCTCATCACTGTGTGGGAGAGTGAGGTGGTGTGTGTCTGGGGGCTGATCACTGTGTGGGAGAGTGAGGTGGTGTGTGTCTGGGGACTGATTACTGTGTGGGAGAGTGAGGTGGTGTGTGTCTAGGGCTGATCACTGTGTGGGAGAGTGAGGTGGTGTGTGTCTGGGGGCTGATCACTGTGTGGGAGAGTGAGGTGGTGTGTGTCTAGGGCTGATCACTGTGTGGGAGAGTGAGGTGGTGTGTGTCTGGGGGCTGATTACTGTGTGGGAGAGTGAGGTGGTGTGTGTCTAGGGCTGATCACTGTGTGGGAGAGTGAGGTGGTGTGTGTCTAGGGCTGATCACTGTGTGGGAGAGTGAGGTGGTGTGTGTCTGGGGGCTGATTACTGTGTGGGAGAGTGAGGTGGTGTGTGTCTGGGAGCTGATCACTGTGGGAGAGTGAGGTGGTGTGTGTCTGGGGCTGATTACTGTGTGGGAGAGTGAGGTGGGTGTGTCTGGGGCTGATCACTGTGTGGGAGAGTGAGGTGGTGTGTGTCTGGGGCTGATCACTGTGTGGGAGAGTGAGGTGGTGTGTGTCTGGGAGCTGATCACTGTGTGGGAGAGTGAGGTGGTGTGTGTCTGGGGGCTGATCACTGTGTGGGAGAGCGAGGTGGTGTGTGTCTGGGAGCTGATCACTGTGTGGGAGAGCGAGGTGGTGTGTGTCTGGGGGCTGATCACTGTGTGGAGAGTGAGGTGGTGTGTGTCTGGGGCTGATCACTGTGTGGGAGAATGAGGTAGTGTGTGTTTGGGGGCTGATCACTGTGGAGAGTGAGGTGGTGTGTGTCTGGGGGCTGATCACTGTGTGGGAGAATGAGGTGGTGTGTGTTTGGGGGCTGATCACTGTGTGGGAGAGTGAGGTGGTGTGTGTCTGGGGGCTGATCACTGTGTGGGAGAGTGAGGTGGTGTGTGTCTGGGGGCTGATCACTGTGTGGAGAGTGAGGTGGAGTGTGTCTGGGGCTGATTACTGTGTGGGAGAGTGAGGTGGTGTGTGTCTGGGGGCTGATCACTGTGTGGAGAGTGAGGTGGAGTGTGTCTGGGGCTGATTACTGTGTGGGGAGAGTGAGGTGGTGTGTGTCTGGGGCTGATCACTGTGTGGGGAGAGTGAGGTGGTGTGTGTCTGGGGCTGATCACTGTGTGGAGAGCGAGGTGGTGTGTGTCTGGGGGCTGATCACTGTGTGGGAGAGTGAGGTGGTGTGTGTCTGGGGGCTGATTACTGTGTGTGGAGAGTGAGGTGGTGTGTGTCTGGGGCTGATCACTGTGTGGGAGAGTGAGGTGGTGTGTGTCTGGGGGCTGATTACTGTGTGGGAGAGTGAGGTGGTGTGTGTCTGGGGCTGATCACTGTGTGGGAAAGTGAGGTGGTGTGTCTGGGGCTGATTACTGTGTGTGGAGAGTGAGGTGGTGTGTGTCTGGGGGATGATCACTGTGTGGAGAGTGAGGTGGTGTGTGTCTGGGGCTGATTACTGCGTGGGAGAGTGAGGTGGTGTGTGTCTGGGGGCTGATCATTGTGTGGGAGAGTGAGGTGGTGTGTGTCTGGGGCTGATTACTGTGTGTGGAGAGTGAGGTGGTGTGTGTCTGGGGGCTGATCACTGTGTGGAGAGTGAGGTGGTGTGTGTCTGGGGCTGATCACTGTGTGGGAGAGTGAGGTGGTGTGTGTCTGGGGGCTGATCATTGTGTGGGAGAGTGAGGTGGTGTTGGTCTGGGGCTGATCACTGTGTGGGAGAGTGAGGTGGTGTGTGTCTGGGGGCTGATCACTGTGTGGAGAGTGAGGTGGTGTGTGTCTGGGGGCTGATCACTGTGTGGAGAGTGAGGTGGTGTGTGTCTGGGGCTGATCACTGTGTGTGGAGAGTGAGGTGGTGTGTGTCTGGGGGCTGATCACTGTGTGGGAGAGTGAGGTGGTGTGTGTCTGGGGCTGATTACTGGGTGGGGAGAGTGAGGTGGTGTGTGTCTGGGGGCTGATCACTGTGTGGGAGAGTTAGGTGGTGTGTGTCTGGGGCTGATTACTGTGTGGGAGAGTGAGGTGGTGTGTGTCTGGGAGCTGATCACTGTGTGGGAGAGTGAGGTGGTGTGTGTCTGGGGCTGATCACTGTGTGGGGAGAGTGAAATGGTGTGTGTCTGATTGCTGATTACTGTGTGAGGATAGTGAGGTTGTGTGTTAGTCGAGTATGTAATGCTACCCATTTTTTATATTCCTTTAATCAGTCTACACATAACGTACAGCACGCACACATGCCCCTTGCCTGCAGGGTTCTGGTGGAATATTAAAATAAATATTGTGTCCTCGAATTTTCCATTTAATCCCCGTTACAAAGACGGCCGGTGCCTTTACTGCGCAGTGATCAGGTCATGGTAGCAACAGCTCTTCAAAGTGCCGTGTGCAGACCACATCCACAACAAATCCTCAGGCTTGGTCAGAGCTGGAGATAAACCAGGACCATCATGTCTTGCTGTCGAGAAAGACCTTGTTTGGCCAGGGCATGGCTGAAGCAATCCGAGGAGATGAAGCGCTTTGAAACGTCCTGTCCACAGTTGATGCAAACAATAATGATGTGTACAAGTGTGTGTTTGTGTCTATATGTGTGTGTACCTGTGGGTTTGTGCACATGTGTTGATTTTGTTTTTGTGTATCTGTGTGTGCTTGTGAGTTTGCGGGGCTGTACATGTATATGACTTTATCTTCGTCTGTGCAGTGTGTCAACATCATCATTGGGGAGGCAAAGGTGACCGGGGGTGGCGCTGGAAACTCACTCTCTCGTGTACCTTGCCAGCCTTAATAACTGCTCGCAAACAGCACTTGCTCTCCAACAGTCTGTTAAAGGCTAAATGTGTGATCTTTGTCTTTTTGTTTTCTGTAGCCGGAGGAGGAGGTGCCAGCCCTTGGTGGCCATAAATTTCGTGTGCGGACCCTCCGGAGGCCTAAGCCGTGTGGGGTGTGCCGGCAGCTTGTGTCCCAGCATGCCACCTCCTGCCGCAGTGAGTACACATCGGCCCCCTGCACTCATACCCATGCACATCCTCTCCCACCAATTGCACATGTACACACACACATATGCAGCACCATACACATACACGTGCACAACTCATTCCGCACATGCACAATACCCGTGAACAACCTAATCCGCCAATTCCACAAGTGTACAAGTACGCAACTCAATCACCCTCTTACACACATTTACCCACCCGTGTCCATTCACCCACCTACCCCCTAACCCACCCACTCAAGCACTCGCCTAACTGCCCGCCCACCCTTTTCTCTCTCCCCAGCCGCATGCACTCGCACTTAGATTCCCGCCCACCTGCAGATGTGGCTTCAATTATTGGGCGAGAGCCCCGCAGCGCTGGGCTGCTGGCCATGTCACGTGGGTCAGGCTTGTGGGTCGCTCTGAGGATTTTGCGGTTTTGCTCTGTCTCCGCTGCTGCCACTATTGCAGTTTGTGTGGTTCCGGAGCCAAGTGCATAAGCCTGTGCACAGCAGTGACGTCCTCGCAGATATTGATTCATTACAATTATTAGCGTTTTTTACAACTTTAATATAGCACAAATTCTACCGGGCATAACAAACTTTAAGGCGTACACATGGAGTTTAAGTGTGTACGTTATGTATGTATATTGAACTTCTTTCACACCGTGTGTAGCCAACCATGCAGAGCTGAAGAGTGGTTGAAGATTGATGCAGTCCATTGCAAAGATGAGTGCCCAATGAAATAAATACCACACCGGTGCGTGCTAAGGATATAGAGATTGATATCGCAAATAGTCCAATCTATAAAACCTTCAGGAGCAGCTGAACTACCAACACAGGTCATAACATGCATCACTACTTCGTAGCGCCGTATTTGTTATTGAATGACGAATGGTTTTCTTCGCAGGCAACTTGCAGAAATTGCACGGCTGATGAATCACTGCACTGCAGGCCTTGGCACATCAATGCAAATCACAGGGCCGCGATAAGCATTGAACGCACAGCAGACGTGTGTGATTTATGCAACGCGGCTACAAATGCATGGCAGAGTTTTGATTTTAGATTGAATGAATGCATCTCACCGGCTGGTTGTCATATTTAAATTCTTCATTGTCTTTATTACACAGGTTAGGCATTGTATCCTTTCTAAATTGAAAACTCATTTCTTTAGAACTGCTTTTTGTGTGTTCAGTATGTTGTCCTGCCCCCATACCTCCGATGAGCATGGTTGCATATGTACGGTGTGAAAGAAGTTCAACATACATACATTGTAAATAATCAAAGAAGCACTCTCATTGTTACACATAGATAACGTTTCATCATGGTGGATTAGGAGTGATACACCTGCAAATAGAAAGTAAGGGTTATTGTTTCACAACCTCAACATTAAATGAATTAGCATCGGCATATGGGGTTTCTGGACCGGTGTTTTCCATTAGTCTTCTTTGTAGACGGTGTATATCTATGGTTTCACTATCCACAATCGACTATCATAGTACATCTATACACATTTTGTAAAGATATTGTTGTACTCCACTGAACAGGTCCCCAAGGTGTTTGTGGATTATTCTCACCGAGAACATTGGGCAACACAGTAGTAGCATGCGTCTAACAGGCCCAACTCTGTTGTTGTAAGACATTTGTTTTTAAGGCCCTTCTTCTTTCGTATGGCTGATGTAGATGCAGAGCAACAACGACAATTTCATATTCAGGTGGTCAAGCCCAAATAGCGGAGTGTATTACTGTGATGTCTCCTTTGTATTTGTGTATTGGGCATTGGATCATTATATGTTGTACAGTCTAGTCTGGAGAACCACCACATTCGCACACTGGAGAGTTTTTAATTTTCCATTTGTGCATCAGGTGTCTGCATCATCTGCCATGGTGTGTGCACTGGATGCGGATTAGGGTTTGTGTGTGCATGTGGCCATTGGGCAGTTGGACTGAAAAGTGTATTATTTTAGCTTATTTTTAAAGAGTAGAACAGGCCCTGTGTTTGTTATTTTTTGGACACCTTGAATCAACACATCCGGAATGTGAGCAACAACGATACATATGAAGTGGATGATGAAGCGCGTCTAAATACGATTCTTTACCTTTTCATATTAAATTAATACATTGAGGTCATATGCACATCTTGTTAAATCTGTTCACTTAATCAGTGAGGCATTTCCAATGGGTACACAATCACAGCTGTGCCGTTTATTCCAACCAACCTATTATCTCCACTCATTATGTGCGGCTGAGAGCTCTAAATGACACCTAATTGTGCAGGTTAGTAGTGCGCGCCCCTTGCCCGGAAGGCATGGGGGAGTTGGGTCGAGATGGCGGGCGGTGACATTAGCCGCTGAGTTCTCGGCAACGTCCCCAGCCCACGGTCGGTGTCGGGCGGCCCCTACTGGCTGCCAGCTCCCGGGCTTCTGCAGCTCACCACTGCCAGTGAGCAGCACCGCTAACTGAGCCAAACAACCCAGTGTCCCAGCCATACACCCCAGTGTGCCAGCCATGCAGCCCAGCGTCTATACAACACAGTGTCCCAGCTATGCAGACTCGTGTCCCAGCCTTGCAGCCCAGCATCCCAGCCATGTAGACCAGAGTCCCAGCCATGTAGCCCAACCAACTCATTATCTCCCAGCCATGCAGTTCAGTATCCCAGCCATGTAGCCCAGCGTCCATACAACCCAGTGTCCCAGCCATAAAGCCCAGTGTCCCAACTGTACAGCCCAGTAAATATGGCTTTGCAGCCCTTGTAATGTTCACGAGGGCATGCAATGCTGTCACCTCTGGGCCCCTGGAATGGATCGATGGGCGCCCATCGAAGGACAAGAGACTAAGCGGGACATGTAAACATTGACACTGTAGCATACCTTGCATGCCTCTGTATTTGGACTTGGGAGAAACATCCGCTTGCAGTATTTGTTGTTCTGCTGACAGTTGGCTTAATGAAAGACATCTGAATAAGGTCATGATTTTTGTTACGTATTAACGGGAGAGACAACCACAGTCACATGCACTGCCAATAGCTGGTGTACAATTTTGACCTTATACGGCCCGCATTTATTTTGTAAGTGGATGAAAATGGGGCCCTGGAAATTGTAATAATTTTCCTCTGGATTGTGAGTCAGCCTTGTGGCTTGCAATAACATGAACGGTCACAGGGGTACAGTTAGGGGTCACTCTAGAATTGCATTAGGGTCCTGCAGGAAAGGGTCATTGAGGACATTGTAGCCGTTAGTGCTCTCTGACCCTTGCAGGATGCAGGCATAAACCTCTATGCAGCTTTAGCACTGGACACACCATTTTGTGTCGATATTTCTGTGGCTTTTCCAGCAACCCTTCCTTGCAGTCCTGCCTTGCAGTCCTGGTCAGGCTAACATGTCTCAAGATCCATAATAGAGGGGTTTTTTCGGTTAGATCGTGTAAATATAAATATGTCGTTAACCCCGCCACCGCCTGACACATGGTTAATGTTTGTCACGTAAACAAAACATGCCAATTCGTTATTAGTACCAAAAAAACTCTTATGGATAATATTGGTCGTAAAAGCCTACGTATTAAACTGATCTCTCAAGATGCCTTCATAATGTCGTGAGCAGATGTGACGTGGAACAGTCCGAAAATAAGGTCAGTGGTCTTTTAACCTGTGAACAAAAATAATTCAACCAGACATAGGGTAAATCAATATTCAATATTTCCAAAGATGCACTTTTTTATTATTATAACTGTGCTATTATTATTCATTCGTAAAGTGAGATACTCTAATGGTACATTGTAATGAGCAGCCTGCAAGGATCACCAAACAGGGCTGGTGCATTCAACATCAGATTTTGCAGCCAAAACAATCCTTTTAAGGCAGAAAGCTGTACAATGGCACTCCACACGCTGCTCACTTCTCTGGAATCCGCTAGGGGGGAGCTGAAGCACAGAACGACCCCAAACAAGGCCTGCCGCGCTCGCTGCCGCACGCTGACCTGTAGCTGGCCAGCAGGGCGGGTGGAGCAGCACTGAGGGCCGTGCGCGGTGGCCGGTGGAGTGCATGGTGCGAATACAAAGACAGTTTCCCCATATAGCCTCAATATACTGTTGGGGCAAGTGCTGTCAGCGAGTAGCACCTATAAAGGTCGGCACGGCAATCAATGGGGTGGGTGGCCAGTACCACGCCCGGCCGCCTTTGTCTCCCAAGTAGCCAAGTTTACACAACGCATTAGGTACTCATTTTGAGGCTGAGTCGACCTAGGAGAGGCCGAGGACCTGTTCAGATAATCGTCACCGGTGTTGGTCGTGAGCAGGAATCGAACTCGTGTCGCCGGGTTCGTAGCACAGTGTGCTAACCGCTGTGCAGGGTGCACATTCACAGCCTGGAGCTCCAGGTGTCAGCCCTTCTCTAGCACCACCCTCAGCTTGCGTTTGCCAATCTCTGCTGTGTCAATATTCTTTGAGAGGTGATCCAGAAATGTAATGTGGCTCGGGCCGGGGCTGGTGCAGAGCTGTATCCTTGACCGTGGCCTGAGAGGTCAGAGACTGCAGAGTTTGTGTCGATGTCATCGCTACTGAGCAGATAACCAGAGTAGTGCTACTGTTGCCACCATTAACCGTTTTTCCAGGATCATGCTCCTTTTGAGGTAGCTGTCCTGGGAAATCTATAAGTCTTTCCAGAACATTAAAATCCCGTTTTTTTTAATATGATAATAATTCACCACTTAAAACAATTAATTCACTTATAGTTCTCCCATATTCTGGTATTGTGAGATTGTATTTTTACCATGATATATTCTGGTTTTCTTCTACCTCAGATGTGGCAACCGTAAGTGGCACCCAGAGTGCTTGCCACAGCAGCGACGCCGTGAGCAGTGTCTCCATGGTGATTATTCACTGTGACTCTAATGTGCTTATTTGTAAGTCTTTCCATCAAAATATTAATTTTCATATCTTACTTTTTCATTGTTGCAGCCTGCAAGTTCACCTGCCACAGAAAATGTGAATCCAAGGTAAGACTGTGGAGTTTTTCATTCTATTATGTGTGCATCCATGTTCTGAGATACTGTCCTCAGGCCACGTGCGGTGGGGTTAAAGTGTGAGTACTGCCCCCCTCTTCAAATTACCCCTTATAGGGGATCTCTCCCTGGTGGAGGCCATTGTAGCAGCAGTGGCGTAAGCAAGAAATTGCAGGGCTACGCCTTTACCTTTTGCCATTACCATGTTGTATAACATCTTGACTATCCAGTCTTGATAGCGGTCTGGAACATCTGCGATGTTCTCATTCTTAGAGCCGAGTTGTTCTACGCAGTGGAGTTAGACTATTAAAAGTTAAACTGTTTTATTTAATGTAATGTATAGCAGCTAAATACCCTGAACGCATGTTTCTAAATGTGGAGGGTAAAAACCGGAGGACCTGGAGAAAACTCCACACGACCACAGGGAGAACATGCAAACTCCAAATATACAGGCATCAGGGTCAGGATCGAACCCACGACCTCCTGCTTACCAGGCGAGGTAGTTAACATCTCGCCACTACAAGTTAAGGGGTACCCATGGCAGAGGCAGTGGCCGTCTTCCTGGGGCCAGCGCCGGGTGTGTGAACTCAGGGTCGAACTCGGGGTCATCTTCACATCCTGTTGTGAAAAAAACTTCGCGTTTGGCAGGAAGTGAAAGGTGCGTGAGTTTGCCATTGCTCTTTACCGACAGCAAAATAAGAACCCCCGATATGAGGAAAGTGAAGTGAAACAGAGTCAAGCTAATGGA
This sequence comes from Lampetra planeri, assembly GCF_965212315.1. Lineage (NCBI taxonomy): Eukaryota > Metazoa > Chordata > Hyperoartia > Petromyzontiformes > Petromyzontidae > Lampetra > Lampetra planeri. The sequence goes on along the minus strand of NC_136116.1, from coordinate 1,203,917 downwards.
CCCGTCCCACCTAACGTTCACCGTAAGACATGTTCTACGATCGGACTGTGTATGCCAAATGAGGAAGACGAAACGCACAAATAATAACAAGCACAACATCCCCTGAGCTACAAATAAAAACAAATGAAATCTCGAGCATCAAGGAGTGTAATCAGGCTTGCTAAATATTATTTGTTTGTGTAACAATCACAAAAGTGTGTTTATTTCAGCATTGGCCTTATAAAACCAAACAAAGCAAACTGTGTCATTGCATCGTAACCGTGGCTTCCTCCAACTAAACACACAGCGAGCCACACACTCACATATTTACTAAGCCCCTGCCTTATTCACAGTTTTTAGCAATATGAGTTTTAGTGGTGAAAAGAGAATCAAGGTTGGCGTATACAGGATACATCCGAAGAGGATCAGCTGAAGACGTGACGCAGGTGATGCTACAAGGGAACATGAAAGGGAAGAGGGGGAAGAGGAAATGGATCAGTTGATGGAACAGGGTGAGACAGAGACATGGGAGACGCTGAAACACACAAACGGTGGAGGGCATCTGCCATGGGCATCAACCCTCGGCCGCGGCTATGAGGGTGACACCGGACAGCGAGATGGCAAAGAATGTGGCGACATTAATGTGCCATGCGAAATTAAGTAGTGATAAAAAAATGTTGCCCCTCATTGAATTACTTAATTGGCAGTGGTTTGTCGACGGATCCCATAGACCTGCACACGCACGGCGCACCATGAGAATAATGACGCGCCCGTGCCGTGGTGCACCGAGCTCCCCGGGGTTATCGCAGCAGGACACGCATCTTGAGGTCATCGCAACCTCATCCATCGTGGTGCGTTTGGAAGGATCTATCAGGCGATGTCACCTCCTCCTCGTCTCCACGGCTCGCAGGCGCCTCGCCACAGACCAGACAGGCTGGTTTGGGTTTTATTGCCACTCGCGCCACCACAACGCATCGATACCACCTGGATTTGTACCCACCTCCTGCTTCTCACGCCATCTCTTGGCCACCTGGTGCCACCCGGGGCAGGTGGACAGCCCGTGGCATGGCGTTGGTTGGCTTCGGCCCTGGTGCAAGGAAAGGAATGGGACCTTCATGTTTAATGTCTACCTCCTCTATAGCTCAGCGCCTGGCCCCCCTCCGGTCCATGGGTCCTGGTGCAGTTGCACCGACTGCACACGTAATAGCTTATGCCACATGTGGACATTTTGTGTGAAAGGTTGCTTGAGCTACAGTAAATATATAAAATAACAACTTGCAAGACATGTCGACTTCACAGCTGAAGTGAACGGTTTAACCGATTGGGGGAGGCGGATCCCCACAATACATCACAGTGCTAGATAACAGTCGGGCACCTGAAACAAAATATCGTCTTAAATCTCGTGTGCATTCGCGTATCGACATTCGTGTCAAGCTTAGCCATGTCTCATCCACGGTGCGGCATGTGTGTCATTTATCCTTGGGTGTCATGGGGAGTTCTGTGCACGATCTGTGCTCCTGATGAGTATTGACTCACTTAAATCCCGAGACATGCTTTGTTGCACGGTGTGCGGCTAAGTGCTCCAAATCGCTCGTAAGAGGAGCGCACCCACGTGGCTCAGCCACCAGGGGAGAGCGCGGTGCCATGTGGTTTTGTGGCGCTGGCTGAGGCGGCCTTGCACCTGCACTTCTGGATGTGGTCGTTTGCAGCTTTCACGAAACCAATCCTGACCACTTACACTTGAGTCACTGTCCTATTTGGAGCAAAATAATTAAAAAAGCACCAGTTTCCTGTCATTATTCAGTCTTGCGCATAACAAGGAAGTGGTTTAATCAACCATGGCGTGCCAACAGGCCACTTGCACGGAAGACAAAACACCTGCCCCGAGGCAGAGCCAGCGCAAGCCCGACATGGACAGGACACGAGCTTCCGTTAGCGCTCCTAGCGAACGTGGGTGTCGAGAACACTCCTGCCAGGGTCCTCATGTCCTCTTAAGCGCGCCTGGCTTTTACATTACTGCACTTTAAAAATAATTCAGACTCATCAGATTTGTTTTGAAAAATTGTAGATCTGAGAGTAGCTGGATATTATCAAAAGTTTGAGCTCCTCATTTGGATCCCAATCGGCAAACGGACATTTTCTCTGCGTGCGCAGATTGTGCAATCACCGCGAGTTGCATTGTTTTTGCTTGCAGCCCTTTCACATCAGGCATAAGGAAGACATTGATCTGTCTGCTCGTTGGCCTGAAGAGCTCAGCCGGTCCGGAGGGAGAAGGCCGGGCGCGTGCACTGAAATGTAGCAGCCATGGGGGGTGGCGTGGGTGGGGGGAGGTGGTGGGTGACGATTTTGGGCAAATGGGATCTTTCATTCCCTCGCTTGGAAAACATGTTTTTTTGCTACACGAGCAGATTCTTGCTACGTGAAATAACAGGCACAATAAAACATTATTGGACTGAGTATTTTTAAATGTTGGGGTTGGGGGGGGTGCGGGGGTGGATTTGGTGATGGAGCTGATTCCAGGAGGGAGCCAGATCCAGACGGGCGATGGAGAACGCATAAGCGTCACAGTAAAAGCAAAGCAAAGGGTCAGCCAAGACATCTCGTCCGCATCGCCTTCAAATACATACTTCCCATACTTGTGAGACTTGGAAATTTAGCAGGACTCGTACTAATTTAGTGACGTTTAAGAGACGGACACAATTGATATTTATAAAAGCACCGTTGTCAGGTTGGGACCACCCTTGTGGACGAGTACTATTGCATAATAAGTACAGACACCACAGTCCGTAAAACATTCCTTTTGTCACATTTAAACATTACACTTGGCTGGAGATTGCTGTGCGTAGAGGCGCATGCGTGCCTGCCATGCCTGAGACATCCATTGAGCGCGAATGCCATGGGGTACGGCAGGGTGGCACATCCAGCCGGCCAGCCGAGTGGACGAGCGCTCCCATTTCTACGGGAAGGAGGGAGGGGAGTGTATGGGAGGGAGGTGGCCAGATTTCTTTTTTGGGCGTGCTGCGAGCGGAGTTTTTGGCGCGTTGCTTCCCCTCTCTGTGGATAAACAAGTGTGGGGAGCTCACAGCTGGAGGGTGCTAAGGGGCTGGGCACGCTCCCCGCCACCGCTGCACGCGAATGTTTTACGCATGTCCCAGTCTTTGTGGGCAAGTGAAACGGAGTCGACCAGACAGAAGTGAGACTCGCCTTCCATCCCCTGTCACTGTGATTTGCTGGCCAGGCGAGGTTCCATCTGCCCCAGCTTGGTAAGTCACTTCTTGATTTTGCCGCGGAATAATGATGCAGTTTGTAGTTTTATACTTTTGTATTATTTGTTGGTGAGGTATAAATCTACGAATGTTAAGTTTATCTGCAGTGCGCTAAGCCGTGCTGCACTGATTTCTTGCGGACTGAAATATGTGGCTTTTTTCTGCACTAAAGGAACTGTTCACGCTGTGATAGATTTTATGTTATAAAATTTTGGCGGCGCCGTGTGCATCGTTTGAAGTGATTGCTCAACTTGCACACATGGAAGGAAGCACACGAGGAACAAAGCAGTGTCTGCTTGAATGGGGCCAGTGTCAGCGTTGGGATGCGTCAGAGACGACCGAGTTGTTTTCTTTTCATTACGTGGCTCCACTTGTCCTATTGAACATGAAACGGACACGTGAGGAGGAGGTGAGATGAGGGCAGTGGAGGGGATATGTCTGGCTGGGAGTTGAGAATGTGGGGCCTTGGACCACGACCCCGACAGCGCAGTAGTGTGGATCACATGGCGAGCAAATTCGGTAACATCGCAGTGAAAAAAAGCTTAAATGCGCTACGGGAATGGAGTTGAATTCAACTTTAATTGTGGTTGTTTTACGCTGATGTGGGAATCTCTGAAGGTGCGATTAGGGGCGCTTGGGGATATTAGTGTTCACCAGGAGTGTGGTGACGTCTGACGTGATATTTGTTGGCGACGACCCCGAGCGTCAAGTCAAATATCAGGCAGCCGTCTCTCCGTGGTCCTCATTTGTACGCGGCACTCAATGAGGTCACCCCTTCGTTGAGCTGACACCTTGTAAATCGCACCAGCGCAGGATTAGTGTTGTTGACAAATGGATTTAGAGGAATAATTCAGTGCGATTTTCCTGCTGCCAGAGACGACTTCACTCGATGTTCACCGGGCTTAGCGCGTAGAATGTGCTGCCTCGTGATCGCGGGTGCTTTGGATCAAGCTGGCCTACGTATATGTTTTACATTTAAATTTGATGTAATTAGGGTGGAGTCCTCTTGACATTTGCAACACGAGTGGAAGAATGACAGCTTGTCAAGTACGCTAGAATCACAGGCAGCGCATCCGCACCATAGCAGTGCGAACATGATACCTGCCAAATCATCTCACCTGAAACCCCCGCAGAGGCTGGGAGCTTCGAGCTGTACGCGCCTTTGTGCTCCCGCGCTTTGTGATGCTTCAAAGACAAGGGCTGCCATCTCTGCTGCCACTTTTCCCAAATCATTTATCTGCAGTGGTCTTATAGACCACGACAGAAAGGCCGTTATGCAAAGTGTGGTGGCTTTATCGTTTATCAGGTAGCCTGCAGAGAGGAATCCTGTGCACGTGGTGGAAACATTTACTCTCATTTAGCTGGGCTGACGTTTACAGACGGGCCAGCTTTGCTGGGGGTTTGGAAATAAGTTTGGACACCTCACCACCCTCTATTTGGTACTGTTACAGGCTAGAGGATCTCTCCCATACTCTAGACAGGACAGCGAATTGTTGACACTCAGATATGGTGGATCATTGTTCTCATAGACAGACCACAAACAGGGATCTCGCACTCAGGCAGCCTAAACATCGGTGACATTCTCTGGGTCCAGCAGCTGTAGTCATGCGTTCCCACGGTCCCCCTTGTTGACACGAGGACAATAAGATCCACGGCGGGTTCAATGCAAGGAAAATCATATTCCACGTGAGCGACCTGAATGCGCACACTCGCAATACAAAGTGGTCCGTCACTGGCGCTCGCTCGCTTATTGTGCCTGAGGAACTGTAAGGTGCAAGGGGCCAGCACCTACGCACGCACAGGCCGAGCCGGCCATGGCGTGGACAGCGCGCCGGCGAGGCCCGAGCCCGGCATGTTTGCATTCCCCGCCACCCCACGCCTGGGAGCCCTTGAGCTCTGAGCATTCCTCAGATGCTTGGGTCCGATAAGGTCAGGTCGAAGGAGGCCCCCCGACAGTGTTGTTCGCGCCAACAGAAACACGTTCGAGGGCCAGCGTCGTTCAACAAGTTCCCATTCGTTTTTTGCCATAATTGTGGAAATAAATCCTTAAAACAACCGAGCACGTTTACACGAAGTGAGATCAACTATGAAAATACGACATGTTTCAAACACAGGCCGGCGTCTGTTAGGTGGGCGCTCTTGCAAGTTGCACGGGGACGCTGTGAACACACGGGCGGCACGGCGAAACGCGGGGAGACGCGGGGAGATGATCTCGCGTCCGTCCCCGCGCCGCTTGTCACCGAAGAGTCCCTAGCAGGGAGAGCAGTCATTCTGCCGTGGTGGAGTTGCTTTATAAGTCACATGTCTGGGGAGGGAGGGGGCTCTCCCCCCACCCAGTGTGTGACTCCTCACCGAGACTGTGCCCTCGAGACTTTCACGTGCCGAGTTCAAGATCAGGGACCGGTGGGTTGTCGAGTGCGTGTGTTTGACACATTCTGATTGTGCATTGTAACGTCTGCTCCAGGTGACTACACACAGCAGGTTCCTTGATCATGCAAAGCATCACTCGGGCAATAGAACCAAACATCGCAGTGCAGGACCTTCATGAGAAGGAACATTGAGATGCTCTGAGGCTTTCTGGGTAAACAAAGCTAATTATATCATACTAAAAAGCAAGGCTGTGGTATTCTTTACCTTTATTGATACAAATTATCCTGAGTGCTTTCAAAGAGAACACCTTTGTCCTTCATGAGTAGCGTGCAATGAATAACTGAAGCTGTAGCGTGTTACAGCAGTCGTACGTTTCTCTTAAACACAAGCTTGTGTGCACTGTACATGCCTGTGAGACAGGATCACCTTGTAAATAATTTAAAACATTGCACTCGTGAGTCCCAGCTTTGGAATTTGCAACCGGGATTGGCATTCGTCCAAAATGTTTAAAGTTCACGAAGGTAATTGCCTAACTCTCAAAACGAATTAACCGCCAGCCCATCAGCGCAGAAGGTTTGCTAAAAATAAAAATTTGCGAGGCAGTGCTCCTGGTGGAAAGGTTTAGTTCCATAGCGACGGACATTTGCATAACGGGTTTTGTTTTTATATATATGGAGCGTGTTGTACGGCATGTTATCCGACGTTTCGCTCCGCGTGCTGGGAGCTTTTGTCACTGCTTCAGTGCCAGGAGCTGAAAGCTCCTCTGTGCGGTGCAGCGCGGCATGCGGTGCAACCCGAACACGCGTCGCAGCACCGTGCAGCACGATTGCGCAGCACGACCGCGACAACCCGCGTAGTCGTAGTCGGGCCTAAGAGAGCCACACTTCCTTCGACTTCTGGCCACGCCAACGGTGCCACTTGTGCCAACCATTCAGGGACACACTATTTTAGCGAATGCTTTTACACGTGACTCTCAAACAGTTAGTGTGCCCGATACACAAGAGAAGTAAATAATGAAATTCGTGCACATGTACTTGAGTGTACGTCAGCCCAGGTAGCCACAGGGTCATGTTGCAACAGCCTCCTGCAGCATGTGCAGGGCAACCAGTCCACGTGGAGGGCAATCAGTCCACGTGGAGGGCAACCAGTCCACCTGGCACGCCCTGATACACTTAACAGTCTTGAGATGATGTTGTGCCGTGTGCGCCACGTGAGAATGTTTGTACGCGTTCTGGGAAATAAATTATGTGCCACTTCTTACTCAACTTGTAATTTCCCGTGAAGCAAAGGGGAGGGCCTCGCTGGCTGGTCAGCCAGGTGCTGAAAGTTGGCGAGTGTTGGGAGGATCTCCATCTGGTCCTGTGGCTCCTTGTTCTACAGCCACAGCGGCGATCCCTGCGAACACGGGGCATGGGACTCTGCAAGATGCTGCAGGCATATTTACTGCGTAGGAAAGCAAAGTATGCGGGATTGTTGGCGTCTCTTAGATCCCATTTTTTATAATGCTGAGGGGATTGAAGAGATGCCACATTTTTTTGTGTTTACTCGAACTCTTGTTGAGGATAATCTTAAGTAAAAATTCACAAGAATTATAGTTGCTGAATGTGAATGTGGCTCTTCAACATGTGTTTACATGGTGGGCAGGGTAAGCTGGAGGTGGGGGGGAGTTTTCGTGAGCTAGCGAGGGCCAACTGCTAAATTCTTACACCGCTGCCTCTCTGGTGCAATAAAACTACAAAGAAATAGTTGGTGTTCAGTATTTTCCAAAATGCATTAAAATTTAAGAAAAATCGCTGCAGTGTAATTTCATAATTTTCTTGACTTAAAGCTTTCGTGACTGCAGGAATTCATATTCTTTAGGTCTTTCGGTAAAGCCACGTAGATAGAAAAATAATAATACAAATATCACGACGTTTCGATCGCAACACAAGCAATCGTCATCAGGTGAAAAAATATAGCGGGAGAGCTGCTGAGGCAGGATGTTATAAAGGTTTGAGATGGGTGTAGCCCAAGGGTCATAAGCGAAGTGGGCGGGGCTAGATATTCAATTTGCATGTTAATGTAAGATCGGAGAGCTGGGAGGTGGCCATTGTATTGTGAGAGATTAGCATGTCAATGTAAGCAAAACGAACAACAATTTTACAGAAAATTTCAGGAGCATTGCATTCAATGAATCTGAGAATGGAACGGCAGGTATCTGTGCGCACGTTGTTGTTTACATATAAAACTTGGGGGATGCAATCGCAGGATTTACGGCAAACAACAGACACTGAGCGATGAAGGTCGGCTCCGCAGCTGGGCCTGGGTCCCTGCTAATGTGCGTGTTTGTCAGCTGACCCGAGTGCCCCCTGTACCTCGCTGTGTTGCAGGTCGTGACCCCGTGCACCCCTCCGGTTAACTACCAGTTGGTGAGTGTCTGAGCTGTGTCAGCCACACTGCGTGGGGTGGCCTTTTGAGCAGCGGGGTGGGGGGGGTTAAAAATAAATTAAGACTTCCAAGTTCATGCAACCAGCTGCTGTCATAGAGTCTATGGATTGAATAAAGCACCGTCTACCGTCTACTACCTGCATGTCAGCAAACTTAGTGGCACAGCTGCAGAGCTGCTGCTGCTGCACCGCTCGTTCTCTGGAAATATTTCACCGTAATCACGCGCCCCCCGCGGTGTGCGCCTGCGTCGCTTCGTCTCGGTGTTTAATGTTTGTCGAGTGTCGACGTGACCAATCGTCACGCGTTGCCGAGAATCCAGCGGAGCCGTGGCAGCATGTTCCACCCGACGCTCTTCTGCTCCCCCCCCCCAGCAGAACCCCCCACCAATTCACACAGGAGGCTCTTGGCGCATGACCGTCGTGTAAATTTGGAGATTTCGGCCGTCGTTGCTGAAAGCCTAATAACGAATATCGGTATATGACACTGGGAATCAATAGTGCATTATTTTGCGGCACGTGATCATTTCAAATGTTACAATGAGGGCTGCTGTTGTCATCGAAAAATGGCAGGACGTATAAATAATAATGATAACAGTAAACATTCTTAATCATTTAAAGGGCAGCATTTAAAGTATTTCAATAGTGGGTTTTGTTGGATTCCGGAGCATGAAACTGCTTTACACAGGTCGGCGAAGGTTGGTGCCACAAACATGATTGCTCCCAGGTCACAGCTGCCGCATTCAGAAACTAAAACCACACTGATGACATTTCAAACAGACTCCCATACACAAACTCTCACAGAGACCCCACACAACAGCTCGGTCTTTGTTCGCCACGCCACTGTCCATGCAGCTTGCCGTGCTGTGCAATATATATTATTGCAATATGCGCAAAATTTACCACCATAATCATCGGCAGCAGCCATTGTCTATCCACTGCTGGGTGAAGGCCTCCCCCTGCTATCACCAACCCTAATGGTCCCTGCGATGCCACATGCAATATTTAGCTGGGCTGTGGTGGCTATGCACATATTGTGAAACTTCCTCCCCGTGGGCGGCGAGCTGCCACACCCTGGCTGGCAAGGAGAAAGCAGTGCAGCAGAGCGTGGACTATTACCATCTATCCCTTCTGTATGGGATCGAGTGTTGCTGCCTCGCGTACGTGGGATTGCTCGAGGTGCTTCACTCTTTACCCACATATATGAACACTCGTTAATTGACTGAAAACATTAATATATAGAGGACTGCAGAGCTTCGGAAACTGTTGGCGTCATCTCACCGCCTGGCTGCCTTCCGATGTTTCGATTAACGATCCAGGTTCCATAACGTCCCATTGCTTCTATTAACGAAACATTTTCGATGAACGACATGGTTTACGATATCACGCGGCCACCAATTTCAGCCAATCGGAGTGCTCCTAAGTGGACTCGGCAGACCTCGGCCAATCAGCGAATCCATTTTATGAGCGTTTTGAGACCAACTGGCTGATATCTTTTAAATGTTTATGAAAAACAGCTCTCTTGAATACGGTGAGGTCTCAGAATACGCGGGGGTTAGGTTCCATGTACCCCCACGTAAGTGCGAATTCGCATAAGTTGGAGTTCGCCTATACGAGTGTAGTATACAATGTAAGTGTATATAAAGTGTACATAAATGTACATGAATGCTTAATAAAGCACAGTACTGTACAGCAAATTATTCGCTCATCATCGGTAGCATCCATGTCGGATAGCACACTACATTTTTTGGACTCGTTTCTAGCGCCGGCGATACAGTTACGTGCCGTCAAATCCATGTTCACGTGATGGCAGGGGATGATTAGACTCCTCGCTTCCTGCCCCGTGCGTGTAGCGAAAGTACGAGTCACAAGTGTAAAAATGAATCGGGGTCGGGCCGCGGGCCGTACAAGGCCCACAAAATAATTTAGTTTGGCCTTGCCAAGGCAACCGCAGGCGGGACTCGAAATTCAATCAATCTAGGAGCAAACCTGGAAATGCAGTTGCGAGTAGCAACATCATCAATACCAGCTAACATCACACGCCTCACCAAAGAGAAGCAGTTCCAGCCATCACATTAGGGGTGAGTTAATTAAATGTTTGACCAAATATAACAGGCTAATCTTTAAGTTGATCATTTTGTATGGCCCGCGAATGATGTTATAAATATCCAAATGGCCCTTGGAAGAAAAAAGGTTCCCCACCCCTGCCTTAAGCCATCCATCTTCTGAGCCTAAGGTAAAAAAATGTTATGCTCTATTTATGCATCTTTTTTCTGCGCAATTTATTTATTATTAATCCATGTTTCTATGAATATTAATGCTTTAATATGTTCTTATAACGTTTATTTATTAAATTTGCAATCTTAAATATTATAAACTTGTGTTTATAAAGTCAACTTTCTATCGTCTTGGAACAAATTAAGCGTTTAACGTGTGTCCTATTTTCGATCAAAGATAATTTTAGTTAACGATGGTTTTCGTGGAACCAATTAATATCGTTAATTAAGCAAAGAAAAAGCAAACTCTAAGCCCAGCGGTGGGCTTAGAGTATTCGGTTGTGGCTCAGATCAGACGCTCCACTTTTTGATTATGCATTAGCGCGGGTCCATCAGCGTTGATTGACAGCTTGCCATCTCCCACCGGCCCTCGAGCCGCGTATCGGCATGCGGAGATATCTCCGTGCAATCACGCGGGGACTCCAGCCTCCTCTCCCGGCTCTGAGGCTTTTCCACGTAATATTCTCTTTAAATTTCTTCCTCATTAGCGTGGAAAAGCGGGGGGGGGAGCAGGGTGTCGAGGTGTGGACGGAAATGTAACATTTCCTGATTTGCGCTGACAACTTAGCAAATTACACTTCCATTGAGTTCCATTAATGTGAATAATCACCGGCATGGAACATACAAAAAAACTCCCAGTGTGTCGCGCACGCGTGCGCAGCATAGAAATGTGCGCACCTCTGTGTTTTGTCTACGTAAAAAATTCCATGAGATGGGGTTGTTCCGCATGCAGCTGGTGCAGCGGAGGCCGCGTTAACGCTAATGCATGTCGACGTGCCCTGTGTGGGGGAGCAGCTGCTGGCATCTGGCTCGCATCTCCACCAGCTCACCCATACATCTCCTGCCCCCCCTCCCACACTGCAGCCCCATCTCCCCCGTTCCTGACCCGTACTTCTCATTCCTCGCCCATGCCCAACAACACGCTCCCTTTGCCAAATCCGCCCTCTCCCTGTCTCTCGGTGTTTTTTGTTCTCATACTTTCCCTCTCCCCCCTCCCTGTCGCCCCCCCACCCTCCCCCCCTGCCACTACCTCACAGCCCGGCGCTTCTGGCCTGCACACCGAGCATGTGAAGGCTGCCGCGGCGGTGAGTGGATTCCGCGTATTGTGTCACTGTAAGTGACACCCCCCTCCGCTCGGGGTGACGGTAAAAACATTCCATTGCCATGCGCACAAAAGCTGTTGATGTGCGAGAGTAATGTATGCCTTCCTACCAGCACGGTCGCTGTGTGTGGAATATTGAGTAACCTCTTGGATATTCGCAGATCGAAGTTGGTTTCACTGGCCGTGCCACCAATGTCACTGATTTACGAGTACGGGCAGTAGAGGCGGACGTATCGCATGTGAGGGAACCACGAAGCATATAAATCGTCTCGTTGATGTGACGGGCACAGTGAGAGATTGAGAGAGGGAGAGCAACAGGCCTGGGTGAACGTGCGGCTTTTCAAAGAAGTGTTTGGCATCGCTCCTCCACAGCAGTCGCTCGCATGCCACGCTCCACGGTGCAGCGTTCCCAGAGCACGTGCGCCACTCCGCCGCTCTTCCTTTCAGATTCCTTCTGCGTGACTCCTCTGCAATCAGCGAGCTCTGTGCTGGCTGTATGCTCTCTGCCAATACAATGAGTCCCCCTTCAAGATCGTGATTTATGTGCCGAGTGGGGCTTCAAGGGGCACGGCACATTGTGAACATATGGATATGGACAGCTCACTGCAAGGGGCCCCAATGGTGAATGTCAAGCCATGGCTGGGTTGCCAGACTTCCTCCCGCTCTCCGTTTTAACTGTTTCTCTCTCACACAACCACACGTGTACACAAACACACAGACAAGTATCTTCCACATAGGCAGCTGCTGCTAGTATGTTCTAAGGTCATCAAGGTGCACTAGGGGACCAGGGTCGCTATCACCACACCTTTGTCTACCAAGTGCTGAGGCCCCAGGTACTTGTTGAAGGCTGAGTCGATCTAGGCCAGTCCCACGACATGATAGCCATGGTAGGGAATTTAATCCAGGTAGTTTGGATTGTAGGGTAGTGCGTAAAACCACTTCACCACTGCTCCCACTACACAGAGACAAAACGCCCCCACACAATTTAACAGTAAACCCATAAATAGGTTTTTTTTAATTCACAACAATCATCTTATATCACAAGTAATATGAGAATAGGTTTCCCCTTTTTTCTGGCAACAAAACAGATGTTAAGATGTTAAAACACCAAACTGAAACCTTTTACAAGGAATCATGTCTGCATTAACCACAATACTTGTGGTCAGAATGCATTTGTTTTTTATTGAGGATGCCAAAAGACGTCTAACACCGTTTTGAGACTAGGCTCAAAAGAAAGCTGTCTCTGGTGTAGACCAATCATTTTCAAAGACAATGCATATATTATCAGAGTACGTTTTTTTTGTTCGCATTCTGACCACAAGTATTGTGGTTAATGCAGACATGATTCCTTGTAAAAGGTTTCAGTTTGGTGTTTTAACATCTTTACACCTGTTTTGTTGCCAGAAAAAAGGGGAAAACCTATTCTCATATTTTGGTACTGGCAAAGGAGGTCTCATGATCACAAATAATATTTCAATAACATTTTCACGATTAGGAAAACGCTCTGCGGGAATTTACCCAGATTCTATTTAATCGTGTGCACATGTTCAGCTCCCGGTGTGTTTCATAACAGTTCCCAGAAAAGTCTTGCCGAAATATTGTGGGGTTTTTTATGCTAAAACAAATTCCATGTTTGCAGGTTTCGTCGAGCCCCACTCCCGAAGGGTGGAGCAAAATTCCATGTAAACCTCAGCAGTAAGTGGAACTCAATCATATTTAATTCTAAGGAGAGAAAGGATAAAAAAAATGTCAAAAAATAAACCAATCCTTGAGAATGTACTGAATGAGGTTCTTGTTGTAAATTATCTGTACGCTTCATCTGTACGCGGTCTCATGACCACACTGCTGACACATCTGCTTCATGGGCTGCTAATGTCGATTGTGTGGCTTGAGAAAGACTTTGATTCGTTTTGGTTTAGATTTTTTAAAAATGAGTGTTTAATGTGGTATGGAAGATTTGTGTTATTACATTTGGTGGTAACAATCGTACAATGTCTATATCTGGCAAAATGATACGAATGTACAAAAAAAATTTAATTTTATAACATCCATTTTAGACACGTATGCAATGAAGAAGGGCCTTTACCCGAAACGTAGCCCATTGTATATTTATTCCATTGAGGGCAATGTGATTGACGATTGTGTTGAGTTTTCGTGATATATGCTTATCGACAAGTGCCTTCCGCAGTATCACAAAAAAGCATACATTTTGGACTGACATAGTGTACTTCCAAGCAGATACAATTCAAACAGTACACACCGCAGACAGCAACTGCACTGCACACACCTGCCCACGGGACGCTGCAGTCACAAAGGCGAGTGGCAGAGGACGCAGTCACTGCTGTGCATAGCATCGCCTTCTGCCCCCCCCACCCTCCCCCTCCTAACAGCCACTGGGGCGTGGAGTTGAGCATGGAGGGTGGCCGAGACCTGGAGCTCACCTACATTACGGAGCGCATCATCTCTCTGTGCGCCCCGACGGCCGGAGACTCGCACGCCTACCACCAGCAGATGCAGGACGTGGCGCGCATGCTGCACTCCAAGCACGCCAATGGCTACCTGGTGAGCCCCCCACACCCCCCCCCACATGCAGGCGTGGGTACGGGGTGAGCCCCCCACTCATATAAGCCAATCGAACGTCCTGCGCGCGTAAGCTGCGGTGCTGGCCGCCGAGTCGCTGGCGTGCATTTCTAAACTTTAATGACGTGCAGAGAATTATCAGCGGCCCATGAGATGTTGCCAAAAGCACAATGCGCCGTTTTTTTTTGGACTACTCATCATTCATGATACATTTTTCATTCCAGGTTATAAATCTTTCGGAGAGAAGATATGACATAGAGAAGTTCAATGTGCACGTAAGTGTCAACCTGCACCTCCCACTCGCACGTTTTGTTGTTTGTTAAACTTGACCTCGGTTGACCATGTAAATGGTGCTGTTATCGGGGTGGGGGGGGGCGGTTTGCGGTTTTGAGCGGAAAATGAAACAAAGGGTTTTGGCGGTGGAGCGGAGTGGCTGCGCGTGCCCCCCACCCCACGCCCGCACCTCATTGTCCTTCGGCGGCTCCAGGGAGGGGGGCAGGGTGCGCTCCAGCCCTACCGCCGCGGGGAGCTGGGCTTCCGTAGCCCGCGTCCCCGCCAGCCCCGTACTCGCTGTGGTTCTCCTCCCCTAAATTGTGTTCTGGTGCGGCGTGAGGGCAATGTGAAGTCGGCGTTGAGAAAGGACCTTTAATTTCACGGTTATGTCTGCGCGGCACGGAGCAAAACTATTCCACAGACACCAGCCACACATGGACTTTTTATTCAAGGTTGTCAGTTCTCTCTGTCGAGGGCCGTCTGTGGCTTTTCATTTTATTAAACGAAAAATGCGTGCAAAACTACTGCGTGGGTTTTCGCTGTTGCACTGTGTGGTGCTGCGATGTGTTTCCGTGTCGTGCCGAATGTTGTTTGGCGTGGATGTCCGACGTTTTACTCGACATGCTGGGAGCTTTTTCAGGAACACGAAGCTCCCAACACGAGGAGTGAAACGTTTTCCATCAGCCTGAACAACGCACGGCACAACCCGAAACCGCACCTGAGAACTACGATGAAACGCATTCTGTATACGTGCTACGTTGACGGGAGGGGGAGCGCGGCATGCAGCCGAGCCTGTGGGGCCATCTAAGCTCAAATGTAACTTTTTAAATGTACCAGGTAAGGCCCCGCTGCGCTACGCAGTTTGTTTTCAGAAGCAAGCTGGCCAAAAATGATAGGTCGGCTTATTGTACGGACATTTATAGCAGCCCAATGTTCTTGTCTCAGGTGAAGGATTTTGGGTGGCCCGACCTCCACGCCCCCCCACTGGACGTGCTGTGCAGCATCTGCAAGGCCATGGACTCCTGGCTGAACGCCGACCCGGCCCACGTCGTGGTCATCCACTGCAAGGCAAGAGAACAATCGCCCTCCAGTCACGTACACATACACTCACCGTACGGAATCCCTCCTTACATAAACATATAAAGAAATAGTAAATATCGTTTACGCTCCTTTATCCATCCACTGCTGGATGAATGCCTCCGGGTGTCATGCCCATCATTTGGGTTTCTTTGACCATACTTCACCACGCTGGTTAGTCCGGTTTGGTGAAAGAGGAGGTCCAGGACTGGTACAGATATAACTCGCCACTGATGTTATTTGAGGCCGGGAATTTAACTCGGATTCCCGTGTTCATAGCACGCTGCGTTAACCACTGCGCCACAGCTCCGCTCGGATTTATATTACATATCTAAACGCTTATAGAATAACAAATTAATGCCATTGCTA
Source organism: Lampetra planeri (assembly GCF_965212315.1). NCBI lineage: Eukaryota > Metazoa > Chordata > Hyperoartia > Petromyzontiformes > Petromyzontidae > Lampetra > Lampetra planeri. The sequence goes on along the minus strand of NC_136116.1, from coordinate 1,188,202 downwards.
AAGGCAACTCGGCACCCCACATGTCAGTGCGTGATAACATAGCATATGAATACATCCTGAAGTGTTACGTGATGCCATTCCGCATGCTCATCTCGCCGTGTAATTGAATGAGAGAGTATTCCGCTGTACTGTACGCGCGGCGCTCCTCGAAGGCGCAGCTCGAGGGGGCCGGCGTGCGACGCGTGCCCATCGGGCGGAGCGCGCGCTGACGCTGCTCGCCTGCAGTGTCTCCTGCAGGGGAACAAGTGCCGCACGGGGGTGGTGGTGGCCTCCTACATGTACTACAACGGCATCTGCGCCAGGTTGGCGCACGGCGGGCACCCACCCACCCACTGTCCCGTCGTGGGCTCACGCGCGGACATCCTTTCCCACTTACACAAACGGCCACGCTGAGCGTGGGTGCACAGCGGACACGGTGGAGGACGCGTCTCCTCGCCTGAGGCTTTGTGTGCCACGGGCATCGTTATGCGATGGATTTTGTGCGTTAACTCTTTGCAGTGCCAGCCAGGCGCTCGACCGGTACGCGATGAAGAAGTTTTACGACGACAAAGTTGCCAAGCTGTCCCAGCCGTCCCAGAGAAGGTGTGGTGGTGTGTGGTAGTGGTGGGGGGGGAGAGCACACACACACACACACTGCCTGAAAAGTGCTCCTGCAAATCATAACAGGGTCCGCAAACACTCCCTCCATGGACTGCTGCGTGGGTGTTCACCATTGTGTTGTACAGCTCCCTGATGTGTTTTTGGGCTGCGCCACACAGTATGTTGCTCGGCGCGATGTTCTCTATGTAACACTGCACAACTGTGTGCGAGTACCATACAAAGCGTCGAGCGACATGCGACACAACCTGAAACCACATCGGAGAGCTAAATTGTCATCCACGAGCTATGCTCTCAGTATTAGCTCCCCCCGGGCCTGCTGGACACGCACGCTGGAATGCTTAAATGAGTAGATAACATGGTATTGTGAGTTAATGTAATACTGCCCCAGCGGCGGTCACAAGACGACACGCTCTTGACGGTGAGCGAGGAGGGGTGGATGCTTTCGATGGTCCCTGGCGCTCTCTAGTCTCGTGCGGGGCCCGTGGGAGACAGTGCACGCCGGGACGAGTTGCTTCTCGTTTTTCACTGAGAGCGAGTGGAGCCAAGGTATGCGTGGAGTGCATACCGTGTGTGTGGCCCCTCGCGCGCGCGTGCGTGCGTCCACCTTTGGCTGCCCTCTCAATTCCTAGGATTGAGCGAAGTTGCCTCAAGCTCGGAGAATCCACACCAAAAAAATATCTCAAAACCCGTGTGAAAATCTCCCAAATGCCATATTCAATAAAGGAATTTACAGTGAAAGCATTTTGTCCACATGAGTGGATTTTAATTTTGAAACAGCCTGCCTGCTTGTGGCATGCAGAGATGTTTTGAGGCAGTTTAATGAATGCGCAGCTTGTGAATAAAGTAAATGTTTACCCAGCGTGTCCCAGATTCCCTTGCCGTCCATGAGGGAATGTGTGCCCTCCCCGCGCAGGTACGTGTCGTACTTCAGCGAGCTGCTCTCGGGCCGAGTGAAGGTGAACAACCTGCCACTCTTCCTGCACCACATCGTCATCCACGGGCTGCCCAACTTGGAGGATGATGGCGGTAAGGCACGGGCGCCGCATGGCGACTCCGTCACCTTAAACGACCGACGCAGTGAGCGTGCGGCCCGCTTCGCTACTACAGTGCGGCCGCTCCCTGATCCTCCTCGGAAGGCTCCTCTTGAGTTGATCAATGAGGAGTGACACGCTGGATGCAGTTAGGCAGAGTGCCACTTTCGCTGACAAACACAAATCCTGGCTTCGAGTGAAAGGGGCATGCTTAAACTGCACTAACGTGGACATGGGAATTAACTAAAGCGCCAAAACTTGTGAATTAGTGAAATTAACTTGGCTCATTCTTCATTCGCCTAATTGAACACCCTGACAGCAGCACTCTGGCAATGGCGTAACCTTAGTCCACGGTTAGCGTTCATTCCTGCCTCGTGGCCGCATCGGAGTCACGTGCGTGCGCGTATCGTGCCTTGCGCTGTTGCCGGTGCTCCGGTGACTCAGAACGGCTGGCGTTGCTGCTACGCGTGCGGTGCTACCTTCGCAAGTACATTGTTCCAGTGCATTTGTTTGACCTGATGCAAGGCAATGTCTGTTTGATGCTAAAGGGAAGGAATGTGTTTTTCTGCGTGAATAGAGTTGCTCGTCCATCTACCGGCATTTGAGGGTGGAGGCGGGGGTAAGGGCGCTCGATTGTTTTAGGAGCACTTATTTTCAGAAACGATGCATCCATCAACCTCGCATTCCGGCTGGGACTGTTTCCGCATTTCACTTTGCGGATAAAGATCACGGCACTACGGAGGCGTTTATTCTTTTGTCGGATTATATATTTTAATGTGACGAATTGTATACTCAGGGGACTTACGTGTTTTCCTGCACGAAAAATGTTAATTCTCTAAAAGTGGCCTACATCTTCTTGGTTCTTTCGGTAAAGTCACGTAGAAGGGAAATAATAAAATAATAAAAATTCAACATAATAAAATACAATTCTCACCAATTGGAGATGTAGTGGCCTACATCTCCAAATGTTTGTTTTAATGATGAGGGGGGGGGGGTGCACCCAGGGGGAGGGGGGGCAGAGGGGGCGGGGGGGGCACCCTCCCTCTCTCCTCTGACCCTCACTGGGCCTGCTGTGCCAGGCCGCAGAGGCTCGGCCGTGGGACCCGGGGGTTCCTGAACAAACAGAGTATTGTGAATGCTTCCTGTTTACTCCCCAAGGCTGTCGGCCATTTCTCAAGATCTACCAGGCGGCGCAGCCGCTGCACACCTCTGCCGTCTAGTGAGTGCACGCCGCCACCGCTCCACTGCTCACCGCCACCGCTCGTTTTGTAAACATGTCACGTCACCTGTAATGCCCTCTCACCTGTCTTTCGTACATTCATAGTTTTGCCAATGACGCCTGTTGCCTCGATGCTGATTTACTTTCACCTCCGCCAGTAACATTCCGGACAACTGCAAGAAGCTTTGCATCACGATCGAGCCCGGGCTGCCTCTGAAAGGGGACATCCTGGTACGTTCTCCGCTCTCGCTTGCATCTCACACTGCACTCTGGAGTGAGGAAGGTGTTGATGACACCTTAATCCCGTGCGGAACTCCAGTGAGAGTTCGTTACTCTTTCAGGGCGTTTTTTTTATTTTTTTTGTTACATTACTTCAGTGCCTAGCACGAGCTGAATCATGGTGGAAGCCGTTTGTACCCGGAGTGTGACTCCTCCGTGAGATGCGAGCGCACGCACGGCAGCAATGTTAATGAGCGGCGTTCGTCACAGCGAGGGATCTGGCTGCTATCCTGGCGCTGCGGGCACTGGGAAGGCACATGCATTCGTGGAGATTTCATCTGGCGGGCTACAGCGCTGGGTATCCACGCGAACGATGTTGCGTTGTGATTGTACATTTTTTTCGCGTAATTTTTGTTCACGGAGAAGAGAATATAGTTGAATGACTCTAACATAAAACAAGAAACTTATTTTTTTATCGGAGAGAAATTATATCCGGTGCATGAAACGTATTAATGTTCGTGAGAAGCCAATAACTCACGTTTCTAGACCTTATCTGGTTGTTATTTGAGGCCTATCTGAGAGGGGATCAGGCTCCTGGCCGTACGCGGCCCAGCCCACAGCTCGACCCTGTGCTGCTTCTCACGACTCTGCGTGTACGAGTGTGTGTGAGTGTGTGTGTCTGAATGCCTGTGTGGGTGTGAGTGTTTGTGTGTGTCTGAATGCCTGTCTGAATGCCTGTGTGTGTGTGTGAGTGTGATTGTGCGTGTGAATGCCTGTGTGGGTGTGAGTGTGAGTGTAAATGCCTGTGTGGGTGTGAGTGTGAGTGGAAATGCCTGTGTGAGTGTGTGTTTGAGTTGGCACAGTAGGGGGCTCAGGTGGTGCTTCGGCCAGTCATCTCAGTGAGTCGACCCATGGTACCTGGGTTTGTCCTGTGACCTCCTGCCAGCGGGCGTTTGACACTTCAAATGGCCTTAAAGTGAACATAGTCTGGCACAAGCACCATGGTGATGTCACCACCACTTAGTGGTGAATGGCGGTTGTTGTTGAGTGTGAGTGTGAACACCTGAGTGTGTGTGCGTGCTTGTGTGGATATGTGAATGTGAATCTAAAAGTAGTGGAAATACAACACTTTTCATGCAGGAGGTTCCAACCAGTTAGGTATAGTGCGAGCGTGTGTGATTGTGGTCGTCTCTCGTCTCATGGTTCAGTTGTTCACACTGATAGCTACTCCAGCTCTGCGTCTCATTTTATTCTCTTGCCCTGCCTACAGGGGGATGGCTGAAAGGACTTTTTTCGGCCATGGTATTTGAACAAACAATAATAATCAGTAACTTCAAGCACTATGTCAATCCGTTGCTGGATCAATGGCTTTTACATGTGTAGTGGTGATACGCGCTGGGTGTATATGTCGTGTGCCAGCGCGTATGTACGGGTGTGTGTGTGGTGACGCGCGCTGACGGGGAGGAGCAGGCGTCAGTGCGCGGGTGGGGGTAGTGCTGCTGATTGGCTGTGTGCCGGTGACGCGCCCAGAGGGAGTGATCGGGTAGCAGCGCGGTGTGATTGGTCGGGGAGTGGAAACACGCGCTGAGCGGAACCGGATCGTAGGGATAGCGCGTGGGGATTGGGTAACTGAGGAGCGGTGCCGACGTTGAGGTCCGCATCCGCTCCGTCTCCCGGGAAGAAGGGGTATATAAGGTGATGCACAGAGGAGCAGGGGCAGAAGTGGAACCATCTAAGAATGAAGACGAAGGTGCAGAGATAGAGCCCGGAGAGGAGAGTAATGGAGAGTAGAGGAGAGTAAGGTATAAGTGTGTAGCCAGCGAGAGAGAACGGTCTACACGAGCTGAGTAATGTATAGTGTGTAGCCAGCGAGAGAGAACGGTCTACACGAGCTGAGTAATGTATAGTGTGTAGCCAGCGAGAGAGAACGGTCTACACGAGCTGAGTAATGTATAGTGTGTAGCCAGCGAGAGAGAACGGTCTACACGAGCTGAGTAATGTATAGTGTGTAGCCAGCGAGAGAGAACGGTCTACACGAGCCGAGTATGCATACGGTGTAGCCAGCGAGAGAGGAAGGTCTACACGAGCCGAGTATGCGTACGGTGTAGCCAGAGAGAGAGATGCAAAGTCTACACGAGGCGAGTGGAGAGTGTAGCAGAGGCGCAGAGTCTACACGAGGCGAGAGGGGAGTGTAGCCGAGGCGCGGAGTCTACACGAGGCACAGAGAGCCGGCAGCACAGAATCCAGAGTCAAGAGAAGCGCATTGTGAAGAAGAGAGGCCACGCGTTGTATTGTTACAAGTCAAGATTTAATAAAAGAAGTGTGTTCCCGTCAAGGAGTTTCCTGCCGTCATTTTCCAATACTTCATCTGGCGTCAGAAGTGAAACGGGCTTCCAAGTATGGAGACGAGGAAGACCCGTAGGACCCACGGGATTGACCGCGAGGAAGACCTGGACGACTCGGGGCCGCTGGTGGCGGGGGGTGAGGAAGAGGACTTGCCCACGCTGCAGGGTCCGTCGACGGCGCCGGCCGAGCGACCGGGGACAGACGCCGGGCTTCGTGAGGCGCACTCCCGACTGGCGGAGCTGCTGCTCGCCGCCGCGTCCATCTTGGCGGAGATCAGCTCGTCGGGAGGAGCGGGGACGGTGGGGGACATTTTACAAGGTCGCCCCGCAGATTCCCGCCAAAACGAATGGGGGATTCCCGCCATTGCGCCTGGGCCTACTTTTGGCGGGAACGGCGAGCGCCACGTGGTGGTGGGTTCCCAAGCGCGCGCATCGACGTCATCAGCGCGCGAGGGGGTCCGCCATCTTACGTCTGCTGCTGGAGCCGCCATCTTAGACACCGACGGACAGGCGGAGAGGAACCACGAGGCGGATGACTTCATTTTTCAGCAGCGCCTGCCCACGTTGTCAGCCTTCAAGGCGGAAGGCGGAGACTGGGGCCAATTTCAGCGAAGGTTTTTGGCGCATCAAGAGATGTCAGCGTGGTCCGATGCTACGGCGCTGCGGGCATTGCCCGCCATGCTGGACGACGATGCGCTCGCGGCCTTCAGGGCTGCACGGAAGTCGGACCGCTCCACGCTGAAGGATGCGCTGGGTTTGTTGGCCAGGGTCTACGGGCCTCCCTCTACGTGCCGCCATCAGTTCTACGCAAGACGGAAAGCGGCCACGGAGACCGCGCTGGCCTATCGCACGGCGTTGCTGGCTCTTGCTGATGCTGCGTTCCCTCGGATGGACGAGGAGGGCCAAGACGCGATGGTTTTGGAGCAGCTGCTCAAGTTGGCGCAGGACCTGGGGGTCCCTATCAACACAGCTGACGAGATTGATATTTCTTCTTTGAGAGTCGCCACGAGTATTCAAGCGCACGAGGCCCTGCAACGGAAGCAAGGCGTTGGTTGCAACGCTGCTGTCGTCGCAGCCCCGGGTTTGGTGGTCGCCGAACCCCAAGTCGTCAGCCCACGAGAGGAGGCGTTCGCCACGGGACGACCAGGGGACTGGAGGCCGGGGGCCCGGTCGCCTCTGCGATCGGGCCGAAAGTCGGAGCAACCAAGATCTACTCCGACCCTCGTCACGTGCTATAACTGCGGCCTCCGGGGCCACGTGGCGTCCGGGTGCCGCGCTCCGCGGCAGCGCGCCATGGGAGCTCGGCTGGACGACGACCGAGAGCCCAAGTCATCTCTACAATCCCCGGCAAGTCGCGGCACCTCACACGCTCGGCCTGTTTATTCGGCACACATGGGACGCCGCGTTGCGGCGGAGGAGGGCCGGTTAAGGTTCGGGGATTCGGTTCGGCGAGGGGGGTTCGGCCGGGACCAGGGAGACATTGAATGGGCGGAATTGGGGCATAGAATTGTGGCTGCTTCGGCGGGTTCGTCCGTTGTTACGGGATCTATTGATGGGGTTGAGATTAGGGTGTTAGTGGACACGGGGGCATCGGCAACTATTATATCGGACCTCATTTATAATATTCTTCCGGTCCAATGTCGTCCGCTGCTTCCAGTGGATGTGCCATTTTACGCCGCTAATGGGGGATCGTTGGGCATTATCGGTCAGGTTAGGGCGTCCATTTGTATTGGAGATATCAAATTGTCGGGACCCGTTTTCGTTTCGTCTTCTTTGGCAGTTCCGTGTCTTTTGGGCACTGACTTTTTGGCTAAAATGCCCATTAAAATTCTTATCGATCAACGATGCATTGAACTGCCATCGGGTCGCCGGATTTCATTTTTGACGGGCCCTACTGACATTCGGACGGCGTGCGCTACGATACAAGCGGTGGCGACGCAGACAGTGCAAGTGCCCCCGGGTTCACAGATGTTGATTCCCCTCCGGTTGCGGAAACCATGGGTGAGGGAGGCTTCGGGACAGAGTATGCTTTTGGGTCCTTCTAACAAGGCTGTCGGGGGTCTTGATTTATCGGTGGCTCACACTTTGGTGCGGGCTGACAGGGATCCGTTTGTGATGGTTTTGAACGCGGGGTCGCGACCAGCTGTCATTCCGCAGGGCACCGTGCTGGCTCACGCGGCGCAGGTCCCTGGGGATGATGGGTTGGTTGCGCAGGTGGGCTCGAGCCCCGCGCGGAACGTTGAGCCAAGGGAAGACCTTGAGTGGGTCCATTCGTTATGTGCCGCCTCGGACGATTTGTCGGCGGCGCAGTTGGGTGCGCTGCGCGAGTTGCTCATTGAATTCTCTGATGTATTCAGTAAACATAAGTATGACATTGGGTGCACGGATTTGTTGCACCATCACATTGAAACGGGCGATGCGGCGCCGGTCAGGCTAAATCCCTTCCGACTGAGTCCCGTGGAGAAGGAACATGTTCAGTCGGCTGTTAACGATATGCTAGAAGCCGATATTATTTCGCCCTCCTCTAGCCCGTGGGGAGCGCCTATTGTGCTGGTTAAGAAGCAGGACGGGTCCCTGCGATTCTGCGTTGATTTCCGTCGCCTGAATAAGATCTCTGTGGCTGACGCGTATCCGCTCCCCAGGATGGATGAGTCCCTCGATGCATTGTCTGGTGCGCGATATTTTTCGACTCTTGATTTGTTATCGGGGTTTTGGCAGTTGCCGCTCGACGAAGAGTCGAAACCTAAGACAGCATTTCGGACTCCAGGGGGGCTGTTCCAGTTTAACCGGTTACCCATGGGACTTCACTCCTCTCCAGCGACGTTTCAGCGACTTATGGAGCTGGTTTTGTCGGGCTTGCAGTGGGATACATGCTTGATTTATATGGACGATGTCATTGTTTTCAGTAAAACGTTTGAGGAACACCTCCGGCGATTGAGAGGGGTGTTCTTGCGAATGCGATCGGCTAAGTTGAAATTTAAACCGGCCAAATGTCACCTCCTTCGTAGGTCCGTTAGATACTTGGGTCACATTGTCGATTCTTCGGGGATCTCCACCGATCCCGCGAAGACGGATTGTGTCGGTTCGTGGCCGACACCTACGTCCGTTTCCGACGTGCGTAGTTTCATCGGGTTTGCTTCTTATTATCGGCGGTTCGTTGAGCACTTCGCCACTATTGCAAAACTCTTGCACGCTCTAATGGCGAAGGGAGTGAAGTTCAAATGGGGACCGGAGGAGGAGGCCGCGTTTCGCTCCCTCCGGGACGCCTTGGTGGGTGCCCCACCCTTGTGTTATCCCGATTTTGCCAGTCCCTTTTTGCTGGACACGGATGCTAGCAACACGGGCATTGGGGGGGTGCTATCCCAAGTCGTTGGGGGTGTCGAAAGAGTTGTCGCCTACGGTAGTAGGGTGTTGTCTCCGGCGGAGCAGCGCTACTGTGTCACCCGTCGCGAGCTGCTTGCCATTGTTTTTTTTGTGCAGCAGTTTAGGCCATATCTTTATGGTCGTCACTTTACAGTCAGAACGGACCACGCGGCGCTACAGTATTCATTGAGGGTCGCCCAGCCCTCGGGCCAGTTGTCGCGTTGGTTGGAAGTCCTCCAGGACTATCAGTTTACGACTACGTACCGTAAGGGGTTGCGACACACGAATGCCGATTGCTTGTCGCGGTTGTTGCCTTGTGATGAATGCGCGTGTTTGTCGGGATCGGCGCGCTGTAAACCGACGCTTGCGGGGGAGATGGGGGCACTGGCTGCGACAGCGGGCGCACCGATCGGGGATGATTCCACTGCCTCTCAGGGTCGGGACTCGCTGCTCTCGCTGTCGCTCAGCGAATGGGGCCGCCTCCAGATGGCGGACAGCTCGCTGCTAGCATTGCGCCGCAAGGTTGGGGGTCCCGAGGGGGACCAGGAGCGTACCGGCTCCTATGTACTTGAGCGGGGCGTGTTATTGAAATGGGACAGTTTGTCCCGGCGGAACGCACTCGTGGTGCCTTCCGCTGTGAGGGGGAGGGTTGTCTTGGCGGCACACGAACGCCTCTTGCACTTGGGAGTTAACAAGACGCTTGCCCTGCTTCAGCGTGACTATTACTGGCCGGGAATGGGAAGTGATGTGGTGCATATTCTGAAGGGGTGCGTTGAGTGCGCCAGGCGTAAACCACCGGCCGTGGCAGCTAATCCACCGCTGCAATCTATTCAGGTCTCGCGTACCAACGAGCTCGTTGCACTCGATATTTTGGGGCCCTTCCCAGTCACGCCGAGAGGGAATAAATATTTGTTAGTGGGGGTCGAATACTTTACCCGATGGCCTATGGCGTGGCCTCTCGCTAACCAGTCGGCAGCGGCTGTGACGGATGCCTTCGTCCAGGGCTATGTCCTGGACAAGGGGGCTCCCGAACGCCTGCTGACCGACCAAGGTAAAAAATTTTCGAGTAAATTGTTGCAAGAGGTGTGCGATCTGTTGGGTACCAAGAAGGTGCGTACCTCCCCGTACCACCCGCAGACTGACGGGATGGTGGAGAGACTCCACAAAACCTTGACTTCCATGCTGTGCCAGCAGGTGTGCGAGGCACATGTAGATTGGGACCTGCAGGTCCCGGGAGTCCTTGCCGCGTATAGAATGGCCCCCCATGCAGCTACGGGGTTTTCCCCATTCTATTTGATGTACGGTCGGGAAGCTGACCCGCCAATAGAAACGCAACTTGGCCTGTCCGCTCCACGAACTAATTCTAATTTGGCAGAACATATTAAGTTTAATATTCACAAGCTGACAGAGGCGAGGGAGGCCGCGCGGCTTAATTCGCGGGCTCGCCAAATTGCTAATGAACGGTTGCGGGCACGGAAGGTGTCCATGCACGAATGGAAACCAGGTGACAGGGCCTGGCTGCATTGCCCTCAGGCACCCTTGGCTACGTCGCCTAAATTGTTGAGACCGTGGAGGGGACCCGTGGAGGTCGTGCGCGTTGCACGGCCCCAGTGCGTTCAGATAAAGTGGGGAAAGCGCCGGTGGTACGTTCACCCCTCCCGACTGAAACCGTTCTCGCCTCCATATGGCCTCCCCTTGTGTCGTGATGGCCGGGCGTGTGACGTGACCGGCGACCCAGAGGGGGAAATGTCTCTGCCTGATCCACACGTATTTTCGCCTGATCTGCTCCCAGGTGTCTCGGAACTGACAGCTGCCGATCACCGGCGGCCGGATCTCCGCGGCGGGGCCGGCCCTTTCAGGCCCGTTCCGCGCCGTCTGGAGCAGCCGGAACCGCCGGACGGTCGTCAGTGTCCCGCCCCATACGATGGACCAGCCAGACGGACTCGCGCCAGGTCGTGCTACTTTGCATGACCTGCCTCGTGAGGAGTCGGGGCAGTTGGAGCGCCTCGTCACTGCGTGTAGTCGCAGGGACGTGGGGCGCGTTCGTTTCGAATTTGCTCGTATCGTGTTATTGTTGACTTTTCGGGTTCATTGTCAATCTGTACATAGTTATTCTTGTTGTTGTTGTTGTGGTGTTATGTTACGGGGCACACTCGGGGGGTTACGGGGTTTTTTTTTGTTGGTTGTCGTTTTATCGTCGCGGTTGGTTGTTGTTAGCAGCCGGGCCGGCTGCGAGCTATGTGGGAGGGGGTGATGTAGTGGTGATACGCGCTGGGTGTATATGTCGTGTGCCAGCGCGTATGTACGGGTGTGTGTGTGGTGACGCGCGCTGACGGGGAGGAGCAGGCGTCAGTGCGCGGGTGGGGGTAGTGCTGCTGATTGGCTGTGTGCCGGTGACGCGCCCAGAGGGAGTGATCGGGTAGCAGCGCGGTGTGATTGGTCGGGGAGTGGAAACACGCGCTGAGCGGAACCGGATCGTAGGGATAGCGCGTGGGGATTGGGTAACTGAGGAGCGGTGCCGACGTTGAGGTCCGCATCCGCTCCGTCTCCCGGGAAGAAGGGGTATATAAGGTGATGCACAGAGGAGCAGGGGCAGAAGTGGAACCATCTAAGAATGAAGACGAAGGTGCAGAGATAGAGCCCGGAGAGGAGAGTAATGGAGAGTAGAGGAGAGTAAGGTATAAGTGTGTAGCCAGCGAGAGAGAACGGTCTACACGAGCTGAGTAATGTATAGTGTGTAGCCAGCGAGAGAGAACGGTCTACACGAGCTGAGTAATGTATAGTGTGTAGCCAGCGAGAGAGAACGGTCTACACGAGCTGAGTAATGTATAGTGTGTAGCCAGCGAGAGAGAACGGTCTACACGAGCTGAGTAATGTATAGTGTGTAGCCAGCGAGAGAGAACGGTCTACACGAGCCGAGTATGCATACGGTGTAGCCAGCGAGAGAGGAAGGTCTACACGAGCCGAGTATGCGTACGGTGTAGCCAGAGAGAGAGATGCAAAGTCTACACGAGGCGAGTGGAGAGTGTAGCAGAGGCGCAGAGTCTACACGAGGCGAGAGGGGAGTGTAGCCGAGGCGCGGAGTCTACACGAGGCACAGAGAGCCGGCAGCACAGAATCCAGAGTCAAGAGAAGCGCATTGTGAAGAAGAGAGGCCACGCGTTGTATTGTTACAAGTCAAGATTTAATAAAAGAAGTGTGTTCCCGTCAAGGAGTTTCCTGCCGTCATTTTCCAATACTTCACATGTATTCTCAGTCATGGGATAGTTTGTTCATAATAAAACATTTTATTTTACCAGGTCAGGCCCACTAGCTCTTTTACAGCAATACCGCGCTGACTACTGTGTTCCGATAAAACTTCGAATCAGTTCCAATAAAACTTCATCACTGACATTATCCCTGGCCAGGAATCAGACTCAGGTTCATAGCCCAGCGCATGAACCACTGCACCACGGCTCCCCCCATCGATGTTCAGACATTCTGTTTGAGCTGTCCCAGCCCATCCCACGTGGCTGCTTTATTTACATGAGTCAGTAAACACAAAACAAAAGGATAACACTTAAGCTCGACCAATTTCCCAAAGCTCGTGCCACAGGGCTTCAGTAGCTGTAGGAGCCAAAAGCCACATGTCAGCTGCCAAGTGCCCTTTTTGACCCTCCCCTCCCACCAAATCTTTAACTTCAAAGTGTCCTGGTGCCGCCACTTTCTCCACCGCTAACCACAACCTGCAGCAGGATGTTATTGTGGATTTTGTTTTAATCATGGCTCGGTAGGCATACACACACACGCGCACACTCTCTTCTACTCCATTGACTCAAGCGTCCGTGGAGGACGTGGTCGTCAAAAGAAAGAAATGAAACCCGAGTTACCGCGGGGTGGGTGAATGGCGCGGCCTCCCCCGGTGCAGGTGACGTGGGAGTAGTCATTGTCTCCCGGGGGTGGAGGGTGTCGCGCCGGAGGGTCCCCATGGGCCTTTGCGACATGAGAGGCCCTCGGCTTGCGAGGTCGGTCGGGCCGCTCTCTTCCCAAGCGGCGACGGCAGCCACCGGCGCACATCCTTAGTCTCTGTAAACACTGGAGGCGGAGTACAAAGGAGAAATCGATGGGGACTTGAAAATAGCTCTAAAGGGATTGCGAAGGGTGTATAATAGAGCTCCTCGGCACGCGGGTGTCGGCCAATATGAGATGAATTTAAGCTCATCACTGTCACCACAGTTGACCGAGTGCTCACACGAGCACACTCTATTCGCTGTATTCATCTTTATGCACCCCACTCTTTATGAAACTTTTTTAATAAAAGGATATTGCTTTTGTCTGCGATAAATGGAGCACATGAAGTAAAAGATGGACTATCTGAAAATGCCACGTCCAATAATATTAGTATTTTACTGTGCTGTAATTTTCTTTATATTGGACCCATGGTGCCAAATGTGTATGTGTGCTTAAGCACATATACGTGTGTGTGCGTGTGTGTGTACATGTCTGGTGTTCGCCAATAACACTTGCCCCCAAGCTGTATAGGGGCACCTTCATTTCTGTACATGTCTGTGTCTGACAGCGTGTGTGATATGGGGAGTGGTGGAGAAGTGGTTAGCGTGCTGCCCTACCAATCTAGCAACTTGACTTCAATTCTTAGCTACTTGTAACATCAGTGGTGATTGATATGAGAATCCGTCCTGGGCCTTTCTTAGGTCAACTGAGCCCTAAAGAAGTACCTGATGCAGTGTGCAAACATCAACAGTGGGGCGATAAAGGTTTGCAGGATGTTGTTTTGTCACACCACCACTTAGTGCGACGTGCTGGCCTTAATTGGTGCTCATTAACAGCACTTCTCTCAACAGTCTACGTGGGCGATAGGGGATCTCTGTGTTGATTGGTTGCTTGCTTCGCCCGGCAGGTGAAGTGCTACCACAGGGGGTGCCAAGCAGCGACACGCGATGAGATCTTCCGCGTGCAGTTCCACACGTGCGTTGTGCAGGACTTCCGCCCCCTGGTGCTCGGCAAGGCAGAGCTCGATGCAGCTTGCACAGGTACACACACTGACATGCACACACACTCACACTGAAATACATACACACTCACACTGAAACACACACACTGAAATACAGACACACACAATGAAAAACATACACACTCATACTGAAATACAGACACATTGAAATACACACACTGAAATACAGACACACACTGAAAAACATACACACTCACACTGAAATACAGACAGACTGAAATACACACACTGAAATACACACACACACTGACACGCACACTCACACTGAAATAAAGACACACACTGAAATACATACACACTCACACTGAAATACAGACACAATCACACTGAAATACAGACACACTCACACTGACACGTAGACACACACTGACACGCACACACACAACAACAAGCACCATTCGCCACTAAATGGCGGTGATGTCACCACGGCACGTTTGACAGGCTATGTGCACTTTAAGGCCACGTGAAGTGTGGAAGGCTCGCTGGCAGGTCACTGGACACACGCAGGTGCCATTGGGTGACTGACTGAGATGGCTGTGGCACAAACACAAAGACACAAATCCCTGGTATAGCCTTAACAGACTGTTGGCGCAAGTGCTGTTAGCAGGCACCTATGAAGACCGGCACGGCACACGAGGGGGTGGGTGGCCAGCACCATGCGTGGCTGCCTTTGTCTCCCTAGTGGTGATGTTCACACACTGCACCGGGAACTCATTTGAGGCTGAGTTGACCTAGGGGATGCCCAAGAATGATCTGTACCTGGTGTTAACCGTGAGCGGGAATCGAACCCAGGTCATTGGGTTCTCGTAGCGCAGTGCGCTAACCAGTACACTACCACTCCCCACACTGGCACACAGACACACTCACACAGACACTCACCAGACACATACACTCAGACAGACACACTCACACTATCACAGGCAATTGCTGCATCACTATATCATACTGGTCATCAGCAAAATTCATGATGAGGCAACCTAGCATCGCTGAAAAGATAAAACTACACAAGTTACAGCAATGGCAGAAACAAATATAATATAAATAATTCATCTATTGGCTGGTCAGCATTTCGAAATTATAATAACAGACTTGGATCATAGTGTCTTATAATTTCAATTGCATGGACTTAACTGAGCATCTAAGTCAAACTATGTTCTGTAATAGAATTTTAGAAGTGAACATCTGGGGTTATTTTTAATCTTTGATCGAATCATTCCTCCCCCTTTTTTCAGATGAAAAGTTTCCGGATGACGGGAGAGTGGAATTCATTTTTTCCTCGGGCCCCGAGAAGCCACCGGGTACGATCGCGTGCTCGGCATGCACTCCCTCTGAGTCATCACCGGCAGAAGATCATTACGATGCTTCACTCACGCTGGGCGTTATTCCAACCAGCAGTTTCCAAAATGCATGAATGCGGAAAGCCATTATGTAACTCATTACGTTCAACCATCACAATATCGATGTTGGATTTAATGAGTTTTGCCTTCGCCTTGGGCTAATTGTTTAATTAGGCTGTTGTGACCGGAGCAAGTGCTTGCGACTCTGTGTGTTTGTTCAGATGACTAATTAAGCTGGGGAGAGGGAGTGTGGAGGCTTAGCCTCGAGAAATTCTTGCGTGCGTGTGTCTGTGTGCAAATGCTCCCTTGGCACTGCTCGAATCTGGCAGGGTTCTGCCAAAGCCCAGCCAGTGTGCCGCACAGGCGTGCAGATTAATGTAAACAAAATTACAAAATTCACAAAAGCAAACACATTCGCAAAAGCAGGCGAGCACACAGATGTGGGCACGCACACGAGTGGCCCGACGCGGCGAGTACAGGGCTGAGAGCGTGTACATGCGATGTGGTGATCACATGTGACATGCATGCAGGGCATGGTGGAAGGGGTGCCTCCCTGCTGTTTGTGAGCAGCACACCTATGCGTGTCGTTAAAACTAGCGGCAGAGAGGTGGGCGGGCATGAGCGAGATGTGCGCAGAGTATGTGAGAGATGCGCAGTCACCCCGATAACCCCCTGTGACACACGCACACACTCCGTCATCCTCGCAGCGTGACCTCGGTGTGCAAATAGTTCCATGCGCTTCCTGGTGCTGCTAGCAGAGCACTGTGGACAGGTGCAGCCGCAGTCTCCACAGACTCACCTCTACACTCAGCAGTAGCAGCAGGGCTCTGCTATACTCACCTGTATACTCCTGTCATGTGTACGTTATCACTTGGCTGGTATTGCATTGTCTGCATTACATCTTAGAACCCAACTGAAAGTGTGTTTTGTAAGACTAGACTGCCGAAGTGGCAAGATGGTTAACTCCCTCACCTAGTATGCAGGAGGTCGTGGGTTCGATCCCGACCCTCACACCTGTATATTTGGAGTTTGTATGTTCTCCCCGTGGTCACGTGGTTTTTTCCCTCCACATTTAGAAACACGTGTTTCGAGTATTTGGCTGCTATCAATGTCCACACGACAAGCCATTTCATTGGGCTATCATTTGTGGCCAGATCACTTCTGAAAAAGGGCTATAAAGCTCAGTGTTTAGTTTAGTAACCAAACATGCATTTTCAAAGGTCACTTGTACATCTCAGTTTTCAAGATGTGTCGTAGAACCGGAGAATATTGTAACTATTACTGCGCAGGGAATCGCGGGTTGCGTGCAATTGTCGCTGCAGGCGGTGAGCGCTATATGAATGCTGCGGACATTGGCGTGGACTTCGGCACGGCCGACCCTCTCATCCGCTGCGACTCCTACGAGAACTTCAATGTGCGCCAGGAGGACAGCCTAGAAGGTACCCGCCTCGTTCTCATTCTACTTGCTGAGCTCCGGCAGACCAAAGACTCATTTGCCCTTTACCCGTAGTCTTCTCGCAGTACTCTCTTTTGGCACTAAACTCCAATCAGATTGGTCATTTAGTTTAGAGACATATTGAGCCTCCGGCGGATGCGATACCGCTAAGGTAACTATTTTCTACGGTATTCTGTTGTCCAGAGAGTCAATATCTCACTTGACATCATGCCGATGAAAATCCTGTCCTCATAGTGGATGGCCCTCTGAGGTTTAGGCTCCATCACTTGTGTCAATCCCATGAAGGAAAAATAGCTTTGCCATACCTGCAGAAAATCCTGCACACATTTTACTCTGCAGATATTTTTTAAATATTATGCCGCAGGAAAAAAAACATGTTTGTAACATTTGCAGCTTTCCACAAAACTGTAAGAATATTTTCAATACCAATAATTAGCCTCGAGTTATATAAGGGGACTAGGCTGAAATGTTTACATTTTACCGAAATATATGTATACATAATTTAAACATCCTGAGTTTGTAAGAAAAACAACCAGAAGGCATGGTATGTGAGTGATTCCTTCTAATAGCATTCTTAAGTAGAGGTTGCGCAATGGCTGCAGTGTTGAAGCCATCAAACCCAGCGGGTATTTGTAACTGCATGAAAAAAAACAAGGATAATCTCATCTCGGCTGAGTCCCCACGGCACCCTTCCCTCGTGCAGTATGGTTTTTGAACCTGATAAGCAGATAAAAGCCTACAATGTGTCACCATTGTGATAATCCCATAAATGCAGAAATGGAACACAAAAAATGCGAAGATTTATCTTCTTGAAGAGTCAGCCTAAATTGCACTATGGGCCCAGCAGGGTGGGAGTCATCAGTTCATCAAATGTTTGTGTTGGGACACAAAGCTGTGAGCCCTGGCTCCATCACGAGCAATCGCCAGATGGATGGTGCTGGTCCCGTCCCCGCAGCGCAAACAGTGAAGCGCACACATGGGTTTAAGGGGATTATTTTTACCGTCCCCGGGGACCTCCAGAAATTGCAGCCAGGCATTAATTCAGATGTCCGCTCTCATGATACGAGGTTGCCATGTTGATCCTGGGGGTGAGATCCGCCGGGCTTGGTGGAAGTCGAATGCACTCCACAGATTGATCGCATTTGCCCGAGCCAGGGAGACAGAAGTGCAGCTCCGGGGTTCTTGACAGAATTTTTTGGTGTTTGTAGCAAACCCAGTTTGTTTTCCAGTCCACGGTCACTACTTCATGTCGCGTCTCGCGTGCGGTTGCCGCGTCGCGTGTCTCTGAGCGGCGATCCCTTATCAGAGGCACGGTTCCACGATAAGGCTCTTGCTGCGCATCTCACGAGAGTGCTTGTGAAACCAACTGACAGCGGAGCTGTGTGACGGGGCCCTCGGTCAAATGTTCACTCGCAGTCGGGAGCCCATGTTGGAGCGGCGCTGGGCTGGATCCCCTTGAAATACACCCGATGCCGCTTCGAATATTCCTTGCCTTATTTGGCCACAGGATTAGCCGAGGCATTTTTTGGACCAGCTGCTAGGAAAGAGCCACCTTCTCCGGGGAGGGGAGGGAAAACGGAGGGGCAGAGCCTTTCCTCTCCTTCTTCGTCAAATGATAATTTTCTCCTCCGCTGCCAGAAAGTGCACAATGTTTAGTGGCGGACGGCCAGAGCAGCTTCGGTTTATGGTGAGCTTCCTCAAATGCGGCGGGCTCGATAGCAGAGCACAAGTGTGAGTGGTTGTTTGGCTCTGCTCGTCTTTGCTCTGGAGTGTGGTGTTTGTGCGCGGTTTGGTGGCGGGCCCCCCACCCGTGCCAGTTTGCTCAGTGAACACCCAGGCATCGTCGTGTGAAAGTCCTCAGCCACGTGTCAGAGATGAAGGCTTTTACTTTGAGGAAAGCTGCTTTCCTCCACTCCCTTTTGGTGAATGGAGCAAGTGGGAAGAGCAACCACAGGGGAGCCGCCTGGAATATGATTGAGTGCCGCGTTATCTCACACCGAGGATGGGGAACAGCCTCGGGGAACGGAGACCGCCGTCAATAGGTACCGCACTCTCAGGCCGGCCGCGGATGGCCGCACATTGTGCTGTGATGCAGCAGTAAAACTGTAGATTGTTAAAACGTCAAAATGTAAACAAACGCCTTGCTTGGTTTATGCTCACTGCAGGAGTTGCACGTATGGTACTTTAGAGTGCCCTAGAGAGGTGCACGCTGGCTGACTCGCGGTATTGATGTAAATTGTTCGTATTAAGCGGTCGCGTTGTCGGTAAGCGGTAAACTAACCGCCATTGAGTGCCGGCTCTTTTTGTATGAAACTCATTTGTTTAGCTCGTATTAAAGTAATGAAAGCAATGCGTAACAATCTCGTTGGGTTCACCTTGTGACTCGATTAGTGCGCTCGCGTTGTTTAAAGGCAATAACACGGAGCCGGGTAGAGGCGTCCTCGCCGTCGTGCGGCCAGCAAGGCTGCCGTCGTCTCGTCAATCGCCGCCTCTCCTCCTCCGGCTCGAGCGGTTTGCCAGGAAGTTGTGGCCACGGGAAGAAGAAGAATTGCGACGCCACCTCATAACAGCAAGGCCTGCCTTCAATCGATTAAATGTGTAGGCGCCCGTGGAGGAATCCGTGCCACATGCGGCTCGCGAGGGGGGAGCGCAGGCACGTGCGAGCGGCATGGGACGTTTCGCCGCATGCCAAGTGGGCGAGACGGCGCGTTCCATAGCACGCAAGAGAGCCAGAGCACGGCATCAGCAAATGTGGCTATATCGCTGTGCGGGGGTTTTTCACGCTTGTGCTTTTTGGGGGTTGCACCGCGCGTTGTTTAGTGCGATGTCTGAAGTTAAAGTGAAAGTGCGAAGGAGCCGAATTGAGGTCGTTTTTTTCTGAAGAAGCTCCTAGCACGCGGAGGGGTTAACGTTGGACGTCGTGCCGAATGACACGCGTCACATTGCGGAGGGCGACGAATGCGACGAGCGTGGATGAGTTGGGATTACACGCGACGCCTCGTGACACTGGCGCCCACGATCGTGTTCACCTTATCTCTGTTATAGTCTTCTTTGTTAAAGACTTGCGATGTCTATTTAATTTCCTTCGTTCAATCTTAGTTTTATTTTTACTTAATATTTATGTTCCGTTTTGCCGTTAGGTTTGATCTTGGACGTTTTCATATAAAACTTTTATTAATTAAAATATAATTGCCTATAATTCGTCATTGTTACACGTTGTACTTGTTGTTTGCCCATGGTCTCCCTTGATGCAGACACCTTTATTCTCAACGGATTCTCACGTGGCTATAAATAAATGATATTATTAATTATTATGAATATTCTGCAATATTTTTACTCACCGCCTTCAACCCACACTGACAAGTGTGGTGAAGTATGGTCAAGCAACCTTCACGAACGGCACGTCATTGGAAGGGGCCTTGTGTCCAGCTGTGGATTGGTAATCTGGCTGTACTGTACATTATACTTAACATGCCGTACCGTCGTGCACAGATCCATTGGTGCCGATAAAGTATCTATCGGCATTACGTTTGGCCGCAGAAAATACAAAATGTGGAATTGAATCAGGACGTTCTCTATCACTGGCTTGACGAATGCATGGGGAGCTCGTTAGATAACTGCTGGGGGCTACCTTCCCACCGCATTACCGTTGACGTGACGGGATCCACCGTGAAGGAAACCCCAGCCACGCCGTGTTCGTATGTATCCATTATTTCCTTTATTCTTTTCATCTCCCTGGAATGGGAACAACTGACAGTTGCGATTTGCCCGGCGTTCAGGAAGGATTTGCATCACTGCTGTCGCTCGTGTGAGCTGCCGGGTTGCGCTTGCTTAAAGTCACTCTGCATTAGATGTCTGAATGTTAGGTGATATTTTCAATGATCTTATCAAAACATAATTATATAGCCCCTATTCTAGTTGTTTTAGTATTGAATATACTTTGCATTTATGTATGCAAGACCAATGAAAGAAAATCAGCTTGTGTGCAGGTGGTTGCTGACAGCGATCAAATAATATATGGAATAAAAACATACACGCTATCACTAATAATTATTTAGTATTGTTTGGGTCTTTCGGTAAAGTCACGTAGATAGGTTCAAAGAAAATAACAAAAAACTACGACGTTTCGATTGCAACACAAGCGATCGAAACGTCGTAGTTTTTAGTTATTTTCTTTGAACCTATCTAAGTGACTTTACCGAAAGACCCAAAGCATATGAATTCCTGCAGTCACGAAAGATTTAAGTCAAGATTTAATGATTTAGTGCATTTAGTATGCGCGCGATTCTTTAGCGCAAGGCTGTAATCGTGAAGGCACTGTGTTACACATAGTCAGCAGTAGTTTCTTAGTCTGGGTTGATGATGCTGCTGTGTGTAATCCCAATTGAGTAATTTGCAGGTAATATTTAAAATTTGGCAAATGACTACAGTGAAGCTTTAACACCAATGTGAAGCCTACTCAGCGTATTGTATAGTTAATACGCCTGAATCATAACCACGGCAGCCTTCTGGATTCAAACCACGAACATCTGCAACAAGTGACGAACATGCTACCGCTGGGCCATGTCACCGCCCCTCTCGTAGTAGTCAGTCGATAGAGACGTGGCTCCGTAACGATCCTCACTGTCGGCCGGCCCTCTGCCTCACCCTCCCTCTTCCCTGCAGAGGTTCCGCACACGGAGGGGCCGGTAGACGGAAGCCTCTACGCTCGCATCAAGAAGAAAGGTTCCTCCGACAGCGGCACGGCTGTTCCCTCTGTGAACGGGATCAGTGCGGCGGCCGCCGCCGCCTGCACGGCCCCCGCCGGGGCCAGCGGCTCCAGCAGCGCCATCAGGCAGGGCCAGCACAACCGCTCCATGAGCACGGACTCGGGGAACTCCACTGCCTCCACCAAGACGGAGCGCATCATGATGGAGGAGCACCACCACAACTCAACGAACCTTAGCGCAAACGCGGCTACCATTTCTACGCCGCCCGTGCCGGCTGCCAGCGCCAATGCTGCCGCCAGCACCGCGGCCACACCAAGCATGCGAGGCGGCTCGGTGTTAAGTGGCGGACCGCGGGACGGCTTGGTCCTTCCTCCAGGGAGCCGCCACGTGGTGCCGGTACAGGTCCACGTGAACGGAGACAGGGCCACCCCGGAGAGAGAGACGGACATCCTGGATGACGACGTGGACGGTGGTGTGCAGCAGGGAATTTGTCTGACGCAGCCTACGGCAGACGGTCAAATAGTTGGGTGTGTGGGAGGGGGCAATGCTGATGTGCCACTCTCCTCAAACGACTACACTCACGATGCGGTTGGCACCTTCACACAACCAGGTGCAGTTACTGAGAAAACAAGTCCACCAGGCAGCACGCCAAAAGGAATGAACAGCTTTGGCTATTCAGCATCAGGGATGTATCCCGGGCAGGGAAATCCAATGAATTACAAACAAGTTGCACCTAGTGAAGAGATGGAGTGTGATCAAGATGACTCTTACCAGCCACCAAGATCTCCTAACCAACATCTGCAGACATCCACCAGTCAGACGTTCTATGGGCAGCCGAACGGGAGCTTGTACGGCAACCCGGTCACGCTGGGAGCGGCGACGAAAAATGGTGCCGGGTTTGGGACTCCGCAGATTCCCGAGAGAAGCAACAGCAGCCGCCACGCGGTGCAGCGTACCGTGAGCAGCTGGCAGAGCCACAGCCGACCGCTCACCCGACAGCAATCCGACGTCACGTACGACCGGCCCACCGCGGTTTGGCGTGGTGCGGCCGGCTCGGCCTCGGCCTCCCCGCATGGTGGCCCCGCCCCTGGATTCCCAGACCTCCGCGCCCAGGAGGACTTTGAGAGGTCGCTGCTGGAGCTCAACAAGCTCATCCAAGAGCTGGATCCAACGTTCAAACCGCTGGAGCCTCCCGACCACTTGACGACGAGTCCCAGCGCTATGGGCGAGCCACAGATCAGACAGCAGACGACGGTGCAAAGCAAAGCTATCGTTGGTGGGACATCGTTTAGGGGTGCACCTGGCCTCTTTCTCTTCCATCAGAATGGCATCAGTCACCAGGTTGTCGCAGGATACATGGCCAGCCCCCACGCCCAAGAGGAGGTGTTTGCTCATCACAGCCAGGCCGCTCTCTACATGCCCAGGAGCGGAGCTGCTTGCCCCCGTCCGTGGGACCTCGCCATGCAGCAAGACGGCCCTCCGGGGGCTCACAATGCGGGCTCCTACCAGGGGCACTTCGGAGGTAAAGCAAGGAGCATCCATTGTCTCTTTTTATAATTTTTACAAGGGCACCCATTCCTGATTTTCAGTGGCTCGTTTAAATTGTGTCCGCATGCGTGTTTCCCAATTGCCAGTGTTGGTTAAATTATATCATCTGTGAACAGTCGAATTTCTCTCCCATTCCCTCTCACCCTCCCACAATATTTTCTGGAGTTCAGTCCCAGACAGCTGGAGCAAAAATTAAGCCCCATCTATGACTATGTCCCAGCAGCGCGACAGCACAGGGCGCCTCCTCTGGAGTGGCCGAACAGGGAAGCATTGCCGCAGGAGAGGCGTGCGGTCTGGGAGGGTCCAGAGGGGCCCCACTCTCCACAGAAGGGACCCAGCTCCAGCACCTCCCCGTCCCCCTGCACGTCCCCCGAGCTGGGGGGCTCCGTCACCCCCACATCAATGGCGGTGCTGGTGAGTGCTCGCCACTCCATCGCAATGCACCGTAATTGCTTACTCTTATTTACTGTCATATATTTTTACTTGTATTACACTGACAACATGGGTTCTTGTCTGATGTCTCACATAGTTCAATGTTATCGAATACTAAGGAAAGTAGTTCTGATTTTACACAGGTAGCTTAGGGCAGTTCTCAACCGGATATACGCGAACCCCTGGGGGTACGTGGTAAAGTTCCAGGGGGTATGTGAGATGATTTATAAATGTCTGAAATTATATTATACATAAGAGTCATTGGTGAATAATCACGTATGAATCTGAAAATAAAATAACTACGATAAAATTAGAATCCATAAGGTAACCTCGAACGATATAAAAGACCTTTATAAACTCATTGATCATAAACAATGTAACCAGCAAGCGCGAACAAATTACGTCACGCATGCAGAGCGTCCGTTCATTTTTTTTATTCACTTGCAGTTTCTAGCAAGTTAGGATACCTCACAAAAAGAACAAGTGGTTAAAATATTGATGTTCATTGTTCATTAATTTATTTGGCAGAAACATGTTTGGTCAGGCAAGGGAGTACTCGGTTGAAACAAAATTTAACAAAGGTTACAGAAGTTAAAAAAGGTTGAGAACCACTGCCTGAGGGGATTGTGTTCAGTGCAGTTTGTAATGTCGTTGACTAAGCGGCAGTAGTGGAGGCTTTCTGAGCTCCGAACTTAAAGACAGCGATGAATATGGATGGTTTTGCACCCACCACCCTCCCAAGATGCAGCCAGGCCCCCCACAGTCAGACTGGATGGACGGCGCATTGAGGGCTCCACTGCATTACAGCAGCCCCCAGGAGGCGCTGCCCCCCACACCTGCATTCCCAGTCTGTCCACCCACGCCCTACATCAACCAGGGTGAGCCGGCCACCCTCCTGTCACTCAGCCATCTGCAATAATAAATGGAGCGGAAGACTCGATCCGCGTGTTGTTGCCATGAAACCCTGCAGAGTACGACGCTGCATGGGTTTGGTTATTGAGCCGACTGACCTTAAACTCTGAACCAAGCTCAAGCATAATAAATCGTGGCAAAGTTTGTTTTGATCTGGCTTTCCAGCTCATCGCCGCGCCCCGGCGGGTTGTTGCATTCCGCTTGCTGCGCTGCGCTGGACAGGTCGGCTCACCCCAGGCTACTCGAGGGGTCTGTGCAGCCTGGCCGACACGTGGCAGGGCCAGGGCGCAGCCAACGATGGTGAGGAGGGCTGTCGTCTCTTAGTCTTAACTTTACTCCGAGCACAAAGCCTTGTGCTGGGCACTGCGGTGATCAACACCATACTGTGGCGCGGCGAAACTTTATACGCGCCCGCAGCCATGTTGAGAGGCCAAGTTTTGCAGTGCATGAAATTACAGTTGTTGAAGATGCCCTTGTGTGTGCCGGGAGTGGGGCCACTTTGGCGTCAATAAAGCCAAGCACAGAAAAATGATCGCACCATCCCAGTGATCTGAAGTCGAGGGTGAATGTGCGCTGGCCATCCCAAAACGGTTGACAATGGTGCTCTGCGGTGCATGGAGAGTTAATAACCGCCAGCCACCCAGAAGCCACTCTGGGGCGCTGGCATCAGATCTCCATGCTACTTACAAGTGTTTTAATCCCTGAATGTATTTTCTTTGGTTTGGGTTTTTTGCCGGTTTACACTAGAGTTTATTGTTGCAGCTGGTTTGAATTTGGCCACTGTGAATATCAGGTTTGTGTAAATTCTCCCTTTGTTTCTTTTTTAAATGAATTTATATTTGTAAGGCCAAAAGGGTGAAAATTGCCACATGTGGGCGGTGTTGTGTGATTGAAGCCCTGCGGCAATCAGCCAGGCATCAGCCGCTGCCGGGCCCCAGAGGAGGAGACCCGAGTGGGAGAGAGGCGAACCGCCCAGGGCCAGCGTGCGTCCCCTCCAGTGCCATCCCCGCGCCCCTCATCTTGCGTCCCCTGCCAGACACGTGAGCACGCACGTTCCCCTCTCTGTTTCACTGCCACCATTGTGTATGTTGATCGTCGCCTGGTTGGTCATGCTGCTTTAGCCATTGCATGAGGCGGACATAATCGGCACACCTTTTAATTCAGCGCTTTGGAACCAGTGGGTTGGTGGATTTCATGGATTTGTTACATTTCAAATGTTCTGGGCTGTGAGATGGCCAGAAGATGGCAGTATAATAAGTAGAAAAATGCACATTAGTCAATGACACTCTAGCCTTAAAAGAAAACCATATATAACAGATAACTTTTTGGGAAATGGCCCATGTTAATTGTGCATCACTGCCAAAGCAAGATCATTACTAGATTCATGAAGCCATCCTTGTGGACCATACACTGTAATCGACCATATGCATGGGTCTTTTTCCAAATATTTTGGTTTCTTCCCACGTGAAAAAACGCTCCTTACATTTTTTTTTTACTCTGGAGTCTTTTGTGGACAGATGACATAATCATTATTTTTATTGTATACATCCGAGCTCTCCAGGGGCTTCTGTAGGTACTGCTTCAGCCATTCTGCACAGCTTAATATTATAAGCCTTTGGCCAAAGGCTGCAGCCTATCTGTTCCTCTTGTGCTGGATTAACGCCTATCACAGCAGATTGCCACCTATGAGATGATGGGATTTGTGAGCTGGGGAGAGGCCTGTATGGGCTTATGGTCCAATATTCTCTAAATCCAGCCATGGAATTCTGGCACATCTTCACGTGTCCTGTCATGTATGACTGCGCTGGTGTTGTTTTTTATTTTCATTTGAAATGTTTTATTTTTGTGCCTTGCAGCCTATCCTTGAACTCACAGCCTGGAAGCGTGAGCCCCGGTTCTCCCGGCTACTTGCCCAGCAGCTCCGAACGTGGCATCAACTCCCCCAACAACCACGGCCACTCGCTCAGCATGGCATACGAACCACCAGCCCAAAGTTTCAAGTCGGCCTCGTACCATCACAGCCAGCCCACGTACAGTGGCTCTCCGGTCCCTCACGGCAGCTCCTCCGTGGGCGCCATGCCCACACACGGAGCCTACAGCGGCAGCCGCTCTCCGGGCCACGAAGTTTCACGACAACAGTCCAGTCCACTGCAGCAGCAGCATCCCAGCAGCCCAGGCTGGGAACAGAGGCAGCAGCACCACCACCCGCTATTGCTTATGCTGCCTGAGAGGAGGCATCTTGCGTGTGGCGGCAGCGGTGGGGAATGTGGAGGATTCTCGCCGAGCTGCGGGCTGCCCAACGGGGAGCCCGCGTCACCCGCGTCGCCTCTGTCGAGCGGGCCGCCCAGTCTGGCCTGCCACTCGCCTCCCCCCGGCCTCCACTCTGCTTCTCCTCCCACGTTCTCCCGCCATTCCAGCCTGGCGTCGCTGCCCAGTGGTGACAGATTTTTTCTAAATTTTTCCTCAATGGCGTTTTTGCCTTTTATGTTTGGAAATAAATCAATTACTCATTAATACAACCGAGTACTATACCATCAACCCAGTGACCTAAGTTTATTTCCCAGAGTGTCCCCCTTACTAACCCGCACTGACCAGCATGGTGAAGTATGGCCAAACAACCCTTATTCCAGACATAGCGTGGTGAGGCCTTATTTCAGCATTGGATAGAAAAAGGGCTGCAATTTATTTAAAATTTTATACATATATACATACAGCTATCAAATAGAACTTTCACACACATGCACTGAGATACTGTATTTGTGCATATGTACATTTTTTTTTTATATTCTTTTTCATAGTGCGTTTAAATAAAAAATGTGTATCTTGGCATTTTTTACACAGTTGCTGAGCGCAGGCCCAAAGGCCCAAAACACCAAGCGGCTAGCAACAAACATCACCGTCAGAGTTGTCACAGCAGAGATTTGACAATATTATCGCCAGCACAGTGTGCAATGTGCCCTACGCGCCCCGTGCTGTGTGTGCGTGCGTCTCCACAGATGGCAGCATAGAAACCAGAGCTCAGGTCAAGTTCGTCCAGGACACCACCAAGTACTGGTACAAAAAGGAGATTTCCCGAGACCAAGGTGACGGCCCGGTTCTGACGAATAACACAGTATCGCCACATCTCCACAATCCACACAGGGACATCCGAGTGCTCAAAGCATAAAAATAAGACGTTGACAAAACGCCTCCTCATATACGCCTCTCCACGTAAAATGATGAAGTATTTTTGGATATATTCCATCAGCCGACCTTCCTTCTGGGATTGCATCTTCTCAGCTAATTTTGCATAGTTACTTGTATTCTCCACAATGACGCTCATGATTATTTTGTGTTAGGAATGACCCTGAAAATAGACTTAGTTATGATACTTGCCTCCATGTCGACATTCAGTCAGAACGTTACTTGCTGAGGAAGTTAACGGTAATTCTCCGTGTCTGTATGTTTCTTTGTTTGTGTGTCCACTTGCAGCCATCGCTTTGCTGAAGGACAAGGAACCTGGTTCTTTTGTGATCCGTGACAGCCACTCTTTCCGTGGAGCCTATGGGCTGGCCATGAAGGTGTCCTCGCCTCCACCAAACATCCCTCAGCAAGGGAAGAAAGGTGCCTACCCCCCTCTGGTCTCCCCATGAAGCCAATGCAGAGCACAACACCCGCATAGCCCACGGCTCCAATGCATATCGCATAGCGTGACACGCCACTCGCGCCATTACACACACACGTGCAATGCAGCTGACGCACGTGTCTCCAGGTAGGCCAACGTATCAACCGGGAAAAATAACCCAAAGCGTTTTGATCATCTTCTTGATCATGTGTTGATCACGCTTTGATCACGTGTTGATCGCGCATTGATTGCGTGTTAATTGCGTGTTTTTCGTGTGTTGATCGCGTGTGTATCATCTATAGATAGCGTGTTGATCGCGCACTGATCATGCTTTGATCGTGTGTGGATAGCTCGTTGATGGTGTGCTGGTTGTATCTTCCCTACAGGCGACGTGTCCAGTGAGCTTGTGCGGCACTACCTGATCGAGTGCACTTCAAAAGGCGTGCGGTTAAAGGGCTGCCCCAACGAGCCCTACTTCGGTGAGGGCTGGGAGCCGATGCCGGCTTGCGGTGCTTGCTTGTTTTGCGGATGTGAAAGGTCAAAGTTGAAGTTGCTTCTCGTTCAGTTGAGCTTGAGTGTGACTTGGCACAAAGTAAACACGATTAATGTCCTTCGATGGATGCCTCTAAGTTGATTATAAAAAAAAAGTAAAAGCGCAAGTTGCCTTAACATTTTGAATGCAGCAATTGAGCATTAAATGTATCCCTTAATTATACATTCAATATTGATAAAGCAGAGACAGTTGGCTCTGCAGTACAGTGAGCGGATCGTTATCGGAAGGTTGTGAATTTAAATCCTGGTTGGGGCTTGACTCCCTTTGGGGTTAATCATCATTCTTCCAGGGTCAATAAAATAAGGAACTACCTTGTGGGCAAATCAGTCTCCAGTGGTTGTCCTATGGATAGACTCGCCAGCACCTGAAGATGGTGGAATTTCCATCACTGGCTCAATGCTGCAAACGAGAGATGAGCACAACCTCGGTGCTCATTTGAGCAGAAAATCACTTTTGATTATTTTTGTTTGAGAAAAGCTCGCGGTATGCACTCACACGCAAGACGAGATGAATGTGGAGTGTTGCCGTGGAGTGGTGGGCGTTGCTTCCTTGACCGGTTGTTTCTGTTCTGCAGGGAGCCTGTCGGCCCTGGTGTACCAGCACTCCATCACGCCGCTCGCCCTGCCGTGCAAGATCGTCATTCCTCACGAGGGTGAGCGCAGTGTCTGCCGTGAGCTCGCAGCGAGCGAACCACCTCCATGGCCACTCACACTTGAGCCATGCGGGAGGAGACTGACACTTTCATATGAAAGCAAGCAACTTGATAAACGAACATTTTTATAAAATACTGCACTTCAAAGCTATATTTTATTGCATCTTTCACTAACAGCATGTAATATTGTCTTTCAGATCCGTTAGAACATTCAGAAGTTGACAGCATTCAATTACATCCACTAAACGCGACCCCAGAACTCCTGAAACAAGGCGCTGGTGAGTCCGCTCTTTGTTTGCTGTCTCCCCAGGATCCCTCGGTGATAGTAACTACCAGCAGCGTGCGTGGACACCGTTGGTATTTCATCATCTTTTGCCGAAGATGATTATACCAACACTTGGCCATCAACAGCTGGGTTACGTATTACTTAAGGCAGTGTCTACCCAAAACCAAGGTCCCTTCAAAAATACCACACGGTGGCGCGTGGAGACTTGAATTTCAGAGACATTGCACCTCACCGAGGGAATTTCTCAGTTTCGTAACCGAGACCTACATATCCGCCAATCGCTAGACCGTGTAAATTTAACGTGCTGCGTGTGTGAACCCCAGCCTGTAACGTGCTCTACCTGGGCTCGGTGGAGATGGAGTCCCTAACCGGACCCCAAGCTGTGGCCAAGGCGGTTGGGCAGGCGCTGGCAGGCAGTGCGCCTCCCTCGCCCACGCAGGTGCACTTCAAAGTTTCTCAGCAAGGGGTCACGCTCACAGACAACCAGCGCAAGTAAGAGACTTTTCCCGATCCGCCACACACACGATCAGCATGGCATTACAATCACCCTTCATACTTTCTAGGGTTAAACTCCAAAATGTGATTCGCATCGTTAATCGTGCCATGTCTTACTCGGGTGCAGTGGCTACCGCCCTGGACTATAAGCCCAGTCACTTGAGTTAAATTCTCTGCCATGGCTAACATCCGTGGTGAGTGATATCTTAACCGGTCCTGGGAACCCCTTCACCAACCCGAGCTGTACAGCGTGATGAGGTACAGTCAGCCGTCCCCATGAGGAGGCCTTCATCCAGCTGAGGATTGAAAAGCATTGAATATTATCATGGTATGTGTTACTCAATGGCTACTTACTCCCAGGGATATTTTGTAGACAGGGCACATGGTCACTTGCAGTGTCCATTTAACCAGGTGGTGATAACTCACGAGATCAGTAGGAGTCTCTTTTGCAAGAATTACCTGGGTCACCAAAATCACAGTCCAGCAATGAAGCAATTAGAGATCAGAGCAAAGACAACTGCAATACATGAGAAATCTAAAATATTGCACGATCATAAATCAATGTTAAATCATCGTACATTTCCTTTAGCTCGAGATGGCACAGGCAGATTATTGTAGTGTACTGGTACAGTGTCCACACGTGGGTATGTTTGTGTCTCTCAGGCTGTTCTTTAGGAGGCACTACCCTGCCGACACAGTGACGTACTGTGACCAGGACCCACAGAACAGGAAGTGGGTGTCTTCTCTTGAATATATCTTGCACCACGGTTGATCATTTAAAAAATTAACGATTTTTTATCGTATCTGACATTTAATAAAATGTATTTTTTTTCCTTCAGGTGGAAAAAAGACAGTGGGAGTTCAGCAAAGTAAGTAGCAAACCTGAACATGCTGCTCCTGCTGTTGTGAAATCTGGCTTTTGTGGACGCATCATTTCACATTGTCAGTGCTCGCTGTAGGGCGTTTGCTCATCTTGTGCGGTTGGGATTTGTTTCCAGCATCTTCGGCTTCGTGGCCAAGAAGCAGGGCAGCGTGACCGACAACCAGTGCCACTTATTTGCCGAGCTGGATCCCAAGCAGCCCGCCTCAGCCATCGTGAGCTTCATTACCAAGGTCATGATGAGCGGTCAAGGCAGCGCTCCAACCTCGCCCGTCCCCTCTCCGTCCCCGTGACCACTACACTCGCTGGCAGGGAGACGGGCGCTGCGTGGACACTTGTCGGCGAGTGAGAAAGCCTTGCCTGCCCTCAAGCCAGCAGCAGGAATTAAGCCATCGCCCTGGCGAGTTAATGAAGGATCCTTCACTGCCTTATCCACGATGGAAGCGCCTCCTGTCGTTGTGCAAACCATAGCCTGAATCGGCAGTCGTTGTTGCATTCATGCATTTAAAGCACTTGCCTTTTTTTCCGTCCAATATTAGCGTCGCAGTAAATTAAAATCATGGCGGTTATATGGGCCACCTTAGATGCACTGCAAAGAGAAGAGGTCACCCTTTGGGTTCGGGTTGTGTGTGTTTTTCTCAATGTAGTTGTGTCATGAGCCTCACCGGGGTGTAGGGAGGAGGGGGGGTTAGAAGAATGTGAATCCCCTTGTTGGCGCTGCTATTTGTTTAGGCGAATTAGGAAAACATTTTGCAGCTTGCGCCTGCAAATTTACCACAGCTGATGGTGCCCCCCCCCCCATACTTCCTGTGCTTGGATGCAAAGCCTTACATTCCACTTTGGCTGTGAAAACGACACAAGTGAGGAACTGCAGAGGCAACCCAGCCTGAGCCAAGGCCACTTGCGATGAGCTGAGAAAGTCTGAATCTGCAAACTTGGTAGTATTAATTTCAACATTTTATTTCAAACTCACATTTACCGCATCGTATGTTATGTGAAAATATATGTATAGCCGATTAATGTTCCGTTTTCGACATTCTATAAATATGTGCAGAGATTATTGTAGAAAGTGTTTGATTGTAAATGTAGGCATACGGAGTGTGAATTATTGTCCAATTCTCAAGTAAACGGCGATAGATGCCTTCAATTTATCTGGGACCAATGGGGATTGAATCCGTGAGTTGTCAAGGTAAAATGCCATCCAGGTGGGCACGGGCCAGCCAGGGCATGGCTTTTGTTCTCTCCAGTAGCACTTGGCTATGGCCAACCAAAGACAGAATTGTGGTGTTGTACTGGCACAGCATGTGTGACTCGTAAACATTGCTTCAATACGTCCATTATTGGCACAGCTGATCAACGTGTGCCTGATATCATAGTCCCGTGATAATGACTTCAGCAGATGTTGACAGTAATGCAACCCCCAGAGCGAACCCACACGTAATGTCCGCTCCATCAGCAACATTTGACCAACCCAGAATGATAGCGTGACCTCTGTGAGACTCATACCAAGCCAGTGCCCTCGCTGACCCAAGATTGCACAATACAGTGTTTGTGAACCAATCTCAAGGCTGTAATGGCGACGACGAAAGAACAGAGGATGCCTCCGGTTTGATAACGCAGGATTTGACGACAGATGTAGCCTTTGGAGGAGAATATGGGTTTGTGAAGGAGAGGTTGTGATGGGCATTTGTTGGTAGAGCATGATTTTGGGGAGATTTTGCTGAAAGAGAGAGGTTGCAAGTGGCACATTTTATTGAGGAAAAGCCAAGAGAGTTTTGTTTTGGAGGGAGGGAGCAGAGAGAGATGCTTTGTTTCTATCGTGAAAGTCGTGGAGTGGCACGTGTTCGGTTGCGAAGGCAAGCGAGGGCGGGGGGGGGGCTTTGTGTGCTAAGTCATAAAGGGAAGTGGCATGGAACGTGACAAGGAGCTGGTGCTGTAAAGAGACAGTGAGGGGGCTCCGTTGTAAGTGATGTTGGTCAAGGGTATGTGTGAAGTGGCGAAGGAAAGTAGCGCGGGGTGTGACAGAAAGGAAATGGTGAGGATATTGTGTTGCAAAGGGACACGAGTGGACTGGTGCTGTGCACACCAAGGGTCAGATGGTCTTTGTAAGTTGGTTGAGAGCCGTGTGACATCTGGATGATATCTATCGAAATAATTTGATAAGGAAGCAATATGATACAGCATGGTATAAGGAAAGTGCTAAAGATAGATTTCATAGCGTGTACTTCTATGTATTTATACTTATATTTTATAATAAAAATAATAACATTTTTATTTGATTATAACTATTTTAAATGTAGGCCTGCGTTAATATCCTGGATATTAGTTTTCTTTCCCAAACGAGGTCATATTCATGTTATGTGACATCAGACATCCACGGTCTATTTAAGGTTGTTGTGTTGCCAGTATTTCCACAGTGTTATGGCTGATTATCAGCAAATGCCCTCATTATTCCTCCATTGAAATCATGCCACTTAAATGTTATAATTTGGTATTTATGACGTTGCTCCATGTTGTATAAATGACATTTTAATATTTGCCGATGAAGTCTCTTGCTTGTGTAAATGTGTAAATTAAGCTAGGATCATTACCTATATCTTAATTACATTATATGAAAACAATGTTTTTTAGTTCACTTTACAGCTATGCTTGTAACTTACAGAAATGCATATTAAAATGCTATACGCTCTTAAAACACGAGCTCAATTTGAGTTTTATTTGACCGCATTGGCCTGCATATCCTGTTCAGCCCGTTCAGATGATGGGGCGGCACAGCTGCGTGCTGTTGGTGGCTTTATGGGGGGGGGAAGGAATCGCATTCCCAAGGTCACGCCGCCGCCGCCGCCGCCTCCTCCTCCAGCAGGGGGTGCTGGGATACCGCAACTCGGCCTGGACTCGCGACTCGAGCTACCCAGGCGCGCCACACGCTCTCAAGCCCTCTTTAGCGCTCTGCAAGATGCAACGGGGGGTTTATTTTGCTGGCAAGTTTGCAACCAGCATTTTTTTTTTCAACCAAAGTAAAAAAAAATGCACAATGCTTGCAAGTATAAATGATAATTACATTCTCTACAGTGGAAATGTGTAGCACTGTTTTGACGGAATGTTTTGGCCACGCGTGTTTTTTGATCAACAACAGGAACGTGCATCTCATGAATATATATCAAAGGTGCACAGCCAGGTGTCGGCATTCTTTCATGTCTTCGTGATGTAGCTTGTGCGCCGAGGCACGCTGCAGGTGGTACACATGGATTTGCAGGTTGGTGGCGGCCCCGACGGGGCTCTGAATTCAAGGCGGCCAGCGCATGGGATGAAACACGGCCCCCCAACCCCCGCACACCCCCAAACGGACGCTGCCCCCGCCCTGTCCCAGCGAGGTGACGTGATATACCCCCCCCCACCACCAACCTCACCGTGTTTGCGCCAGGCAAATGAAACGCGCATCACGAGGCCGTGATGCACGTGGCACGTCTCGAGGCGTGAAACCAACTCCGCACCTGTCCGCGTCGCTCACAAGAGAGGCAGTGTCCTTGATTAGGGGCTTACCTTCATCGTCGACTTCCACCCAGACCGTGTACCGGCTTAAGGTTGCAGTATATGGGGGGGGGGGGTCGGTGAAGTAGCACTGTACAAAACAATGTTACCTTTTTTACAGAGGCAGAGCAATGGATGCAATCTGTGAACGTTGCATCCTGCATTCCCTGGAGGTCATTTTATCATTAGCCAGGGAGTCGCGTTACCGCCCGCTCTGGTCTCTGGAAAGGTTTTCCGATGGCTTGCTCCAAGCCACGTCACGCATCATTCTCGCCTCCCTGCAGTAGCCCTCTTTGGCAGGCCCACACTCCCCGTGTATTTTTATCCCATGTCCATAAAGGTAGAGTCGCTGTGCCTTTCCTAATTCCACCCCTGAACAAAACAAGCAATGACACTTAACACAACTACACAACGATTTACTTCGTCAAAACGTCGTTCGTCTTCAAAAAGCAACCTCGGTGAGCAGCCTAATGTGTCAGCTCACTAACACTTATCAAGCGTAAGCTGCGTGACTTGAGAGCAGCATCGTTGTTTTCTTTTTCACCATAACATTTTAACCCGTGCTACCTCGGCGCGAACGCACTGAACTCTTCACCGTAGACACAACCCGAAATGACCCACGTGCCCGTAAAATACCGATAATTTACTGCAAACTGCGTAAAGTGTGACCGAATAACCTGATCCGCGCGCATTCGTGATTTACGTGCGTGGGACGGCCCAAATAAGGAGCAGCAGCAGCCTCGGCCACCACAAGAAGAGCATTGAGCAGACGGTGCAGTCCCCCCACCCAGCATCCAGCAACAAGGAAACCCGAGCTGAGAAACACAAAACTGACGGGGCAGAGAGTGACACTGCGCCACTTGCGGGCACTGAACATTCGCTGGTCTCTAGCGGCCTTGCAGATATGCGGGGCTGCTGTCGTTCTCGCGTCCAGTTGATGTCATCAGTTCTGCCGCGCTGTCAATGTGACTCATGACAGCTTTAACCCAACTTTAATGATATAATTATTTGTTATTTTTCTTTAACGTACTTATACTCGGGGGGGGGCGGATGTTATCCACTGCCAAATGCTAATATGGTAATCGTTAACCAAGACCAAGTTTGCACAATTGTATAAACGGAGCTCAAGTATGCGGCAGTGTTATGTAACAATGGTGGTGGAGGAGGAGGAGTGATGTCGCTGTGCATGGAACAAACGGACATCTGGATATGTTGACGATCTACGACATCTGCATAGCTAGTACTGTACTTTACCATGATTTAAGGCGTGCTGTTTCTGCATATTCCTGATTTTAATACACTGTAAGTAAATGAACAAAATACGATAATCCAAAGTGCAATTCATTAAAAAAAAATACCGTTTTGACAGAACGGCGATCATTCGCAGGACCCTAAGAAGCCTTCACTTGGAGGGCAGACTGCCAGGCTGGCTCCTGCCCGAGATCTTGCCTTTGTGAACTGAAGCCCCACAGGGCCTCTGCGAGTTGTCCCAGCCAAACCCCACAGGCTCTGTGACAGTCATGATCGTTCCCCAACTAGATAGGCACAGTCTCTCGCTATATGTTTAAGAGACCAAATCGCCCTGACACAGTTAACAACTTGGCCATGAATGTGGCATGTGATATCCCAGCTGTCCAAATTCGGAGGCAGAGAAAGTGTTAACCTCAGCGTCTCTGAAGCCGTGGGCACTGCGCTTGTGCACTCAATAAAACTCCGTGGAAATCTTCTATGGGCTATGATTTTACTGCAAGTACTTTACATCAACAATGATACTAAAACGAGCGTCGTGGGATTAAAAGCGATGCATCGATTGAAACACATTACCTGCCCAGAATACAAGCTTCGGATTTTGTGTGTACACATCGATTCGTTATCATATGCATTATTTTGCATTACCTTTATAACCAACAATCGAAATTAGCAGCAAGAAATTACAAAACTAAACAAGGATGGCTACAAAGTTGGACTCGAGGTAAATAAATGTGAGCAAAACAAAAATCAAGCACAAGCTTGCTGAACAAAGCCGAGTGGCGATGGCTATGCAGGCCCGTGATCCAGCACCGTGGACGCAGTGAGGGTTGGTGGATAACACACAAATGTTGTGAAACTCCCTTCCCCTGGGCTCGATGTGCCATACCCATGATCGCCAGGAGAAGGCGTGCAACAAAGAACGGACTAATATCGTACAGATGTACTCGTACCATCTTATGGGATAGACTATAGAGTGTTACCACCTCGCACGCGTGGGTTTTCCCACATATTCACGCTCATTAATTGGATGAAAACGCATTAAAATAGAGGACCGCAGAGCTTGGGGGGGGGGGGATTGGGCGGGCTCACCGCCTGGCTGCTGCCTTTCCCGCTCGTCTGTGGTTCCTTCTTCTGGCCTCCGATTCGTCCTCTCTCTTTAAAAGTGAGCGAATTGTGTGCGGCGACGGCGCGTTCTAAGTAGAATGTATTTTTATCAAATCATTATTGTGGGGGTGGGGGGGACTGATAGCCCAGCATAATATGTATATCTAGGGCAATAATTGATGACGAATTTCATTATGGAAAGCAACAATTATAAAAATATATAAGAATAGGTTTTACCCTTTCTGGCAATAAAACATGCATTCATCACACGGACTTGTGGCAAAACATGCGAACAAACATGCTCTGATAATATATGCATTATCTTTGAAACTGAGACAGCCTTCTTTATGGCCCTATCCCACCATCTTCAGACCAGAGAATTCCAAAAGGCGACCGATAAAAAAGGCAATCCAAGTAACACTTACAACTCGACCCGAGCTATAACTCGACCCATAGAAACGCAACAAATCACCCGACGCCCCCCTCCCCTTCCATTTTCTTGCCCTTAAATCCACTGCTCCCGATCGTTACCCCGATCGCGGTCGGGCAGCGAGCCCAGACGCCCTCTTTCGATCCCTACTTTTGAGGCTGTATTGCACCGAGTTTGTGACTTACAAGTGATCTGCGGTTTTTCCCCTCTTTGTGAAATCCACTTTGTATTCTGGGTTCTTGAATGAATAATGATGGATAATAATAATAAAAACAAACATCACTGCTTAAAGATACAGATGTTTTAGTCTGTTCATATTACTGTCACAACATACAGATCAGGAACATAGACACTGACAAAGAAATAAAAAAAATGTAAGTAAGCAAAGCATGGGAAGATGCAGACAGGGAATTACAATGACAGTCCGCAAGAGGAATTACATGAATCAGAAAAGAACAAAATATCAGTCATTGACTGTTAAGTGGGCCTGGGCAGGACACTGCTAAAAGCGAAAAGTGTTGGAGACTGAAGATGGAATGGCAGCCAAAGAAGATAATACGCCCTGAGGACTATCATCGTGGTCATGATCTGATGAGATTCGCTAATGGGTAGGAGCGAGATGGATTGCGGCATCGCAGGACGATGAGGGATGGCAAAGTGGGGAGGTTTTCAACCAGCAATTTATAGATGATGGCTGGTGATGATGGTATGCAAATTATATACTCTACTCATAATACATGGAGGTTAATAGAGCGAATTATTCTGTATACATAAAAAAACAAAAAACAATGCGATGGCAAATATAGACAATAAAGACTCAATTCTTAAAACGCGGCCCTGAAAACTGACAATCGAATCGAAGAGGTAAATTGTTACGCATATTACTAAGATACGCCGGAAATTATTAATTACCAATCAATGTAATTATCCAATCATAACCAGAATGAAGTAGACGTATGAAAACCAATTTAACTACGGTAATTGTGTTGTTTTCAACTAAATGAATATATGCCTTAAAATATCAACATAGACACATTAGCTTGAAGGATCTGCATCCCGTGCCAAATGAACCATGGCTGATCACCACTGATGAATAAAAATTGCTAGGACCTGTTCCTCTGGGTGGCAGTGTACTTCCTCTTCACCTAATGTTGATGACGTGGAGCATTGCACGTCTGTGAAAGAGAGCTTTGTAGCTCATTACATTCCTTCAGTATAAATATGAAAGAAAAATAATCTGATTGCAGTCGTGTTCAAATATAATCATATTCAACACCTATTTACAATTGAAGGGACATCACTTAATCACATACTGCACAGGAATAGCACAGGATCATTCTTGAACACACAATAGGCAGTTGTGAAGAGACCAACGCTAATACAAATCCCCGACAGGCAGAATTGACGATCGACCACGCAAGGCAAAACAGCTGTTTGCCAACTCGGTAGCCGTGATAATGTGTCAATGGCCTGGCAAATAACTGCACGGGTTGAATCCCTCCCCCCTACCAGTAAATAAAGGCACACGTTTTTGTCAAACTACTTTCGAGCCAGCATTGTTCACGAGCTGTGTGGGACAGTGCAATAAAAACAAATGAATTGGGCTGTTGGCACAATGTTTATTGTTCACGGAGCTGTGACAACAGTTTCTGCTCCACAGCTCACAAGTGAAAGCTTCCTCGACACGTACGATTACCTCATTGTTTTCAGATCAGGTGTAAATATGAAGGAAAATAACTTCCCCCACCAATTTAAAATCTGTACACACCTCTCCGGGAAGTCCACGTGATAAAGACAAGGGAATGCAATTATAGGAGAGGTCATAGGCACGTGGGTGTGAAAATAATACCGATACAATTTCCAGAACAAGCGGGAGGTGATTACTGTGAAAGGTTGGATCAGTCTGCAAATAGAGATCAAAAAGTACCTTTGCAAAGAATATGACAGCATAGAAGGACCGAGTCTATGATGGAGACTTCATCTGGGACAGAGAAAGCTGTGCAGGATAAGAGGATGCGGTTGAGAATGAGGAAACCTGATTCCAGAGAAGGAAATCCATCCCCAGGATCTTGGAATCTGATCAATGAAGGAGGGGAATTGCTCTTGGCTGGGGACACACTCCAGACTGGAGGGACCCCGCTCCAGACTAAGGAATTTTATCTCGACTCCAGATAGCTATATGTCACCACTCCAGCCGATAGAGACCTGCTCCAGTGTGGGAGGAGTTGCTCCAGGATGGAGGGACCCCCGGCAGACCACGGGGACCCCCTGCAGGCCACGGGGACCCCTTGCAGGCCACGGGGACCCAGGTGCAGCCCCATCGCGTGGATGGGCCACTGGGGCTGACGTCACCGCACGTCCAGGCGTTCCCGCTGAGCTGCGCCGAGTTTCAAACAGCGCAGTCAGCGGCTGAGCGGCGACGCCGAAATCGCTCTGCCGTCTCCAGCTCGCCTCTCCCGAGCGGTCCAGGGTCTGCTCTCCTCTGTGGTCCGTCTCCCCACGGCGGCCACCGCCGCAGCCGCCTTTGTCTCCCTGCCGCGCCGAGAGAGGTCTGCCGACCGCGTGGGTCGGGATGAACTCTTTGTGTTCGCGGCGCCTCTCGCGTGCTCGTCGCCCCAAGTGGCTCTCTGCATGAGTTTGTTTCGGTGACTGCGCGATCGCAGAGTGGCGCTCGGTTGTAATCGCCGTAATTCGCCGTCATTGTCCTCATTAGTCGTGGACGAAAGCCTCCCCCGAGCAGTTGCCATCTCGCACGATATTCATTTCACGGCCGTTAGACGTGTGCTCTTGTTGCGGGCACGTCGAACCCCTCGATGCTGGTTTGTTAACTTTACCAAGATTTGAAAGCAATAAAAAAAACTGATCTCGCCTCGGCGCCGGTCGCACGCGGCAGTTGGGTGGACGGTGCCTGGGCAAAAGAGCCATCGCGGCTCTGTCCATCGTGATGGAACTTGGTGTCCACGGACAACCACGACGCTCATCGTCGTGGTCAGATCTAGAGATACACTGAACCCATCTCGGCTACCGAGAGATAGTAATGGGGGGGGGGGGCTCGCGTGGGAGAGGTTTATCAATCCACGTTTCTCTCGCTTTATGCGGTTTCGCGTCTACGCGGCTAATCTATTTATACCCAAACATTCGCTCCTGCGGTTTGAACTCGCTCATATGCGGGTTGAATTCACTCATATGCGGCGATGTGGTGGGACGCGGGACGCAACATTGTTGCAGTGTGTACTGTGTGCCGCTACTCGGTATGGCGTATCTTACTCTTTCGCTGTGTGCGCCCCTTTTCATGGACCGCATAAAGGGAGCGGCACCCGTACACCTCGTCAACAGTGGGGGTTGGGTGGTGGTGACTTGGCAGGAGGGAAAAGCGGTTGTATTGAGTGAAATCTCGAACAAAGTTGAACAAGGCTGAATTGTGGGGGCTGGGGTGCTCACACTTGCTAGAGAGAGAGAGAGAATGCTATCTTGAATCACAATACTGAATGGAGAGAGTACACTGTACACACTCGGAGAACGTGAAATAATATTAACACGGCTCACACGGTGCCTGTCCTTCAAGGCCAGCCGGTGCCGCACGTTTACTGACTGGCCATTGTCCCTGTCCGCACGGCCAAGGTACCCACGTGGCTACAGGCGACCCCAGCGTGCAGCAGTGCGTTCCATATCAAGTAACGGAATAGTTTGGATGATGAATGGTTGGTTGTTTTTGCAGAGGACAAGACTCGAGCAACGCCACTGTTATTGTGATGGACATTTATATCAAGAGTCAACGCACATTTATCATAAAGCCATGTTCAATTCCCTATTGGATGAATGCCTCCCCACGTTTCTGTGACGCCACATTCCATCTGGAGCTAATTGAAGTGTTCCATCTCCACGGTGTCCGGCCTCTCAGCCGTGTTTTTTTTTTATTCGCTGACATTCCACCACTCGCCCTTTCTCTCAAACTTTCTCGTGATGTGTGCCCTGGCTCCATCCCACTTAACTTTTGTTGCGAGTCAATTTGATGTTTTTGTTTTTCATGCATGCCATGATCCACGTGTCCCCCCTTTGTATCTCAATGCAAATCACAGCAGCCCCCCCCCACGCTTCTTTGGGCTCTTTTCAGCGTCTATTCTATTTTTCTGTCGGCCGCTATTGTAAAGATAATAGATAATTCTGCTGGTGTGTCGTAGAATTCTGTGCAAACATAAAACTAAACTGACTTGGATAGCAAATCATGAAGACGACTTTGTTTATAAAAGTGCTTTCTTGTTTTGATGCATGTTAATTTTATTTCTATTTTCCTCGCCGTGGTTTCCTTTTCCGCCACCGCTCCAGATGCTCTCTCATTGGCATTAATTCCGTTAATTACGACCATCCGTGTGGGTGACTCTTGAAGTTGCAGCTGACAGGCTTGTGTGTGTTGTGATAAGTAGCCTCTAATTAGTCGACATTTGGTCACACCAATGCAGAGTTTGCACTCCCTTTAAACAGCTTCCTGGCCTTTTACAAACGTGCTTTCTCTCCCCCACTCTCCACATTCCTCCCTGCTTTTGTCTTCCTTCAAGGCATTTAAAGGCACTTAAAGGCACTGCATCTTGTTTCCATCAGGAATGTTGTTTCCATTATTACGAAATTATGTTCATGATCATATTCACAGCTAAGATTTGTATGTGGGGCTGACTTTTATGTATTATCAATCAATGTTATGGCAATGCCACCTCTGGCTATGAATGCAAATAGTGGCAGGCTGTGGGTGGTTTTCAGATAGCAGCCACATAGCAGTGGTCCCTGAGAGACCGGTCCACTGTCATTACGGCAATTACACCGTCTGTTACCCATCCTCCTGGGAATGCAAGAATTACTTGGCAATGCGTGCTGAGATAACCGACCTCCAAACAATGCACAGCTGTTAATGTGAATGAATCCAGCACATTGGTATCACAGGAATCAGCAGATGACTTGAATGTAAGAATCACGTTAGCTCATGGTGCGTGGTCTGCAATGGCAGATTACTCCTCTGCTGTTCACCTAATTCCATTTAACCTTTGTCAGCAGAACGTTGTTTTTCTGTAGGGTGGGAGGAGGGGGCTTGGGTGGAATCTGACCCTTGCACATTTCCTTTAAACAGGGATAACTTGTGTTCAGGCACATTTTTTGGCTGAGCCAATCAGAAAAATGACCTGTCCCTGCATCCAATCAGAGACCAGAGCATTCGCACACTGCCTGGAGTTAGGTGGGATGGGGACAAGGGGCAGGAGGTGGAACCTTGGGAGACGATTGATGGGATCCTGCCGACAGTGGCTAGCTGCTGACACCCATCATTAATTGTGCCAGCCCTGATCTTCAGTCTGCACCTGAAGATTTAGTTCTTGGGTTGCCCTCGCTCCAACTGAAGGGTCTGAGTGTTTGTAAACCGTGCCACTTCATGGTAAGTTATTTCTTTGTCCTCTTTCATTTTACACGAAATGCCTTTTTAAGTAATGGCCGTCAACTGTTTGGAGTTAATCGTCTCGTGTGGTGGAATTTCGGCTCCAAGCACATTTCAGTTTTTAAAGGTTACGTGCTTTTTCTTGATTGTTTGTGTCTGTGAAACATGTATTTTCCATACATTAGCACACAATATTTGACTCAATGTAATAATAATACTTTGGAATGGCATGGACAATGAAAACATAACGTTGTTAATGTAAGCGCCAGCGTCTAGTGTTACGGTATTTTCGTGTTATTTTTTTGTGTTGCCAGTAGCCATGATTCAAACCATGCCTTTTCAAAGGCTTTTTTATGTATTTATGACCAACGACTCAAAGCAACAAGTCTCATCATGATATAAATATTGCATGCAATCGTGGCCACGAGTGCTCTACATTATAGCTGCCCATCGCATATCTGATTATACTGGGAATGTTCACAGCATGGTGTTGAAGCCTCTAGAAAAAAACCACAAAGAGAGAGGCGAAGGGGAATAATGGGAAAGAAGGACAAAGAGCATGAGCGGAGTAAGAGGGGGGGGGAAGCCAGGAGTGCTTCTCTAAGGATGAGCAACAAACATTTATTCACTCCTATCAGCCAGCCAGCACGACATCCCAACAATTCCCTGTTTAAGAAGATGGGATTCTCCACAGGATTTTTGATCGACATTCCGATATTTGCTTTGGGATTGGCGCTTAGTATGGAGTAGACTGGTGCTCGTGGGGGAGGGGGCCCAGATGCTCGCAGCATGGGGCAACCCACCCAACCCCCATTTCATTACATCTACCCTCTGCCCCCACTCCGTACCCCTTCCGCCTTCTCACCCTGCCCTGACAAAGCCTCTTCTCTGCTCCAGACAAACAGTTCCCTGTGCGTAATGTAATGTTTCTTGGAGTACGCATCTTGATCAACTTAAGTTACTTGCATTTAAACATTTCATATAGTTGGCACTTTCATACAAAGGGCTGCTGCTTTGTGTGTGTTGCATGAAACGTTTGTGGATTTGTGGACTTGCTTTTGCCCGTGCTTATGTGCACATTGTTTAACGCAATTCTCTCTCTGCAGCGCTGCGTCTGAACAGCGTCCAAGATGAGCTGGAGCTTTCTCACACGGCTGCTGGAGGAGGTGCACCAACACTCCACCTTCCTGGGCAAGCTATGGTTCACCACCTTCCTCATTTTCCGCATCGTGCTCACGGCGGTCGGGGGCGAGTCCATCTACTATGACGAGCAGAGCAAGTTCGTGTGCAACACGGCGCAGCCTGGCTGCGAGAACGTCTGCTACGACAGTTTTGCGCCGCTCTCGCACGTCCGCTTCTGGGTGTTCCAAATCATCATGGTTGCCATGCCCACCATCCTGTACCTCGGCTTTGCCATCCATCGCATTTCCAGGTGAGACCAAGCAAATAGTCAATGGGCCATAGTGGGAAATTGGTACCACACGTGGTTGCAAAAAAACGTCGCATCGATGCATTTACAAGGCGAATAATGAAAATATGGTCGGTCCTCGACTTACGAACGAGTTCAGTTTCAGAGCTCCGTAAGTCTAATGGTTCGTAAGTCGGAACACAATAATGTACCGTACTTTATTTAAATGCACGTATGAAATATGTTGAGGTTCAACGAAAAAGGGAACCATTGTTAAACTCATAAATAACTAATATTGTACGTTTGCATGCAATATTTTAATGTATATTGTATAGTAAATATTAAATAAAGTAATATCATAGTGATAGTAGGTTTTTACCCTTTTAACTGGTACAAAACTGACACCTTTATTCCAGTTAAAAGGGTAAAAACCTACTATCATATTTTGCCACTGGTAAAAGAGATCTCATAGTGTAAAGTAATATCATTAATATATATATTTGTACTTGCCTTGAATCCCCACAGTTGTGCCTTGAGTCCCCACAATTGTGCACACACACACACAGGCACTCACTCCGAGCACGAGGCTGCCTCATTACATCTCACGGAGGATCTCTCCGCTGAACAAACGAGTTCCGTTGTTCAGTTTGCCTGTGCGAGCTCGCATTTGAAGTTGAGGTTTTAAAAAAAAAATGGAAGCTGGTTCGTAAGTGCGTGCATTTTATAAGTCGAGGACTGCCTGTAAATTGTTGGATTACCAAATAATTCAAAGGTTATCTTGTTGTAATATCCTGTTATTGGCCATAGAAAGAATTTGTAACCACTAGAGTTATTCCACCGCCGTTGGTACTAACAAGTAACATTTCTGGTCTGGACTCATGGACTAAAAGTGACAAACTGGCAGCGTTGGCATCTGTTATTGTTTGATGTAGCTTTGCATTCATGCCTTGATGACAAATGTGCATGGGTTGCCCTGTGCATGGCTGTGGAGTGTTTTTTTTCTTCATTTTACTTGTTTACCTAAGTAATATAAATGTACATAGTAATGAATACGTAAGTTCATTGTGTTTTGGATAT
This sequence comes from Lampetra planeri, assembly GCF_965212315.1. Classification (NCBI taxonomy): domain Eukaryota; kingdom Metazoa; phylum Chordata; class Hyperoartia; order Petromyzontiformes; family Petromyzontidae; genus Lampetra; species Lampetra planeri. The sequence continues at coordinate 1,143,330 of NC_136116.1, read as the reverse complement.
TGCCTGGCGATACTGCAAGACACGTGTTTTATATATGTATAACAGTTATAATTAGCCTGCCACGTTTACGATCTCGTTTTATTGAACAATTTAAGTAGAGTATGTGATGATTTCCAAATTACGTTTCGGTAAGCCTACTTAAAAATAATAAAAGGGGGTATCAGCTCAAGTACTCTTAAAATAACAGACTTTAAGTGTTCTCAGGGGCGATAATTAGAAGTAAAAGTGGATTTCCAGACAGCCAAATAGCTTTTATATCTGTAAATGATATAACATTTTATAGAGCGCGGATTTTCATTTACTTATGACGTATGAAATTTCGAGATTAAATTAAATGCGCACTCTTTATTGTGCGCCGTGCCAGGAGCGAAGACAAGTGTGTCAAGCGGAAGCGAACTCCACTGGTGTGCCGTGGCCCCGACCGCGGGGTCGAAGAGGCGGAGGACAACATGGAGGAGGACCCCATGGTGTGTGAAGAGGAGGAGGAGGAAAAGAAGAAGGGTGAAGGAGACGACAAGGAGAAAAAGGAGAAGCAGCACGACGGGCGGCGGAGGATCAAGACGGACGGGCTGATGAGGGCGTACGTGCTGCAGCTGCTGGCGCGCACGTTGGCCGAGGTGGGATTCCTGTTCGGGCAGTACCTGCTGTACGGCATCGAGGTGACCCCTCGCTTCGAGTGCTCCCGCGACCCCTGCCCGCACCGCGTCGACTGCTTCATCTCGCGCCCCAAGGAGAAGACCATCTTCCTTTTGGTGATGTACGCTGCCGCCGGGCTCAGTCTGCTGCTGGACCTGGCCGAGATGTGGCACCTGGGGCTGGGCGGCATCCACGACTCGCTGAGCGGAAGGCGCTCTCGTCAGCAGGAGGACAGGTGCGACTGCTACATTAAGAGCCAGCCTCCCATTTAGATGGCATTCAAATGCCTCAGCAACGCCAAGTGCCTTGCATCACATCTCGTCTCAAACAATTCAAAGGGCACCCCCAGTGGCAGTTGTCCCTATGTGGTACAAGGTGACTTAGCACGGGCCTGTAAGTGGACATTTTTTGGCAATCAATTGAGTAATTTGTGGATTATTTTTCAAATTTGGCAAATTTGGACCATGACATACAATGTCCTACTCTTTTCGAATGAGCTCACGGGATCTTTAACGTACATTGTGAAGCAGATTGGGAGCGTATCTCATACCTGTCAACCCCTGATCAGTGCTTACCTTATTACAGACCAATTCAGACCTTATAGGTCACCCCGTGCCCTTATAATTCTCAACGTTCATCCTACAAAGTCCCATCAAAGGGGAGAAACACAAAAAAGATACATTCTATTTTGTTGCCCGTATTCAAATGGCTATACGCCGTATGGACCTGAACTCAAAATTTCCCTGTCTAAGACTACGGGTAAACCGTATGAGTTGACAGGTATGGTATCTGCTTCACAGTAATAACCAGGGGGCCTGTCAGATTTGAACCATGAACCTCTGCAACAAGCGGCAAACACATTGAGTGCTGGAACTAAATATTGACCTTTAACGAATTGATAATGCACTTACAAGGCCTCCAAGACAGTGTGTGCACGTTGTTGTGAATATACACCACGGTGATAAGATATGTGGTGTGGAAATGCAGGAGGGCAGTGTTGTCAAACTCCAGTCGTCACCCCACCCCACGTTGTGCAGCGCATGTTATCTGGCTTAATTGTAGTGTTATTTAATTGAACATTGTTTAGGTTTATGGTTAGGAATTTGCCCAACGCGTGTAATTGGATACCATTTATACGCACACCCTCACTTTAAATGTCTCCATTGCGTAGCAGCCTGTCTCAAGCCTGCCTCATCCATACACACCTCTCATGTTGGCCGAGCCGCTGCAAGATTACACATTCTAATACTGTTTGGACATCTCTTCACTCGCCATGCAGTACCGCTAACACATGTTTGTGAACGGTTTTAAGTTTCCAACTGATATATTTTTGTAGGTCAGCGGGCAAGCACGCAAAGAAGGTGACATCGAAGATAACGATGACTAACGGTGGTTATCGGGAGAGCAACGGAGTCCGCGTGCCGTCAGCGCCCCCAGGCTACCTGACGGCCATGAAGCCCTCCTCAGACGGAAACTACACCAGGTGGATTTCACGAGCACTCTGTATACCGCACTGTACACGCACAGTATCAACTACATTTTGTTCAATTTTACTTGAACTAAAAGACCCTTCTTGAATTTCGACTCTTTCAGGGTACCAGATGGTAAGCTGTCGCTGAGGCAAGCTTCGGTGGATCCCAGCGCAATGTCACCGCAGGATTTTGGGCGGCTCCAAGATAACCTGCGCAACCTTCAGATGCAACTGGAGCTGGCCCTCAGGCCCCGGGGGCCCCTTCAGCTCCCGCAAGCCACAGCCCATGCGTCCTGCAGTGTGAGCACGCCCGACACCGACATTGTCACGGTGGAGCAGAACCTCGCCAACGCCGCACAGGAGCTCCTGAAGTGACCGCCCGGTGCCGTTGAGCCACCACCACGTGGGTTGGCACCACCACCACGTGGGTTGGCGGCACCACCCCCTCAGACAGAGAAGTGCCTTTCGACCGATATGTATTCACATCGCTGCCCTTTGCCTCAGTACCTGTTATTTTGTCCTAACGCTGTCAATTTTTTTTAAAGAGGATTTTTTTACATGTATTTTGATAAGTAAACCACTTTTTTGCCCACCACATGTATCGTGATTGCACGTGATTATGGCTGTGGAACCTTATTGCCTTCGGTACGAAATTTAAGACCACTTGCACCAGCAGTTAGTTTAGTGGACTGAGAAGCTGGGAATGAAGAGTCAAGGGTAGTGGAGCTGACAACCACAGGTTACAGCCATAGCCACGTGTAATGGAAAGGTGGGAAAACAAATGGTGATCCATGCAAGTTGCTCAAAGTGTTACAGGTTTTGTTGAGCAAGGGCATAGCAATGTGAGGGATTTGGTAATTCGTTTTTCTATTTTGTTAGAACTTGTCATTGACTTCCTCCTTCTGAATATTCCTTATTTTAACAGAGAATGTAGCCGGATGCTTCCTCTAATTCCTCTGTAGGGTTTTTTTCCGATATGAGAGGAAATGTAAACCATGCCTTGATGCATTTTAATTTGGTTTCACCCTTAACGTGCCTTGGGTTTTGTATGCTAATTGATTTTTTTGGCATTATTATCTGTTATGTCTTTAATACATTCCATTTACTTAGTCGTAATGCGCTGCTGTTTTGATTGTTTTAACTTGAAACGTTTTCTTTACATCTGAAAGTAAAAATGCTGCCATTTGGACACCTAGTCGAAGCTGATTACTGTAAACATATTTTCTTACGTATTAAAGTAGAAGTTTACACTTTTTTTATCTACCGCAGTTGAAGTCACTGCCATGCAAATTACGAACGTGTCCTGGAGACCCCAGAGGATATGTTTTAAGCACCATTTGAACAAGCTCTCAATGCACGCGTTGGTGGTGTCCATGTTAAAGTTTGCTCTCCGCGCCAAGGCCGAGCGTCAAATCATCCCCCACCCCTTGTCGCCGATTGAGCCAGATGGCATTTGCACTCAGATGCCACCGCGAGAAGCCCCGACGGCGTATCCAGCGCGATGTTGCCCCCTACGGCTTTCACGCTCGCAGCAGAATGTGCTTGGCCACACCTGATGACGCCGGTTTGTTTTGATGTGCCCCCCCCCCCCATGCGGGAGAGTGGGGCACATCGCCGATGTCACGGTGCTCCCTCCGCTTTAAAATGAACCTCGCGTGCCTTTTGTTTGCAATTTCAAAATTAGGAATGTGTGTGGATTTTGACTTTTTTTTTACATTTGTCTTAAAAGCATTATTTTGGGAATGCGTTAGTTGCTTATTAACGTACCTGTTTTGGGCTGTGGTACTTCAGTGCTACGAGCCAGTTTGTGTAAACACTTCACGTGAACATTTGCCTACACTGACATTTGTGTAGGGAGAATGGCTGTGCAGTGGGCAGCAGAGGGGTAGATAACAAATGCCATTGTTATACTGTAGTTCTAGGCTCGCATATCCATGCTCCCCACCTTCAACCCACACTGAGAACTGCGTGATATGGTCAAATAACCATCACCACCCACATGGCACGGGGAGGCCCTCTTCTAGCAGTGGATTGACCAAGGGTTGTAAATGTACATGTAGCTATACACTGCAAACGTATGGGAAAGTGCTACACGTGAAGTGTTTAATGTAACCGGCTACAGCATTCACGTCTACCCACAATTATGAATTCAGTAATTCCCAATTCGGAAATATGTCCACCTGTGTATAATCGTCAAATCAACATTTTGAAACATTGGCACACTCGGCAAGACGTGCGAGTTACATGCTACAGTTACTCCTATCATTGTCGTGCCAGTTCCAGTTATACTGGAATGGAACTATGGCCACATTCCAGGGATCCATGCGGCGTTTACCGATAATGTACTTGAAGTCTCTGATACTGGATATTCTGGTTTTCAAGATAAGCAGATTTATTGCAGGTGCTTGCTACTGTTTGTCTTAATTACTATCATGTTCCTGTGCTGTACATCTTTTCGATGACCTCATCAGTCGCTTCATTGGCGTTGCCACGTTGCGGTGCGCGCGTGGAGTGGTGCTTTGTAGTTTAATTGGGCTGATTTTTTGTAATAAAAGTAGATGTTTCTACACCACTGTCGGCTGCGTGGATCGTCACATCTGCAGTGCTTACACACACAGAGGGGCATTCTCAATGTGCCATGTCCACAAAAACGCCGGGGATCTTGGCCATCCTTTAGCTATGGAAGATTATTAACAAGCAAAACACCTTAAGATGCCTAGGCCTACGTAGGGTGTGTGCCAAGCTCGTCCGACACGCGTTTGAGGATTTTATTAAAAGCACCCAAAATGTTTACATTTATATAGTCCGATCTTAAATTGATGTTTCTGGACTCGCGGATTTAAAATGTACGAGGTTTGCGCAACCATAAAGTCGAGACCGCTAAAATGGAAGTGCCTGAGCTCAACTTTAAAGAACCAAAAAAAACGCTTCCAAACGGGCATCGAGGACGCGCGGTATAGGCCCGACTCTACAACATGAGAGGTATTTGTCATTTTGGCCGCATCGGCTTTGAGGTGCCGGAGCATCCGTGGGGATCCCTGCAGCCGGGACTCGAACTCCTCCACCCACGGTCGCTCGTCAGCCGTGAAGATGGACGCACCCGTGTGCCGACTCGCCCCCGAACAGACTGCGCACGAATGGGGCGTGAGGCTCCAAGGAGACATTGGCCCAAGCGGTGGTCGGGGAGCGGCGAAGTCACTTCTGGCCGCTTTGGGGTGGAGGTGGGGGGGGTCGTTGTCCATCCATGCGTCGCCTGTGCTGCGTGCAAGTTGACGAGATGTCTATTCACCGGTCATTGTCGAGGCGTCTGGCTCATCCCGTGCGAGGTTGCTGTGCGGGAGCCGTCTCCTCCACGCGCCTCGCATAACCCTTGGTCCCGTGTGCAGTGGCGCGCGTGGAGCCGTGGGGCTCGAGAAGTCTTTCCCATATACATCACATCAACGCCTACAGTTTTGGCAAACTATTCTGCATCGTGCATCGCCGCGTGGGAACCATCGGAATGCGTCTTCGGGAATCGCGCAGCAAACCCGAAATGTCAGCGGGCGTCACGGACGACCCCTGGGAACTGCCCTGTCATGTTCTGTCAGGCGCAGACCGCGAAGCGCGCTGACTCGCATCATCACCAACACGTCCACCGCCACTGCGCCCCACTCCACCGCTCAATATCCCCACCACGCGAGTACTCTTACCACCCCCACTCGTCCTCACCACCCTCACCACCACCCTCACCACCACCCCCATCTTCCCCGCCCTCACCGCTATCATCACCATGGTCGCCGCCACCACTTTCACTGCACCTCACAACCTCGTCCCATCACCATCCTGACCATCCTCGCCGCCCACAGCACCACAATGGCAGCTCACCACCCTCACTCGTACCATCACCACCCTCAAACATCACTCCCCTCATTGCACCTCGCCACCCTGATAACATCACCGTAGAGGCGCCACGGTGGCTATGATATATTAACGACCTCGCCTGGTGTACAGGAGGTCATGGGTTCGATCCCGACCCTGACGCCTGCTGCTGTATATTTGGAGTTTGCATGTCCCCCTCTCTCCCCGTGGTCGCGTGGATTTTTCTCCGGGTCCTCCGGTTTTCCCCTCCACATTTAGAAACGAGCGTTTACAGTATCTGACTGAATGCATTTCCAAGTGACGATATGCCACTTCGTTGAGCTATCGTTTGTGGCCAGGTCGCTTCTGAAAAATAATAATATCGAGCTCAGTGGGCCTTACCTCGTAAAATAAACAATAAAAATTGTCATCACACTCTCATCACCATCGCCACCCTCACTGCACCTCGCCACCTTCACCAGGTGATGATTCTGGCCCAGCAGAAGAGTAACTCCCTCGCCTAATAATAGGCGCAACTGAGCCGGCGGGGGTGCTGGAGGGGACGGGGGTAGGGAGGGAGGGAGGGGAGGAGGGGGGCGAACACGGGGGTCTCCTGCCCCGGGGCCGCCACGACCGCGTCCCGCTCAGGCGCTGCTAAATCTGTCCGGGACGCGGGCCGCGAGCCGCACTCCGCAGCATCACAGCCCCGGGCAGCAGGCGGGAGCGTGGGCGCAGGGTGGCCCGAACTCTTCTGCCGTCTCCCATCGCAGGCATGTAGCGGTGCCAGTCGGGTTCTGCAAAAGTCCGCGCGTAGTGGTTCTCAACGTCGGAGCGGCGCGCGTCTGGAGGGTTACCGCTGCGCTTGGAGCCCCGCGCGAGAGGGACACCACGAGAAGGCGGCAGGCGCCAAGGGGGCCGCCTGTCCTGCGGTAAGCGCGCTCGGAGCGTCGTGCGTGATGTTTTGCAATGCCCCCCCCTCCCCCCTTACCACCTCGCCCCTCGCTCGTGCCGTTCACACGCACCAGCCTCGCTCGGTGACCAGGTCTCGTATCGAGCTGCTGCTGCTGCTCTCCGCTTGTGGAGTTGCAGGTGCGCGTGGCCCACCCAGTCCGTGCCCGCTGAGAACAGAGAAACGTTACAAACCCTGCATGTTGCTCAACGCATTTCGCAACACGTAAATTATGTCTTACGTTCAGTTTTTTGCTCAGGTGCAATGCCAGAATTTGGTTATAAAGTATATGGGTGTATATATATATGCCCCTAGCTCTGCATTTCAAAGTTGCATTTAACGTCACAACAAATTGCACGTTTCCTTGAGCGTCCAATTAATGCCTTGATATGTGAGGGGGGAAACCTCTGCCATGTCAACCCCCGAGTTGGCCGTGGAAGCCGCGTCTGGCCGTGCCACCCACGAGGCCCATGTCCTTCAAGGACCCTTCACTCGTCCGTGCGCACTGCGGCTCAGGCGCGCGACCATGGCAATCATTGCCTGGCGCCGCAGATATGCGGCTTCAGGGACGTGGCGTGATGAACACGAGCCCTACTCGTATCCAGCGAAGCGTCATCCATCACATCGCGGCAGTTTGGTCCTTTGGGAGAAATCCGGAGGCTGCGTGAGGACACGCAGCCCCAGAATGCAGCATGCATAATAGTACTAGTTTATTCAATTTCAAAAAGGCAAACCAACTTTATCGAGCGACTCCAGAGAGGATGGCGTTTTTGAGCACAATTCTTTGCGCGGTGCCTGTGGAGATGGAGACCTGGCGACGCGCTCACCGTGCGGTAATGTTGACGCAAATAAACGCGGGCGCAGGGCGCATGATCCCGCACAGGCAGCAGGGATGGCAATGGGTGGCGCGTGGAGGCTGCGCGAAACCCGAGCCCTGGGCCGCGAATAGATCACGCTGACGGCCGGGCCCGTGAGCAGTGCCGACAGCTGCCCTCCCCGGCCGCCCGCCCGCCTCTAAATCCGGGGCGCGGGTCCAGCCGCCCTGCCCCCGTTACAGGCGTCGAGGGGCGCAGCTCACTCCGCTCCAACAGGCTCCTCCAGAAATATCCGCCCGTGCCTCACGATGAATCTGCGCGGCGCTTTGTACACCAATTGCGAGTGATGTCAGCCGGGGCATACGGTGGTTTACACAAATTGAGGACACATGTGCTGGTCGGATCCGTGCACTGCTCACTGGACTCCAATGCCAGGTCGAGCTGCGTCCTGACCCAGCGCGTCCATTTCACGTGAAGTCCTCACAAACAAAGCACTGTGCAACCCCTAGTCTAAGCCCCATATGTTTGGATTCGAAATAACTATAATATTGATGCGCAAACGTTGCAATTTCCCTGAGCTCGCCTCCACTGTGTAACAGATTAAAGGCAATGACCTGGCACAATGAGGTGTTATTGATATCCAAGAGACTGCACACAGTCAGATCCTGAAAACGAACGTACATTTGTGGAAAACCTTCTGAAGCATTCCAATTAAGTCCACCATCCCTCTGGAGGGGGTAAAATTTGCATCACCTGGTGAGGTGCAACAGTAACCTTGCTTTTGACAGACCTAGACCCATCCATGGAAACATGGATTTGCCACCAGTATCCTGGGATCAGTGATTAAGATGAGCACCGTGCTATTATGTTCTGTTGTCAGGACAACGAGAGAAATCTGTGAAGATGAGCAGGAGAGCGGAACTGTTTGGGGGCGCACCGCGCTTCCTCTCCCGACCAAAGGCATGCACGGTGCCGCAGGGCCAGGATGCCACTCTCAGCTGCCAGATCGTGAGCTCCCCGAGTCCCACCGTCACCTGGGAAAAGGACAGCAAGCAGATCCGCTCGGGAGGCCGCTACAAGATTGTGGAGGAGGGCAACACATACCGCATGATGGTGCGAGACCTCATGCTGTCCGACAGCGGCCAGTACATCTGCAGGGCCCGCAACTACGTGGGCGAGGCGTACGCGGCCGTCACGCTGGTGGTGGAGTACACGCCGGGCTACAGGCAGGAATCGAGCGCTCCACTCCTGCCCCATGAGCCTCCCGCGTTCATCATGAGGCCGACCTCGCAGAAAGTCTCCCAGGGATACAGCGCCACGTTCACCTGCATGGTGAGCGGGCGCCCGGCGCCCACCATCACCTGGCAGCGGGATGGCAAGAACGTCGACAACTTTGTGGATAGCTACCGCTTCCTTACCGAGGGCAGAGACGGCATGCACACGCTGAAGATCAACAGCGTCCGCCCCAGCGACATGGGCACCTACAGCTGCAAGGTGAAGAACAGCGCCGGGGAGGTCAATGCGTCCGCCATCCTGGGAGTTCCGTCGGAGCAGATTTTGTGGTCAAAGCCCCCGTCGACGGCGTACGGCAAGAAGGAGGAGGACACACCGGCACTCTCGTACATGCACCGCAAGAGGTTCGACTATCACCAATATTCGAGCAACGCGTTGACATCTCGGCTGAGTCCCTACACCTCGTACCGGAGCTACTCGCACTCGCCCGTGCGTCCGCAGGAGGAGGCCTCCACCAGGTCCTACTCGCGATCGCCCAGCCGCTACGGCCGAGAGCAGCTGTCTCCGAGCGACGCAGCCACAATGGTAGGCACGGGAAGGAGCCACGGCCTACGGGGGCCACAGCGGTGTTATCCTTGTCACCAGTGTCACCGAGCCTCCACTGCAGACAAGCAAACTGTGTCAGCCTATAAATGAAATTGGGACCCATTTGGAATGAGATGAAATCTGTTCATATAGGGGTTCCATATATGTGCAGTACCATGTGAGGATTTATCATTGTTTAAAGAATGTTTCCAGTGATTAACAAATTTCCTGCACAATCCCAGAATGTTATGTCAATATTATTGTGCACAATTCTAATTCATGGCCCTAATAACAACTCCTTACAATAGCTGTATAGTTTTTACATGATGGGGGAAAAAATAATAGGTTTTATCTTTCGACAATACAACAGGTGGTGTTAAGATGCTCAAACGCCAAATAGATACATTTTGCAGGCATCAAGTCTGCATTTAACCACGCATATACGTGTGACAGAATATGTAAACAAACATGCTCTGACAATACATGCATTGTCTGTGAAACTCACTGGACTACATCAGAGGCAGCAGCCTTCTTTACGGCCTTGTCTCACCAGTGTTAGACTAAAGAACACCTTATTTTATTATGTTTATTTTTATTATCTTCTTATTTCCCTTCTACGTGACTACCGAAAGAACCAAGAATATAAAGAACACCTTATTTTATTGCCAGAAAAGATACCACCTATTCTTATTTTTCATAATTTCTGATACTGGTAAAGAAAGGTCCCATAGTTTATACATCTATAGCATAACACTATAATTTGAACAGGAAACAATATAACCATGAAATATAAATTATCTCAATGCATTGGCAATTGTCTCATGAGGATGAGGAGGCCAAGGAGGGCAGTGTGACGCGACAACAATCTGACTGCAAACCCCGTGGGTTCAACACACGCGCACACGTGTGTTGAACCCCCCGTGTGTTGAACCCCCCGTGTGTTGAACCCCTCGTGTGTTGAACCCCCCGTGTGTTGAACCCCCCGTGTGTTGAACCCCCCGTGTGTTGAACCCCCCGTGTGTTGAACCCCCCGTGTGTTGAACCCCCCGTGTGTTGAACCGCAGCGTGCAAGAAGCAAGTCGCCCATTTACCGGCAGGAGGCCCGGGCCCCCCGCGCCCCCTCCCCCAGCCGCCCCGGCAAGGACTACCTGTCGCCTGCCCACACCACCTCCAGCTACCGGGTAAGAGGGGCCACATCCATCTTCGCTCCCACGCCGTGGTGCCAAGAGGCAGCTGGATTGTCCCTAGGAGAGTGTGGATGGAGTGCGTGTGTGCCCCCAGATTGCTCGTCCATGATACAAATCACGCATATGCATGGAGGTGATGTAATGCTTTGCAACTGTTTGAAAGCTGAGTAAAACATCAATCAATCAATATTTATTTTGCCAGTATTGCCCTCAATATAGTAGGCATCAGTGAACGTTTACAGTGGAACGTGAACGGCGCAGGATGCAGAGAGCAACAAGGAATACAAACACAACACCCGCCACGACCTCAGTGGCTCACACAGACACATTTGCATATTTGTAAATATTCCAGGTTCCTCTGGTTTTGTGTCTCCAGGTTTTGTGCAACTCTTCGATCAATGTGGCCGGTTTAAAAAAAAGTCTGAGTCCCTGACTGCAACACGGCGTTGTACTGGACTCACTCACTCACTGACTGAGTCCCTGACTGCAACACGGCATTGTACTGGACTCACTCACTCACTGACTGAGTCCCTGACTGCAACACGGCATTGTACTGGACTCACTCACTCACTGACTGAGTCCCTGACTGCAACACGGCATTGTACTGGACTCACTCACTCACTGACTGAGTCCCTGACTGCAACACGGCATTGTACTGGACTCACTCACTCACTGACTGAGTCCCTGACTGCAACACGGCATTGTACTGGACTCACTCACTCACTGACTGAGTCCCTGACTGCAACACGGCATTGTACTGGACTCACTCACTCACTGACTGAGTCCCTGACTGCAACACGGCATTGTACTGGACTCACTCACTCACTGACTGAGTCCCTGACTGCAACACGGCATTGTACTGGACTCACTCACTCACTGACTGAGTCCCTGACTGCAACACGGCATTGTACTGGACTCACTCACCGGGATACATGGCAGCACGGGGTCACGACGCCCTCCACGTCAACCAATACGCCACAGCTGTCCAAGCACCTTCAGTTGGGACTTCAAAATGTGTTGAGTGCCTGAGCAGCAGCCAGTTGTGCCTGGGCCGACTACAATTTGATGGATATTGAATCATCTTTACGACAATAATAGTGACCCTCCGTTATGAGCAGACAGAAAGTGCAAATGCCTAAAGGCCCACAATTTTTTAAAAGTGTAGGCCAGTTGAGTGCTTCCTACTGATCAAAAGTCAGTGAGCAACTCTGTGTGAGTCATTATGCCCCAAGCACCGACCACTCTGCAGTGGCATTCACAGTGCACGAGTGGGTCCTTGTACACAATGCATTTTGCGCACATTGAAATCTGCGCGATTGGTTTGTGCACATCCGTGTTTGAATCGTTTGCACATGCCGTTTATTGAACCTCTTAAGTATGCTGAATTGATAGAAGTTGAGTGAGTCGTTGACCCTAAATTGCCCAGGCACGTCGAGTGGTTTGAGCGAGTCGGGCCGAACAGTTGCAGCACTGCGGACCAGCGCGTGTCTGCTTTGTGTTCGCCGTGCCGGGCAGCAGCCGGGCAGGAGTGCGTCCCGGTCTCCCGTGCGCCTGGTGGAGGAAACACCGGACACCAGGATGGGCTCCTCGCGCTACTCCACGGAGAATCTGCTCAAGACCACCAAAACCTTCACGGTACGCAAGGCACCACTGGGACGCTGCGAGCGGCGGCTTGGCACGTTTTTATCGACCTCCAGTTAAATGTGTGAATCACAAGCTTCGGTGGTGCACACAAAAATGCCTAAATATATATTACGGCTGGGAGGCTTAGGAGGCCGTATAAAATGGCAGGGTGGCTTAGGAGGCTAAAACTGATGCTGGCTCCGAGCACTAAGCTGACACCACTCAAATTCTGGGTTTGAATCCAGGCAGCCACCTTAGTTTAGTGGAGTGAATTGAAGGGCGCAGGCTAACCGCCATGCGATAAAAGAATCATATAAAACTTGGTTTAAGGCTTGAATGACATGTGACAAACACCCTTTGCAGGGTATTTAAATGTGTGCTTCTATTGTGACTAAACGCACACATTCAAGCGCTCAGTCCTGCTGTGGTTCTGTAATGTCATCTTCTGCGGCTGTACCCTGAGAAGGTGGTGTATTACTCACTGCAAGAGTTCAAAATAGAAATATGTTCATTTCGTAACATGACACAAATTTCACAAGTGTAATATATTATTTGGAGAAAAAATACATGTTTTATATTTTGAACGTATGTATAATTTGGCTTAATTATACATTTTTAACAAAGCTCAGTTTTATATATTGTACCTAGGCTTTCATGACCAATATTAAGATTCAGAATTAGTTCTTTTTCGTGTGATCGTAGAGGTGTAATGTATTTTTTTTCAACTATCGCTCTCGACCACCCGACAGAACCAATCAAATCAAGTTGTCACGTGTGTTGATTTCGTGTTTTAGCAACCCATAATGTTAAAAAGTCAGCATAATTTAGTCGATTTATCCTGTCAAAATAACCTGAAAGAAACTAATCACGAGCTATTTTCTTACTCACCGCACAACAACTTTGATAATGTTGTTTGTCGCTTTCCACTTGGGACTGTACTAAGCAACAGTTTTTTTTTTATCTACGAGCCCCCATTTAAATTGTCTTGACCGCAATTTCGACTGCATGACAAGGAACCTGGCAATTGTTTGGTACACCAGTCCTGGAGTTGGCTTAACTTAATTCATTTGCCGGTATATCAAAGTTGAAATTCAAGGTGAGCCCAGCATATGATGGCTTTACTCCAGCAGTAGCTCAACCTGCACATGCAAATCCACCCAGTGGCTGAGCCCAACCCTGTCTGCGACATTATTGAGCCACCGGTCTGGCCGTCCCATCTCGTTACCGGTAACCCTGTGAGCCCGATTGTTCTGTGCACGCTCCGTGCAGGTCACCGAAGGGAAGCACGCGCGCTTCAGCTGCTACGTGACGGGCAAGCCGAAGCCAGAGATCGTGTGGAAGAAGGACAGTGAGATCATCGTCCCGGGACGCCGTCACCTGACCTACGAGGACGACGACGGGTACTTCATCCTCAAAGTGCTCTTCTCCAAGCAGTGCGACAACGGCCTGTACACCTGCACGGCCACCAACGTCGTGGGCAAGACCTACAGCCCCGTACAGCTCATCGTGCACGGTACTTACCGGGGAAGGCGCAGCCTGCATCATTGAATATATATAATGCATCATCATCATCCTGCGCAATGGCCATGGTCTATCCACTGTTGCCGCGATTCGCCAAGCTCCTGCATTGCCATTGTGCGTGTCATTGCAGCTCACAAGCTGAGCTCGTCATGCCTTCTCCATTGTGGTTATTCTCTTGTGGATGTTCTTTCATTTGGCTGCCATTCCATTCATCATCCATTGTCCATCATCATCAGCGTCCCTTGTAGCGACTTGTCCTATCCAAGCCCACTTACTTAATTTAACCGTTAATATGATGTGAGTTACATTGAGTCATTGGCCTGGCTACTCACACTCTGTTTTCTTTTTCAGCTGTGTCCTTCTAAACCAGTATTTTGTTTTGTTCAGTGAACCCGTCGTTGTACTCGGCGTGACGTGGCACCCGGAGGGTGACGGTCGCGAATCTTCCCATCTGCAGAGCCACGGGTGCCCTTCAGGACCAAGCTGCGTGATGTGGAGGTGCGAGAGAAGGAGTCGGTGACGCTGGAGTGCGAGGTGCCGCACCGCGGCGTGAAGGCCAGCTGGTACCTGGAGGAGACAGAGCTGGAGCCTCATCCGGACAAGTACGTGATGGAGGAGGATGGGACGATGCGCCGCCTGACGATCTGCAACGTGACGGCGGACGACGAGGCGGTGTACGTGTGCGAGATGTCCGAGGGCAGCCGCACCGTGGCCGAGGTCACCGTCAAGGGTACGTGCTGGTGGTGCCACCCGAGACCTCATGCGCCGCACGCGTTTCGGCTTTGTTGTTGGGGTTTTAAAAAAAATCTTAGGCATAGTTTATCACAAGCAGGGCTTCATTTCTCACTTAATATTTTCTCGGTCGCTGGTAGACCGGACTATGCACGTGACTAGTAGCCACAGCCATAGCAAGATGAATACTTGATGTGGAGTGCTGCATGTGGGGGGGTTTTGCGGGTCACGAACCTCGACAGATCGTAAGCGGCCACTCTCCGATGTTGCACTGTGCTGCTCGCGGCAGGGGTGATTGTGAAAAAGCTGCCACGTCGGCTGGAGGTACGAGAGAAGGAGACTGCTTGCTTCACTGTGGAATTGAACAAGGAGGGCCTGGAGGGTCGCTGGCTCCAGAACAACGTAGAGATCCGCCCTGGCCCCCGGGCGAAGGTGGAGGTCTCTGGGACGAGTCACACGCTGAGGCTCACGGAGCTCACGCAGCAGCAATCGAGCACCATCGTCTTCCTTACGGGGAGCTCCAGGACAACCTCGCAACTCGTTGTCACCGGTGCGTACCTCACCAGAGAGTGCCGATTCTATCCGTCGGAGCAATGATTCCTGTAGTCGACGGGCGGTGATAAATCCGTGGAGGTCAGCGTGATCGTGGCACTGTGTTTTGTACTTTCAGCGATCCGGTACGCCCCGCCAGCTCCGCCGACGGATGCCATTGCAAGGGCGCAGTCGGAGAGCTGGCTGCTGCTGAGCTGGTGCGCACCTCCCGAGCGGAGCCGTGCCCCCGTGGAGGGATACGTGGTGGAGGCGAATCGCCTCGGCAGCAGCGTGTGGACACGCTGCCACGCATCCGCCAGCGTGCCCGGGCCCGAGTTGCTCGTGGAGAACTTCTCCAAGGAGGGCGACTACCAACTGCGGCTCTCCTCTGTCAACGCGGCAGGGCGCAGCCTCTGCGTCGACATCCCTGGAACGTACTACATAGGTCGGTACGAGCTGTGCCTGTCAGCTTGACAAAGCAGTGGGGCTTTTTTAATTAAAAGAAAAAGAGTATATTTGTTGTAACTATGTAACATGCGTCGAATGCCATCGTTACAGCCACTTTGAGTTGTATGCGTCACTTGGCGCTCGTTACAACAACAACAGAGGCGGTGCGGCGCGACCGCTGACCCGCGGTTTGTTCCACCGTGCGGTGCGCAGTCCCAGCAGCGAGGCCGATGGCAAAGCCGGGTGCCCAGCTGGAGGTGCGCGTGGAGGCCGGCGGGCAGGCCGTGATGCGCTGCGAGCTGCTCGACGCGGGCGGCGCCGTCGAGTGGCTGAGGGATGGGGAGCGGCTGGAGTCCGGGAGAGGTTTCCTGCTGGAGGAGGACGGCTCGGTGCAGCGGCTCGTCGTCCAGCAAGCGAGCGGCGCTCACGCCGGCACCTACGTGTGCCGCTCGCAAGGCGGAGACGCCGCGTTCCGGCTGCAGATCACAGGTCGGCTCCCGCACGCTGCTGCGACGCCACAGGCGAGCCGTGCTTACGGGCGCGAAGGGTCAGCCGTTGTTTTATTTGACCTGTCATTTACTGGTGGTTTCCATTGTTTGTCATTCAACAGAACCCATCGTTGCATCGTCAGCTGCCTCGCAAGTACAAGGTTAGTTGCGCATCTGCGGCCGTCTGGAATGTTCTTCCTTCTGATATTAGGAAGCCACTGGAGCTATGCACTTTTAAATCTAAATTGAAAACTAATTTCTTTAGAACTGCTTTTTTGTGTTGAGTTTGTTGTCCTACCCCCGCACCTCGACTTAGCACAGTTGGCTATGTATGGTGTGGAAGAAACTCAACATACATACATGCACGATGCACGATTGAACTTCATCATCAAGTGTCCGTGCGTGAAGTTGACGAGATGCAAGCGGTACCAAGAGGTGACAAACGATTCTGCCCGTCTCCCCATCTCGGCAGACTCTGTGACGGTGTCGTTCAACACGGGGATCGCCAGCAAGGTGGCAGCCGAGGGCGAGGAGGTCACCTTCAGGTGCTCCGTGTCACCGAGCGACGTGGCGGTGAAGTGGTACCGCGAAGGAGTGCAGCTCAAGCCCACGAGCCGCATCTCCATCTCGGCGGAGCCTCCCTGCCACTGCTTGACCTTCCACAACGTGAAGCTCTCCGACACCGGCGAAATCAAGGCGGTGGCGGGGAGCATTCGTTCTACCGCCAAGCTGCAGGTGCAAGGTGAGCCAGGGGGATGCCCTTGCTGGCTTGGATCAAGTCAAAGCGATCTCCTGCTGTTCAAATGAACACGGAGGCAGTGCTCATCTCCCGTTTACAGCCCTGAGCCAGTTGTGGAAATTCCACAATGTTATGGCAAGGGCAAGTCTTTTCAAAGGACATCTACTGTTGTTCCTTCCCACAGAGGGAGTCAACCCCCAACCAGAATTGAACTCACAGACTTCTGATTGTGAGCCACTCGCTCTGCTGCTGAGCCACCTGGCCGTTAGATGACGTGTCGATGTCACGGGGCAGTGTCCTGCCTTCATTTGATCATCTCTGTTATAGAGTTGTAGAGTGAAGACTAAGCCCTATCGAGACTTTCGCTTTAATTGTCTTAACATCTTTATTCTCTTATACCCCTCTTGGAACGATCAGTAATTTATTTTGTGCTGTCTCCCATGAACCACGTTCGTTTTTTGCGCCTTCCCGCAGAGGCTGTGATTTCATTCGTGCGGAAACTTGGCCCGGTCGAGGTGGAGGAGCGGCAGACGTTCGTGCTTGAGGTGGACGTGTCCAAGGCCTCGGCAGAAGTGAAGTGGACGCGCAATGGCCTGGTGATCCAGCCGAACAAGCGCTTCCTGTTTGAGGCCGACGGCTCCCGGCGCTCCCTGACCATACTCTCGGCAGAGATGGGCGACCGAGGCCTTTACTCATGCGAGACGCTGCATGAGAAGACCCAAGCGAAAGTGACCATCCAACGTGAGTGCAGTGGTAGTTGTATTGCCTCAAAACGTTGTGGAACTTGTCACACGCACAATTTCTGAGGGAAACCACACGCGGGTAGGCAGCCGGAACAGGCGTCAACAATTTCCAAAGTTCTGTGAGCCTATATTTGTGATGTATGGCCAACTCCATTAATTAGTATATATCTAGTCATTGGAATATATAATCGTGCAATCAGATATTGTCGACACATTCCCACGTGACCCTGCCATATTCCACCCCCGCAGCGCGTGCAATCCGTGTGGTGAAACCCCTGGAGCCTGTGACCGTGATGGAGAAGGAGGCCGCCACCTTTAAGTTGGAGCTCTCCCACGTGGGTGTGGAGGGCCAGTGGTCGAGGGACGGCATCCGCTTCCGGCAAAACAACCGATGCCAGATTTCCACCTTCGGGAAGTCGCACAGCCTGACCATTTTGAGCGTGCGAGAGGACGACGTCGGCATCATCGCGTTCCAGGCTGAGGGGGTGCGCACGTCAGCGCAGCTCACAGTCGCAGGTAACGTGATCCCAAAGTGCACCGCTTTAGCTGGTCCGATATTCACCGACACGAGGCTTTTGTTTTATTGGTGCGCCGTATTCAAGAGTGCGTGCAGATATAACCGTGGCAGAATTTGCGCGCATACGCCTCTAGAAATTTTCCGCAGCCTGCAAGGGCGCGTGGCCACGCGCGCAAAGAGCCATCCATTAGCCTTGGCAGGATCGCCGCTCACGAGCAGCCGGTGCCCTCGTGGGCCGTGCCTGCACAGGTTCACCCCGCGGTCGAGAGATACGCAAACTCACGAGGCCACACGTCGCGCACACAATTACGCCACCGGTGGCTGCTTGCGGCTGTGCCAGAAGTGCGCTCTTGTGAAACGATGTCAACAGAATCGCCGGTGACCTTCACGAAGCAGCTGCAGGAGACGCACGTCCCTCACAAAGGCAGCACGGTGCTGGAATGCGAAGTGTCGCGTGCCAACGCGGAGGTCAAGTGGCTCAAGGTGATTCGTCATCAATTTCACTTTCATTGCCTCGACGCGTTTGCTGTAAATTGGTGTTGATAATAGTGACTTCACCTGTGGACAGGGTTTTGTGCACAATTCAGCTTTGTAGTTCCGTTTATTCTCATTTGTCCTTGATTATTGTCCATATTGCATTGTTTTTGCTCGGTGTAAACGGTCTGCCATGGCTTCCCCACCAATATATTTTCTTGTGATTATCTCAAACAACTCTTTGAGTCAGCGCCTTGAGAAGTGCCACGTGTGAGGCGCAGTATAAATAATGAGGTAATAAGTGATGATGATGAA
Source organism: Lampetra planeri (assembly GCF_965212315.1). Taxonomy (NCBI): domain Eukaryota; kingdom Metazoa; phylum Chordata; class Hyperoartia; order Petromyzontiformes; family Petromyzontidae; genus Lampetra; species Lampetra planeri. The sequence goes on along the minus strand of NC_136116.1, from coordinate 1,124,487 downwards.
GATGACAGCAAGGTCAACTCACGTGAGCCCACCTTCAGGACGGCTCGGAGCTGAAATCGGACCAGCGCATCCGCGTGGTGGGGCACGGCGTGCGGCGCTCTCTACGCCTTACCGGGTGTGAGCCCCAGGACAGCGGCTTCTATGTGTGCCAGGCCGACAAGAACAGCACGGCGGCGACGCTGCACGTCCACGGTACGGCACGGCCACACGCGCACGCATGTCGCACTCCACTTACACCACGTGGGCATCGCCGCTCACGGCAGATGCACGCCCACTGTGTAACCTCACGAGGCAAGACAAGCCTGCTCATCTCCTGCCTGGTCACCCTCATTGGCAACAGTGTCCTCCTCCTCGTCACTCGCCCGCTCACAGCATCACTCACCCCCCTCCCCCACCTCCGATTAGCATGGTTGGCTACGTACGGTGCGAAAGAAGTTCAACATGCTGTATATACATTACATCTGTCAACCTCGTTCTCCAACGTGCTGTGATTATAACAACAAAATCACAATCATTTACAGCCCTATATCAATACGCTATTAGATGAAAACCTCCCCTCGCCGTGTTGGGCAAGGAGGGTGTCTGGCCGCAATTCGCCCTGCTGGTCAGTGTGGGTTGGTGAAAGGAGGGGGTTTCTAGGACCGATCCAGATATCACTCATCACCCATGATAGCCACGGCCAAGAATCGACCCGAGGTCGCCAGGTTCATAGCGCAGCACGCTAACCACTGCGCCACCACTCCCCCGCTGGCTGCGATTAAGTAATATTATTTAGGAGCAAGTAGGAAGGTTGCTGAAGGGATAGATTGCCGGCTATAAATGGGCTTTTATTTTCAACGGTGGTCTATTAACTGTGTAAAATCAACAATGCATGGCGGTCCACTTGTAGCTATTTGCAGGAGGCTGCGGCGTGCTGACTGAGTCAGTAAATAACAGAGGTGCTGAGTTGATGTCTGACCCTGATGAAGCGGTACTGCCTGCGAGTGCCGACCCCGCCGTGTCTCTCATGGGACGCGGTGGGGAGCTAAAGGCGCCTCGTCGATGCCCCGGCGGCTGCTCGCCTAATGTGGCCCTGCGTGAGGCGATGATGTAGTCACGTTGTGTACGGTTTGGGCTCCCATTTTCCAAAGGTCCCCCACCCCCCGAGACTTCCCCGACGGGTCACGTTGCCAATTCTCGCCCTGCCCTCTGCAGCGCGCGAGATTCGCATTCTGCGAGGCCTGGAGGACCAGCTGGTGAACGAGAACGACAATGCGGTGTTCGTGTGCGAGACGTCGCACGACGACGTGGACGTGCAGTGGCTTCTCAATGACAAGAAGCTCCGCTCCAGCTACAGCGTCCGTATTCGCCAGGAAGGCGAGTGGCGCTCGCCAAAAATATTCATGGGACTTTTAACGACGGTGCTCTTTGTTCGTCGATGGTTGTATGACCCGAAGGCATTCTGTCTCTAATGGTTCTAAATTCCTCGTTGCAGGGAGAAGGCATATTTTGACAATGAGCAACGTGGAGCCGGAGGACGCGGGAATTATCACATTTATAGCAGAAAACGTCACCTGCAGGGCCAAGCTGCTGATGATAGGTAATTTATCAAAATGCCTTTTACTGCCAGCAACCCCTTGTAGACCCCGCACGCGATTCGTAGCCACGAACGCGGCTTGACAGCTCGCCTAACCGACCCTCTGCAACGTTGTCTGCACCGCAGAGCAACCCGTGCGGTTTGTGAAGCCGCTCCGGGACAAGGTGGCGATGGAAAGGCACAGGATGCTGCTGGAGTGCCAGGTGTCGCGGCCCAGCGCCTCCGTGCGCTGGTTTCACGACGATGTCGAGCTGGCTGACTCGGAGGCCGCGGGCGACGAGGAGCCGCGCGTGCAGCTGCTGAGTCAGGGCTGCTACCGCCAGCTGCTCATCGTCAGCGTCGTCAGGAGCGACGAGGGCTTGTACACCTGCGACGCTGGCGCCGACCGCACCTCCGCAAACCTCTTAGTCGAAGGTTTCACTGAACTTTCTTCCTTGTTGTTCGTGCAAACGCGAGTTTTTGCACATTTGTAGAAATCATGGCGTTCGAAAGATGTGCTCCCCTTTTAAAATGAATGGGTTTTTCCGTGTTTAGTTTGTTGTCCTTCGCCCGCACGTACAACAATAATGAACATGTGAGCAGAAAATAACAAGAACATTAGTCGTAACATGTGAAATGACCCAATGGATGCGTGAGTCGCACAGTGAATAATGAAATCCACATTGCTAAATGTTGTGTGTGGATTACTCTCCAGCATACAAGTGCTGCTATTGCAGCACTAATAAATTGGCACCCTTGTTTACGTGACCACTTTTTTAATTACCTGTGTCGGGTGGAGTAGGGTGTATGACAAACATTTTACTTATACGACATGACCCAATAAACAATCATGAATCCCAATATTGGTCGCAAGCGCCCGCGTGTGCAAAACATGCCGATGGCAGAAGGGAGCCGTGTTCTCAGCTCTGTTTGAGAGTGGATCTAGGTGGGGGATTCTTTTCTGTCCTCTCCACTGTGATGCTTGCCAGATTGCGACACCAAATATTTCACACACAAAATCCATTTTGCAGGGGAAAAGCATCCTCCGTTTTGACGCGGCGCTAGCGAACGTTCATTCACTGCAACTAATTGGCGAACGTGATGCATTGTTAGCGGTGGCGTATTTTTTAAATTATCATCTGCATCTTTTTTTCTCTTCTCTGGTCGGTGTAGCGCAAGAGATACAGGTGTTGCGGCCGCTGTCCGACGCCGAGGTCACGGAGCCGGAGGGCGCGACGTTCGAGTGTGAGCTCTCCGCTGATGAGGTGAAGGGCGCCCGCTGGAGTCTCAACGGCGACGAGGCAAACCTGGCCTCTCACGGAGCCCAGACGGAGCAGGATGGCGCGGTACACCGCCTCGCGCTGCCGTCCACGCGCCACGACATGGCCGGCACCGTCTGCTTCACCGTCGGAAAGGCTAAGACCAGCGCCCAGCTGATTGTGCACGGTAGCTGCCGCACGTGTCTGTGCGTCTCACCCATATCTGCGGCCGTCTGGAACACTCTTCCCACCGATATTAGAAAGCCACTGGAGCGATTTGCTTTTAAATATAGGTTGAAAACTCATGTCTTTAGAACTACTTATTGCGTTTAATTTGTTGTCCTTCCCCCCGTACCTCCAGTTGGCACAGTTGGCTACGTACGGTGCGAGAGAAGTTCTACAAACATAACGTGCATTTCCACACAGCAATCAGTGGCGGAGCTATCGAGCGTGCAGGTGGTGCAGCTGCACCAGGGCCCATGGATTGGACTGGGGGCATCATTTTATTCCTCATGCCAGGGGCCACGCCAACCACACTACGCCACTGACAGCAGCTCTAGAAGGCATTCCCTCATTATCCCATCCCCGGCGACATGCGGAGGGAACTGCACAGCAAATGTATTTTAATATATCATAATGTAATAGTTGCACAGGAAGCATCTATAAGACGATAGGATTACGTTTTCTTATTTGTCCGGACAGACTTTCTTACAGCCCTGACCAAATCGATATAACTAGCAGTTATTGTCTGGTTGGTTTTCATGAATTGGGTACAACACCAGCATTACCATTATTGTAACATAATTTTGGTCACAAAGTACATTTAACGATAAATTTTACTGCTGAAATTAAGTTGCTTAAAATCCTCCCACGATGGCGTGTGGCACAAATATGGATGTGAGTCACCTAGCCGTGAGCGTGTGTGATGCGGCCTTGGGTTTCTGCTGTCCGGGATGTGTAGAAACGCCAGTAGGAGTGGTGCGAGAGCTGGAGGACAAGACCGTGACAGCAAATCGCTCCGTGACCTTGCACTGCGAGTTTGGTCGACCGGTGGGGCAGCCCTTCTGGTACTTCGGCAGCAAGCGGATCGAGGCGTCGGACAGGCACGAGATGAGGCACGAGGGACCGACGGCCTTGCTGACGATCCACAAGGTGCGCAGGAGGGACGCGGGGACCTACACGTGCCGCGTCGGCGAGACACGCAGCACCGCCACCATCGGCGTGAACGGTGAGCCTTCCCCCGCAGCACCGTCCCTCCATCGTTGTGGTACGAACAAGCACGATCATTTGCAGTCATTTGCTATTCTCCTGCTAGATAAAGGATTTCTCATGGTTTGTAGGTCATGTGAGTTGTTTGACCATACTTCACCACGCTTTTTCGTGTGGGTCGGTAATGTATGGGGCTCAGGACTCGTTCAGGGTTGAAAACTAAATTCTTTCAAACTACTTATGTGTTTAGTTTGTTGTCCTTCCTCTGCTCCTCCACTTAGCATGGTTGGCTATGTATAGTGTGAAAGAAGTTCAACATACATACAGAATTCTAGATTTGAAGCTTTCGTGACTGAAAGGATTAATACTCTTAGGTTTTTTTCGGTAAAGTCACGTAGGTAAAAAATAAAAAATAATAAAGATAATAGAAAAAATAATAGAAATAAAATAATAAATCACGACGTTTCGGAGGCAACACAAGCTTCCGTCTTCAGGTGAAACCGTCACAGCACAATTGCTGTATCAAGTAAAGAGAAGTCCCAAGAGACTGGTTAAGGGGGGAGGAGCCAGGATGGGCCGCGGGAGAGGAGTTGTTGTGAGATGGTCAGTACGGCTGCTGGGACTGAGCCTTTGTAATGTAGATGGCAGAAGCAGATAAGCAAGCCAGGACCAAGCCGCCCCTTGCTATGCTGCTGGATGGGTAAAACTCAAAGCAGGCCACCAGCGTGTGAAAAAAGAAGCTAAACATGAAAAAACAAAACTGGCTGTCTATCAGTAAACTGTACGGTAACTAAAGAATAGTACCTGTCAAATAAGATGGTCCAAATAAGTGTAGTTAAATCTTTTTTGCATGGTTAATAACATATTTCCAATGATTACTCAGTTTGTACCCACCATCACGGTTGAAGTTATGTCTGTATTTGTATATCTGGATGGCTTCGTGTACAAACCTTTGATGGTAGCCAGAAGGTTTGCAGAGCACCTTGGTCTCGGAAAAGACAATCTCATGAGAACCCACAGCGTTGTAGCAATGATCGGCAACGGCGGAAGACTCAATTTTGCCGTGTTTCAGATCTGACTTGTGCTCGCGGACACGATCAGAGATATGACGTTTCGTTTCCCCAATATAACAATCACCACAGCTGCAACTCAGTTTATAGACTCCAGGGTATTGCAAGTCAGGAATGACATCCTTCACAGATGGAATTAGATCACGGATTTTATGTACTGTACTGAATCGGACTTGGATCTTATGTTTGTTTAGAATTTTTGAGATATTTTTGGTCACGCCTGCTATGTATGGCAACGTGATAGTTTTGATCGGAGTTTCAAGTGGCTGTTTCTGTATGGTGAGAGAAACATCTTGGTGGATGGTGCGGTCAGAGTATCCGTTCATCCTGAGGGCCCGATGTACATGTCTTAATTCACTGGCCAGGTGGTGTTGGTCAGAAATGCCATGAGCTCTGTGGTATAGTGTTTTGATGAGATAATTCTTTTGAGACGGGTGGTGGTGGGAATCAGGTTTCAAGTAGGAATCTGTGTGGGTGGCTTTCCTGTAGACAGAATGTCCCAAGGATCCATCAGGTCTCCTCTCAAATAGAATATCTAAGAATGGTAGTTTGCCATCTTTCTCCACTTCCATGGTGAATCTGATGGATGGGTGTCTAGAATTGATGTGGTCCAAGAAGTGGTTCAATGCTGGTAGGCCATGTGGCCAAATGACGAAAGTGTCATCCACATACCTCTTCCAGCTTGTGTTGCCTCCGGAACGTCGTGATTTATTATTTTATTTCTATTATTTTCATTACTTATTTTTATTATTTATTTTTTACCTACGTGACTTTAAAGAAAAACCCTAAGAGTATACATAGAGAAAGCACTCACCACTGATGTTAGACGTGGCCAGGAATTTAACTGAGGTCGCCGGGTTTGAAGTACAGCGCGTTATCCACTGCATTACCACTCCACGTGGTACTGGACCATCAATTATGCATGGATTCTCCTTTGGGCATGAAACCCAGAAGCCACATTTCCTGTCAAGTGGTTGAGTTGTCCAGAGAAAATATAGCAACATAATGTCTGCTTCGTGGACATTTAATTCTTGGAGAATTTGCTGATGCTGTAAATCACCCAGTTGCGTAGAACAACAATGAAACTTGGAAATGTTAGCAGTGGATTACAATATCACGCGTGAGGCATTGATTAAAGAAGTCACAACGAAGCAGCTCGGTGGCTGTGGCGAGCAGCACAACAATTCACAGGGCTGCGGTGTCACAAGCTGCGGAACGATTTCCCCTGTTACTGCCGCCCACAAATATTTAGAACATTTGATATTAGATTTTCAAGTCATTTGTATTTGATTTTAACGTTTCATTTGAAATCGCTGTCATTTAATTTAGTTTACTTAAATATTTTTATATTATCTTTTATTCACGTTTTACGATGCATGGTACAATCCAACAGTTAACATACTGCCCAACGTTATAGGTTATACGCACCTTTAATTACAGAGCCTATCGTTGGAATATCACAGGGTTGGTCGTTCTTTGCTTTTAATGAACACAAGTGGGGTAGGGAAAGGAGGAGGGATTTTTTAAGTGACTTTTAAAATTATTTATCTGTTGCATTAGTGGTCATATCTACCGATTTTGCAGTTTTTACGTGGAAACTAAAAATGTTTGCGTCGGAAGCCCTCCGAAGTGAAATGCGAATCCTGAGGGGGTTTACCCTGGTTAAATAAAGACGGACAATGTCGCCCCTTCAGAGCGTCAGCTCGGGGTGTTGGGCAAGATGCGCGACGTGGCCGTGGAGGAGGAAGGCACGGCCGTGTTCGTGTGCGAGCTCTCTCGCGCCGACGTGGAGGACGTCGCTTGGTTCCTCAACGCCTCGCGCCTCGTGTCCAGCGAGCTGAACGAGATCAAGCGCGATGGCAGCAGCCACACGCTCGTCCTGCGAAACGTCACGGTGGACGACACCGGGACCATCGTCTTCACGGCGGAAGACGTGAAGGAGACCGCTCAATTGCACGTGCGAGGTCAGTGTCGCCAACGTTCTTCATAAATCCCGAACTTTATTGACTTGATTGAGATTCTTCTTTTAGCTCAAACGAAGTGGTGAAATGCAGCCCATCATTGGGCATTGAGATCTACGGCTGAAATGCACCTTTAATGTCAATTATTATTATCATTCCTCCCAGGGCCGGTAAAATAGATACTACCTCGTGGGGGAATGAAGAGAGGTTAACCTATGGATAGAATCGCTTCTGCCATAGGAATGAGGAATTTCCACTATTGTCTCGGGGTATTAAACAGGAGATGAGTGCTGCCTCAGTGGTCATTTGTATAGGAAATCAATCAAAGTGGTCATCAAATCAATCACTCTTTTGAAGTCGGGAGAACGTGGCCGTGAGCGGCCAATCACAGAATCACAGCTGAGCTGTTGGAATACTTCTCCCGCGTGCGCAGAGAAGCCGGTGGTGTTCACGAAACGACTGGAGGCAGTGAGCGGGGAGGAGGGCGGCCAAGCGGCACTGGAGTGCGAGGTGTCCCGGCCCGTGCCACCAAGCGCCATCGCGTGGAGGAAGGGCCCCCACACGCTGCACCCCAGCGACAAGCACGAGCTGCTGCAGGCTGGCCGCAGCCTGGGCCTGTTCGTGCGTCGCCTTCAGCCATCCGACAGCGGACAGTACTCCTGCGTCGTGGGCAATGACACCACCTCCGCTTCTCTGCACGTGCAAGGTTACTTCAGCGATTAAGATGTTTAGATTTTACTGGGGGGTTTTTTTGTACATGAATTGATGTTTGTTTGTGTTGGTTAACAATCGCTCCACAGTGTACACCAGTATGTCCAGATGCAGCCAGCAAGTATTTGCGATGTGGTTCTGAATTCAAGATTCCCAATACATCTTTCTTGTCAACCTCGTTAATTTTTCATGGGGGTTTATTTGTTGACGTGTTGAACAAAAAGTAATAATCGTTTAAAATCAATGTTGTTTACAATGACAAAAATATATATTTGTTATATTTTGCTGTTTTGTGCAACATTTATGTAAACTATAAACTATTAAAAATAAATTATTTTCCCAGGGAAGACCCATTGAGCTATATAGCTCTTAAACCTTGACTTAAAGCTTGTGTGACTGCAGGAATTAATATTCTTTGGGTCTCTTGGTAAAGTCACGTAGATAGGTTGAAAGAAAATAACAAAAAAAGTTTTGATCACAACACAAGCGATCGTTCTCCTGATGACAATTACTGGTGTTGTGATCAAAATGTCGTAGTTTTTTATTATTTTCTTTCAACTTATCTACGTGACTTTACCGAAAGACGCAAATCATATATATAGCTCTTTTTCAGAAGCGACATGGCCATAAATGATAGATCAACGAAGTAACTTATCAGGTGGAAATTTATAGCAGCCAAATACTCTAAATGCGTGTTTATAATTGTGGAGGGAAAAAAGCGGAGGACTTGGAGAAAAATCCATGCAATCACTGGGAGAACATGCAAATTCCAAATTTACAGGCGTTCGGGTTAGGATCGAACCCACGGCCCTCCTGCTTGCCAGGCAAGGTAATTAACATCCCGCCACCGTAACAAGTGTAATGCGATGTGTCTGTGTGTTACAGAGCTGAAAGTGACCATCATAAAAGCGCTCGAGAATGTGGAAGCCAAAGAGGGGGAGAGCGCTGCATTTAATTGCGAGATTTCACACGAGGGTATCTCTGGTTGCCGATGGCTGTTGAACAATAAGGAGCTGAAGGCAGGAAACAGGATAGAGATGAGCTCCATGGGCCAGAAGCATGCCCTTGCCATGAAGCAGCTGACGGCGAAGGACAGTGGAGATGTCACGTTCAAGGCCAGAGCTGCCTCTACCAAAGCCAAACTCAGTGTCATAGGTTTGGTCCAACAACGCACACATTTCAGATACAAACGTGCATTACACAGCAATTAAAACGTATAAACAAGTAAACTTTTACAAAACGTCATGGAAAATTTAAGTAAATGCAGATAAAACAAGACTTTAATTACTGTTACCTTTTTTCAGAATCTGGAGTTGTTTTCACCAAACCACTGTCTGACGCCAATGTCCAGGCAGAGGGTGAAGTGACCCTCTCGTGTGAGACCTCAAAGGCCGGGTCACCAGTGCAGTGGTACCATGATGATCACCTGCTGGATGGTAGCAACAAGCGGTTCCATGTGAAGCGAGATGGAAAGGCAGCCACTCTGAAGATCAGTCGCGTGGAGCTAACGGACAGCGGGAAGTACGTCTGTGACTCGGGCTTTGAGAAAACCAGTGCCACCTTGACTGTCACAGGTAAGAAGTCTACTGCAGCCAGACATAATTATATTTTAGAGGTTTAATGTTATGATTTATTGAATTAGTATAACATACAACCATTCTGTTTTTCAGAGCTCCCAGTTAAATTTTCCAAGGAATTGGGAAAACTGTCTATTGAAGAAGGACACAAGGCTGAGCTGACGTGTGAAACATCTCGTGGAGACACTCCTGTCGTGTGGCGCAAGGGTGACAAGATCCTGAAAGCTGGAGCCAAGTATCGCATGGTGCGCGAGGGCAGGAAGGCCAGCCTCGTCATCAGCTCAGTGGAGCTGGGAGACAGTGACCAGTACACGTGCGACTCTGGGAACTTCCAGACAACAGCAAAGCTCACTGTGACAGGTAAACCATGAAATTGCAATCGGTGGTGAATATGGAGATGATTTGCGTCACGTGAATGTAATGTCCTGAAACTACAGTTGATTTTACGTAAATTGATATTGGCCTTTTACATCAAGGAACCAGTTACCTTTGCATATTATCTCAAAATATCCTATTGATTATGATGTACAAATGTTACCTAGTTAATTATTCATATCATCATCACGCAAGGTCTATCCTCAGCTGCATAAACATCTCCCCACGTCATCACATTCCCTCATGGCTTCACAATGCCACAATCCATCTCACTCCTGCATATGATCTGATCTCATCACTCAATCTCTGCCACACTCAGTCGATCGACCATCGTCTCTTCCATGGCTGCCTCTACGTCAGTAGTCTCATCCACTTTACCATCATTCCTTCTCGCAAAGTGTCCTGCCCAAGCCCAATGATGTCCTTATCACCGACACATCTAAAACAGATTATTTATCCACGTGCATAATGTCTCTTTGTCGGAAGGGACACATGTTTAAAATGTCTCTTTTAATGGCAAAATAACTTAAACATATTTTTTTAATCTGAACTTTTTTCTTTCAGAAGCTGGAGTTGTATTCACCAAATCGCTCTCGGATACCAAAGTCCAGGCAGAGGGTGAAGTGACCCTCTCGTGTGAGACCTCCAAGGCCGGGTCACCAGTGCAGTGGTACCATGATGATCACCTGCTGGATGGTAGCGACAAGCGGTTCCATGTCAAGCGAGATGGAAAGGCAGCCACACTGAAGATCAGTCGCGTGGAGCTAATGGACAGCGGGAAGTACGTCTGTGACACGGGCTTTGAGAAAACCAGTGCCACCTTGACCGTTACAGGTACAGCTCCTTCTGAATACAAACATAATTCAGACTTGAATATGAAATTATTATAATTGTAATATTTATATATCCAATTACAATGTTGATTTTCTTCTTCAGAGCTCCCTGTTGAATTCTCCAAAGAGCTGGGAGAGCTGTCGGTTGAGGAAGGACACGAGGCTGAGCTGACGTGTGAAACATCTCGTGGAGACACTCCTGTCGTTTGGCGCAAGGGTGACAAGATCCTGAAAGCTGGAGCCAAGTATCGCATGGTGCGCGAGGGCAGGAAGGCCAGCCTCGTCATCAGCTCAGTGGAGCTGGGAGACAGTGACCAGTACACGTGCGACTCTGGAAACTTCCAGACGTCAGCAAAGCTCACTGTCACAGGTAAACAATGAATTGTATAATCTGTGGAGTATCCGACAATGAGTTTATATATGTGAATGTAATGACTTTTGAACCACAGGTGATAGTGTGTTAATTGATATTGGTCAACGCAATTATTTACCTCAATTATTCATATCATCATCAGCCATGGTCTATCCTCAGCTTCATGAATTTCTCTCCATGCCATCACATTCCCTCATGGTTTCACAATGCCACAATCCATCCCACTCCTGCACAGGAGCTGATCTCATCGCTCAATTACTGCAGCGCTCGTTCACTCAGCCTTCTTCTCTTCCTTGGCTACCTCTATGTCAGTAGTCTCATCCACTTGGCCATCATCCCTTCTTGCAAAGTGTCCTGCCCAAGTCCACTGATGTCTTTGTGACCGATAAGTCTAAACCGGATTATATGATATCCATATGCGAAATGTTTTTTTGTAGAAAGGGACATGGGTTTAACATGTCTCTTTCAATGGGAAGATCAACATTTTTATCCACATTTTCTTTCAGAAACTGGAGTTGTTTTCACCAAACCTCTGACCGATACCAAAGTCCAGGCAGAGGGTGAAGTGACCCTCTCGTGTGAGACCTCCAAGGCCGGGTCACCAGTGCAGTGGTACTATGAGGATCAGCTGCTGGATGGTAGCGACAAGCGGCTCCATGTCAAGCGAGATGGAAAGGAAGCCACACTGAAGATCAGTCGCGTGGAGCTCACGGACAGTGGGAAGTACGTCTGTGATTCAGGCTTCGAGAAAACTAGTGCAACCTTGACCATCACAGGTAAGGCGTCTACTGCAGCCAGACGAAGTTATATTTTAAAGGTTTATTATTATAATTACTTTAATTAGTATAACAAATTAACCCATTTTGTTTTTCAGAGCTCCCTGTAAAATTTTCCAAAGAGCTGGGTGAGTTGTCAGCTGAGGAAGGACGCAAGGCTGAGCTGACGTGTGAAACATCTCGTGGAGACACTCCTGTCGTGTGGCTTAAGGGCAAGAAGACCCTGAAAGCTGGAGCCAAGTATTGCATGGTGCGCGAGGGCAGGAAGGCCAGCCTCGTCATCAGCTCTGTGGAGCTAGGAGACAGTGACCAGTACACCTGCGACTCTGGAAACTTCCAGACGTCAGCAACGCTCACTGTAACAGGTAAACACAATTTTCTTTATATGTGGTTGATCTGAAGGCGCTTTGTAAAAATTATTATAGCACCCATCAACGCAATGTTTGAAGTTACAGATAACCACTTGATCACTACACATGAAGGAATAAGCCTTGGAAGTCCATTCAGGGTCTGCCCAAGATTATTATGCCCAAAACACAATTGACTGTTGTCTGAAAATACGTTAATGCATTAGGTAAACCAGTAATTAAATGTATCTTGAGTAGGAGTAAACCACCGCTCGATTTTCTTTCAGAAGCGGGAGTCGTTTTCACCAAATCTCTCTCGGATACCAAAGTCCAGGCAGAGGGTGAAGTCACCCTCTCGTGTGAGACCTCCAAGGCCGGGTCACCAGTGCAGTGGTACCACGAGGATCAGCTGCTGGATGGTAGCGACAAGCGGTTCCATGTGAAGCGAGATGGAAAGGCAGCGGTGCTCAAGATCAGTCGCGTGGAGCTAACGGATAGCGGGAAGTACGTTTGTGACTCGGGCTTTGAAAAAAACAGTGCCACCTTGACCGTTACAGGTACAGCTCCTTCTAAATACAAACATAATTCGGACTTGAAAATGAAATTATTATAATTATAATATTTATATATCCAATTACAATGTTGATTTTCTTCTTCAGAGCTCCCTGTTACATTTTCCAAAGAGCTGGGAGAGCTGTCGGTTGAGGAAGGACACAAGGCTGAGCTGACGTGTGAAACATCTCGTGGAGACACTCCAGTCGTGTGGCGCAAGGGTGACAAGATCCTGAAAGCTGGAGCCAAGTATCGCATGGTGCGCGAGGGCAGGAAGGCCAGCCTCGTCATCAGCTCAGTGGAGCTGGGAGACAGTGACCAGTACACGTGCGACTCTGGAAACTTCCAGACGTCAGCAAAGCTCACTGTCACAGGTAAACACTATTTTATTTATTGTGGTCGATCTGAAGACGCTTTGTAAAAATGTTTATAGCACCCATCAAAGCAATGTTCGACATTACGTAAACCACTTGATCACTATATATGAAGTAATCAACCTTCGAAGTCCATTCAGAGTCTGCTCGTGATGATTATTACGCCCAAAATGAAATTGACTCAGGTCTGAAAATACGTTAATGCATTAAGTAAACCAGTAATTGAATGTATCTTGAGAAGGAGTAAACCACCGTTCGATTTTCTTTCAGAAGCAGGAGTCGTTTTCACCAAATCTCTCTCGGATACCAAAGTCCAGGCAGAGGGTGAAGTGACCTTCTCGTGTGAGACCTCCAAGGCCGGGTCCACAGTGCAGTGGTACCACGAACATGAGCTGCTGGATGGTAGCGACAAGCGGTTCCATGTGAAGCGAGACGGAAAGTCAGCCACGCTGAAGATCAGTCGCGTGGAGCTAACGGACAGCGGGAAGTACGTCTGTGACTCGGGCTTGGAGAAAACCAGTGCAACCTTGACTGTTTCAGGTACAGCTCATCCTGAATACAGACATGGCTGCATTCCAAGCCAAAATATGGCATGCAATATGATAAAATAACGTCTTTATTTGGTATTTTCAGAGCTCCCTGTTACATTTACCAAAGAGCTGGGAGAGCTATCGGTTGAGGAAGGACACAAGGCTGAGCTGACGTGTGAAACATCTCGTGGAGACACTGCTGTCGCGTGGCGCAAGGGTGACAAGACCCTGAAAGCTGGAGCCAAGTATCGCATGGTGCGCGAGGGCAGGAAGGCCAGCCTCGTCATCAGCTCAGTGGAGCTGGGAGACAGTGACCAATACACGTGTGACTCTGGAAACTTCCAGACAACAGCAACGTTCACTGTGAGAGGTAAACAATGAAATGTATAATCTCTAGTGCATCCGAAGTTGCTTTGTTTGATGTTAATGTAATGACCTTTGACACGTGGAGGGATATTGTGTGCGTTGGCCTTTTACATCAAGGAACCATTTACCTTTGGATATTACCGCGTCGCTGCTTTTTGCAGATGACGTTGTTCTCTTTGCCTGGTCAGTCTGTGATCTCCAGCATGCACTTGAACGGTTTGATGCCGAGTGTGAAGCAGCTGGGATGAGGATCAGCACCTCCAAATCTGAGGTCATGGTTCACTCCTGGGAGATGGTCGATTGTTCTCTCCAGATCAGGGGGGAACAGCTGCCTTTAGTGAAAGAGTTTAAGTATCTCGGGGTTTTCTTCGCCAGTGATGGTAAGTGGGAGCGGGAGATCAGCTGGCAAATTGGTGCGGCGTCCGCAGTGTTGTGGGCACTGTACTATTCCATGGTAGTGAAGCGGGAGATGAGTTCTCGAAAAAAGCTCTCGGTTTACAGGTCGATATACATTCCCACCCTCACCTATGGTCATGAGCTTTGGGAAATGACCAAAAGGATGAGCTCGCGGGTACAAGGGGTCGAAATGAGGTTTCTCCAAAGGGTTGCCGGGCTCATTCTCTGTGATCGGGTGAGGAGCTCGGTAATCCGGGAAGAGTCTCAGAGATGAGGTGTTGCTCTTCCAGTTCGAGATGAGCCAGTTGAGGTGGTTAGGGCACCTGGTAAGGATGCACCCTGATAGATTCCCCCTGGAATTCTGCCGTGCATGTCCCACTGGGTGAAGACTGGAGGGCCAGCCCAGGACACACTGGCGAGAATGTCGTTCGGCTGTCCTGGGAATGCCTGGGAATTCCCCAGGAAGAGCTACAGTCTGTCGCCAGAGAAAGGGAGCTGTGGACTGCCCTATTCAACATGCTGCCGCCGTGATCGTTGCCAGGACAAGCGGATTGAGAAATTAACGAATGAGAAACGAGCATTTTTATCTCCATATTTTATTTCAGAAGCTGGAGTCGTTTTCACCAAATCGCTCTCGGACACCAAAGTCCAGGCAGAGGATGAAGTGACCCTCTCGTGTGAGACCTCCAAGGCCGGGTCACCAGTGCAGTGGTACCATGGGGATCAGCTGCTGGATGGTAGCGACAAGCGGTTCCATGTGAAGCGAGATGGAAAGGCTGCCACGCTTAAGATCAGTCGCGTGGAGCTAACAGACAGTGGGAAGTACGTCTGTGACTCGGGCTTTGAGAAAACCAGTGCCACCTTGACCGTCACAGGTACAGCTCTACGTGAATACAAACGTAATGCAGATTTGAATGTGTAATTGTTATCATTATAATATATATTTGTCCAATTTGAATGTCCGTTTTCAGAGCTTCCTGTCGAATTCTCCAAGGAGTTGGGATCTTTATCGGTTGAGGAAGCCCACGAGGCTGAGCTGACGTGTGAAACATCTCGTGGAGACACTCCAGTCGTGTGGCTCAAGGGTGACAAGATCCTGAAAGCTGGAGCCAAGTATCGCATGGTGCGCGAGGGCAGGAAGGCCAGCCTCGTCATCAGCTCAGTGGAGCTGGGAGACAGTGACCAGTACACGTGCGACTCTGGGAACTTCCAGACAACAGCAAAGCTCACTGTGACAGGTAAATAATGAATTGTATAATCAGTGGTGAATCCGACGATACTTTGTTTTATGTAAAAAAGGGATATTGTGTGCATTCGCCTCTTACGTCAAGGAAGCATCTTCCTATGGATATCACCGCAAAGTATTCTCTTGATAGTGATGTCCAAATCTTACCGTGTCAATTATTCCTATCATCAGCCATGGTCTAGCCACAGCTTCATGAATGTCTCTCAACGCCTTCATATTCCCTCAGGGTTTCATGATGCCAGAATTCATTCCACTCCTGCACATGAGCTGATCTCATTACTCAATCTCTTCAGCACGTGTTGGCTTTTCCGTCTTCTCTTCCTTGGCTGCCTCTACATCAGTAGTCTCATACACTTTACCATCATCCCTTCTCGCAAAGTATCCTGCCAAAGCCCACTGATGTCC
The DNA here is from genome assembly GCF_965212315.1 of Lampetra planeri. Lineage (NCBI taxonomy): Eukaryota > Metazoa > Chordata > Hyperoartia > Petromyzontiformes > Petromyzontidae > Lampetra > Lampetra planeri. The sequence goes on along the minus strand of NC_136116.1, from coordinate 1,108,572 downwards.
TTATAACCGACATGCCTAAACCGGAATATATCATATCCATATGCATAATGTATTTTGGTAGAAAGTGACATGTATTTAAAATATATTTTAGAATGGGACAATTACTTTAAAAATGTTACTGGCATATTTTCTTTCAGAAGCAGGAGTTGTTTTCATCAAACCTCTGTCCGATACAAAAGTCCAGGCGGAGAGTGAAGTGACCCTCTCGTGTGAGACCTCCAAGGCCGGGTCACCAGTGCAGTGGTACCATGAGGATCAGCTGCTGGATGGTAGCGACAAGCGGTTCCATGTGAAGCGAGATGGAAAGGCAGCGACGCTGAAGATCAGTCCCGTGGAGCTAAGAGACAGCGGGAAATACGTCTGTGACTCGGGTTTTGAGAAAACCACTGCCACCTTGACTGTCGCAGGTATGCTGCCTACTGCAGCCAGACATAATTAGGATTTGAATCCGTAATTATTGTATTTTTATATTTATATGTACAATTACAATGTTTATTTTCTTTTTCAGAGGTCCCTGTTATATTTTCCAAAGAGCTGGGAGAGCTGTCGGTTGAGGAAGCCCACGAGGCTGAGCTGACGTGTGAAACATCTCGTGGAGACACTCCAGTCGTGTGGCTCAAGGGTGACAAGATCCTGAAAGCTGGAGCCAAGTATCGCATGGTGCGCGAGGGCAGGAAGGCCAGCCTCGTCATCAGCTCAGTGGAGCTGGGAGACAGTGACCAGTACACGTGCGACTCTGGAAACTTCCAGACAACAGCAAAGCTCACTGTGACAGGTAAATAATGAAATGTATAATCTGTGGTGAATCCGAAGATACATTGTTTTTTGGTAACAAGGGATAGTGTGTGCATTGGCCTCAAACATCAAGGAACCATCTTTCTATGGATATCACCGCAAAGTTTTCTCTTGATAGTGATGTCCTAATATTACCATGTCAATTATTCCTATCATCAGCCATGGTCTATCCACAGCTTCATGAATGTCTCTCAATGCCATCAAATTCCCTCTTAGTTTTACGATGGCACATTACATCTTACTCCTGCACATGAGCTGATCTCATCGCTCAATCTCTGCAGCGCTCATACGCACGGCCTTCTTCTCTTCCTTGGCTGCCTCTACATCTATAGTCTCATACAATTGGCCATCATCCCTTCTCGCAAAGTGTCCTGCCCAAGCCCACTGATGTCCTTAAGACCCCCACGCCTGAACTGGGTGAAATATCCTTATGAAAATTTTGTTTCGGTAGAAAGGTACACCTTTTTAAACTGTGTATATGAATGGCAAAAATAACTTTTTTTTAAATATTTCCATATTTTATTTCAGAATCTGGAGTTGTTTTCACCAAATATCTCTCGGACACCAAAGTCCAGGCAGAGGATGAAGTAACCCTCTCGTGTGAGACCTCCAAGGCCGGGTCACCAGTGCAGTGGTACTACGAGGATCAGCTGCTGGATGGTGGCGACAAGCGGTTCCATGTCAAGCGAGATGGAAAGGCAGCCACGCTTAAGATCAGTTGCGTGGAGCTAACGGACAGCGGGAAGTACGTCTGTGACTCGGGCTTTGAGAAAACCAGTGCCACCTTGACCGTTACAGGTACAGCTCCTCTTGAATACAAACATAATTCAGACTTGAATATGTAATTGTTATGATTACAATATTTATGTATCCATTTGCAATGTTCATTTTCATTTTCAGAGCTTCCTGTTGAATTCTCCAAGGAGTTGGGATCTTTATCGGTTGAGGAAGCCCACGAGGCTGAGCTGACGTGTGAAACATCTCGTGGAGACACTCCAGTCGTGTGGCTCAAGGGTGACAAGATCCTGAAAGCTGGAGCCAAGTATCGCATGGTGCGCGAGGGCAGGAAGGCCAGCCTCGTCATCAGCTCAGTGGAGCTGGGAGACAGTGACCAGTACACGTGCGACTCTGGAAACTTCCAGACGTCATCAAAGCTCACTGTCACAGGTAAACATTCAACTGAATAATCTTTGGTGTATCGGAAGATGCTTTGTTTTTGTGATTGTAATGCATTTGAAACCACGGGTGATATTGTACACATTTATATGGGCCTTTTCCATCAAGGAACCCGTTACCTTTTGGTATCACCTCAAAGTATACTATTTATATTCACGTCCAAATATTACCATGTAAATTATTAATATCATCATCAGACATGGTCTATCCTCAGCTTCATGAATCTCTCTCCACGCCATCACATTCCCTCAAGGTTCCACGGTGCCACAATCCAGCCCACTTCTGCACATGAGCTGATCTCATCGCTCAATCACTGCAGCGCTCTTTCACTCGGCCGTCTTCTCTTCCTTGGCAGCCTCTACATCAGTCGTCTCATCCCCTTGACCATCATCCCTTCTCGCAACGTGTCCTGGCCAAGCCCACTGATGTCCTTATGATCAACACACCTAAACCCGATGATATAATATCCAAATGCATAATGTCTTTTTTGTAGACAGCGACATGTGTTTGACGTCTTTAAATCGGAAACTGACTTTCAAAATATACGCATATTTTATTTCAGAAGCTGGAGTTGTATTCACCAAACCTCTGTCCAATACCAAAGTCCAGGCAGAGGATGAAGTGACCCTCTCGTGTGAGACCTCCAAGGCCGGGTCACCAGTGCAGTGGTACCACGAGGATCAGCTGCTGGATGGTAGCGACAAGCGGTTCCATGTGAAGCGAGATGGAAAGGCAGCCGCGATTATGATCAGTTGCGTGGAGCTAACGGACAGCGGGAAGTACGTCTGTGACTCGGGCTTTGAGAAAACCAGTGCCACCTTGAATGTTACAGGTACAGCTCCTCCTGAATACAAACATAATTCAGACTTGAATATGTAATTTGTATAATTACAATATCATTAGACCTCCTTTGCCAGTGCCAAAATATAATAATAGGGTTTTTCCCCTTTTTTCTGGAAACAAAACTTTAACCTTTTTTTTTACCAGGATTCATGTCTGCATTAACCACAACACTTGCAGTCAAAATGCAAACAAAAAACATACTATGATAATATATGCATTTTCGTTGACATTGATTGGTCCACACCATGGACGGAAAACAAAAATGTTAATTTTCTTTTCAGAGCTTCCTGTTGAATTTTCCAAGGAGTTGGGATCTTTATCGGTTGAGGAAGCCCACGAGGCTGAGCTAACGTGTGAAACATCTCGTGGAGACACTCCAGTCGTGTGGCTCAAGGGTGACAAGATCCTGAAAGCTGGAACCAAGTATCGCATGGTGCGCGAGGGCAGGAAGGCCAGCCTCGTCATCAGCTCAGTGGAGCTGGCAGACAGTGACCAGTACACGTGCGACTCTGGAAACTTCCAGACGTCAGCAAAGCTCACTGTCACAGGTAAACATTCAACTGAATAATCTTTGGTGTATCGGAAGATGCTTTGTTTTTGTGATTGTAATGCATTTGAAACTACGGGTGATATTGTACACATTTATATGGGCCTTTTCCATCAAGGAACCCGTTACCTTTTGATATCACCTCAAAGTATACTCTTGATATTCACGTCCAAATATTACCATGTAAATTATTAATATCATCATCAGACATGGTCTATCCTCAGCTTCATGAATCTCTCTCCACGCCATCACATTCCCTCAAGGTTCCACGGTGCCACAATCCATCCCACTCCTGCACATGAGCTGATCTCATCGCTCAATCACTGCAGCGCTCTTTCACTCGGCCGTCTTCTCTTCTTTGGCAGCCTCTACATCAGTCGTCTCATCCCCTTGACCATCATCCCTTCTCGCAACGTGTCCTGGCCAAGCCCACTGATGTCCTTATGATCAACACACCTAAACCCGATGATATAATATCCAAATGCATAATGTCTTTTTGTAGACAGCGACATGTGTTTGACGTCTTTAAATCGGAAACTGACTTTCAAAATATACGCATATTTTATTTCAGAAGCTGGAGTTGTATTCACCAAACCTCTGTCCAATACCAAAGTCCAGGCAGAGGATGAAGTGACCCTCTCGTGTGAGACCTCCAAGGCCGGGTCACCAGTGCAGTGGTACCACGAGGATCAGCTGCTGGATGGTAGCGACAAGCGGTTCCATGTGAAGCGAGATGGAAAGGCAGCCGCGCTTAAGATCAGTTGCGTGGAACTAACGGACAGCGGGAAGTACGTCTGTGACTCGGGCTTTGAGAAAACCAGTGCCACCTTGAATGTTACAGGTACAGCTCCTCCTGAATACAAACATAATTCAGAGTTGAATATGTAATTATTATATCATTAGACCTCCTTTGCCAATGCCAAAATATAATAATAGGGTTTTTCCCCTTTTTTCTGGAAACAAAACTTAAACCTTTTTTTATCAGGATTCATGTCTGCATTAACCACAACCAACACTTGCAGTCAAAATGCAAACGAAAAACATACTATGATAATATATGCATTTTCCTTGAAATTGATTGGTCTACACCAGGGAAGGCTTTTGAAAACAAAAATGTGAATTTTCTTTTCAGAGCTTCCTGTTGAATTCTCCAAGGAGTTGGGATCTTTATCGGTTGAGGAAGCCCACGAGGCTGAGCTGACGTGTGAAACATCTCGTGGAGACACTCCAGTCGTGTGGCTCAAGGGTGACAAGATCCTGAAAGCTGGAGCCAAGTATCGCATGGTGCGCGAGGGCAGGAAGGCCAGCCTCGTCATCAGCTCAGTGGAGCTGGGAGACAGTGACCAGTACACGTGCGACTCTGGAAACTTCCAGACGTCAGCAAAGCTCACTGTCACAGGTAAACATTCAACTGAATAATCTGTGGTGTATCCGAAGATGCTTTGTTTTTTGTGATTGTAATGCATTTGAAACCACCGGTGATATTGTGTAAATTGTTTTTTTTCCATCAAAGAACCCGTCTTGATAGTGATGTCCAAATATTACCATGTCAACTTTTCATATCATCATCAGACATGGTTTATCATCAGATTCATTCATTTATCTCCGCGCCATCACATTCCCTCATGGTTTCACGATTCCACAATCCATCCGACTCCTGCACATGAACTGATCTCATCCCTCAATCCCTGCAGCGCTCATTCACTCGGCCGTCTTCTCTTCCTTGGTTGTCCGTTGTCTAATCCACTTAACCATCATCCCTTCTCGCAAAGTATGCTGCCCAAGCCCACTGATGTCCTTATGATCGACACACCTAAACTAAATGATATGATATCCAAATGCATGGTGTATTTATGTAGACAAAGACATGTGTTTAATGTCTTTAATTCGGAAACTGACTTAAAAGAAACATATCTGCATATTTTATTTCAGAATCTGGAGTTGTATTCACGAAACCTCTGTCCGATACCCAAGTCCAGGCAGAGGGTGAAGTCACCCTCTCGTGTGAGACCTCCAAGGCCGGGTCACCAGTGCAGTGGTACCATGAGGACCAGCTGCTGGATGGTAGCGACAAGCGGTTCTATGTGAAGCGAGATGGAAAGGCAGCGGTGCTCAAGATCAGTCACGTGGAGCTAACGGATAGCGGGAAGTACGTATGTGACTCAGGCTTTGAGAAAACCAGTGCCACCTTGAACGTCACAGGTACAGCTCCTCCTGAATTCTCACGTAGGTAAAATTTGAATGTGTAATTGTTATAATAACATGTAAACGACCAATTAAAATTTTCATTTTCTTTTTCAGAGCTCCCTATTAAATTCCCAAAAGAGCTTGGGGAATTGTCGGTTGAGGAAGGACACGAGGCTGAGCTGACGTGTGAAACATCTCGTGGAGACACTCCAGTCGTGTGGCTCAAGGGTGACAAGATCCTGAAAGCTGGAGCCAAGTATCGCATGGTGCGCGAGGGCAGGAAGGCCAGCCTCGTCATCAGCTCAGTGGAGCTGGGAGACAGTGGCCAGTACACGTGCGACTCTGGGAACTTCCAGACGTCAGCAAAGCTCACTGTCACAGGTAAACTCTAGCCAATGACGGAATTTCAATATTTTCTTGGTTGAACATTAAATGAATAAATAGTGATACCTGTCAAATTGAGTTTTTACGAGAGAATATGTAATAGTGATGTTGTTAGGCATGCATTAACAAATGTAAATTTTCAATCAGAGTTGTCTCTTCTAAATATATCCTCGTGCATTTCTCTCTTTTAGCTGTGGGAATATTAACCATTAGCTTCTTAGTGAGGGATTTAATTCACAGCAAATGTGTGATGTTTATGTGCTAATGGTGTTTTAGCTATGTGACCTGAGCCACTTTCCTTTGTAATCGCAAATCCGCGAGCTCTGCTTATCATGCAATGCCCAGTGGTCGCGTGTGGCTTTCATCTTTTGACATGAAGTGACTACGCTTACCTCGTGGGTTCTCACCTGCTTGAAAAAATAAACTTGAAACACAAAGTTGCCCCTGTTCCACGGCTCGAGTGACCCAAGTCTGCTGCCTGTCCTGGATCATGCTGGCGTCCACCCACAGAGGCCCCCATTCATCTTGAGGAGCAACTCCAGGATCAGGAGGGAGAGGAGCTCGGGAACATCACGTTCAGCTGCCGCGTCTCGAAAGCTGGCATGAGGGTGGCATGGAGGAAAGGAACTTCGCCGCTACAACCTGGCTCCAAATACTCCATTGGACAAACTGGACATATCCTTAAGCTCACGGTGTACAATTTGCAGACAGGCGATGCAGGAAAATACGAATGTGAGATTGGGGATGTTCTGAAAACATCGGCAGTGCTCACAGTTAGAGGTATGTTTTGTCACGTAGATGTTAAAAGTGTTGCAATGTTTATGTTTAACAGTTAAAGTAGGATCTTATTCTCCCAAATATTAACAAACGTCATATAATTGTTGCGTTGAACAATTAATCCATTTCTAGTGGTTGGCATCAAGCAGAATGTGAATATTGATATGTATACTGTGCATTTTCATTTTGTGTTTCTCAAAAGCAAATGGTGGTATTACGTTTTTTACTTACAGAGGCTCCAGGCCTAATTCGTGAGGCTCTTCATGACCAGGAGGTAGAAGAGTTTAGAACAGCGACTCTCCACTGCCGCTTCTCCAAACTAGCAGAGAGAGTCACCTGGAAAAAGGACTCCTCAGCCCTGCACCCGAGTGACAAGTATGAGATGACGCAGGAGGGAGGTATGGCTACTCTTCTCATCCACAACGTTCAGCTGGAAGATGCTGGAAGCTACACGTGTGAGACTGAGAAAGATCAGACCTCGGCGCTGCTCATTGTGCAAGGTAGCCATGTACATGACAAGTGTTTGTACTTCACGAACAAATGCTATGTGTATTGCTGTTTGTTCTTCACTCCCTCGTATGCATTGGCATTTTCTGGGTAATTGGATTCACTCCCACATTCCAAAAGCTCTTGAATGGAATTCGCCAAAGCTGGAGCCTCACAGAATCTTGAGACTCATGGTGATGAGATGTTAACTACCTCACCTGGTATACAGGAGGGCATAGTTTCGATCCCGACCCTGACGCCTATATATTTGTAGTTTGCATGTCTCTATCCCCATGGTCACGTGGATTTTTCTCCGGGTCCTCTGGTCTTTCCCTCCACATTTAGAATCAACATGTATTTATAATATTTGGCTTCTGTAAATTACCACGTGAAAAGCAACTTCGTTGAGCTATTATTTGTGGCCAGGTCGCTTCTCAAAAAAATATATATATATCGCTCATTGAGCCTCACCTGGTGAAATAAAAATAATTGCTACTTTTAGTTTAGTTTTCCTGTTTTAATAACTGGCATTAATGTTGACTTCAAGCTTTCGTGACTGCAGGAATTCATACTCTTTGGGTCTTTCGGTAAAGTCACGATTGGGTCTTTCGGTAAAGTCACGTGACTTTACCGAAAGACCCAAAGAGTATGGTATTAATGTGTTCGAAACAAAAATCCACCCACAGAGGCCCCAGTGCTGATCTCTGAGGCTCTTGAGAACCAAGAGGTTGAAGAGTTTGAAACGGCCACTCTCAGCTGCCGCTTCTCAAAACCTCCAGTGAAAGTCACCTGGAAGAAAGGTTCCACTGTCCTGCACCCCAGTGCCGACCACGAGATGAAGCAGGAACACGACGTGGCCACGCTCATCATCCACAAGGTGCAGCTGGACGACACCGGCGAGTACACCTGCGAAACAGGCAACGACAGGACTTCGGCAATGCTGCTCGTACAAGGTACTCTTCTTCGCCAATCGCATCGTGTCAACGTTTCATACATTGACGCAATTATTATTTCACGAATTTACATAACTCAGTCCAATCAGATTTAAAAAAGATCAGAAAGTGCACATCTCTTTTCGTGCTCAATTGCGGGGTTTTTTTTATGGCTAAAACTTCACTTCACTGTCTGGCATGGATCCTGCGATCATTTTAGAGGTCATATTTCCACATATTCTATGAGCCACACTTGCTTTGAAAGTTCCACACGGATTTGTTGTCGTCCTTTTTTGCCAAAGCTTTGTGAGATGTGTTGGTTCTCCCCCCAACCGAAGGTCACAGTAATCTCAGCAAAGCGATTGATCGACTAATAGTTTTGCATTGAGTAATCTGGCCCCTATAATGTCTCACTCGCAGAAGCCCCGGTGCTGATCCGTGAGGCCCTCCGGGACCAGGAGGTTGAGGAGTTTGGGACGGCTACCCTCAGTTGCCGACTCTCCAAACCAGACGTGCCGGTTGCTTGGCAAAAAGGGTCCAAGCTGCTTCATCCGAGCGCAAAGTACAACATGGTCCAGAACGGGGACATAGTTAGACTCGTAATCTATGACATTGAATTGGAGGATGCTGGAGATTACGAATGTGACACTGGAGATGATAGAACAGTAGCTACTATTTTGGTCACAGGTAAGCTACCGGTGCATATAACAACAGTTTTCTATGCCTTACAAATCAGAATACCACTTAAAATAATTATATTATGAAATCATTTGATGCTACCTTCTCAAGGTTTATAAGAACTGGATGACTTTGTTCATGAAAGCTACGTTTAAGAATGGCGTTGGCTTCTATTTGCTACAGAGGCCCCGGTGCTGATCTCCGAGACCCTTCGGGACCAGGAGGTTGAAGAGAGTGGCACTGCGACTCTCCGCTGCCGCTTCTCAAAGCCAGCAGCGAGAGTCACCTGGAGGAAGGACTCCTCAGTCCTGCACCCGAGTGACAAGTATGAGATGAAGCTGGAGGGAGACCTGGCCACTCTTGTTATCCACAATGTACAGCTGGACGACACTGGGAGCTACGTTTGTGAGACGGAGAATGATCAGACCTCAGCAATAATGACAGTACAAGGTTCGTGTCACATCATGACACGTATACACATCGTGACACGTCACAGCATGACATGTATCCATACAATTGATTTTTATGATTGTTGAGATGAACACTACTCTCTTTGTAATTCACAGAGAAGCCAGTGGTGTTCACCAAGGGCCTGCAGGATCTAACAGAAGAGGAACTCGGAGACGCTGCGTTTGTGTGCGAGGTGTCCAAAGAAGGGGCTTCAGTAACGTGGATGAAAAATGGTGGGGTGCTTTACCCTGGAGCAAAGTGTGAGATGAGTCAGGATGGAAGAGCAGCCAGACTCGTCCTGCATCACTTGGGCCTGCACGACGCTGGGCAGTACTCCTGTGACAATGGCCATGATGTCACCACCGCCACGCTCAATGTCACAGGTGATTAGTACATTTTAAAAGTACATTCACGAGAATGAAAAAGGGTTCTTTTTTCAGTTTATGTGAACACTTAACTTTGATATAAATATCCTTCTTTCCAGAGCGAGACATCCACATTGTGAGAGGCCTGGAGGACTGTGAGGTGTTTGAGAACAACTCGGCCACGTTCTCCTGCGAGATCTCCCACGCTGATGTGCAGGAGGTGGAGTGGTTGCTGGATCAGAGCCGGCTGTATCATAACGAGTTTAATGAAATCAGTGTGGACGGAGGGAAAACACACGTCCTCACCCTCAACAACCTCGCCCTGCAGGACGGCGGCTGTGTTACCTTCAAGGCAGGGAAACACACGTCCTCAGCAACTTTGTCCATTAAGGGTACGCGACGTGCTGTGATGAGCCCATCTTTGATATTGATATGAAAGGATCTGTGTATTTCATGCCATCTTAATGTCTGGTTTGTTAAGTTGATCTTCCTAAATATGTATATTGAACGTGCTTTAAAGTCCAACTCCATCTTTTTGTGTTGTGGTGTGCACAGCGGTACCAGTGAAGTATGTGAAGCGACTAGAGGATGTAGATTGTGTGGAGGATGGAGAAGCAGAATTTGTGTGTGAGGTGTCCGAGCCGAGCGCTCCGGTCACATGGCACAGGGGCGATAAACAGCTGAGCCCTTCTCAGAAGTACGTGATACACAGAGAAGGAGCGGTCGTGAGTCTCGTTGTCACAAAGCTGCAACCAGAAGACGCGGGGGCGTACACTTGTGATGCAGGAGATGATGCCACCTCTGCCAAACTCCACGTTCAAGGTGAAACTTAATAACAAAAATAATAATTTTCACTTATTAGGTGCCTTGATCATCTTAAGGTAATTCTCCCCCATCTAAGCTCACGAACATTTAAAGACACAAACTCTACGCTGGTGTTGCGTCCAGTTTTGCAATCATGACCTTTCTTCATCAACCTTGTTTACAGAGGCTCCGGTGTTGATCTCTGAGGCCCTTCAGGACCAGGAGGTTGACGAGAGTGGCACTGCGACTCTCCGCTGCCGCTTCTCAAAGCCAGCAGCGAGGGTCACCTGGAGGAAGGACTCCTCAGTCCTGCACCCGAGTGACAAGTATGAGATGAAGCTGGAGGGTAACGTGGCCACTCTTGCTATCCACAACGTGCAGCTACAGGATGCTGGGAGCTACGAGTGTGAGACGGAGAATGATAGGACATGTGCATCACTGATTGTTAAAGGTAAAGCAACATTATTCGGTACACATTTCTATACACGACCTATGTTTTGAACGTAAGAATGATAATAATTCACGTATGACTGTGAGCTCCTGCTCACTCGTAGAGGTGTTGGAGGGAGCATTGCACGTCTGTAACTTAATGTGTATTTTTCCAGTTAATGTAATGTATTACGTTTACTTTTACATTCATGGTACTATTAAATCATAGGAAACATTTATTGTATTCCTTGTACACCGCATGTCTTTGAGGAGATATACACAGCAAGTGAATGAAGTGGATATTTAGTTTCGTACTCTGCGTTTTTAAAGTAAAAATTTCACTTTATACTTTTTTGAGTCGTAGCAAACAATGTTTTTCATAGATTTTACTGTTTTTAGTTGAGGATTTAATTTCATCTACATATTAATATAATTCGCATGGATAAAAATAGGCTTTTAGCCAAAATTATCTATGAGGAAGGGATTACAACACAGCTCACGAGAAGATATTTTCTGCAATGGCCCCCCTGTCCCTGGGTTACGTTGAGTTGGGTGTCAATCGAGAGCTCATGACCTGCATATTCTGTGAAAAATACAAGCTGATCAAAAACTAATTAATAATTTAAAAAGTTAGGAAAACGCATGCACACGCATTGTTTATGTTACTCTTTCCAGCGTGTTTGGGTTTAGAAGTATTTAATTTGCAATTAGGCCTTTTTGTTCTGGAAAATTAGGTCAGCGGGTGAAGAGGGGGGAAATAAAGTTGGGCGACAGGGGGAGAGATATTGGGGCTTGCTGCTGTTATCATTACATCGCAGTTGTAATGAGTTGTAATCTGGCTAACCATCAAACAAAGATGGTCACTGCATCCCACGTTTTCAGATGCGCTTCTACGGCCGACTGGAACGCTCTTCCTTTCGATATTAGGAAGCCACTGGAGCTATGTACTTTTAAACCTAAATGTAAAACTGATTTCTGTAGAACTGCTTTTTGTGTTTAGTGTGTCGTCCTTTCCCCGTACCCACGATTATCACAGTTGGCTATATACGGTGCAAAGGAAGTTCAACATACGTTGTGAAAACCAACGGTACTAAACAACAGGAAATGACTGAAGAACTTCGTAAATTACTGTGCAAACTGTGGCTGAAGTGAAATATGAGCAAAAAAGGCATTCGCCACTAGTTTGCTGAAGAGCAGCATAAAATGTGTTGTTGTCAGTACACAACTCTGAAGCACAACAGAGTATCTGCTACACCCATAGCAATTATTGCTTCAGACCGCTACAGACGGGGGAGGTAATCTGGAGGAGACAAGCTAAAGCAGGTTGGAGTGAATTTAGTCATTTTATGTCGTAATGAAAAGCAACAAAGAAAAGTGTGCCCAAGAGCAACGTTTTCAATCAGTGGATGTTGCCTGATACGACTTGTGGATTTGAGACATGGATGCATGCCACGAACGAAAGAACAAACGTTGAAAAGTGTTCAAAGAAGCATAGAGAGGTGCATGCTGGGGATTACACTGACAGAAAAAGTAAGACATAGATCGATGAACAAATGAAAATTCGACGCTCTACGACAAGAGTTGATGAAAGCAAGTGGTCTTGGGCAGAACACATTGCTAGCAGGGACTGTGGACGATGGACGATGGACGATGGACGAGGCTGGCGGTGGAATGGCACCCAAAGAGCAGACCGAAGCTAAGATGTCGACCACTTTGCAGGTGGATTTTATGAGATCAGATAGAGCGCAATAAAGATCATGGCACCGCTGGATCGTTAGGATGGTAACTTTGTGGGGAAACTATACAGCTGCGAATAAGTCATGGATGATTATGATTAATTCATGTGTATATAATTTTATTATGTGACGAGTTTTCAACTGATTCAAATTTGTAGTTTGTGAAAGGAAAGACCACAGGACAATATAGGACATTTGTAACTTATACCTTTTTGTTATTATCAGCTCCAAATGAAGTTGCCATGCCAACCCAGGAGGAGCAGCTGCCACAGGAGGCTGTGTTGTCTGCCATCATGGGTATGGTCGCCGTTCACATGAGCGCATGCATGGCAGTATGCATGTTCATGAACGCTTGTTTAACCAGTTACTGAAATTAATAGATTGCAATTGCCAGCTTCGCCGTGTATTACGAGAGACAAGAGAAGTAAACTCTAGTGATGTATCACAATGTAATATTCCACCAGGTTTCCAAAACCACAATCGGTAAGTAACTAATTGCATCACAATTAAACCGCATGATAACGCCTCTTATTATTTGTTATAATGTATCCACAGAGAAGCCAGTGGTGTTCACCAAGGGCCTGCAGGATCTGACAGAAGAGGAACTCGGAGACGCTATGTTTGTGTGCGAGGTGTCCAAAGATGGTGCCCCAGTCACGTGGCTGAAACATGGTGGGGTGCTTTACCCTGGAGCAAAGTGTGAGATGAGTCAGGATGGAAGAGCGGCCAGACTGGTCCTGCATCACCTGGGCCTGCACGACGCTGGGCAGTACTCCTGTGACACTGGCCACGATGTCACCACCGCCAGGCTCAATGTCACAGGTGATTTATTTAATGCATATCTCATTAAATATAGACTCAGTCCAAAGTTTTACATTTTAAAATCAATGACAAACATCTCTGGAATATAAATAATTATTTCATCGTACTTTACAGTGCAACCACGACTGATTTAAGTATCCTTCTTTCCAGAGCGAGACATTCGCATTGTGAGAGGCCTGGAGGACTGTGAGGTGTTTGAGAACAACTCGGCCATGTTCTCCTGCGAGATCTCCCACGCTGATGTGCAGCAGGTGGAGTGGTGGCTGGATCAGAGCCGGCTGTATCATAACGAGTTTAATGAAATCAGTGTGGACGGAGGGAAAACACACGTCCTCACCCTCAACAACCTCGCCCTGCAGGACGGCGGCTGTGTTACCTTCAAGGCAGGGAAACAGACGTCCTCAGCAACTTTGTCCATTAAGGGTACGCTACGTACTGTCATAAGCCCATCTTTGATATTGATATAAAAGATTCTGTGTATTTCATGACATCTCAATGTCTGATAATTGTTTTTTTTACCCTTTTATCTGGCAACAAAACTGACACCTTTTTTTACAAGGAGTCAAGTTTGCATTGACCACAATACCTGCGGTCGGAATGCAAACAAAAAACACAACTCTGTGTCTGGTTTGTGAATTTGATCTTCGTGATAATTAATATTGAACGTGCTTTAAAATCCAACTCCATCTTGTTGTGGTGTGCACAGCGGTACCAGTGAAGTTTGTGAAGCGACTAGAAGATGTAGATTGTGTGGAGGATGGAGAAGCAGAATTTGTGTGTGAGGTGTCCCAGCCCAGTGCTCCGGTCACATGGCACAGGGGCGATAAGCAGCTGAGCCCTTCTCAGAAGTACGTAATGCACAGAGACGGAGCGGTCGCGAGTCTCGTTGTCACAAAGCTGCAGCGAGAAGACGCTGGGGCGTACACTTGTGATGCAGGAGATGAAGCCACGTCTGCTAATCTCTGTGTTCAAGGTGAGATGTGATCATCTTCACGTGATTTTCCTCAAGCGACAGTCATGGTTACCTCTGTACACGAGTTTATCAACTAACAATAATAACCCGGAGTCAAATATTACTTTATACAATATTGGATGCTCTTTTTCTGCTATAGAGGCCCCGGTGCTGATCTCCGAGGCCCTTCGGGACCAGGAGGTTGAAGAGAGTGGAACTGCGACTCTCCGCTGCCGCTTCTCAAAGCCAGCAGCGAGGGTCACCTGGAGGAAGGACTCCTCAGTCCTGCACCCGAGTGACAAGTATGAGATGAAGCTGGAGGGTAACCTGGCCACTCTTGTTATCCTTAACGTTCAACCGGAGGATGCTGGGAGCTACAACTGCGAGACAGAGAACGATCAGACTTCTGGAATGCTTAGAGTTAAAGGTGAGATGTGCCATTGAGTTTTGAGAATGCATTTGTTGTCATATCTTATTATGATTAGTCAAGCAAAAGTTTTGCTGTCCGACGCGCGGGCAGGCAAGTGCGCAGTGGTGACATCACCGCACGCACCTGCGTCATGACGCGGGATTCCACAGCGCTGAGCCGCATTCTTGCGTGGTGGCGACGTCATAACACCCCCCCACCCCCCAACGCAACCCACTCTCCATCTTGGTTATGCAGTTGCGAGGGCAGTGCTAAGTCATACTATATTATAGAAAAAAGATTTGCTGGCTGGTTAACTTCCCGGCTGCCAACGTGCCGGCCAGCGTGCGTTCGGATTGGCTGGAGGCCATGTGCTGGCTCACACGCATAGGGGAGCAGGCGCACGAGTGGAGGCGAACGGGCGTGGGGTGGGGGTGCACCGAGGGGAAGCGCGGGTAGGGGGTGCATGGGTGCGGTGCGCACAGGGTGGGGTGGGTGGCAGGGGTGACTGGGGGGGCTATGCTATGATATGAGCTTGATGTATGTTTGTTGAACGTATTTCGCACCGTGCGTAGCAAACCGTGCTTCCTTTACGTTACACAATCTTGATTTGTTTTCGCTACAGAGACCCCAGTGCTGATCTCTGAGGTCCTTCAGGACCAGGAGGTTGAAGAGAGTGGAACTGCGACTCTCCGCTGTCGCTTCTCAAAGCCAGCAGCGAGGGTCACCTGGAGGAAGGACTCCTCAGTCCTGCACCCGAGTGACAAGTATGAGATGAAGCAGGAGGGAAACATGGCCATCCTTCTCATCCACAACGTACAGCTGGAGGATGCTGGGAGCTACGAGTGCGAGACAGAAAATGATCGGACTTTTGCAATGTTGAAAATAACAGGTTTTTGTCTCATAACACATTCAAAATTACTTGTGATTTACTCATTGAATTTTGTCGCAGAGAAACAATGTTGGGATAAATTCGATCGTTTTATTATTTCACAGAGAAGCCAGTGATGTTCACCAAGGGCCTGACGGATCTGACAGAAGAGGAACTCGGAGACGCTGTGTTTGTGTGCGAGGTATCCAAAGAAGGGGCCCCAGTCACGTGGCTGAAACATGGTGGGGTGCTTTACCCTGGGGCAAAGTGTGAGATGAGTCAGGATGGAAGAGCGGCCAGACTGGTCCTGCATCACTTGGGCCTGCACGACGCTGGGCAGTACTCCTGTGACACTGGCCACGATGTCACCACTGCCAGGCTGATTGTCACAGGTGATTTATTTAATGGATATTTCATTAAAAGTTTTACAATTTAAATTCAATAACAAACATCTGTGGAATATAAATAATTATTTCATCATACTGTTCATTACAACCACGACTGGTTTTAACCACGACTGATTTAAGTATCCTTCTTTCCAGAGCGAGACATCCGCATTGTGAGAGGCCTGGAGGACTGTGAGGTGTTTGAGAACAACTCAGCCACGTTTTCCTGCGAGATCTCCCACGCTGATGTGCAGGAGGTGGAGTGGTGGCTGGATCAGAGCCGGCTGTATCATAACGAATTGAATGAAATCAGTGTGGACGGAGGGAAAACACACGTCCTCACCCTCAGCAACCTCACCCTGCAGGACGGCGGCTGTGTTACCTTCAAGGCAGGGAAACACACGTCCTCAGCAACTTTGTCCATTAAGGGTACGCGACGTGCTGTGATAAGCCCATCTTTGAATCTAGATTTGAAGCTTTCGTGACTGCAAGGATTCATACTCTTAGTTTTTTTTTGGTAAAGCCACGTAGGTAAAAAAATAAAAATAATAGAAATAATAATCGAAATAAAATAATAAATCACGACGTTTCGGAGGCAACACAAGTCTCCGTCATCAGGTGGGACAGTCACAGCTAAATTTACTGTATCAAGTGAGGAAAAATCCAAGAGACAAGCTCTTAAATACAAGTTAAGGGGGGTGGGGGGGGGCTTAAAGAGAACAATGGTGCACATCGACTCGGGGTTGTGGCCGGTGTTAACTGATGATCAAAGTAAAAGAAGAGGTGTTAAATGCTGGGGATGTCAACACTCGGTAAAGTAGAATAGTATCTGTCAAATAAGATGGTACAAATATGTGTAGTTATTTTTTTTTTACATGGTTAATAACATCTTTCCAATGATTACTCAGTTTGTACCCATCATCACGGTTGAAGTTATGTCTGTGTTTGTATATCTAGATGGCTTCGTGTACAAACCTTTGATGGTAACCAGAAAGTTTGCAGAGCACTTAGGTCTCGGAAAAGACAATATCATGAGAGCCCACAGCGTTGTAGCAATGATCGGCAACGGCGGAAGACTCAACTTTGCCGTGTTTCAAATCTGACTTGTGCTCACGAATACGATCAGAGACATTACGTTTCGTTTCACCAATGTAATAATCACCACAGATGCAACTCAATTTATAGACTCCAGGGTATTGCAAGTCAGGAATGACATCTTTTACAGATGGGATTAGATCACGGATTTTATTTACGATTCAGAACAGTATGTAAAAAAAATCATGATATTGTCTTTTTTGAGACCAAGGTGCTCTGCAAACCTTCTGGCTACCATCAAAGGTTTGTACACGAAGCCATCCAGATATACAAGCACAGACAACTTCAACTGTGATGATGGGTACAAACTGAGTCATCATTGGAAAGATATTATTAACCATGTTAAAAAGATTTAACTACACATATTTGTACCATCTTATTTGACATGCACTATTCTACTTTACAGAGTGTTGACATCCCCAGCATTTAACAGTACTGCTTTCTTCTTTTATTTTGATTATCAGCTAACACCGGCCACAACCCCGAGTCGATGTGCACCAATTGTTCTCTTTTAGCCCCGCCCCCCACCATTCCATTCCCTGGCTACCACATTCAAATAAGCCCCCCCCCCCCCCCTCTTAACTTGTATTTAAGAGCTTGTCTCTTGGATTTTTCCTCACTTGATACAGTAAATTTAGCTGTGACGGTCCCACCTGATGATGGAGACTTGTGTTGCCTCCAAAACGTCGTGATTTATAATTTAAGTTCCATAAATAATTTATTATGTATTTTCATTTTATTATTTATTTCTATTTTTTGCCTACGTGACTTTACCGAAAAAAACCTAAGAGTACCCATCTTTGATGTTAATATCATAGAAGGTTCTCTGTATTTCATGACATCTTAATTTCTGGTTTGTTAAGTTGATCTTCGTAATAATTCATTATTGAATGTGCTCTAAAGTCCATCTTCTTTTGTTGTGGTGTGCACAGCGGTACCAGTGAAGTTTGTGAAGCGACTAGAGGATGTAGATTGTGTGGAAGATGGAGAAGCAGAATTTGTGTGTGAGGTGTCCCAGCCCAGTGCTCCGGTCACATGGCACAGGGGCGATAAGCAGCTGAGCCCTTCTCAGAAGTACGTAATGCACAGAGACGGAGCGGTCGCGAGTCTCGTTGTCACAAAGCTGCAGCGAGAAGACGCTGGGGCGTACACTTGTGATGCAGGAGATGAAGCCACGTCTGCTAATCTCTGTGTTCAAGGTGAGATGTGATAATCTTCACATGATTTTCCTCAAGCGACAGTCATGGTAACCTCTGTACAAGAGTTTATCTACCAAGAATAATAACCCGGAGTCAAATATTACTTTATACAATATTGGATGCTCTTTTTTTGCTACAGAGGCCCCGGTGCTGATCTCCGAGGCCCTTCGGGACCAGGAGGTTGAAGAGAGTGGAATTGCAACTCTCCGATGTCGCTTCTCAAAACCAGCAGCGAGGGTCACCTGGAGGAAGGAATCCTCAGTCCTGCACCCGAGTGACAAGTATGAGATGAAGCTGGAGGGTAACCTGGCCACTCTTGTTATCCACAATGTACAGCTGGAGGATGCTGGGAGCTATGAGTGCAAGACAGAGAATGATCAGACTTCTGCAGTGCTAAGAGTGAAAGGTTAGTTATCCCAATGAGTTTTTAATAATTAATGTCTACTATACTGTATGTAAAAACAAGTTTGCACGAGATTGGTAATTAATTACTAAATTGGTTTGAAATAATTTGAACATTATGAGACTTCCATTACACACTCATGGTTTGTTTTTGCTGCAGAAACCCCAGTGATGATCACTGAGGCCCTTCAGGATCAGGAGGTTGAAGAAAGTGGAACTGCGACTATCCGCTGCCGCTTCTCAAAGCCGGCAGCGAGAGTCACCTGGAGAAAGGACTCCTCAGTCCTGCACCCGAGTGACAAGTATGAGATGAAACTGGAGGGTAACCTGGCCACTCTTGTTATCCACAACGTTCAACCAGAGGATGCTGGGAGTTTCGATTGCGAGACGGAGAATGATCAAACTTCTGGAATATTGGCAATAAAAGGTTATTGTCACAAAACACATATGTAAAGGATAGATATATGCGGTGCGCGCAGTTAAGTGGGTGCAACTGAGGACAAACAAGTGTGATCGTTACAACGTGAGGTTTGCACCAACAAACTGACAGTAATTAATAGGAGAAGCAGTTGCAAACGAGGTCGAACAGGTGGGAAGGTTGAGGCCGGAGGTTGTCGTCAGGGTGATGGGAGATGGGGGGTGATGATAAGGGATTAATAAGGACACCAGGCACCGGGCAGGCGGTGGCTTAAGGGGAAGTGCGTGAGGACTCGGGATGAGCAGGGGGATATAAGCGGTAGTGTGCATGAGTGGATGGAGTTGCCTGGGAACCAAGAATGAAGACATCTCCCCACGGCCGCTCAAGCTGTCAATGAAGCCTCAACCCTCACACCGTCGCCGGGCAGGTGTTGGCTGAACCCCCCACACGGGACAGACGGTTGAGTGGGTATGAGGCAATGTACGTGAGGGCAACGGTGGAGATGCAGAGTTCTAGGAGTTGCTGTGTGCAGAGTCGCTGAGTGCAGAGTTGCTGAGTGCAGGATAGGTGAGGTGCAGAAAAGATGAGAGCGGAGAGAAGTCAACTCTATGTGACAGCAAAGATAGGTATAGGAGTGCCTACAACTGGCGCGTGAACAGGAGTAATAAATATTATTTGGGTCTTTCGGTGAAGTCACGTAGATAGGTTCAAAAAATATAACATACAAAAAAGTACGATGTTTCGATCGCAACGCAAGCGGTTGTCATAAAATGATGACGTTTCGATCGCAAAAAATTATGACGACTGCTTGCGTTGCAATCGAAATGTCGCAGGGTTTTTTAGTTATTTTTGTTATTTTCTTTGAACCAAGAAACGTGACTTTACCGAAAGACCCAAAGAATATGAATTCCTGCAGTCACGAAAGCTTTAAGTCCAGGAATAATAAAGTGTAAGCAGGTGACGTGTTACCACGTGTCAGTGTGAGTAATTTTTAAAGACACTACACATGCAAAAAATATTTGCAATTAAGTAACTAGATTCTTCCAGTAAAACAATGGTGGGATAAAATCTACTGCCTTCTTATTTCACAGATAAACCAGTGATGTTCACCAAGGGCCTGCAGGATCTAACAGAAGAGGAACTCGGAGACGCTGTGTTCGTGTGCGAGGTGTCCAAAGAAGGGTCCCCAGTAACGTGGCTGAAACATGGTGGGGTGCTTTACCCTGGGGCAAAGTGTGAGATGAGTCAGGATGGAAGAGCGGCCAGACTCGTGCTGCATCACTTGGGCCTGCACGACGCTGGGCAGTACTCCTGTAACACTGGCCATGATGTCACCACCGCCAGGCTCAATGTCACAGGTGATTAGTACATTTTAAAAGTACATTCACGAGAATTTAAACGTTTTTTTCAGTATATGTGAACACTTAACCTTTATAAATGATTAGATAAGAGAACCAGAATTGATATAAATATCCTTCTTTCCAGAGCGAAACATCCACATTGTGAGAGGCCTGGAGGACTGTGAGGTGTTTGAGAACAACTCGGCCACGTTCTCCTGCGAGATCTCCCACGCTGATGTGCAGGAGGTGGAGTGGTGGCTGGATCAGAGCCGGCTCTATCATAACGAATTGAATGAAATCAGTGTGGACGGAGGGAAAACACACGTCCTCACCCTCAACAACCTCACCCTGCAGGACGGCGGCTGTGTTACCTTCAAGGCAGGGAAACAGACGTCCTCAGCGAACTTGTCTATTAAGGGTACGCTACGTACTGTAATAAGCCCATCTTTGGTGTTAATACCATAAAAGGTTCTCTGTGTATTTCATGATATCTAAATATCTGTTTTGTGAAGTTGATCTTCGTATTAATTAATATTGAACGTGCTCTAAAGTCCAACTCCATCTTCTTGCGTTGTGGTGTGCACAGCGGTACCAGTGAAGTTTGTGAAGCGACTAGAGGATGTAGATTGTGTGGAGGATGGAGAAGCAGAATTTGTGTGTGAGGTGTCCGAGCCGAGCGCTCCGGTCACATGGCACAGGGGCGATAAACAGCTGAGCCCTTCTCAGAAGTACGTGATGCACAGACACGGAGCGGTCGCGAGTCTCGTTGTCACAAAACTGCAACCAGAAGACGCAGGGGCGTACACTTGTGATGCAGGAGATGATGCCACCTCTGCCAGACTCCGTGTTCAAGGTGAGATGTGTTGGTTCTCCACAACCAAAGATAATAGTGATCTTGGTACATGGACATTCTGCCAAGTTCCACAGTTTACCAATCATAAACTGGCCTCATATTTTGCTTGCAGAGGCCCTGGTGCTTATTTATGAGGCACTTCAGGACCACGAGGTTGAAGAGTGTGGGACTGCAACTCTCCGTTGCCGCTTCTCAAAGCCAGCAGCGAGAGTCACCTGGAGGAAGGACTCCTCAGTCCTGCATCCAAGTGCCAAGTATGAGATGAAGCTAGAGGAGGACGTGGCCACTCTTGTAATCCGTAATGTGCAGCTGGAGGATGCTGGGAGCTATGAGTGTGAGACGGAGAATGATCGGACGTCCTCAACCCTTCGAGTTAAAGGTGTGCCAATGTGTTTTTTAATGCATAAAAAATGCGTGTGTAAAAGGAGGTCATGGTGTTGGATTGGCAATTGTTAAATCTATTTTCTGTAATTACTTTTCTTTTTTAAGTTCGATCAAACTCTGTTTCGTATATTATACAAAAATAAATTGGTTTATTTATACGACAGAAACCCCAGTGATGATTCTGGAGGCCCTTCAGAACCAGGAGGCTGAAGAGAGTGGAATTGCGACTCTCCAATGCCGCTTCTCAAAACCAGCAGTGAGAGTCACCTGGAGGAAGGACTCCTCAGTCCTGCACCCGAGTGACAAGTATGAGATGAAACTTGAGGGAAACGTAGCCATTCTTGTTATCCATAACGTTCAATCAGAGGATGCTGGGAGCTACGAATGTGAGACGGAGAATGATCGGACTTCTGCAATGCTGGAAATAAAAGGTGTTTTTCTCATGAAACATTTAAACATTCTTCCGATTAAATAATTGCTCCTTCACGCTGTGAAACAATGGTGGGAGATAATTATATTGTCTTCTTATTTCACAGAGAAGCCAGTGGTGTTCACCAAGGGCCTGCAAGATCTGACAGAAGAGGAACTCGGAGACGCTGTGTTTGTGTGCGAGGTGTCCAAAGAAGGGGCCCAAGTAACGTGGCTGAAAAATGGTGGGGTGCTTTACCCTGGGGCAAAGTGTGAGATGAGTCAGGATGGAAGAGCGGCCAGACTGGTCCTGCATCACTTGGGCCTGCACGACGCTGAGCAGTACTCCTGTGACACTGGCCACGATGTCACCACTGCCAGGCTGATTGTCACAGGTGATTAGTACATTTTAAAAGTACATTCACGTAAATTTTAAAGGTTTTTTTCTAGTGTTGTTGAAGGTTTTTTTACATTTAAAATTAATTGTTTTTATTTAGAACTCATGTAAATATGAGAGAACCAGAATTGATTTAAATATCCGTCTTTCCAGAGCGAGACATTCGTGTTGTGAGAGGCCTGGAGGACTGTGAGGTGTTTGAGAACAACTCGGCTACGTTCTCCTGCGAGATCTCCCACGCTGATGTGCAGGAGGTGGAGTGGTGGCTGGATCAGAGCCGGCTCTATCATAACGAATTGAATGAAATCAGTGTGGACGGAGGGAAAACACACGTCCTCACCCTCAACAACCTCACCCTGCAGGACGGTGGCTGTGTTACCTTCAAGGCAGGGAAACAGACGTCCTCAGCAACTTTGTCCATTAAGGGTAGGTCATTCAAATTGTTTTCAATGGATGTCACCACTTGAAATAATGAATAACTAGCCGAGTATTTAATGTCAATTTAAATTGGATTGAAAGGTTCAAAAGCAGAGAGCAAATTGTCCGAAACAATAAAATATGTGTTGAGGAAGGGGTCCATGTAAACATCAGCGGAGATTTAAAACTGGAGATTGAATAGGTAGAACTCTGTAAAAACGATTGGGAAAAGAATGAGAAGAGAAATCAGAGAAAAAGACAAGCATGGCTGAAGACATCACAGCGAGCAATGGGAGCATGAAAGCAGCAAAAAGACACATTTATATTTACGCAATCTAACCCAGAAACCTTTATTATGGATAATATTGGTCGCGAAAGCCTACGTTTTAAACCAGAAAAAAAGGCAGTTCACAAATATTAGCCCTGGGGGAGAAAGTTGTAACCGTAACTTATGATATAGAAACAATCCTAAAATGAGTGGAGGCTGAGCCGAACTAGGGGATGCCCAGGACTGATTCAGATAATCGTCGCTGGTGTTAGCCATGAACAGGACTTGAATTCAGTTCGCCGGGTTCGTAGCTCAGCGCAGCGTGCTGCGAACCGATACCCACTCACGGGATCAGAAGGATTGGTCAACGCCACATGTTGGTGGTGATTGCACCATCGCATCATAATCCTCTGATGGAATTACTTCAGTCCGCTTCTAACATGGACTTGGGCTGTATTTATGATGTCGACTTATGCTGCACTCATTCAGTGGGGTGGAATGGCAGCTTCCATTTCCTGCAGGAAGAATGTTAGTCAAAATCTGCACTATACAATTTCATGCCATTGATATTCAACACCTTTTCTCCTGTGCTTCTATCTCCATGTGTAACCATCTGCAAAGGATTGCCTGTAAGGTTTGTGAAGACTTTGGAGGATGTACATTGCATGGAAAATGGAGAAGCACAATTTGTCTGCGAAGTTTCCCAGCCCAGTGCCTCAGTCACATGGCGTAAAGGTGATCGACACCTGAGTCCTTCTCAGAAGTATGTGACGCACAGAGACGGAGCGATTGTAATACTCGTGATCACAAAGCTGCGGCCAGAGGACGCGGGGACGTACATTTGTGATGCAGGAAATGAGGCCACCTCTGCCAAACTCCACGTTCAAGGTGAACCGTGATCATTAAAACTTGGTTCTCCCCAGTCTATGTCATGCCAGATTATTACAAGAATACTATTTACTCTTTGGTTCTTTTGGTAAAGTCACGTAGAAATTAAATACAATGATAATAGAATACGACGTTTCGATTGGAACACAAGCAACCATCATCAGGTACAAATGAATGAGAAAACAAACATAGTAAACTTGGAAATATAATGCAATACAGCACAGAGAGTCGGCCAACACAACAGTTGGATTGCACTCTCATGGTGATAATCTCTCATTAACACTGCTGTTGTGCGCATATGCGGGGGTGATACTCTTATGCGGCAACGGAAGCTTATTTCATGCTAATCTCTCTCCCTAATCTCTCTGTCCCTAATCTCCCCCATTAACACAACTGACGTGCTTGCGTCCGGGGATGGAAGTCCTTTCCAGCTCAGACCCTGCTTGCTCGCCCATCGCCACATATTTTTGTAACAGCTCTTTCGCTGGTTCAGCAGTTCCATTGATGGATTATTTTTCCGCCTGAGGACGACCGCTTGTGTTGTCATCGAAACGTCGTGATCGATTATTATTTTTTCTACCTACGTGACTTGACGAAAGCTTCAAATCAAGATAGTAAGAATACTAGTTTTAAGATACTGTATATCTATGCACAATATGAGTACGCAGATGAATCTAACAATAGTTTTCCCGAAATAATGTGGCCTCGTGTATCTTTCTTACAGAGGCCCCGGTGCTGATCTCCGAGGCCCTTCAGGACCAGGAGGTTGAACAGAGTGGAACTGCGACTCTCCGCTGCCGCTTCTCAAAGCCAGCAGTGAGAGTCACCTGGAGGAAGGACTCCTCAGTTCTGCTACCGAGTGCCAAGTATGAGATGAAGCAGGAGGGAAATGTTGCCACACTCATCATCCACAACGTTCAACCAGAGGATGCTGGGAGCTATGAGTGTGAGACGGAGGATGGCCGCACCTTTGCTACGCTTACTCTTACAGGTATGGCTAAATTGATCATTATATTTATACTTCTGTAAAGTGTTACATTAAGGTAAAATGTTATGTTTTTGAAGGGTTTTTTTCCATGATGCTCATTATGTACAACCAAATGTAACCACTGAATACCTCTGTATGTTATGTTTAATAGAGAAGCCAGTGGTGTTCACCAAGGGCTTGCGGGATTTGACAGAAGAGGAACTCGGAGATGCTGTGTTTGTGTGCGAGGTGTCCAAAGAAGGGGCCCCAGTAACGTGGTTAAAAAATGGCGGGGTGCTTTACCCTGGAGCAAAGTGTGAGATGAGTCAGGATGGAAGAGCGGCCAGACTGGTCCTGCATCACCTGGGCCTGCGCGACGCTGGGCAGTACTCCTGTGACACCGGCCACGATGTCACCACCGCTAGGCTCAATGTCACAGGTGATCTGTGTATTATTTTACGAGCACTGTACACATTTATAATGTCAATATTTAGGCTAATGTAGGCATACGTTATGTGCAGGCATGTTTAAATCATCTGTTTTTAATGTATGTTCAGAACCCATCATCTCCATCACGAGGGGTCTGGAGGACTGTGAGGTGTTTGAGCAGGGCTCGGCCATATTCACGTGTGAGATCTCCCACGCTAATGTGAAGGAAGCCAAGTGGTCGTTGGCGGACACACCGCTACAGAACAACGAGCTCAATGAAATCAGTGTCACAAATGGCAAGACCCACGTGCTGACAATAAACCACCTAACGGTGGAGGAGAGTGGCACTGTCAGCTTCAGTGCAAGGAATGCCACGTCCTCTGCTCATCTTATTGTCAAACGTAAGGATACTATGATTGGATAAATGAATTTAGTACCATTTGGCATAAAACATTCCTAAATATGTGGATATTTTGATTTATATATAATTGCATCTCCACAGGGCGTCCAGTCCACATCACTCAGCCACTGCAGAACACTGAGGCTTATGCATCTGGAGAGGTGACCTTCCTGTGTGAGCTATCTGGACCATCTGAGGTCACATGGAGGAAGGCTGGGCGAGTAATGGAGGCCAGCGATCGGGTCCATATGTGGCAGGAGGCCAACACGGCAAGACTCACAATCCTTGGTGTGACCCTGGAGGACAGAGGGGAATATTCGTGTGACATTGGGAGTGAAAGCTCCACTGCCGAGCTCGGCGTACAAGGTTTGTCAATTATTTTATATCACTCATGCAGAAAATTTAAGTGTTCATCACTTTGTTTTTGTAACCATTCACTTATTTTCCTTTTATTCGCCAGAGCTACCGGTCATCATGCTGGAGCCACTACAGGGTGCGGAGCCTCAACAAGGTTAGGTGCTCCTCCACCACCGGCCGTGCCGTAACGAGCAACAATCGCAGTACTGCTCATTGTTTTGTACCAAATGCCTCGCCAACATAAAATGAAAACATGTTTATAATGTTGGTTTCCATATGCCTTTCAGAGCCATGTAATATTGTACGGGGCCTAGGAGACTGCGTCGCTTACGAGGGCGGTTCGGCTACATTCACCTGTGAGATCTCCGTTGCCGACGTACGGGAATCCGCGTGGTTTCTGGGTGACACGCCACTCCGGAATAACGATCTCAATGAGATTAGCGTGGTGAACGGAAGGACGCACGTGCTGGCCATGAAGCATCTCACGCCACAAGACAGCGGCACGATCAGGTTCAGTGCCCTGAACGCATCCTCGTCTGGCCAATTGAGGGTGAAAGGTGAGGCAGTTTTTTACTCGTGTAGATATCTCTGTCAATAAAAAAACACATTTGCTTTTTCAAATGTTATCAAATATTACTTACTCAGAACAGTTTAATTTTGTTTTAAATTACATATATTACAAATGTTACATATATTACAAATGTTACATATATTACAAATGTAGGTTATTTCTGTTGCCACCTGCATAGTCACACCCATTGTCTGCTATGTAGCTAAAGTTAGACACAGTTTTCATACTCCTTTGCAACATCATAATTTGTTTTTATTATAAAAGGAGTGCAACAATTAGACCTTGTTTGGGTGTAAAAACTAGTATTCTTAATCATTTTAACTCTATCCCACTGGGCCTAGTACGAGGCACGAGCATTTGGCCTGACCACACGCTACCGCTGCTCCATTCTACCTGGTTGCACGACAACCACTCCCTGTCTCACAAAGTTGTCTCTGTCCTTGTTGTACTTCCGCGTTCGTACTCTGTCTTGTCTGTACTGTTTATTGTCTCATTGTCTGTACTGTCTATAGTCCCCTTGTCTGTACTGTCAATAGTCTCCTTGTCTGTGTAGTGGGTTCAACTGTGTCGCAGACGTACTTGGAGGCAACACATTTATTCAATCCAACACATGGGTTAACTTTCCCCTTAACAGAATGACAACCTATGGTGGTGACCACCAGGCTAACTACACTAGTTACAACGTAACGCTACTACGGACCGGGACCAACAGCTTTGGTCCGGGTTCACGTGTTGGAGACTCGTTGAACGGAGAACGTAGATTAAGGTTTCTTCCAGGATAACAACAACCCCGGTCCCTTTCGGGACCCGGCCTATATTCTTTTGGGCGTGCGCCCCTCTGTAGACTTAACTGGTCACGTGTCCTCACGGGTCAACCAGAGTCCCATGGCCTCACATAACCTCATCCTTCGGCCGGCACTCACATGCATTGTCCTGTAGGGCTGGCGCTGTATGCAAAGCGTGGTGCCATCTGGCGCTATCATATTCAGCGCTCACCGGGCCCCTCTAGGGCTGGTACTACACCCACACCCTTGTGGTATCCGTGATGTTGTTACATTGCACACCGTGCCCCTCTAGGGCCGGCACTGCACCCAGCACAGTGACAGCCGTCCCGGCTGTCAACTCCCCTTCAACAAAACAACAACAAAACCCCTAAGTGTGCCTCAACAAATAAATACCCCATCCCATAAATACAATATATACAATATATACAGTGACGAATGGGAGAAGGGAACAGAACCAACAGTACACAACGGAAGAGGGAAGGGAAGAGAGATAGAGATAAGTAGAGAGAGAAAAAACAACACGCAGTAACACTCGAAACCTCGATACCCCCTCCATCACCGGCATCTCCCACCCTCACCGTGGAACAACACCCACAAGCACAATAAAGGCCAGGTTCAACCAATGACCAATACGATATGCCGAGTGCGACAACCAACTGACGGTGTGTGTGTGTATGGGGATCACGAAAACTGAAGAGTCTTTGATCGAGTCCTCGTGGCCGGGCCCCCAGGTGAGGTGGGCGTACTCTCCCTGGGGGTGCCAGGGGAAATTTGAAAATGTCCCGTCGAACCCAGCTCCTCACGAAAAGCAGTCGGCCGGACAGACGAGCCCTCCGCTCCCGAAGTTTGCGGAGGCGGCGCAGGCGGCAGCTCGGGGGACGTTAAACGCGCGGAACCTGAGGACGGGATCACATCACACACCTAAGGACCAACCTCAGTGGGTACACACCTCAGCTCGCCCGACACACCCGACACTTGGCCCCTGTGTGGAGATGGATGTACGAACCAGCTCCGTCGACCCCAACGAATTTGAACACACTGGGGCCAAACGACCCGAATAACATCAACAGGCCCCCTCCAGTGTTTTAAACAATTTGGGTGATGTACCCACCAGTACCTGGGGACAGTGCAACTAGGCCTTGCCACCTGGGGCCCACTCATGTCCGGAAAGATGGAGACCCCTCAGCCGCTCATTTGCCAATTGGCCCGACTTGGAATTTTCCCTGGAAGCCTCGCGCACTTCCGAAAGCTTTTGAAGGATAAGGCGCATGGAATTTGGAATTTTAGATTTAGCCTTGCTTGGCTCGGCTAATTGGACATCAATGGGGTGGGAGGGTTGTGTTCTCTCCCGTACATTAAAAAAATTGGCGAGTAGCCGGTGGATGCGTGAGGGACCATTCTGTAGGCAGCCAGGAACTTGGGAACATGCAAGTCCCAGTCAAGCTGGGACTCGCTGACCTGATGACTCAACATGGACGTCAGAGTCCTGTGCAACCGCTCCACCATTCCGTCCGTCTGGGGGTGGTAGGGCGACGTACGTACTTTCTTTGTTACAAACAAATCACACACCTCCCGCAGCAATTTAGAAGAAAAATGTTTATCCTGATCGGTCAGAAGACGCTCAGGGGCCCCCTTGTCCATCACATAGCCATCGAGGAATGCCTCAGTGATGGTCGCTGCTGACTGGTTGGGAAGCGGCCAGGCCATTGGCCACCGTGACAAATATTCGACGCTCACCAGTAAATACTTATTCACGCGAGGGGTGGTAGGAAATGGACCAAGGACATCAAGAGCAACCACCTCATTTATGCGGGAAACTTGAATGGATTGCAACGGTGGATAACAGGGTTTAGACGGGGGTTTCCGCTGAGCACACTAGGAAGATTCCTTCTGCAGTCGCCTCCTGGTCAAGTGGCTTTCGCAATCGTAAAAGGAACCAACATTTGCGTGCCAGGAGGAATTATTACGGTCCTACTTCCAAGCACTTGTACAGTAGCATTGACCTTGCACAATCGAGTGGGAGAAGGAAAAAAAGCCATGCGACGGCCCAATGGTAACTCGAGGCAACCCTGATCAATACAAATTTTGAGTGGCATCTTCCTAAGGAAGTCAGTCCCAAGCAAGCAAGGAACAGCAAGGGACGTTGATACAAGAACTGGTCCCGTCAATTTGATATCTCCAATAGACACCTCTGCTATTATCTTCCCAATGATGCCCAATGAGCCGCCGTTTGTGGCAAAGCACGGAACCCCGACGGAACATAGGGTACGACATTTAGGGGGCAGAATGTAAAACATCAACTCATAAGTGATAGTCGCAGACACACCGGTATCGATGAGCATTCTGATTTCAACCCCCTCTATCATTCCGATAACAGTGGATGATCCCGCGGCCGCGGCAACCACTCTATGGGCCAACTCCGACCACTAACCCGGTCAGAGTGGCCAGTCAGCCCAAGCAAAAATCTGAACCCTCAGGCCCCGAAACACGACGGGAACGAAAATCATCCGAACGCAATGAGTGAGGTAGATTCAGGGGCCAAGTGTGTGGTGTGCCACAACTCGCCTTGGGGTATAGTGGAGTGTATTCACATGGACATTTTTTGCTTTTCTCCTGTGTCACTTTATTACTTTGCATCCCGTACGGATGCTCCTCACACTAACACAACGTACCCTTGCTCCGAACTCCCTCTCTCTATACTCTACTAGCCTGTGATTAAAAACTCCACTAGCCTGTCACTTAATACTCCGCTAGCCTGTCACTCTTCTCTCACACCTCCACCCTGGTCCTTGCCCCCAGCGGGGGATCAGCCAACACAGCTGGGGAGGACGAGGTGTGGAGGGCAAGGTCCCAGGCTTCTTCTCTCCGGCTCTTGTCCTCTTCGTTGCTTCAACTCCAACCAACAACCCCGTGTTGCTCCGCACACACCCTTATATCCCCCTCCTCATTAAGGGTCCTCAGTTACCCCCATTAAGCTGGCGCCTCAGCGGCGCCTCCTGCACGTGCTCTCTATCTCTCTTATCATCTCCAACTCCCGCCTCTCCAGCGTCTACTTCGTTTTCCCACGCTCACACCTGCCTGTCCCCAAATGCACCCGCTAAATTACTGCTTCTCCCCCTAATTGCTGGCACCTCTCTGGCGGCAGTGTATACTGAACTGTTTGTCTTGTGTAAACAGGACTATATGTCTTGTGTATACAGTACTCTTTGTCTTGTGTGTAGAGGACTATACATCTTGTGTATACTGCACTGTTTGTCTTGTGTAAACAGGACTATACATCTTGTGTATACTGGACTATTTGTCTTGTGTATACAGGACTAAAATGTGAAGAAATAGATTTTCAGGCAGTTCATGTGCAAGATGGTGAGGTTTGAATGTGTATGTACAGTGAGGGAAAAAAGTATTTGATCCCCTGCTGATTTTGTACGTTTGCCCACTGACAAAGAAATGATCAGTCTATAATTTTAATTGTAGGTTTATTTGAACAGTGAGAGACAGAATAACACCAAAAAAATCCAGAAAAACGCATGTCAAAATGTTATAAATTGATTTGCATTTTAATGAGGGAAATAAGTATTTGACCCCTCTGCAAACATGACTTAGTACTTGGTGGCAAAACCCTTGTTTACAATCACAGAGGTCAGACGTTTCTTGTAGTTGGCCACCAGGTTTGCACACATCTCAGGAGGGATTTTGTCCCACTCCTCTTTGCAGATCTTCTCCAAATCATTAAGGTTTCGAGGCTGACGTTTGGCAACTCGAACCTTCAGCTCCCTCCACGGATTTTCTATGGGATTAAGGTCTGGAGACTGGCTAGGCCACTCCAGGACCTTAATGTGCGTCTTCTTGAGCCACTCCTTTGTTGCCTTGGCCGTGTGTTTTGGGTTATTGTCATGCTGGAATACCCATCCATGACCCATTTTCAATGCCCTGGCTGAGGGAAGGAGGTTCTCACCCAAGATTTGATGGTACATGGCCCCGTCCATCGTCCATTTGATGCGGTGAAGTTGCCCTGTCCCCTTAGCAGAAAAACACCCCCAAAGCATAATGTTTCCACCTCCATGTTTGACGTTGGGGATGGTGTTCTTGGGGTCATAGGCAGCATTCCTCCTCCTCCAAACACGGCGAGTTGAGTTTATGCCAAAGAGCACTTTCACCCAGTTGCCCTCTGAATCATTCAGATGTTCATTGGCAAACTTCAGACGGGCATGTATATGTGCTTTCTTGAGCAGGGGGACCTTGCGGGTGCTGCAGGATTTCAGTCCTTCATGGCGTAGTGTGTTGCCAACGGTTTTCTTGGTGACTATGGTCCCAGCTGCTTTGAGATCATTGACAAGATCCTCCCGTGTAGTTCTGGGCTGACTCCTCACCGTTATCATGATCACTGAAACTCCACGAGGTGAGATCTTGCATGGAGCCCCAGACCGAGGGAGATTGACAGTTCTTTTGTGTTTCTTCCATTTGCGAATAATCGCACCAACTGTTGTCACCTTCTCACCAAGCTGCTTGGCGATGGTCTTGTAGCCCATTCCAGCCTTGTGTAGGTCTACAATCTTGTCCCTGACATCCTTGGAGAGCTATTTGGTCTTGGCCATGGTGGAAAGTTTGGAATCTGATTGATTGATTTCTTCTGTGAACAGGTGTCTTTTATACAGGTAACAAGCTGAGATGAGGAGCACTCCCTTTAAGAGTGTGCTCCTAATCTCAGCTCGTTACCTGTATAAAAGACACCTGGGAGCCAGAAATCTTTCTGATTGAGAGGGAGTCAAATACTTATTTCCCGCATTAAAATGCAAATCAATTTATAACATTTTTGACATGCGTTTTTCTGGATGTTGTTGTTGTTATTCTGTCTCTCACTGTTCAAATAAACCTACCATTACAACTATAGACTGATCATTTATTTGTCAGTGGGCAAACGTACAAAATCAGCAGGGGATCAAATACTTTTTTCCCTCACTGTATGTTATAGGGCATTAATATAAATGCTTTTTTGAAACCTCCTTTTCATGTCATCCATTAAGAGCGTCCCGCCCACATCACTCAGCCACTGCAAGACGTTGAGGTTCATGAGTCTGGGGAGGTGACCTTCCTCTGTGAGCTCTCTGGACCATCTGAGGTCACATGGAGGAAGGCTGGGCGAGTGATGGAGGCCAGCGATCGGGTCCATATGTGGCAGGAGGCCAACACGACAAGACTCACAATCGTTGGCGTGACCATGGAGGACAAAGGGGAATATTGCTGTGACATTGGGAGTGACAGTTCCACCGCCAAGCTCAATGTACAAGGTTTGTGAATTATAATCAGTATCTTCAAATAAATTAAACATTACACGCGTACATTGTATCACAAATACTGAAATCTTGTTCATATCCAACAGAGATGCCAGTCCAAATCTTGGTACATCTACAGAACGTTGAAGCTGTGGAAGACAGCTCTGCAACTCTGTCCTGCCGCCTCTCCAAATCCAGAGTGGATGTGGAGTGGAGGAAGGACTCCCAGCCCATTCAGCCAGATGATAAATTTGAAGTGCACCAGAAGGACTTCACTGCAAGTTTGACCGTTCACAAACTGGAGCTGGAGGATGCGGGAAGCTACAGATGCCTGGCCGGGGATCAGCAGAGCACGGCTTCACTCATTGTGTGGGGTGGGTTCAGCTCTATCTTTATTGTCAATATTAAGTATGTTTCTGTATGAAAATAAAAATAAAACGGTTTACATTTTGTCATTTTCCATAATGGGATTTTTTATGGGTTAGATTGTATAAATATAAATGTGTCGTTAAACCTGCCACCACCCGACACAGCCAATTAGTAAGGTTTGTCCCGTATACAAAGCATGCCAAGTTCAGCACACCGGTGTGTTGTAGAGTAAACCCACAACATTTATAATTCGAGTACAACGTTTTGCTGGTAATTACAACCAGCCTCATCAGGCGACAGCCAGGATTGTGAAGAAATCCTCCTCTTTCAATCTTACGGGACCAGTTCTTAATTATAATTAACAATCAGGTGCGAAGACCAGAGGGGTGGGGGGTTAATGTAGTCATAAATTACAATGAATATCTTCTATTGGTTGGGTGATTCACAGTGAATCAGCATACATTGTGCATGCACATTGTGTATGTAGATTATGTATATCCGGCCGTTTTTGGGTACCAAAATTGTAATACCTGTTATTGGCTGCTCACAGTTAATCACTATCGACGTATGGTGACCTGTATGTTCACAGAAAAGCCAGTGGTGTTCACCAAGGGCCTGCAGAATCTGACAGAAGAGGAACTCGGAGACGCTGTGTTTGTGTGCGAGGTGTCCAAAGAAGGGGCCCCAGTAACATGGCTGAAACATGGTGGGGTGCTTTTCCCTGGAGCAAAGTGTGAGATGAGTCAGGATGGAAGAGCGGCCAGACTAGTCCTGCATCACTTGGACCTGCACGACGCTGGGGAGTACTCCTGTGACACTGGCCATGATGTCACTACCTCCAGGCTGATTGTCACAGGTGATTTTAAGTTACAATACTGTCCTACCAAGCACATTCTAGATAAGATATTCTCTATTGAACTGTTGTTATTCATGTTTATAAATTATCTCGGGTATTAATTTATCCTGCGTAATAATCATGAAAGAAATCTACTTTCAGAACCCATCATCTCCATCACGAGGAGCCTGAAGGACTGTGAGGTGTATGAGCAGGGCTCGGCCATATTCACTTGTGAAATCTCCCACGCTAATGTGAAGGAAGCCAATTGGTCGTTGGCGGACACACCGCTACAGAACAACGAGCTCAATGAAATCAGTGTCACCAATGGCAGGGCTCACGTTCTGACGATTAACAACCTCACGGTGGAGGAGAGTGGCACTGTCAGCTTCAGTGCAAGGAATGCAACTTCCTCTGCTCATCTCACTGTCAAACGTAAGGATTCATTTATGATTTGGATAGCTACTTTGTATTCATTTGGAACTATATATTTTTTTCGATTTAAAGCTTTCGTGACTGCAGGGATTCATCTTCTTGGTTATTTCGGTAAAGTCACGTAGAAGGGAAGTAATAAAATAATAAAAATAAAACATAATAAAATAATTCTCAAGACGTTTCGGCCACAACGCAAGCAGCCGTCTTCAGGTGGAGAACAGGTCTGTCAAGTAGACAGAGTCTGAATGGCACGCTCCACGCTTGGTGCGACTATTTATGCTGGGATGGAGGGGCGAAGAGCGTCTTGACAAAATAATTTGCATATCAAGAGGGATTTAGCATATTTATGGGAAATGCAGATATGCGATTAGTACTACTTGTGAAATGCGTAGGAGGTTTGGCGAGGGGTTTAAAGTCATTATGCCCATGCATTATGCAGGATTAGCAGTATCAAAGGGATGGAGTAAGGTTAGAATTAATAAAGGGAAGGAATGTTAATAATATGGCACCGCAGCAACTAATATGCTTATTGACTATACCTTGTCATATTACACTATGTTTTATTCTACCCACTCAACTGTATAGCACACTGATATATATTCACTATAAAATTACGATACTATATATTACCTTATACATTGTATTAAGCATTACACTTTAATACTATTTATTATTATATAATATGCTATACACTATACCATAAACCGTGGCGTGAAAGGTACTAAGAGGAAGCAACGAAATATGTCAATGGGAGAGTGGTGGTTGGAAGCTTGCAGCGGAGCAAAGAATCCATTCCCTGTGGAGAATACAAGATATATAGTCAATGTCAGTGAGTGGAACGCGGTCTGAAAGTCACCGTAAACGTGGACACAATCAGTTAAGATCCGAAATGGTTTATTACGTCCTTCCAATGATTGCTAAGCCGGAATCCATCTTCTCGGTTGAAATTGTCTCTGTGTTTGTATATGTGGATCGCCTCATGAACGAATCTCTCATGGTAGCCAGATGGCTTGCAGAGAACCTCTGTCTTGGAGAAGTCAATATCATGTGAACCCACTGAATTGTAACAGTGATCTGCCACGGCTGAGGTGTTTGTCCTACCGTGTTTCAAGTCTGCTTTATGTTCACGGATGCGGTCCGAGACATGTCGTTTGGTTTTTCCAATGTAACTGCTACCACAGAGGCAACTTAGTTTGTAGACGCCAGGGTACTGTATGTCTGGAACCACATCTTTTACAGATGGGACCAGATTACGGATTT
Source organism: Lampetra planeri (assembly GCF_965212315.1). NCBI lineage: Eukaryota > Metazoa > Chordata > Hyperoartia > Petromyzontiformes > Petromyzontidae > Lampetra > Lampetra planeri. The sequence goes on along the minus strand of NC_136116.1, from coordinate 1,072,796 downwards.
TATGTACTGTGTTGAATCAGACCTGGATCTTGTGTTTAATCAGGATTTTGGAGATCTTTTTTGTGACCCCAGCAATGTAGGGTAAGGTGATGGTCTTGAGAGGCTCCTCAACAGGATCCTTCTTGATGGTTGGAGTGATGGCTTTGCGGATTGTGTAGTCGGAGTAACCATTAGCCTTAAGAGCTTGGCGTACGTGTTTGAGTTGCCTCTGTGGTAGCAGTTACATTGGAGAAACCAAACGACATGTCTCGGACCACATCCGTGAACAGGAAGCAGACTTGAAAAGCCGTAGGACAAACACCTCAGCCGTGGCAGATCACTGTTACAATTCAGTGGGTTCACATGATATTGACTTCTCCAAGACAGAGGTTCTCTGCAAGCCATCTGGCTACCATGAGAGATTCGTTCATGAGGCGATCCACATATACAAACACAGAGACAATTTCAACCGAGAAGATGGATTCCGGCTTAGCAATCATTGGAAGGACGTAATAAACCATTTCGGATCTTAACTGATTGTGTCCACGTTTACGGTGACTTTCAGACCGCGTTCCACTCACTGACATTGACTATATATCTTGTATTCTCCGCAGGGAATGGATTCTTTGCTCCGCTGCAAGCTTCCTACCACCACTCTCCCATTGACATATTTCGTTGCTTCCTCTTAGTACCTTTCACGCGACGGTCAATGGTATAGTGTATAGCATATTGTATAATAGTAAATAGTATTAAAGTGTAATGTTTAAGACAATGTATAAGGTAATATATAGTATCGTAATTGTATAGTGAATATACAGCAGTGTGGTATACAGTTGGGTGGGTAGAATAATACATAGTGTAATATTACAATGTATAGTCTAAAAACATATTAGCTGCTGCGGCGCCATATTATTAACATTCTTTTCCCTTATTAATTCTAACCTTACTCCCTCCCTTTGATACTGCTAATCCTGCATAATGCATGGGCATAATGACTTTAAACCCCTCGCCATTCCTCTTACGTATCTCACAAGTAGTACTAATCGCATATCTGCATTTCCCATAAATATGCTAAATTCCTCTTGATATGCACTCCGCAGGGAATGGATTCTTTGCTCCGCTGCAAGCTTCCCTACCACCACTCTCCCATTGACATATTTCGTTGCTTCCTCTTAATACCTTTCACGCCACGGTTTATGGTATAGTGTATAGCATATTATATAATAATAAATAGTATTAAAGTGTAATGTTTAATACAATGTATGAGGTAATATATAGTATCGTAATTTTATAGTGAATATATAGCAGTGTGCTATACAGTTAAGTGGGTAGAATAAAACATAGTGTAATATGACACAAGGTATAGTCAATAAGCATATTAGTTGCTGCGGCGCCATATTATTAACATTCCTTCCCTTTATTAATTCTAACCTTACTCCCTCCCTTTGATACTGCTAATCCTGCATAATGCATGGGCATAATGACTTTAAACCCCTCGCCAAACCTCCTACGCATTTCACAAGTAGTACTAATCGCATATCTGCATTTCCCATAAATATGCTAAATTCCTCTTGATATGCAAATTATTTTGTCAAGAAGCTCTACGCCCCTCCATCCCAGCATAAATAGTCGCTCCAAGCCTGGAGCGTGCCATTCAGGCTCTGTCTACTTGACAGACCTGTTCTCCACCTGAAGACGGCTGCTTGCGTTGTGGCCGAAACGTCGTGAGAATTATTTTATTATGTTTTATTTTTATTATGTTATTACTTCCCTTCTACGTGACTTTACCGAAAGAACCAAGAAGATATATTTTTTTTATTGTGTCTCTACAGATCGTCCAGTCCACATCACGCAGCCACTGCAGGACTCTGAGGCTTATGAGTCTGGGGAGGCGACCTTCCTGTGTGAGCTGTCTGGACCTTCTGAGGTTACATGGAGGAAGTCTGGGCGAGAGATTGAGGCCAGCGATCGGATCCGTATATGGCAGGAGGCCAACACGGCAGGACTCGCAATCCTTCGCGTGACCCTGGAGGACAGAGGGGAATATTCTTGCGACGTCGGCAGTGACAGCTCCACCGCCAAGCTCACTGTACAAGGTTTGTCCTCTTAATTTTAATGGCGATCAAAATAGACATTGCACATGGTTTGGCTCTTCCGAAATATAAGTGAAAAAAAGAGCTATGTATTGAAACTATTGTTGAGATGTCGTATAAAGCAATTTAAAATCCTGGGGCATTTATAATATTTCCGAAATTGAGAAACATGTCAATATCTAAACGCTTATCTGTTGCAACTTTGATGCTACTATTTGTTGCTGGTTGCTTGAAAGTTTAGACCTTTGGTTCTGTGCTCAGCAACTATATTGAAATAAAATCACCAAAAAAATGCTAATATGTATTCCTTATGAATCTGTTCTTGTTGTTTATCCAACAGAGCTGCCAGTCCAGATCTTGGAGCATCTACAAAATGCTGAAGCTGTGGAAGACAGCACTGCAACTCTGTCCTGCCGCTTCTCCAAACCCAGAGTGGATGTGGAGTGGAGGAAGGACTTCCAGCCCATTCAGCCAGATGATAAATTCGAAGTGCACCAGAAGGACTTCACTGCAAGTTTGACCGTTCACAAACTGGAGCTGGAGGATGCGGGAAGCTACAGCTGCCTGGCCGGGGATCAGCAGAGCACGGCTTCACTCATTGTGTGGGGTGGGTTCAGCTCTTCTCCGTTTAATTCGCAAATGTCTGTGATGTATTAATTTATTTGATTAATTTTTGGAATATTTGTTTACAGAGAAGCCAGTGCTGTTCACGAAGGGCCTGCGAGATTTGAATAAAGAGGAACTTGGAGACGCTGTGTTTGTGTGCGAGGTGTCGAAAGAAGGGGCCTCGGTAACGTGGCTAAAAAATGGTGGGGTGCTTTACCCTGGAGCAAAGTGTGAGATGAGTCAGGATGGAAGAGCGACCAGACTGGTCCTGCATCACTTGGGCCTGCACGACGCTGGGCAGTACTCCTGTGACACTGGCCATGATGTCACCACCGCCACACTCATTGTCACAGGTAAATTAAATTGATGATGCTGTCCTCAAATACAAATTGTAAAATAAAGCGTGTATTTGTTAAACAATCATTACTGATGTTTATACTTCATCGAAAGCCTTCATTTTTCTGAATGAAATTCACAAAAGCAATTGATTTTCAGAACCCATCGTCTCCATCACGAGGGGTCTGGAGGACTGTGAGGTGTTTGAGCAGGGCTCGGCCATATTCACGTGTGAGATCTCCCACGCTAATGTGAAGGAAGCCAAGTGGTCGTTGGCGGACACACCGCTACAGAACAACGAGCTCAATGAAATCAGTGTCACAAATGGCAAGACTCACGTGCTGACTATAAACCACCTCACGGTGGAGGAGAGTGGCACTGTCAGTTTCAGTGCAAGGAATGCAACTTCCTCTGCTCAACTCACTGTCAAACGTAAGGTTTTTAAAGGCTTGCTGTATAATCCGTTTACCATTGATTACAAATAATTATTTTCAATATTCATAATTACACGTGTAGGCCTACTTATATTTGTCAACCTACTATTGTGTCCACAGCACGTCCAGTCCACATCACTCAGCCACTGCAGGACTCTGATGCTCATGAGTCTGGGGAGGCGACCTTCCTGTGTGAGCTCTCTGGACCATCTGAGGTCACATGGAGGAAGGGTGGGCGAGTAATGGAGGCCAGCGATCGGGTCCATATGTGGCAGGAGGCCAACACGGCAAGACTCACAATCCTTGGTGTGACCTTGGAGGACAGAGGGGAATATTCCTGTGACATTGGAAGTGACAGCTCCACTGCCAAGCTCACTGTGCAAGGTTTGCTTACCTTTAATTTGTATGGCGATGAAAGGACACATCACACATAGTTAGACTATTACAAAAATTACTGAAAACTACAGCTGGGCATTAAAATGATCGAGCAAGAGATGTGATGTGTTGTCGACTGTACTTTCTTCCAAGGCACCTCACTAATTAAGTATCTGAAGGTGATTGCCCATGGGATGTGCTTGTAACAATGAATACGTAAATAACAGTAAATAAATCGTTGTTAAACAATTCAAGACTTTAAAAAAAAAATCAAGAGTGACTACAAACACGACCTTTTACGTAAATAATAGTCTCTCTCTCTCTCCACTGTGTATCCACTGTTTTAGCTGTCTAAAAGTTTGCGTGACTAAGATTCCACCTCTGTTGATATTATGTGCCAAGTTTTCTACAGATGTAAAGCACTTTCAGATCCTGGGTCATTGAGAACATTCCTCATGCACCCAATAAAATGCAAATGTATAGTCATTATGAATATGTTTTTGTTGTTTGTATCCAACAGAGCTGCCAGTCCAGATCTTGGAGCATCTACAGAATGCTGAAGCTGTAGAAGACAGCACTGCAACCCTGTCCTGCCGCTTCTCCAAACCCAGAGTGGATGTGGAGTGGAGGAAGGACTCCCAGCCCATTCAGCCAGATAATAAATTTGAAGTGCACCAGAAGGACTTCACTGCAAGTTTGACCGTTCACAAACTGGAGCTGGAGGATGCGGGAAGCTACAGCTGCCTGGCCGGAGATCAGCAGAGCACGGCTTCACTCATTGTCTGGGGTGGGTTCAGCTTTTCTCTTGTCATTTTGCAACATCTGTGATGTATGAATGTCGTGTTTACATATTCTATGGGTCTTTCGGTAAAGTCATGTAGATAGGTTCAAAGAAAATAACAAAAAACAACAAAAAACGACGACGTTTCGATCGCAACGCAGGCGGTCGTCATCAGGAGGAAAAAGGAGAGGAAAGCTGCTGAGGCAGACTGTTTAAATGGTTTGAAATGGGTGTAGCCCAAGGGTCATAAACGAAGTGTGCGGGGCTATTGATGTTCATGTGAGGAATTAGCATGTTAATGGTAGCTCGGAGGACGACCTCCACAACGAGCGCGTGGAGGTGGCTATGTTAATGTGAGGGAAATTAGCATGTGATGTAAGATTGCAGAGCCACAGCCACGTCGGCGCACGAGGTGGCTGAGAAATTTCACCTGTTAATGCGGCTCTCTGATGTCACATTTTATATTAACAGGTAAAATTTCTCAGCCACTTCGTGCGCCGACGTGGCTGTGGCTCTGCGATCTTACATTACATGCTAATTTCCCTCACATTAACATAGCCACCTCTGCATGCTCGTTGTGGAGGTCGTCCTCCGATCTGCCATAAACATGCTAATTTCTCACATTAACATCAATAACCCCACTCACTTCGTTTATGACCATTGGGAAACACCCATTTCAAACCTTTAAAACAGTCTGCCCCAGCAGCTTTCCTCCCCTTTTTCCTCCTGATGACGACCGCTTGCATTGCGATCGAAACGTCGTTGTTTTTGTTATTTTTTGTTATTGTTTTTTTAACCTATCTACGTGACTTTACGGAAAGACCCATAGAATATGAATTTCTGCAGTCACGAAAGTTTTAAGTGAAGGTCGTGTTGACATGTTATTAAATCGTGGAATATCTGATTACAGAGAAGCCAGTGGTGTTCACCAAGGGCTTGCAAGATTTGACCAAAGAGGAACTCGGAGACGCTGTGTTCGTGTGCGAGGTGTCCAAAGAAGGTGCCCCAGTCACGTGGCTGAAACATGGTGGGGTGCTTTACCCTGGGGCAAATTGTGAGATGAGTCAGGATGGAAGAGCAGCCAGACTGGTCCTGCATCACTTGGGCCTGCACGACGCTGGGCAGTACTCCTGTGACACTGGCAATGATATTACCACTGCCACACTCAATGTCACAGGTAAATTAAATTTACAATACTGTCCTAACAAACAAATTCCACGTAAAATGTCCTCTGTTAAACTGTTGTTATTAATGTTTAGAAATTATCTCAAGATGTAATTTATCCTGCATAATATTAATAAAAGCAATCTACTTTCAGAACCCATCATCTCCATCACGAGGGACCTGGAGGACTGTGAGGTGTTTGAGCAGGGCTCGGCCATATTCACATGTGAGATCTCCCACGCTAACGTGAAGGAAGCCAAGTGGTCGTTGGCGGACACACCGCTACAGAACAACGAGCTCAATGAAATCAGTGTCACAAATGGCAGGACTCACGTGCTGACAATAAACCACCTCACGGTGGAGGAGAGTGGCACTGTCAGCTTCAGTGCAAGGAATGCAACTTCCTCTGCTCATCTCACCGTCAAACGTAAGGATTGGAATCTCAAACGCTAACATTTTACTATTTTATATTAAGCCATTTATAACAAATTTACAATTTCAGTAAACAACGTGTAATTGCTTCCATGATTCATGACAGAATGGGATTTTTACTTTGCATTCATTGCAGCAATTATATTTAAATTTTGTCTCGACAGATCGTCCAGTCCACATCACTCAGCCACTGCAGGATGTTGAAGCTCATGAGTCTGGGGAGGTGACCTTCTTGTGTGAGCTGTCTGGACCATCTGAGGCCACGTGGAGGAAGGCTGGGCGAGTGATGGAGGCAAGCGATCGGGTCCATATGTGGCAGGAGGCCAACACAGCAAGACTCACAATCCTTGGTGTGACCCTGGAGGACAGAGGGGGATATTGTTGTGATGTCGGCAGTGACAGCTCCACCGCCAAGCTCCGTGTACAAGGTTTGCCTGCTATTAATTTGTATGGAGATGAAGGTAGACATTGCGCATGGTTAGACCATTACAAAATAGAAGTGTAACTAGAGCTGGGCTTTTAAATGATTGTTGAGATGTGGTGCAAAGCACTTTGAGATCCATTATATAGATTTTTTGGGTTAGATGGCGTAAATATAAATCCGCCGCCACCCGACACAGCGCACGAGTAAGGTTTGTCACGTAAACAGAACGTGGCCAATTCGTTACTAGTACAGCACACCGGTGTGTTGGGGAGCAAATCCACAACATTTACAATCTGACTACGACGTTTCACTTTGAGATTCTGGGGCTGTTATGGATTTTCTCAAAGCAAGAAACGTGTTAACTTTCATCTTTTGATAGTGTTGGTTGACACTGGCTACTCAACATTTTGGGCTTTTGGTCCTCTGCTCAGCAAATGTAAAAAATATAATGCACCTGTAAAAATGCAAATCCTTATTCCTTATGAAGAGTTTTTGTTGTTCTTATCCAATAGAGCTGCCGGTCCAGATCCTGGAGGATCTTCAAAACGCTGAAGCTGTGGAAGACAGCTCTGCAACTCTGTCCTGCCGCTTTTCCAAACCCAGAGTGGATGTGCAGTGGAGGAAGGACTCCCAGCCCATTCAGCCAGATGATAAATTTGAAGTGCACCAGAAGGACTTCACTGCAAGTTTGACCGTTCACAAACTGGAGCTGGAAGATGCAGGAAGCTACAGCTGCCTGGCTGGAGATCAGCAGAGCACGGCTTCACTCATTGTGTGGGGTGGGTTCAGCTTTGAAAAAAATGTATATTTTCAAAAATGTGTTAAATTCATATTATTTCTATTCTATTTTCAATTGTTGTTCATCCATGATATTTATTTGTACAGAGAAGCCAGTGGTGTTCACCAAAGGCCTGCAAGATCTGGCAGAAGAGGAACTCGGAGACGCTGTGTTTGTGTGCGAGGTGTCCAAAGAAGGGTCCTCAGTAACGTGGCTGAAAAATGGTGGGGTGCTTTACCCTGGAGCAAAGTGTGAGATGAGTCAGGATGGAAGAGCGGCCAGACTGGTCCTGCATCACTTGGGACTGCACGACGCTGGGCAGTACTCCTGTGACACTGGCCATGATATCACCACCGCCAAGCTCATTGTCACAGGTAGATTTCATTGATGATTTTGTCAAAAAACCTAGCAATGTATTTTTAGGTACTTTAAGTGTTCCACTCCATACTATAGTGTCGTTTATGTTGATAAATATATATTGTGACATTCACAGAAGATATTTTACCTTGCAGAACCCATTATTTCAATCACGAGGGGCCTGGAGAACTGTGAAGTGTTTGAGCAGGGCTCGGCCATATTCACTTGTGAAATCTCCCACGCTAATGTGAAGGAAGCCAAGTGGTCGTTGGCGGATACACCGCTACAGAACAACGAGCTCAATGAAATCAGTGTCATAAATGGCAAGACTCACGTGCTGACTATAAACCACCTCACGGTGGAGGAGAGTGGCACTGTCAGCTTCAGTGCAAGGAATGCAACATCCTCGGCTCAACTCACTGTCAAACGTAAGGTTTTATGAATTGCTGTCATATTAAAGAAACATGAATTTGAATAACTAAAATCAGTTATGTATCTTCCCATAATCTTTAACCTATTATTTAATCTGTTTGCATTACTTTAAGAACATTTGTGTGGTTGTATATGTTGTAGTTTGGTTTAAATTATGTTCTTGTGTTGTCCCTACAGATCGTCCAGTCCACATCACGCAGCCACTGCAGGACTCTGAGGCTCATGAGTCTGGGGAGGTGACCTTCCTGTGTGAACTCTCTGGACCATCTGAGGTCACATGGAGGAAGGCTGGGCGAGTGATGGAGGCCAGCGATCGGGTCCATATGTGGCAGGAGGCCAACACGGCAAGACTCACAATCGTTGGCGTGACCATGGAGGACAAAGGGGAATATTGCTGTGACATTGGGAGTGACAGTTCCACCGCCAAGCTCAATGTACAAGGTTTGTGAATTATAATCAGTATCTTAAAATAAATTAAACATTACACGCGTACATTGTTTCACAGATACTGAAATCTTGTTCATATCCAACAGAGATGCCAGTCCAAATCTTGGCACATCTACAGAACGCTGAAGCTGTGGAAGACAGCTCTGCAACTCTGTCCTGCCGCCTCTCCAAACCCAGAGTGGATGTGGAGTGGAGGAAGGACTCCCAGCCCATTCAGCCAGATGATAAATTTGAAGTGCACCAGAAGGACTTCACTGCAAGTTTGACCGTTCATAAACTGGAGCTGGAGGATGCGGGAAGCTACAGCTGCCTAGCCGGGGATCAGCAGAGCACGGCTTCACTCATTGTGTGGGGTGGGTTCAGCTCTTCTTTTTTCATTTTACAACGTTTGTCAAATATGTATTTTATGTTTCGTTGTTATTAATTCTTGGAATATCTGTTTACAGAGAAGCCAGTGGTGTTCACCAAGGGCCTGCAGGATCTGACAAAAGAGGAACTCGGAGACGCTGTGTTTGTGTGCGAGGTGTCAAAAGAAGGTGCCCCAGTCACGTGGCTGAAACATGGTGGGGTGATTTACCCTGGAGCAAAGTGTGAGATGAGTCAGGATGGAAGAGCGACCAGACTGGTCCTGCATCACTTGGGCCTGCACGACGCTGGGCAGTACTCCTGTGACACTGGCCATGATGTCACTACCGCCAGGCTGATTGTCACAGGTGATTTATATTGGTCGTCTTGGTTTAAAAATAATAGCACAATATAATTATATAATTGTACTTAATGCCTGCCAAATATAACAATTTAACTTCAATTTCAGAACCCATCATCTCCATTACAAGGGGCCTGAAGGACTGTGAGGTGTTTGAGCAGGGCTCGGCCATATTCACTTGTGAGATCTCCCACGCTAATGTGAAGGAAGCAAAGTGGTCGTTGGCGGACACACCGCTACAGAACAACGAGCTCAATGAAATCAGTGTCACCAATGGCAAGACCCACATGCTAACGATTAACCACCTCACAGTGGAGGAGAGTGGCACTGTGAGCTTCAGTGCAAGGGATGCAACTTCCTCTGCTCAACTCACTGTCAAACGTAAGGTTTATAAATGCTTCCGCGATATATGTTCATCATTGATTACAAGTAATTGTTTAAAATCCTTTTTCGGAACACAGTGTAGGAAACTTGCACATGCGCGTGACATCCCCAAGGGCTGGAGCTTAGTAGTGGATGCTTTTGAGAGTAGGTACCGTTGATAAGAAGTATCGAATTATTGGTTATCGTTACTGATGGGTTTTGTTTTTTGTTGCACCGGAAGTTGTTTCATGAAGACTAGTTTACTGTTATTTATTTGCTTAGCATTATGAGACCATCCTGAGTTTAAAAACTTTAGACTATTAAACTAGTAAGGTTCCGACTAAGACATAAAAATATATAATAACCTGCAGTTGTAATTGCCAACCTACTATTGTGTCCACAGCGCATCCTGTTCACATCACTCAGCCTCTGCAGGACTCTGAGGCTTATGAATCTGGAGAGGTGACCTTTCTGTGTGAGCTATCTGGACCATCTAAGGTCACATGGAGGAAGGCTGGGCGAGTAATGGAGGCCAGCGATCGGGTCCATATGTGGCAGGAGGCCAACACGGCAAGACTCACAATCCTTGGTGTGACCCTGGAGGACAGAGGGGAATATTCGTGTGACATTGGAAGTGACAGCTCCACTGCCAAGCTCAATGTACAAGGTTTGTTTGTGCTTCATTTGTTCGGAAAATAAATTAAAACAGCATACATGTCTTATAGTTATGAAGCTGTTCTGGTTGTTCACATCCAACAGAGCTGCCAGTCCAGATCTTGGAGCATCTACAGAACGCTGAAGCTGTGGAAGACAGCTCTGCAACTCTGTCCTGCCGCTTCTCCAAACCCAGAGTGGATGTGAAGTGGAGGAAGGACTCCCAGCCCATTCAGCCAGATGATAAATTTGAAGTGCACCAGAAGGACTTCACTGCAAGTTTGACCGTTCACAAACTGGAGCTGGAGGATGCGGGAAGCTACAGCTGCCTGGCCGGAGATCAGCAGAGCACAGCTTCACTCATTGTGTGGGGTGGGTTCAGTTATTCCCTCTTTATTTTGCAACGACTATGAAACGTGTATTTCATGTTTAGATGTTATTAATTCTTGGAATATCTGTTTACAGAGAAGCCAGTGGTGTTCACGAAGGGCCTGCAAGATCTGACAGAAGAGGAACTCGGAGACGCTGTGTTTGTGTGCGAGGTGTCCAAAGAAAGGTCCTCAGTAACGTGGCTGAAAAATGGTGGGGTGCTTTACCCTGGAGCAAAGTGTGAGATGAGTCAGGATAGAAGAGCGGCCAGACTGGTCCTGCATCACTTGGGCCTGCACGACGCTGGGCAGTACTCCTGTGACACTGGCCACGATGTCACCACCGCCACGCTCAATGTCACAGGTAGATTTCATTGATGATTTTGTCAAAAAACCTAGCAATGTACTTTTTAGGTACTTTAAGTGTTCCACTCCATACTACATTGTCGTTTATGTTGATAAATATATAATGTGACATTCACAGAAGATATTTTACCTTGCAGAACCCATTATTTCAATCACGAGGGGACTGGAGAACTGTGAGGTGTTTGAGCAGGGCTTGGCCATATTCACTTGTGAGATCTCCCACGCTAATGTGAAGGAAGCCAAGTGGTCGTTGGCGGATACACCGCTACAGAACAACGAGCTCAATGAAATCAGTGTCATAAATGGCAAGACTCACGTGCTGACAATAAACCACCTCACGGTGGAGGAGAGTGGCACTGTCAGCTTCAGTGCAAGGAATGCCACTACCTCTGCCCTACTCACTGTCAAACGTAAGGTTTTTTAATTTCTTTCATACTGAAGAAACATGAATTTGAATAACTAAAATCAATTATTTCTATTCCCATAATCTTTAACCTACTATTTAATATGTTTACGTTACTTTAAGTGCATTTGTATGGTTGTATATTTCATTGTTTGGTTTAAATTATGTTCTTGTGTTGTCCCTACAGATCGTCCAGTCCACATCACGCAGCCACTGCAGGACTCTGAGGCTCATGAGTCTGGGGAGGTGACCTTCCTGTGTGAGCTCTCTGGACCATCTGAGGTCACATGGAGGAAGGCTGGGCGAGTGATGGAGGCCAGCGATCGGGTCCATATGTGGCAGGAGGCCAACACGGCAAGACTCACAATCGTTGGCGTGACCATGGAGGACAAAGGGGAATATTGCTGTGACATTGGGAGTGACAGTTCCACCGCCAAGCTCAATGTACAAGGTTTGTGAATTATAATCAGTATCTTCAAATAAATTAAACATTACACGCGTACATTGTATCACAAATACTGAAATCTTGTTCATATCCAACAGAGATGCCAGTCCAAATCTTGGCACATCTACAGAACGTTGAAGCTGTGGAAGACAGCTCTGCAACTCTGTCCTGCCGCCTCTCCAAATCCAGAGTGGATGTGGAGTGGAGGAAGGACTCCCAGCCCATTCAGCCAGATGATAAATTTGAAGTGCACCAGAAGGACTTTACTGCAAGTTTGACCGTTCATAAACTGGAGCTGGAGGATGCGGGAAGCTACAGCTGCCTGGCCGGAGATCAGCAGAGCACGGCATCACTCATTGTATGGGGTAGGTTCAGCTATTCTCTTTTCATTTTACAACGCCTGTTGAAATGTGTATTTCATGTTTAGATGTTATTAATTATTGCAATATCTGATTACAGAGAAGCCAGTGGTGTTCACCAAGGGCCTGCAGGATCTGACAGAAGAGGAACTCGGAGATGCTGTGTTTGTGTGCGAGGTGTCCAAAGAAGGAGCCCCAGTAACGTGGCTGAAACATGGTGTGATGCTTTACCCTGGAGCAAAGTGTGAGATGAGTCAGAATGGAAGAGCGGCCAGACTGGTCCTGCATCACTTGGGCCTGCACGACGCTGGGCAGTACTCCTGTGAAACTGGCCATGATGTCACCACTGCTAGGCTCAATGTAACAGGTGAATTATATCTATAGGTGATGTTTGCTGACCTTCCATCGCATCATTGATTATCACGGTTGGCTAAATACCGTGCGAAAAAAGTTTAATATTCAAATACATATATTGATTATTTTTGCTTAAAATAACATCACTGTGTAGTTATATCATTGTATCTCTTTCTTGCCAACTGTAATATAATTGCAATTTCAGAACCAAACATCTCCATCACGAAGGGCCTGGAGAACTGTGAGGTGTATGAGCAGGGCTCGGCCATATTCACTTGTGAGATCTCTCACGCTAATGTGAAGGAAGCCAAGTGGTCATTGGCGGACACAGCGCTACAGAACAACGAGCTCAATAAAATCAGTGTCACAAATGGCAGGACCCACGTGCTGACGATTAACCACCTCACGGTTGAGGAGAGTGGCACTGTCAGCTTCAGTGCAAGGAATGCAACTTCCTCTGCTCATCTCACTGTCAAACGTAAGGTTGAAAAAAATGCTTTCATATTTCAGAAACAGTCATTTAAATTGATCAAATCAGGTATATATCTTCCCATGAAATAAAACCTAATATTTCATATTTTCAGTTCGTTTGTACGGTTACGTATGTGATATGTTTGGTTTAAATGAAACTCTTTGTCTCCACAGATCGTCCAGTCCACATTACGCAGCCGCTGCAGGACTCTGAGGCTCATGAGTCTGGGGAGGTGACCTTCCTGTGTGAACTCTCTGGACCATCTGAGGTCACATGGAGGAAGGCTGGGCGAGTGATGGAGGCCAGCGATCGGGTCCATATGTGGCAGGAGGCCAACACGGCAAGACTCACAATCGTTGGCGTGACCATGGAGGACAAAGGGGAATATTGCTGTGACATTGGCAGTGACAGTTCCACCGCCAAGTTCAATGTACAAGGTTTGTGAATTATAATTAGTATCTTCAAATATATAAAATATTACACGCGTAAATGTTTTCACAAATACTGATATCTTGTTCATATCCAACAGAGATGCCAGTCCAAATCTTGGCACATCTACAGAACGCTGAAGCTGTGGAAGACAGCTCTGCAACTCTGTCCTGCCGCCTCTCCAAACCCAGAGTGGATGTGGAGTGGAGGAAGGACTCCCAACCCATTCAGCCAGATGATAAATTTGAAGTGCACCAGAAGGACTTCACTGCAAGTTTGACCATTCACAAACTGGAGCTGGAGGATGCAGGAAGCTACAGCTGCCTAACCGGGGATCATCAGAGCACGGCTTCACTCATTGTGTGGGGTGGGTTCAGCTCTTCTTTTTTCATTTTGCAACGTCTGTCAAATATGTATTTTATGTTTAGTTGTTATTAATTTTTGGAATATCTGTTTACAGAGAAGCCAGTGGTGTTCACCAAGGGCCTGCAGGATCTGACTGAAGAGGAACTCGGAGACGCTGTGTTCGTGTGCGAGGTGTCAAAAGAAGGGGCCCCAGTAACCTGGCTGAAACATGGTGGGGTGCTTTTCCCTGGAGCAAAGTGTGAGATGAGTCAGGATGGAAGAGCGGCCAGACTGGTCCTGCATCACTTGGGCCTGCGCGACGCTGGGCAGTACTCCTGTGACACTGGCCATGATGTCACCACTGCCAGGCTCAATGTCACAGGTGATATAGATTGATGATATTGTCCTAAAATGCAAATTCTAAATTAAATGTTCTCTCGCTCCACGATTTTTGATATTTATAAATTACATGAGGCCTCAACTTTCCTTCATGAAATTCATTAATAAATCTATTTTCAGAACCCATCATCTCCATCACAAGGGGCCTGGAGGACTGTGAGGTGTTTGAGCAGGGCTCGGCCATATTCACTTGTGATATCTCCCACGCTAATGTGAATGAAGCCAAGTGGTCGTTGGCGGACACTCCGCTACAGAACAACGAGCTCAATGAAATCAGTGTCACAAATGGCAGGACCCACGTGCTGACGATAAACCATCTCACGGTGGAGGAGAGTGGCACTGTCAGTTTCAGTGCAAAGAATGCAACATCCTCTGCTCATCTCACTGTCAAACGTAAGGGTTTAAAAAAAATAACTTAACAACGTTGCTTTAATCTATTTAAGGTGGTTTAATATCTGAAAATATGATTCAGCCTGATTTTAGTAATTTTAGTACGTTTTAATTATTGTTTTACAGTCACAGTTTCACGGTTTGGATTCCACAAATTTCTACTGTTGTCTCCACAGATCGTCCAGTCCACATCACGCAGCCACTGCAGGATGTTGAGGCTTTTGAGTCTGGGGAGGCAACCTTCCTGTGTGAGCTCTCTGGACCATCTGAGGTCACATGGAAGAAGGCTGGGCGAGTGATGGAGGCCAGCGATCGGGTCCATATGTGGCAGGAGGCCAACACGGCAAGACTCACAATCCTTGGTGTGACCCTGGAGGACAGAGGAGAATTGTCCTGTCATATTGAGAGTGACAGCTCCACCGCCAAGCTCATTGTGCAAGGTTTGTGAATCATAAATCAATTATTTGAAAAAATTAGATGTTACATTTGCAAATTTTTTCATTGATATTATCTCGTTCATATCCAACAGAGCTTCCAGTCCAGATATTGGAGCATCTACAGAACGTTGAAGCTGTGGAAGACAGCTCTGCAACTCTGTCCTGCCACCTCTCCAAACCCAAAGTGGATGTGGAGTGGAGGAAGGACTCCCAGCCCATTCAGCCAGATGATAAATTTGAGGTGCACCAAAATGACTTCACTGCAAGTTTGACCATTCACAAACTGGAGCTGGAGGATGCAGGAAGCTACAGCTGCCTAACCGGGGATCATCAGAGCACGGCTTCACTCATTGTGTGGGGTGGGTTCAGCTCCAACTTCATTGTTTATATTGAAGGCATACATTAATTATGAATTGTATGACTATTAAATGTTATTCCTTTATGGAATGTGTTCACAGAAAAGCCAGTGGTGTTCACCAAGGGCCTGCAGGATCTGACAGAAGAGGAACTCGGAAACGCTGCGTTTGTGTGTGAGGTATCCAAAGAAGGGGCCTCAGTAACGTGGCAAAAAAATGGTGGGGTGCTTTACCCTGGAGCAAAGTGTGAGATGAGTCAGGATGGAAGAGTGGCCAGACTGGTCCTGTATCACCTGGGCCTTGACGACGCTGGGCAGTACTCCTGTGACACTGGCCACGATATCACCACCGCCAGGCTCAATGTCACAGGTGATATAGATTAATGATATTGTACTAAAATACAATTTCTAAATTAAATGTTCTCTCGTTCAATGATTCTTGATATTAATAAATTACATGAGGCCTAAACTTTCCTTCGTGAAATTCATTAAACAAATCTATTTTCAGAACCCATCATCTCCATCACAAGGGGCCTGGAGGACTGTGAGGTGTATGAGCAGGGCTCGGCCATATTCACTTGTGAGATCTCCCACGTTAATGTGAAGGAAGCCAAGTGGTCGTTGGCGGACACACCGCTACAGAACAACGAGCTCAATGAAATCAGTGTCACAAATGGCAGGACCCACGTGCTGACAATAAACCACCTCACGGTGGAGGAGAGTGGCACTGTCAGCTTCAATGCAAGGAATGCAACATCTTCTGCTCATCTCACTGTCAAACGTAAGGGTTAAAAAAATTATAACTTAAAAACGTTGCTTTAAATTAGTTAAGGTGGTTTAATATTTGAAAATATGATTCAGCCTGATTTTAGTCATTTTAGTACGTTTTAATTATTGTTTTTTACAGTCACAGTTTCACGGGTTGGATTCCACAAATTTATACTGTTGTCTCCACAGATCGTCCAGTCCACATCACGCAGCCACTGCAGGATGTTGAGGCTTTTGAGTCTGGGGAGGCAACCTTCCTGTGTGAGCTCTCTGGACCATCTGAGGTCACATGGAGGAAGGGTGGGCGAGTGATGGAGGCCAGCGATCGGGTCCATATGTGGCAGGAGGCCAACACGGCAAGACTCACAATCCTTGGTGTGACCCTGGAGGACAGAGGCGAATATTCCTGTAATATTGAGAGTGACAGCTCAACCGCCAAGCTCACTGTGCAAGGTTTGTGAATCATAATTTAAAAAAATGAAGAAATTAGATGTTACATTTGCAAATTGCTTTCACTAATATTATCTTGTTCATATCCAACAGAGCTTCCAGTCCAGATCTTGGAGCATCTACAGAACGTTGAAGCTGTGGAAGACAGCTCTGCAACTCTGTCCTGCCGCCTCTCCAAACCCAGAGTGGATGTTGAGTGGAGTAAGGACTCCCAGCCCATTCAGCCAGATGTTAAGTTTGAAGTGCACCAGAATGACTTGACTGCAAATTTGACTGTTCACAAACTGGAGCTGGAGGATGCAGGAAGCTACAGCTGCCTGGCCGTGGATCAACAGAGCACAGCCTCTCTCATTGTGTGGGGTGGGTTCAGCTCGAACTTCATTGTTCATATTGAAGGCATACATTTATTATGAATTTCGATTTAAAGCTTTCATGACTGCAGGGATTCATCTTCTTGGTTCTTTCGGTAAAGTCACGTAGAAGGGAAATAATAAAATAATAAAAATGAAACATAAAATAGTTCTCACGACGTTTCGGCCACAACGCAAGCAGCCGTCCTCAGGTGAAGACCAGGTCTGCCGGGGAGACGCTGTCTCGTGACTTTACCGAAAAAACCAAGAAGATAATTACGAATTGTATGACTTTTGAATGTTATTCCTTCATGGAATGTGTTCACAGAAAAGCCAGTGGTATTCACCAAAGGCCTGCAGGATCTGACAGAAGAGGAACTCGGAAACGCTGCGTTTGTGTGCGAGGTATCCAAAGAAGGGGCCTCAGTAACGTGGCAAAAAAATGGTGGGGTGCTTTACCCTGGAGCAAAGTGTGAGATGAGTCAGGATGGAAGAGCGGCCAGACTGGTCCTGCATCACTTGGGCCTGCACGACGCTGGGCAGTACTCCTGTGACACTGGCCATGATGTCACTGCCGCCACGCTAAATGTCACAGGTGATTTAAGCGAGTTAATTTGACGTAAAACATAAGTACGATGTCAATTCTGCATTCACACATTTGGTGACAATACTATAATTTATTTTATTACAAAACACATCCGGATGACAAATGTTTTTTTCTCAGAACCCAACATCTCCATCACGAGGGGCCTGAAGGACTGTGAGGTGTTTGAGCAGGGCTCAGCCATATTCACTTGTGAGATCTCCCACGCTAATATGAAGGAAGCCAAGTGGTCGTTGGCAGACACACCGCTACAGAACAACGAGCTCAATGAGATCAGTGTCACAAATGGCAGGATCCACGTGCTGACTTTAAACCACCTCACTGTAGAGGAGAGTGGCACTGTCAGCTTCAGTGCAAGGAATGCCATTACCTCTGCCCTACTCACTGTCAAACGTAAGGTTTTTTAATTTCTTTCATACTGAAGAAACATGAATTTGAATAACTAAAATCAATTATTTCTATTACCATAATCTTTAACCTACTATTTAATATGTTTACGTTACTTTAAGTACATTTGTATGGTTGTATATTTCACTGTTCGGTTTAAATTACGTTCTTGTGTTGTCCCTACAGATCGTCCAGTCCACATCACGCAGCCACTGCAGGACTCTGAGGCTCATGAGTCTGGGGAGGTGACCTTCCTGTGTGAGCTCTCTGGACCATCTGAGGTCACATGGAGGAAGGCTGGGCGAGTGATGGAGGCCAGCGATCGGGTCCATATGTGGCAGGAGGCCAACACGGCAAGACTCACAATCGTTGGCGTGACCATGGAGGACAAAGGGGAATATTGCTGTGACATTGGGAGTGACAGTTCCACCGCCAAGCTCAATGTACAAGGTTTGTGAATTATAATCAGTATCTTCAAATAAATTAAACATTACACGTGTACATTGTATCACAAATACTGAAATCTTGTTCATATCCAACAGAGATGCCAGTCCAAATCTTGGCACATCTACAGAACGTTGAAGCTGTGGAAGACAGCTCTGCAACTCTGTCCTGCCGCCTCTCCAAATCCAGAGTGGATGTGGAGTGGAGGAAGGACTCCCAGCCCATTCAGCCAGATGATAAATTTGAAGTGCACCAGAAGGACTTCACTGCAAGTTTGACCGTTCACAAACTGGAGCTGGAGGATGCGGGAAGCTACAGCTGCCTGGCCGGGGATCAGCAGAGCACGGCTTCACTCATTGTGTGGGGTGGGTTAAACTCCAAGTATATTGTTTATATTCTTTGTTTTTTTTGGTAAAGTCACGTTGATAGAAAAATAATAATAATAAAAATAAAGTGAATAAAGATAATAAAAGAAAATAATAAAATAAAAATATAAACTTTAATATAGACGGTAGCCTGGTTCTTAATTGGAGTGAGTGTAAAGGCAATCTATGATGACAGACTGTAGCCTGGTTATTAAGTTTGGTGAGTGTACTGGTAGTCTATAATGTAGACTGTAGCAATGGTTATTAAGCTGGGTGAGTGTACTGGCAGTCTATAATGTAGACTGTAGCCTGGTTCTTAACCTGAGTGAGCGTACTGGCAGTCTACAATGTAGACTTATTACTGGTTCTTTCAGTAATAAAAATACAATTTTTAAAATTTTAAACCACGACGTTTCGATCACAACACAAGCGGTCGTCATCAGGAAAATAGGGGGTTAGCCTCTAAAGGCAAACTGTTAATAAAGGTTTAGAGATCGGCATTACCTAAGTGTGTCAATAGCATGGGCGGGGCAGCTAATGTTAATGTAGGAGGAAGACAAGCAACTACACCAATCAAAGGGCTGCCGGCAATCATTGCACCTCGCTCCACACACCCACACTGCTGATGGTGGAGGTTGACAAGAAAACACAAATCAAGTCATGACCCAAAGTGGTTGATGACATCTTTCCAATGATTTCTGAGTTTATAACCTTCCTCTCGGTTGAAATTGTGTCTGTATATATGGATGGCTTCAAGAACAAATCTTTGTTGCTAGCCAGTGGGCTTGCAAAGTACCATCGTCTTAGAGAAATCAATTTCGTGTGAGCCAGCCGCATTAAAATAATGATCAGCCACGGCAGAAGTATTGGTCCTACCGTGTTTCAAACCTGCCTTATGCTGACGAACATGGTCCAAGACATGTCGTTTAGTTTCCCCAATGTAACTGCTGCCGGAGATACAGCTTAGTTTGTAGACGCCGGAATATTGCAAGTCAGGAATCTTGTCCTTCACAGATGGGATCAGATCACGAATCTTATGTACTGTGTTAAATTGGACCGGAATTTTGTATTTGTTTATGATTTTGGAAATATTTTTGGTTACCCCTGCTATGTATGGCAAGGTGATGGTTTTGATTGGATCCTCAGATGGCTCCTTCCTCAAGGTTGGGGTGATGGCTTTGTGGATTGTGTAGTCAGAATATGCATTCACATTGAGAGCTTCGTTGTATTGTTTATACCATTGGAACCTCATTTGCCAGTAAAAAATATGATAATTGTTTTTTTACCCTTCTATCTGGCAACAAAACTGACACCTTTTTTTACAAGGAATCATGTTTGCATAGACCACAATACCTGCAGCCATAATGCAAACAAAAAACATAACTCTGATCATAGAATCACTGTCCTTCAAGTTGATTGGTCCACACCCGAGACAGCTTTCCTTAGAGCCTAGTCTCACATGGGTTGGACCAGTTGACGCCAAAAGGCGCACAACTCAACGACAATGCACCATCAGAGTATGATAGCACGGGGTAAGCATTTACACCATTGGAACCTCATTTGCCAGTAAAAAATATGATAATTGTTTTTTTACCCTTCTATCTGACAACAAAATTGACACTTTTTTTACAAGGAGTCATGTTTGCATAGACCACAATACCTGCAGCCATAATGCAAACAAAAAACATAACTCTGATCATATATTCATTGTCCTTGAAGTTGATTGGTCCACACCCGAGACAGCTTTCCTTAGAGCCTAGTCTCACATGGGTTGAACCAGATGACGCCAAAAGGCGCACAACTCAAAGACAATGCACCATCAGAGTATGAGAGCTCGGGGTAAGCATTTACACCATTGGAACCTCATTTGCCAGTAAAAAATATGATAATTGTTTTTTTACCCTTCTATCTGGCAACAAAACTGACACCTTTTTTTTACAAGGAGTCATGTTTGCATAGACCACAATACCTGCAGCCATAATGCAAACAAAAAACATAACTCTGATCATATAATCACTGTCCTTGACGTTGATTGGTCCACACCCGAGACAGCTTTCCTTAGAGCCTAGTCTCACATGGGTTGGACCAGATGACGCGAAAAGGCGCATAACTCAAAGACAATGCACCATCAGAGTATGAGAGCTCGTGGTAAGCATTTACACCATAGGAACCTCATTTGCCAGTAAAAAATATGATAATTGGTTTTTTACCCTTCTATCTGGCAACAAAACTGACACCTTTTTTTGTGCATATATGATCAGAGTTATGTTTTTTGTTTGCATTATGGCTGCAGGTATTGTGGTCTATGCAAACATGACTCCTTGTAAAAAAAAGGTGTCAGTTTCGTTGCCAGATAGAAGAGTAAAAAAACAATTATTGTATTGTTTTTGTCAATGAAATCCGAATTTTATGATTATTAAATTATGTTTTCATGGAATGTATTCACAGAAAAGCCAGTGGTGTTCACCAAGGGCCTGCAGGATCTGACAGAAGAGGAACTCGGAGACGCTGTGTTTGCGTGTGAGGTGTCCAAAGAGGGGGCCCCAGTAACGTGGCTGAAACATGGTAGGGTGCTTTACCCTGGGGCAAAGTGTGAGATGAGTCAGGATGGAAGAGCAGCCAGACTCGTCCTGCATCACTTGGGCCTGAACGACGCTGGGCAGTACTCCTGTGACACTGGCCACGATGTCACCACCGCCAGGCTCAATGTCACAGGTGATTTATATGATAATGAAAATCATAATTTTGTTTCCCAAGCAAAGCCCGTAGAGCTAAGAAACTCTTATTCAAGGGCAGACAACATCAAATAATTCCACAATAACAGATTTTAAAAACGCACTTAAGAGCAATTATGTTGTAAAATTACATTCACACTTAAACTTCAGGGATTTTAATTAAGTATTTTTATATGAAGACAAAGATGGTAGAATACAGATGCCAAGAGGCGAAACAAGGTGGTTTGTAACACTTTGGGGCAGCTTCGTTAAATGCCTTTGATGCATATTGTGTGCTAAATCTGGGAAATATTAATAGACAATCAGAACGTGCATCGCAGGTTTTTTTGGGTGCCACGGTGGTGAGATGTTAACTACCTCGCCTGGAATACAGGGGGTCGTGATTTCCATCCCAACCCTTAATGCCTGCTGCTGTATATTTGGAGTTTGCATGTTCTCCCTGTTGTTTCGTGGATTTTTCTCCGGGTCCTCCAGTTTTCCCCTCCACATTTAGGAGCATGCGTTTAAAGTATTTGGTTATTATAAATTTCCACACGATAAGCGACTTCATTGAGCAATTTTTGTGGCCAGGTCACTTCTGAAAAATAACGATGTAGCTTAGTAGGCCTGACCTGGTAAAATAAAAAAAATGGTTTAGTTTCAGTTTTGTAATAACAGGTCAGACGAACACAGAGCAGCTCGATGGACAATAGCCTTGTGAATGAAAAGAGCCCTGTAGTGAAAATGTCTTCCACTGTCCAAGAGCACATTGCTCATTTTAGCTTAAACATAATAGCACAATGTAATTATACAATTGTACTTTTTCCTGCCGACGATAATATAATTGGATTTCAATTTCAGAACCCATCATCTCCATCACCAGGGACCTTGAGGATTGTGAGGTGTATGAGCAGGGCTCGGCCATATTCACTTGTGAGATCTCCCACGCTAATGTGAAGGAAGCCAAGTGGTCGTTGGCGGACACACCGCTACAGAACAACGAGCTCAATGAAATCAGTGTCACCAATGGCAGGACCCACGTGCTGACGATTAACCACCTCACGGTGGAGGAGAGTGGCACTGTCAGCTTCAGTGCAAGGAATGCAACTTCCTCTGCTCATCTCACTGTCAAACGTAAGGTTTTGAATCTGGTAGACGAGCATATTTACTATTTTTATCAAACAATTCATAAAAAATGTGTAGTTTATTAAATCCCCCATGATTCATGAACGATTGAATATGTATTCTGATATAATTTGAGCAAATTATCTTTTTATTTTGTCTATACAGAGCGTCCAGTCCACATCACTCAGCCACTGCAGGATGTTGAGGCTCATGAGTCTGGGGAGGTGACCTTTCTTTGTGAGCTGTCTGGACCATCTGAGGTCACATGGAGGAAGGCTGGGCGAGTTATGGAGGCCAGCGATCGGGTCCATATGTGGCAGGAGGCCAACACGGCAAGACTCACAATCCTTGGTGTGACCCTGGACGACAAAGGAGATTATTCGTGTGACATTGGGAGTGACAGCTCTACTGCCAAGCTCATTGTAAAAGGTTTGCCCACTCTTAATTTTTATGAAAATCAATTAAACCACAGAATATGTACATTATAGTTATTAAGCTTTTGTTGTGTTTCACATCCAACAGAGCTGCCAGTCCAGATCTTGGAGCATTTACAGAATGCTGAAGCTGTGGAAGACAGCACTGCAACTCTGTCCTGCCGCCTCTCCAAACCCAGAGTGGATGTGGAGTGGAGGAAGGACTCCCAGCCCATTCAGCCAGATGATAAATTTGAAGTGCACCAGAAGGACTTCACTGCAAGTTTGACCGTTCACAAACTGGAGCTGGAGGATGCGGGAAGCTACAGCTGCCTGGCCGGAGATCAGCAGAGCACAGCCTCTCTCATTGTGTGGGGTGGGTTCAGCTCCAACTTCATTGTTTATATTGAAGGCATACATTAATTATGAATTGTATGACTTTTAAATGTTATTCCTTCATGGAATGTGTTCACAGAGAAGCCAGTGGTGTTCACCAAGGGCCTGCAGGATCTGACAGAAGAGGAACTCGGAGAGGCTGTGTTTGTGTGCGAGGTGTCCAAAGAAGGGGCCCCAGTAACGTGGCTGAAACATGGTGGGGTGCTTTACCCTGGGGCAAAGTGTGAGATGAGTCAGGATGGAAGAGCAGCCAGACTAGTCCTGCATCACTTGGGGCTGCACGACGCTGGGCAGTACTCCTGTGACACTGGCCATGATGTCACCACCGCCAAGCTTAATGTCACAGGTGATTTTTACTGGTCGTTTTGGTAAAAGAAAATAGGACAATGTAAATTATATATTTGCACTTTTGACCCCACAGAAATGTAATGTAATTCCATTTTCAGAACCCATCATCTCTATCATGAAGGCCCTGAAAGACTGTGAGGTGTTTGAGCAGGGCTCGGCTCTATTCACTTGTGAGATCTCCCACGCTAATGTGAAGGAAGTCAAGTGGTCGTTGGCGGACACACCGCTACAGAACAACGAGCTCAATGAAATCAATGTCATAAATGGCAGGACCCATGTGCTGACTTTAAACCATCTCACGGTGGAGGAGAGTGGCACTGTCAGCTTCAGTGCAAGGAATGCAACATCCTCTGCTCAACTCACTGTCAAACGTAAGCTTTTTAATTTTATAACAAGCGTTAATTTTTCTAATTTTTAATCAATATCTGCCCATAAATTACACTTGCTTTTAATTTTTTTCAATGTTTTAATTTTTTTCTGTAAGGCAATATATTTGAATAATTGGTTTAATTGAAATTATTATGTTGTATCCACAGGGCGTCCAGCCCACATCACTCAGCCACTGCAGGACACTGAGGCTTATGAGTCTGGGGAGGTGACCTTCCTGTGTGAGCTGTCTGGACCATCTGAGGTCACATGGAGGAAGGCTGGGCAAATGATGGAGGCCAGCGATCGGGTCCATATATGGCAGCAGGACAAAACGGGAAGACTCACAATCCTTGGTGTGACCAAGAAGGATGGAGTGGAATATTCCTGTCATGTTGGCAGTGACAGCTCGTCTGCTAGGCTGAGTGTAAAAGGTTTGTCAATACAAAATGTAATCTTCGAAAAAATGACGTTACATGTGTAAGTTATTGTTTTGAAACTGGTCTTATTGTTCATATCCAACAGAGCTGCCACTTCAGATCATGGAGCATCTACAGAACGTTGAAGCTGTGGAAGACAGCTCTGCAACTCTGTCCTGCCGCCTCTCCAAACCCAGAGTGGATGTGGAGTGGAGGAAGGACTCCCAGCCCATTCAGCCAGATGATAAATTTGAAGTGCACCAGAAGGACTTCACTGCAAGTTTGACCGTTCACAAACTGGAGCTGGAGGATGCGGGAAGCTACAGCTGCCTGGCCGGCGATCAGCAGAGCACGGCTTCACTCATTGTGTGGGGTGGGTTCAGCTTTTAAAAACAACTTTAATTTTCAAAAATATGTTTCATTCATATTATTTATATTATTTAAAATTTTTGTTCATCCATGATATTTCTTTGTACAGAGAAGCCAGTGGTGTTCACCAAGGGCCTGCAGGATCTGACTGAAGAGGAACTCGGAGACGCTGTGTTTGTGTGCGAGGTGTCCAAAGAAGAGGCCCCAGTAACGTGGCTGAAACATGGTGGGGTGCTTTACCCTGGAGCAAAGTGTGAGATGAGTCAGGATGGAAGAGCGGCCAGACTGGTCCTGCATCACCTGGGCCTGCACGACGCTGGGCAGTACTCCTGTGACACTGGCCACGATGTCACCACCGCCAGGCTCAATGTCATAGGTGTGTCTAATTGCACACTTCATTGGCCATACATAATAAATGGGTTTGTTTCATATTGAGACTTTTATTCTCACTGTGGCCCTTATTCCAAGCTTGGCGCACGTGTACCACAGTGTGTACTTGAATTCACTTTGCTAGAGTGCATGTCATGTCTGTTTGTCCTGAGGGTGACCATGGGTTGTTGTTTTTTGTATTTTCTAGAGCTTCCCGTGGAGGTGCTCGGCTGCATTCAGGATGTGGAAGTTACTGCAGGTGAGAGAGAGTGGCTTGTGTTTCTGTTCCCTGTGTTAAGGGTTACGTAGCCGTTATTGTATTCACAGTAGACGGACCTCTCACTGCGGTGCTGTCTCGCCGGCGTGTTCTGTGTCCAGGCGCCTGCGCTGCGTTCGAATGCACACTGTCGAATCGGTGCGCAGACGTCGAGTGGTGGCTGGGTGACGTACGGTTGCAGGACAACGAGCTTAACCAGATGAGCGTTCGTGATGAGCGAACTCACGTGCTCACCATGGTGCAACTCTCCCTGGAGGACTCTGGCACTCTCACCTTCCGGGCCAGAAGAGCCTCGTCCTCCGCCACACTTACCGTTAAAAGTAAGGCACTCATTACTCACACAGTAATTGCCACAAATTAAACACGATACCTTGCTGATTTTGTCAAGGAGCATGAACCATCACGTGAACTCCGGTTATCCTCGTAGCAGCTTTTGGCTCGCCATTCAACAAAGATGGTCACTGCATTTCAGGCTTTTAGATACGCTTCTGTGGCCATCTGGAATATAAAAAAGCCACGAGAGTTATGCATTTTAAAATCTAGATTTAAAACTCATTTCAATAGAAATAATTTTTGTGTCAAGGTTGTTGTCCTTCTTCCACACTTCCGATTAGCGTGGCTGGCTACCTCCAGTGTGAAAGAAGTTCAACATACATACATACAGTCTGTCTTTAGATTGCCATAGATGGAGTCATCAGTGAATCGCATACAGAACATCCTATGGCAGAGGCAGTTATATTCTACAGCATTGGACAATTACGAATCGCCTGCAGTGTGACTGTGGTCACCAATTTCAAACCATAGACCACAAAGCAACGCCACTGCCCACTTCGATCATTCGCCGGCAGCGGTTCAAATATTCATCAGGCTACTCCTGAAACCTTGACATAACAAATAAACATTGCAGATCAACTCCCCTCCATAGGCAGAAGAATGGTCAGTTGAGATTCTTAATATTTTTTGCCGAGCTTCATGAAATGTAAGGTTGCTTTAGTGTACGTTTTTGGACCAACATATTCCCAGACTGAGCTTTGTTGGCTTTGGCGAGCAAAGGGGATGAGTGTGCGGTCCGCGCCCTTCACACTTTGTCGGTGATCTGTTGCTACGCCTGCAAGGGCGTCCTGTGCTGGTGGTGGAGCCGCTGCTCCCAGTCACCGTCGAGGAGACGGATGAAGCCACGCTGTCCTGCCGCCTCTCCGAGACGGCCCCCGTGAGCTGGAGGAGAGAGGCCTCGGCGCTGGAGCCCGGCAACCGCGTGCGCATGGCGGTGGACAGCGAAGGCACGGCGAGCCTGCGGATCGCACCGGTCGCGGTGGACGACGCGGGCGTCTACACCTGTGAGACGCAGGATGACAGCACCTCTGCCCCTCTCACCGTCACAGGTGAGGGATGCGAGTGGAGCACAGCCAGTGCGAGGATCACAAATGAATGACTCTTAAGGGGGGTTTTTTCAATCACGGTTGTTGAGCACAGGCTGAAATGTCCAAAATTCCGAACAGCCAGCAAGAAAGGGCACGAGCAGTTGTAAGAACTTGGCGGAAGAGATGATGGGAGGGGATTCCAAAGTCTTGTATTGCAAGGAGAGAAGCAGAAAGGGAAGTGTCGTGACCTGCAGTTTGGTGGTTGAACACAGTATGAGTGAGGCAAAACAGTCAGTCTGGTAGACCTCAACATGGGTGGAGGAATAAACGAGTGCACATCATTTGAACAATTACCATGGTACAAAATGGGACCTTTTTGCCAACATCAAAGTATGAAAAACAATAAGAATAGGTTTTACCCTTTCTAGCAATAACACAGGTGTTAAGATGTTCAAACACCAAATAGAAACCTTTTATAAAGAATCAAGTCTGCATTAACCACATGTACTTGTGGCGAACATGCAAACAAGCATGCTCTGATAATTATCAATGCATTCTCTTTGAAACTGCTCACCCCGAGCTATAAATTATCTGGTAGTGCATTGCCTCTGTACTGTTCACCTTGTGGCGTTCTCTGGTCTCTGGTCTGACGCTCGTGAGACTAGGCCCTAAATAAGGCTGTCTCTGGTGTCGGGCAATCAGTTTCAAAGACAATGCACACATTATCAGAGCATGTTCGTTTGCATGTTCACTACAATTACGTGTGGTTAATGCGGACATGATTCCTTGCAAAAGGATTCTATTCGGTGTTTGAACCTCTTAACACCTGTTTTATTGCCAGAAAAGGTAAAACCCATTCTTCTTTTTCTTTCATAATAACCGTGGTAGTAGCGACAGAAGAGCGATAGGGAGGTGACTGACCGTCATTGAGCGAGTGACTGGAGTAAATCCGTGAGTGCTGGATCGTTGTATTCGAAGCTCGTTCTCGTGAGTAAGGCTTGAGGTGTAGGGAAAGCTGGTACCGTTTACCACAGAGTCGCGTGCTGACACACGCAGCCAGAGGTGATACATTTCTTGATCCTCAGAAAAAGTAGCCGTCTTCACGGAGGGCCTGAAGGACCTCGTGCAGGAGGAGAAGACGGAGGCGACGCTGGCGTGCGAGCTATCGCGGGCGGACGTGCCCGTCGCGTGGAGCAAGGACGCGACGCCGCTCCCGTCGGGGCACAAGCACGGCTTCCTGCGCGACGGCTGCTCGGCTGTGCTGCTCATCCCTGAGCTGAGCCTGTTGGACGCCGGGGAGTACTCCTGCCACACAGGGCACGACCACACCTCGGCGGTGCTCACCGTCACGGGTGACTTTCCCACGCGTGCGCGCACGCGCGTGCGCGCTCGTGGCTTCCGTTGGGGGGGGAGAGGTGGCGCAGTGTTTTGTGTAATGCGCCTCGAACCCTGTGACTTGGGTTCGGTTCCTGGCCACGCGTAGAACGGGTTCTGGGATTCCCCTAGTTCGACTCAGCCTCACATGAGTACCTAGTGAGATGTTTAAACATCCCACTAGAGAGATAAAAGCGGCCAGGCGTGGTGCTGGCCACCTACCCCCTTCGTGTGCCGTGCCAGCCTTCATAGGTGCTCACTAACAGCACTTGCCCCAACAATTTGTTAAGGCTATACGGGGGATATTTGTCTTTGTGAGCAATACCACTCTCCATGATTTAAAAAGAAAAAAGGGGGTGATTTTCGTCTTCAACGGCAGTGGCACTCACGGCGATGACCTGCCGGCAAAACATCAGAAAAAATAGTGACCGAACTGACTGCTGTTGACCCCTTGTTGCAGAGAGGGACATCCAGATCGTGCAGCAGCTGCAGGACACGGAGGTGTGCGAGGGCGAAGCGGCGTGCTTCACCTGCGAGCTCTCCCACGAGCACGTCGATGACGCACGGTGGATGCGGGGAGAAAGACGGCTGGAGAGCGACGCGAGTCACGAGATCACGGTGGAGGGAAGGACCCACAGGCTCGTGCTGCTCAGCCCAGGCCCGCAGGACGGAGGCCCCGTCGGCTTCTGGGCCGGCCATGCCGCCAGCTCGGCGATGCTCACCGTGAACAGTACGCTTGGCTCGGTGCAGCCGCCACCTTTCTCCTGTGCAACGTCGCCACGTGTTAGTTGGGCCATCGTGTCAGATAGGTGGTCAGTAGATGGCAGTTCAGAAAGTCGGTTTGTGAATTTGTCTGTGCGGGACTTCAGTGGTATCCGCTCCGTATATTTCAGTTTCCTCCCCCTATAAAATATGCCCTTGAAAAGAAAGGACAAACATCCGTGTAAAACCTTCCCTGGATAAATAAACGATGTTAATGTTGTTTTATCCACCAATGGCCATCAGCTAAAGAACGGCCGCGACTGAAACACTCAACGCGAGTGACCATTCCCTGTCTCCCTCGGCAGAGCGGCCGGTGAAGGTGGTGGTACCCCTATCGGACACGGTGGCGGAGGAGCGGTCCTCGGTGACCCTCGAGTGCGAGCTGTCGGAGCCGGCGGCCGTGTCGTGGCTGCGGGACGGAGCGGCGGTGCCACCCAGCGAGCGCGTCGTCACGGAGCAGCACGGCTCGCTCGCGCGCCTCGCCATCCGCCACGTCGCGTTGGACGACAGCGGCATGTACACCTGCAAGAGCGGGGATGCCGTCACCACCTGCATCCTCGGGGTCACAGGTTGAATGCCCACCGTCAGCGCCGCCCGCGTTAACGTCGCACCGCTCCGGCACGGACAGCAGGCAGTGCTAACGGCCTACACAATATAAACAGCACACAGCACCTCCAGCAGACAGCACGAGCAGCCGACAATGTGAACAAAATAAAAACGCACACGTAGCACTGGCACGGACAGAAGATAGCACAGGCAGCAGAACGCACAGACAGCAGGCGGCACAGGCAACAGATAGCACAAACAGCACAGATAGCAGTCGCCAAAATCATTGTGCCTCCTGGCCTGCTGAAGAACACATCAAAGCGAGCACTGTTTTTTGTGTATTTTAGCGATTTGATCAGTCAGCAGCGTGGAGAAAGCTGCAACTCACGCGGGCGTCCCTCTTTTCAATCTCTCTGTTGGACGAGGCAGCGTGGCACACGGAGGTGCGGCGTGGCCTGTCGGACGTGAGCGTGGCGCCAGGAGAGCCGGCGCACTTCTCCTGCCAGTTCAACCGCGCGCTGCCGCCCACGGAAGTGGCGTGGTTCGTGAACGGCGTCGCGGTCGGGGCGGAGGCCGATGCGTCGCCCCTGTGGGAGCGGAGACAGGAGGGCGCCACCTGCTCCCTGCTGCTCCACTTCGCCCAGCCCCAGCACAGCGGGGAGGTGAAGTGCGAGGCGAGGGACGCTGTCTCCCGCGCCGCCCTCACGGTCTCCGGTAAGCGCACGCTCACGCGCCTGTGCTAAGCACACACTTAACCTGGCCGCACGGTCGAAACACGCACGCCAAACATAGTCTCGGCAGGCGTGTGCACTCTACACACGCTCAACCTGGGCACACTCTAATTCAGGGGGCGGTAACCAAAATATCGAGAGCGATTTCTTTTCAAATTCGGTATAAAACGTAATATTTCAAGAGCCTCAATGCATGTGACTACGAGCCGATCCTTAAGGAGCCGCATGCGGGTTGCCCACCCGTGCTCTCGATGCACAATATAGGCACATGCTCTCGACACACACCCGATACAGGAATTCCCCTACGTGTGCTCGCAAGCGCGCACCTCAGAGTCGTGCAGGGTGTCACAAAGCTCATCTTGCTCGCAGTGAAAATTAAAGTTGTAATTTGGAAATGAGGAACTCGCTTATTTCTGGATTAGCACTCTTCCACGAAGCACCGTCAGGAATCCCTCAATGAGCAAAGTAACGGCATTGCTCTGAGGCTCCGTGCGCATCCATTTTCCATCGGCCCCCCTCCCCCCCCATCCTCTCACAGCGGGCCCCCCCGAGCCGCCCGAGGACGCCGAGGTGATCGTCGTGACGCGGCACTCGGTCACGGTGTCGTGGGTGGCGCCGCAGGCGGACCGTGGCAGCAGGGTGACGGGCTACTGGGTGGAGATGTTCCCGTCGACAGACAGGTGCTGGATCCCGTGCCACGGGCAGCCCCTGCGGAGCACCCGGCTCACCGTGCAGAACCTGCTCCCCGACATCTCCTACTGCTTCCGCGTCTTCGCCGTCAATCAGCACGGCCGCAGCAAGGCCATGCAGCTCCCGCAGAGCGTGCGCCTCGGTGAGCCGCGGCACCTCGCTCACACGGCACCCCGGCGGCGGCGCGCTCGCCCATCGACGCGCAGATTCGCAGATCGACTGGCAGGCCGGCCCTGGTTATCACAGTGATGATTTACGAGGACATCAACACGTGCCAAGTGCTTGCCGGTGTAACACTCCGCTGCTCCTGATGCGGTCATCTGGCTTGACCACCTGAATGTGAAATTGTAGTAGTTGCGCTGCATCTACGTCAGCCATGGGAAAGATGTGACATAATTCAAAAAGGGTAGGCGATTACGTGCCCAGCATCATGGTCCAAATTTGCCTAATTCGAAAACTTTGCACTGCAAATTGGGATTAAGTACAGCAACATCACCCCCTGCAGTGAAACTCCTGCTGACTATGTGAAAAACAGCACCTTCGTGATAGCCTCGCGCGACGAGAATGGTGAAAATATCAAATGTACGAAATGCTTTTTATCTGCGTTGACTTTACATCCATGCGATTTCCACGGTTGGCTGTGTAGCTGCTGCTATTTGGAGATGGAAAATGTTTGTGTTTCACTGTGGACGGCTGTACTTAAAAGAGTAAGAGCAGAATTGCTCGTGCCATCCCCTGCTCAGTTAAAGGGTACATATTTGATGTTTGCACCTTCGAAAAACCAGTAGCGTTGGAGCTGCGGGCATAACACAATCTTTCCATTGAGCCTCCTGCATCCAGCATAGACTGGCGCAGCAGTGCCTGCATTCTGCTGAGCGTGGCGCCGCCACCACCGCTGTGTTGTGTGTAGAGTACACGGAACGCTCACCACGGAGCGCCGAGGTGGAGGAGAAGGAGCAGAAGCAGCGGGAAGAGCAGCAGGAGGTAGGTCCTCGGCTACTGTGTGCGATGAGCAAATATCACCCCGGACCACTACACGGAAAGCACCAACCTGGTTCCACTACTCGCACAAGAGGTGATTTTTGCCTTGGTTGCTTATGGGGCCACTGACTCTTAGTCTATCACTCAACCCCTCTGGCCATCTCGAACCATCGCTTGTGTCATCCGTTGCTTATATGTTCTTGGTCTGTCATGCCTGCCCGCTGTGACGTTATATAAACGCCTACCAGCCACGGTGAATTTGAAAAACCAGACATGGTGAAAATGACATCTGTCCGGCCCCACCTGGCTTGAGCTTTGCAAGACGCCAGAGAGAGTTCAATGAGACCGCCGTGTTCAGATGAAGGCCTGGCCTCGACGGGGACCGAGTGAGTTGGCGGGTGGTGAGGCGGGGTAGGGTGGCGCGAGTTGGTGGGCAGCGAAGTGATGGAGAGCCCCTGCCCGTGCGCGTGCCAGGCGGTGTTTCGCGACTACAGGAGCCAAAAAGAGCAGGAGCCGCAGGCGGAGTTAGGCGACGCTCAGGGGCCCGTTCTGCTGGAGCCCACTCGCACCAGCCTCCGGCGCTTCCTCATCACGCGCCAGTCCACCGAGGAGTCCTACACCGAAGAGGTGCAATAGCATGCGCGCGTGCACACAGCTACGCACGCAAACGCACAAGGTGTGCAGAAGCCGGAGGTGTAATACCCCTGAGGCCATTTTGTTTCCTGTAGGACATTGCCTTCGATGTCACCGATTTCAATGGCTAGGCTTTCCAACTGAGGTTGAAAACATTTATATGCATCAGCTCTGTCATCCAGTCATAATGGGGGGGGACATGATAACTCCCGTAGAGATGATCCAATGTGAACCAACCTGCAGTGAAAAGTTATTTTGCTTTTAGGGACCTTGTTGAAAACCAACCACATAGATTTAAAGATTATTGCCCAAAATTTGGAGACACAAACCAGAGCAAATATGCAGACGCATTGCTCCCACCGAGAAACCCTGTCAGCTTCCATACCGCTACGTAAATACTGGGCAAAACGTTACATAATCCACGCACGTTAACGAGCCTCTTCAACCCGCTGGTTTTACGGTCGACAAGGGCACGCGGTGCCGCTCGCTCTGACCCATGGACGAGAGTGACGAGGTGCTTCCCGTCCGCAGCCGAGCGAGGCCACCCCCGAGGCTGAAGACGAGACGCAGCAGGAGCAGCAGCTGACGTCGGAGCAGACATACCGCGAGGACGAGCACTACATCTACATCACCTTCCTGGACGCTGGAGAGGCACACCTGGCAGCCGGGAGCTTCCGCAAGCTCTTTGGACTACAGGTCACCAGCGTGACAAGTCGCATGATCGCCCCGCCAGTCTTTTTTCATTTAACATTGAGATGTGTGTTGCTGTTTTCGTATACTTGGCCATCATCCAACAGTGGATTGATCATCACTGATGTTGATTTACTTTAGTGATAGCCAGATCTTCCCGCTTCATCGTAATGGTTATCCATGTAGCTGTCGTTTGTTTGGCCCGGATCCTTGGCAGATCCTTCAATGATACAAGCGACGCTTCCCAAGCGACGGAGCTTGAGAACTCCTGCCCCTCGCCCCTTCACTTTGTGTGAATGAACCAGTAGATCACGTGTGTGTATATAGACACGTATGAAACGTACGCAGTCTGATGTAATCATCTGAGTGTGGGAGATCGATCGCCGCAGTCCGTACGCTCTGCGACGGTGCGAATGGGCGGAGGGCGTGCTGCTGACTGTGCCGTGGCGGCGCGATGCGCAGGGCTCGCCGGTGGAGGTGAACCTGCTGGAGAAGGGTCCCGGCGGGGCAGCCGAGGTGCGCGTCAGCAAGCAGCCCGTCCTGCCGAGCCCGGCCACCAGGCGCCGCCGCCTGCTTCTCGGGCACGTGCTGGCGCATTCGTGCCCGAGGCTTCCCACGGAGCACGGCGAGCACAGCGCCAGCGGGCAGAACGACAGCGGTAGGCGAGCACGCGGCCTGTGCAACGGGGCCCCTTTCTGTTGAAGGGCACCCATGCACGCACTGTCGGCGCATCAACAGCAATGCCCGCGAGGTGTGGGACTGCACATCGAATAGCGGAGCTGCACCGTCGCCGCATGGCTTGTAATTAACAGTGGGAAACGTACAATTACTAAGCTGATGTATGTTGTGACGCGGTGGTTGGTGTTGATGTATGTTGTGATGCGATGGTTGGTGTTGATGTATGTTGTGTCTTTGTCGGGCAGCGCCCTGGTTTCTGCGGAAGCTGCGGAGCCAGGAGCTGCTGCTGCGCCAGCAGGTGACGCTGCACTGCGCCGTGGCCGGACTACCCACCCCCGTCGTGCGCTGGTACAAGGACGGGCGGCACCTGGAGACGAGCAAACACTACGAGATCAGCGCCCGCGAGGACGGGAGGCACCGGCTCGTGATCCAGGCGTGCGGGCCCCAGGACGCCGGCGTGTACCGCTGCGTGGCCGAGAACCGCGCCGGCATCGCCTCCAGCCGTGCGGAGCTGCACCTGGACGGTGAGCTACGGATTTGCCGATCGCGCCCTCTGATTTCTCGGTGGGTCGTCGAGCGCAATGTTACCAAAGGTACTTCGCCGGGGGTTTGGTGCGAGCGAGAAGCGCGTTCTGGAAAGCGCCATCGCCGCCGCTGTGTCCTAGTGACGTTGTTCATTGTCCCCGCAGCATCCGGGGACGCCGGTGGAGCGGGCCTGTTCGCCGCTGCTGGTGCTACTTTATCGAGGTGAGCGCGGGTCGCAGGAGTTTGCACCAGCATCCAGCAGAGCCTCGGTGTGGCAATCGTCGTTATTAGGACGGCAGGGTAGCACGGTGGCCATACTCGTGCCTCATGGCAAGAAGGACCTGGGTTTGATTCCCGAATGGGTGCCTTTTTGTGTGGAGTTTGTACGTTCTCCTCCTGTTCTTCAGCTTCTCTGGTTTCTTTCCGTAGCTAAAACAAATCCACTGCAGCTGAAATTAGCCAAACATCACAATGGTGAACATTTTACTGCAAATGACTCAATTAGGGTTACATTTAACAAGCTCACTTCCTACTGCTAAAAACTTGGCAGGACCCTCCTGAAAAAATTATCTCGTGACTCTGTGAGGCCTTGCTGGGTGAACGGCTCTGTGTGCCTCTCGCTCGCAGGGACCAATCGGAGAAGGTTCTTGAGTCTCAGGTGGAGGAAGAACCTCCCCAGTTTACACAGGAACTGCAAGACACGTATGTGTCCGCTGGCGCTCAGAACGTCAGCCTGTCCGTCAGAGTCACAGGTGGGCGGGCCACGCACACGCACCACGCACCACGCACCACGCACACGCACGACAGCAGCCGCGGCGCCGCTCCGCTCGCTGGTGCTTGTTGGCACGTGGGTGCCGGTCTCTCTGCACTGTGGATTGTTTAGAGTCGGTGGTCCCGTGCGTGTCTGGACGTCTACGAATGCGTCCGTATGTCTGCATGAGTGGGTTAGGGCTCTGCCTCTGAGTGTGTCTATGTTTATGTGACTGTGTCTCTGTTCATTTCAATGTGTCCTTGTCATTGTGTCTGTCTCTTCTTGATTGTACCCTTGTCTGTGTGTCCATATCAGTATGTCCGTGCCAACATATCCTTATACTTGTGTGTGTGTCCATGTCTTCATGTTGGTGTCCATGTGTCCTGTCCTGCAGGTTCTTTTTGTCCACGTCTGTGCGTCTATTGCGTTGTCTTTGTGGTCGTGCAGTGGTTAGCGTTACGCTGCACTACAAACCCGGCGACGCGCGTTCAATTCCCGCTCACGGTTAATACCAGTGACGATTATCTGAACCGGTCCTGGGCCTCCGTTAGGTCGATCCAGCCTAAAATGAGTACCTGGTGCAGTGTGTAAACATCCTCACTAGAGAGACAAAGGTAGCCGGGCGTGGTGCTGGACACCCACCCCCTCGTGTGGCATTCCAGCCCTCAAAGGTGCTCGCTAACAGCACTTGGCCCAACAGCCTATTAAAGCTGCGCGGGGGATATTTGTCTGTTTGTTGTGCCCATGTCGGTGTGAGCGACCGTGTCCGTCCGCCCTGGTATTCCCGTCTGCATCATCGCTGCGTGCGCTCTCGCGCTCCCCGCCCCGCACGGCATGCAGGCTCCCCGGCCCCGCGGCTCTACTGGTTCAAGGACGGGCGGCCTCTGCCCAGCTCCCAGCGGCTGCAGGTGTGTCAGGTGGGCACGCGGCACGTGCTCACGATCGACCCCCTGCTGCCCGAGGATTTCGCGGAGTACGCCGTGTGCGCCAGCAGCATGGCTGGTTGCGTTTACACCTCGGCCTTCCTCCTCCTGCAGGGTCAGCCAAACGCCACTTGCGGCTTCTCCACTGCCCGCAACTTACCAATAACCTCCCACCCCTCACCTCCCACCGCTCACCTCCCCCCCTCACCTCCCACCCCTCACCTCCCCCTCCTCACCTTCCACCCCCTCCCCCCCCCCCCATCTTCCCCCCCCTCACCTCCCCCCCCTCACCTCCCACCGCTCACCTCCCCCCCTCACCTCCCACCCCTCACCTCCCACCGCTCACCTTCCACCCCCTCACCTCCCACCCCCTCATCTCCCCCCCTGACCTCCCCCCCCCTCCACTCCCCCCCCCTCACCTCCCACCGCTCACCTCCCCCCCTCCACTCCCCCCCTTCTCACTTCCACTCCCCCCCTCACCTCCCCCCCTCACCTCCCACCGCTCACCTTCCACTGCCACATTTTGCACCCTGATCTATCGATTACTGAATGAGGGATTCTCTCAATGTCGAGAGATAGAATTTGAGAAGCACTTCATTGTGTGTGTGCGCGTGTGTGTGTGTGTGTGGTGGATATTGTGCCACCTTCCAGCCCCAGAGACTGCGGAAGCAAAGGCAGAAGTGAGACCCAAGGGTGAAGGTGAGATAAGATGAACAATAATGGCTGTGACACACACTCACACACACCAACTTCTGCAACAAATCAGACAAGTTGCATGTAGCAGAACAGTTTCCACGAAGAGACTCTAATAATACATTTGAGATATCAAATGGCAAGAGACTTGTGGGTCGCCCAAAACGTTAATTCAAGGACGTTGCACACGCGTGAATCTCAAAAGACTCTGACATCAACGTCAATGAATGCAAAGTTCTGGCAAGAGAAAGGCACACAGGATCACGGCACAGCTCCCCCCATACGAACGCGTGCCCTCAGCGCAAGGCACCATCAGGCAGCCTCGTCAACAAACAGAAGTCATCAAGCCATGACAGGACCGCAGCCAATCACAGATGCGACAAATGCAATAGCAGCTTCTGTCGTCCCAGGATCGGCCTTTTCAGTCGTTGCAGGAGACGTGCAAATACTTTAAATCCTTGCGAAAAAGTGAAACATGAAAACCCATTGTCATTCTGCTGACGAACGGACGCCATGGAATATACTTATCCGGGAAAGCCCGGCTGCGTCTCAAGTTTATTTTAAAGGATGCTCCTGCACCAGGATGTTTAGCCAATTATATATTCAGGAGCGTTTAGGTCAGCGTCTGCACATTGCTTTCATATTTAGATGTTTTGTGAATACAAACTGCATCAAACTGTAGCCAATAAAACGTGGAAATTGTGTAAACTATGACACAGCCATGGTTGGCCATGGTGCTGATGCTGCCGGGTGCAGGCCTGTGTACGGACACGGGCGTGTGTTGCGTACGTGTGTGTGCGTGGCACAGTTGGCACAGTGCGGGGCACAACTGGTGCATCTGCCAGTCATCTCAGTCAACCCATGGCACCTGGGTCTGTCCCGTGACCTCCTGTCAGTGAGCCTTCGCCGTGGGGATGTCACCGCCACTTAGTGGCAAATGGCGGCTGTTGTTGTTGTGTGTGCGTGTGTGTGTATGTGTGGGGAGTGGTAGGGTAGCTGTTAGTGTGCTGCGCTACGAACCTGGCGAACCGGGTTCGACTCCCGCTCACGGCCAACACCAGTGACGATAATCTAAACCGGTCCTGGGCCTCAAATGAGTACCTGGTGCGATGTGTGAACATCGCAACTAGGGAGACAAAGGCGGCTGGGCGTGGTGCTGGCCACCCACCTCCTCGTGTGCTGTGCCGGCCTTCATAGGTGCTCGCTAACAGCACGTGCCCCTACAGTCTGTTACAGACCACACGGGGGATCTTTGTCTTTATCTTTCTGTGTGTGTGTGTGCGCGCGGACTGCCGTTCCCAGCGCTGGAGAGTCTGGTGCCACCGCGGTTCCTCGAGAGGTTCACCAACAGGCGCGTGCCGCGCGGAGCGAGCGTCACACTCGGCGTCATCCTCGAGGGTACGGAGACCCGGCCCTCCCTCGCCTCCACCAGGGGTTCACTCCGCGTCCCCCAGCCCCCAGTGACGGCCTCTGTGTATTGTATAAGCGTGTTTATGCACGACGATGATGATGATTCATATTCCCCATCTCTTATGTGTGGTACACAGTTTTATAAATGCATCGTGAGTGCAAAAATACATGTCAGCCAAACAAATCTGCATCGTTAGACATTTTACACACAGCAGCAACAACACACCTTAAGCCATTCTCATTCTGCTGCTGGATGAAATCATCCGCATGGTCCACCACTGCAGGTGACGCTGCTGCCAAAGGTCGTTTGCGGGAGGCACCCGGCAGGGGAACATGTGGAGCCCCCTGCCATGCCGTACCACCCTCCCCCCCTTCACAACCCCCCTCACCGCCCACCTCGTGACGACGCAAGCAAAATGCCGGTCGGCGTGTTCTCCGTGCGCCCAGGCTGCCCGGAGCCGCTGGTGACGTGGCTGAAGGAGGAGTCCCCAGACAAGGTGCACCGGATAAAGGCGACGACGGAAGGGTTTCGTCTGACGAGCAGCGCGCCCGCACACAGCCTGTGCATCCCGCGGGTGGCACCACACCACGCCAGCAGCTACACCTGCATCGCCAGCAACTCCGCGGGGCAGGCCATCTGCACGGCGAACGTGGAGGTGCTGCCTGGTACGCCTCGCGAGGGCGCCATCCAAACCGGCACGGCGTTGTCGTCTTTAAAGGAGGGTGCAGATGTCAATCGGCTGAGCATTGAAGTCACCCACGGCTCGAGGCAGCCGGCCGCCTGGCACGGAAGTCATAGCGCTGAGCTGGCGCGGCCAAGGTCCTGGGTTTGAACCCAGGCGGCCACCTGTGGTTAAACCGGGCTCTCGAGTTGATGGTTTCAGCCCAGTCACCAACGAAAGACCATCTCGTTCAATTTGGCATTGCGTGTATTTTGCCGAAATTCCTGGTCTGAGAATGAAACTGGCGGTTTGACTGCCATGCGATGGGCATTACTGTCATGGCGGAGTGGCTGCCCTCGACTGTGACGCGCAAGGCGTGTGCGCGACGCTGGGGGGGGTCGTTGGGGTGGTTGCGGTGGTCTTGACGCAATTTCACCGTTGCTCCTCCAGATCGAGGGCCCAGTGGGGACAGCGAAGTGCGGTCGGCGATGAAGCACGAGCATCTCTCTTACATCCTCAAGAGGTGGGAGGGGTGGTGAGAAGTGGGGGGGGGGGGGGGCTGGGGCTGAGCACATCCACCTCCTTGGTGCCGCCTTCATGCGACGGCACCAAGATCGCGTGCGTGTGGACGTTCCGTCCGCCTCGACCTCACCATAAAATGAACAATTTATTTAGATTTGGTCATACTGACCATGGACGAGAGCATTACGTGCCTCAGAAGATTTCTGTGTGGACAGATTTACAAGACAAAAAAAGACGACGGTTTAATTAAATAACCAAGACACGGAGCTGTTCACGTCCACGTAACTAAGCAGGAATTCTCTCAAGGTTGGAGGTAATGTGCGGCAGCGGTAACGGCCTCATCATGTTGCGCAGGAGCGCACTCAGCAATCCAGTCGCAAATGCCAGTTTAATGATTCTTCTGTTTGTTGTCAGGTCGACAGGAGGTGACGCTGCAGGACAAGTGCCCAAGAAGAGCAGCGGTGAGTCTCGTGTGTGCGGCTGGGATTTGTGAGCTCGTCCGTCCCCAACAGGGATTTGCCTAAGGCCACCGAGCTGCGATTTATCTGGCATTAGCGAGCCAAGCGCTTATCACGTTAACGAGCCGCTCGCGCCCGTGTGCAGATCGGGCCGTGGAGCGCGTCAGGGAGGAGCTGCAGGTGCCGGAAGAGCGAGACTCGCGAGCCTCCAGCCCCATCTTCCTGTCGGAGGAGCTCATCCAGAAGCTGACATCTCAGATCACCGAGATCGTCTCCACGCAGTTCTCTCAGGGTGAGGCGTCGCTCCGGGCTTCACGGGAACCTGGCTTTCCCGTCGCGGCGACGGTGCGCTCGCAGCCGGCCGCCAGCTAGATGGGACGCCGTGTTTGACCACCGTGCACGGTCTCCCGCAGCGTCCCTGCGCGTGCGCCTACTGGAAGCCGGAGAGGAGGAGAGGAGAGCTCACAGCCCGTCCCCGAAGACCTCCACCCCTCCACCACGCCCCCCCGGGCCCGCCGAGGCCACCTCTGAGTCCGAGGAGGACGATTTCCAGCAGCGGGTGCGTTGACCCACGCGCCACACTCGCTCGCTCGCAAAACCGCACGTTCTACCGCAGACGCCAGGTTCAGCGTCGGTATGGTGTGCATGCATGTCCCCGTTTGTCAGTCCACTGCTGGATGAGGGCCCACTCATTACATGTGTAGGGGTGTTAGAGAGAGAGCCGTTATGCATGGCAGCTTATGGGAAACAAACACAGTGGGCGGGGCTACGTGAGTGCACGGGGGGGGGTGCTCTCAACGACGTCCGCACCAGGCAGCCCGGGGCCCCACCCCTCAGCGGGGGTGGAGTATAAAGGGGGATGTGTCAGAGGGCTCGGGGGAGAATGTTAAAGCTAAACCAGTGAAGACCGAAGATCGTCTAGCTAGAGCCCTGGACTCCCCTGGGACGCCGCCCTTGTCAGGGCCGCGCAGGACCGAGCCAGCGGCGTGGTCCCGAGAACCAGAGCTAGTGCTCTGGGACTCCGGGTACCGTAGCCCGACTTACCAGTGTCGGGCCAGACAGCCTCCCCTAGCCCGTTAGTGGAGGACTAGGAGGTAGGTCAGAGATAGCTAGCAGTGTATTCCCAGCTAGCCGGGTGAGGGGGCCGATACCCCCTCTAGTATTGTATGTCCACAGTTGTGACTACTTGTACGGAATAAATACGTGTGCCTCACCAACGGTGTCCAAGAGTCATCAACGGTACTTCATCTGGTGTCAGAACAACTACGAACATGGACACGCGCCGGACAGCTCGAGCCAGAGTACCGCAGGTGGAGGACACCGCTGAAATTGTCGAGCCCGAGACGGCTCAACAAGACATCGTGCAGCCGGGGCCGGACGCATTCTTACCGGGGCATCAGGATGAAGAGGAGCCGCCATCAGAAGGGCTGAGGCTGGCTCACGCGAGGCTGGCGGAGCTGCTTTACGCCGCTGCCGCCACACTCGAACACATCACGCGGCTGGGGGCTGGTGGACCACCACGGGGCGAGGAGAACCGACGTCCGATGCGCCTTCCCGCCATCTCAACGGATTCAAACTTTGAATCTCCCGCCATCGCTGCAGCAGCTGCTGAGGGCGTGGCCGGCCTGAACCTCGGGTCCAACATCGCTCTCGCTGGGGCTGCCGCGTCACCGTCAGCGGAGGGAGCGTCATCACGGCTGCGACAGGCGATACCATCTGCCGTTCGCGCCGAAGTGCAGCCGAGTTACGGGGACAGCAGCCTGCGAGCTTCCATGGCGACCGCTGCGCTGCACCAACGGCTGCCTCCGCTCAAAGAGTTTGTTGGCGCGGAGGGCGACTGGGGCGGCTTCCAGCGACGCTTCCTCGCCCACCAAGAAATGGCACGGTGGTCGGATGCTGAGGCTCTCTGCGCGCTGCCGGCGCTCCTCGACAGCGACGCACTCGCCGCCCTTACATCGGCGCTGAGGGAGAAGCGCTCCACGCTACAGATGGCGCTGCAGTTGCTGGCCGGGGTCTACGGACCTTCAGCGGAATGCAGGCAGCAGTTTTACGATCGCCAGCGGGGTGCAAAGGAGTCGCCCCTGGCGTACAGGATGAGTCTCCTGGCGAAGACGGCCTTCCCTCGAATGGACGACGACGGCGTGGACGCCATGGTCACAGAAAAAATCTTCCTGCTGGCAGACGACCTGGACATCGCCGTCGTTGCACAGGAGGACACGGAGATGAGTTCCCTCCAGGCTGCGCGGCTCCTCCACGCCATCCTGCTGTCACAGCGTCGGAAAGCCAGCAGGGCAGCGGCCGGGCGTGCGGTGGCTGCAGCCACCCTCCCGGCGGAGGAGGTTTACGCCGTCGACCGTCGACGGCAGCAGGGGACGGGAGCACGGTCGGGCCGGGATGGGTCGAGCCACTTCGACCGTCCGTCATCGCTGCCGGCGCTCCCGCGTTGCTTCAACTGCGGCGTCCGGGGCCATGTCGCCTCGGGGTGCCGCTCTCCTCGGCAGCGCGGGACGACGCCTCGACAGGACGCCGGCCCTCCTCCTCCCAAGCTCCATCAACATAATCCGGCGAGTCGCGGCACCCCTCATGTTTGGCCCAAGCACACACTCGTCACACACTCGCACACCGCAACGAACGGGGGGCCGACATTGCGCTGCGACGGGCCAACACGCACCACTATGGGGACTCAAATCGAACCCAGGCAGTGGTCCA
The DNA here is from genome assembly GCF_965212315.1 of Lampetra planeri. Lineage (NCBI taxonomy): Eukaryota > Metazoa > Chordata > Hyperoartia > Petromyzontiformes > Petromyzontidae > Lampetra > Lampetra planeri. The sequence continues at coordinate 1,030,050 of NC_136116.1, read as the reverse complement.
TGTTGGCCCATCGCGTTGTGGCCGCGTCGTCGGGGTCGTCGGCCGTGGTGGGACACATTGACGGGGTGGAGGTACGCATCCTGGTCGATACGGGGGCATCGGCGACCATCATTTCCGAACTCATTTACAATATTCTACCTGTCCAGAGCCGTCCTTTACTGCCGGTTAACGTCCCATTCTATGCTGCTAACGGGGGCTCTCTTGGCATCATTGGACAGATTCGAGCGCAAATTTGTATCGGGGATATCAAATTGTCGGGCCCGATTTTTGTTTCCTCCTCGCTGGCGGTTCCGTGCCTGCTGGGGATGGACTTCTTGGGCAAAATGCCGATTCGTATTTTAATAGACCAGGGATGCATTGAGCTCCCGTCGGGACGACGCATGGCGTTCCTGCCTTCCCCTACTGCGGCTCGGACGGCGTTCGTAACAGTACCAGCGTTCGTCGTTAAAACAGTTCATGTGCCGCCAGGAGCTCAAATGTTGGTGCCTCTAAAACTTCGTCGGCCCTTCGCTGAGGGCATTGGGGACCAGGGAATTCTGCTGGGACCATCTAGGGCCGGGGTTAGTGGACCTCATTTGATTCCGGCCCAGACCGTCGTAAGAGGGGACCCTTTCATCGCGGTCCTCAATGTGGGGTCGCAGACAGTGGTAGTTCCTCAAGGGACGGTGCTTGCTCACGCGACGCCGGTGCCCTGCGAGGAACCTGTTGCGAATCACGTCGGCACTGCTCCCCGGCCGCACCCACATTCGGACAGCGATGGAGGGTGGCTCGATGCGCTTTGTGCGGGATCGACGGACCTGTCAAATTCAGAGCGCCAACAGCTTAGAACGCTACTGCGGGAATTTTCCGACATTTTCAGTCGGGACAAATACGATTTGGGTTGCACTCATCTGCTGCGTCACCATATTGACACGGGTGACAGCGCGCCAATACGCCAGAATCCGTTTCGGTTAAGTCCCGCCGAAAAGGACCATGTCAAATCGGCTATTGATGACATGTTAGCCGCCGACATCATTTCTCCTTCCACCAGCCCTTGGGGAGCGCCGATCGTCCTGGTTAAAAAGCAGGACGGCTCGTTGCGGTTTTGCGTTGATTTTCGGCGCCTTAACAAAATTTCGGTTGCCGACGCATACCCGCTCCCACGGATGGACGAATCGCTGGACGCCTTGGCGGGAGCGCGATTCTTCTCCACACTGGATTTACTTTCGGGATTCTGGCAGCTTCCTCTGGACGATGATTCAAAGCCTAAAACTGCTTTCCGTACACCGCATGGCCTGTTCCAATTCAACCGGTTGCCGATGGGCTTACACTCAGCGCCGGCAACTTTCCAGCGTTTGATGGAATTGTTTTTGGCTGGATTGCAATGGGAGTCGTGCCTGATTTATTTGGATGACGTTATCGTCTTTAGTAAAACTTTTGACGAACATCTCCAGAGGTTGCGGGCGGTTTTCCTAAAGATGCGGGCTGCTAATTTGAAATTCAAACCCCAAAAATGTCATTTGTTACGCGATTCGGTGCGTTATTTGGGGCACATCGTGGGGCGCTCAGGTATTGCTACCGATCCCGCCAAAACGCAGTGTGTCAGCTCCTGGCCGACTCCCACCTCGGTGGGAGAGGTCAGGAGTTTCATTGGCTTCGCGTCGTATTACCGACGGTTCGTCGCTGATTTTGCGACGATTGCCAAACCCCTACACGCTTTAACATCAAAAGGGGTTCGGTTCCACTGGGGTCAGGAGGAGGAGGCTGCTTTCTGCTCCCTTCGGGACGCCCTGGTAAAAGCTCCTCCCTTGATTTACCCCGATTTTTCGGAACCATTTTTGCTCGACACCGATGCGAGCAACACGGGTATTGGGGGCGTGCTTTCCCAGGTGGTTGACGGCGTGGAACGGGTGGTTGCGTACGGCAGTCGGGTGTTGTCTCCAGCGGAGCAAAGATATTGTGTCACCCGTAGGGAACTGTTGGCAATTGTCTATTTCATCCAACAGTATCGCCCATATCTGTACGGTCGGCATTTCACCGTCCGCACAGATCATGCGGCACTGCAGTACGCCCTGCGAGTTCAACAGCCATCGGGACAATTGTCCCGATGGTTGGAGATCCTCCAGGATTTTGATTTCGAAACCACCTACCGTAAGGGCGTTCGCCACACCAACGCGGATGCTCTGTCGCGCATGCCAACCACCTCCGAATGTGCATGCCTCCTGGGGTCGGGACGTTGCAAGCCAGCAGGGGACATGCCGGTTCCGGTCCTGGCGGCCGCCGCCGACAACGAAACATTGCTTCCAAATTCTATCGCACAACAGGGAAAAGATTCCCTGCTGGGTTTGCCTGTTAATGAATGGGGGCGCCTCCAGATGGAGGATACCTCCCTCCTCGCGTCGCGTCGTCGCGCCGGGGAGGCGGGGCGGGGGACGGGTGATGCCGACGCATGGGAAATGCACGCGGGGTTGCTGATGCATTGGGACGGGAAATCCCATCGACACCGGCTGGTGGTCCCTTCTGGGTTACGGGGTAGGGTGGTGTGGGCTGCTCATGAGCGCCTCCTCCACCTGGGTACCCAAAAGACCCTCGCCTTGCTCCAGCTTGATTTTTTTTGGCCAGGCATGACGAGGGATGTCGCAGATCTGTTGGCATCATGCCCTCGGTGTGCGCAGCGAAAACCACCAGCACGGGAGTCAAACCCGCCTTTGCAGTCTATCAGAGTCTCCAGAGTGAACGAACTTGTCGCGCTGGATATTCTGGGGCCATTTCCCGCCACCCCTAGGGGCAATAGATATTTGTTGACCGGGGTGGAATACTTTACGCGCTGGCCTATGGCCTGGCCCCTGGCCAACCAGTCGGCAGCAGCCATCGTGGAGGCCTTTGTCCAAGGTTACGTCATGGACAAAGGTGCTCCGGAGCGGCTGCTGACCGACCAGGGAAAATTTTTTTCCGGCAAACTCCTCCAACAGGTCTGTGAGCTCCTGGGAACGAAAAAAATTCGTACCTCTCCCTATCACCCGCAAACTGACGGGATGGTCGAGCGTCTGCATCGAACCATCACGTCTATGTTGTCGCAGCAGGTTTCGGACTCACAGACCGATTGGGACTTGCAAATTCAAGGGGTCCTGGCAGCATACAGATTGGCCCCCCATGCTGCGACGGGATTTTCACCCTTCTTCCTCATGTATGGCCGCGAACCTGACCCACCTGTTCGGGCACAGCTGCAGATCCCCGCACCGCTGGGAAAAACTAAATTGGCCGACCATGTTAAATTTAACCTTGCGAAATTGACTGAGGCACGGGATGCTGCCATGCTAAATTCCGACAGGCGTCAGAAAGCGAATGAGCGCCTCAGACTGGGTCGCGCGCACGTGCTACAGTGGAAGCCGGGGGACAGGGCATAGCTGCACTGTCCCCAGATACCACTCGCGACCTCCTCAAAACTGGTGCGGCCGTGGCGGGGCCCCGTCGAGGTGGTTGAGGTTTTGCAGCCTCAGTGCGTTCGCATCAAATGGGGGAAGCGCCGGTGGTTTGTGCACCCCTCTAGGCTGAAACCCTTCGTTGCGGTGCGAGGCCCCACTCCACACACGCGTGGCCAAACATGTGGGGGGTCGGCCGACTCAAAGGGTCCGTCTCTGCTGCTCTCGCCTGACGTGTTGCCGGCTGTCCCGCCCCCAGGTGCACCAGGAATGACGGGCTCCCGCCCAACAACCCCTACGGGGGATGCCGAGGGTCTCGCGACATCAAGCGCAGACTCACTTCGAAATGGACAGCTGCCACCGGATGGTCCGCCATCCGGGGTTGCCCTGTGTGACGGGCCTGCGGCAAGGACGCGCGCAAGAATGCGCAGACTCTTGTGATGCACAAAAGAAGAATTTTTTTTTATTTTTTATTTTCACGTGTATGGTTACTGTGCGCTGCGTCGGTGGTGTGCTCCTGGCACATTGTGTTGTGTTGTGTGTGTGTTGGGGGTTCCTTGCGATTTGTATATACATTGCTTTTACGGAATTCGTATTTATTCAGGGGGGGTGCGTCGGGTTGTTTTCCCTTCGGGGTTTTCTGGTTCTTGTTGTTGTTCTCTTCGCGTTATGTTGAAAAATAGTGAGGCACACGCGCGGTCAGGGGGTAAATGCGCTTTTATTGTCGTTTTTTTTGTATGTTGGCAGCCGGGACGGCTGCAAGCTATGCGGGGGGGGGGGTGATGTAGGGGTGTTAGAGAGAGCGCCGTTATGCATGGCAGCTTATGGGAAACAAACACAGTGGGCGGGGCTACGTGAGTGCACGGGGGGGGGTGCTCTCAACGACGTCCGCACCAGGCAGCCCGGGGCCCCACCCCTCAGCGGGGGTGGAGTATAAAGGGGGATGTGTCAGAGGGCTCGGGGCAGAATGTTAAAGCTAAACCAGTGAAGACCGAAGATCGTCTAGCTAGAGCCCTGGACTCCCCTGGGACGCCGCCCTTGTCAGGGCCACGCAGGACCGAGCCAGCGGCGTGGTCCCGAGAACCAGAGCTAGTGCTCTGGGACTCCGGGTACCGTAGCCCGACTTACCAGTGTCGGGCCAGACAGCCTCCCCTAGCCCGTTAGTGGAGGACTAGGAGGTAGGTCAGAGATAGCTAGCAGTGTATTCCCAGCTAGCCGGGTGAGGGGGCCGATACCCCCTCTAGTATTGTATGTCCACAGTTGTGACTACTTGTACGGAATAAATACGTGTGCCTCACCAACAGTGTCCAAGAGTCATCAACGGTACTTCACATGCAGGAAGTGGCGCTTATTTGACCATACTTAACTCTGCTGGTCAGCGAAGGTTGGTGATGGCAGGGAGCGTAGACGTGGGAGTATAAAAGTATGCCCGCTACCCAGAGGGCATTGCAGCTCCACAAACCTATGACAAACTGTTTACGCATAGTGGCCACCCATCCAAGCACTCTCTAGGCTCGGCCCTGATTTGCTTCCTTGATTTGACAGCATTGCGCTCGTCCCGGGTGATTTGGTCATAGGTACCAGTTTGTTGCTGCGTGACAAATATTTCCAGCAGAGTCCGGATGCTACCAAATCCACGCCGTGGTACTGCACAAACAACACAGCAGCTTTCGCAGAGTACTCCAGCCTGCAGCTGCGGCTTGAAGGCGTTGGTCGACAGCGATCCAGCTGGGCTAAGACCCATTAGCCCCCGGAATTCTTGAGAGCTCGGGACACGCGGTGGAGAGAGCTGGACGGTGGTGGGGCTGCCCGCTGTGTTGTTGTGCAGGGCGTGGAGGTGTACGTGCTGGTGGCCGACTACGCGTGGACCAGCACGGAGCGCGCGTTCCTGTCGCTGGGCAGGGGCGAACACGTGGAGGTGCTGGACTGTGCCCACCCGCTGCTGTGGCTCGTGCGCAGCAGGTCCTCAGAGACCTCCGCGTGCCAGCAGGGATGGGTCTCCTCCGCCTACCTGGAGAAAAAGCCACAGGTAGTGCAAGCACGGCCCAGACGGCTGCTCCCCCAGACATGCCGGCGGAACTGATTCACTGCACTCACTCGCTCACCGGTGATCAGTCGCCTTCTCATCACTCGTCTATGGCTACTACCACGGTTACTGTTCCCGTGAAGTTCACTTGTTCAAGCCTCCATCCATGTTGAGGACTCAGTCTACCAGATTGTTTCCTATCGCTCATGCTGTCAACCAGTAATGCAGGTCACAACAATGCACTCAATCGTGAACTCGCTCAACTAAACCACCACACTGCAGGTCTCTAGACTTCTCTTTCTGCATCTTCCCTCGCACTGCTCCACTTTGGAATTCCCTCCCATCATCGTCAATTATCTCTGAGCTCTAACAATAGTAACTGTCATCGGTTACATATTTAATAGTGCTGTTTGTTTCTGGCTGCTTGACATTTTGGGCCTTTTGGGCCTGCGCTCATAACTGTGTACAAAAGGAAGAAAAAAACGTGAACACGAATGGTTACTTTATTTTCTGTTGTCCACGGTCGCTCGTTCTCTAGACACCATCCACGGGTCGCAAGGAACAACCCATCGAGTAAGTCCACGGTTTTTTACGTCACACACAACTCGAACATTTTGAATTAAAGCTTTCGTGACTGCAGGGATTCATATTATTGGTTCTTTCGGTAAAGTCACATAGAAGGAAAATAATAAAATAATAAAAATATTAAACAATTAAATGATCACGACGTTTCGACTGCAACACAAGCAATCATCATCAAGTGTGAAATCCACAGCAAATTTTCTTGCTGTGGACCAGCACGGAGCGAAATTTTCTTGCTGTGGATTTCACACCTGATGATGATTGCTTGTGTTGCAGTCGAAACGTCGTGAGAATTGTTTGTTTAATATTTTTATCATTTTATTATTTCCCTTCCACGTGACTTTACCGAAAGAACCATGAATATAACTCGAACATTGTTCTAAATTTACCCAGAATTGCACCATCTCACACCATTTTTTATGTCGGGGGAAAACAATAATTTCCGGCCTCATCAAAAAAGGCTTTAAAGGGCCTCACCGTGCTCCGGAAGCTGCCTGCGCAATGTCACGATCCCTCGTTTGCGTTTCCCGCGGCAGGGTCACCCTGCAGCAGCTGGTGGCGGCGGAGGAGAAGTTTGTGAAGAAGCTGTCCTTCCTGGTGTCGCATCACGCGCAGTTCGTGGAGAGTCAGGTCAACATCCCCGCACTGGTCAGGTCCAAGCGGGAGGCCATCTTCAGAAATGTGCAGGACATCCTCAACTTCCACCGACAGTGAGCAATCACTGCCTCCTGCTGCCACCGCCTCGCCAATTTCCTACGCCTGTCGCCGGTTTTCACTGATAGATGTTGGGCAAATTACTCCCAACTCGTTCTCCTTCTGATTGACTGTGGCCTTAGAAAATATTAAAACGTGTAAATAAGCTTTGGTCTTGAATGGAGCACGTTGTTTTTTTAAAGAAATTTAATCTTTCATCCACGCTATTGATTTTTTTTCAAACGTCTTTTTTATCTCACTGAAGCCGAGCGCATGCCATCTGCCAGCCACGTGAGCAGAGTGCACGTGCAGAGACGCGAGCCGTATGCTGACGGGCGGTTCACGTGTTGTGCTGTGCTCGCAGGGTTTTCCTGCCCAGGCTCAGGGCGTGCAGGGACGAGAGCGACGTGGTGGACGCCATCCTGGGCAGCCGCGAGCAGTTCCAGGTGTATGTGCAGTTCCTGCGCAGCAAGCCGAAGGCCGACCTGCTCTTGCTGAGCGACGCCGTCAGGGTCACCTTCGAGGTAGCTCCACTTTCCCCCAAGCCATTGGCCACGCGATGAAGCCACGGACCCGCACCCTCAGCTGTCGTGCATCGGTGTCGATTGTCCTCCGTGGGGATTATCTAAAATCTCTCCGATGTTCTCTTCCTGTCTGTGCAGAAATATACCGAGATCCTACGCCAGTCCACACACTTCCCGGAGTCGGTGCTGTCCATACAGAAATACTTGGACCTGCCCCAGGAGCAGCTGCACGTCTATCAGGTGGCACTGAAGGTGAGAGCAGCCGGGCATACGGCTCTGAGAAAAGGGAAGGCGCCCTGTCCTTGTCTATAAAGTCTCGTCAACCAATGAGCCTCAAAACTGATTTTGAGTAGGATCCTGCATGGTGCTGTTTTCCAAATTCCTTTTCACGAGAAAATAGAAAAGAAGTACCTGGGGAAAACACACAGGTATCAAAGGAATAGCAGTCATCCAATCCTAGTTGTTGTACTGCCATCCTGGCCACCTTGTAGGGAATTACAGCACAGAATGAAGTCGACAAACCGTTGTCTTCAAGTGCTGCGGGCATGTGTGGCCACCGCTTACCGTCCTGGGACACCGCCCACCAACCTTACCCACATTTGTTATCAAGCCAGATAACACGGTTGTCTGGCTTGACCTCCTGAATGTGAAATTGTAGTTGTTGCTCTACATCTACATCAGCTGTACGAAAGAAGAAAAACCCTCAGTGGTCAGCAGCCGCAGTGTGGCACAGATCAGCGGTGTCACGCAGCTGCCCTGAGTTGGTCGCTCACGCTGCCACCGCCTGCCCACAGGACTTGATCCGGAGGCGCGCGAGTCGGGGCGGCGACTGCCGAGGCCTGGAGGAGGCCTACGGCGTGGTGGCGTCGCTTCCGAAACGCGCGGAGGACGAGATGAAGCTGTCCATGATCGAGGAGGTGCCCACCAACCTCGCCAACCTTGGCCTACTCCTGCGACAGGTACAACAACAACAGCAACCGTCATTCGCCACTAAGTGCACACAACAACCCTGCAGGCACGTGCACACAGCAAGCGCTCTCCCATTCGACAGGTGCGCTCAGTCGAGTGAAGCAAGCAGCTTAGTTGCAGAATTATTATTATTATTCACAAAGTAATTTATTTTTACTTAAATATTTTGTGATATTTGCAGGAGTAAAAGGAACACCAAAATATGGAGTCATCATTAAAAATGCTCATATCTTCTTGGTTCTTTCGGTAAAGTCACGTAGAAGGGAAGTAATCAAATAATAAAAATAAAACATAATAAAATAATTCTCACGACGTTTCGGCCACAACGCAAGCAGCCGTCCTCAGGTGGAGAACAGGTCCATCAAGTAGACAGAGACTTGACGGACCTGTTCTCCACCTGAGGACGGCTGCTTGCGTTGTGGCCGAAACGTCGTGAGAATTATTTTATTATGTTTTATTTTTATTATTTTATTACTTCACTTCTACGTGACTTTACCGAAAGAACCAAGAAGATGAATCCCTGCAGTCACGAAAGCTTTAAATCGAAATGCCCATATAATTTCATCGCAATCATTTATATCGTAGTAGTCCACCACAGTGGACATGGTTTCATGAGGGGGTTCAATACTTGCACCATTCATGCGCTTCTGGCTGTGGTCCAAGACGGCAAACGCCTATTAATTTAAAAGCATTAATTGAGCCATTACTGAAGGCAGGATCAGTGTTTGTTTTGTTCGTTTGGATGGAATCTCCCACCCCTCCGCCACCATCGCTCACCCCTCCAACCACCTCCGCCGTTGCGAGCGCAGGACGTGTTTGAGGCGTGGGAGGGCAGCGAGGCGATAAGCCGACGAGGCCACCGCCGCCACCTCTTCCTCTTCAACAGCCACCTGCTCGTGTGCAAGGCGAGGCGTGGAAGCCACTCGGCCTCCCAGGCCTACACGTGCCTGCACGCCCTGCCGGTGAGCGTCGCCGCGCGGTCCCCTCCGTTCCCCCCGGGAAGCTCTCGGTCGCGGCATCTCCAGCCCTGGCGCGCTCCCGACGTCTGGCAATTGACGGAGAGATGCGCTTTCTCTCCCTCCGTGGCGTCCAGGTGCGGAACGTAGAGGTGAGCGAGGTGGTGGAGGGGCACGAGCGAATCCTGGAGCTGTTGCACGAGCACGAGAGCGGGCTGGACAAGTTCATGCTGCAGGCAGCCAGCGTGGCCCACAAGGACGCGTGGCTCTGTGAGCTCTACCTCCTGCAGGGGAGGCAGAAGACGCAGAAGACGCAGCAGCAGCCGCCGCAGGATTCACAAGATCCAGCCTGGGGTGCGCATTACCCACCTCACCTGTATCACACACAACACCATTAGCAATATCTGCCTGGCTATGCATGTATGTCGATGGGTGATACATGTGCACGAGATGTGTATGACCACGCATCCATTAAGCCACCTAAATCTTTCACTCGCATTTCTAGATTCAAATCATTTGAGACAATTGATAATTTTGTATTCGTACTTGACGTGTGCAATTGCTTTACGGGACCCTTACAGCCCCGATGTTCTACATGGACCGCGATGGTGAAGGAACGATTGATTCTCGCATTGAGACAATCATTAAATCGCAAGGGAAGCGAGTCCTGATTTACCCAGCAATGTGTAACACGCATGCAATCAACTGGATTTACACAGCGTCTAAATGAAACCGCATCTCGGATTGCTGCACAGAAAGTAGGACGCGCACATCACGGGGACAAACGAGGTTCCACGTAGACTAATTGTGTTTCATGGGAAGAGACGATCGTCGGCAGAGGAAAAACCAATGGGCTAGAGCAGGGAGCCAAAAACACGGATGTCTGTGTCGCCGCGGCTTCTGCGTGGCCCTGCGCAGGCCCCCCGCGCTTCACCGAGGAGCTGGAGGAGTGCATCGTGCGGGAGGGCGACTCCATCACACTGCGCTGCCACGTGATCGGCACCCCGCGGCCCGTCATCACCTGGTACAAAGGTAAGCCCGGTAAAGCCCGAGCTATATTCTGAACCCTGCCCGTCTTTACCTCGCTCCCATGCATGGATATTTGTTAGGGTCATATACAGCCTTGCATATACAGTGCTCTATCAACCCACGTGAGCTGTTTGGAAACATTTCACTCTGCTGGTCAGTGCGAGTTGGGGATCTCGAGGACCGCTTCAGCAGTCGCTCGCTATCAGTCTTAACTGTGGCCAGCAATCCAACTTGGGTCGCCAGGATCATAGCACAGTGCGCGAACCCCTGTCCCACCGCTCCAGCCATGCATGATTATGCTGCTCCTATTCACCCATTACTTCATCCGCTGGGCCCCAGAAGCAATTTTGATTGTAGGCAGCGTTACTTTTTAGAGCATTGGCGATTCTCACTACAGCGCTACCTGATGGCGCAAAGAGAGCATGGGCAGGGCATGAGCAGGGGATGGACATGGGATTGGGCATGGGATGGCCAGGGCAAGGGCAGGGCATTGGCAGTGCAAGCGCAGGGTAAGGACAGCACATGGGCAGGAAATGGGCAGGGGATGGGCAGGGCATGGACAGGAGATGGACAGGACATGGGCAGGACCAGGGCAGGGGAAGGGCAGGAGATGGACAGGACAAGGGCAGGGCGTGGGCAGCTCCTCCTCACCCGACGAGCCCCTGTCCGGGTGGGCACGGAGCTGCGTGGGACGAGGCCTTCCGACGTGAATGAGTGTCCTGCGTGGCGCGGCTCCACAGACGGCTGGCCCCTGGAGGTGGACAATGAGCACAAGCCACGGGTGGACGACGGCCGGAACTGCACGCTCGCCCTCAGCTGCGTGCGGCGGAGCGACGCGGGGCTCTATCGCTGCGAGGCGGCGAGCGCGGCCGGTCAGGCCGACACCGCGGCCGCCCTGCGCATCGCCGGTGCGTCCGTCGCTCGCGCCGCACGCGCCACACCGTGCAAGGGGAGCCCGCGCGGCACGGCCGCCGTATAGGTCTCTCGAGGGCTCTCTACCGGTTCGCTACCAGGCCCTGTGCTATTGCTCGTGTCACTGATGAGAGGTGGTGCACGATTGTCCTCGGAGCGGGCCACATCAGAGTATCTCAAACGTATAGCCCAAAGTGCTCATACACCGGATTTCCTGCACACACGATTCATATTTTGTGTTGGCCAGTGAATATTTTGGCATCACATTATTGTTGTTAAACCTAACTTATTATGATCATGCGATTGGCATCGAGCCGTGGGGTGAATAATCCACTCGAATATTTTTGATACTTCTTTAATCGCATTGCCCGTACTGCATACCTTTTGGTGCCATATGTTCTTCGCATCCCAGGTCTTGGCAAATGAAACGCCTGCTTCAGTGGCTCTCACCTTAGTTATTCAGGAGGCTTGTGTGAGCATCCGCTGCTGCCGATCACTGAATAACCAACAGGTGCCCTCTGACTTTGTTGGTTCAGGTGCCGAGCAAGAAACTGAGAAAGACGCCAGAAGCTCAAAGAAAACTGTCATCATGTAAGCCGGGCTCCTCCCCACGCGTGTTCAGCCCTCACAGACATGCGCGGAGGCTCAGGCACCAGCCTCTCCGAGTTGGCGGCAGACAGCAAGCCGGCGCTCTGCGTTGACAGTCCCGCACGCAGCAGCTGTCAAACACAGAGCCTTCACGACCACTGGGGTTCTGCTTCCATGAGAGCCGTGATGTGAAATTCTACGAGCGCTTCTATCCAAAGCATCATCGCTTTTGTGTGGCAAAATTGACGCAAGGCACCCGGCGCGGTTGTGGTTAAGAGTTTAAAAGACGCTGCTGGCGTGGCGCTGCCTGCACACGTCTGTGACGCCTCGACCACGGCAAGGCCTCGCAGCTGCAGCCCCAGAGATGCCAGGCCTAGGAAGCCGCCAGCAGGTCCACAGCAGACGATTGCTCCCAGGGCCAGTCTGTGATTCAGCGCCGCTTCTCGAAGCAGGGTGAGGCTTGTGAGCGCTCCTCCCCTGCTCCTCGATGATAACCCGGTGACCTTTAGTGACCCCTGGTGGCTCCGTGCTGCCTGCGCATGGCAGACCATCCAGGCCGGGCAAGTAGGTCCTGTTCGAGCGGTCACCCGTCGTCGAGTTGCCAGCACGTGCTCACGGCACAGATGTGGTTGGTTGGGTTGTTTGCGAGTGTTGTTATTGCCCACACCGCGACAGTGCATGACACATGTTGTGCCGCGTTGCTCCATTGCACTGCCTGATCCCCGCGGTGCTCGTGGAGAGCGCTCGCCTATAACAACATCAGGGAACCGATCAGCGACTGTTTAACACCCTCCTGACCAGGCTAGAAAGGCGAAATCTAGATTGTTTCCCTGCTTAAACACTGCTTGAGAGCATTGATTCGGAATTATATACGCTGACATGTAGCCATGTCTATTCACACTGCAGGAATGTATTGGGGTCCTGACATTAATCCAACTGAACTCGTTAACCTGCGTAATTCTCTTGTTTTCCTGCAACCCCCACTGCCCCACTTACACTGCCCCGTCCACTGCTCCATTCACCCACTCACCTCGACCTCCAAACCTCCCACGCATCCGTGGCTTCCGCGTGCCCCACGCCACGCACGGACTCTCCGCCCCGTGCAGCGAGGAGACGGTCACCACGGTTGTGAAGAGCGCCGCCAAGCGCGCTCGCTCCCCACAGCCCACGACCACGATGATGATGACTCCCCCGGGGCCTCCCGGTGCCGAGTCCTCCTCCTGGACCCTGTCCACGGGGAGCGCCGGCCGCACGGAGATCCTCACGGAGACCACCATCACGCAGGCGCACTCAGACACGGCGACCACGGGCGCGGTGCCTCGCGTCAGAGTGATCGCGCCGGCGGGAGAAGGCCCGCAGAGGGAGGGGCCCACGGCGGGCTGGGTGCAGGTGGATGAACGCGTGGAGGTGCAGCTCGCGAGCCACACGCGTGGAGCCTCTCCGGTGGAGCCGGCCCCCCCACGAGGCGACCCCAACACCAACAACTCCAACAACAAGGCGGCGGAGGAGGAGAGGCCGCCGCCGTCGCCACTCGCCGGCGCGGACCCCGGACGACCGGGATCCCCCACCCCTGAAGATCGTGTTTCATCCCCTCTAGAGCACCGGGGTCCCGCGCGGCCCCCGTCCCCCGACGCGCAACATAGCGGCGTAGAGGTGTCCGTGACGGCCAAACACGGCGAGGGGCCAGGGTGGGAGGTGGAGGGGGCAGACCTCGCCGCGTCTGCGTCCGCTCCGCAGCTCGAGTAGGACGAGTTAAACCCCGAGCCGGGCCGTGTACTCGATGGCCCGCAGGGTCGCGGGCGCAGCCGTGACCACACTGGATGTGGGCGCCCGCGACCTCGCAGGGCGCGAGTGACGCTGTCCAGCAGACGGGAGGAGGAGGCGACAGACGTAGCGAGGTTTCCGCCTGTCGCGTTTGCACAGGCGCCCCGATAACGCCGCTCCGGAATTTGCCGTGGGGAGGTCCCGGGGTCCAGGAGCTCCGGGGGTCTTGGAGGTTCCGTGCGGAGGAACCTCGCATTGAACACAACGAGGCTGTACCCCGGGACGAGCGCAGAGAGGCTCTCGCACCTCTCGCGCGCGGCTCACGCTGCTGCTGCTGCTGCAATGCGATCCGCTCGGGGCTGGCGGGGCGCGGATAAAAATAAAGCGGAGAGCGCGCGCGCGCAACCGCCTCTGCCGCCGCCGCCAGTCCGAGCCAACATCGGCGGCTGCAGCTGCTGCGGGCAGTGACCGTGGCGAGGCCTCGCTCCCCGGCGGCGCGCGTTTGTCTCGTGTGGTGTTTGTGGTGCTGTAGCCTAGAGTAGCCGTACATCTGTTCGTTTGTGTAAAGAAAAAAAGCCAGTTTGCTTGTAGGGCTGTTCATTCTAAAGCGGTACGCAATGCATAACGCCGAAGCACAAATGACATTGAGAAGCGACGGTGACGAGTCGCGAGGGGAGGAGACTCCGCGCTCCCTCTGGAGGCCCCCGGCGAGCCCCCCCATCATCATCCCCACCAGGCACGCCGAGGTGGAGGAGGTTGCCGCGGTCCCCAACGGCACCCAGGCCGGCCCGCACCCCCGCCAGCCCGCGTTCGCAAGAGGGCTGCCCAGCTGCGCCATCGGCGCGGACTGCGACATTCGGCTGCGCGTGGAGGTGACGGGCTCGCCGCGGGCCCGCCTGAGCTGGCAGAAGGATTCGGCGCCCATTGAGCCCGAGGGCCGCGACGGCTTCGGCTGCCTGTGGCTGCGCGACCGCGCGCCCCGAGACGCCGGGGTCGACGCTTGCGCGGCGCGAACCTGTGCGCGCCACGCCGTCACCTCGCCCGCAGGTACCGCCCGCGAGAGCGCGGAGCCTCACTGCATGGTCGCCCCTCGGGGGCCGCGCCGATTGCCCGTCTCTGCTGCTGCTGCTGAATGCGATGAGAATGCATTGTACAAACTTGTACTTTAATAAAAATAGCGGACACTTTGCACGTGGCTACGCCGTGCCCGTGTCGTGTTTGTGTGACTTGCGTGGACGGGACGCGGTCGCGAAGGGGGGTTATTTAACTGCGCCGCGCGCTCGAGGAGGAGGACCGCGACTCGCTTCGGAGGCCTGAGCAGTGAGAGGAGTTCGCGATCAGTGGGGCACCACCGCCCGCCGCCGTCGGTAACACCCGCGCACCTGCGCTGTCGCTCACGCGCGCTATTCATAGCCGGCGGAGCGCGCTCCGCGTCCCAGCTCACAGATTGATCCGCGCCGCCGATTTTGCTGGGGTTGCAAGCGGCGGCGAGGGGATGTATGGGGTGGATCGAGGAAGAGGCCACTGTCGGGGCCGCTCGAGGCAGGGTGACACTGAGAGCCCCTTCTCAGCTGGCTGCGCCCTCTCAACAGAGCAGAGATCTTCTCTCCGAGCGTGTCGCCTACCTCGTGAGCGGCTCCGCGCGCTCTGCGCCCGAGCCGAACAGCGCGCCCCGGGCCACGGGGGAGCAGAGCGACAAACACCCAGGGGCGACTCCAAATATTTGCGACTCGTGACGCATGACGATGCGGCTGAGAGATCAACCCCCGCCCCCAAACCCCTCTGGCCTGGTGGCATCTCCCCCCGCGCTCCACGCGGTGACGTCTCCTGGCGCGCGGTGGGGGTGGTGGCGGTGGGGGTGGCGGTGGGGGTGTGGGCTCGTGGGGGTGGTGGTGGTGGGGGTGGTGCGGTGGGGGTGTGGGCCCGTGGGGTGTAGGGGGAGTGGAGAGGGAGACGAGTGAGAGGAAGCGCCCAGGCTGCGGCCCCCGTGTTGATCCGGCCTCGCTCTGGCGCTGCCCACGCGACTCCGCTCTCCGCCGCTCTCGCGAGGTACCCGTCGGTATTGAACATCGCGCCGCGGGGGGGTCTGCGTGTCAAGCGGGCGGGCGGGCGGGCAGGTGCGTGGCGGTGGTGAAATCGCGTTTCGCCCGCTGGGGATCGCGCTGGGGATCGTGCGGGGTGGAGGTGTGGCGTGAGGGGTCGCGCTGCAGCTCACCCATTGCAGAGGCGACACTCGGCTCCCTCGTCAGGGCTCGTGCAGTTCTCCCTGCTCGGAGTCACGAGCCACCTTCTCACAACTCATCGGGGAAGGGGAAGACGGAGGCCGGGCTGGGGGACGCCCGTCACAGAGTGAACAGCGAGAGCTGTGAGATCGCCCAGACACTCGAGGCTCCGTCACTTGCTCGGGGAGACTCGACTCCAGACGAGAGCCCGTCAACTCAGCTGGCTCCCGCCTGCATTGGACCCGCTTTCACGCGCTAAGCCTTCCTCCCCGTGGTTCTTATTTCTCCTCGAGATGCACCGTTATAATCATCATATTGGAGACAATCACTCGCCGTGGTTGATTTTCCTCCTCTCGGCTACTTGGCTCACCATCGCTCCCCCACGCGGACAACCTCAGGACATGTCCCTCACGCTCACCACGGGGCAGCATACACCACTTAACTTCATGCCGACTCATACGCACAATTAACACATCCTCCAATAATGATACTGAATAGAACACGAACTTGTGTGTGTTGTGTGACGGGACTTTTACGAGAGTGCTGTCGCCAAGAGCTCTCCGAGCAATGAATGTCACGATCTACCGTGGCTACTGTGGCTACTGTGGCTTGGGATGAACTACCGATTATTACCTTTCCGCCTGAATAAAACACCAACAGTTGAAGGAGCGTCTTATAATACTGTAGATGTGTTCGCGCCACCAGATTTGTATAACTTTAATAACACGGGCAACACGTTTGGGGCGAGTCTTCGTTCCTGGAGCGTTCTGTTATCCAGATCATACGATAATGAGGTGGTTTCATCCGTAGGAAATGAGTGCCATGGAGGAATGTGTACCGGATTGATTTTCAAATCGACCCAGCCGGGTTTTCAGAATATACAGTTCTGGTGCCGAGGCGAATCGAGCTGTCCCCGGCGTTGAGAGCAACCACCCACATCGTGTTAGGTGGCGGAGCACCTCGACGTTTCGTTGGACCCGTGCCAGGCTGGTCGTGAAGCCTTGGGCCACGGCTAAGGGGCACTTAAAACGCGCGCTGCGTCTGTAAAAGACGGGGAAAGTCGAGGTGCTGCTGCTGTCGCTGCTGCAGGTGGCGACGATGCCTCCAAACCACCCCCAGCCTCCCCACCGCCCCCGGTCCCATTAGCGCTGAGACAGCTGCCGCGTGACGCGTGCGCGCCAGGCAGAGTGGGGGGGGGGGCAGGGAGGATAAATTTAACCCGGGGACCCCTGGGCCCCCGCATTCCCCGGCCCCCCGAGCACGGGACAAGCGACTCGCTGCCCCTCCATCATCTCTCACGCGTCCACAGCGCGCGCGGGTCAATACAACTCGAGGAGCAACGAGAGACAAATGACCCAATTTGAGCTTCGCTTTATTCGACCGCGAGAAAGGCTGATAATTGTTACGGCAACGACATTACATTTATATAATCGACTCTTCCGGGATGGTCGCCACGTGAACGTGAAAGGGGTTAAGATTTGGCTTTGAGAGGGTCAGGACCCTCGATTGTTCGCGGCCACAGCCTCGCCGTTGAGACGTAATCAGAGTGGCCACTTTAACACGTAGTCGGCTGTCGCGACCAATATCCATAATGTAGGGGGGGGGGTGTGCTGGGTTGGATCGCCGGTCGATAATCCACCACCACCCGAGACAGGCAATTCGGCAGGTTTGTGACGTAAACAAGACGTGGCGGTGACGAGTCCGGCACTCCGGTTGTGCCGGAGAGTCGACCCGCACACAACATTCGCGATTTGAGGCACGACGACGTTTCGCTGGCGATTACAACCAGCTTCGGCCCAGGCGATTTGCCCGATTCGTGTTAAGAAGTCTTCCCCCCGCTGTCGGATTCTCTCGACCTCCCCGTGCATCGTTGAGGTTGTCAAGTCGGCCGCTCCTCCCCGCGCGTCACTGAGTCACGCGCGGGGCGCGCCGCCTGAACGAGGACATCGCGAGAGACATTTGGGGTCCACGAGATCGGCTCCGGTGGTGTCCCGTGAGTGTCCGCCGGCACTATCGCAAGCCCCAACCCCTCCTCCAACCCACGAGGCCCTGGGGGTTTATTTATACACACAAACACACGTGTGTTTGTGTGTATACGTGTGTGTGTACAGACACACGTGTGTGTGTGTGTGTGTGGCCGTAACACTGTTGTGGGGCAAGTGCTGTTAGCGAACACTATGAAAAAAAGCCGGCACGCCCACACGAGGGTGGGTGGCCAGAATCACGCCCGGCCGCCTTTGTCTCCCTTGTAGCATTGTTTACACATTGGTTACAGTGCTAACTTTGAGGCCGAGTCAACCTCGGAGACGCCCAGGACTGGTCCAGATACTCGTCACTGGTGTTGTCCGTGAGCGAGAACCACTGCGCCACCGCTCCCCCCGTGAATGATTGACGTCCAGGCCAAATTCCCACGATGAGAAGAAGATCACGTTGTCTCCGTCGACTCCGCATAAGACGCTTTGCGGCCAAGCGGTCAAACTTTGTGCAGCTGCTACGCAGGCCCCGATGGGTTTCATCGCCAAGTTGCGGCAGCCACTCCACTGTACGTACGAGCGCGTGTATTTGTGTTCATCGCTAAGTGCACCTAGCCTGGTACGACCGCTTTGGTAACGTGGCTGTCAAATTGTGACGAGCTGTGGCTGTGTTCAAGTGGTAAGTATATTTGGCTTTGTTCGATTCACGCTCACGGCCAACATCGGTGACGATTATTTGAACCGGTCCTGGGCCTCCCCTAGGTCGACTCAGCATCAAATGAGTACCTGGGGCGGTGTGCAAATATCGCCACTAGGGAGACAAAGGTGGCGGGGCGTGGTGCTGGCCACCCACCCCTCGTCTGCCGTTCCGGCCTTCATAGGTGCTCGCTAACAGCACTTGCCCCTACACTCTATTAAGGCTTTAGGGGGGATCGTTGTCTTTGTGTGCACGTGTATCCGCGCGTGTGTCCGCGCGTCGCCTCTGCTATCCGTGTCCAGTGAAACTGTGAGCAGTGGTGCCGTGAATTGCGCACTGCGCCAGGGTCCTGGCCACCGCAGTTCGATTCCCGGCCACGGCTACCATCAACGGTAATTGATATCTCAGCCAATAATGTGTACCTTGTGCGGTACAGTATGTAAACGTCAGCACATCGGAGAGACAAAGGTGGTTGGGCGTTGTGCTGGTGTTGTGTATCGTGCCGGTCCTTAAAAGGCGTTCGCTCACGGGACGTGCGGCAGAATTCTTCACCGCTGTAAGGCCGCGTGGCAATGTGTGCGTGAATGAGCGGTCGTGGGAAAGGGGAGCGGTGGTGCAGTGGTTAGCGCACCGCGCTGCGAACCCGGCGGCCCGGGTCGATTCCCGCTCACAGCCAACATCAGCGGTGAATATCTGAACTGGTTATGGGCCTCCCCTTGTGCGACTCAGCCAAAAATTTGTACCTGGTGCGATGTGCAAATGACCCAACTGGGGAGACAGGAGCGACGTTGGTGACCCATTCGTGTGCCGTCCCAGCCTTCATAGGTGCTAATCGCTAACATCACCTTCCCCAACAGTCTGTTCAAGCACATACGTTCATCTTTGTGTTGTGCGTGTGTCCGTGCGTGCATGAGTGTGGTGTGGACCAGCCGTGCCGCGATCAGGATATTATTTTCCAAAATCAATTCGGGGCGGCTCATTTACATTCTCCGAGTGGCTCCTTGTTTAATTACGCCAGTGCGGCCTGCTGCTGCTGGGGGGGGGTGTGGGCAGATGAGCATGGGAGGAAGAGCGCAACTCGAGGCTGTGCGGTGAACGTGGAGCCCCTGCAGCCTGCATCCGTGACGCAGAGCGGAGAGACTCCACCAAATAAGGAGCGAGCTGGGCCCGACGAACGCTCAACTCTCCCCACTCTCCCCCCTCTCTCCCCCCTCTCTCTCTCGCTCTCTCCCTGTCGTGCTCGAAGAGGCGGCCGCTCTGCAGTCGGAGGGACACGGGGAAGGGGCCCCCCGCGAGAGAGCGGAACCCCCCGGCCCAGGACGGGGGCTCTTGGTGCAGGGAGCAGCGAGCGGGAGCCGAGGGGACATTCAGTACGGGAGCAGCATGGTGCATCATTCGGGGTGAGACACGGGGAGCGCTGTCAGTGAGACACAGTGTCACTCACAGTGAGACACTCACGGTGAGACACTCACAGTGACACACACGGTGGGACACACGGTGAGACACTCACAGTGAGACACACACAGTGAGACACAGCGTCACTCACGATGAGACACTCACGGTGAGACACACACGGTGAGACACTCACAGTGACACACACGGTGGGACACACGGTGAGACACTCACAGTGAGACACACACAGTGAGACACAGCGTCACTCACGATGAGACACTCACGGTGAGACACACACGGTGAGACACTCACGGTGAGACGCACACGGTGAGACACTCACGGTGAGACACACACAGTGAGACACAGCGTCACTCACGATGAGACACTCACGGTGAGACACACACGGTGAGACACTCACGGTGAGACGCACACGGTGAGACACTCACGGTGAGACACACACAGTGAGACACAGCGTCACTCACGATGAGACACTCACGGTGAGACACACACGGTGAGACACTCACGGTGAGACGCACACGGTGAGACACTCACGGCGAGACACACACAGTGAGACACTCACAGTGACACACACGGTGAGACACTCACAGTGACACACACGGTGAGACACACACAGTGAGACACTCACGGTGACACACACACAGTGAGACACACACAGTGAGACACACACAGTGACACACTCACAGTGACACACTCACAGTGAGACACTCACGGTGAGACACTCACGGTGAGACACACACAGTGACACACTCACAGTGAGACACTCACGGTGAGACACACACGGTGAGACACTCACGGTGAGACACTCACGGTGAGACACTCACGGTGAGACACTCACGGTGAGACGCTCACGGTGAGACGCACACGGTGAGACGCACACGGTGAGACACTCACGGTGAGACACTCATAGTGAGACACTCACAGTGAGACACTCACGGTGAGACACTCACGGTGAGACACTCACGGTGAGACACTCACGGTGAGACACACGGTGAGACACTCACGGTGAGACATTCACGGTGAGACACTCACGGTGAGACACACACGGTGAGACACACACAGTGACACACTCACAGTGAGACACACACAGTGAGAAACTCACGGTGAGACACACATAGTAAGACACACACAGTGACACACACAGTGAAACACTCACAGTGAGACACACACGGTGAGACACACACGGTGAGACACACACAGTGAGACACACACAGTGAGACACTCACAGTGAGACACACACAGTGAGACACTCACAGTGACACACGGTGAGACACACACAGTGAGACACTCACAGTGAGACACACACAGTGAGACACTCACAGTAAGACACACACAGTGAGACACTCAACAGTGAGACACTCACAGTGACACACACACAGTGAGACACTCACGGTGAGACACACGGTGACACACACAGTGAGACACACGGTGACACACACAGTGAGACACACGGTGACACACACAGTGAGACACACGGTGACACACACAGTGAGACACTCACAGTGACACAAAGTGAGACACTCACAGTGACACACACAGTGAGACACACACAGTGAGACACTCACAGTGAGACACTCACGGTGAGACACACACAGTGAGACACACACAGTGACACAAACACAGTGAGACACTCACGGTGAGACACAGCGTCACTCACGGTGAGACAGCGTCAATCACGGTGAGACACTCACGGTGAGACACTCACAGTGAGACACACACAGTGAGACACACAGTGAGACACTCACAGTGAGACACACACAGTGAGACACACAGTGAGACACTCACGGTGAGACACACACAGTGAGACACACACAGTGAGACACACACAGTGAGACACTCACGGTGACACACACAGTGAGACACTCACGGTGACACACAGTGAGACACTCACGGTGAGACACTCACGGTGAGACACTCACGGTGAGACACACGGTGAGACACACACAGTGAGACACTCACGGTGAGACACACGGTGAGACACACACAGTGAGACACTCACGGTGAGACACTCAGAGAAACACACAGTGAGACACACACAGTGAGACACTCACGGTGAGAAACACACAGTGAGACACAGCGTCACTCATGGTGAGACACACACGGTGAGACACTCACGGTGAGACACTGACGGTGAGACACTCACGGTGAGACACTCACGGTGAGACGCTCACGGTGAGACGCACACGGTGAGACGCACACGGTGAGACACTCACGGTGAGACACTCATAGTGAGACACTCACAGTGAGACACTCACGGTGAGACACTCACGGTGAGACACTCACGGTGAGACACTCACGGTGAGACACACGGTGAGACACTCACGGTGAGACATTCACGGTGAGACACTCACGGTGAGACACACACGGTGAGACACACACAGTGACACACTCACAGTGAGACACACACAGTGAGAAACTCACGGTGAGACACACATAGTAAGACACACACAGTGACACACACAGTGAAACACTCACAGTGAGACACACACGGTGAGACACACACGGTGAGACACACACAGTGAGACACACACAGTGAGACACTCACAGTGAGACACACACAGTGAGACACTCACAGTGACACACGGTGAGACACACACAGTGAGACACTCACAGTGAGACACACACAGTGAGACACTCACAGTAAGACACACACAGTGAGACACTCAACAGTGAGACACTCACAGTGACACACACACAGTGAGACACTCACGGTGAGACACACGGTGACACACACAGTGAGACACACGGTGACACACACAGTGAGACACACGGTGACACACACAGTGAGACACACGGTGACACACACAGTGAGACACTCACAGTGACACAAAGTGAGACACTCACAGTGACACACACAGTGAGACACACACAGTGAGACACTCACAGTGAGACACTCACGGTGAGACACACACAGTGAGACACACACAGTGACACAAACACAGTGAGACACTCACGGTGAGACACAGCGTCACTCACGGTGAGACAGCGTCAATCACGGTGAGACACTCACGGTGAGACACTCACAGTGAGACACACACAGTGAGACACACAGTGAGACACTCACAGTGAGACACACACAGTGAGACACACAGTGAGACACTCACGGTGAGACACACACAGTGAGACACACACAGTGAGACACACACAGTGAGACACTCACGGTGACACACACAGTGAGACACTCACGGTGACACACAGTGAGACACTCACGGTGAGACACTCACGGTGAGACACTCACGGTGAGACACACGGTGAGACACACACAGTGAGACACTCACGGTGAGACACACGGTGAGACACACACAGTGAGACACTCACGGTGAGACACTCAGAGAAACACACAGTGAGACACACACAGTGAGACACTCACGGTGAGAAACACACAGTGAGACATAGCGTCACTCATGGTGAGACACACACGGTGAGACACACACAGTGAGACACTCACGGTGAGACACTCACAGTGAGACACTCACAGTGACACACACGGTGAGACACTCACAGTGACACACTCACAGTGACACACACAGTGAGACACTCACAGTGAGACACACACACAGTGAGACACTCACAGTGAGACACACACGGTGAGACACTCACAGTGAGACACTCACAGTGAGACACAGCGTCACTCACGATGAGACACTCACGGTGAGACACACACGGTGAGACACTCACGGTGAGACGCACACGGTGAGACACTCACGGTGAGACACACACAGTGAGACACACACAGTGAGACACACACAGTGACACACTCACAGTGACACACTCACAGTGAGACACTCACGGTGAGACACTCACGGTGAGACACACACAGTGACACACTCACGGTGAGACACACACGGTGAGACACTCACGGTGAGACACTCACGGTGAGACACACACGGTGAGACACTCACGGTGAGACACTCACGGTGAGACACTCACGGTGAGACGCTCACGGTGAGACGCTCACGGTGAGACGCACACGGTGAGACGCACACGGTGAGACACTCACGGTGAGACACTCATAGTGAGACACTCACAGTGAGACACTCACGGTGAGACACTCACGGTGAGACACTCACGGTGAGACACACGGTGAGACACTCACGGTGAGACATTCACGGTGAGACACTCACGGTGAGACACACACGGTGAGACACACACAGTGACACACTCACAGTGAGACACACACAGTGAGAAACTCACGGTGAGACACACATAGTGAGACACACACAGTGACACACACAGTGAAACACTCACAGTGAGACACACACGGTGAGACACACACGGTGAGACACACACAGTGAGACACACACAGTGAGACACTCACAGTGAGACACACACAGTGAGACACTCACAGTGAGACACTCACAGTGACACACGGTGAGACACACACAGTGAGACACTCACAGTGAGACACACACAGTGAGACACTCACAGTAAGACACACACAGTGAGACACTCAACAGTGAGACACTCACAGTGACACACACACAGTGAGACACTCACGGTGAGACACACGGTGACACACACAGTGAGACACACGGTGACACACACAGTGAGACACACGGTGACACACACAGTGAGACACACGGTGACACACACAGTGAGACACTCACAGTGACACAAAGTGAGACACTCACAGTGACACACACAGTGAGACACACACAGTGAGACACTCACAGTGAGACACTCACGGTGAGACACACACAGTGAGACACACACAGTGACACAAACACAGTGAGACACTCACGGTGAGACACAGCGTCACTCACGGTGAGACAGCTCAATCACGGTGAGACACTCACGGTGAGACACTCACAGTGAGACACACACAGTGAGACACACAGTGAGACACTCACAGTGAGACACACACAGTGAGACACACAGTGAGACACTCACGGTGAGACACACACAGTGAGACACACACAGTGAGACACACACAGTGAGACACTCACGGTGACACACACAGTGAGACACTCACGGTGACACACAGTGAGACACTCACGGTGAGACACTCACGGTGAGACACTCACGGTGAGACACACGGTGAGACACACACAGTGAGACACTCACGGTGAGACACACGGTGAGACACACACAGTGAGACACTCACGGTGAGACACTCAGAGAAACACACAGTGAGACACACACAGTGAGACACTCACGGTGAGAAACACACAGTGAGACACAGCGTCACTCATGGTGAGACACACACGGTGAGACACACACAGTGAGACACTCACGGTGAGACACTCACAGTGAGACACTCACAGTGACACACACGGTGAGACACTCACAGTGACACACTCACAGTGACACACACAGTGAGACACTCACAGTGAGACACACACAGTGAGACACTCACAGTGAGACACACACGGTGAGACACTCACAGTGAGACACTCACAGTGAGACACTCACAGTGAGACACTCACAGTGACACACACGGTGAGACACTCACAGTGACACACTCACAGTGAGACACTCACAGTGACACACACACAGTGAGACACTCACAGTGAGACACTCACAGTGAGACACTCACGGTGAGACACACACGGTGAGACACTCACAGTGAGACACTCACAGTGAGACACTCACAGTGAGACACTCACAGTGAGACACTCACAGTGAGACACTCACAGTGACACACACGGTGAGACACTCACAGTGACACACTCACAGTGACACACTCACAGTGACACACACAGTGAGACACTCACAGTGACACACTCACGGTGACACACTCACAGTGACACACACGGTGAGACACTCACAGTGACACACTCACGGTGAGACACACACAGTGAGACACTCACAGGGACACACACAGTGAGACACTCACGGTGAGACACACACAGTGAGACACTCACGGTGAGACACACACAGTGACACACACGGTGAGACACTCACGGTGAGACACACACAGTGAGACACACACAGTGAGACACTCACAGTGAGACACTCACGGTGAGACATACACAGTGAGACACACACAGTGACACACTCACAGTGACACACTCACAGTGAGACACTCACGGTGAGACACACAGTGACACACTCACAGTGAGACACTCACAGTGAGACACTCACGGTGAGACACTCACGGTGAGACACACACGGTGAGACACACACAGTGACACACTCACAGTGAGACACACACAGTGAGAAACTCACGGTGAGACACACACGGTGAGACACACACAGTGAGACACACACAGTGAGACACTCAACAGTGAGACACTCACAGTGACACACACACAGTGAGACACTCACGGTGAGACACACGGTGACACACACAGTGAGACACACGGTGACACACACAGTGAGACACACGGTGACACACACAGTGAGACACTCACAGTGACACACAGTGAGACACTCACAGTGACACACACAGTGAGACACACACAGTGAGACACTCACAGTGAGACACTCACGGTGAGACACACACAGTGAGACACACACAGTGACACACACACAGTGAGACACTCACGGTGAGACACAGCGTCACTCACGGTGAGACAGCGTCAATCACGGTGAGACACTCACGGTGAGACACTCACAGTGAGACACACACAGTGAGACACACAGTGAGACACACAGTGAGACAGTCACAGTGAGACACACACAGTGAGATACACAGTGAGACACTCACGGTGAGACACACACAGTGAGACACACACAGTGAGACACTCACGGTGACACACACAGTGAGACACTCACGGTGAGACACTCACGGTGAGACACTCACGGTGAGACACTCACGGTGAGACACACGGTGAGACACACACAGTGAGACACTCACGGTGAGACACACACAGTGAGACACTCACGGTGACAAACTCAGTGAGACACACGGTGAGACACACACAGTGAGACACTCACGGTGAGACACTCAGAGAAACACACAGTGAGACACACACAGTGAGACACTCACGGTGAGACACACACAGTGAGACACAGCGTCACTCATGGTGAGACACACACGGTGAGACACACACAGTGAGACACTCACGGTGAGACACACACGGTGAGACACACACAGTGAGACACACACAGTGAGACACTCACAGTGAGACACTCACAGTGACACACGGTGAGACACACACAGTGAGACACTCACAGTGAGACACACACAGTGAGACACTCACAGTGAGACACACACAGTGAGACACTCAACAGTGAGACACTCACAGTGACACACACACAGTGAGACACTCACGGTAAGACACACGGTGACACACACAGTGAGACACACGGTGACACACACAGTGAGACACACGGTGACACACACAGTGAGACACACGGTGACACACACAGTGAGACACTCACAGTGACACACACAGTGAGACACACACAGTGAGACACTCACAGTGAGACACTCACGGTGAGACACTCACAGTGAGACACACACAGTGAGACACACAGTGAGACAGTCACAGTGAGACACACACAGTGAGATACACAGTGAGACACTCACGGTGAGACACACACAGTGAGACACACACAGTGAGACACTCACGGTGACACACACAGTGAGACACTCACGGTGAGACACTCACGGTGAGACACTCACGGTGAGACACTCACAGTGACACACACACAGTGAGATACTCACGGTAAGACACACGGTGACACACACAGTGAGACACACGGTGACACACACAGCGAGACACACGGTGACACACACAGTGAGACACTCACAGTGACACACAGTGAGACACTCACAGTGACACACACAGTGAGACACACACAGTGAGACACTCACAGTGAGACACTCACGGTGAGACACTCACAGTGAGACACTCACAGTGAGACACACACAGTGAGACACACAGTGAGACAGTCACAGTGAGACACACACAGTGAGATACACAGTGAGACACTCACGGTGAGACACACACAGTGAGACACACACAGTGAGACACACACAGTGAGACACTCACGGTGACACACACAGTGAGACACTCACGGTGAGACACTCACGGTGAGACACTCACGGTGAGACACTCACGGTGAGACACACGGTGAGACACACACAGTGAGACACTCACGGTGAGACACACGGTGAGACACACACAGTGAGACACTCACGGTGACAAACTCAGTGAGACACACGGTGAGACACACACAGTGAGACACTCACGGTGAGACACTCAGAGAAACACACAGTGAGACACACACAGTGAGACACTCACGGTGAGACACACACAGTGAGACACAGCGTCACTCATGGTGAGACACACACGGTGAGACACACACAGTGAGACACTCACGGTGAGACACTCACAGTGAAACACTCACAGTGACACACACGGTGAGACACTCACAGTGAGACACACACAGTGAGACACTCACAGTGACACACACAGTGAGACACTCACAGTGAGACACTCACAGTGAGACACTCACAGTGAGACACTCACAGTGACACACTCACAGTGACACACACAGTGAGACACTCACAGTGAGACACACACAGTGAGACACTCACAGTGAGACACTCACAGTGAGACACTCACAGTGAGACACTCACAGTGAGACACTCACAGTGACACACACGGTGAGACACTCACAGTGACACACTCACAGTGAGACACTCACAGTGACACACTCACAGTGACACACACACAGTGAGACACTCACAGTGAGACACTCACAGTGAGACACTCAGTGACACACACACAGTGAGACACTCACGGTGAGACACACACGGTGAGACACACACAGTGACACACTCACAGTGAGACACACACAGTGAGAAACTCACGGTGAGACACACACGGTGAGACACACACAGTGAGACACACACAGTGACACACTCACAGTGAGACACACACAGTGAGAAACTCACGGTGAGACACACATAGTGAGACACACACAGTGACACACACAGTGAAACACTCACAGTGAGACACACAGTGAGACACTCACGGTGAGACACACACGGTGAGACACACACAGTGAGACACACACAGTGAGACACTCACAGTGACACACGGTGAGACACACACAGTGAGACACTCACAGTGAGACACACACAGTGAGACACTCACAGTGAGACACACACAGTGAGACACTCAACAGTGAGACACTCACAGTGACACACACACAGTGAGACACTCACGGTAAGACACACGGTGACACACACAGTGAGACACACGGTGACACACACAGTGAGACACACGGTGACACACACAGTGAGACACTCACAGTGACACACAGTGAGACACTCACAGTGACACACACAGTGAGACACACACAGTGAGACACTCACAGTGAGACACTCACGGTGAGACACACACAGTGAGACACACACAGTGACACACACACAGTGAGACACTCACGGTGAGACACAGCGTCACTCACGGTGAGACAGCGTCAATCACGGTGAGACACTCACGGTGAGACACTCACAGTGAGACACACACAGTGAGACACACAGTGAGACACACAGTGAGACACACAGTGAGACAGTCACAGTGAGACACACACAGTGAGATACACAGTGAGACACTCACGGTGAGACACACACAGTGAGACACACACAGTGAGACACACACAGTGAGACACTCACGGTGACACACACAGTGAGACACTCACGGTGAGACACTCACGGTGAGACACTCACGGTGAGACACTCACGGTGAGACACACGGTGAGACACACACAGTGAGACACTCACGGTGAGACACACACAGTGAGACACTCACGGTGACAAACTCAGTGAGACACACGGTGAGACACACACAGTGAGACACTCACGGTGAGACACTCAGAGAAACACACAGTGAGACACACACAGTGAGACACTCACGGTGAGACACACACAGTGAGACACAGCGTCACTCATGGTGAGACACACACGGTG
Source organism: Lampetra planeri (assembly GCF_965212315.1). NCBI lineage: Eukaryota > Metazoa > Chordata > Hyperoartia > Petromyzontiformes > Petromyzontidae > Lampetra > Lampetra planeri. The sequence goes on along the minus strand of NC_136116.1, from coordinate 1,000,439 downwards.
AGACACACACAGTGAGACACTCACGGTGAGACACACACGGTGAGACACACACAGTGAGACACACACAGTGAGACACTCACAGTGAGACACTCACAGTGACACACGGTGAGACACACACAGTGAGACACTCACAGTGAGACACACACAGTGAGACACTCACAGTGAGACACACACAGTGAGACACTCAACAGTGAGACACTCACAGTGACACACACACAGTGAGACACTCACGGTAAGACACACGGTGACACACACAGTGAGACACACGGTGACACACACAGTGAGACACACGGTGACACACACAGTGAGACACACGGTGACACACACAGTGAGACACTCACAGTGACACACACAGTGAGACACACACAGTGAGACACTCACAGTGAGACACTCACGGTGAGACACTCACAGTGAGACACACACAGTGAGACACACAGTGAGACAGTCACAGTGAGACACACACAGTGAGATACACAGTGAGACACTCACGGTGAGACACACACAGTGAGACACACACAGTGACACACTCACAGTGAGACACTCACGGTGAGACACACACAGTGACACACTCACAGTGAGACACTCACGGTGAGACACACACAGTGAGACACACACAGTGAGACACTCACAGTGAGACACTCACGGTGAGACACTCACAGTGAGACACACACAGTGACACACTCACAGTGAGACACTCACGGTGAGACACACACAGTGAGACACACACAGTGAGACACTCACAGTGAGACACTCACGGTGAGACACTCACAGTGAGACACACACAGTGACACACTCACAGTGACACACTCACAGTGAGACACTCACAGTGAGACACACACAGTGACACACTCACAGTGAGACACTCACGGTGAGACACTCACGGTGAGACACACAGTGAGACACACACAGTGACACACTCACAGTGAGACACTCACGGTGAGACACACACAGTGAGACACACACAGTGAGACACACACAGTGACACACTCACAGTGACACACTCACGGTGAGACACTCACGGTGAGACACACACAGTGACACACTCACAGTGAGACACTCACGGTGAGACACACACGGTGAGACACTCACGGTGAGACACTCACGGTGACACACACACAGTGACACACACACAGTGAGACACACACAATGAGACACTCACAGTGAGACACTCACAGTGAGACACTCACAGTGAGAAACTCACAGTGACACACACACAGTGAGACACTCACGGTGAGACACTCACAGTGAGACACTCACAGTGAGACACACACAGTGAGACACACAGTGAGACACACACAGTGAGACACTCACGGTGAGACACTCACAGTGAGACACACACAGTGAGACACTCACAGTGAGACACACACAGTGACACACTCACAGTGAGACACACACAGTGACACACACACAGTGAGACACTCACGGTGAGACACACACAGTGAGACACTCACGGTGAGACACTCACGGTGAGACACTCACAGTGAGACACTCACAGTGAGACACTCACGGTGAGACACAGCGTCACTCACGGTGAGACAGCGTTAATCACGGTGAGACACTCACAGTGAGACACTCACGGTGAGACACACACAGTGAGACACTCACAGTGAGACACTCACAGTGACACACACACAGTGAGACACTCACAGTGAGACACTCACGGTGAGACACACACAGTGAGACACTCACGGTGAGACACTCACGGTGAGACACACACAGTGAGACACACACAGTGACACACTCACAGTGAGACACTCACGGTGAGACACACACAGTGACACACTCACAGTGAGACACTCACGGTGAGACACACACAGTGAGACACTCACGGTGAGACACACACAGTGACACACTCACAGTGACACACTCACAGTGAGACACTCACAGTGAGACACGGTGAGACACTCACGGTGAGACACACAGTGAGACACACACAGTGAGACACTCACAGTGAGACACACACAGTGACACACTCACAGTGAGACACTCACGGTGAGACACTCACGGTGAGACACACAGTGAGACACACACAGTGACACACTCACAGTGAGACACTCACGGTGAGACACACACAGTGAGACACACACAGTGAGACACACACAGTGACACACTCACAGTGACACACTCACGGTGAGACACTCACGGTGAGACACACACAGTGACACACTCACAGTGAGACACTCACGGTGAGACACACACAGTGAGACACTCACGGTGACACACACACAGTGACACACACACAGTGACACACACACAGTGAGACACACACAGTGAGACACTCACAGTGAGACACTCACAGTGAGACACACACAGTGAGACACACACAGTGAGACACACACAGTGACACACTCACAGTGACACACTCACGGTGAGACACTCACGGTGAGACACACACAGTGACACACTCACAGTGAGACACTCACGGTGAGACACACACAGTGAGACACTCACGGTGACACACACACAGTGACACACACACAGTGAGACACACACAGTGAGACACACACAGTGAGACACACACAGTGAGACACTCACAGTGAGACACTCACGGTGACACACACACAGTGAGACACACACAGTGACACACACACAGTGAGACACTCACAGTGAGACACACACAGTGAGACACTCACAGTGAGACACTCACAGTGACACACACACAGTGAGACACTCACAGTGAGACACTCACGGTGAGACACACACAGTGAGACACTCACGGTGAGACACTCACGGTGAGACACACACAGTGAGACACACACAGTGACACACTCACAGTGAGACACTCACGGTGAGACACACACAGTGACACACTCACAGTGAGACACTCACGGTGAGACACACACAGTGAGACACTCACGGTGAGACACACACAGTGACACACTCACAGTGACACACTCACAGTGAGACACTCACAGTGAGACACGGTGAGACACTCACGGTGAGACACACAGTGAGACACACACAGTGAGACACTCACAGTGAGACACACACAGTGACACACTCACAGTGAGACACTCACGGTGAGACACTCACGGTGAGACACACAGTGAGACACACACAGTGACACACTCACAGTGAGACACTCACGGTGAGACACACACAGTGAGACACACACAGTGAGACACACACAGTGACACACTCACAGTGACACACTCACGGTGAGACACTCACGGTGAGACACACACAGTGACACACTCACAGTGAGACACTCACGGTGAGACACACACAGTGAGACACTCACGGTGACACACACACAGTGACACACACACAGTGACACACACACAGTGAGACACACACAGTGAGACACTCACAGTGAGACACTCACAGTGAGACACACACAGTGAGACACACACAGTGAGACACACACAGTGACACACTCACAGTGACACACTCACGGTGAGACACTCACGGTGAGACACACACAGTGACACACTCACAGTGAGACACTCACGGTGAGACACACACAGTGAGACACTCACGGTGACACACACACAGTGACACACACACAGTGAGACACACACAGTGAGACACACACAGTGAGACACACACAGTGAGACACTCACAGTGAGACACTCACGGTGACACACACACAGTGAGACACACACAGTGACACACACACAGTGAGACACTCACAGTGAGACACTCACAGTGACACACACACAGTGAGACACTCACGGTGAGACACTCACAGTGAGACACTCACAGTGAGACACACACAGTGAGACACACAGTGAGACACACACAGTGAGACACTCACGGTGAGACACTCACAGTGAGACACACACAGTGAGACACTCACAGTGAGACACTCACAGTGACACACACACAGTGAGACACTCACGGTGAGACACTCACAGTGAGACACTCACAGTGAGACACACACAGTGAGACACACAGTGAGACACACACAGTGAGACACTCACGGTGAGACACACACAGTGAGACACACACAGTGAGACACTCACAGTGAGACACACACAGTGAGACACTCACGGTGAGACACTCACAGTGAGACACTCACAGTGAGACACACACAGTGAGACACACACAGTGACACACTCACAGTGAGACACTCACAGTGAGACACACACAGTGACACACACACAGTGAGACACTCACAGTGAGACACTCACAGTGACACACACGGTGAGACACACACAGTGAGACACTCACGGTGAGACACTCACGGTGAGACACACACAGTGAGACACTCACAGTGAGACACTCACGGTGAGACACTCACAGTGAGACACTCACAGTGACACACTCACGGTGAGACACAGCGTCACTCACGGTGAGACAGCGTTAATCACGGTGAGACACTCACAGTGAGACACTCACGATGAGACACACACAGTGAGACACTCACAGTGAGACACTCACAGTGACACACACACAGTGAGACACTCACAGTGAGACACTCACGGTGAGACACACACAGTGAGACACTCACAGTGAGACACTCACGGTGAGACACACACGGTGAGACACACACAGTGACACACTCACAGTGAGACACACACAGTGAGACACACACAGTGACACACACAGTGAAACACTCACAGTGTGACACACACAGTGAGACACTCACAGTGAGACACACACAGTGAGACACTCACAGTGAGACACACACAGTGAGACACTCACGGTGAGACACTCACAGTGAGACACACACTGTGACACACACAGTGAGACACTCACAGTGTGACACACACAGTGAGACACTCACGGTGAGACACACACAGTGAGACACACACAGTGACACACACACAGTGAGACACACACAGTGAGACACTCACAGTGAGACACACACGGTGAGACACTCACGGTGAGACACACACGGTGAGACACTCACAGTGAGACACACACAGTGAGACACACACAGTGAGACACTCACAGTGAGACACACACGGTGAGACACTCACGGTGAGACACACACGGTGAGACACTCACGGTGAGACACACACGGTGAGACACTCACGGTGAGACACACACGGTGAGACACTCACGGTGAGACACACACAGTGAAACACTCACAGTGTGACACACACAGTGAGACACTCACGGTGAGACACTCACGGTGAGACACACACAGTGAAACACTCACAGTGTGACACACACAGTGAGACACTCACAGTGAGACACACACGGTGAGACACTCACGGTGAGACACACACGGTGAGACACTCACAGTGAGACACACACAGTGAGACACACACAGTGAGACACTCACAGTGAGACACTCACAGTGACACACGGTGAGACACACACAGTGAGACACTCACAGTGAGACACACACAGTGAGACACTCACAGTGACACACGGTGAGCCACACACAGTGAGACACTCACAGTGAGACACACACAGTGAGACACTCACAGTGAGACACACACAGTGAGACACTCAACAGTGAGACACTCACAGTGACACACACAGAGTGAGACACTCACGGTGAGACACACGGTGACACACACAGTGAGACACACGGTGACACACACAGTGAGACACACGGTGACACACACAGTGAGACACTCACGGTGAGACACTCACGGTGAGACACACAAAGTGACACACACAGTGAGACACTCACAGTGAGACACACACAGTGAGACACTCACGGTGAGACACACGGCGAGACACACACAGTGAGACACTCACGGTGACAAACTCAGTGAGACACACGGTGAGACACACACAGTGAGACACACACAGTGAGACACAGAGACACACACAGTGAGACACACACAGTGAGACACTTCACGGTGAGACACACAGATACACACACAGTGAGACGCACACAGTGAAACACTCACAGTGTGACACACACAGTGAGACACTCACGGTGAGACACACACAGTGACACACACAGTGAGACACACACAGTGAGACACTCACGGTGAGACACACAGTGAGACACACACAGTGACACACACAGTGAAACACTCACAGTGTGACACACACAGTGAGACACTCACAGTGAGACACACACGGTGAGACACTCACGGTGAGACACTCACGGTGAGACACGGTGAGCCACACACAGTGAGACACTCACAGTGAGACACACACAGTGAGACACTCACAGTGAGACACACACAGTGAGACACTCAACAGTGAGACACTCACAGTGACACACACAGAGTGAGACACTCACGGTGAGACACACGGTGACACACACAGTGAGACACGCGGTGACACACACAGTGAGACACACGGTGACACACACTGTGAGACACTCACAGTGACACACACAGTGAGACACTCACAGTGACACTCACAGTGAGACACTCACGGTGAGA